>NW_026901158.1:1200000-2400000 GCF_033783945.1 Neopsephotus bourkii | reverse complement strand
CCTATGTTCATGCTAAACTTACTTCTGTAGCTATCAGAGCTTGCTGTATGCTGCAGTCACCCTCTTTTCCCCCCAAACAAGACTTAGATTCTTAATATTTTGTGGTAAGGATGCTCTAAAACAAGGAGATATCTATGCTGAATCTTCTGTACTGTAAGGAACAATAAAAGACTTCCAAGAAGCAGGAAGAACAGCGTTAGCTGGATCAGCACAGAGAAACAGAGCCAACAGAGGGTTTTAAAAAGCTGGAGCTGGCACTGAGAGGCATTTGAAGGAAGGAACAAAAGGTGAAGTTCAGCTGCACACCTTGAACTCTACAGCACAAATTCTCAGAACCCATGGCTTAAAACAGACTGCGTGATAAAAATGGGTGATTAAATTTCCCAGAAACCCAAATACACCCTTATCACAATGGCTCCGATCTTCACATGCTTCCAGGCATGACCAAACCCAAGTGCTTTTTCAGCCCCAAATTCTGCCTTCCATTGGTGGAGGAATGTCCCCAACCTGGCTTCCAACAGAGCAGCCAAACAACAGAGAAACCTGGCACAGCCACAAGCATGGCTCATCGCATTCCTCACTGAACCAAGAACAATGCACTCAAAATAGCAAAGCCTGCTTTTATTTCCATCAATACCCTTCTCTGCAGAGCCACCAACATGACATGAAATCTGCCAGGAGGGCAACAATCCGTTTTCCCTCTGGGTTATTTTTAACCTGATTACTTTACCAATCAAGTCACTTCGTGGTCCTGAAACATGTTTCACCGGACAACTGAAGCAGTGTGCAAGAGGAAGGAGGATGTGGGTTGTTTGTGGATGTCAATACAGCTGTGATTATTTGGTATCATTTTCAAAAGTATGTGAGCTATTCAGGTATCCTTTGCAAAAACATTTTATGATCCACTGACTTTCAATGAGAATTTACTGGCTGAGAAATGTAGATATTTTGAAAGGTTTTACTCGCTGTATGTGCCTATCAGGTATCATTTGTGTGTATCTTAGAGGTAGGGCAGAGTTGTCATTTTTAAAGATGCTTTTGTTTATAGAACTCATACTAAAACATTTCTACAGAAGTTCCCTATTGCACCATCTATATAATACACAGATCACCTGAAAATAACTACATCAAATCTACTGAAACACAGAATAAAAATACACTTCAAACACTTAATAGCTCTTTGGCTTTACTGTTTTCATTCAAACAGTACAAACTCATCTGTCACACTAAGGCTGGGTAGAAGAGTGGGCTTTGATCACAAGCAGTTGTAAAGATCATCTAGGCAAGGATCAATTTAGCTATTTATCTTGGTGTAGTGCATCTGTCTCAAAATGCTAATTTCACCTATTGCCAAAGTCTATCAATCTGGCATCTTTCACCAACATTAAGCTCAAATAAAGAAGCAGTATGCCATGCTTTCACACACTCTTTTTCAATAGTGTGGTTTAAACAGATGCCACGCTCAATTCCAGAGCTCAGCCTAACCCCTGCAGTAGTTTCACAATAGAGAATTGCAACAGCAGAAGGTCCCAACTTTGCCAACCTTACATTGAGCAAAAATCTTACTGATGTTACACAAGACAAGACAGCACAGGAAAGGGACAATGTAGTAGACTACTGTAAGAAGCTTTTGTTTATTAGTGATGTATCACCAAGCAAGGTTTAGTTACCCAACCACTGGAATCAGCCACTAAGGTTCATGGGATTAATGCTCAAATAGTTGAGATGCAAAAGCAGCCTTAAAGTACCAAAAATGCTGAACCACTGCCTGAAGTTAACCAAAATTCCCATCCCCATACTTTGCCTTGCATGCATTTTATTTCCTGTGTTCCTTGCTGTCGCTTTGTTCCATGCAGCTTTCCACAGGATCACTTTATCTGGATCAGAAAACTCACAATGGAAGAATCAACCAGAGAAGGCTTATGAGCTCGTTAAAATATGGGCCAGCCCAGAAGGACACACATCAAAGACCAGCAGAGCAATTAAGCGCACAGGCTTATGACTTCTCTGGAATCAAAAAGCAAGAACAGCAGCAGTGACAGTGCTTCTTACTAATACCTCCAAGTTGTTTAAGAGCTGAAGCTTTCAGTTCTCACGGTTCAGAGAAGTAGGAGAGAAGACCCCATCCAAATGCAGATCTCAGGTTTTAATGGTTCTCAGAAGCCACAAATATCCCTTACAAGGAAAGAGACTTTGGTTTGTTTCAACATAAATAAAATATGAGCTTTTGAATTCAGCATAGTTTAATTCCTGACACAAAGCTACACCACAATAATGTAGCTCTTTGCCTGCAGGTGTCTTTACACCTCGAAGGGAGATGAAGCATCTAGGGAAAGCGCATACTAAGTGGCAAAGTTTCAACCGCTTATTTCTTTGCTTGCCTGTGTCATTAAATGAGTGTCCTGGCCTCTCCCCATACAAAAGACCATTAGAAAAAGCTGAAAAATGAGATTAAAATTCTAAGTCTCCATGCAATTCACCTTCACTGCTGTTGTTTCACAATGTTACAATGCAAGGCCAAGAACCAAACTAGCTTTGTAAAAGATGTTTTTGTCTAATCTTTAAAGCAAGCATCAACCCACCTTACTCTCCCTGTCCAAGATAATATGCAAAGGAACAGCAAAGACACCATTCACCATGCTAACATCTCACACAACTGGAAAACAAAACCTATCAAAGTTCAAGATTAGTTCCTTAGCTTTACAGAATATTTCTCTTTTACTTTCCTATCCTCTCCCAACTATCTGGCACCTGACCTGCAACCTGTGACCAAAATTTTCCTTGCAAATGTTGCCAGAATGAATTTAAAAGAGCTTAAAGCAGAGAGTAGGAAAAAGAAAAACAGAAAACCTTCCATTTTATATTACTGTAAGAGACTGAGGCTTGAATGCCACCTTGAGACATGCACAAGTGAAGCAAGGCCCTTGTATCTATGGTGGCTCTCCATTTCCACGGGGCACCCATTTTCCAGTGTTTAGAATATCCACAGCTACACACACAAAAAAGCCAGAGGGTGAGCTGAAATAGCAGTGTTTCAGCTGTGAACTTCTTGGACTTTCTCAAACAGCAATTACCTTTAAGTCAACAGCAAATGCAGCACCCTTTGCTTGAATTAAGAGAGGAACACAACACAGAATATACATAAGTTTTGGGTTTTCAGGGCAGAAATGAGAACAAGCATGAGAACAGGTATGAAAACTAAAGAGATCCCATCATTTATTCATATCTTTGTCAGCTTTTGTTCTGCAACTGCAGTTCCTACAGCAATTTCACAAAGTTACAGTGTATCTGATGAAGAATGCACCAGATACAGCAGAACAATATTAACTAAATAACCAAGGAATAGCAGTAATAGAAGCTACCTTGAACAGCAAAGCCAGAAAGCTTGGCATACAACATAAGCGTGTATCCTCTAGCCCCTAAAACACAAATACACTAAGTATATTATTATGGAAAACCAGGAGGTGTCACACAGCGCTGAGGTGACTGATTCAATGCAAACTGATTCACTGAAAAGAATGTATGTTCTGTTTCTATTCCCCTGGCTTTATGCAGAGCTTAACAATAATATCCAGTACAGTCCAATTTACACACACAAAGTTCTACTTTCCTACTTCTCATCATTAGCATCTTAGTGTGGGTGAAGAATGGAATTTGTAGCCAAGTTCAGAAGCTTTACAATGCACTTTGCAAAGCTGTGGTATGACAAATAAGCCAGCATGCTTTAGGATTCTTAGGTCTTTAGTCTTTGACATCTGTGATTTTTTTACCTTGGCAATTCACATAGTACAAGCTGACTGTTTTACAGATACAGCCAGAGTCCTGAAAAAATCCTGGGAAATGCTACGCCATCATTCCAAGTGGTGGTGCCAGGTGCTTCCACCTGAGCAGCATAAGAAATGTCAGAGCAAAACTGACATCATACTTACAGACACGTAGGAAAGGAGCTGTGGTTTGACTCTTTCCAAACACATACACATCACCTGTACTTTACTACAGCTTGGGGGGGCATGGACCAACCATACAAGAAAGATCAATCACTAACAACCCTTTTTATTCTCCCATATCACATGATTAGTCTGAGCAATCATGTTTGATCTTTACCCACCTTCCCTGTGCAACACACGCTCTCAAATGCAACGGGAAGTATTCTGCACTCAAAATGAAGCAAGAAAGACAGTGGAATACTGCACATGAAAATAAAGATTAGGATGAGTAAAGAGAGTAATGAATTAAAAATAGCAACAATACTAACAATACTAACTCTCCTGTTCATATTAAAACACACTGGCAGCCACACATGTTCCCACTAACCTCAAAAAGCCAGACAGACAAAGAGATAGCATTATTTAGAGATAATGCTGCCTCAGATTTCAACCCCTTTCTCTTCTCAGGAGGAGTGAAGTGCCGACCTCAGGAAGCTGAGTGAATCACTAGATACTTGCATGCAAAACCAGGCATCAGGCAAAACACCAGAGTTAACCTAATGCCACCTTTGTTAATCACCCTTAACAATTCATAGTTATGGCCAATATAATTTTGCTTTTAATCTCCATTTCAACTCTCTGCTCAAACAACAAAACTCTTGGCTTTTAGGCTCTTGGAATAAGCAAATTCCCCAACCTCAGAAACACGCAGCAGGTCCTGGGAAACCATGCCTTATAAAAGAAACGCTGACGCTGCCTGAGCCAGTCCGTCACTGGAATGTCACTGGAATGAATTAGCTATGAACGGATGGTCCATCCACACTCCGTGCCTGCCGCTCCATCAGGCACATCTCGGAGCTGTCTGCACAGGGGAACTGGGACACACAGGCTGGAGCCTGGAATAAAGGCAGTGAGTGCAGCCAGAGGCTACACAAACTCCTACCACGATGCTCTGTATACTTCTGGAGTTCTCTCATTAGGATTCAAGGAGAAACAGTGTTTTGCTCACCAAACACAGCGCTTTCAAACTACACTGTGAAAGAACATGCATCGGGTGCATGCTACTAAAAGCTGCCTGCGCTGGGATTAGGAGAACAGAAGGAAACCCGCTGCCAAGCTCCATTTGTTAATTTGTTTACTCTGTACACAAAAATAAGTTTGCTCAGGTCCTTGACCTTTTACTGGTAAGTAGAGACCTTTAGAAAGAATACAGCGTTTCTGTAATTCAATCAGCAATGAGGCAGTCTACGCAGTTACACTTTCTCTAATAAACTTGCCCAAAATCTCAAGAAATCCCATCAAGTTTTGCTTTAACACAACCTGTAAGTAGAACAAAACTGGGGATATGCAGCACGCTGTAGCTGTATAACAGTACAGGTAAGCACAACTTCATCTCCAACTTGTATTGAAGAAATAAACATGGTCTTTTCTCCCTCTCCAAACCTAAGTATTTTTCCTCCTTCTCCTCTATCACAACATGCCTTGAACAGACAAAACTACACAGACAAAAAGTCTATTTCTACCAGCTCGATTTTAACTTATTTTTTCCTTGATGGGTGTTTCTTAGTCAACTTAACACAGCCTATTTGTTTATACTGAATTTTCACCCCTGACACAATCAGCCCTTAAAAATGTTCTAAGGCCGTTTTAACTGAAGCAAACGTCTCCTTGACAACAGGAAGGCATAAACCCCGAGAGGAACACCGAGTTTGCGGGACACACACCAAGTAAAGACCGCTGGACGCAATGCAATGCCACATTTTAGGATCCACCTGGAAGCAACAGGCACCAACCAACGCAGCGGGGCCACAGGGAGGGAAGCGGGTGCCCAGCCGGTAAAACCAGCGGCGGTACCGGAGGAGCGCAGCGCAGCCCGAGACCGGACGGTCCCGCCGCGGGAGTGAATTCCGGCGGCTCAGGTATGCGCTCCGAGGGGTCCCGGTAACGCTGCTGGCTTCACGGCCGGGAGGGGCCTGGGAGCAAGGTGGGTCACCCTTGTCCACCCATACGGAGCCGAGGGAGCTGGAAAGGAGAGGCAGGGCCCGGAGCTCCCCACCTGCCCGGGACCCGGCCCGGGTACCCGCCAGCGCCCGGCCCTGTGCGGGCCGGGGCAGAATCACGGCCGCGCTCGCACTGCCACCCGCGCCGATGCCGCGACCCCGGCGTGCAGAGAGGACAGGGAGCAAGACGGAGACACGACCCGGGGGGGGCAAGGGAAGGGCACGCCGTTAACGAGGTGCAGGAGAGCCCCCACCTCCCGCACGCCGCTCGCCGGCCAGGGGCAGGGAACGGCGGTGAAGCCCCGGAACGGCGGAGGGACAGAGCCCGCACGCACCTCGCAGGGACCGCGGGGCACCGGCGAGGAGGGGCGGCCCGAGGGCGGAGGGACCGGGCGGACGGGACCCCGCCGGCAGCACGAGCCCCACCTACCCCGGCTGCCGCCGCCGCCGCCGCCTCCCGGTGCCGGGCCAGGGCCGCCGCCGCCGCTGCCGCCCACCACGTGACCGGGCGGAGGGGGCGGTGCCCCGCCGGGCGCTTCCGGGTGCGGGGCGGAGGGCGCCGGAGCGCTTCCGGCGGCCGAACAATGCGGTTCCGAGTCGCCGTCCTGGGCTGCGGTGGCGGCGCTTGTAGGTCCCGGCGGGCTGGCGGGACGCGGGCGGCTGCCCCCGAGCGGGCCCCGGAGCGGGCCGTGGCCCCCGCTGCTCCCGCCGCCGCCCCGGGCCGGGTTCGCAGAGCTGGCCGGCCCGGCCGAGGGCGCGGCGGGACGAGGGGCCGCCCGGGGGGCGCGGCTGGCGCCTGGGCCCGACCTGGCGCTGGGGCAGCGCGGCCGCAGGCCCGGGCGGCGGCTCACGGCGGCTCTCCTCCCCTCTCTAGGTCCGTAGCCGGAGGCCGCGGCGTGCGCTGCGGTGGGAGCGGCCGCGGGTGCCAGCGGGGGGACGCGGCCCGGCGCTGCAGGTACCTGCTGCTTTCTCTGTCCTTCCCAAGGGGCTGGGGCTGCTTCGCCTTTGGGCGCGGTTTTGAGCACGGTTTTGAGGAAGGCTTAGGGTCATTTGATCGCTTTTTTCTCCTGGAGATCAGCAGTAGTCGGAACTGAGATTGAGTCGGGAGACTGGTGGCTTTACTTCATGTAGGCTCAGCAGAACTGGTTGTACTGCAGGACGGTGCTGCCCCTGCTTCCGAGCTCTCTGGGGTCCCTTGGTTCTGAAGGCTCCCGAAATCCTGTTGCAATTTTATAATGCTGTACACTGGAAGAGATGCTTGATGGGCTGGAGTAGTGAGGAGGTCCCATCTCTTGACTGATGTCTGATCAGCAATCTGCACCAACCCTCCTTGTCAACACATAGTCCTAAAAGTATTCCTCTGTGAACCTTTGTCATGTGAATTCATGTTTTCCTGTTGTATACACGGAGCTGACATCTCACACCCCAAGAGAACAGTATCTGCTTTTATCTATAAACTTCAAAGCTTCTGCTCAGGCATTGTGTGGTGTTTGTACGAGGTTTGAGGTGTCAGTTTTGCTTTGCTTAGTTACTTTTATCTTGCCAAATCTTGCATCATTTAGTGTCTGTGATTTCTCTACTTCCTGCAGTCCCAGCTCTCTGGCAGGATTGCGTGAGCAGTGTTTCCTTGAGAATCAGTGTAGCCTCAGAAAAACTCTTAAAAGAACTGTTGAAAGTCAGAAGATTAATACTTGTTTGGTGGGAGAGCCACTGTTCTCCATAACAAGTACTATTATACAAGAACAAACTTCCTAGAGGAGTGATCAGCCAAAGAAGACAAGAAACAAGACTTCCTACATTGCCTTAGTATACAGAACAGGGATTCTAGAAGCACAGTTCATGTTAAGAGGGGTGTTTGTATGTCTGGCAAGTGCAACGCTCTGTCTCGCCTTAAATCTGTTTGAATCAATGAAAGCTCTTCAGGCATTAAAGGAAATCAGAAACCAAAAGCTAAAGGAATGTCATTGTTATTTAGTAAAGACAAAATCTCTGAGGAGTTTTAATGTGGAAGTAAAGCTTAACAAGAGCTAAGGCTGCTGAAACTACCGCCATGGCTTCCCTTTAAATTCCAAACAAATAGTGCGATAAGCATCTTAACTCTTTAGGATACAGCTTCAGGAGAATTCCTGCCATAGCTCCTCTACTTTATAGCCAAGCTGCATTAAATGAAAAAGAGGTGAAAGCTGTTGTAAGGTGACATGTAAACTTGATTGTCTTTTTCTTCTTTTAACTTCTCACACGCTTTACTGTTTATTTAGCATGTAATGTCTGATTAAGCACACACTTTATATTATTGCTTTAGACCTGTCTAAGTTGCATTTTAGACAATGAAAAAAGTTCTCACTTGGTGTGTTTTTTTTTCTTGCTGTTTTTCCTCAGGTGTGCCAAAATGTCAGAAAGATCAGATATTCTTCACTTCAAGTTTGACAACTACGGGGATTCAATGCTACAGAAAATGAACAAACTGAGGGAAGAAAACAAGTTTTGTGATGTCGTGGTTCATATAGATGATGTTGAAGTTCATGGGCATAAAATTGTATTTGCTGCTGGCTCTCCCTTTTTACGAGATCAGTTCTTACTGAATGACTCCAGAGAAGTGAAAATCTCTATACTGCAGAGTTCGGAAGTGGGGCGGCAGCTGCTCCTATCCTGTTACAGTGGCATTCTAGAGTTTCCCGAAATGGAGCTGGTAAACTACTTAACTGCTGCAAGCTTCCTGCAGATGAGCCACATCGTTGAACGATGTACACAGGCCCTCTGGAAGTTTATAAAACCAAAGCAGCCACTGGGGAGTAAAGAGTGCGAACAGCAAAGCGACTCCTCTGAGCTGAAGGAACATCAAGGAGATGACGATTCTCTGCAGCAAGATTCACCTTGTATCCAACCTTCTGAAGATAGTATGGATATGGAGGATAGTGATATTCAGATCATCAAGGTGGAGTCCATTGGGGAGGTAACGGAAGTCAGAAATAAGAAGGATCAGAACCAGTTTATTTCTTCTGAACAAACTGCATTGCATTCCTCGGAGCCGCAACACTTTCTTATCAACTCCACTGTTGAAAACAGGGCAAGTGAAATGGAGCAAAACCACCTCCACAACTATGCCCTTTCCTATGCTGGCAGTGATAACATCATTCTGGCCTCTAAAGATATGTTTGGGCCCAACAACCGAGGTATAGACAAAGGTCTCCAGTGGCACCATCAGTGTCCAAAGTGCACAAGAGTATTTCGGCATCTGGAAAACTATGCTAATCATTTAAAGATGCATAAACTATTTATGTGTCTGCTCTGTGGCAAGACATTCACTCAGAAGGGCAATCTCCACCGGCACATGAGAGTGCATGCAGGCATCAAACCCTTCCAATGTAAGATCTGTGGGAAAACGTTCTCTCAGAAATGCTCCTTACAGGACCATCTCAACTTGCACAGTGGGGACAAGCCCCACAAGTGTAACTACTGTGACATGGTGTTTGCGCATAAACCCGTTCTGAGGAAACACCTTAAACAGCTACACGGTAAAAATAGCTTTGACAATGCCAATGAAAGAAATGTTCAAGACATAACAGTGGACTTCGATACATTCACATGTAGCGCTGCTACAGACAGTAAGGTCTGTCAGCAAACTGATGCAAGCCAGGTACTGGATGCAGGGAAGCTGCCTCAGGCTGTGCTTGGTTTAAGAAACGATAGTACCTGTGTCAATTGAGCAGTTAAAACCAGCCCTTTGCAGAGATCACGACTGAAGAGCAGACAGCTGGTTTGGGCTCTTACCTAAGCTAGTGGTATGCCCTGAAAGGCAATGAATGGATGGATGGATGGAAGGGTGATGGCAGGTAGGATTGCAAAACCTGGCAGGTCTCCAGCCATCATTCTTAGTCTTACTTGATATTTTCTGTGAATAGCAATCTTCCTTCAGGTTTCTGTCTGCATCTCTACTGTGGATTATGGGGTTAATTGTTTAATTTCTCACTGATTAGGAGACTCAAGACTAACACCTTTTGAAAGACTGTTGCTATGGGCTGCCAGTAAACCATCTGCTATACAGTTAGAGGACTCTGTGTCTGGGCAGGTGGAGGAGAGAGCAAAGAGGACAAGTCTCTGAGATAACCCAATTACTATTATTTTTTTTAATCACTGGATAACTGAAAGCACTCCATATAGTTAAATTTAAAATTACCTCTTAAAATTACCCTTCTCTGGTCTTATCTCCAGACCCCTACAGTTGAAATGAAGTATTTTTGTGTCACTCTTTTGCCCTTTCTAAACTATTTTGAGGAAATCCTGCTGCCAGTCAGTGCTATCTTAAAAGCTCTCAGGGTTTTTAACCTCAACATACATTATGAAAAGATAAAACCCTAAATGATTTGGCAGGGTTACCTGGTCATCACATAGAACTGTTCAAAATGAGAAGAAATGGCAGCTCTGGAATGTGAGAGGCTGGTGTCTGGAGTGCAAGTGTGACCTGTGTCTTACACTCTCATACCTGGGATTTTTAAAGGGCACTTACCAGTGTATGTACTGACTGAGACAAGCTAAACACTTCAAAACTAAAAATGAGCACTCATCTTCCATAAATTTTGCATCACATAAACCACAACAGCTGTTAATTTTAGAGCAAAGCTGGAGTGGAGAAACACTGCTTTTTAACACTGTGAAAAGAAACTGTTTTTAAAGCTGCAAATGTATAAGAACTCCATGCCTTGCTTTTTTAGTTCTTGTATATCTCTCCTTGATAGCGAATAAGGGCCACATGTCAGTTAACTTGGAAAAAAGGAACAAAAATACCTGCCATAGGAACGTTAACAACAAAGTTAATATTTTTTTTTAAGTGCCCTGCATAGTTCACTGCCACTAATGTTCTACAGAGCATAGAATGAGGTATAGGTAACACAATTTCCATAGGTTAATATAGCAGCTATAGCTGTACTCAGCAATACCTCTTGTATACCGCCTTAAACATCAAATGTAGCGGGAATGGCATGTTAATTGGGATTCTGGGATTATACCATATTACTTCTCAAAAGTGCCATGGAATTATCCGCATCCCAATCAGGCTGAAAGTAATTTATGAGGGACACCATTCCCAGTAGGACACTGTATTACACTGAAGTGTAGCATAAACTAATAATGAAATGGCTGATCCTCCGTAGAGAACTGCTGTTTGTATTTGGGGTATTTTTTCCAATGCAGCTCTTTTCTACAAGGTTTGCATGCAGCTGAGATTATGCTTCCTACCTAAAAGTAGTACTGTTTGTGTGTTTGAATGACAGGGTGGGGGTGAAAGGCTGCTATTGTATGGTTAAAAATTCTAAACAGGTATGACCAAAGGTGTGTTAGAGCAAAAAATGGTTTGTATGTAATTATCAAAAGCTGGTCTTGATCTTCAGATCCATGTGTGTAAAAGCCAGGATTCCCTTACACAGGCATTACACTGATGGACGTTAATGTTGCAGAACGTTTTCAGAAACCCACATAGGTTCAAGTAGAAAAGCAAGGTGATTCTGTGAATCGGATTTTGCAGTTGTGTTCTTAAACTACTGTACTTGACTGTTACATGAACTGTTCCATGGACAGCTATGAAGTAAGCAATGGAAATGGTGTCAGGGCATTACATCTTTCAAGTTGTAGCAAATATATTTAGTCCTAAAATCTATTTGGAACTTTCAAAAGGTTCAGGTTCCTGGGGCAGAAGGTTTGCATAGGAAGAGAAACTGTTTTTCCTCTTAAGGCCACCTGCTTTCAGAATTGTTTTGAGCTAAAACTGAAGGTGATGGTTGCAGGGGACACTTGCATTTTGTGTTCAGGCAGAATCTTCTGCATTGTGCAAAATTACTCACTATATGTAACTAAGCTATAGCACTAACATCAGAACGAAGACAGACGTGGAGAATAAGAGCTTGCAGAGCCAGGTCAACATGCTGTAAGGGATGAGTGAACGGTCTAACCAGATATGAATATGGACGTGGTAAAGAAAATGGTCTTCTGCTAGAGAAAGGAGTAAAACTGTGCAAATGCTAGAAAAAGTGGCAGCAAAATGGATGGTATTGAAAGCTTTGTCTGGGAAGTTTGTTGGTTTTTTTTTTGTGGAATTACAAAGCTGTAATCCTACTGTAGGGAGACTACAGCTCGTTGAAGCTGGTATGAAGAGACAAGGGGGTTTCCTAAGGAACAAAAAAATGATTTGGTCAAGATACGAAAGTTTTCAGTCCACCCTGTGCTGTGGCAATGCCAACATCTGAGAAGGCTGGGACTGCATTCACTGAAAAGGCTGCTTTGGGGTCATTTGGTGAGACCATGGCAGAAGTAAATAGGAAAAAAGCAGAAATGCAGAAGACTGCTTCTCCAATGAAAATGGACACATCTGTTGGATGAACAGTGACTTCTTACTAGTGTCTGTGCTTTTGGCCTGGCCAAAGGGTGCAGGCTTACAAACCTCAAAAAGGTTTATGCAGGAGATGGTTGCGTGACTCCAGAAACACTGGAGATCTAAGAGGGCAATACACTGATGACATGGTGCAGAGCACGCTGGTGGCAGAGTTCATGTAAAACTTGCCCCTATAAGGAACAGACAAGTGAAGAGTATAGGAGAGATATTAGAGCAGAAAAATCTGGCTAATGCTTCTCTGAATTGCAGATGAAAATGGAGTGAGAATTATTTTAAATTAAATACACAGAGGCAGCTGGTTTTCTATAGAATAAGATGAACTTAATGGTCCATGTATGTAAAATGTTGTCTTCATCACCATGTTCCAGTTAGTGAAAGACTAGATCCATTGGTTGTTGCTACTGATGCTGCATATTCAGATGAGGACTATGGCAGTTATCATAATCTGTGTGTTAATGTGTAGAATACTATTTGCTGGTAAGTGGATGGTCTCACAAGTTAATGTGTTGTTCAACTTCCTGCATATTCTAAAAATAACTGAAGTCTATTACAAAAATATTTTAATAACTCCTTGAATATATTAGGTTTGGGTTTTTTTTTTTATGTTGGCGTTTAATTTATTTATTTTATATAGAAGAAGAAAACCTTAGAACTGTTAGGTTTACCAGTGGTTTAGGCTCACCACTTTTCCAAGTGGTGGTAGCTTGTGTAGCATGTGTTCCTGTGGCTTCTGGTGCAGCTGCAGAGCCTCCTGTATAGATCAGGGATGAGTATTTATTTTTCTTTTAGAAGACACGTTTTACAAATTAGTAACTGATAAAATTGAAGTGTCAGTCTTTTTTCTAACCTAGCTTTTTGGCAAAACTTAGCTGCCCGCTGGACTTTTGATGGAATAACTTCGTTGTGTGGGGCTGGTTTTGGTTCTGAAGTCATTGGGAGGAGTAAAGGCAAGGAGGGAGAATCGAGATGTGATACAAACTAAAACTGTTGAGAGAACTGTAAAGTCACGTTTAATCTTTATTTTTAAAGACAAAGGGGGGAACGCGGGTTGCCCTCTTGATGTGGTAAGGGTTGAGAAGGTAGAATGGACGTTTTTCCTTGGAGACTGTATAATCGAAGGACTGAGCATTAGCTACCTCTTCAGTGACTGGGCAAAAGTCTCATTCTACGCGTTGTTACCAAAGCAGGCGGTCGGTGGCTGTCGGTAGCTTCCTCCCCGCTCGGGGGCCGGGGCAAAGCCTGCTGCTCTGCCCGGAGCTGAGCCTTTCCCTCGGCCTGTTCTCGCTGATGGCGCCCGCCCCGGGGCGGGACGGAGTCCCCGGTCCGCTGCTGTCCGAGATGCCTTACAGGGGCGGCGGCCGCGGCGCCCCGGGCCCGTATGTTGCTACCTCTACCGGACGTTTGGCGAGGCGCGCCCCGGTGTCGGCGCGGTGTCCCCCGGCGGCAGCCGCTGTAGCAGTGCCAACTCTCATAATAAACGTGCTGCTAACTCTGTCTCCCGCCGCCTCTCATTGCTCACCGCGGTAACGGTACCGGGCAGGGGGGGGGAACAGGAGGAAGGGGCGGGCGGATCGGAGCGCGCTGGGGCCGCTGCCGGAAGGGGCGGGTGGAGGAAGCGCTTCCGGCGCGCTGCGGCACCGGCGGCGGAGCACGCACCGGCTCGGGAAGCGGCCGGTGAGCGGGAGGGAAGGAGGGCGGGTGGGCGGCTCCGCAGAGCCCGACAGCCGCCGCGGAGCGGAGCGGGGCCGCGGCTGGGTCCTGCTAGCGGGGGTGGCCTGGGCTCGGCGGGACTCTCCGGTGGTTCCCCCTCAGGAGCAGCGCCATGGCAGCGGACTCGGAGGTGCTGCACTTCCAGTTCGAGCAGCAAGGGGATGCCGTGTTGCAGAAGATGAACCTCCTGCGGCAGCAGAACCTCTTCTGCGACGTCTCCATTTACATCAACGACACGGAGTTCCAGGGGCACAAGGTGATCTTCGCCGCCTGCTCCACCTTCATGCGGGATCAGTTCCTGCTCAATCAGTCCAGACAGGTGCGGATCACCATCCTGCAGAGCGCCGAGGTGGGCAGAAAGCTCCTGCTCTCTTGTTACACCGGCGCTCTGGAAGTCAAAAAGAAGGAGCTGCTGAAATACCTGACTGCTGCCAGCTACCTCCAGATGGTTCACATTGTGGAGAAGTGTACCGAAGCTTTGTCGAAATACCTGGAGGTTGATGCTTCCATGGAGAACCAGGCTGCAGAGAGATGTCATTCCTCAGACGCTGAACTGAGAAACAGGGATGAGGGTTTAGATAAAGACTGTGAAATAATTGAGATCTCTGAAGACAGCCCAGTGAATGTTGAGTACCCTGTGAAGCAGGAGAATGCGGACACCTTGCAGCCCATAGTGCAGAGCGTGATCTCAGAAAGGAAGGACCCCAAACCCTCAGAAATATCAACAGTTGAGATTGGATACAAGGATGAAGAAATCTGTATCTTCAGAATGGATTCTATGAGCGTTGCAAATGTAGATAATGATAATTTTCCTCAGCCTTGCACTTCCTCTAAAACAAATTTGTATTTTCCAGAAACCCAGCACTGCTTGATAAATTCTACAGTTGAAAGCAGAAATACAGAAATGCCAGGAAATCACTTTCAGGCTTTAGTCAATGACAATCCAGAAGGAACTTATGGTGGGACAAATGGCTTCCAGAGTGTGGATGACTCCAGCAATTCCTGGCGGCACCAGTGTCCAAAGTGTCCCAGGGGATTTCTGCACCTTGAGAACTATCTCAGACATCTGAAAATGCACAAACTGTTCTTGTGTTTGCAGTGTGGCAAAACATTTACACAGAAAAAGAACCTGAACAGACACATCCGGGGCCACATGGGCATCCGCCCATTCCAGTGCATGGTGTGCTTGAAGACCTTCACAGCCAAAAGTACGCTCCAGGATCACCTGAACATACACAGTGGGGACAGGCCCTACAAGTGTCACTGCTGCGACATGGACTTCAAACACAAGTCTGCTCTTAAAAAGCATTTAACTTCCGTTCATGGAAGGAGTAACAGTGAAAAACCAAACCTGGACTCTATTACGACAGTTAAAATAGACTATGATTAATAGATGGGTGGGATTGTCCACAAAAAGCTCCTGCCTAGTGAAGTTCTAGCTGAAATTCTAGATACGGATCCCTGGAGAGAAGCACAAACACGAGTGATGGTCAAAAACATGCCTTGCAAGCAGCAAACTTGCCTGCTGCTTTAAAGTTCCTGTTGATGTAAGTGCAAAAAAGGTGTTTGCTAGCCAAAAGCAAACTGCAAAATAGGGGAAATTATTTCATGCTTCTATTATTCTAGTTGCATTCTGATTTCCTCCCCCAGTTATTCTTTGCACTCCCCTGTTTCAAGGGCAAGTGCTGACAATTTTTAATCTATTACCAGTATTGCAGTAAACTGAAGCCTGAGTGATGTTTGTGACCCATAATGGCTAAGGAAGGGATGTTTGTATTTATTCAGTTAGTTGTTCCCACCCAGCTCATGTTACCATTTACAGTGAAATCATCTCCTTCCTTGCCCAGATTTTGCAAGATTCTTCAACAGAAAGAAGGCACATTTTCATACTCAAGTCTGTGATAATTAAGAAAGAACACAGAGCAAACAAAAGATAATTAAGCTTTCAAATCGCCTCCTCCAAATAGTGAATGGGTAAAAGAGAAACAGTGTTGCCTTGCAGTTAATTTTCAGCTGAAGAAGAATTTGCTTTCAGTTTTATGAATGAATTCTGAATTTTTCTAAACAACTTCTGACCTTTTTTTTCCTGTCATACCCGTTTTGCACCTATATTTGACTTACTCTGAATAAGTTACTTGTGTTGAGTTGTAACATTTGCCTTCATTTTTTTACAAGACACATATGCTCGTATGTAAAATGAAGCAGTGTGCTGATACATAATAGCAATTTCTACATTACTTTTAAAAAAACCTGTATATCTCACTAGGAATGGCTTAGACATAGAGGTCTTCTCATACTCTTAACTCTGTGATACAGTAAAATGGTAACGGTATGTGTTTGGGTAGGTGTGTTTGTACTCTGTCAAAGGTTATTGCAGTTTTATCACCAGCATCCAAAGCCATATAATGCAGAATTCTTCATCCTGTACCTGTCTTTGACTGGTATGTTTCTTCCACTTAATGTGATACGAATAAAGAGTCAAATTGTTTCATATGAGGTAATGGTACTTACGTTAGATGCTCTCCAACTAAGAAGCGATAGTTTGTAATCCTGCCTGTATCATGAGGGTACCTGTTCCTCAAGTGTTCCTTCCAGTTTCAGAAGGGTGCTTGTGAAGTTCTTGCTCTGAACACAGAAGTCATAGCCCACCTGTTTGTAAAATCCAAGACAATAGTTTTCAATGTCAGTTAACAGGTTTTGGTTACTTTCTTCCCCTGTGTCTGTGAGCGCACCAGTTGTTTTGGGGTTCATCACTTATGTGAGTGGTTCAGTGTGTACCTGTTCCGTGTGACAGGCACACTCAGCTGTGCCAGCGCTACTACTGTCTTTATCTCTTGGAAATTTCAGCTGAAGAGTCTTAAAAATGTGTTTCATGAGGGACTTGTTAAGCTCTTCATCTGGTATTATTAACACTTAAAGTACATATTAGTTGGGCTGCAGCAGAATTTGCAGGCCCCAGTTCATAGCAGGCCTTGCTGTGGTAAGCAGCATGTGTCTTCCTCAAAAACCAGGTTGTCTGAACAGGCAATTCCTGTGTTTGGCTATGAAAATCCACAAAAATGTCTGACTACATAGATAAAACCACCTGTACTACTACATAGATAAAATCACAATCCAGTACTTTAAGGAGAAGGCCCAACCTTTCACAATCTCTGCTATTATTTCATATTAAATAATTTGCTTTACTTCAGTGATTTTCAACTAGAGGAATTATGACAATTAAAAGGTTTGGGAGTCATCTACAGTGCGATCACCTGACGTTTTGCAATCAAAAATGCATTTTAGCACTGTGTTCTGTTTGCATTTATGATTCTGTCACTGCTTACAGCCTTCTGACCCTGTGGTTGCTATTTCCTTGCTTTTCACAGAATATCATTAATTTTTGGTTCCTAATTGCATATAAATTAAGTCTAATTTTCAAAAGCATGCTGAGACCCATGCTTGTCATTACTATATTTACAGATGTTAACTTGGGTGTAGGTACAAGTTTGTATGTATCTTTACATTTGTGTCTGCAGACTTTGTTACTTAAAATAAACTCCTTCATCCTTGGAAGAGGTCATAAAACAAGGAAAAAGTTAACTTCCCTTCCCCCATCCTTTTTACATTGGGCTTCTATCACTGTAGTTCAGTAAATAAATGTATTGTGCATTCATAGGACAGATTTGGTTCAACTGTGCTGAGATTTGTTCCGTTAATACTTATTTTTTGGAGGTGTATGGTTATCATTCAGAAGATCATGCCTTGGTTTTTGTTTGACTGATTTTGATGGGCGCATACATAGGTACTTCCCTGTGTGTCCAAGGAGGAAACAGGCTGGTCTTTTGAAGTGCATCTTACATGGGAGCAGGAACATGCATTGTTTTGGTCTGCTGTTGTATTGCATGTAAACACGGGAGAGTTGTGTTGTGCGATGGGCCAACAGCATGTTCTGTTCAGTGGCTCGAGTGTCTTGGTGAGCTTTGTGAACAAAACCCGAGTTTGTGCACGTTCCTGTTAAAGGTGTTTCCTCTCCTTGTCCATCCATGTAACCACTCATATTGCCATAGTACAATAAATGAAATACAAACAAGATGCCGTTTCAGAAATACATATACTTTCTTATAATCGTGGCTAAATAATTACCTGTGTACTTTGGTGTTTAGAATTTTGTTTGCTGTGGCGAGTTGTAAACAAAATACGTTGTTCAAGTCATGGTCATTTAGTAACGGGGTTTTCTGTCCTTCAGAAGAGTCAGGCTGACCTATTTCTTCTTATAGAACGCTTGCTCCTCGGCAATCACAACTCTGCACCTCCTCGGCTCTGGTTAACGACCCTGGTTTGATCTTTGCGAGTGACCAGAGGAGCGAGGTGCCTGTTCCTGTGGGGAAGCACCAACCGGGCGCTTTCCCTCATGCCGGTCCTGAGGTTGCCTCACCTCCTGGGGGGGCATCAGGACAGCCGACGTGCGCCAGAGACGTCCTCCAAGCCCCTCATCCCTCTTAGCGCTAATAATAATGAAGTTATTAATTAGAATATAAAATAAATGACCGACAGTGTCAGTGAAAACCGAGCTCTCACAGCGCTGAGGCGCCACTCAGATGAGGCGCGCCACAAGGGGGCGCTGACGCCGGCGTCTTCCGCCGCTCTACTATGCTATCTCTATGGTTTCCGCTTTCCCATGGCGGCGGCGAACGTCTACCGTCACGTCTGTGCCTCCGTCTCGATGGTTAGTTCCCCCAAGCCCGGCTCCCACAATGCGCCGCGGCGGTCACGCGCGGGGCGGTGGCGGGCGTGGCGCGGCGCTGCCGTTGCGCTCGCTGGGTCTCGCGAGAGGGGGCGTGGCGGCGCTCCCGGCTGTCAGCGCGATGAGGCGGCGCCGCCGAGGCCCCCGCCGTTGCCCCCGCCGCTCCGCGCCGCGCTGCCCGCCCCATGGCGTGTGAGAGGCCGGGGCCGCCGCCTGCTCCCGGCCCCGCCGCCCGCGCCTCGCAGGTAGGAGCGGGCTCGGCGGGGGCGGCCGGCGCGGGGGACGCGGTGACCCGGCGGGGCCCCGCCCGCACACCCCCCCCGCTTCTCCCTCCGTCCCTTCCTCCTTTTTCCCCCGCCTCCCGGTGCCCTGCAGGGTCCCGGCACTGCGGAATCCGGGCGGGGGAGCGGGGCCAGGCCTCGCCCGCCGAGCGCGGCCTGTCAGCGCCGCCGCCCCGCTGCGGCGCGGGGGAGGGGGCTGCCGGCTGCTTTCCCCCCGTCTGTCGCCGCTAGGCCGCTGGGCCAGCCGGGGGCGCGGGGCAGCCATTTGGTGGTGGTGGCTCCGGAATGACGGCGGGCGCAGGTGCGCGGTCGGCGACTGCTGACAGCGGCCTGGCGGAGGGGGGCGAGGGGAGCGGCTGGGCCGCTCTGCGCCCGCACCGGAGGGCTTGAGGCCGGGAGGTTCTCGGTTACGGCGCCGGCAGTACCAGGCGGCCTGTGCCGTGGTGTCCTGCGGAGAGCTGCACCGGCGTCCGCAGCGGCCCTGCTCAGGTGGAGCTCTGCTTCGGGGTAATGGTGGAGGAGAGTCACGGTGGAAAACGGGCCTTAGGACTGCGCCTGTCATGTCACGTTTGAAGTGTCTTAGAAACCCAAAACAACTGATCCGGAAGAGCGTGTCTTGGCTCTGCTGGTGCGCTGAGAGCTTTAAGTTAAGCGCAGGAAGCATTAAGAGAGGGCAACGGTGTGGTTGGAGAGTGATGAGCTCTCGGTTACAAGGCTCGGACTGGGGTGACACCCAAGTGAGGGTAAATGATGACAAAGTTTAAGCTGCCAGCCAGGGAAATTTCTGATTTCAGTCTGTTTTGCTTTAAGTTCAAACCTAGGGTTTGTCGGGTTAAGTTATAGTTCCTGTAGCTCCTCCTGTGATTGTTCTTTCATGCCCACTGCAGCTATATCAGAATGTTGAAGCAAAAATTAAACCCAGCCCTTCATATGACAAGCGTGAAAACGTGTAATTGGGGCAGAAAAGGTCTTGTTTTAAATGAGGACCAGCACGTACAACTATAGCTCTTCTTAACCAAAATACCGCAATTTGACCTTTGCTCTGTGTTAAACGTCTGTGGAAATTCTGGAAATTGGGGCTTCTGTTGCTTGTATAAATATTATTCCATGAAACACAGAATGCTTCATTTTTGTAATCAATCACTTCCCAAGACCTGCGTGCCTTTCTAATGAGCTGCTTGGTTCTGCAATGTAAGCAAAGCTTTCCACAAGAACAGGTTTCTTATTAACTTCTGGTCCTGTCTTGTTTGAGGTCATGGCTATTTCTCTCCAAAATATTAAATTCCTGCAGTTCTAATGTCAGTGCTTGAGATAACTTGAAATTAAGCCCTCATCTTGAGTGTTGATCTCCTTCAATTAAAGCATTGTTGGTTTACAGGAGATAGATTGTTTATAGCATCCAGAGGGTAACAGCTGCCAGCATTTGTCTTCTTAGGTGTGCGTTACTTTAGGTTTGGTCAGGTTTTGCTTAGCTCTTAATGGGATGAACAGAAGTGATTTCCTCCCTGACTGGACAATTCTAGTGGAAGGAAAAATCTGTATGCATAAGCCTGCTGAAGTATTCTGTACACTCTAAGGTTTTCTGACTCCTATGGAACCTTCTGTTTTCTCATGCATATCTCAGAATGGAATTAGTATTTCATTAAAATGATTTGGAAAATGTGAGAATATGGAATATCTCCTTTGCAAAACATAGTTTCAAAAGGAAAAACCTCATTGGGAGCTAAGCCATAGGTGAGGATCCTTATTCTCTGAAAGTATTAATGGAGAGTGAGGAATCCTTCACTGATCTCCCCTTGAAGTAATTGTGTCAATATAGATCTGCTTAGAAAATTACTCCCTTTCTCTGCCTTCAGTGTAAGCTCAGCTGAGTTCTTTTGGTGGCAAAGGAAATGTTTCGTTTATTTGCCCTTCAGTTAGTCCTGAAAAGTCAATAATGTTACAGGAGCTGAACTGGTATCAGGCAAGGACAAGCTCTCCTTTCAGTGACACCTACGAAACACAAAAAAAGCCCACAGTGGCATTACATAAGTATACAGGAAACTTAAAATCTAGTAACAGATTCCTGCTGGCAACACTTGGAACAGGAAAGAGCAGGTGTGAGCTGTTGGGGATACACTGACTCTAGTGTTGATGTGGGGGAGATTTACCTCTGAACCCAGTGAACTTGGGTGGTCGCTGAGCCACCATGAACTTCAATCTGTGTTAGTGAACTGTGCCCCCATTCATAAGGATTTATTCTTCAGCCACATGTTCTAGGGAGACAGAGTGGATCTGGACTTCAGTTTTGTAGGAAGATAGCAAGTGAAGCGTCCTGTAGGTGATTTGGCATATATTTATATATTTGGCGTACATAAATACATATGTTTGGGCAGACATATATATTTAGGACAGGAGGTAATGGAATGAAGCTGCCTCGGGGAAGTTCAGACTGAACATTAGGAAAAGGCTTTTTGCTGGTGGGGTGGCTGGTCCATGGAACAGGCTCCCCAGGGAAGTGGTCATGGCACCAAGCCTGTCAGAGTTCAAGGAATGTCTAGATGATGCTCTTGGCCATATGGTTTAGATTTAGGTAGTCCTGCAAGGAGCAGGGTATTGGATTCAATGATCCTTATGGGTCCCTTCCAACTTGAGATATTCTGTGATTCTGGCATGTTACCAAGATTTCTTGATGATAACTTTTCTGTAATTTAAACTGGAACAGTAGATACTTTGAGTAGTATTAGTGTTTAGTGAAAATATCGCATTGGAATACTGTCTTTAATGGTCATGAAAAATTCTACTTTATATATAGAATTTGCACGTGATACACAGGTTTACATGTGACAGATATTATGGAATGTAGAAATAAGCAAGTCTGCTCTGTAAAGAGGATTTATTTTCATTTCAAGCCGTCATAGCTGAATGATGCAAAGCTATTATGGGGTGGCCCTTTTCTAAGCTTTTAATGAAGCTAGGTTTTTAGAGCTGTTGATGGTGGCTCTTGAAGAGAAATGAGTAAAAGATTCTACCGTTTCAGAGAATAATAGCGATCATTTGATTACGTGGACACCAAGTTTTTGACCCAGTCAGGATGTTTTCAGAACTACATAACTTAGGAAGGAAGGTTTGAACAAGCTACCTCCTCGCAGTGCAAACAAATGATTAACCTGCATAAATGGAGTCACTTAAAAAAAGGGAAAGAAAATACCATGATCTGTGCAGTCAACATTAGGAGCAAGTCAATATCAAGGGCTAAAAATCAATTGGGTTCTGAGATTTAGGTGTAAATCCACAATGAGATTGTACTTGGACTACCTTAATTTGTGAAAATGATGTGTAATTTCACTAGTTATTCAAGGTTTTCCTTCATCTTTAGAGAAGAGTTTCCTTTGTTCAGTGACAGAATTATCCCATGTCATGTTCTAGTACAAGCTCTGCTTATTAGACTTCGCTTTGCCTGTGTCCCACAAGGGACCTGATTGGAGTAGGCCTGAGCAGCTCCCCCTTAGGTCTGCAAGAAGGCTGCTTCTGTTCAGACGTGGCTGCTGGTGGTACTGCTGCTTCTCTTTTTGCCTAGGCTAAGGGGGAAGTGCGTTCAAGTTTTCAACCTTGAAAAGGAATGAAACTTGTGTGCATCACTTTTTGTACATGTCCTGACTCCAGGCAATGCGGAGCTTTGAAGGGGATTGATCCCTGCCTTGTGTTGAACCTGTTTCCCTTTGAAGAGAAGAAAGTGTTCTTAGGCTGAGCCTCATGCTCACCATGTTACGTAGGATCTGGGGCATGTAGTTGCTGAAGAGGCACCAAAATGTTTTGTTCCTTGCTGAAAGAACTATCCCTAGGTTGGATTGAATAATTGATTAATAAATATGAACAAAAGGTCTTTAAAAATGCAGCAAAATCCAAGGCTTCTGCTTGGGTAGCTGAAGATGAGGCTGCAGTTGTCTTTGAATATTCAGTCCTTTCATGGAATAGCTTCAAGGGGAGGGACTGAACTTGCCCCATCTCTAAACATGTGTTTGCATTCTTCTCTGTAAGATGAAAAGATGGGTGAAAAGTATTCAGAAGTAATTGAATTTGTATATCTTAGTGTGGGTGAGAAATGAAACTGAATGAAGACGGAAGGCGACACCAGCATCACTAACTAAAGAAAACCCTTTCCCTGTTTTGGTATAAGGTTGTTGAACTCCTGAGGTTGATAACGTCTGGTGTGGAGATCTCCTTCTAGTGTTAGGCCTCTAAGCCCTGGATAAAAGGAAACTAAGATAAAGCATTGTCATGAGTTGCTAATTAGCCAGTGCAGGCAGTGTTCAGTCCAATGCTGGCTCAGACTCCTACTGTGAGGTTCTGAAACCTGTCCTTGCCTTGCTTAATGAATTGGTACCAAATTCAGGAGGCCAAGAGCCAGACATCCAGCACTGCTCTTCACAGACCAAGCCCTTTGTGTTTAAAGGTTTGTTGGAATTCCTGCAGATTTGTGTCGTGTCTCTACCTTCCAAATAGCCCTTTATTATATCTGAACAAAATGTGATATTTGTTGGCTGGTGCTGTGTGCCGATAGATCAGAGAAGCAGACAGACAGTAACTGCTGAGCCTGGTGCTGTGGCCTTTCCCGAGACGTGTGAATTGGAAGTTTTTCCAGATACCATTTTTCATGGAATGTATGCAGATTTCAGACATGATGCAACTCAAATCACATCTGCAGAAAAGTGGTCCAGGGGTCCGGAGGTTCGTGTGGGAGAGGAGCAGACTAATAGAACAGCATGGTCACCTAAGCTTGGTTTCTTAAGGAAATCAGGATTAAACAATATTTATTGTCCAAAAGTTGTTGAGTAACTACAATGGCTTTAATTAGTTGTAGAGAATGACGTAGGATTAGGTAGCTAAAAGCTAATGTAGAATAAGAACATCTCAATCTTACAGCTTCCATCCATTGTAAATGGTAAGGCTGTTCGAGGGAGGTTTGGGGGCTTCACCTTTCCTTCTTTCTGCCCCACCTCCCAGATTCATCAAATATTCTTCTGGTCTCAAATCATGAGAGAATCAGTCATTTACCACTGTTACCCCACTCCATTGCAGCCAGCCCTGCAGTGGGCATACAGTGTTGCTGTATTAGAAACAGAAATTTACTCCACTGCAATAGTTTTTATCTGTCGTGTAACCTCGGAACTTGGGCTCGTGTGTTTTCCAGTTTATCACATGAAGTATTGCTTCTAAATGCAGTAGTGTAAAATTTATTGTAACTATGCTATCTAAAGAGCTTTCAATCAAAATTCACCATTACCTTGTATGTTTGGCCAGTTTCTGTGTCAGCCATTTTCTTGGGTTTTGGGTTAGTTGATGGTTTGTTGTTTTTTTTTGCAGAGCGCTACTACAAACCCAAAATGATTTCTACTTCACCCTCTTTGCTACATTCTCTCCTCCCTGTGTTTGCTCAGTTTAGAGCACTGGCTCAATTTGTACTTCAAGAGGACATCCCTGGAATACGCTGCTTCTGACAAGGAGCAGGAATCTATTAAACATTGGACTTACGCTTTTTGGAGGAGCTGACATGATAATGAGGAGACGGGAGATTGTTTCTTAACACACTGGAGCACAGGAGTGGCAGGAGAACTGGCAGGCTTAATAGAGTATGGAGCCTCCTTTTGCATATGGCTGCTGGAAGTTTTAGGAATTGAGAGCTCTCCTCAGCTGTTTGCTGATTTAATTAGATTTCTTCCTGTCAAGAAATCTGAAGGACAACACATGCTTAGTGGAATCTGTCATTTATGGGGATGAAATATCCACAGATAGATCTTTAAATTCAGTGGTGCACACTGGAAGAATCTGCTGAGTTAGTTTCTATGCTGGTCAGGAAAACAAACAACTCTATTTTAAAAGCCTGTCAGTAGAAAGGTGGCTGTTTCTTGTGAGTATCTCTGGAAACTGAATGTGGGGACTGTCTGAGAGCAGAGATTGCTGCATTGGAGGTAATTACTGAGCAGTGTGGAAACAGAGACTGGTTTTTAGCTTGTTAGTGACGTACCAGCAACTGAGCTGGTGTGGACTGGCCTTTCCTTCAACTTTTCGCTGTGTGAGTCATGGCAGTAGCACACTTCCTGAGTTGTCCAGTTTGTGCTGCTACCTGTGTGGCACAGCCAGGTGGAAGGACACTGGTCTGGTTCCTGGGTCAGCAGTAGTATTGGTGTTGTTAGCTTGATGCTGGCAAAAAGCTTTAAGGGAAGTGTTTGCTGCAAGTTCACGCTACCGTTCTGTGCCTCTCTTGTCCTGCTGTTCTGGTAGGGAAGCTGGAGTGGATGTGCTGAAGGAAATGGTGGGATTCTTCGTAGAGGAATTAAAATCTTTCTAGGCATGTTGACTCATTGTTTGCTTTTGCTATTATTTGTTTTGCTTTTGAATTTCCTTCCTTTCAAGACACATGTAGTAATAGAGTAAAGAGGGCTGCAGTTTTTTCCTGCCTGCAAGAGCTTTGATTGTGCTTTCCTAGAAGTTGGGTGAAAATCAGTTTTGTGTAATGCATGTGAATATTCTGGCTTATGTTGAAAGTGTTGCCTCAGCAGTTTGGTTTGGAAGGGATCAGTTCAACTTCCAGTTTGTTGTGTTTTGCACTTACTATGGGAATTCATTCTGGGGGGAAAATCACTGCATAATATTGAAAAGCTTGCTGAGATAAGGACATCTTGTACAACTATCCTGTTACTTAAAGGGCACTGAATGTTCATAGTACTAAATAGCGTTTCTAAACAGATGGTTCTAATTAACATAAAATACATCCACAGATAGAGTCTATTTGGTGTCCTCATAATGATTTCAATGGTCCAATACTTTAGCATTCATTAAACTGTAGCACAACCAACAATGGAATTGCAGCAGAGTTACTGGATTCAAACTGGAGAGAAGAGCTCAGCTTCCTCAAAGCAATTACTTTTTTTCCATCATTGGAGGAAAAAAACTAGGATGTTAAACATGTAATTATAGCATTTGTGTGTTTGCATTTCTAACAAGCTGCTAGGAGAAGCTTGTTCATAGCCTTGAAGTGAACTAACTGGTCTCCAGGTTGCATAGAAAAGTCAACATCATTGCACATTGCAGCGAAGGGTGGGGCTGCTCAGCTCGTAGATGGAGCTGTGGATTTCAGTCTGCATGATGTGAACGGTTTCGATGAACTACTTAGGCCTGTTATCTCTACCAAGAACTTAAGTTATATAAGGTGGGATGTCCTTCAGAACAATTTCTATAAATCCATGTTTTCTTTGGAACACATTTATGTAAACAGTTTTCAAGGCACTACTGCACAGCGTGAGGTGTTTCAAGACTTAATAGCAAGCCAGGTGAAATTACTGCTTGCCTTACTGTAAGCTTTGTCCCAAATACCTGGAATTTCAACACAACGGAGATTTTCTCGCTGTGAGTTTGTGGAAGTGAAGTTGCAGTCCTGTGTAAGGTAGAGATGTGAAAAGCAAAACTGAATACAGCAGTCTCTGCCCTTGAGCACTTCAATGGGTTCTTGGGAGAAAAGGGGAAGTAACACAAGAGAATCATAAAACTAAAATCTAACCTCTTATTCTTTTAGTGTTTTCTTGTGGTTCTTAGCTTTTGCGAATTGATTTGTCTTTTACAGAAAGAAAGGCAAAGCTGTGTTTAATTTGGTGTCTGATGAAGTCAGAATAGGCTCTGCAGAAGGGAGGCATTGCTCTGTTTCAAATGGAAATAACGTTTGACTGCCCCTCCCAAAAACATACACAAATTCTGTGTTTTCTCTGGGTAGAATGGCCAGGCCCATTCTACAACCAGGGAGTGCTGTCAGGGTTTTGAAAACTCAGTCAGATGAGATAGTGCGAGATGGTTACTGTGATTCATACTTTTACGTGTTCTGTGCCAATAAAGGTCTTCCTCTTCCTACACTAAAGATGTATTTAATCCTGTGAGAAGAACTTTAATGTCATTTGTTGTGAATAGGTTCAACTTGCAGTCTGCATCAGTTCAGTTCATGAGCCCATTTTGGTACATTTATTAAGCTAACGTGAGGTTGGGGTTTTTGATTACTTCAGTATAAGGTTTTGGGTTTCTTCTGTAAAATACTGCAATGGTGGTTTGTTTATTTCTTAATGAAAAAAAATCATTCTAAATTACCAGAAAGCATGTTTTAAATACTCTGTTATTCACTTACAGCTGCCAAAACATAGTACAGAGAAATAATGGTCTGCTAGCCTGCTAAACAAGAGTCCAGCTTCCACAATGCCTGTGCAGGCAGCTCAGTGGACAGAATTTCTGTCCTGCCCAATCTGCTACAACGAGTTTGATGAGAATGTGCACAAACCCATCAGCTTAGGTTGCTCTCACACTGTCTGTAAGACCTGCCTGAACAAGCTCCATCGCAAGGCATGTCCTTTCGACCAGACTGCCATCAACACGGACATCGATGTTCTTCCTGTAAACTTTGCACTCCTCCAGCTAGTTGGAGCCCAGGTATGATTTAAGCAGCACTTTGGTTTGCCACTTTGTGTTATTACCATTAATATGCCAGTTGCAGTATGGGTCCTGGTCTTTTTCCCTCATTTTAGCCTTAAAAAATCGGTAAGACACAAACTTTGTTATATTTAGAAGTCCAAACCATTTGCAGAACCATCCTCATAAAATGTAGCCATTGTAAGCTGAATCCTGGTTTAAAAAGGCTCTTGAACTGTGACTGGAGAAAAAAAAAACCATTACAAAATAGTTCTGTCACAACTGTCATTAGAAAAGTGAACCTACAGATCGCACTCATTCATCGTATGCTTGCAAGGGGTCTGGTTTCTGCATGTCACATGTTCAAAAGTAGCTCACTCTTCAACCAGCTTTCAGAAGTGTGTCTTATTTGGGTTTTTGAAGTATGCAGGATGATGGGTTTCCAGTTGTGTTTTCAGACACTAGCTAATCAGGCCAGGAACATTCCCTGCACTGTCTTGTAGCAGTGGCAAAACAGTGATTATATAATCAGTACTGTGCCTTACAGAGACTAAATAAGTCTGCTCAGCTTCTGCTGGGTCATATGCTTTAAGATATTATTCTTCCTGTAACATCTGGGCATTTTAAGTAACATAAGAAACAGTAAGAAGATACTTTTTACATGGCTTTTAATTGCTTATGGCATGCATGCCTCGACAGGGCTATTGGTAGTAACACTGTATCAAAGTGGTTTTGTTTCTTAAGTTCACAGGTTCCTTTCATTTTTTCATTTCTAACTTTGTGTCAGATCGCAGCCTTGATCTTACAACAGTTATTTTCCTTGTCTTCTAACTTCTTGCACTGTCTTTCAAACAATTTAATGTTTTGTGACTTATACTCCCTCTGTTCTCGCTGTCTGACCTTGTTCCTCTGGGTTTTTTCCAGCAAGTGAGGTTTGCTAGTTCTCCTTGAAGATTTCAGCGTGCCCAAATTATGCTTAAATGATTTTTTTAGCTTTGCTTTTGATTTTTTTCATATTATTTTCTTGCCTGTTTGTTTTATAACTTCTCTTGTGTCTCTGTAGTAAATCATGCTGATCTCTTACACTGATCATCCTGTCAAATCTTGTGTTCTTCATTCATCTTTTAAGTACCTTCTCATTAGACCTCCATTATTGTTTTCTATCCTACTTATGTTCTTAACACGTTGAGTACTTACAAAAATAATCATTTCATCACCCCCACCCTTATCTTGATCCCTTTTTGTTATTCTTTACTACATTCTCCATACCTTTGGTGGGTCCCGTATCCCACTTCTCTAAAAAGCAGTGTAAATCTGCAGTGTTACATTTTAATAGTAGCAATGTTGGTGCTGTCAAAGGCATATCAGGTAGCCTGGTATGTATAATTATTCTCTTTCCTCCCCATTGCATTTTCTTAGGTACCTGATCATCAGACAGTAAAGTTGAGTAATGTGGGAGAGAACAAACATTATGAAGTAGCAAAGAAATGTGTTGAGGATTTGGCACTCTACTTAAAGCCATTAAGTGGAGGGAAAGGTGAGTCTCTGCTGAAGAGTGGAATTTTGATGAAGCTTTCTTTGAACAGCACTGTGTTTTCAGCACTGATTTTAGACATCAAATGGATAATCCTCTCATTTTTGTGATAAAGTTTCCTGTATGGCTTTGAAAGCTTGTTCACACTTGTGGCACTTGGTTTTTTTAGAATTTAAGTTCACGAGATACTCTTTTTTTATTTAGTAGTACTACTTTGAGGCTAACTTTGTACTAAAGCTGAACTTTCCTTAAAGGATGGGCTTGATTTCCATGTAAGACTTTAAAACCCTTTTTGATAACACAGAGTTGCTGAAGAGAAGGCAAGATACCTGTGACTAGTGTCCAGGTCCTAAAGAAAGACACTTATTACTACACCTTTTTGTCTTATACAGATACATTTGTATGGATAAAAGTGATAGTTTGCCTTTTCTCCCTTCCTTTTGAAGGTGTTGCAAGCTTGAATCAGAGTGCACTGAGCCGTCCAATGCAAAGGAAGCTTGTGACGCTGGTGAACTGTCAGCTGGTGGAGGAAGAGGGTCGGGTCAGAGCTATGAGAGCAGCTCGATCACTGGGAGAGAGAACTGTCACAGAACTGATCTTGCAGCACCAAAATCCTCAGCAGCTTTCTGCCAATCTTTGGGCTGCTGTCAGGGCACGAGGATGCCAGTTTCTAGGACCAGGTAAGGTCCCTGTACAGCCTGCAGCAGAGTATATTCAGCTGTACCTTGTTATAACAAGTTGCAGCATACTTTAATCTTGAAGTTTTTAATGATTATGTTTATAACTTTGATAGAAACAGCAAATTCTTTGAGTGCTGCTGAAGCATGCACAGAAATGAGAAGGAAATTATGTTTAAACTGAAATTAGTCCTCTTTTTATTCCAGTAACTGATGTTAGCATTCCTGCACACTGTCCCTGTATTTATGTTCTAGTTCCATGTTGTAGCATTGATAAGACACTACAGAATTACAAAGGCTGCATGATTGCACAGTGGAATAAAATATAGAACCTGCACTACTGATGTGTTTATTACTGAAAATTAGTCATAGCTTTTTGTTTGCTGTGCTTTGAGTGCTTCTAAATACTACTTCTAAATCAGCAAACTTCTTAAAATGCTTACAAAGCTTTTTTCTTATGATTAGGGAAATAAAAAATAATAAGGAATTACATTCGAGATGATTCAGATGCCTGCTTATCATGTTAATATATGATAGCCTTGCTGATTTCTGGCAATGTGTTTCATCTTTTATTCTTGTGTGTTAAAGCTATGCAAGAGGAGGCACTGAAACTTGTATTACTGGCACTGGAAGATGGCTCTGCACTCTCAAGAAAAGTTTTGGTACTTTTTGTTGTGCAAAGGCTAGAACCAAGATTTCCTCAGGCCTCTAAAACAAGCATTGGTCATGTTGTGCAGCTACTGTATAGAGCATCTTGCTTTAAGGTAAAATACCAATGTTTGAAGTTCGTTACTGTGCATTAGTGCAGCTCCAGAGAGCCTGACCTAGGATTAGTGTCTTTCACCTGTGAAATGTTACATAAATTCATTTTCTACACATTTAAATAGTACAGACTGTAATCAGTTTCTACACATTTAAATAGTACAGACTATGAGATGTTTATCTAGAGCTGTCATGAAGTAGTAGTTTGATATTTAAAACTCCCTGCAAAAGGAACAAATGTAGTACTGGGAAATTCCCTGGCCCCACCATCAGGTGTGAGAGAGGGACACCAGACAGAGATTGCTCTCAGCCTGAGCTCCAGCCTTGTGTTCCGACATATTTGTCACTCTCTAGCCTTTCTTTTGCCTGTATCTGGCCACTTCACACTGAAGAGGTTCTTTATTTTTGATACATAAGGGTGGCTTGTTTAAACTGAATATTCTCAACTCTTTATATCTGGAGAAGAATGAAAAGTTAATTCCATGGGTCTTTGTTCCGTTTTGAATCACAATTAAAAACATGATTATCACAACATCATTAAACATTAACGAGACCTGTTGCTCTCATTTATGACAAATACCTTCCCTAACCTAAGAGTTTTACTTAACTTTTACACTGGGCTTTCAGTTAAATATTCTAATTTTAAAATGTCAGTATCTTAAAATTGTCCTTTTTATTAAGTTGCTTCTAGAGGCTTTCCTGTTTCTTTAAGTCATCTTTTAATACTGTGTAGCAAAAACTACTAGTAGAATTACTAAATATGTAACTGTGACTTAAGCAATCTGATTACTTTGTAGTTGGAAGTAACAAGTTGCTGTAGCTTTGCATCAGTGATCCTGTAGAAACTTGAAGAGCTGGTGCATCTGCTTGTGCACTGCTGGCTATGAGGCTGAATATGTGGAAAAGAACCAAAGTATATGCTGAATATACAAACCCAATACTTTTGTGATTTGTGCTGTATAACTCTTTTTCTAATGGACTTGGAGATTTTTTTGTTAAAGGAAGAGTATTTAATTATTCCTGTTTATTAGGTCACTAAAAGGGATGAAGACTCTTCTCTGATGCAGCTTAAAGAAGAGTTTCGGAGTTATGAGGCTTTGCGGAGAGAACATGATGCCCAAATTGTTCACATTGCCATGGAAGCAGGACTTCGAATATCACCAGAACAATGGTCTTCTCTTCTGTATGGTGACTTGGCACATAAATCACACATGCAATCCATTATTGACAAGGTTTGTCAAAGGCATGATTTTAGTATCTTTGTAGGATTAGGTTAGACTATTAAATGTTGTACCAAAAATCTCAAGAAATGCTTGAGTTAACTTTTTGTCTTTAGTTATATAAAATATTAATTAAACTAGAATGAAAGGGGTTTTCCCACTACAGCGTCTTCTTCACATGAAGGCATTTTGATGTTCAGTACTTTAAGACTAATTCCCTTTTATGTGTCTTATGATGAAGCTTCATAGGGCAGATTCTGAGATGAGAAATAAAATTTCTCTCCACTGATACTCTCTATATGCCATCTGAAGACACTACATAATGCGTTTAGAAACCAGTGTAATGAAAATCTTTCTCAGATCAGTAGTTCATGGTTGTAAGATGCAGCACACTAATGCTTGCTTTGTTTTCAGCTCCAATCTCCAGAGTCTTTTGCAAAGAGTGTACAAGAATTGACAATTGTCTTGCAGCGCACGGGAGATCCTGCAAACTTAAACAGGCTGAGGCCTCATTTAGAGCTCCTGGCAAACATAGATCCAAACCCAGGTATGCAAATGAAGCTTTTTAAACATTCTTTTGATGTTTCTTTTATATAACAATGAAAATTATTAAGATAACTTCCATTCCTTGTTTATGAAATTCCTATCTATTACTATATAATAAACTCTTCTTCAGGGCTCTCTGAGTTCTGTCCTAGTACTTGGTGTTTTGAAGTACTAGAAGAGTTGCCTCTTCTTATTTATGTTACTACTGGAATTATTGTCAGAATGACAAGCTTGCTTTTAATGATTTTTAGATGCAGCATCTCCAACATGGGAGCAGCTGGAAAATGCAATGGTTGCTGTAAAGACTGTGGTACATGGACTAGTGGATTTCATTCAGAATTACAGTAGAAAAGGCCATGAAACTCCACAGGTAACTATTTATGACTTAATGTACATTTACTGAATGATGTAACTTTGAGAAGTTACTATTGCTTTGAAACATTTATGGCCTTGTCTGTGGAATAATTGATGGAGTACTGCATTCAGGTTTTGAGAACTTAACATTTCTAAATACGGAATGCAGCAGAGCTTGCTATAGTGAGATCCATATGATGGTGTAGTGTTTACCCCATCAGCAAGATGTTTCCTTAATTTTCTGATTAAAGATGCAAAATGTAAAATCAGTTTGAATGTGGCTTGTGTATTTTAAGTCTGCTTTTATAGGAATTGTCTGCTGGGTTGTAAAAGGAATGTCTGGTGGTTTGATTTTGTCTTTGTACAGCCACAACCAAATAGCAAATATAAAACAAGTATGTGCCGAGACCTTCGACAGCAAGGGGGATGTCCAAGAGGAACAAACTGTACATTTGCTCATTCTCAGGAAGAGCTCGAAAAGTGAGTCTGGGAGATTTTCTTCTTCTTTTCATTTTTTTTTCTTCTTTTTAATTTAAATCCAAGAATCTCCATAGAATTTTGAAAACAGTTTCTTCTCTCCATTTATTCATTTGGAAGGATTTGTGAATCCCGTGAAGTCATAACTTTATATAAAATTGAAACTACAATAAAGCCTGCAAGCTAATTCCAGTTTTATTTTCTTTTTACCCCACATAAAGTAAACTTTCCTGTCCTGAACTCTAGGCTCAGGGTCTGTCAGGAATTGCTTATGTCAACTACAAGGTGGAGAATGTTAATTACATTTTAAGGAATAAAGTGAGTTATTTCAACGTGTGCGTTCTTGAAACTGTTTTCACCCAAAAGCATTTGCCAAGAACTGCAGAAGTGGATCTTCTAAGAGGAGAGGTGATTTTCTGTTATAGGTGAAGATGTTGATGTTCAGTTTGCAGATTGTTGAAAACGGGAACCATGTTTTGGAGTCTTGTGATTTTGTTCCTACCACATTCCTCTCAATCCCTTCCTTTTGCTAGTTTTACAGATACATTAAAATTCGTAATAAGCACTTTTAAAATCTTCTTTTGTCTGTTTTACATGTGCTTGTTTATAGATACCGCTTGAGGAACAAAAAAATCAGTGCAACAGTGAGAACATTCCCCCTTCTAAATAAAGTTGGCGTAAATAGCACCGTCTCAACCACAACAGGAAACGTAATTTCTGTCATAGGAAGCCCTGAAGCAACAGGGAAGATGGTGCCAAGTACTAACGGAATAGCTAATCTGGAAAGTGGGGTTCCCCAGTTGATCCCTCGCTGTGCAGACACCTCCTTGAGAGCTTTGGAGAACACCAAGAAGGGAGGGAAGACTGGAGCCAATGGCCAGAATGTTTCTGGGTCCCCTACAGAATCACTACCTGAAAAGTAGGTACCCTTTATTCATAAAGATAACTAAGCACAACATTTTGCTTGTGGATTATCATGGAGTTTGTGGTGGCAAGCAATACATGCTGAATTCTGGTCCTGGCTTGCTGTTGTTGGTGCTCACTGACTGCAGACTTGTGTAAGATATACCGCAGTGCAGGTATAGTTACACACAGTCTGTGGACTCAAGCTGTCAGAGCCAGCATCAGTTGTTTTAGCTGTTGAATACTCCCATCCCATAGGGATGAAATGGTCAATCTCTCAATTTATCTTTTATTCTGTTATTCTCAGTCTTGTATCTTGCTTACTGTTGGGTTATGTCATACAAATAAAACAAAATCTTTGCATTCAAAATCTGACATTTCCTGAAACCAGGAAGGGTGCACACAGTGCACCTTAACACTTCCTTAATAATCTTGGAAACCTCCTAGTTCTGGGGTTTGCCTTTAAAACTTTTTAGATACTTCCCCAGGAAGGCCTTGAGGCTCTAAACAGCTTTTCAAAGCTTTTGTCTTTACTACAGTGCACTTACAAGTGGTATGTAAGCTTCTGGTTATATATCAAAACGTTTATATCCACTTTTGAGTTCTCTTAGATGGAAGTCTAAGATGTAGGATCATTTTGGGGTGTGAGAAACAAAATTCCAGAGGAAATTACATAGCCCAAATTTGCACATTACATGGGAGTGTACATGGAGAGATGACTAACAAATAAGTCAAGATCTGCCTAATGATTTCTTGGTAATCCTTTTCAGTAAAATTGGTTCTCCACCCAAGACTCCTGTAAGCCAGGCAGCAGCTACCTCAGCTGGTCCTCCTAATATTGGAACAGAAGTTAATTCTGTGCCTCCAAAATCCAGCCCGTTTGTTCCCAGAGTACCTGTCTACCCTCCACATTCTGATAACGTTCAATATTTCCAAGATCCCCGGACTCAGCTATCATATGAAGTTCCACAGTACCCACAGACAGGTGAGTGAGATGAGCACTGAATCACAAACAGCTCTGAACCTTTCTGTAGATAAGCCTGAATTCTGAGAAATAACTTTTATCTCAATGTTTTATGTTTGTTTTGTTAATGTCAGATGAACTTAATGGAATACTAATCTGGTCATTTTAACCTCCTGTGTAAAGAACTGTGTAGGATGCTGTCTTTTCAGTTACATATGGTACATATGTTATACCATAGTACATAGGCGCAATGGCAATTGGGTCAAGGTGGAAAAGGGTCAGCGCATCATCTCCAAATACAGTTGTCATATGTGAAATTAGCATTCCACAGGAAAACAATAGGGCCAGTAACAGGTTTGTAAAGTGTGACTCTTCATTCTCTAAAGGTACTTATTAACAATATTTACAGTTTTAGGTGGTGTTAAATTGTGGGTCATTTGTGGTTACATTAAATATGCCTTTTTCCAATTTTTAAGGATATTATCCACCACCTCCAACAGTACCAGCTGGTGTGGCTCCTTGTGTTCCTCGCTTTGTGAGGTCCAATAACGTTCCAGAATCCTCCCTCCCACCTGCTTCCGTGCCATATGCCGATCATTACAGTACATTTCCCCCTCGAGATCGACTGAATTCTCCTTACCAACCTCCTCCTCCGCAGCCGTATGGACCAGTTCCTCCTGTCCCTTCTGGAATGTATGCTCCAGTTTATGACAGCAGGCGCATCTGGCGCCCACAGATGTACCCACGAGATGATATTATTAGGAGCAATTCTTTACCTCCCATGGATGTGATGCACTCATCTGTCTATCAGACATCATTACGTGAGAGATACAACTCTTTGGATGGGTATTACTCTGTGGCTTGTCAACCTCCAAACGAACAGAGGACTGTGCCTTTACCAAGGGTAAGTGAGCCAGAAAGGGAAAGAGGTAGCCTTGGCTCTGAAGGCCATTACTGCAAAGTTGGCAAATAGTCATCATAGATGTCTTATCTTTATTTGGGATTACAGTAATCAACATGGGACCTGGACAAAGCTCTGGGGTTTTTATCCATGATAAAATGGGTTGTAAAATAGACTGATCTGCATTAGGATGAGAGCCCCTCTGCCTCTCTAGTTCCCATGCATGTTGCTTGAATTAATTACATATTTAATATTTGAGCTGCTATATGGGCAAGGTCCTCCTCCAGATCCTTGTGAAATTCTTCAAGTGGTATCAGTGCAAGGTTAAAGACCCAAGGGAATCTGAGGGTCCAGGTGTGTCCTTGGCAGGTATTTGCCTTTTGATTATAGTATGATCAGGTATGCAGTCGTATATTTGTTGTTGCTAGGAGCCTTGTGGTCATTTGAAGACTGGTTATGAAGAGCAGTTAAGACGGAAGCCGGAGCAATGGGCACAGTACCACACTCAGAAAACTCCTCTGGTGTCGTCAACCCTTCCTATGGCAACACCATCTCCAACACCACCTTCTCCTCTCTTCAGCGTAGATTTCAGCACAGAGGTGGGAAGCCAAAGGACTTCTTTATCTTCCCTTCCTGTTTAAGATGTCAGTCAATAGTTCTAGTAAAGGTTTTCCACCTACTACTTGTTGCTCATAAAATTAAATCTTCTAGCAAAAGGAAAGTAATATCTATTAACAAATACATTCAATTTGATATTAATGTGATGCTGAACATGATTGTGGGGAAAAAAGGTCAAGAAATGAAGTGATTCAGTTTGCCCTCACTGAAGGAAATGTAATGTTACTGAATTAGCACTGTGAGCCTCCAGGTTTTTGTGTAGGGAGCAGTTGTTTTCTACTAAGAAGGACCTTCCTTTTCATACTCCAGATGGCATTACAAGGTGATGAATAGACTGAATCAAGCTGGGAATGCTTGTCAAGTCCCAGAGAATACATAACTTTTAAAAGTAGCAAAGGGCATTGGTAGAACATTGTGTACTTTTAAGTTCTGTACATGGAACTGAGCAAATAGAAACAGTGTGATTTTGGTGGGGGGGAAATAGATCTTGTGATATTTACTTTGTGTACTTCTAATGTGTAAATTAAACCTATCCAAGAAACTAGTTTGAGAACTACTGTGCCAAGCCCTCTTTGCTGTGGTTTGACAATTCTATTGACCATATTTGAGGTGTTAGACTCTGATTATTCAGAAAAAAGTCTTGAGAAGCAGGAGTACCTGAAGTCCCTTGTGGGTGCGCTCAAGGTAGATCAGGATATATATAGCCCTTTTCATCCAAGTTGAAGGGTTCAAAGTCGTATTTCTATCTGCGACTGGCTTACACATTAAAGGAAAATGCATGGCTTCCTCTCAGTTTAATTACTGTAGGTGGTTTGCCTGAAGCAACCTGCCACTAGCATGTGAGGCTGAAATCAGTGTCACTGTCTTGGCAGTCCAGGCAGTTATTTGTAGTGGCAAAGCTTGCTCTTCTTTGACAGCTGTCACCTGCACTGGTTTAAATGAGTCAAAAATGGGTTATGTTGTCCCTAAGTCAAGTCTTGAATACGGCTAGAACTCCATGATTGACTTCTGAAATAATTTAACAGCAGTAAATGTCTTTTCTTATTTTAAGACTGAATTCCCTGGTTTTATTATTCACTGCTTATTTATTCCCTTTTCCATAGTTCTCAGAAAATGTCAGTGATTTGAGTGGAACTAAATTTGAGGAAGACCATCTCTCTCACTATTCACCGTGGTCTTGTGGCACTATTGGCTCTTGTATAAATGCTATCGACTCAGAGCCCAAGGATGTGATTGCCAATTCAAATGCCGTGTTAATGGTAGGGGTTTTCTGCATGTTACCTCATTAGTGTTATAATACTCACATGCTGAAGTGTCTTCTGCTTGGTTAAACAAGGCTTCTTTTAAAAGTTGGTAGCTTCTATTCTTAGTATTTTGAATCAGTTCTGCCCATTTGAGGTTGTTCGGAATGTCTTCTCCCAGTTTTGTAAATAAACTGTGTATGTACTTCAGTGACAGAATGTAGTGCCATGAGAGGGGGAAAAAAGCTATCTGTGAAAATAGGTACAAAAAATAGGTAGTATGAATTGTGGAATGCAGGTCACCTCTGGAGGTGTAAGAGCTCATGCTTTTTGGAGACTTCCTGCTATGTAGTGTGGCAGGTTGCCTTTATATTCTATGAAGCAGGTGTAATCAAGTCTCATCTCAAGCCTTCTTTGATACTGCCTCTTTCAAGTGCAGGAAGGGTGCTGGTGGATCTTTAAGCATACTGGAACTTTTTCTGCCTGGAAACACAAGCTTGGAAAGGCAAAATTACTTCTTCTAGAAATGGTGGTAGCTTTCTTGTGGTCAGTTTGCCATTAAAGGGCAATAATAGTTAAATCGTGGAGGCCCATCTTGGCTCTCTAGTTGGACAGATTTACAGCATGGTATTCAGGAACAATAATCAGAAAGTTACTGGCCAACTGAAGAACCTGAATAAGCTCAAGTGAGTCCATGTATCTTTTTATCTCCTAAATATGTAGGATTTGGACAGCGGAGATGTTAAAAGGAGAGTGCATTTATTTGAAACTCAGAGAAGGGCAAAGGAAGAAGATCCTATAATCCCATTCAGCGACGGACCGATCATCTCCAAGTGGGGTGCAATCTCCAGGTCATCCCGCACAGGTTATCACACAACAGATCCTATTCAGGCCACTGCTTCCCAAGGAAGTGCTACTAAACCCATCAGTGTATCAGGTACAAGTATAAGCTTTGTATAACAGTGTAGCATACATCATGAGCATTTCATCCCCTTCATGCTTACTACAGCAGTGAAGATTCAAAGAGCTACAATATCTGTATAACCCATTTGAAGAACAGAGAGGATAATGAATTGTGTCTTCATTTGTTACAGATTATGTCCCTTATGTCAATGCTGTTGACTCAAGATGGAGTGCCTATGGCTCAGATTCTGCTTCATCAGCACGTTATGCAGAACGGTATGGACTGTTTTCTGTGTTCTGTTAAAAGAATTGTCTATACCTTAGTGTTCTTCAAAATCCTGAATCTGGCGGGGAAAAAATCTGGAACTATTAATAGATGTTCTTAATTTTAAAGTAAAAATTAAAGTAAAATGTTTTCTATCAAGTATAAGGCCTTGGAAAAACTAGGTTAAAGCTTATGTAGTCTTTAATACTTAATGCAGCTAATAATACCCCATTACTAGCAACATATCCCTTGAGAGACCTAGTCAGAGAACTGGAGTCAGGTACTGCCAAGCTGTCATGTCAAAATCTGCAATCTCGAGTTGCTTCTCAAGTTTTCTTGCCACATTTTACCCATATGTAAAATAAGGATGTTTGTTTTGTATAACATCTTGGGGTATTGTGAGCCCCAATGAATGTGAAGAGTGCATTATCTTAGTCATAGAGTTTCTGTCCAAAAATCTAACACTGATAGATGAATGAAGTTTATGGGGCCTTTGATTTAGAGAACTTGTTTTTAATTCCTAGTTTTGCCTTCTTTCTCTTGAAGGGACAGGTTCATAGTTGCAGATTTGTCTGGTCACCGAAAGCATTCCAGCACTGGAGATCTATTGAGTATTGAATTACAGCAGGTAAGATGAGAAATTATATCATGTGTTTTTAATAATTAAAACAAAAGTGATTTAGTAAAGTGATTTTAAATTGGTTTTCTTAGTGTCGCCTACAGAAAATAGTATATAGTATAATTGATAGAATGACCAATAAAGGTTAACTGGGTGCCAGTCCTGCAGTGCTTAGTATGATGCATAAAGACTGCTAGCATGAGCTGTTCCACTGACATTAGCAAGGCCATTTTGGGGAGAAACTGATGAGCCTGATAACCTGTCAGCAAATGCAGAACAAAATAAATGCATTGAAGGAAAACATAGTTATCCATCTACCAGGGGAACTGTTCCTTTGGTAGGCTGGTTTATTTTGCCATTTGACAATACATGGTTGGTAACTAATACGTTTCTTTCCATAGGCCAAAAGTAACTCATTATTACTTCAGAGAGAGGCGAATGCACTAGCCATGCAACAGAAGTGGAATTCTCTAGATGAAGGCAGTCGTCTTACCTTAAATCTTTTAAGCAAGGAAATTGATTTGAGGAATGGTGAGGTAAAGAAAGGGGTAATTGGGATGAAACAAATTTCTGAGGTTTTGTGTATATACATAAGTGCATGCATTTCAGCCAACACCTAAAAATAGTTTTATCATTCCCAAATATTTGTAACACATTCTTTGCAAGTTAAGTCGCTGTTGTTGTTGTCTGGTTATTTCCCTGAGATCGGGTAGGTGCATCTTCAGGGCTGCTGCTCCATTTACAAAATGGGAAGAGTGTGACAAACCATTTTCATGCAGTCTTTACTTTCCATTCTGTTGTACATGTTAGAAACATAAACATTGTGTCAGTGGACTCCTACAGACTTCTCTGCCCCAGAATTCATTTTATCTCTCTGTTTCAGTACTTTAATGTGATTAGATTTAGTTTTGCCCCTATTTTGTCTATGCTCAAAGTTCTATTTGTGTTAGTCTCTTGTGTTTAGAAATGTTGTGTCCTAGAAATGCATCTGATGTTTTCACTGTAATACTTGAGTTTTGTATGGAGCAGGTGAAAAGCCAGCTTGATATTACAGACCATATTCTCTTTTTTTCAGACTGATTATACTGAAGACTGTGCAGACACAAAGCCAGATCGAGACATTGAATTGGAGCTGTCAGCCCTGGATACAGATGAACCTGATGGGCAAGGTGAACAAATAGAAGTAAGTACAGAAATATGTGCATCTAAAGAGGTCACTGGGTCCTTTCATTAGTTACTGGGAAACTTTTACAATTTCTATGTGAATTAGTAGATGACTTTGATAGAAGAATCTTGTGTTTGGTCTTTGTAGTGATAGCAAACGCTTGCCTTATTTGAACACTAGGGGTCTCGCTGAGATACCTGACAGTTAATACTACCAAGTTGAAAACAGCTCGGTGTGTTGTCACAGCTTTCAGCTTTTTGCTCTTCGATAACATTAGTAATGGGGAGTCTGCCCTTTCCCCTTCCCCTCCAGTGCTGAAACTGTAGTTAAGAATGGTTTATGTTTAAGTGTGATCATTTAACTTAAACTTTATGCTTACCTGGGTTGTAACAGTAATTTAATTGTAACCCAGTGTTCTTTTGTTTTCACTACTACTTCATTGTTTGTTTGTAATGTAACTGGTGCATCTGCCCCAGTTTCTTCTATGTAATTTTTTCCTTTTGCTGTGCAGTAGTAAAATATTCTGGAGTTCGTTCCATACATTAGGATCAATTGCCCTTTTTTAAAGCATTAGATTAAGGTTCTTATCTGGAACATATCCCATAACACATTCAATACCGACTTACAGTACTGGTGACAGCTTTTGTTTGCTCTGCCTGAGGTTTGTGAAGCAGTGGTATTTTTTATTGTGTATTTTTTTGTTAACCATCCTGCCACTTGATTTTGTGAATCACCACTATGTGGATGGAAGGATCTTTCTCTTCAGCCTTACCTCTATCTGTGATTATTGAAACAGCTCTCACTTTACTGCCTCCTTCCTATCTCACCTGATAAGCCATTTTTTAGCAACTGATGTTTAAACTGATGTGTACCATCGTCTTTCACTGCAGTCTTTGAAAGATTGTTTTTTCCTTTTCCCTATAGTAAAATAATGTAGACATTGCAAAGTATGAAATAAAAACAAGGAGTCTTTTGATGAGGCTCTTGTTTCTATCAGTTTTATGTAGTGGAACTTATTAAAAAAAAATTAAAGCTGGTTGTGACAGTGTTGATGGTTATTTCTCCTTTTCCTCTCTAGGAGATTCTGGATATACAACTAGGTATTAGTTCTCAAGATGATCAGCTGCTCAATGGGACAACCGTAGAGAATGGACATCTGCTAAAGCAGCACCAGAAAGAATCTATGGAACAGAAGAGACAAAGTTTAGGTGAAGACCTTGTGATTCTGTGAGTGTTAGACAAAACAGCAGTGTCTGCCAGTTTTAGACAAACAGCAGCATCAGAATAGGTGAAGCATGGTTGTTTATGGATGAACTACGTACCTACTCAGACTTGGATTAGACACCTGCATTGTGTATACATGGTGAAGTGAGAAGAACCTGTTAAGAAATAGAATTAGGTCATAGATACAAAAGTCACAGGATGGCACCATTGTTCATATGCATTGTTGTAATCATATACACTGAAACGTGTCACAGCTGTTAAAAATACCTTTCACATTCAGTAAGCAAAAAAATGCAAAAGTATTTTTATAGTTAACAGAAACTAAGAAGAACTCCAAAAGGTGAAATGTCCTCCTGTTTGCACAAATCTCCATAGAGAGGTAGTTTTTAAAATACACTATTTTAGGTTTCTATGTTCTGTAGTCTTTACTCTGTAATGCAGCCTTTGAAAATGAGGCAGACTACACCTTGAGCGTACCGTTCCACAGTAAGCTGTTTAGCCTGTTGCTAAAAAGGAGTTGATGTCAGTATTTATTTAATGCACACAATTCAGTTGCGGATACTTGTGCATGTACTTGTTTAATATTTGTGTAACTTATTTTTCTCCTCAGGGAGGAGCAGAAAACAATCCTGCCCGTAACTTCTTGCTTCAGTCAGCCGATCACATCTGTTAGCAATGCAAGCTGCCTGCCCATCAGCACAGCAGTCAGTGTTGGCAGCCTCATTTTGAAAACTGCTCACATTATGTCTGAGGATAAAAATGACTTTTTAAAGCCTGTTGCAAGTGGCAGGATGGTTAACAGCTGAAAGGCATTCATCTTTCCAGCTTGTGACCACACCATGGAAGCATTTACACTAGCTTTTTATATATATAATATATATTATATAATGTATATTTTTTTTAAAAGAATAATATTGGGGTCATGCATTTCCTGTGGACTCTTTGATACTTCAAGCCCCTCTCGCATTAGCATTCTGAAGAAAAAAAAAACTTACTTTCCTAGGGTAAGGCGTTCACTTTCCACAAATGAATGGAATTTGGACATTGTTTTACTTAAGCTTAAAGCAGCTTTTTATGAGTTTGTAGCAATCCGGTGCGGTATCTGAGCCATTCGTGTTTAAAATGGCTTCTGTAGAAAACTAACAACTCAGTTATTTAAACTAGCAGGATCCTACGATGATACATCTAGTGAAAGGAAGACTTAACTTATTTGTCTCTATTTTATTTCATGAGAGAAGAACTCGTGTCTTGTTGCAGCTGCTTTTTCTTTAGTTGTGGAACTTTGCATGGAGTATTGTTTCCTGTTTGAAGACTGAGAGGTGGAGATTCGGACTTGAGACTTTTACAGGGTTAACACACCGTTAGCTTTGCACTGCTACGTTATTCGCAGGTCTGTGGTGCAGTGCTTTGCTGCAGCTTTTTTGTTTCCATTTCCCCCCCCCAATATCTCCTTTAGTAATGTACATACACATACACAGGCTACTTGTCCAAGTAAAGTTATCAGAAGTAAACCAAGTGCCTAAGTCCTCCAGCTAATGTACTAGGTACTGATTTCCCCAAGTTATACGTGAAACGATTTTCAACCATCTTGAGAGGTTATGCACTAATGTAACAGCAATTTTGGTTTTTCTCCTTTTTTTTTTTTTCCTTACTGATAGTTCTCAACTTGGAGATTATAGAATCCAGATGACTTGGCAAAAAGTATCAGGTGCTCTTGGCTTTCCTTTGAAAACCCTGTACGTAGTGTTTGCACTGACTAACAAAGATGGTATTGCTGTTTTTTGTACTGTTTTGTTCTTAATTTAAACTAAGTATTGGGAATTTAAGGCGGTTGTATTACCTTTGTTAAATGTTGTTAATCATAATTTTGTATTCAGGTTTAATTTTTGCTTGTTCAGTGGCAACTTATTTTCAAAGACCTTGAAAATACAATAATAGAGCATTATCTGACCTTCAGAGTACTGAAAAGCGTATGAATTTATGCCCTGCTAAGGTGTGACTGAGGATCAAGTTAGACATGTCAACTGAAAATTGGTTTTCATAAATACACATGAAATAGAACCATGGGCATATATTTTGTTGGTTTGAGAAGCTTAAAAATCCACTCTTTTTTTTCTCTTTTGGGAAAGAAAGCAGGACTCTCCCTCCTGATGGTGACTCTCTTCTTGTTCGTCCTCTTCCTTTTCTTTGTGACAAGTTTTACATTTTATTTGATTTTTTCTTTTTTTTTTATGTTTTTTATTAACTTCTGTGAAGTTGTTTACTCTGAAAATTGTACTGGAATATTTTAAGCCAAGCTGATCTTTCACCAGGTGTACTGCATGTAAGGGCTTTTCCTGCTAGCAAAAATGCTTAAAGAGGATCATGTTACTGGTCGTCTGAGTTGTTATTTTACAAAATCACAGCTATGTGGTCGGGTAAGATTTTGATAACTGTTTTGTGCACGCTTCTGGGGGGTGGGGGTTGGCATTTCCCTGAGGGTTCCTGATTAGACTAAGTACATATTGGTGTTTGATATCTCTCCTAATGAAGCTGTCCATGAGATAATTATGTTGTAAATATACCTGAAAATCCAAGGGTTAGTTTTGATATTCTGGTGTCAGTATGGAAGATCTTACACATCTATTTAATACTCCAGTGTAAAGGAATGTATGTAGAAAACCAGTTGAGTAGTCTTTTCTTAGTTTCCTTTGGCTGTTGCTGTACCTTCCTATAGCCAGTGCCACCTCATAGCTAGGATTAGACTGATGCTTTGTTTCACTTGCAACTTGAAGTGAATGGACACAAAAAACAGACCACCTTTGTCACCTTAACTTATTTCCTATCGATGTTAACTTTAACTTAGAATGTTAGACATAAATATGATTGTTGTATATTTTATACCAAGGCCATTATGTAAATATGAATTTATATTACTTTTGAAATGCTTCTGAGATACTATTATTTGCTGTACAATGTAATTCCAAACAGATATGCAAACAAGTATGTCTCTTTCATGGATATTTAAACAGTGAGATCTTCCATGTTGAAGGTGATGTAATTTTTTTAAAAGATTTTTAAATTTTAAATTGCTATTTTGTTACAAAAATAGAGAAAATATAAAGGTTTGAGAAGTCCTTATTTGCCCTCAGGGAAAGAGCCCTCTGTGCACCAGAACTCCACAGAACATCTTCAGCATGATCTGAGGGTGAATATATACTACATAAATTGATTGTGTATTTACCTTAACTTTTTAATTTTAAAATTGCAACTTTAAAAACTTGGTTGTGCTCTGCTGGAGGGGGGTTGGGATAAGCTGCTTACACACATTTGCCTGTTTGTCCAGTGAAATTACATAAGCCTGACATATTCCTGCTAACCAGACTGGCATATTTAACACCAGATGTATCTATATATACTCTTGTCTGCAGCAGGAGGTCCCATGATAGAGCAGTTTGCTAGGATGACCATACACTTCATATGGAAAGTTGGTTCTTAACTGAGGCTAGGGGGTTTATTTTAGTTGGATTTTTAATATCTAGAATGACAGGCAAAAGAATTCTTTAGGGATTTCAACAGCATGCGAGCTTTGTCTTAACAGTTTTAGCACTGATTGTGTGGTTTACGCCATGAAATTGTGCCCTCCAGTGCCCTGACAAGGAGAAAGCTACAGGTGGTAACCTAGCTCGGGCTTTCTTCTGTGGTGAAGTTTCAGCCTTTGACCCTATACGAACAAGTATGTATTCATTTGTCTAGATGTAAATCAGGTGCCTTTGGGCTATGGAAGGGCTTATTTTCTGATGCTGAGATACAGTGACTTATCTTTGTGTGTGAATAGCAGTGATTCCCATGTAGGTTTTGGCCTAACTTACCTGTGCTGTCAGAAAAAAGGCCCATAGCAGAATGGGGAAAGAGATTGGCTCTTTTGCTTTGCTTGGACAAGCATTTTGGGTTGTTTTGGTTTGGTTTTTGGTTTGGTTTGGTTTTTTCCCCACTAGGGGTACAGCAGGGATTTCACATGCAAGAGATACAGGAATTATTAGTGTCTAAGTTAATTGTGTTGCCTCACTACCTGGATTCATTCCTTGGTTTGCCTCGTTTCCCACATAGGTCTTAATAGAGACTAATGCTTGTGCTGGGAGAATGCTTGTGTGAGAAAGTAATTATCTGTACATTCTTAACATATACTTAGAGCAGAGTGATTGCCCTGCTACTGATATTTTGTTCCTGTAAACAGGTGACAAGAAATGAATCTTAGTGTTTATGCAGATTTTGCATTGTAGAATGTATACTAGACCCTTCAAAGGAAAGGTTAGACTCTTTGCAAAGCAAACTGGCGTTGGTTCTTGGTAGTCTAGTACAGGGACACTAAAGTTTGACATTTGATTTAGGAATAAAAAAACAACCCCAAGTTATACACAGCTGATTATGTTAAATAAGCTCTTAATTGCTCTTCATAGAAGTCTAATTTGGGAGGTTTTAGTGTTTTGATAACACAGCTGAAATCTTACTTTATCCTGTACTCGAGCTGAATGCTGTTCTTGTATAATAGTGTACTAGGCTGGATGAGGTACAAAGTAATGCACAGAGGTCAGAAACAGCTGAGGAAAGAATGCTTAAAATAATGTAATCTAAACTCAGAATACTTCCCAACATTGGTTTTGTTTGCTTTTTTAAAGCACAAGTTGTCAAGTTGTACCTGTTGCTGTACATAAACACTGTATGCCAGCAGCTCCTTGATCATATTTGTGGACAGACTTTGCATTATTAGACTGTTATTAAAGGAAGATGTTGAATTTGAAGAGTGTAACAAAATGAGAAATGATCAGATTATCTATAGTATGTAAAAGTCCATTCTTTATGTTGTAGTTTAATCCCTTTCTTAGGAAATTCCCTCTCATTGAGGGACCTCTTCTGCAAGCAGAACACAATAGATGTGCTTTTTTAAATGACCCCGTTTTCCAGTATAAAGAGCTAACTTTGGCAGTAAGTCATCACCATGCATCTCTCTGCTGGCAAGGGAGCACGGCAAGAACAGAAACCAAACCCCAAACTGGCAGTGATGAGATGAAACAAATCTGAATCACAAAATGACCAATACCCGAACATAATTATTACACCCTGTTATTTAAGAAGGATGCTTGTGGAAGCTTTTAATCACTCGAGATTTCGCTGTAAAATCTGAACTACAACAAAGCCTGGCTGCATTTATTACTGCCAAAAGCCAAGGTCATTTGCACATAGCCCATCAGTGTATCCAGGGTAGGTCTCAGTTAATCCAAGGCATGGAAGTGCATGCATTTTCTTAGCTGGGCAAACAAGTACATTATACAGTAGTTGTGATACAACACATGTGGCTTTTATTTGTACTGCACATACCCACTGTACAGCCACTCCGAAGTATCGTGGTTAGCTTGCAGCATCTGCTGTCCGCATTTATACTGTTTACTGCGTATTCTTTTCCCTGGAAGTTTTAAAGAAAATTGGTTTTTCTTTTTTTTTTTTTTTTTTCTCTTGTTGCATTGATTACATTTTATAAATTTGCTTAGCTGGAAAGTTTGGGAAAAGAGGCCTGTTTGTCAATTGTACAACCGATTGTGAAGCTCTAGTGTGAATATTTTTACGTCTGTATTAGACATTTTCTTTGCAAATCTATTGTTCGATTGAAATGTAAATGAAATAAAAGATGGTGTACACCCATCATGTATAAAGCAGGCACCATCGCTACGATGGATTTAATGCTCATTTTTATGGCGCATTCTCAGCTTCTATTTAAAACTATAATTTAAAAAAAAAAAAGAAAAAAATCTGTAAAATGAAATGGGGTTATATGGGGGAGTAAATTCTATTCCGTTTATCTCGGGTTGAGTTCCCAATGGTCGTTTCCCTTCGTGTTAGAGGTAGGGGCGGGCGGTGCCGTGTGTGTTTGCTGTAGCACTGAAGTGAAGAGGTTGTATAGCTTTGGCTGGTCACGGAGTAGAGCATCCTGGTTTTCAGTGTTTGAGAGACTCGGTGGAAGAAGTTTGCAGTATTGACATGTATTTGCATGCACCAATAAAAATTATTTGTCCACCTTAACTGCCTCTTTGCCTTCACCCGCGGGAAGGAACGGGTGGGAAGGAGAGGAGGAGGAGGGCGGGATGCTCCTCCCCGTTCCCGCCGTGCTGCGCGCAGCCAGAGCCAGCCCCGGAAGGCGGCGGCAGCGGGTGAGGCCCGGGGCCGCGGTGAGGGGCGGCGGGGAGAGCGGCCTTGGGTGAGCTGATGCGGGGGCCCTAAGGGGAGGGGTTCGGGCGTTCAGAGCGTTCCCCCTCCTCAGCCCAAGCTCGGCTGTTTTGGTTCCTGCCCCCGCATCGCGCAGCCCCGGCCGAGGGAGGAGGATGCGCCGCGGTGCCCCGAGCGTAGCCCCGCCTGGACGCGGGCGCCCCGTTGTGTCGCTCTGCGGAGTAGCCGCGGTGATGCGCGGCCATCTGGGCACCTCCTCTGCGAGCTGCTTAATCTGGCTTTAGCTTGCAGAGCCTGCTGGCGTGGGGCGGTGGAACGGAAAGCTCTGCTTTATGCATACGCGGCTTCGGGTGGCTTTGTCAGAGACACACACAGGAAGGGGGCTGGCTCTCATGCATGAACCCAGATCAATCGATTTGATTTAAATCACCTTTTAATTTCTTTGCAATGAAATTTTGTGGACGTTTAAATGTAGTTTGCACATCGCAAGTCCACAGCAACATACGTGACCTTAGTGGTACTCTTTTTCTACGCCCCTTGCTCAAGAGAAGAAAATTCTTGAGCATCTTGCATCTCCATCAGGATGAGATTTGATCAGCAGCACTTTTAGAGGACTGCTGTGGAAGAAGGTGGTGGAGCCATTCTCTACTTTATTAATTCTCTATTTGTTATCTGTTAATATTAGAACACAATGACTGCTTTGGATGATAAACTGCTTGGTGAGAAGCTCCAGTATTATTACAGCAGCAGTGAGGGCGAGGATGAAGACAGTGACAAAGAAGATAAAGAAGGGGAGAGCACCATTCCTGAGAGCGGTGGGGAGGTAGAGCTCAGCAGCGATGGCAGTGCAGTCAACACAGGTATTGTCATGTCAAACTAATGTCTTAAATAAGTATGAACTTAAGGACGTGTAAATGGCAAATTACTTTGTTCATTTTATTTCAGGATTTTACACAGTATACAAAAAGCTTATGACAGAGCTGCTATTTTACTACTGACTTATGGATTATTACTTGAATCTTAAACATAGTTTTATTGTCCTTTATACAAAATGCCTACATGTTTAATTTCAGGTCCCAAAGGAGTCATTAATGACTGGCGGAGATTTAAACAACTGGAAACGGAACAGCGGCAGGAGCAGCGCAGGGAAATGGAGCGACTCATAAAGAAGTTATCTATGACGTGTAGGTCTCACTTAGATGAAGAGACTGAGAAGCAGAAGCAGAAAGAGCTTCAGGAAAAACTCAATGGAAAGGTAGCATGGCACACAGGAATTAAAATGCCCCATAGATGTTTAACCTTTTCAGTTTCATTATTTGTGTGCGTGAAGCGGAGAGGAATCTGTGTTCTAGTAGATTTATATCCTATTTCCCTGGTAGATAAGAACACAGCTGCAGTATAAGAAGTGCTTTGCAACTGGTTTTGCCAAGTGTTGTCAAGTTGAAGTATTTTGCATTTTAGTGGTATTTGTGTTTGCCTGTGTTAAGAAATAAGCAATTTAGCTGCTCTACCAAAGAAGTCCAGATCCTATTTCTAGATTTTCCTTAACTGCTTATCAAATAAATCAACTTCAGAGGATTAATACTGAGACGGGTACAGCAAATCTATGACTGCTGCCTCCTGAGCCAAAAAGAAGAGTTTAGGATTCCTCACTGATTTAGTATTTAGTACGTGGGTGGATGTTGAAATTTGGCTTTGACTTTTTGCTCCAAAGATAGATGGTATTTGAAGTGGAGAATGGTTTTAATCAGCTGTGAGCTGCATAACTAGCTCTTGCAGTTCTAGTCAGCGAAGTTATTAATTAATAATGATGAAGGCTGTCTGTGCTGTTCTGTACCTTAAGTGATGCTACTATGTTTAACAAAGGAAGTGAGCAGATACAAAATACCTCCTAAAATCCTGTTAAATTTAGTTCTACAGGCAAGGTGGTACATTTGGTTGCTGCAGAACGTTAACTGAAAAGCCAGATGAAAAAACTAATGAGAAAGAAGCAAGACTTAGGTCAGGCACCATATCCACATCAGCACTTGCAGCTTAGTGAAAGCACATAGCCAGCATTAACCTGAATTGAAGTGGGAACATGGAGCAGCCACTTGTGTTATTAGTGCAGCTTGTGGAACCTAGAATTCTCAAGGCTGAAATCACTGTTCCCACTGGACATAGCTTCTAATTAGATCAAAATGGAGTGTAATGCAGAGAGTGCTTGTGCCTTCATGGGTTGCACTTTGCTGTTCCTGAAGATGAGTGACCCACATTAATCCTCTCGATTGGAATTCTCGTTATGTAAGTGACCCATATAGCGATGCACATCTCTTTCATGTATCTTTGTGTGTGTTTCTCAGATGACATTACAAGAATATAACATGATTCACAATGATGAAGACGACGAGGAGTTTTTGCAGCGATACAGGAAGCAGCGGATGGAGGAGATGAGGCAGCAGTTGTACAGTGGTCAGCAATTTAAACAGGTTTTTGAGATCACCAGTGGGGAAGCGTTCCTGGACACGGTTGATAAAGAGCATAAGAGCACACTGATCATGATCCATATTTACGAAGATGATATCCCTGGCACCGAGTCCCTGAACGGCTGTATGATCTGTCTGGCTGCTGAGTATCCAACAGTTAAGTTTTGCAGAGTAAAGAGTTCTCTCATTGGGGCTAGCACTCGCTTCACTAACAACGCGCTGCCCGCTCTGCTCGTCTATAAGGCAGGTGAGCTCATCGGCAATTTCGTGCGCATCACTGACCAGCTTGGGGAAGATTTTTTTGCCGTAGACCTGGAGGCTTTTCTGCAGGAGTGCAGTTTGCTTCCAGAAAAAGACCTGGTGCTCCTGACTTCTATACATAATCCAACTGCAACTTACAGTGAAGACAGTGATCTGGAAATAGACTGAACTGCTTGTTCCAAGGGCGAGTAGGTGTAGTTGTACAGTGGGATGCTCATGTGCTAGGTAGGGATTGTTCTGTTTCTTCCATAGTGCAGGTATGTTTTCTTCCCTCTCATGCACTTCAACTTTTGCTTGTTAAAAATTATGTAAAGAATCCCTAAGATTTTCTTCAGTTCAGTGAAGTACACTTAACATAGTCTTGCTTTTATGCAGTGCAAGTGTATTTTACTAACCATGAAGTTCTAACACGATTCAGTAAGTTTAGGAGATTGTGTAGTGTCACCTCTGTTCCCCACATCACTTGTGTCCAGGGCTGGGGAATCCACCGCTCCCCTGGGGAGATAATTCCAAGGACTAATTATTCTCATTGTGAAAAATTTCCCTCTTGTATCCAGTCAGAATTTCCCCAGGAATAACTTGTGCCCATTGCCCTAATTCCATTACTGCTACCGAATGTGCACTGCCCTCCTGCAGCACCTTTGTCATTACCATTTCTCAGCGATAACGTTTCCATGAAGGCGTGTTTGTTTGTTTGGTTTGGCCTCTACATCCTTCATAAATCAGAGCATAATATGGGGAAGTAATTTCAGGGTTTCTGTTACATTAAAGCTCACCCTGCCTCTAGCAGTGCTGCTGCTGCATAGCTGCAAGATAACCTGGGCAGCATGAGAAGCCGTTAGCAATTTATAGCAACTGCAGGCATGAGCACCTTGTAGTTAAGGCTTTACTCAAAGCTTTACTGGCTGGGTTATGGTGTGGCTGAACTGCTCAAACCATGCACCTTGCACACATCAGAACGCTGAACGGGTGTGCTCTGCACTTAGTTGTTACTGAATCCTTTTCTGTGTACTTAATTTGACATTACAACACATTTGCTTTCTCATGCATTACTTACTGTGCTTGTTATCTTTTCATTCTGAGGAAAGTAGACTTATCATTACCTAAACACGACCCAACATAATGCCCTGTTTAATGATTAAATTTAATTGCAAGTTTTACATAAGGCAGTTTGGAACACCAGGAAGAAATGCAAATGTCTCCGTGCAAGCACTAGGCTCTTAATAAGAATGAATCTTAGGGTAGAAAAAGAGGAATTTGGAACTGTGTCTGTTTGAACTGTGTTTTAAAAAGTAGCATTAGGAGAAGAAAAAATAATTTGTAATTAAAAATTACCGACTTGGCACAAATTGTAGCTGTTTTAAGGAAACTGGCAGAAATCCAGATTTTCCAATGTGCTAAGAGATTAGTTCTTTTCATCTCAGAATCACGGAAAAATAACCCATGAAAGTTATGTGAAATTAAATCAGTGAACATGGATATCAGTGCATTTAAGGGAAAAAAAGCTGTAATTTATATTCAGGAGGAGATTCAGTGAAGTCTGCCATGCAGAGAGGGTGCATGTTAGCAGCATCATCCAACCTGGCTTGGAGCAGGGCTCAGGGAGCGCTGACTGCTCGAGTTGCTTTGAAGCTTTGTTTTGTATAAAGTGCTTCTTTTTTTTGCCCTTATGGCAGCAAAACTGGAACAGGTCAAAACCTCTCCTGCTGCTCGGTCCGGTGGCCTGCAGCAAGGTGACTCCTGGTTATTACTCTGCAGTACACAGGTATAGCATGGATGATTTACAGGGCTGGTAGAGAAAAGGAAACGAAAAGAGGTCTGAATGCAATTAATCATTGAGTATAATAAGCAGAAGGGAAAGGGGGGCAGAGAGAAGATGTGGTGCAGCACTGCTTCTCGTTCTTGGCACAGGCAGCGTTGCTGCTGCTCCTCTTGGCTATTCTTGCAGTTAAACCCTTCCCAACTGGTAATTGCGTGCCCTAAAATAACAGCACTTTTCATGTGCATTAAACAATAGAACAGAAGTAGTTTACAATAGGGTAGTGACTAATTTGTGTCTGTCCCCTGTCCATTCAGTACAAATAAAAACTACAACTCATACCAGTGCTGTGGCTGTATGTGGGTTGAAGTGTTAAAGTCTGCTTAATTTCTCTAATTTTCAATGTGATCCTGACCTGCAGATGAAGAATTGGGGTGTATTTATATATACCTATGGGGAACTAAAGTGAAAATGAAATTGCATTAATATCTACATAAAATAATCCTGTTTTGAAACACGCAGTTTGGCATTTGAGCAAGTGAGGTTTGTGGTTTGATGCAGGTGCCTGTCCTTCCACCAAAGCTGTTGTACCGTCACCATCAGATCTTCACTTAAATCAGTGCATTCCTACTCAATGGTTTGGTTTTGAATAAAGGATGCTTTTTAATTTTGCCAAAGATGTTCCATTGATCTTTCCTGGCACAGCAGCTTCCTCAGAACAGCACACGGTTTTTGGCAGAAAGCTGAGAGCTGGTGATGCGGGGTTTGGTACCGTGCAGGGCTCTGGTGCAACGAGTGGTAGAAATTGGTCAACTCTGGTGGCTGTCCCCAGGCTTGATGGGTCCAGGTGACTTCCTCTGATGGGGGATTGCTTTTCCATTCAGCCTTAGTGCCCTACTTATCTTTGCCACCATGGGGTTCAGGTAACTTTCCATCATCAGTCTTGATTCTGGAGAGGAAAACCCTGGAGCAGCTGCACCCCATCTGCGACCTCTCTCCTTCCCTTCCCTCTAACATGAGAAAGCGTTGCAGGCAAGTGGTCTTCTTGCACGGCCTCCTCTGGTTGGTGCTAACCTGCTCAGTGAATCATCAGTTAAGAGGTCGCAGAACCACAGCCAGATGTTCTCATTATTGCTGTTTGCACTGCACATCCTGCATCCACGTCGGTCCCTGCGCAGGCAAAGCTGCAGCTGGGCTGCTCGGAGCTGCTTGTTTAAAACTCAGAGGATGTCCCACAAGCTGTGTTTACCAAGAGCTCAAACAGCAGAGCTCGCCTCTGCACCGTCCCCAGAGCTTGCAGTGCTGAGGGGCACTAGGAGCCCTCACCTTGGTTGGGTGATGCTGGTGGATGCACAAGACTAAATACCATGTTTAGATGCAAACTGCTGTCTTCTACCATGGATGTGCCTGTGCACTGTGGTGGACCAGCTGGTGAGGATGTGATTTCTACCAGCTGCCATGGCTGAAAGACCAGCAAAGAAAAGGCAAGGGCTCAGCAGTGCTGCACGTGCAGTCCCCAGGCTCACAGAGAAGGTTTTGATAGTGTTAGTCCTACAGTGAAACAATTTCAAAGCTTTTCCCATAGCAGAAGGTTGAGGTGCAGGGGGGAGATGCTTCCCTGTCCTGGGCTGTGCCGTGTGGGAGCTGGTGGCACAGCTGGAAGGGATTTCAGGTTTGCTGGTGTTGGCTCAGCTGAGCTAGTTCCTGGATGAACATTCCTCCTTGGTGGCAGAGAGCATCTGGGCAGCTCTCTGTGCCTGATGGACTCCATACCCTTATCAGTTGGTACCAAACAGCACTGGCTGCCTTTGATAGCTACAAACAAAAGCAGGATGTTTGTGGTCTAACCGAAACCAGCCGAGCTTGTGCCTTTAGCTGGGTGGTAAAGGATGCTGGAGGCTGGAGCAGCTCAGTGCAGGGAGAGGAGGATGGTCACGCATGTTCTGGAAGTGTGCTCTGGTTGGCTGGAGACATGGGGCATGGAGATCCCGGTGTGGATTTGGGACACGCTGACAGATCAGATGATGTACTGCTCCCCGTGTGCTGCTGTTTGCATTGTTCCTGAGAGCTGTGGTTTTGGCTGAGTGAGGGATGCAGTGAGGGTCATGGCCCTTGGAGGGGCACAGCACAGGGTACAGCCAGGCAGACCCTTAGAGAGAAACTCCCAGCGCTGCCACCTGGGCCAGCACAAACACCTACAGCGTGTCCTCCTGTCCCTCTGCACACTGCCACCAGCCTCTTCCACCTCCCTGGGGAGCTCAGCATCTTCACCAGGTGCAGCAGTGGAGGAAGGACCATGAGGGCTGCCTGGGCTCTGCGCTCCTCTGTTCCAAGCTGGGGATCCCTGTGGAAGAGGGGCTGCAGGTGGCCCGGGGCTGGAAAGGGTGACAGCGCACAGGGGAGTCCAGAGTGTCCCGAGGAGGTGGGTGTCCCGTGGGAACCCCGAAGCTGTCTTAGTGCAAGGTGTTCACTAGCAAGAGAGCTGGGTCTGCTGAGGATGGTGGTGGCCCCTGCAATCCTGTTATAGTTTAAACCCAGCCGGTAACTCAGAACCATGCAGCCACTCACTCACTCTCCTCCTCCTTCCCCCCGTGCTCCCGGAGGGATGGGGAGGAGAGTGGAAATAATGTAATGAGATAAGAACAGTTTGGTAAATAAGGTATAATACAAAAAAATATTTATGTATTTAAAATTTAAAAAACATTAAAATTTATAAAATTTATATATATATGCTTAGTCAGTACTACTAACTCAGGTATAATACAAAACCACTAGGACTAACTAAGGTATAATACAAGACTACTACTACTACCACTAATAATAACAATGATAAGGGAAATGACAAGGGGAGAGAATACAAAACTAAAAGGGAAAAGAAACCAATAAACACAAGTGATACTCAATACAACTGCTCACCACCCATTGATTGATACCCAGCCTGACCCGAGCAGTGATTTGGCCTTCCAGGTAACTCCCCCCAGTTTCTATCCTGGATATGATGTGCTATGGCATGGAATATCCCTTTGGCCAGTTTGGGTCAGGTGTCCTGGCTCTGCTTCTTCCCGGCTTCTTGTGCCCCTCATCACTGGCAGAGAATGAGAGACTGGAAAGTCCTTGACTGGAGTAAGCATCACTGAGCAACAACTAAAACATCAGTGGTGTCAGCAGTGTTCTCAGGGTAAAACAAAACACAGCCCTGAGCCAGTTACTAAGGAGGAGAAAAGCAACTGTTAGAGCTGAACCCAGGACAGCCCCTGAGGCACTCGGGGTTTTCACAGGGCTGGTACAAGCCTATCCTAGAGGCCTGGTGTGGAGGATGCCCAGGATGGGATCACCTTCTGTCCTGCTTCTCCTCAGCACAGTGGTGGGCATGCCCACTACCTGCAGGAAGGAATGGGATACTCAGCGCCAGGCCTGGAGCGCAGCTTTGCTGGTACCTGGGCAGGCTGTGCTGGTGCTAGAGCTCCGTTGAATGTCCTCCATCCTGAGGGCTGCCCCTTCCCACAGCATCCGGCACACGGAACGACACATATGGGCACTTCTTCACATTGAGGCACACGAGCTTCTTGAGCGATGCTGTCTTCACTATCTCAAAGCCAGTTGCTCCGCCAAAGGTACTGGGTTTCCAGTACTCCGGGGAGCAGATGGGGTTTCCAAAAAGCCCCTTCAGGGAAAATGGAGCTCCAATCTCCACCATGCTTTCCCCAAAGATTCCATTGGGTTGGGGTTTCTCAAGCAGCAAGCCCGGGTAGAACTCCAGAGCATCAATGTCTCCATACAGCTCTTGCAGTTCTGCCGCTTTCTCTTCCTCTCCTGCATCAAGCAAACGTCAGAGTGCTTTAGAAAGGGAATCACCCCAGGCAAGGCCTGGCCTTGCTGTGGTTAACGGGAACGTGGCAGCTCCCACAGCCCAGCCACATTGCAGAGGAGCAGCTCATGGTCTTACACCCCAGCGTGAGCACAGAGCATCTCCACTGCCCCAGTGAACCCCAAGAGCCCTCACAGCAGCACTGCAGCCCTACCTGTGAGCTCCTGAAAGGACTTGTAGGGCTTCATGCCAAACCTTTTCCGATACTCATTAAACGGCTGGAGCCTGAGCTGCCGGGATTCCTTGATGACCCCAATGGCCACTTTCAAGACATTGGCGTGGATGGTTTGTCCCCCACCGATCTGGAGGGTGAGAACACGAGGAGGAGCATACGTGAGGCACAAGAGGCACCAGCATCCATTCCAAAGCTACTGCAGTGAAGCATTCATGTCCTGGGCACGGTGTCATAGAGAGCAGCACATGAGCACAGCACCAAGAAGAGGGGGAATCACTGCACAGTGCCAGGAAACAGCTATAGAGCAGGTTGGGCTCATCAGTTCCCAGGGCAGGTCAGAGAATGGTGCGGGAGAAGCCCTGGGTGGATGGTGATCCACTGGCCTGGGTGAAGGGGGGAGATGACAGGGCTTTGGGAGAACCCGAACACACAACAGCCAGTCTGCACTTTGCACAAGCAGAGAGGGTCAGGAATGGAGGTGCAATCCCTTGGAGGAAAGCATCCATGTGATGGCAGCAAAGAACAGTGCTGCTCCCATGCCCAGGCTGCTCCACAGCCCTGTGTGGGCTGGAGGACCCCAGCTTACCCGCAGGCTCCTGGCATCACCGTTATGTTTACTACAGAGTCCTGAGAGCAAACCAAAGGGGCTGCCAAGGCCCAGCCTTGCTATGGTGCTTGTGGCCTGCCCATCAAGTGCTGAGTAGAAGGCTTTGTGTGTAAGGGATGACCCAGTGAATGGGAACAGGGATGTTCCCAGGGTTCCAGAGCCCCAGCACTGCCAGGGAGGGCAGAGAAGACCTTACCCTTCCCGCAATCTGCTTGGAAAAGGACTCCACCAGTGCCTCGACACCATAGTCCATGAGCATGGAGGTGTTGTAGAGGAACTGCTCGTAGCTGTACTCTTCCCCCTGGATGATGAAGGAGTCGGGCATCAGCCCGTGCCAGTGATAGAGCTGGTTGAATTCCACTGCGATGCGGTTCCGGTACTGGAACTGTGTCCCGAAAAGCAGCTCGGGGTCAAACTTGAGGCTCAGGTAGTACCCGCTGAGGTGCTGGACGTAGTCTTCAATGACGATCTTAATGGTCTCCCCTGGTTAAGAGGCAGGAGAAGCGGCCGTCAGCAGCAGGAGACACCAGCTCTGTACCCCAAAACGTTACCCACGTGCTATGGAAGCACCTCCCAGCACTCATCCCCCTCATCCCGGGACCTTTCTGACTGTGGGCCTGTTCTGCTGGTTGGGGATTTGTCAGTGAATCCCTTTACAAGCAGCAAAGGTCAGTCTGCCAAAACCGAAACGGTTCCTGAGGAAGCTGACCTCGACACGCTGCTTGCAGATAATGTGGTGACAGGGATTTGTCTGGAGTTTGGTCAAGAATGACTTTCCGTGAGATTACAGTACACTCATCATGAACATTAAAATGCAAAAATTCAAAATTGCAACAAAATTACTCAGAATCAGTATTTTTGATGGCTCAAAGCCCGTGTTTGCTCTATGGACCAAAGCCAGCGATCCTCGGAAGGCTGCCAAAGAAACTCCTCCTGCCTCTAAAGCCAGTCTGGCCACTACCTTCAGAGACCAAACAATGCTCAAGTCCTTGGGGCTTGCCCAGCGTCCTGGGTTCAGCTGTAGCAGTCATTGTCTCCTCCTTAGTAGCTGGTGCAGTGCTGCGTTTTCGACTTTAGCCTGAGAACATCATCATTATCATTGGTGGCAGCAGCAGTGGTTTGTGTTATACCTTAGTTACCAGACTGTTACCTCAACCCGTGGGGTTTACATTCGTTCCATTCTCCTCCCCATCCCTCCAGGAGCGGGGAGGCAAGAAGGAAGAGGAGTGAGTGGCTGCATGGTTCTGAGTTACCGGCTGGGCTCAGCCCACGACACCAGGGGGATGGACACAGGGCTCTGTGCTGGCGGTGCCCTCACCGATGAGGATGAGCCGAGCCGTCTGGAAGAGCTGCTCGTCGCTCCAGGTGGGATGCTCCCGTTTCAGAACGTCACAGACACGGTTGTGCTCGCGCAGCCAGAGCGTGGCGTACATGCAGAGCCCCGGCAGCAGCCCGAACACCTCCTGCCCTATCGCCAGCTGCTTCTCCTTGGGGACGGCAGGCGGGTAGACCATGTGGACCGGGGCATCGGTGACCGTGGGGGGGTACACCTCCCCATCCACCACCTTGAGGACAAGAACAGGATGACAGAAAGAGAGGAGAGGAGAAAACCACCTCGGTGAAAGCCTGTCCAGCCAGGCCCTACAGGTACCAGGGCTGCTTTCCTGCAAGCAGTGAGTGAAACAGAAACACCTCCCTCATACAGCCCCAACTAGGAATGCCTGCTGCCATCAGAACAGCTACAATGCTTGTCCCTCTGATAAGGCATCTTTGGCTGGCAGCCACAAGGGGCTGGGGTTTCCCTGGAGCTGCCAGAGGGATGTGGCTTGAAACAGCTCTGGATCACAGGGCTGAGACACATTTGGCTGTGCTGGGTACCTGGAATTTCAGCTTCCCATCCTTGAAGAGTCGCAGCTGGTGCTGCCGCTGCAGGTTGTCCCCATACAAGTGCCCGAGGTCCACCTGCCAAGAGAGCATGGCATCAGTGCTGCTCCAAAGGCCATGCACGCCCTGGTCCCCTCCTCACTGCTGCATGCCCCACGCCCCCAAGCATTCCAGCATCCCTCACCCCGTGCCCCAGCGCCTTGGTGAAGCCGCGTCCCATCTTGCCGGATGTCTTGAAGAACTGGTGGGTGAAATGCTGGGCGAAGAAGGCAAACATCAGGTTGGTGCCCTGGGGATCAGCTTCGAACTTCCTCCGCAGCAGGAACCTCTCTGCCAGGAGCTGGGGGTCAGGGAGCTGCTGCTTCCCTGCAAAGGATGGAGGTTGAGGGCAGATGACCTGCGCCCGCCCAGCTGGGTACCAGTGCTGGCCATGGGGCTGTTGGTGTTGCTGCTGGGTCTGCTGCGGCACCGGCAGTGGTGCCTCTGCACAGGCTTCTCACAGCCCTCTTACACAGGCTGTGACATGCCCCAGCAGCTCAGCCTGAGCTGTCCCAGCAGCTCTTTGGATACCATCAAGCAACTCCTGCCTGCAGGCCAGCATGGGCAGAACAGAGGAAGCAGTGCCCAGTGGGTGTATCCATAGCAGTGAAAGCTTGGCATGGGCGGATGGGAAACACCGATGCTGCCCCAGGTATGGACCCAGGGTGCTATTGCAGCTACTCAGCCCCATTGGTGCTGGGCCAGCCACGTACCTTTGGTCCCCATGGGCTTTGGGCAGTCATCCGGCACGGGCGGGAGGACACGGGTGTAGTAGCTGACATTGGCATAGGCTTCCCAGCTGATGTAACCGTAGTCAGAGTTAAAGGTGGGGGGACTGGGGATGAGATTGGCACGAACTGGAAAGAGAGGGGGAGTCACGTACAGCAGCATCCCATGGGCTCTGTCCCCAGCCCCTTGCTCACCAACCCTCCCCTTACATCCCATAAAGGTACCAGCAGCAGAGGCATGGGGGCATCCCAGGCTTTGCTCCAAGAAGCCTTTTAAAGGCTGCAGTTCCCTGCAGAGGAGGAAGGCTCATACAAACGCACTAAGTGGATTCTTGAATGATGAATGAGATGACAACCACATAGAAATGGTAAAGCCAACAGCCGGAGCCTTGTGAACGTGTTGCTACAGCTCCAAGAGCTGGAACCTAAATATTTATGAATGTGGGGACATGAATAACAAGGGCCACATTTCCTCAGTCTGCTTTCCGTGCGGCTGCTTAAGAGCCCTTTGGCCCCAGGAGCATGGCGTGCCAAGAGCTGCTCGTGTTTTCCAGCAGGCTGGAAGCCTGGTGTGGATGGGGACACACGGACAGCCCGGCCTGCAGACCCCCTGCACCCCGTGGGAAGGGTGATGCTGTGACAGGGGCATGGAGTGATGGGGGACAAGCTCCCTGGGCCTCCCAGTGAGGTGACTCAAGCCTGGTACCCACCGTGCCCCTGGGAGCCCCTCAGCATCAGTGCCACCCCTACCCACGCCTCTGCTGATGCCCAAGGGGTCCCCAAGTCCTGCTGCACTCCAAGACCCGCTCCAACCCCTCACCTGTGAGCACGAGCCTCATGAGCGTGTCCCTGATGCAGGTGCTGTTGATGATGTCCCACAGCCACTTGAAGTGGGTCAGGATGAAGTGGTAGAAGGCAGGACTGGGCTTCAGCAGGTTGTGGAGGCGCGTCCAGAGCTCGGCTGGGGGGCACAGACCAGGCAAATCACCCACCCCAGTAAGGATGCCGCTGACGGCCCCATGGGGTGCCAGGGGTCCTCTGGGCAAGAGGGACTTACGGGAGGTGCAGTTGTCCCCAGAGTACCCCGTCCGTGTGCAGTCACACTCGTATCCTCCCAGGCCGACCCTCACACACACCCCTTGGTGCTGGCAGGGGAAGTAGCAGCAGGGATTCACTGCGGGCAGAGAAAGGCATCACCATCCAGGCGCAGCATCACTGCACCCAGCCGCTCCCTGCTCCTCAATGGGGAGACACAGCCAAGCCGGGTCCTGCTCAGGGGGATGCATCCCTGGGAGGTTCGCTGCAATGAGGTGCTTTGATACCAGCCACATCCATGAGCGCAGCCCCAAGGCTGGTGTCCACGGCGTGCTGCAGGAGCCGAGCGCTGCCCTGACAACTGCAGGATCAGCAGATGTTACTGCTCAGCTTTCCTCCCACCTCCCGGGCGAGGGATTTTGGGCAGGAGCATCGCTTCAGCACTGCTCCTTCTTCCCTGTGGAAGTTGGCCTTGTCTGAAACAACCATCTGCACCCCACGGCCCCACACCAATGGGTGCTGCAAGCACTGTGTCCCCCCCCGTTGCTGTTGCTGCCAGGGCCCTGTCCTGCCCTGTGCAACCATAGGGCCACGTCACGGTTATGTCCTGCCTCATGCACAGAGACTGCTGTGCCCCAGAGCCCCAGTGCAGGGCCCAGCAGCACAAACACAGCTCTGGTGTTAAGAACAACAGCGATTGTCAGGGCTGGAGTTTTCTTTGGCAAACGGCTCCTCCGTCCTCGCCGCTCCAACCGGATGGAAGGGGCCGACTGCAGCGCCCGGTCCCCAGCTCCCACCCAGCCCCTTCCTCTGCCACCGCCGTGCCCCAGCCTGCAGGCATGAGATAAGGGCCCCTTCCTGCGGGCCCCACGGCGGCAGGATCCTGTGGGACAGAGGGAGAACCCCCCCCATAAAGCAGCTCCCAGCTCTGGGGCAGTGCAAGGCTCCCACCCACGCCAAGCCCCTCTGGTCCATCCTGGGGCAGCAAAACTCAGGGGAGAAAGAGAACCAAGAGTGGGGCTGGCTGGAGATGCCCCTGCCCTTCATCAGCCCAGGGGCTGCTGGAAACGCAGATGTCCTCTGTGCTGCTGCCTCCCAAAACCATCCTCAGCATCACCAGGCTGGGGCAGTCCCTGCAGACCGGGGACAGAGCCTGTGCACCAGGAGAATGAAAGTGCCAAGAGACAAAAGCTCCTGGAGCAACCTTGGCTGAGGGGTTTGCTGCACACCAGCAGGATGGTGGTCACTGGGAAGCACAGCGCTTGGGGACATGGGAGCCACCGACAGTGCTCTGCTCCAGTGCCACCAGCGCAGGGGCAAAGATGGATGCGTGCCATGAGCACTAGGAGAGGCCGAGAACCATCCCCTGTGTGCTCAGTGTCACAGCTGATGAAGGAAGATCTCCTGGGTCCATCAGCTTCTCTGCATGGTCCATGAGCTCAGCAGACCTGGTTCAGATCCTTCAGGAATGTGGGGGCAGGTGCCAAGGCTGGGGCGGAGGGACAGGCACACGGAATAGGAACCACATTTTTTCCATCAGAAATCGCAGCTCCAAATTAGCATCTTTGGAAAACAAAGCTCATTTTGCAGGGCTGCTCCGTGTCCCAGCCAGGGCACAGCAGGGGCTTGGCCAGCAGCTCTGTGACCCCAAATCCCTCGCGGCACAGGGGCCAGCTTGCAAAGACACGTTCAGATCCCAGCCTTCCCATCAGACTCCCTTTCATCTCGGATCTTATTTATCTCACACAGATTACGGTCAGACCTCCCATTCAGGCTTTTCCAAGGTGGGGATTTTCACAGTGGGGCCCATGTTCCGATGCAGCCCCAGTATCCTCTGGGCTATTCCTGCTTCAGACCCTCAACACCTAACTCAGCATCCTTGTGCCATGCTCAGTGTAACGCAGGGGGCTGTGGGGCTGCCACAGCCACAGTGTTGGGAAGATGCTCCATGCCACAGGCTCTGTCACATTCCCGTTCCCAGCTGATGTATGGAGTCAGGAGAAGTTCACCTTGCACAGCTCTCTCAGCACCGGGTTCCATGGCTCGTTGTGACCAAGCACTGCTCCGAGCCGCATTTAGCAGCACGCCGGGCTCAGCCGAGCTGCCTCCTCCCGTGGTTCACGGTGGTGTCAGCCCCACAGGTACCGGGGGTGCGCCGGGAATGGCATGTTCCAGCCAAAAAGGGTGGGAAGGGGCTGGAGCGTGTCCTGGCCCGCAACAGCACCCCCCTCGCATCCTCTCGGAGCCTCCCTCCTGCGGTGCCTCTCCCCACCCCAGCCTGGACTCCCGCACCCGCGCTGTTGGGATGGCTCCAGGTGTGGGAATGCCACTGCCAGGCTCAGTGCTGCTGATGGCAAAGCTGTGAACACGCTCCATCACTGCTGGAAAACGCCAGATTTCAGACAACATCCGCTCTGCAAACCGCAGCCAGAGCAACCTGGGGTGAATCACGGCCGGGACGGAGCCAGGCTTGCTCAATGGGACCCGGCTCCGTGGCTGCGGGCTTTGAAGATGATGAAAGGCTCATGCACTTGTTTTTCTGTCTCCTCGGGCCCAAACGCTGCTCCCAGCAAAGGCAGCACAGGCAGATCGTCATCTGCAACCACTTCTGGCATCCCTGCGAGCAGAGCAGCGCGCCAGGGCTGCAGCTGTGTGCCACGTGGGGCTGGGGGATGCTGCTCCCTGCACCTGAGCCAGGCTGATGGGCATGAGGATGGGCTGGGGCTGGTGGTACAGCCCCAGGGCTCTCAGTGTGGCACCAGGCTCCCTTTGCAGCCCAGCTGAAGCCCCACGAGCCCCATTGCAGAGGGGCTGTGCTGGGAGGAGGGCTGTAGAAACAGGCATGAATCAGAAGCGGCTCTGCCCCTGCCCCTGGGGTCTGTGCCCAGCCTGCCCCATGGCTGGAGCTCGGGGTGACGGTGATGTTCGGGTGCTGCCGCACCTCCTGTTTGCCGGTGGGAGCCGTGGGACGGCTCTGGAGAGGAAAATCAGGTTTATTTCGCAAAAGCCCTTGCACAGAGCGACACCCCTGAAGGCGACAGCGGCCGAGAGCAGGGTCTGCAGCAATGAACAGGGGAATCCCAGGAGCCCAGCTTGGCTCCGCTCGAGGCAAGCAGCGTGTTGTTTGGTCTTCTAAAGCAGATCCAAGGTCTAGGTTAGGGCTGTGGTCCTCCTGGGGCAATGCTGGGGAGGAGCAGGAGCCGGGCTGCTCTGCTGACAGCACCTCGGGGTATGGCACCGTTCCCTCATTCCTCAATCAGCTTCAATCAGCTATCTGCATCCCTAATTGGGCTTGGAAGAGCCTTTCATGTGTATCCCAGGTATGTTCTCCTTTTTCCCCACGCAGTGAACTTCACTTTGATCCTGGTGCACAGCAGTGAGCTCCAGGGGCTGGTGGTGGCTGGGTGCATCTGACCCAGCTGCTTTGGGCATGCAGTGTGTCCCAGGCCCTGTCCTGTGCACGGCAGGACACATGGATGCTGCTCCTGGCTGTCCTCAGTCCCCAGGAGCTGCTTCTCAGAGAGATGAAATCTGTGCTGGGAGAGGCCATGCCGAGGAAGCAACCACACAGAGGTTGTCCCTTGCTTGTCCCCACCACCTATGGTCCAGCGCAGTGGGTGACAGCCGGATCTATCCCATGGGACCTCTCCTCTTGGGCAGACATCCTGATGGGCTTCCCCCACATGGCTGCCTGCTGCATGGCCACAGCCTTGGGGCCTCAAAGCACTGCAAGCCGGGGTTGTGCTCCCCTTTCAGACATGTATGCTCATGTTCTGGGTCTGGGCAGATCAATTCCCATAGCAACAGGTAAACCCGGGCAGAGCCCTGCTGAGGGATGCAGCCCACATACTTGATCTGGTTTGAGCTTCACACTGGGGTGGTGTTTTCCTGCAAGGAGGAAGCTCATTTCATGGAATAAGGGCTGCAGTCAATGCTCCATTAAGGAGCTGCAGGAGACTGCACCTGAAGAGCTGGGGATGGAGCCAATGGGATTCAAGAAGTGGGTTATTTTGCCAACACATTCCATGGATTCCTTCTGTACACAGCGTTGCTCCTTGACACCCCCAGGTGCAGGGGCAGCCTGAGCCCAGTGTGGTTGTACCAGCGTGCAGTGAGCTGCTGCAGCACGTGGGCACGGGAGTGAAACCATGGCTCAGGCCGCTGAAGCCATCCCTGCTGCTCCCGGCCCTCCATCCTCACCCCCAAACTGCCGTTTCTCCGGTGTGTGCAGGGCCCTGGTGCCAGCATGCATGGATATTGCCGTCTTTTCTTCCAGAAGCCTCATCCCAGACGGGAAGCTGCAGGGAGCAGCGGGTGCCCCTCACCCTGGTGTCAGGGCCACCCCGGGGAGGCTGCGGTCCCCTCCTGCCCCATGGGCAGCAGTGGCCTTGGATGGAGCCCTGCGCTGCGGTGCGGTCACACTGGGGCCATCCACGGCTCCTGCAGCCGCTGCGTGTGGTCCCCCCGGCGCAGCGGGGGTAAAGGAAGTTTGTTTTTCACGGGTGGTTTTGCTCCCCAGTCAGGCGCGACCGGACAAAACCTGCGGCTCCGGTCCCCCCGCGGCCCCCGCCCGCCCTCCCTGCCCTCCCCTCGGGGACTCCGCTCGCAGCCCCCTGCCCCCTCCGGCCCGGGGCTATGGGCACGATCCGTCCCCGGGGCAAAGGCTCCGACCTCTCCCCGAGTGCCGGGGCAGCAGCGGCGCCCCTGCGGTCCCCTGCGCCTCCGCGGCACCGGGAGGACCAGATCCCTCCGCATCCCCGGGGCTGGCTCCCCCCTCACTGCCCGGGTCCCCCTCGGTGCCTGATGCCCCCCTGGTGCGGGCGTCGCCGCTCCCCCGGTACAGGCTCCCCCGGGGCTGTCTCCTTCTTTCCCTCCTTCCCTCGTTCCCTCCCTGCCGGTGCTGTCCCCGCCCTCGTACCGGAGCCGTCGGTCGCGGCGCTCCCGGTGGTGCAGAGCAGCACGGCGTGGGCCAGGAGCAGCCGCAGCCCCGCGCCCGGCGGGGCCCGGTCCCGGCACCCACCGCCCATGGCGAGAGCAGCTCCGCCGCGTCCCGCCGCCGCCCTCGGCCCGGCCCCGCCGCTCCCGTCCCAGCCGCGCCTCCTCCCGCCCGCGACGGGGCGAGGACGCCTCCGACAGCCCGGAGCGCGCACTGCGGAGCCCCGGGGCTACCCCCGGGCCTGCCCTGAGCCACGCGTGCCCCAGGAGCCCCGTGACCGTCCCCGCGTCCCTCCAGGTCCTGATCCCCCCCAGCAGCTTCAGAGCCGCCTCCTGGTCCCCCTGTCCCACCGGGCTCCAGACACGGTGCCCACATCCCCTGGTCCTCACATCCCCAGCATCCTCATGCCCACAGCCTGGTCCCCCGAGGATCTCCATGCCCATCCCCTGATCCGCAAGCTCCTTGCCTGGATCGCTATGGCCCGGGCACGCTGTTACAGCTCAGGCAGCAGCAGCAGGGCCAGGGGCCATGGGCCTGGCTCAGCTCCCTCTGACCCTCTGCAGGTCGGTGCCAGGAGGCCCAAGGTGCCCACAGCCACCAACAGCCAGGCAAGCTGAATGGAATCATGGCTGGGTGTTCTCTGCCTGGCTACTGACAGCGGGGACAGGACCAGGCCAGCCCAGGCACCTGCATCACCAGGGGCTGCATTGAGCCCGAAGAGGCTCTGCATGTGACTGGAGTGGGTGGGAGCATGATGGGCTGCAGACCTCGCTGGGACAGCCTCAGGGATGTCCCTGATCCTGGTGGTACCCAGAGCCCAGGGGCTGTGGCTGCTCACCCTCTTCTGCAGCAGCAGCAGAGACCCCGGCACAGGGCTGGGTGTGATTCAAGAGTAAATGGGGTTTTGCTGTCACCTCCTTGCAGGGCAGCACCCAGGGTGTGCGCAGCTCCTGCCTGGTTCCTGCACTTGGCTGTGAGGTGGGGACAGGACAGGAGTGGGGCTGTGGGACAGAGACCGTGGGTCTGGGTCTCACGCCGTGGGGCTTTGCTGGCTTTCAGCAGTGGGGAGGGAGCATCCCCGCAGGGTGAGCAGCCCTTGCAGGTGTCCGACAATGAACCAGGGCCTCAGATCCAGCTTCAGCAGGGGAATGCATCAGCCGTGACGCACACATGAGCTCAGCAGGCTCCTGATGCACTCTGGAAGGGTGGGGACAGCGGCTGCCTCCCACTGATGAGCGTCTGCAGGAATGAGGGGCAGGGTTTGCTGCATGTGTGCAGTTGGGGCAGTGAGCGTGTGCCGGGGCCAGGGCTGCTCCTGCCTGCAGGCAGCGCTGTGCTGCTGGGCACTGCACACCCAGCCTCTCACCCTGGCCTCTGGCCTCGGAGGTGAGGAGAGGCCGAGCTGCCTCTATGGGCACCAAACACAAAGGCAGGGCAGGGTGCCAGTTCAGTGCAGAGGATGGGGTTTGGGCAGGGTGTTGGGATGGTTTCGGCAGGAGCATGGGGGGACGGTGTCAAACACTCACCAAGGCATTGCCCTGTGCCCCTGCCTTGTGCCTGTGCGCTCAGCTCTGTATGAGTGGAGCAGCACCGGGTTCCTCCCCTACTGCTGCCACCGGCCCCACGGCATCCCAGCCCCACAGAGTTTACCCTGCAGTGAGCATTTTCCTCTCTGTCCCCACAAACGGCACCGCCAGCCCCAGCTCTGGCCTTTCCCTCCCACCCCACACTTGATGCCCAGTGCTGTTGACCACAGCACATGGGATCTGTCAGACCCTGGCACCTCTCTCACCCCTGGGCCAGCCCAGCAGCTTTTAGGGATGCCGCAGCCCCAGCGCTCACTGCCCCGCTCCCTTCCCTCCCGTCAGGTTTTAATAATCCCCCTCTTGCTCAATACAGGAAGCGGCTGCAGTAGCCCAAGGCTGTGGCTGTCGCGCCGGGGCCACCGAGGCGCTGTCCTCAAAGTGCCAGGCAAGGGAGGGGGCTGCAGAAGGCAGCTGCGGGGTGTGGGGCAGCCCCACTGCTCCTGGCATCTCTGCTGGTACCCAGACCCGTTCCCCTGTGTGATGTCTGTCTCTGTCTGAGCTGCGACCCGGGATGTCTGTGCTCATGTCTCAGGATGGGAGCCAGCTCTGGGTACACAGCAGGCCCTGGACTGGTGCTGCCTGGGCATCATGGTGGGATCATGGCTTCACAGCCTCCCTTGGCACGAGCACAGGGCTGGGACCACACAGGTCGCAAAAGGGGAACATCTGGAGGTCTGGCACGGGCTTGGCAGCGTGGGCACTGGGTCTGGCCAGCAAACACCCGACATGGCTCTGCAGCAGCAAGGGGAAACTCGAGTGTGGTGCTGTGGAGCCCCATGAGCATCACCACCATGGTCCTGGGGGGAACCAGGCAAGTAGAAAGGTTTCCTTCAGCCTGACGAGCGCACTCAGGAGGGGTGGGGAATGGGTGGCTGCTGCTCCTCTGGGTGCAGGGCAGCAATGGGGATGTGGCCTTGCCACGGCTCCTGGGAGCGCTCCTCACCAGTGGGATGCAGCAGTGGGATGGACGGACGAGTGGCAGAGGCAGCCTGAGGAGGCTGGGCTCTGGCTGGAGAGTTTCAGCCCTGAGCACCCAAAACCTTCCTGGAGGTGACCGGAGCAGTTCCCAATGCCCAAAGGTCCTCCTGTGTCTGCTGCTGGTCCTCACTGGGCCTCCCACTGTGGGTTGGGGCATGGGGGGTGAGGAGCTCGGTGCTAACCCAGCCCAGGGCAGCCACCAGGATGTGAAGGGGAGCCTCAGCCTCCCCCCATGGCCCAAAGCCAACTGAAGCCCCCCGCGGGCCTGCACATCCACAGTGGCCCTAAGGAGCTGCTCCACCAGATTGATCCCCCCCCAGATGGCTCCTTCCATAGAGTTCTGTGAAGTTTCTTTTGAGGTGCCTTTTGAGTGTGTTCCATAGGATGCTTACAGTGCTTAGTGCAGTTGGTACAGACAGTTACAACTATGTACAGGGCACTTTCTTCCTCAGTTAGCTTCAAAGTGTTCTCCAGGCTCCCTGGGACAGCTCTGTTCTCCAGCTCCTGCTTTAAATCTGGGTATTTTTTCCAGGTCATGATTTTGGACTCCGATCTTGACCCAAACTCCCTTCTCCGGCTGCATTTCTGTGGGTCAGGGTCAGTTTTTCTTCCCATTGCAGCCAGAGTGGTCTCATTGCTTTGGAGAAGAAACTGTCTCACGCCACGCTCTCAGCTCTTGGCCAGCCCCATGCTGGTCTCAGGATGCTCTTCCACTTTTCACAGCAGCAGCCGTGGGTATCAGTGCTGTGGCTTCACCCCTTGTCTTCCCTCAGCTTCCCTCCTCTTTCCAGAGGCATCACTGGGGTTTTGCTTCCTGTTCTTCCCCCCTCGGTGCAGGGGGGATGCGACTGTGGCCCCACTCCAGCTATGGCTGTCCTGGGCTGTTGGTCCTGCCCCAGTGATGTGCTGATGCTGCACCTCCGTCTCTGCCGAGAGGATGGATGCGGGAGCTGCCGCCTCGGTCTTGCTCCAGTTTAAATTAGGATGGAGAGGGCGTTGTGGGAGATGCAGTGACGAGAGGTCATTGCGTGTCCCCATCCCATGGCGTGTCCCTGTGTCCCTGTGTCCATGCCCGGGGCGGGAGCCGGCGGGGCTGCGGGAGCCGGTGGTGCCGGCCGCGTCCTCCCGTAGGGAGGCAGCAAAACACCGTCAATGGCAGCGCCGCGCCGGCCGGGGCTGCGGAGGCACCGGGAGGCACTGGGAAAGCGCTGATGGTCCTGAGCTGCTTTGCACCGGGCCGCCCCACAGCTCCGCTCTGCCCCCCAGGACCCTTTTCCCCCGGGTCTGGGGTGATGCTTCGCAATGGCACCGGAGCAGGACATTGGGACCCAAGCACCTGCAGTGGTTCAGCACCTACAACTCCTTCCCTCGTCTTCCCAGGGGGGCTGGAGCCGTGGGGGCACCCCGTGCTGTGACCCCACAGCCATGGGGTGAGGTGGCAGCCATCGAGGGGAGCTTTGGGGCAGTGGGACAGGGGCACCCCCATGGCTCCCAGTCCAGGAGTGTGTCCCCCTAATCCCGGGGCATCTGCATGGCTCATGGAGCATCCCCTGGCATGACCCAACCTTGTGCATCCCAGAGAGGCTCCTTGGGTGGGAAGTAGCTCAGCGTGTGTACACTCGACTGTCGGCTGCAGGGGCTGGGCAGAGAACAGGGAAGCCAAACCCCCTTTTTTCTACCTTAAGGTTCTGAGGTGACCGGTGACAAGTGCCCCAAGGGGAAGGTCCCTGAGAACCACAGGAGCTTCAATCCACACAATGGCCCAGAGACCCCACATAGAGCATCACACTGGTCTGGTCACCCTGTGCTGGGCTCAGGGATGCTCTGGGGGTACAGGGCCAAGCAGGGCAGCATCGGTGCAGCCCAGGGAGCAAACCTCTCCCTGATGGCCCCTTGCCCAGCTCCACGGCAGCGGAGGACCCGCGTTCCCTCCAGCGCGCGGAGCTGACAGGCGCTGTTTGAGGGGCTACAAATGAGAGCTGAAAAGCCGGGGCTGGACAGGCTGTCTGGGAACAGGTAACCTGAGCCCCAGGAAAGGAGGACTCAGGAAGGCGCTTTTCAGCAATCATATTCATCATCTTCAGCTCAGACTCATTAGGCTCGGGAGCCCGGCCCCCGCCACCGCCAACGCCTCCCGCACGCAGATAGAGCCGCTGGCTCAGACAAATAAATGCTTCCAGCTTCCCGGTGGATGCAGCAGGTCAGGGAGCATCTGATGCCAATTACACACGGTGTAGGGTTCCCTGCCCGCGCTCACCAGCACCGTGCACTGAGGCGGCTCCCGCGCTCCGACCTTCCGATGGCCCCATGGATCACCCTCTGCTCCCTCCGTGCCAGGTGCCATGGGGGCAGACAAGGGGAAGAGCAGCTCTGTGCCACCCATGGTTTGAGCTCCTCCATCCTGGGGTCAGGGACCAGCACAGGGATCTCCTACCTGAGCGGCTCAGGGGATGCTTGAAGGCAACCTCACTGCATGGCTGTTCCTACCATGGCTGGCTGTGCACAGCGCTGAGCATCGGCCTGTCACTGTGTCCCCATCACATGTGCTCACAGCACAGTGCAGCAAGAACCCCTCCTTCCTGCTCCCTGGTGTAGGGCTAAGGGTGGGAAGCTGCCCCGACTGGTGCAGCAGATTTGGAGCCATCCTGGTCAAGGGTATCCCAGAGTCCCTGGCACTGCACAGCCACTTCAAGCAGTGGGAAGCACGCTGGGGCTGTGCATCACCATGGGTGCCCTGAGCCCTACTGTGTATGTGGGCACATTCCCATCTCAGGGGCTGAGCAGAGGGAGCTGTGGGAGTCTCCATCCCATTTAGGTCCAGATTTGTACCATGGAACCCTACGGATGGGGCTTGGAAGGACCCCAGAGTGCAGGCACCCATCCTGAGCGGTGACAGCAGCCAGCACAGCCATGCTGAGCACCTCAATGAAGCGGGTGCAGGCAGCTCCACTCACCCAGCAGCTCGTAGGGGCAGCTCCGTCTTTCCCCTTCTCTGGCCGGCCTGGATGTCCTTAATTGCCCAAAGGTCAGCGTCCCCGAGCCCGGGGCCACGTGTCGGAGGGACCCCGAGCAGGAACCTGACACGGACGCGAGTCATTCGGGATCAACGCTGGGGCCAGGAAATTGCAACGGACACGAACCTAAATACACCGCACGTCCCCCCAGGTAATCAGGGAGCGGGCCAGATTCTGGCTGACAGCTTAAATGCCTTAATTCCTTGTCCGCTGCGGTTCGAGGGGGTCCCGTGTGCCGTGGGCTTCTCCCAAGCAGTCTCCGAGCTGGAGGTTTGCCTGTAATTGGAGGCATGCTGCATTCCCCTGAAAGTAGCCAGGTCCCACTGGAGGGGGCTGCGGGAAGGCAGCAATTTCCCTTATGGAATTATTTACCTGATTAGAGAGTTTATTTTATCGAAATTGTTTCAGAATGGGGCCGCTCGGTGTGTCCAGCGCGGGGAGCTCCCCGGTGGGGCCGGCGGCCTGGAGACAGGTAATTTGTGTGCTTAATGGGACTAATGCACCCGGCAATTACACCGATGGATTTCGCTGCAAAGTGCCCTGCTCCCATTAATTAAAAATCTGTTAAGAAGATTAGCACATAAAGGTATCAAAAGAAACCCAAGAGTTTCTTTCCCCACCGGCCCCCCGAAGGCGAGTGTGGGAGTGCTGGATTGCTCACATTAGCACAAAAATTGCTCTTTTAAGGGTAAGGGCCTTGCTTCCAAAGTAACCGCTGACAGTTTTCCTCTGACTTCCCTACCAAGAAGTCCTTTATGTTTAATTATAGTTTGTTTAAATTAGCCCTGATTGTTCACTTGCAGTGTTAGCTTAAATACATTCTGAACATGCGGCTCCCCCGTGCCCTGCCCGTGCGGTGTGAGGAGGGCAGCCTCCAGCCCTGGCAGGTGTCCCTGCCACAGGGATGATGCTTGGGGCCACCCAGAAGGAGATGGGGGTCTGGTGGCGTCCAAACTCCGCATCCCTCATTGAGATGCTCACACCAGAGCAGGAGCCAGGGATGGTGGTACCCACCATAGGGTACCACAGCCGCCAAACCCAGCTCTGCAGCAGGCTCTGGTGGTGGGCATCTCCTCGCTGTGATGGTCTCCAAGACCCCACCAGTGGCTCCTGTGCAGCAGGATCCCTGTTCCATCACCACCTGCACCCCATGGACACCGTCCCCACTGCTCCCATCCCCACGCTGCCGCTGCCGGCACTGCCCAGCCTCTCGCTCAGCATTGGTGCCACTCCTGGCCTTTGTCCACAGCCAGACACTGAGCAAAACAAAAGCACATTCCCCGGCAGCTGAAGGTGCCATTTTTACGGCTGGGCTGAAGGAGGAAGTATTTTTTGATCTCTTAAAAATCCTGAATATTATCTGACAGTTTATCTTGTTTCTCCGCATCCGTGCCTTTGCCGCAACGCCAGCTCATTTACATGTGTATTGCGCCTGCCTCCACGGGTGCTGAGGTCAATTGAAACTCAAGAAAAGAGGAGAAATTTATGCAAAACTGTTGATTGCATTTGTATGTAATGAAATCATCCAATATTCATCTGACTATAGACTCTAATCTGAAAGGAGAAGTGAAGGACATAAGAGTCACTGGAAAGCAATAATGAGCTTCTGTAGTGATTAAAAAAGCACTTGAGCTTTCTGAAAATCCAGCCAGAAATCGTGTCTAATCAACACGGAATATAGGAGGCAGAGATTACATTGATACATTTTGCAAAGCTCACTGTTGAAAATGTATGCGAGCTGTAAACTCTGACATGCCATCCATGGTCTGTTTTATACAAATCCGGGCGGCACACAATCAGCGCCCGGGCTCGTCCCTGGCACAAAGCAATCTTGGTGTCTCTGCTCGATGACTCACAAGGAGCGCAATCACATCTATTTTGAAGAGTGATGTTGGTTTTTAACTATGTCGAGAGCTTCCAGCTTCCTTGGAGTTTTTCCTTCCTTTTGCCTCCATGTTTCCACATGGCCGCTGGGCTCGGTTTGGGAGGTGGCAGGAGGCTGATCCCCATCCGCCCCGGTCCCTGCCACCACCCCCTTGGTGCATCTGCCCTGGGTCAGCTGCTCGGAACAAACCCAAGTGTCCTGGTGGAGCTGAGTGCGATGCTTGGGCAGCCCTGGGAAGGATGCGGGTCTCTGCTTGGGATGCGATGAGTGGGGATGTGCACAGGGGTACCGCTTGTGAAGGGATGCGATCCCCTTGGGGACCACCAACCCATGAGGCCATGGCAGGACTTGCCATGTAGGACCTGCTGGTGCCCCAATCTGCATGTGCTGATGGAAAAGTGTTCCTGGTGAGCACAGCAGTGTGCGGAGAACCCAGGGCACAGCTCTGTAGGGTCTGGCCATGGCCCTCTGCCCTGCCCTGCACCATGCAGAGACATTTACTGCTGAGGCCAAAGCAGCATCACTGACATCAAATCCATGTTACAGCCAGCCCAACCATTTTCTGGCCCACAGTCCCTTTCCCTCCTGGGCTATTCAGCACAGCTGGAACTCCTTCCCACCCGCCAACAGCATCAGCTGCAGCTTCTTATCAGCTCTGGGTGTGATCCAGGCTGGAATCAAGTGAGAGGTTCCTGCTGATGCTGATGGAGGAAGTGTTTGGAGCAGGCAGGCCTCATGCTGCAGCTCTCAGTGTGGAGCAGCAGGTGATCTGTGCAGCAAAGGGAATGTGGGACCTGTCCAGAGCCCCCCTGTGTGCCAGCCGGCTGCAGTCACAGTGAGTGTCTGTCTGCTCTTCTCCTGGGGGGGGTTACAGTGACCATGGCAGGCAGGGGGTGGTCTCCTGGGCCCATGTGCTGCATGTACCCCGCTGTGTGCTGTGGGTGCTGCTGCAGTCCTCTGTGTATGGAAGATGCTGGTCCTGTGGTTCAAGGTCCCACAGTGAGCAGGATGGGCTGTGGTCACACAGCTCTGCAGGCTCATGTGCTGCTTGTGCTGCATTGCTGGATTGGGGTGAGAGCAGCATCTGCAGGCACTGGGGCTGCTCCTGGTTGATGCAGAGTGTAGGGGTGAGGATGCAGGTGAATGGACTCCCCAGCCCTCCTCTACCATGCAGTGGTTGGCTGCAGCCACTTGGAGAACAGGTCTCTGCCTTTCTTCACATTTAAAAGCTATTTTTGCACCTTGTTTTGCCTTTGTGTGACCAGCACCAGGTCCCCTCCTGGTACATCCCAAAAGCATAGGGCATGGCTGCACTAAGGATGGGCAGCTCCATCCCCAGCTCAGTGCTGGTGCCATCTTAGTGCTTGGTTTTAATTTATGTGAGGTGGAGTAAAGGGTAAGGAGTAGCAGTGAATACTTAGGAAATTCATCTGCGCAGTGACTCTGCAGCTCTGCTGCCTGCATCCACCATCCCATCCCTCCATCATTCCATTGCCATCACCTCAAACCCTTAAGAGAGTGGGAAGAGGCTGGAGCAGCCCCATGGGCAGCACCAGCAGCAGCTTCTCCACCTGCCCTGGCTTAGAGGAACACCCAGCTCAGCAGCTGCTGCTCCAGGGCAGGTACCAGGAAACCCTTCGGGCCCAGGCTGGATGCTGAGGCTGCAGGAACAGCACAAAAAGCCTGGTTGATAAATGTCAAAAGGAATCCGGATTTGGGCTGAAAGCAATTTGCCGAGCCATGCAAGCGCCCTGGGCTCACCATTTGCCTGCCTTCATTTATCATGGTGAGCACTTTGGCCAAAATACACAAAGGAGAGAAATTGTTGATGTGTGGGGCCCTCGCAGAGCAAATCCTTCATCCTCCTCCCCCTCCCCGCTGCACACAAACTAAGGGTTTGGGAGTTGTTTATTTAAGGACTGCAGAGCACTCAGTGCTCTTTGAACCCGAATGCCTTGGGAGCAGGGCTATGGGGCTGGCCACCACCTTCCCTCCTCTCCATAAGGTGCTGTTTGCTGCTGCTGGCGAGGACCTGCTGGTTGTGAGCTGAGATGCACGATGTGCTCGGAGACCTGCTCTGCTTCTACCTCTTCCACCCCCTTAAATGTGGTACTAGTGGCTGGCACGGGGGGTCCGTAACTGGTCAGGGATGGCAGACGCTGCTTTTGGCAAGTTCTTGTGTTGGTTTTTGGTGTTCTTGGTCTTGGTAACACTGACAGCACTGGTTTCAGTTCTCTATCCACAAAGCCATGGGGAATGCAAAGCCTGTCTCCCCCACCCACTCTGCACCAGTTGGTGCCAAGCTCCTCATGCCTGCCCAGTAGCCAGGCTGCAGACGACTGCTGGCCACTGCAATAGGCAAACACATCTTTTAGGATGCATGAACCCAAGGGGCCAAACCAGCCAGGAACTGCCTCTTCCAAGGCTGCTCCTCCACACCTCATTTTAACTCTATTTTAAGCAAAAAAACCAAATGCCAAGGTTCACAACAGGAGAGCACAGGCTCCTCCTGCAGTGGTCCTGGCTTCTGAGAGGTGCTGGGACTCAAATGGGCTGGTGCACACGGTGAGCAGGCACCTGCTCCTCCTGTGCCCTGCTCCCATGTGCCAGCCCTTTCCAGCAGTCTCCACTCTTCCTCCCTGTTGTTTTATTTTAACCTTAGTTCACCCAATTCTGTTGCCACCGGGATGAAGAACAGTGAGGAGAGATCCCCCCTCCCTGCAGTATAACACAAGGTGGAGGGACCCCAGCACAGAGCTGCTCTGGAGGTCTGGCCCATTGCTCTGGGCAAGGATGGTCACTGGGGTTCATGGCAGTCCGGCCTCACTCGAGGGGGGAGTGTGTCCATCTGGATGGTGCTCATCCAAGCAGCTCCTTGGTCTTTGCTGCCAGCAGCTTGTCCATCTCCGCTACAGCGCTGTCTGCCATTTGCTGGATCTGTGGCAACATGGTACAAGTCAGAGTTGTGGCTAGGTGGGAGTTTAAAGGGAAAGGAGGGAAGGGATCGCCTCCTCAGACAAAGCCTAAAGTCCTAGTAAAACCCAAATAGTGCTGGGGCAATAACTGGCTCTTAGTGGGGGCTCCTACCAGCCCTCAGTGATTCCGTGCCAGTGCTGCATCTGTACAATGAGAACAGGGACTGGTCAAAGGCTTTGAAAAGAGACACACACCAACTCCTGCCTGGGCTTCACAAGTGACTTGGTCCTTGTTTAACAGAGGGACTCTGGGGAAGGCAGAGTGAGAGACCTGCTGGTGCTGGCACCGGAGAAGAGAGGGTTTTTACCTTGTCACCTCCTGCAAGCTCTCCGCTGCTAGAACCAACCAGGTAACAGCAGGAGCGCAGCCCCAGTACGAGCTATGAATTCACACATCAAGTAACTGATCTGTTTATTTCTCATGAAAATAAACGAAATGGTGATTGTTGAACACTGCCCAGGAAGCAGGACTCTGGAAACACAGGATGGATGTGGCAGGATGGAAATGGGACCAAAATGGGCATGTGCTTATTTGGGCGAGTGCAGGTAAGGGCTGGAGCACACCGGGGGGGGGGGTATGCACTAGTTCTCAGGACTGATTAGGATGCAGTCTCACATGATGATGACCTTTCCTCACACTGAAAAATTTGGGTACAAGCAAAAACTAGACTCGAGCTGATACCTCCCCAAAAGCAGAAACCATCTGTCCGCTCTGGGAGAGCGGCTTCCCAACAGGATTCGGTTACAATAGCATGGCCATTTTTCCTGCTTGCACAAACGCTCTGTATATCAATGTTTATTTTTGTGAGCACACAGAGAACTGTCCCAAAGCATTTGCAATGTATCTAACTTTAGCTGTTAATAAACAAACAGCTAAAAAGTAATGGCCTGCCTTCAGAGGCATCAATTCAGCAAAACACTTAGGCTTGTGCCTGAGTTTATGCCCAAGTAATTGACTTCAGTGACATCTGCTCTTAGGGAATTAGGCATGCGCTTAAGTATTTTCCTGAATTGGAGCCAAAAACTCCTAACAGAGATAATCTCGCTAGCCTTTTCATTAATAACAAACTGGAGCAATGTTCATTAACACCAGCTGTTTTGCAGTGGCCAGGCCCTGTGTAAATGGTGGTAAAGCTATGGATGTCGGTCGTTTTGCTCCCCGAGTTCAGCTGCTTTGAGCAACAACCCCTGTAAGTCTGAAAGCTTTGGGGGCACAGTTTTTCCCCTTGTGTCAGTTTACAGTGGTTCATATCATAAATCTGGCTTTGAGATTGAAGCCCCAAATCTCATAAAGAAAAAGCAAATGCAACAGCCATTGCTGACTCAAAATACCCGGCCCTGGGCCACCCATTCCCCAGCTGGGCTCTCAGTGCTGGAGATCTGTCAGCAAAGGGCTGGCACCAACACACTGAGCTGTGAGGCATCATGATGTGGCAGAAGAAAAGAACACATTACCTGTTTTTCCAGCAGCCAGATGGTATCTTCAGACACTTTGCTCTTGCTCTTCTTTATCTGGTTGATGCTTTTGCTTCGCACTTTTCTCAGGGCCTCTTTGGACTTGTTGGTGGACTGCTTGGCAAGCTTGGCCAGGCTCTCCCTGTGCTCTCTGGTTACCCTAGCAGCAAGGAGGGGGGAAAAGAACACCAAAAGGAAAAACAGTGTCATGTGTGGCACAGCCAGATTCGTTTTCTGCAGCAGACTTCGGGTAAATGCAGTGATCGTCTCTGCCGCAGCACAGGGACACCTAAGAGCTGCCTGTGTTATCATAGAGCTCTGTATTGCAGAGGGATTTAACAGCTCTGGGCATGTTTTTACCCTGCTTGGGTCCACCTGAGCCACCTCTGCACAGCATCACCAAGGCAGCACACCCCAGTGAAGCAAGTCTTGAGCCTAGCATGGAAAGTTCCCAGCACAGCCCTAAGCTGATGGACTTGGACTGGATCTTACTTGGTTTACAGTTGTCACTGCAGTGCTTGAAATTTATGCTGAAATGTTCAGAGTTTCCTTTTTTCTGCTGCCAAAGCATCTGTGGGAAAGAGGGGAAAATCCAGCTCCAGACCTGAGAGATGGAGCTGAAAAGCATAATCCTGCAAAGCTGGGAGGAAACCTCTGTCCCTTCCTGAAACTCTTGGTATTGTCTCCCTGCAGCCAAAGAGCTTGAATTATGTATCTGGAAGCTACAGAGCTTATGTTTCACTCAGCCTTAGTCCAGCTCATCATAACCAGGCTTTTCCACCAAGACAATGCTTTGACAAGAGGATGATGCTACACATGGCTAGCCACAGGTAATTCAGCCCAGGAGAACTTCAGCTCCACCTTCCCCCTAACATGGGGCCAGTTACTGCTGTGGTGCCTCAATAACACCCTCAGACTCCCCTCCCAAACCAAGGTGATGAGGGAGCCTGGCCATCTGAATAAGGCACAGGGGATGGCTGGGGGGTCACCTCAGCTCTGGTAATGCTCCAGCTCACCGGTGTTGACATCAACTGCTAGTGCTTAACAGTAATAATCAATATCATGGCTATTGGAGCTCCTGGAACCCGGTGTTGACATCAACTGCTAGTGCTTAACAGTAATAATCAATATCATGGCTATTGGAGCTCCTGGAACCCCTTGGGTATGGAACCCCTTGAGTATGGAACCCCTCGGGTACGGGACCCCTGTGCTCCCCCTGAGGCTGGTGAGCAGGAGAGCGCCCGTCTGCTCGCAGCAGCTATTGCAAAATAAACATCTCACAGGAGTATTTAGAGAGCGGCTGCAGCAGCCCCGGGTCACCAAAACACTGAGGCTGAGGCTCTTCCTGCACGGGGCTCAGGAAGCACGGGGTGAGGGCTCTGCGAGCAGCAGCAGCTCTGCCCATGCATGGGGGTGTGTTACAGGGCACAGTGGGACCCTCAGCCCTTCCCAAGCTCGTGCTGAGCCCGGCGAGTGATGCACACGCCGATACCTTCCCAGGTTGCTCGCAGCAGATGTCTGCAGAGGCGCTGGCCTCGTGCCAGTTTATCTTCATTTCATGGTGCAAGAGGGAATAGGCTTCCCAGAAGTGATGAGTAATAACGGGGATTTGGAATCACTGGGAAAGCTGACAGACAGAGCAGCGACCCAGCCCTGGCATCCATGGCTTTGCCTTGCAGGCACCCTGTCCTCCCCCAGGGGCACCCCAGCGCATCCTACTCCCTGCTCCATGAGGAGATGGGCAGTGGATTTCACTCGTGGTAAGAGCTTCCGGTCAGTGCAGGCTCCAAGCTGGACCAAACACCCAATTAAAGTGAGTGGGGTTACTTGTGGTTTCCTCTGGCTCCCAACATCGATGCCTTTAGGGTTTCTCGTGTTCAATCTCCCCAGCCAGAGGTCCCGCAGCGCATGCGGAACCAGCAAAGCCGGCTCACAAACAGGGGTCTGGGTGAGGTCAGGTTCTCAGGCAGCTTTGTAGGGGGGTAGGGAGTCAATCCTGGCTGCTAAACTTGGGAGGAGGGAGCTGGAATTCCCATCTCCTGCTGGGTGGCGAGGCAAGCTGGGCTGCAGCAGGGCTGGGGAGACCCAGCTTGCCGACAGCTATTCGCCTCCCTGCTCCCGCTCGGCTACTCCGAGTTGTGCCGGGGGTATCACTCGCCTGCTTGGGGCTGCAGAGCCTTTAAGGAAATGTTTTTGTTTATGCAGCGCTGCCAGATTTCCTATGCTTCTTGGCACGGGGTCACAGCTTTCATGCCTCCTTGTCTGTCTTTATTAACACCAATTTCTTTTTATCACTGCGCAGTGCCGTGGAGTTTCTCAGCGGGTTTTATGTTCCAGCCAGACTGTGTGTAAATTCTCAGCAATGCTACCAACAATGCCAGAAACGGACACTTTTTCAAGCAGATGCTGTTTCTGGTTAAGGAATCCATCAACACGAGCCAGGCCCATGGTTTCTAAGGACAGTTGTTCAATCCTGCCCCCAGATCTGGGACTTTTAAGCTGTTCTTAGATATGTTTTCTTTTCTGTCTAGTAACCATTGTCCCTACCCCCTCTTTAAAGCCGACAAAAGCATAAAGTGAAGCTGGGGAAGGGTGCCAGAAGTGGGGAACAGGGAGAAGGTCCCTGTCTGTTGATCCTTCTGCTCTCCCCTGCTGTGCAAGGAGCAGTGGGCTCAAATCCTGCCATTCCCTCAGGGATAATCCTGCCCTTGCCAGGATCAGGATGGAGGCTGGTTCCTGACACACCAGGGGGTTCAGAAATGCACACAACCCCTTGGGTAACATCTCTTTTTCTGCTTTCCCCAGTGACCAGTGGTCTAAGCACTGCAACCCCCAGATGCTCCTCTCATACAGCAGAAGCAGACCCACAGCGAGCACAACACAGGTCACGTCTCCAATGCAAGACGCTTCTGCGGTAAGAGTAATTTCTGTATCTCAAATGCTAGGAATTTCCTGTGAAGAGAGGGATCAGTTAAAGGAAAGTAGGCTTAACTAAATACTCTGCATGCATAATTGCAGATAAACATAGGGTGCAACGTATATTGCTCAACAAAAAGCATGCAAGAGGCTTCTGATGATGAGCGATCCAGAGCAACGCAGCGCAGAAACAGCTTTGGGCTCTTTCAAAGGAGAGGGTTTCTTGGAGTCCTTTCTCCCTGTCGTAGGTATCTTTGCATATTTCTTAAAGGGCAAAGGGAAAAGAAAAAAGCTCACAATGAGTCATTAAACTTTCAGAAGAGTCATCTGGCTTTCAGTAAAGCATGTGTAAAAATATGACTGATTTACAAACAATATCCAGTGTAACACAATGGGTCCAAAAAAGATGAATCTAAAAATGAGGCACCACCATAAAAGACACAAGGTCAGGTCAAATTCGGCCAAGAGAGCAACCAGTACGAATGTTCCCATGGCTGCTTTTCTTTCTCTTCTTTCTGTTTTTTTTCTTCCCCTTTTAAAACCCTCAGAGAATACTTTTTACACAAATAAATATTGCCTGTGCGGTGCTAGCAACGCAAACAGGAGAATGCCTTGGGGAGCAGAGGGGGTCCGAGCAGGCAGCAGAAGTAAACACCAGCGGAACGAGTGTATTTTTCCTGCTACAACTGCAATGCAAAAGCTAAACTCCCAGAATAAATACTGGAAAGTAAACTCCATCTTAAAATACTCAGCTGAAAGAGGCGCAAGCACTGAAGCTGGATCTGCATAAGGCACAATGACACGTGTCCAGCTGATAGAGCAGACTGAAAAGTGTGTTTATAACAGGTCAGCTTTGATTTTACTTTTACTGTGCTTCCCCTCATGAAAGAACAGACTTCTGCAGAAACAACCTTATCTCTATTGCTTCTTCTTTTCTGATCTGCTTGCTCATTTTTTCACACCTGCCATCATTTGGGCAATCTCTCTGCATCTGTCTTGTATATTTTGTAAAGAAGGGTTGGGAAAATTAAAAACTTAGATAATTTAAGACAGTCATTCAGGGATACAGCATTAAAGAGAAGCCTCTAATAGAATTTGACTATTTCCACCCTCCCTGTGCATTAGAAGGTTTTAAGGTTGAAAAGGTCTTTTGGTAAGTGGTTGAAACTCTGAAAGACCCAGTGATGGTACTAAAGAGCAAACAGGATGGCAGAGGCAAATCTGCAGGGCACATCTCCCAGGCTATAAAGCTATTTAACTTAGGGCTCACTGGGCTGCCAACCAGCCAGGGAGAAAGGGGCGAGGACCTGCACCCGTTACACACCAGAGGAACAGGGGAGCACACCAGGCACATCCTCCCTGGAGAGAGAAGACTCATTTTAGCTCTGCAGCACCGCGCAAGGTAGTGACAGATTTGTTTAAAACACCAGTATCTTTTTAAAGATTGGGATTTTCAGTTTTGGAGTTTCCTCCCCTGCAATTCCTATTCAAGGATGACCCAAGTGCCCATTAACAATCAAACCACTGTGCAGCAACCCGGGAGCCTCAGCAATTATGAAGATAATGGTGCCCTCCTCCTCCTCCTCCTCCTCTCCCGAGGAATGGGGGAAGGGCAGGGAGCACGGGGAAAAGAAAATCAGCAAATAGAATGATAATGTCATTCCCTCTCACCGACAGCAACGGAAAGCTGCAATTAGACTTCTCTGATCAAAATGCTAGGGGAAAAAAAACATTCCATAGAATTTTAAAAGTAGATGTAAAGCACGAGGAATACTTGGCTCATCCGGACTGAGAAGTCACCTGCTTGTAAAACACAGCGCACGTGCAAGGGGTTTGCACGCACAGGCAGTGTAGGGAGCTGTCTTGACCCTTTGTGGGTCCAGCAGTGTAACCCCAGGGTGTGAGACCATGTACACCCACCCGTGGCATTTAGATGGCTGCAGGGTTTAAGCAGGCACAGGAACCCATGGATTACCCTTGCACCACCCAATCCTGCCCTGTGTCTCACACGCTCTGTCTATGCAGGCCAGTTGTGCGGCAGTAGGAGCATCGCTGCTGGGAGGTCCAGCCTGGTCCCAGGAACCAAACACACGTGTGCAGTGGGAGAGCACTCGGTGAGCTCCCAGAAGGTACCTCTCTAGTATGGTGAGGTACCTCATGTGAAAGGAATCCTGTTCACAGGGGGAGCCCCCAGCATGCTGCAGCCCAAAGCACACTAAGCAGGAATCATCAGGATTGCTTCAAAAGCACTCTCTTGATCCAAACTGAAGCACTGATGCAGTAGCACCTCCTGCTTAGTCCAAGGGCTGGGACACTCCTGCGATGGGTAAGGGAAGCGATGCGCAAACCTCAGCCAGGAGCAGCCTGCATTTCTAGCATCTCTATTCCAAACCTTCCACACAGCCATCAGCTACACAATGTGTATTACATGAGAAGAGGGACCAGATTCCTTAGTTGAAGCTATAAATTTCCTCCTCCTTTCTTTCATCACCACATTTTAGTGTTTTCTGCAGCAAGGTGCTACTCACCCCTAACACTGCTGGTTCACACCAGTGCTGCTGCTACTCTATGCTGGTGCAATTCAAGGAATTTACAGCAGGGCAGCAAAGAATCAGCCCCTGACTTAAAGCAATACAGCTTCAAAAGCCTTTGGCTGTCTCTTGGAAAGTGCTTCAGCCAGCTAGGACCAAGTCTCCTCTGCAGGGGGAAGATAAAGAACAATAAGACCAACCATCAGATGCCAAAATGTGATGACTTAGAGCTCAGACACTTGGAAGAGCTTCCTCCAGCCATTTTTTAGGGGCTCAGACTCCTTTCTGAACCTGAAATACAGCTTCTTGGAAAGCAGCTGCATCATGACATTACAACAATCACGTATGCTTCCCTTCTGAAGGGCACTCACTGCAACCCACTGTGTTATCTTGCACGATGATGAACTTGGGCAGCCATCAATACTCACTTAGGAACTGGGACCCGGATTACTGTGCCATCCACTTCTGGGTTCAGGTTCATGCCGCTCTCCCTTATAGCCTTCGTAGCTGCAGCTGTGCTCTGTAAAACAGATCAAAAGGTAAAGGGAATTAGGAAATAATCACTCCCATATGCCAGAACTCTGTCAATAGTTGGCAATCCATCTCCATGGAACATGGAAACATTTACTTCTGTTACCAGTAAGATCAGGAAGTTACATTGGTGCGGAGAGCTTTGATCAAACCGAATGGGAAACTACGGCTGCGCTCGGTATCGGGGTAGGGGGGCACAAAGGGGGGAAGAGGGGAAGGGAAGCAACAACAAAAGAAAACTGTTTGGCTTCTTTGAAACTATTTGAATGGTTTGAGGCAACGCAGAGTGAAACCGCAATAAAATCCCAAGACATCGCCTGACTGTGGCGAAGGAGATGAAAGATTCTGAGCGTTCAGAAATTCCAGTTGAATGTTTCCCACTAGGAATCACACAGCAACTTAACCACTTCAGCACTACAGCCTGACCGCATCCTATCAGGCCAGTAGCAGTTGGAGGAGAAATAGTGCCTGTGCCCAGCTCTAATGTTTATCTCACAGGGATTAACTTCTCCAAACTCTACCATCACTGGCTGACTCCTCTGCTCTGCTCAAAACAGGGGGTGCTGCAATGGGGTAGCTGCAAAGTGATTAAGAGGCTTCCTTCCCCATCCCAGGGCCCTGGTGTACCTTTACAGAGTGACAGGCTGAATGGTTAAATCAGAGCTTTGCCAGGAGGAGCGCTCTGCCAGGTTGCCTCGTTCTTGACACTGTCAATAACAACAGAGTGAGTCTGTATTCATGTGGTATTTCCTACAAGGCACACTGCTATTTCTGATACTCCTTCCCATCATTCACTTTAGCTCCAAGCTGCTGCAGGAGACCGTATGTAGGGTTATTATGTATTTATCAGTTCAGCTTTTGTCAACTGAGGCACAAAGTTAAGCCTGGCTTATCTGCTTAGGTCTCCGATGCGTGCCATCACTGAATGGAATGAATGCTAGTGTTCTGTAAGACCTAACTGCTGTCCTATAGAACACAACAAGGGCAGAGAAAATGTAACCAAGATGACCTCAGCACATTAGGAATGTAAATGTGTTATTCTATGGACAGTGCTTGCTCTGTAGGAAGGAAATGCTCAGTAAAAGCTGTGTTGTTTAACATGCAGATTGGAGGAGACAGAGGAAGGGGAAAATACTGCAATATTGCTCCATCAACTTGCAGCCCATGAAATAAATATCCAGGCTTAAAAAACAGTCTTGTTTGGTTTTATAACTCCCAGGCAAACAGAATTTGGCCCTGAAAGTCCTTTTCTGTGATTATTTTCTTTTCCAGACTCTTCAGGCATTTTTATTTGCTTTTCAATGCCATGAAGTACTGACAATATGCTGTAAATAATGACATCAAGTAAATTATCTGTAATGGTTTTAAAGAGTTCAATCTATCCACGGAACAGTTATGGTATAAACTAACTGCATTGAGAGGAGTAGTTCTAGCTCTAGTTCCAATGAAAAATTGTCCTTTGGCTTAGACAGCCAACGCAGGCAATGCTATACAGTGGACTATTTAATGTCTCACATGCCCATTTCTCAGCCTGAACTCCTGCTTGGACATGGGCTATAGTCATGGAGTGACTTCCCTGGCTCTCTCAGCTCTGGCACTCCAAGGGACCTCGGTGCACTCGCTGATGAGGAGCCTCCCTTCTTCAAAGCCATTATACATGCTGGATGCACTTTAAGAAACACTTAGGCATCAAGTGCTTTACACTGACCTCCTCTGAGACTTTGCTGACTTAATTAATTGGGGAAAGCCTTTGGAAAATAAATAGAGATAAGCTTTGGCAAAGCTCCAGACCTGGAGCGGGATGAATAGCTGACCTTGTGCTCTTACTGCTCCTATCTGCAGGGTTGCCCAGCACTGCTTGTGTGAGTCTCTGCAGGGGATGCTCAGCATCAACCTGTTTGTTCCCGTGGCAATGATCTCCCCTTGCAATGCCTTTGGCAATGTGTCCTTACCTCTGGAAAACTGGCCATGTTCACTACAATGAGCTGCGGGGACTTCAGGGAGATCTGGCCCAGCTGGTTCAGCGGAAACTTCCCATCTTTTGTCACCACGATGATGTGATCAAGGGCCCCTCAAAAGAAGCAAACACAGGGGGGTTTCAGTGTGATACAGCAAAGCTGAAGGAAAACGTGTGCGCTGTGTCCCACTTCCCTTGTGCTATGCAAAATAGAGACGTTATGAAGGGAAAAGAACCCATGTTTATTCAGACCTCAGATGCTGCTTGCGTTCCCGCATCCCCGGTGGTATTTGCAACCTAAATATTTCAACGCCGCTGTAAAGCACAAAAACATGAAAACAAAACTCGTGTTTGTTTTTGTTACTAAACAGGAAAACTAAGCAGGATTGTTAGGAATTAAAAGGAAACTGTTATTTTTTAATCCCTAAAGCTTAAAGAAAATCAAACTGTTGTTATACAAATCAAGAATATTGTCTTTAATGTAGCCGTGTTCTCTTCAACCCCTCACTTTTTCCCCCCTCCAAGTCCCAGGAGGAGGTGTTGTACATGGCCTAATTTAAAGTATTCGGTTTCTCCCTGAGCTACTCTTAATCTGCTCTCTAGTTTCTGCTGCAAAATGTTAACAGGCCAAAAGGCACAGGGGACAAGAGGTACTTTATCAATGCAATTAAAAAACATACCTATGGTTAAAATAAATAGTTAAGAGCCTGAGCTATGCTTTCCAACTCCATTAAAGACTGATGTTCCCCTGCCAGAGCTGGGGTGGTGAATGATTCAAGCTTGCTCATTGTTTAATGTTAAGTTTTATCCTTGAAACTTGATACTACTAACAAATAGTTCAGAGTGTTATAGTAACTGTAGCTTAGTCAAATATATTCACGTTTCTTCCTAAAACACAAACTTCATTAAATGAACAAGGCTTGTGAAGGTCACTAAACACAAAGATGCACAGCAAAAAGAAGTTTGTATATGCCAGACACCAGCCTCATGGCAGTTTCCAAAAGGCTAATTTAATGGCAATTGGATTTTTCCTGCCCTACTGCACCATTAGCTGACAACCTGCTTCTTCATCACATCTGCAAACGGTTCAGTTAGACACTTTTGACATCTCCCACTTAGAAAAGCTATTTCCAGGAAGCTATTAACAAAAATGGATTCTTCCTGGTCAAGCTCAGGGTGAAGAAAGCCTTTAGCTGGGGGAGATCAAGGTTGGAGTAATTGGGTGCCCAGTGAATAACCCAATAAAAAGAAAACAGATTTGGAAAAAATCAGTTCTCCGTTGCTAGAAAAGGTACCCGTCTTTACAGGCAATAGAGCATCATGCAAGGAGGTTACCAACCTGGTGAGGTTCTAACACTGATATTTCTGCTTAAGTCTTCTTTCAGAGCTTCTACCACCGCCTGCATGTCTTCACTGGTTTCCTCCAAATTGATAATATCCTCAACTAGGGCAGCACTGATGTTCACTTTGGCTTGACTCTGCCCTTTACCTTTAGCTGCAGATTATACAAAAAAATAAGTTTATTTCTGACAACAGTTCAGTTGCATTTTGAAGCAGAAAGAAAGTACTAACCAACCCCCCTGTTAGATTCAAAATTGAGTCCAAGATATACCAAAACAACCACATTTTTTAATGAGTAAATAGCCCGGCACTTAAGCACAAAATGTATCTGTTGGTTACACTGTGTGCACTGACTCCAGCCTGGACTGTGATGATTGATACCCACTGCCCCAGCACAGCAGTGGCAGCTCCGTGTGCTGCTGCAGCTCTCCCAAGGGAAGGGCCAACATTTCCCATGCAACACCATGAGGTAAACCAGCTCCTCCAGAGCTGCGTTCTGCCTAAGTCAGATCAATACTTGTACATGAGATAAAGGGGACAGGAAAGGAAATTCCACCAACATAATGAGGGGCTGCAAACAGTAGGAAACCCATTACCTTTCTTGGTAGCTAGCTGTCTGTTCAGCAGCACCTGATGGACACACTGCCTGCAGCCATCCAGGAGCAAGGATGGGCAGCCCGTGGGAGCCTGTGGCAGCCCCCGTCTCACTGCGAATGAGGAGCGATAAAGCAGGGAAGGCAGACGCCAGAAGCATCTTAGTGCCATGGCCATCGTCTACAGCATCTCTCTAACCCACCTGGAAAAGAGAAGAGGCAGGTGGTCCAAGTGCTAAGAAATGGATTCAGGTCTCAGTTGTACCTGTCAGTGTGAGGTGGGAGTTGAGCCCTATGGGTGTTCTGCAGTGACCAGTGGGCAAATCCAGTGGAAGGGGCTGCATGGGAATGCACCTGCACACCCATCCAGAAGGGCCTGTGGCACAGGCTCTGTTAAGCAGGAACAGCTCATCAGGAGAGCTGGTATCCACACATCAGCTGAACACAACCGTTAATTTCTGTCACTTGTGGCCTGAGGCCCCAAACCCCCCTGAGCTCCCCCAGCTTTACTCCAGCGCAGTGGTTCGGAGCTGCAGAAACAAACGTTAAACTCACACAAGGCCACAATGGTTGCGGGAGCCAGGGCACCACCACTGCTGGCTGCGGGAGGGACCGGCCCTTCCCCGCTCTCCGCCGCTCCGAGGCCGGCCCCGAGAGCAACCGCTGCGCCTCGTCCCCCAGACCCACTCACGGTGGTGCCTGCCCTGGTGCACGTGTGAGCAGGCTCCGCCCACCGCGATGCCCCGCCCACCGCGATGCCCCGCCTCTTTATAAGGTCCCGCCCCTCGCCTGGCCCCGCCCCCTCTGCGTCCCTCTCTTCAGGGGGCACCGACCCCGCCCCGCCTGCGCGCTCCCCGGTGCCCCGCGGACACCGGCCCGGGCCCCGCCCCTCCCGCCGTGCACCGGGGCCGGGGAGCGGGACCGGCGGAGGGCACGGGACAGGAAGGGGGTTGGGTGGCCGCCCGCAGCCTCGCTCACCGTCGCGCAGCCCCGTGCGTTTCACCAACGTCATCGGTGCGCGTCGCGTCGGTACGTCACAAGTCCTCGCCAAGGGCGGGGCGAGGCCTAGGCGAGGGCGGCGCGGCTGCGGCCCGCGCGGTGTCATGGTGAGTGCGGTCCCGGCCCGACCCCAGCGCCGCGTCCCCCGCTCGCCCCGCTCTCACCGGTGCCCTCCGCAGAGCCATGGAGCCGGGGCGCCAGGCCCTGCCGCTGGAGAACGCCTCCATCCTGTCCGAGGGCGCGCTGCAGGACGGGCACCGCCTCTGGATCGGCAACCTCGACCCCAAGATCACCGAGTGAGTGACCCCGAGCGCGGCCCCTCCTCCTCCGGGACCGCCGTCAGCGGGTCCCTGTCCCCCCGGTAGTGCCGCATCCCCACAGCCGCTGCGGTGCTGGCTCCGAGCGCTGCCCGCCCTCCGGGCCCCGGTGCCGGTGGTAGTTCGGGCATGCCCCGTGCCCAGGAGAGCGTGCAGGCCGGTGCAGCGCACCCAGCTCTTGTCTGTGCCCCGAAGCGAGGGGTGCTGGAGCAGCTTTGCTGGAGCTGGGCCCGGCTCTCCCGGCCCTGTGTCTGCTCGGAGCTGCTGCCCGGCAGCAAACGGCTTCAAGTGGGTGTGTGTGCGGGAGGGGTGCGTGTACATGGGGTGTTTCCAGGGCTGTGCTGGCCCCATGGACCAAGGCATTGGAGGCACCAACACGCTTAACTACTGCATGCAGAGGTCCTCCAATTGGAAGCCCACGGGTTGAAAACATCTTTGTTCTCTAAACAACGGACATGTCAGAGATCCAGGTTGGAAACCTTCAGGGTGACCAAGAGCCTTGTTTCTTGCTGGTGGCAGCAGTGGGATGTGGGTTGAACAAAGGAGGACTCTTGTAACTGAGTGTTAACGAGGTGGGGCGTGTTGTGACGGTCTGCTTGTGGTGGATAAGCACATAAATCAGATGCGTGTGTGTATGTTCATGCTTTCTTCAGACTACAGATGATTGTCTTCTGAGCAAACAGTTTATGAACAGCTAAATTGTCAAGGAAATGTGACTTGCTGTTGCTGCCCAATATTCAGGTAGTGTGCAGGGAAATCAGTAGGGCCTGTAAAAAAGAAGCCCAAACCAAAACAATCTGGTGTTTATAAACACCTAAGAAACAAGCATTTTTTAGTGTCTGTTGTATCTGTCTGTCATGGATTACTTTTTCTTCCTGCTTCATTCTGTGTGTGTGCAGGTGCTAGGTTTTTACTCTAAATGTGGTTCATCTTAGCAGAGCAGTTTTCTAATAGCCTCTAAATGGGACCGTTAATGCCTTGTGCTTTTCAGCCTTTCAGCTGTGGGTGGTTTCTGCATTCATTACCACTTTATCCCGCAGTTATGTTGCTCTGGTTTGTCCACATCCACTGACCATGTGAAATGAAATAGGGGAATTCTTGAGCATGCAGTTTGGGTCTTTAATGATTTAGGAAACTGGGTTAGCGTGAGGGGAAGAACAGGAGGTGTTTGCAAATGCATTAGTGGTGTCTTTAAGGACCCTTTCAGTCTAGGTTGTTCCTTTGATTCTAGGCCAGACAAGTAATAACTTTATATGGCAAAACTTACTGTTTTCATAGCTTGGATGAAATGATTTTTGTGGGTTTCAGTTGGTGGCTTCCATGTGCAGGCTCTGCCTTTGCAAATAACTTACTGCAGCTGCATGGATTCAGGTGTGGGGCATGGCTGCCCAGTGTCACAGCTGTGAGCAAGGGGCAAGAGACTGTTTAGAGGGCTTCATTCACCTGTGTCATCAAGCCTAGAGTGCTTCCATGCTACTCAATGCTTGAGGTTTGCCCTGTGGTGAGTGGCAGTGCTTGTTGCTTATTTCAGGCCTTGTAATTCTGTGTTTTGCTTTTAATTTTGCTTAAAAATTAGTTACTTTCTCCTGCAAATTGTATTGTAATCTCTACTTCCTTGTGAATAAAAACGGGGAAGTTCCTTGTAATGCATTGTCAGTGTAGAGAGAAAGTGCAGTTCTGTCAGGTCAGTAAGTTTCTATGAATCATCTTGGTCCTTACTTTCTTATCCTAAGAGCTTACATCCTTGCTCATAGTTTTCATCTGAATTATCCTTGTTGAGGTCACTAATCATGCAGCTAAAGACATATACCTGAAAACTACACAGCTGTTTCTTCATTTGCCGTTTCTATCTGCCTTTTTAAAGAGTTGCCTCTGCATTCCTCTGTTAGATTTGCTTAAGACACAGTAAAGTTGACTGAGTTGTTAGCAGGGTTAATAAGTGGTTGTGACTTCCTCGGGCAGAAATGAGTTCAGAAAGTCTTGAATTAATCCAAGACTTCCATTTAGAGAGCAACCTATAGCTGCAATCAAGCACTGGGGAGTTAATAGGTAATGTACACATTGAAGCACAAGCTGCAGCACCAGGAATTTATAAATGTAGGGCTGCCCACAAATTACAGCCTGCAAGTTGATGGCTGAGAGGAGGTTATTGCACATACAGAGGAACTGTGACTCAAGTGGGAGTCTCAAAAGATCTTGAATGCTGCCATACCCCACATACAAGGTTATGATGGGTCTTCTGGTGGACATTCCTCCTTAATGTGTTTGTTTGGGTGGCCTCTCTCTCCTCAGAACAGAGGATTGGTCTGCCTGTGGCAGAAGATAGTATTAGGAGTCTACTGATTGTATTTTTAGCAGCTGGAAGGAGGTGAGCTGGCACCTTGCAGCATTTCAGGACACTGTCTCCAGGCACATCTGATGCTGAATGATCCCTGCTGTGGGACTTGTCACTGGAGTGCACAAGGAGAGCAGCAGAGAGCTGGTTCTAGGTTTGGCATCACTGAGCAAGGAAGCCATAGGACTGCCTTCTCTGCCCATTCCTTTTGTAAAGCCTTCTGAGGCTTTTCAGCATTTTGGACAGGCAAATATTTCATTTCCCGCTACAGTTACACATATTGTCCAGTTTCCAGTAGCCTTTGAATGACCATTCATTTTCCAGGGGTATGAAATAGCGGGTGTTCAACTTCCTTGGCTATTCTGCTGCTTGTCTAGGATCCCATCTTGATGAGTCTCACCTAGAAAACAATGTGTGCATAAGTTGTTGTTACAGACCCCTGCTGAGTCCCAGTGGGGCAAAATTCTTCACAATAATAGGTTTTGCATGTGGCCCGGTACCTTTGTGGTATCCTTGGGACAGCATTGTTCAGAGGAAGCCTTGCCTGTGTTTGAATAGCACTCGGGGTGCCAGGAGGAAGAGTGGAGGAAAAGGAAATGGGGGAGCTGCTGGTTTGTCTCGCATTCACATCAGATGACAGGAAGTGGAGACTGAGGTTGGCCGCGGTGATCTGCGCAGCACGCTGGGGCCACATCTGCGCGAGTGATTTCCAAGCTCTGGATAACCCAGGTCGTTGCCATAGTAAAGCTTTTTACACGTTCTCACTTCAGGTTTTCCGTGACGGGTCTTCCTTCAGTACTGAAGTCCTCTTGGCTTGGAGAACTACTTGTCGAGTTACTGTTAATGCCCTCATTATATTGACAATAACAAATCATAAGCACAGCCTGAAACTGTTTGTTATACAAGCCTTGGGTTCTGAGCTGTGCCATGGAGAGTGGGTGACCTGCAGTTGTAAAGACTGCATGCATGGTTGGAAAATAGGTTTGATTCACCCAGGATTTAAATATTCTAAATAAAATAGGTGCCCTAAATTGCTTGTAGACACTTAATAGAATTTGTTTTAAAGGAACAACTACCACGTTGTTGCTAAGAACATACTGCTTGAATGCAGAGGATCTCGGAAAAGAAAACAAGCACCAAGTATTCCTTTTAGCAGCTGCAGGGTTTTATTGTTGCTAAACAGAATGCAGGGAGAATCATCATTGCCCTTCCACTGCCAGAAAGGGAACAGCATTCTAGTGGCAAGGACTTTATTTTCATACTGCTGAAGCTGCAAGTGCTTTTTGTAGCAATACGCTTACAGAAACAAACCTGAGGTGCATTTGCATCCTTTGGAGGCTCTGAAAGCTTAGCGTGTGGGGGTTTATATACATCAGAGCTCCAGACTCAGTGGTTTTACTGGTGCCCCTGTGCCTGCTTGTTTTAAGGTGTAGTGGTAAAATCTGGCCACTGCGTACCCAGTTTTGTGCAGAGACTGTGGGTTTATAGGCCTCTTGGAAGACCATGTGCGTGGTCTGTATTCTGAAGGATGTAGGAAACCTTTCATAATCAATTACAATGCGTTTGTTCCCCTGGGAGATAACTTGGCCCTTCTGCACTGCTCATCTGTACGTTTGCTGCACCTTCACCTCTTTTGAAAGTGCATATCCTGAATGTCCACCGTGACCATCCTGTGAGATGACTCACATTCCTGGAACTTTCTTGCCTGGCTCCTGAAGCTTAACAAAGGGCTAAAGCCCTTCTCAAACATCCTATCAGGCTTTATTAGGGAAAAACATTGTCTGCTTTTCCTATCTGGACTGTCCCTGAAGCTGCCTGGTGCGTTTGGCTCTCTTGGGCCACTACTGACCATTCATGTCTAAACATGCAAGGTTTTAATCCAGTGCCTGGTGCTCCATGTGCACTTTGTTATCCTGGTAGGCTTTCAGAGAGCTGAGTGTTATCTTGTAAGCTGCAAATTTGGCTTAGACTATGTGGCTTGCTGATGAATGCTGTGCAGCTGATCAGAGGAGATGACTAAGACACCCTTATCAAACCCTTAGACAATTCTTAAACACTAGGAATGGGATGAAATAGTAGCAAGTGTCGTTTTCCTTCTAGGTCAGGTAGTGCTGGGAAACACTTTGGTCTCAGGGAACCAAACAAAGCTGCGGAGAACTTTGAGGATTAGATGTGGTCTGTACAACAAATGTGCTCCTTGTTTTAAGTTGCTCAGTGCACTAGATAGTAAGCAGACAGATTTGCTCTGGCTTTCCCCAGTTTTATTGGAAACAGCACACTCCCCACTGGATGGCAGGGAGATAATTGGCTAAATAAGTGTCTGACTTTCATGTGCATGTCGCAGAGAAGCTGTCTGAGCCAGAAGCATTGGCAGATTTGGGCTGGATGATGCTGAGGTCTGTCTGGTGCTTTGTTTTTTGGCCTGGTCTACTGTCAATGCCTGGCTGCAGTTTGTTCTGCTTATTCTTCCATCTTCCTGCTTCCCTAGCGCTGCTGGGCGAGTGGGAGAGCGGCTGCGTTTCTGTGTGATCTGGCCATGTCCTTGCCACTGCAGTGTTACTGCTTGGCACAGGGAGAGGATGGGGCTAGCAGTGTTTGTACAGGGAGAGGCAGCAAGAATAGCAGGGATCCCAAGTGAGGCAGGGTGCTGTGGACTATGGGCTGGGACTGCTTGGGAGGGGGAAGGAATACGAGGATGCAGCAATACAAGGCAGTCACATCAAGGCTAGGGAAGGGGAGAGATGATGTTTAGGCGTAAAAGTAGATGTGATTTAGAGGCAGGAAGCAAAGCCCTCACAGAACTCTAGGGAACCATTGCATAGTTGTCCAAAAGCCAAGTATTAATAGATCTGCATGCCCTTCAGCTGGCACCACTGGGAGGGAAGCTTTGTGCTTTGGAGTTCCAGTGCAGCTCAGAGCCATGGAAGCTGAAGCGTTGCTGTGCGAGGCACCCACCTCTATGGGTATTTGGGAATATATGTGTGATACAACTGAACCGCTTATGCTACTGAGTGTGAAACGTGTGTGTGTCAGAGGGGTTCCTCTCTATCTCATCACTTTCAGAATGGTGAAAGGTGTCATAAATGTCTTCTCTCCCCTTCAGGTACCACCTTCTCAAACTCCTTCAGAAGTTTGGCAAAGTAAAGCAATTTGACTTTCTCTTTCACAAGTCTGGTGCTCTGGAGGGGCAGCCGAGGGGTTACTGTTTTGTGAACTTTGAAACCAAACAGGTATGTTGCTTTTGTCTAAAGTTCTGATGTGAATGACTGGTTTCATTCCACATCATTTGGGTTTTGTATTAATGTAAAGCTAAAATGGGAGGGAATAAATTGTATAACTTGTTTACATGAAGCTACAGACTCTTAACAGCTCCGCTCTGTGATAGCCACATTGTGACTGCTCCTGGAAATAGCAATAGTGGTTTCCTTTCTCCTTTGCTGCCTTATCCTGAATCCTGCTTTCTAATGGTAATCAGAAAGGGTCAGTTCTGTGGTCCACTTCTGTAGTGAGCTCCTGGAGTTGTACCGTGGAGGTGCTGCTAAAACTGTTCCAAAGTCAGGAAGTCCAGGTGTTTGAAGATTGCTTGTGTGATCTCATCTGTTTGCTCTGCAGTTGCTGGTAAGGATGTCAGAAGAGCCTTTATGTGCAGTGTGATGGCTCTTGAGAATCATTGCTAGCAAGGTGGGAACAGCATAAATCTTCAACTGTCATGAATTGTGTTTTATGGGAGTGCCCTAAAATTGAGATTCCACTGCTGAGTCTAGAACAGGACCAAATGGATAAATGTCCCCAGTGCACATGAGCAGGATCCGGAATAAGCATGGAGAAATGTTAGAGATGTGTAATCACTGTAATGATTGTTTTCCCCATTTTCTCCCCAAAAACAAGTGAAAGACTAAGCCAATAAGGCTGATAAAAGTCTAGATACTCTAATGTTGGAGTCATCCAAAGATACTCCTGAGTTGGGATGCATTGGCATAATCTTTCTCTGCTGTTGGCTAGCTGTTCTTACAGAAGTCTGCTGAACAAAGAGAAAATGCTCTTTACATCTGAGTCGGTTTTGACTAAAACATGGTTTGTTTATTGAACTGTCTTCCTGTGCAGGAAGCAGAAAAAGCGATCCAATGTCTCAATGGGAAGCTGGCCCTTTCCAAGAAACTGGTGGTGCGGTGGGCACATGCACAGGTCAAGGTGAGCTTGGTGTTGTGGATGAGAATTGCTTTTAATCTGCAGAATGGAGAAACTTCAATATTGAGGAACCATTTTTATTGAGGCTGTCTCAGCCTGGCAAGATGATCTCAGTTTGTTCTAAGAGAAATAACTCCCGTAGAAACAGCAATAACAATCTACCCCTTCTTTTGTCTACTGAAACTGTGCTGGCTGAGCTGCGAGCAGTATGAGCCATTTAACCTGATGCTCTTTGTAAGGGAGTTTCCCATCGGAGCGGTGTGAACAGCTCACTTGTGTAAATGCCCATGTTTTAATTTTTCCCAAGCTCAGTGAGTGCCTGAAAGTTTGAATCCTTCCCTTTGTGGCTTTGGTCCCTTTTTGGAGAGGAATACATGGAAATTCCCAATTACCAAGTATTTTGTTGCTTTGTTCTACTCCTGAAAGCACTTCTGTGGCAGCAGCTCTGATTACTTTCGACTTTAAAGCAACATATTTCACATCTAAGCTAAATATCCTTTTTATTGCTTGCTCTGTCACATAAAACATCAAGTTTGTAATATTAACCTAGGCAGTGCCTTCTGGAACATCCTTGTTTTAATTTTTGTTTAATTCTTCTCTTGTTTTCCCTGCAGTTATTTGCTATCTGGCAGTTGATAAAGCAATTTATATTGAATAATTTTCTTTGCAGATAAATGGATTTTGGGAGAAGCTGCTTGTTGCTGTTTTCCTCTGGGTAGTTTGCTTTCAATAATCCTACAAGCAGCTTTTTACACTTAACCAAGTGTTCTAGTGCATCTATTTTGGATGCTAAATAAACCAAGGCAGGTATCTTCGTTAAAGAAGAACATGCTGTTTTAATTATTGGCTTCAAGGGCTCCAGGCTCTTGTCAGCACATCCAAGCTTGTGCAAACCCAGTCTCCATTTTCTCGAGCTCTGTAGCTACCAGAGTGCCACGTGCTTCCAGATGCCTGAGGAATGAGCAGGCTCTAAAAGGAGTTTCAGCCAGAGAAGTGAGTGTCTGCTCAGCTGGGAGTTCAGTGGGGTAGCTCAGTGCTTGGCTGTCCAGGGTATGGTGAGGAACATACATAAATAATCAGTTCAGCTTGCATGGCATTTTCTGATCCATGAATGGAAAGATTTAACAACGCAAAACTTTGTCTTATTGTAACAAGTGTTTACTTTAGACAATGCCAGCACCAGGCGAAGCAGTTTTGAGACGAGTGGCCAAGGCTTACCAGACCCTGTCGGTTTGAGCAGCTCCGCTGAAAAACAAACCTGACTTTGTGCCAAGCGAAATAAGGAAGCAGAACACTGCAAATAGTTTTGGAGGCCCGTCGCCCACATTGATGACAGACTCACAGGCTGCTTTCTGCAGAAGGGAGATGGTTCCTAACTGGTCTTTTTAATGTCCTTTATTCTGGTTTTTCTCTTCCAGTAGCGCACAATGTGCTGGGGTCACCTTCTGGCTCTGCACAATGTATAAAGACCACGGCATATGGAGTACAGCAGTTACCTTAAAATTTGCCATCTTTGCTTCATGGTGTATATAGAGGGGAATAAGAAGTGGGTAAAACAGGTTAAGGCTTAAAGATCCATAGTACAATGCACAAAAGTGTTTGATATCGGAGTCTGTGTTCTGTGTTGGTACTAAACAAATATTATGCCTGGATTTGTTTCAGTGTTTGGCCACCAAAATCATTCCTAGCAAAAGCATCACAAAACCTGAGGTGACGTTAATCCAATTTTAAAGTGTATCTGTGGACAAATGTTTCTTTGTTCGTAATTCCAGCTGACTTCAGTCCTTGGTCTCTTGTTCACAGAGATATGATCACAATAAAAACGAGAAGATCCTTCCGATCAGTCTGGAGCCATCTTCCAGCACAGAGCCGCCCCAGTCTAACCTAAGGTAGGAGATGGGGTGGGTGAGAAGGGACCAAGCTGTGGGAGTGGCAGGGATTTAACTTCTCCAATTTCAGTATGATCTAGAGGTGCTGGCATTATGTTTGGCAGAAAAGCTGTTTTTGGAAGGGCAGCATGTTGCAGAGTAACTCATTAGATGTAGGGCACTTCAGACTTGAAGTTCCTTTTTGAACTCATGCAACTACTAGGGCAGCAGGAAGGGAAAGTGGTGAGGAGAGCCATTGGGAATGTGTAACATTCCAGCTCCTTTGGCCAGAGCATGCTTTGCACTTCATATGAATTACAGTGAGCACTAATTTGATTAAGCAAAACATTTACGAGCAAGGATTTCTATTCTAGTGGCAGAAGATTAAAGCAAACTCACAAATAGTGCTTCACATAAAGCTAATTTTTGTTTGGGGTGTTTTAACGTTGTGCTTGGTTTTCTTGGGTAGTGTTAGGGCTGGAGGGTCTTCTGTGGGATGTGGTTAAACCCTCCAGCCCCTCCATTTGCCTAAAGCACATAGTGCTGCTTTGCTAATTCAGTTTGCTTGGAAGGGTACGTGATTTTCCTCTGGGTTCTCTCAGTGGAACCCTGTGATGAACCAGGACTGGAGATAGTGAATTTGCTTACGGATAAAATGAGCTTGGAATGAAGAAGTAACGTGCTAGGAAGTAATGAGGAGAGAGGCTTGAGTCATGCAGGTTGCTAGCTGTGTCAATGGCACGAGGGAGTTGTTTTAGTGGGATGCTGCAAGAACCCACAGCAGAGAGGGGAACTTTCCTCGGTCCATACCCAATGGAGGATAGTGAATAACAAAAGCCCTAGGAATTTGGGGTGTAACCTAGGATCGCCTCTCCCTTTGGGATAAACCCTGCTAATGCTGAAATAATGTTTCTTCCTGACCTAATTAGAGTCTGGGGTTTTCCCATCCTGAGCAGTCCTGTAGCTGGGAGGAAGTCTGGCTTTCATTTCTCTGCTGTTTCCAGCAGCCTCATCTGAGCTGCGCTCCGCTGCACATGCTCAGAGCTCTTTAAATGACATCATTTTACATGAAGTAGGAAGCCTTGTTGTGTGCTTGTCTTGCTCAGTGTCCTCAAGGAAGTGCTGAGTAGGTGCAAGGACCGTTATTTTGTGGTGCTGTGATATATCTTGGAGAAGCAAATCAGTGCTGAGGAATGAAATGAAAGAGCGTGGGCTTTAAGCAGTAGATTCCTGCCTCCCAACTGCACCCTGCTTGTGAATGCAGCGGTGGGAGCTGCCTGGCCCCTCCTCGTGTGACTGAGTATTCGCATGTCAGCAAGATCTCTGGATTGCTGTAGTCTGATTCCATGCTAAGATCGAGCTCAATTTCTCTTCTGCTTTTTCTCTTTCCAGTGTGAGTGCAAAAATAAAGGCCATAGAAGCCAAGCTGAAAATGATGGCAGAAAATCCAGACGCGGAATACCCCGCAGCACCCGTTTATTCTTACTTCAAACCACCGGATAAGAAAAGGACTACTCCTTATTCCAGAGCTGCCTGGAAATCTAGAAGATGATGCTTATGAATGGAGAATGGTAGCGAGAAAACAGTGCTTTGTATACCTGGAGTCCTCTGATGCTTTTGTACTTTGTAGAGTGAGAAGGATACTGCCACCCGAGCACAACACCGCTGTACATGGCACAGTGCTTGTTACACCTTAGCTGGTGTGCTGAATCCTCCTGACTGCCAGTGCAGCTTCACAGCCCAGCACTGCTCGGAGAAGTAGGGTCCCATCAAAGCCTTTGATGAACACGCAGGCAACCTCTCGTTAGTGTGCATTCATTAGCAAGATTAGAAACAGTAACCAATGTATGGAGTAAAGCACAGCCAAAAATACTCCATTTAACTGATTACTTTTTAAAGTATTTTTGAACAAAAACTATTCTGATTTGTGTTTTTAACGAGGGGAAGCACTTGGTTTTGATTAACATTCTGTAGTTACCATGGAAAACTTGTTGGTTTTTTTTTCATCTCAATAAAACTCATTTGAAATAGATATTGCAACACTTTTAGTAACTGTGCATGCAATATTCTATATGCACCGAAGCAAATTTATGTTGCATTTTGATTTGCAAACTTATGGTGGTACTTGATGATGTGATCACCAGAAGAGAATGACACAACACTGGTATTGTCAGTGTTGTTTAGGCTGTAGGTGTGTGCCCCCATGTAGGAATGAGTGTATTTACATGCTGCTGGCTGAGGTCTGTGCTGTGCCCTAAGCTTCCCAGCACGGCAGTGGCACATCTAATGTTTGCATTCAGTAATCCCCTTTGGTGGTAGCTCTTCATAAACCAGATGTGACAGCGTGAGAGTAGCGCTGCAGCCTCTGAGACATCTGTCAAGCACATGACCTCCACGTCTGCCCACCAGCCTGCCCAGCGTCTATCTTCCTCTGCCTGGTAAAGGTGGTTGGTTGCCTCTTGGTGTGAAGTGGCTCTGCTGTGTGCTGGGGGTTACCTGCACCAGGTGCTTCAGTGATGAGTCTCATGGGTGGGTTTTGCTGAAACCACTTCATCTGCAGCACATTTTTCTCCCTAAACATCACCTGCAGATTGGAAATCTGAGGGGCAAACCCCACATTTTCTGGCAGTGTTTCCTCCTCGGTACACCCAGAGCTGTGACTGCGTGTGCTGGGGGGATGCTGGAAAACCTGTTCACTCAGGTCCAGGAGATGCTGGTCTGATGTCACTGATGTTCACTCTCTAGTGTGTCAGTGGTGAGTCTGAAGGTGATTCCCTGAGCTGGCTAACAGCGAGTGGTCTCAAACAAGAGGAGGAAAACACTTTTTAAACAGCCCCTGGTTCCCCTTCAGGGGGTTGCTCACTGGCATAGCAAAGGTGCATCTACATCCATGCTTCCTGCTTCGATCCAAGTGCCTGGTGCAGAGCTGTCTAGGATGTGTCTAGGATGGATGGATTGTTAGAAGCCTGAATTGTTCAAAAGTAGGTCTTGTGCTGTTAATGTTTGCTTTCCAGTTTTTGGGTACCCGAGTAAAGTAGCGTGAGTGGGAGCTTGTACCCCTGTGAATGTCACTAACACCCATTCCCATTCCTCTGTGAACAGCCTGTGTTTTGTTCCTGCGTGGTTTGTAGTCCTCTGGATCTGTATCTGCTTTACTTGGAACAGCAAATTCTGTTTCTGTTAGGAAATTGGGAAATACCTAGGTTCAACCCTAGATTCCAGGCGGGTATATGGTGGTGTTCCCATCGGATGCATACTTTGATATTTATTTGTAATTAAATACAATTTGTTGAAATCCTTCTGTCTCGAAATAACCATTTAAAAATGCATGTTTTCCTCCAGGAAAGTGAGGGTGGCAGCAGGAAGTGAGGGTGGTAAATGCTTGGCATCCGCCGAGGTCCACTGATACAGATCTGGGGACAATAGCATCAGTCTTTGTTTCTGTTATTATTTACTCTGTTCACTACCGCAGTCACTCACAGAAGTGCCTTGTCTGTGCTTCGGCCAGACTCAGACCTGGGGGAGGACGTAAATGGTCCCTAAGGTCTTTCCATGAGTGCCAGCTCTGGGGCTCTGCGTATCAACCGTCGTTGAATAGGTGGGAAAAGCACTGGGAAGCGTGGTGCAGCTTTGGCAGAGGATGCAGCCAGCTCTAAAGCTGTAAGTATGGAGATTGCCAAGCTGGTGATGGGGAGGGGAGCAGGGCCCAGCACCCAGCTCCCCTGAAGAGGAGTTAGGGACTGTCCTGTGCCTCTCCTGCCCTCTTAGGGGATTCTTTGCTTCCCCTGTACTTTCAGCATACCCCTGGGTATCAAGGACAGTGGTCACCGTGTCCACAGTGTGGGTTTTTCCTCAGTATTTCAACACTTCCTGCCTGCTGTGAGCCTCCGTCACGGGCCCAAGTACGAAGCCATGCCTTCACCCATGGGAACACGGAATGTCTCCAGCCCCCAGGTTTGGGATTGGGGCTGAGGTGCTGGTTGACACACAGCCTCCTTATCACTGCCTCATACGAGCTCCAGCACTGGTGGAGGGAGCACACACGCGGGGGGTGAGAGAGGGGATGAAGTTGGTGCTGATACCCAGCGCCTCCACTGCTGTGCATTCTGTAAGCACTGTGTGGGCCATGTTCTGGTGCAGGCAGTGTGCAGTGCACCTGGGAGATGGACGTGCTCCTGGCAGGCAGCGAGGGCAGGACCCCGGCTGCCCACAGGACCGAGACTTAAACCCTCAGGCTGGATAAAGGCAGGGCCTGGGTTGAAGCCGTGCTGTTCCTGAGCCTGCTCTGACTTTGCAGGGCCTGGAGCCTGTAATGGTGAGAGCAGAGAAAGCCGCCACCGTTACCGCGCTGTGCCACGGCTGCTCCAGCCCTGCATCGCTCTCGGATGCAAACAAACCCCGCGTTGCCCTGCTCTGCCCATGCTGTGCACAGGAGCAGACCGCGTTCGTGGCCGTGTCCCTGTCAGCTCCTGCGTGTTCCTGCTGGAGCAGTCAGAGCTGGTCCGGACCCCGCCGGTGTGGACGAGTGGTTTGAATCGTCCTCTCTCAGCACCGCTTGCCTGCACTTGTCCGTGTCCCCTCTGCGGAGCCGGGGACGAGCTGGCGGGCCTGGGGCTGAGGTTCCTGGGGGTTTCTCGGCCTTTCTTGCAACCTCACTGTTTAAACCTTAATGTCTTGTATTTATTCTAAAATGGCTTTCATCTGATTTCCCTCTCGGTTAACAATTTAGCTGTCAAAACCAATAACGGCGAGGATCCATCCCCGGCCGCCATCAGCTCACGTTACCGTCCTGCAATTACTCCGTGGTGGAACCGCTGCCGGGGCTTTGCCGGGGAATTATCAGGTTACTAATGAAGCCCGGGCAGAGGCGGGCGGCCAGACGCCGCGGTGGTGGGTGCGATCTGCGCTGCCGCACCCGATCCCGCCCCGAGGGGGGCTCTGAGGCCGCGGCCGGTCCCGGCAGCGTGGGGCGGCGCTGTCCCGGGGCCGGCCCGGCCCGGGCGCCCCGTCGGGGCAGGCAGAGCCCTGCGGCGGGGAAAGGACCGTGCCGGGTCTCGTGTTCCCCCCCCCCCCTCGGCGGGCGGTGCCGGTGCCGCCGCCGCAGGTAGCGGGGCCCGGCGGGGCGGGCGGCCCCCGGGGCGCGGCGGGGGGGCGCCGCTTCCTGCCCGGCCCGCGGCCGCCCCCGGCGGGGGAGCGGGGCCGGCGCGGCTCCCCGCCCTTCCTGCCGCGGCCCCGGGACGCGCCGCCCGCGGGCACGGAGCGCGGCGGCGGGCGGAGCGGGGCGCGCCCGCCCCATGCACCGGAGCCATGAGGGCGGGCAGCCCCGGGGCCCGGGCCGGCGCGCCCCGGCCGGCGCCGAGGTGGGCAAGGTGAGCGCTGCCGGTGCTGCCGTCGGGGCCGGGAGCGGGGCCGGGCACCCCCCCGGGGAGGGCCGGTAACCGGGGCCGGGGCTGCGGCCGGGCGCTGCTCTCCAGCGCCCGAGGGGAGGATTTTCCATCCCGGCGTTTTCTGGGGCGTTTTGTGCTCGGCGCAGGGAGAGGGGGAAGAATTTCGATTTTTAATTACTACCATTAAAAAAATCAAATTTGCAATTCTTTGGGTGGCCTGATGGATTCCCTGATTGACAGCCGGAATTGACACTCTGGGTACCTCTTATCTCGGGCATTTACGGCAATTTCTAATTGCAGGTAGTTTGTGGGGTTTTTTCAGCGCTTTGGCTCGCATGGGAACCGAGCGATTACTTCAAGAGGCCCGGGTTAAGTGCAGGCAGGGGGAGAATTCAATCCACATTCAAATTGCTTCATTAAAGAGACGCAGCTTTTGTTGCAAAGGATTTAAATGGCCACTAGAAAGTTCTTATTTATTGTTTTGAGGCGGTTTATATAGGGTGCCCCGCGCTCGCCCGGCGCATGGAGCCGCAGCCTCCTTCTCCCGCTCTCTCCCGCAAGGTGATGCCGCCGGAGCCGCTGCCCAAGGGGAGCTCCCGCTGCCTCGACCCGCACGCTCGAGCCATGGTAAGCGGGGCCGGGGGCTGCGGGGGGGAACAGGGGGACGCTGCGGGGACCCGCCGGGGGTTGCGGGGGATGGCGGGGACCTGCAGGGCCCGGGTTGCGGGGCGCTGCGGGATGCTCCGGGGGACACCGGGTCCCGCCTGACGGCCCCGGGGCCGCTCTCCCCGCAGTCGCAGCCCGACGCGGAGCCGCTGCCCGGCGCCCTGGAGAAGGAGGACGCCCGCTCGGCGCCCAGCACGCCCTCCACGCCGTCCGTCTGCTCCCCGCCGTCCTCCTCCTCCTCCACGCCGTCGGCCGGCAAGAACGTCTGCTCTAGCTGCGGGCTGGAGATCCTCGACCGGTACCTGCTCAAGGTGAGCGGCGGCGGGGGGCGGCGGGGGCAGCGGGTGGTGGCCCCCGGGTCTCAGCCCCCATCTCTGCCGCAGGTGAACAACCTCATCTGGCACGTCCGCTGCCTGGAGTGCTCCGTGTGCCGCACCTCGCTGCGGCAGCAGCACAGCTGCTACATCAAGAACAAGGAGATCTTCTGCAAGATGGACTACTTCAGGTAGGGCACATGGGGTGGTGGTGGGTGGGGGGAGCAGCTTCGCTCTCCGGGGGGGGCTCCGTGTCCTCGCCGGCTCCGGATTGCGGGGTGAAGGCTCGGAGAAGCCGCCGGGCTCCCCGGCGCAGCCCGGTGAAGAGGCGTCCCCTCGGGGCACGGGGAGGAGCGGGGTTTGGGGTGCAACTGCAGCCCTTCCCGGAGGGGTTCCTGACCCCGGTTCACTGCCGGGAGCCGTGCCCCGCACCCGGGCTGTGCGGGCCGCCCCGAGCCGCGCCGGAGACCGTGCCCTTGCCCCGGGAAGGGCCGGTTGAACGGCATCGCCTCGGCTTCTGCCCGGAGGGTGAACGCGTTCCTATCGCTCTTATGGTGCTGAGCGGCTTTTGGGAAGCTCTGCCTGCCCGGCGCTATCGCAAATACCGGGGTGTCCGTGGCAGGAGGGCGTTAAAGAACAGAAACGAATGCCCGTGACCGGGCGGCTGCCGTGGGCTTCGGTGCGGACCCGCATGCCTCGGGGAGCGCGTCCTGCCGGGGGATGTTTCTGGCTGCGAGCGTCTCTTCGTTATAGACCTAAACCCACGAATTTCCCCTCAGAAAAGAGTGGCCCAAAGGGGTGGAGGATCCCGAGCTCCTCACTTGGGTTTAACTCAACATCGGAGCCCCCTGCTCCGGCTTTCCCCGTCCCACCAGGACGAGGGAATGCCGTTTGCCCCGGGAGGAAGGGGAATCACGGCAGGAAATGAGAATGACCCCTGCGGGGGGCTCGCAGCATCCCCCGGCCCCGGCGGAGCGGGTCGGGGCAGCCTCCGCGGACAGCGGGGCCGCGGGCAGGGAAATACCTGCGAGGTTTCGCCCGTGGTTTGCAACGGGCTCCCGGTACCGGTTACCGGAGGCTCAGCCCCGGTCCCAGCCGGGAGCGGTGCCGCCGCGGGGTGTGCGGTCCCTGGGCTGCCGGAGTCGGGTACGGGGCTACCGGGAACCGAGCGGTCCCGGGGGTGCGTGGAGGCATTATTGGTGTTATTGGTGTTATTGGTGTTATTGGTGTTATTGGTGTTATTGGTGTTATTGGTGTTATTGGTGTTATTGGTGTTATTGGTGTTATTGGTGTTATTGGTGTTATTGGTGTTATTGGTGTTATTGGTGTTATTGGTGTTATTGGTGTTTTTAAGCTTCTGTTCGAGGGTGATTTCACCGAAATCTCCTTCATGCTCAGCAGAGAGGTTTAAGGAAGTCGGCGGTGCCGTTGTGCTGCTTCGGGGCACTTTCAGCGTTGTCATTGATTAATAACGGTTCCGATCTCGTTAATTTTGGTTTGTTTGGGGTTTATTCGTTGGGGTTTTAAATTATTTTTTAATTTTAATTTTTAACTTTTTAAGAGTGAACATTTTCAAAGGTTTTTTTGCTGTTTTGTGGGTTTGTTTTGTTGTTTTTTGTTTTTTTTTTTTAACGCAGCGGCTGGATTTACAAATTACCTTCGAGCAAATACAGCGACCAGCGTCTATTAAATACAGCCCCGTTTAGCGAGCGGACCTCTCCGTCCCTCCCGGGCTCGCCCTCCGGGGAGCGGGGATGCGAACGAAAACTAAAACGAAAATCACTGAAAACACCGCAGGACCCCCCCGTTCCTGGGGGGCTTCTTTGGGAGGGGCTGGGGGCTCCCAGACCGCGCCTCGCACTCGCCTTTAGCACAAAAAGGAGGGGATTTCGGGGTCTGGGTTTTCTATTTTCGGTGAACGCCGAGGGCAGCGCTCGGGGCCGCTCCGTTCCCCCCCAAGCCTCCGGTCCGAGACCCTCGGCTGAGCTCGGGCTGCCCCGATGCGGGGGTCGCTCCCGCTGCCCCCGAGGGCAGCCCCGGTGCGGAGCCGGGAGCCGGGGTGGGTCAGGGCAGGCACCCCCCGGCTGCCCCTTGGCAAACCGGGCTCGGGGGCCGCTCCCCCGGCCCCGTCCTGTGCCTGTGCGGCTCCCGGGAGCACCCGGCCCGCAGCTCGGTGATCCCGGACAGCCGGGACCCGGCACCTGACTCTCGGGCTGGTTCTTCCCGTGGGGATGAAGCGCGTTTGTTGCTTTATTTTACATAAAGCAAGGCAGAAAACCCATCGTAACACGCGCGGGGCTCTGGAGCCACGGCAGATGGGAAGGGGCCGTGGGATGCGCTCTGCACCGAGCCACAGCAGCTTTTATTGCACCAGCTCTAACTCCCCGAGAGTTTGGGGCTGGGGGTCTGTCAGGCGCGGGGCTGCCCATGGGCACTGCCCGACAGTGAACGTGTTCAGGCCTGGTCTGTCTGAGCTTTCCTTCCCTGCTCGTGTTGGAGGCTGTGTAAGTGCCGCCGCGGCTCCGCGGCCTCATGTGTGTTTTAAGCAAACGCTGCTGTTTCCTGTGTCTTGTCAAATAATTCTATTTGGCATCCAGGGCTCGAGGAGAACCAGATTAAAACTGGAGCTCATTGAGCAGAACACTGCGTTCCCAGGCAATGCGAGGGCTGCTCACAGCCAAGCTCCCACGGGCTTGGGTCGCAGGGAGGCCTGCTATGATCCCCGGTGTGATTCCCGCAGCACCCTGCTGTGACCCCTGTGGGTCCTGCCTCCATGGGCAGCCCTTGGGCATGGGACTGTGGAGTCACTGGCTCTGGAATGTGTTCCTGGGGGACAGGGCAGCAAAGGAGCTGTGCTGCGGGTGGGCTCGGGTGGCTTCCATCACCCGTTGCTGTCATGTTGCACTGGGCTGGTTCTGCTTGAGCATCGCTGTGGCTCAGCGTGGAGATAGACTGAGGCAACCCACTGCTGTGGATTCGGGTCATGTCTGGAAGCCACAGCTTGACCATGCAGGCTGTGTTAGGGGCTTTCTATAGAGTGGGCCCAAGAGGGGACAGGGATGCTCGGTGCTGTGGGTGGCCCTGGGTGTCCTTTGCCCTGTCCCTGCAGGCAGGGATGGCCAGCCGGGCTCAGGGGCCTGTGGCACATGGGTACCAGTGATGTGTGAGAGCCAGGACGCGCCAGGGTGTCCTCTGCCTCTGCTCTTCCCGCGCCCCAGATGTTGCAGCCACCCCTGGGGGAGGCAGGGTGAGTCTCTGGGATGAATCTTCCCTGGTAGTGCTGTTGGCAGTTTCCACCTCCCTTTGGTGACAGTCATGGAGAGCCGGCAGCCTCCGCTCACCCGATCACGGACTGTGCATGCGGGGTGTGAAACGATGGCTCCAGCGGTTGTGGATGCCCTGGCCTGTGCTGCAGCGCTGGGCTCAGAGAAAGCCTCTGGCTCTGCGTCTCCTACAGCCGTGTCCCCATCCCCATCCCTGCCAGAAGGGTGGCAGGAGCCATGCAGAGCCCCTGGTGCTTCATTGCCCCGAGCAGACGGAGCTCTCTGGGCTCTCACAGCCCTGCGAGCTCAGTGAACTGAAGTCTGTTTTATCTTTGAGCTGTTGTTTGCGGTGGTTTCGAGCTCGCAGGCGTCTCATTCCCCGTCCCTGTGCCACTGGCAGTGTCGGTCCCTGTGGTGACGGTCTCTGTTGGGTGACAGTGGGTGCTCATGCTGGCCCTGGCTCAGCCTGCTCGCTGTCAAACCCGGTCCCTGCGGTGGGTGCTGCAGCAGATGTCGGTGCAGTGTCAGCGGTTGCCAGTGCCGCAGCCGGTGCAGTCCTGGTGCCTGGGTTGGGCTGCGGAGCCTCAGCCTCCTGCCGGGCGCTGCCGGTGCCGTGGCTCTGTTCGGATGGTGGTGTCAGCCCCAGGCTGTGCTGCTGCCCCCCAGGAGCCAGCACCAACTTGGGGATCGCAGGGGGACACCGTGCTGTGGGTCTGGGGTCACTCAGGTGTCTCCCCTTGTCCCAGCCGGTGTGTGATGGGGATGGGGACGGGTGCCCTACCCTGCATGGGGCCTTGTGCCTCGGTTTCCCCTCATCCCCAGTGGTGCTGGGATATGCGCATCCCTGCGCCGCATCCCCCCTCCCCGCAGCAGGCTGGGATCTGAGCGGGGAGCAGCGATTACCACGTGCTATTAGCGGGGTAAGCCTGCCCCACGGTTGATACCGTTCAGCGAGTACCACTGTTTACATAGCACATTGTTCAAAGTAATTCAATTTACAGGAATGATCTTTACTTCTAAATAAAAAATTAATACAGTTCTTTTGTTTGTGCGTTTATATAAACGAGCTGGCACAAAGTCAGTTCGCAGCGCTCCCATCTGAAGTAAATTAGTGAAGTCTCTTAGCTAAGTCTCTGTATAATTTCAGCACGAGAAATGTCCTCTCTAAAGCAGCCCTTTTATTTTCTTGTTACCGTGTTTTCCCCCTGGTCAGCCATGGTCAGCCTGAAACATTCAAACCTTTCTTTTCCTCCCAAATAGTTTTGCAATTACTAATTCCAGCACAGGACTTTCTGCATCTCGCTGAGCCCAGGGCGGGCAGCAGCTCTGCGGCGTGGGGCCGGGCATGGGCAGCGTGTGTTGGGCTGAGCTGGGCCCCTCCATCGCCCATCTGCAGTGATTGGAATGAAGGGCTTGCTGTGTGGGGCTCTCCTGGTGCGTTCGTCTTGGTGCTGAGGATGCTGGAGCTGCTCGGGCAGAGCTCCCAATGAGCGGTGGCAGCAGTGACTGCACTGGAGGTGTGCGGGGAAGGCAGGGGTTGTGATCAGGGCTGTATCAGAGCTCTGCGGTGTTGGAGATGCTCGCTTCTCCCCGCTGCTGCTCATCACAGTGTTTTCGTTAAGCAGCGGTAATGCTGAAATGCAGAAGCCAAACCAAAGCTGTGCCTGACCCTGCCTGTGCTGCAAGCAGCATGTCCTGGCGGGGCTGGGGTGCAGGGCCACGGGGGCCCCATTGTCCCCATGAATTGTCCTGGCAGAAATGGTGGGGTTTGAATGCCCAATGCAGGGATCCTGGCCTCTTGCTGCCTCTTTCCAGCATAAGTTGCTTAAGCATGATCATCATCCTCTCGCCGTGAGGAGACCTCTTGGTAGGAGGAAGAAGCAGATGCCTGGGCCCGTACGTGTGAGGAGCACACACATGGTTTGATTTATGGCAGTGGGAGAGCCCCGGCTCTGACACAGTTTCCATCGAGTCTTACACTGGCTGTTATCAAAATGAAAAGCCCACGGGTTTGGAAGCTGATTCATGGCGGTCGGTGCGTCACCTCAGCCCCTCCGCTGGGGCTGCGGGGAGTCACGTACCGCTGCCTGCACCGCTGCCTGCGCCGCTGCCTGTGCTGCTGCCTCCGCCGCTGCCTGCACCGCTGCCTGCGCCGCGGGGCAATGGCACTGGTGGGGTGGTTTGGCTGCAGCGTTTTCCCTGCATGGGTGTCGTGAATGGGGCGAGTGATGGGCCCTCACCCTGCCTTGCCATCACCTCTGCCTGCTCTCACCCATCCTCTTCTCCTCCCGCAGCCGGTTTGGTACCAAGTGCGCCCGCTGCGGCCGGCAGATCTACGCCAGCGACTGGGTGCGGCGAGCGCGGGGCAACGCCTACCACCTCGCCTGCTTCGCCTGCTTCTCCTGCAAGCGCCAGCTCTCCACCGGCGAGGAGTTCGGCTTGGTGGAGGAGAAGGTGCTGTGCCGGATCCACTACGACACCATGATTGAGAACCTCAAGCGAGCGGCGGAGAACGGTACGCAGCCCCGATGCCGCGGTCGTGGCCTCACCCCAGGGCCATCCCCATCACGGGGTGCCAAGTTGGTCCTGTTGTCACCAGAACAGGGTGATGGGGAACCCTGGGGGGATTGGGTGTGAGGCCCTGGGCTGGCAGGGTGCTCATGGAGGCAGTCAGTGCGTTGGCAGCACTCACAGAACAGTTAGGGTTGGAAAGGACTTTAAGATCATCTCGTTCCAATCCCTGTGGCTCGTGCCAGACCCGTGTGCCATAGGCAATGCTGGGGACAAACCCTGCAGCCCAGCGTGCAGTGCGTGAGGAGGCCACTGGGGTTTGGAGGCTGTGAGTCATAAATGTAGAAGGTGGGAAAGCTGGCCATGGGACAGAACCTTCCCATCATTTTCCACCGCCCTGCCCGCCCAGGGATGTGCTGCTCCCAGCCAGACCTCGTCGTGTGCTGCTGTCCCAGCTGCCAGCCTCTGCTTTCCCAATCCACCCAGTGACACCGAGCTCATGCAGTGCTGCAGCTCCTGTCCCCTTGATCCCCCATCCTCCTGCATGGCAGCAGCCACAGGGGGATGCTCAGATCAGCGGGGTTGGTTCAATGTGGTGCACAGGGAGGTGGGCAGTGCTGGGGCTGTCCTGCACTGAGAGCACCTGAGGTGTGTTGGTATGGCAGCGACTGCAGCTCAGGGGAGCTGGATACTGTAGGAGCTTGGCTGTGCTGGAGAAGGGGGGAGCCAGGCTGAGTGCTGCCCATGGGGCTGAGGCCGGGTTTATCACCCCTATGGGAGCAATGGCTGCTGCGGATGTGAGGTGTTTGCACGTGGGTGCTGCCCTGGGTGAGAGCAGGGTGCCAAGGATGCTGTGCAGCCTCAGAGTCAATGAGGGAAGTGCCCAGGGCCACCTTCTTACAGGCTCCTATGCCTGGGACTCTTCCAGGGCATCACCCTTGGTCAGGAGCAGGACTCCAGCCCTCTGTGCCCCTTGCTGGTGCTTGGTGGGCACAGGGAGGCAAACACCATGTCCTGGCCATTGCCGCATGTGGAAACCATTAATCAATCTGACATGAAAGTAATGTGTTTCTGTTTACAGTGTTTGAGTAAGAGGATAAAAACAGAGTGCCCGCTTGGGCTGCGAGGGTCCCGGCTCGGGATGGGGCTCACAGCGTGTTGGTCCATATGGTCGGCTGCTGTGGAGGCATGAGCGAGGTGGTGCGGAGCAGGGGTGGAGGGGGAGAGGCTGCATGGCCTGGAGGAGGAGGCTGGTGCAAGGTCACAGGGACTGGTGCTGGGGGGGTCAGTGGGGTTGGTGCAGGAGCTGGAGCAGTGGGGTTGGTGCAGCTCATAAGGACCTGCTGGTGTGGGCTGAGTCCCAGTGGTGTCAGAGTGCTGCGTCCAAGTGTCCCCTGGTTTTGAGAAGTGAATGGGATTGCTTTGGAGAGCTGCAGTTGCTGCGGGGTTGGAGGGCCATGCTCCCCCCCCTCTAGTAATTACCCAGCAATTTCTTCTGCACATGAGGTTTTACATACAAGAAAAATAAACAGATGTTGCTGAAGTCAGAGTCCCATTCATCATCCGAAAAGAACAAGTCAAACTATATGAGAAAGTCCTTCAACTCAAGCCAAGACAATCACAGCCTGGTCCAGCTTGCAGGGCGAGCGCCGGGTTGTGCAGGCGCATCCTGGGAGCGGGGTGAGCGCCAGCCCTGCGCAGGCATCCTCCCTCATCCATCCCTCATGGGTGCTGCACTGCGCTGCTGATGGCCAGGCAGGGCACCACATGGGCTGCACGGGGACCCCACAGGCTCCATAGCTCTGGGATATGGCTGGGCTCATCCTGATGCCATGTTTAGCCACTGCATGGACAGTGTTTCCCTGGTGTGTCCCCGCTGGTGTGGTTGCTGTTCAGAGCTTGGGCACCCCAAGGCCATGGTGATGGTGCTGCTCCTGTTCCGGGACCCAGGAGGAGGAGGTCAAGGTGCTGTGAGGATTGGGGGCTGGGGAAAGGAGTGAAATTGTCCGAGCAAATTAAATGACTGATGGAGGGCAGCGTATGCAGGGGGAGATGGGGTCACAGGGAGCAGTGCAGGGCAGGAATGAAGGGTGTCTGTGAGCCCAGCAGGGGCAGGGTCCATTCCAAGCCAAGTGGTGCGGCCACAGGACACCAGTGCTTTCCTTCACACACCACTTGACACCCATCTTCCTGCTGCCGTTTCCCCGTCCTTCATTCCCCACTGCTTCATTTTCCTTAGTTCAATAGTGAACTCTTCAGGGCTCCTGGTGTCTCCTTCCTGGTGCATGGAGGGGCTCAGCAACCCTGGCAGCTCACAAGCAGTGGCTCCAGCTCTGCTCTTTCTGCTCCTGCTCGCAGCAAAGGATGCTGCGGGTGCCCTATGCTGCAATGCCAGGTGTGTTGTCCCCTGCTCAAGTGGCCATTGCACACAGGGGCAGGTGGTGAGCAGGGCAGTGCCTGGCCTGCAGCACACGGGGGGCTTCTGTCTCGTAGGCAATGGGATCACGCTGGAGGGGGCCGTGCCCTCGGAGCAGGACAGCCAGCCGAAGCCAGCCAAGAGGGCTCGCACCTCCTTCACCGCCGAGCAGCTGCAGGTAGTGGGGCTGGGCCGGGGGGGGGGCCTGGAGGGGCTGCGGTTCCCTGGCCTCATCCTGACCCCCTTTTCCCTCCCCTGCACAGGTCATGCAGGCACAGTTCGCTCAGGACAACAACCCCGATGCACAGACGCTGCAGAAGCTGGCAGACATGACGGGGCTCAGTCGGAGAGTCATTCAGGTGAGGGGCAGGCACCATCGGTTGAGCAGCCCCGAGCAGGGAAAGGAAAGGGGCAGAGGGGGTGCACCAAAAGGCTGCTATTAACAGAACTCGTGTCCCTGGAGCCCCTCGCTCCTGCACATCAACCCTGGGACTTGCAGAATCCAGCAGCTTCATGCTGCCTCACCGCTGTGTTGGCTTCACTGTCTCCTATAGCAATAGCAGCACCATCCTTCCCCTGTCTCACTTGTGGGTTTTCTATTTGGTTTTCCCTCTTGTGATCCAATGGGTAAAACCCAACCATACAACCCCAGCCAGTCCCAATGAATTGCCTGGTGGAAAAGCTGCTGTTAGCACGTGGTCCTGGAGCTCTGTGCTCTGCCCTGCAGTGCGGGTGCTTCCCCATCTTCAGCAGCCATCGCAGAGTGAGCAGGGAAAGCTGGCTCACTTTGGGAAGCATTGGGATTTACTTAAAGGAAAGAAGGGACATGGTGGCAGGGAAGTGCCAGCACTTGTGCTGCTTGGGAGGGGAGGGAAAGCTGTGCCATAGGGACTCTGCAGCTCCCCGCTCCCTGCCTCCATATGCAGTCCCTCTTTGCCCCTTGGTGACACTCATACCCTTCACTTTAACCCTCTGCTGACGCGCTTTCTGCATACAATAAAACAGGAGTGATTCAAGTAAATCTGGAGCTTTCCTCCAGGGTTGTTTTGCCAGTGACACAGTTCAGGTTCACGCGTGAAAACCTGGCTGGGGTCAGTGATGGAGGCTCTTGGTCAGGCTGCAGACGCCGGCGGCTGCACGCTGGGCTGTTTCTGATGTGGGTATTTGCTAAAGCCACTTTCAACAGGAAACAATTTGTCAAACGCTTACGACTGTTTCCTTCTCCGTGGTCCGGCGCGCTCGGCCTTGGAGAGCTGATCTCTGCTCAGCGTGGGGAAGGGTTTAATTCATCTAGCTTTAAGAAAGTCAAGCATAAGAACGAAATCGCTGCATTAGCATTGGAAAACCCACCCCTTCCATGCGTGTTTTAACTTAGGATGTAATCCCCTAAATATTCCTTTAATTAAAAGCAGTGAGGTATGGTCAGAGGGCTCATACCTGCTGCTCATACAGACTAGGGCTGTATCCCACCACAGTATCCTCCTTTCTCGGCTTTAATGTTCTGCTGATGTAGCTTTTGAATACAAGAAGGCACAAGTGATTAAAGCAATAGTGTTTTCATCATCCCTAAAGCCACAGGTTCTCCTATTCGATTTTGTCTCCCCTGTCCTTGCTAATGCTCAGACATCTCCCAGGTAATCCCAGTCCTGCTTTTAGGCCAGGCTGGGGATGAAGGTTAAAACCTAAGTAAGACTTTGAAAGGCTCTCCCATCATTTGCAGATGAAGCTTTGTGTGTGTAGGGTGCTCTTACCCAGGGCTTTCACATCCCTTTGAGCTCAAGGAAGGGAACAGTGTGATCATGAATGTGAGTTCCTGCATCACCTGGTCAGGGTGTTTCATTCAGTGACAAGCTTGAAAGTTTTAATTACCCTAATAAAGAACAGTCTTGGTTTTGACCAAGGCAAATCAATAGTAGAGATGCCACTTCAGGCATCCTAATGTCTGCACTGTTGTGAGACAAATCTCTTGCTCAAATGAGTGTAAAACAAAGCTATGGAAGCTAGTGGAGCACTGGTGAGGTGTTTCAGTGTGCAGATATCTAGGTTTGAATCCTCTTTCTTTAAGTACTTGGAATAGACACCCATCATGGGTCTTGGTGAAGGACCAGCACAATTCACCCCAGTTCCCTCTCCACCGACACATCCTTTGCTGCTTTCTTGTTCCAGGTTTGGTTTCAAAACTGCAGAGCCCGCCATAAAAAACACACCCCGCAGCACACGGTGCCGCCCTCGGGAGCCCCCCCGTCCCGCATCCCTTCCTCGCTCTCTGATGACATTCACTACTCGCCCTTCAGCAGCCCGGAGCGGGCCCGCATGGTGACGCTGCACGGATACATAGAAAGTAAGTGGCAGCAGTGGCAGTGGGTGCTTGGGGGGGTGGCACCGGAGCACAGAGCGCTGTCGAACCCACCCTTGTGCTGCGGGTGTGTGGCTGGTGCATGAGCTGCTGCTCCTCGTGCCCTGGTGATCTGTGTCTTTGGGGGTTTCTGAAGGGCTGTTAACCAGGAGCCCCAGAGGAGAGGAGGAGGGCAGAGGGGCTGCTGCAGCCTCTTTCCTTCCATACCTCATCCCCAGGAAGGTCACTGCCCGGGTTTTACCCGCCTGGTCCTCGGCCCTCCTTGTGTTTTCTGTGTCATGGAGAAGAGATGTGAATGAATGTGCCCTGTTGAGCTCGGTGGTCAAGTGGTCTCCTTCCTGCTCACAAGATCAGAGTTGTTTTTCCTAACAGTTGCTAAGTGCCAGTGCATCATTTGTGAGTGGTGGGCAGCTTTGGTCGTGCCTGGATGGAGGTTTTGGCTCCATGAGGCTTCTCCCCTCCCTTGGCCATGTGGGCTGTAGTAAAACGTGGCTCCTGCTGCCCCTCTGCCTGATCCACTGAGCACCTCTCCTTCCATGCGTGTCCCAAGCTGCTTCCCATGTGGAAGCCTGACCGTGCCGGTTGCAGGGTGTGTGTTGTTTGTAGTAATGGAGGCTGAAGCCTCTTCTCATCCACAGGTCAGGTACAGTGTGGACAAGTGCACTGTAGACTCCCCTACACTGCTCCACCAGTGCACCTCAAAGCAGACATGGAAGGACCACTATCTAATAGGGGTGAGAAGGTAATTGTAGTCCCTGTTCCAGGCTTTGGGGCCAAACCTCCGCTGTAGCAAAGATTTTTGTGTACCATCATTGCCACTGCTGTCTCTTGTCAGCATCACTGCTTCTCCATGATCTCTGGCAGCTGCTGCCCACTCATGTGTCTTTCCTTAATTTTGGTGGCCCTAGATTGATGTACCAACTGTCAGTCAAAACGGCATCACTTTGTTCTTCACTAAATACCCCTCGTTGTTGTGATGTGCTGGGGTTCTGTGCCTGCATTCACAGAAGGCTTTGGCATCTTCCTACCTGAACTCTCTCTCTGATTTTCCATGAGTTAATGGGAAAGATTAATTTCTTGGGGATTCCAGTGTTGCTTAAAAAAAGAATAACTGGCTGTTACAATATCTGAAGTAGGAATGTTATTTCACAAGGTCTGGCCAGGAAACAATATTCATAGAATCATAGACTCATATTGCATGTTGATATGTTCTGTTCAGCACTTAAAGCATCTGTCTGGTCTAATGCAGCTTATTTGGGGGCAAGACTTCTGAAACATGCTTTAGGCTCATAAGACTTAATTTGTGATTCTAGTTTAGGTGACTTCATTCTGAGGAAACACTAAACCTTTGGCAACTCTTACTGGTTTTAGCTTTTGTCTTTACTGTTCGAAGTTTGCAGCATCTCTCTTTTCAAATCTCTTTCCAGTGCAGCAATGGGTTTTTGATCTCTGTGTTGATAAGCACAAGCAGGGGCACAGCAAAGGTACTTTTTCAGTCTAAATGCTACCATTTAGTCATGATAACCTGCACAACAAGCTGGAGGGTTTGCAGGAAAACCATTATACAGTCCTGTCATTCAGAGAAACTTACTGCAGCAAGGAGCCCCTGTGATTTAAATGCAATCACTTGCTCACAACTGTTGCAAAACTGGGTTCTCAGGACACGGAGCTGCCCCCAACCAGCTCCTTTTCCAAACAATCAATCCCTTGCACGTTGAATTCCTGAAACCTGAAGTAGCCTTTTTCCACATCCGATGTTTTTTAAAAGCAATGATACCTGAGATCCTGGGAAAACACATGTAAATGCAAAGACTGTTTCCCCCTGCACATAGGGCATCGCCCTTCTCCTCTCCTCGAGGAGTACCCAGTGCAGTGGCTATGGGAGAACTGTGCAGTGACCAGCTCTTCCCCTGACTGATGGTGAGGAAGATGCTGTATGTGCAGAGCAGCAAGGTGTAGTGGTTTGAGGGAAGCTTGTGTTGATCAGCAAGGGAGGTGGATAGAACGAGGACTGGTGTAATGGCCTTCACCTTTCTTGGTAGCTGCTGTATCACAGAACAACCACTTCAAATACAGTTTACAGCACAGGCTGAGACGGTTTCACAGCTGCAGCTGTGCCCGAGGTGCACTGTTCTCTTAGGGTTTGTGCTGCCATAGTCCCGTTCCTCCCGCCTGGGCTCCTTGGATGCTGTGCCTGCCTTCCCCAGCCAGCTCCATTCCATGGGCAGGGCTGGTGGATCCCAGGCAGACAGTGGTTCCAGAGAGGGTTTTTCCATGAGGAAGCGGCTGCCGCAGTGGAGCACGTCTGTCCTGTTGGTCCCTGCGAGCACATTTCCATGGCGAGGGCTGTCTCTCTGTGTCTGAAAGCAGCTAACGCTCGGTTCACGTTTCTCCCACTAGGTCATCCTCTTTCAGTACTGACTGCGCGAACTCTTCCTCATCTGCCCATGGCGCTACCAGCACCACTGCCCCTCAGCCGCTGAAACAGCGTCCAGCCCAAGGCAACTGTTATCAGTCATGCAGGAGAAACTCAGAGCCAGCATTCTCAGTTCTTTCCATTGACCAGCACCTAACATCCACTATTATTTCTCCAGCGCCACTCTGTGTATGTGTGTGTTGAGTGCAGAGTTACATTTTTCACTTGTTTCTTGTGGACTTGTAGAATGACCGTGAGCCTCTCCAAGGCAATGCCAGACACAGGCAGAATTAGTGACTCGACTGTGCTTGCAACTCTTGCTCCCAAACCCATGGGAATACGAACAAACCAGAACATGCTGAGTCTCGGTGGGGGGGGTCAATGATCTCCTCTTGAACATAAAGGAAGGAGGAATTGACGTGGTTTGGCCTGATTCTCGTTTTGCACCAGTGAAGCGCTGTCGGTTCCCGGACGTCCCTCCCGATTTCCACTTGCATGTGTGAAATCTGAAGTGAGCTTTTTGGCTCAGCAACGCCATGCATACACAGATCTTCCTGAGCCAAACTCGCAGGTAGCTGAGACTCCACTAAGTGGAAAACATTGATGCCAGCTGGAAATAGGCAGTTTTTCTTCCTCCTCAAAGTGCTTTAGAATCACTTGTCCTTTGATCACTCTAAGGTAAGTAAATCTTAGTGGGTTTTCCCCCCCGTTTTATAGGAGGGGAAACCAAGATGTCCTAAACTGAGAAGAACCGTGGGGGTTGGTGGCAGAGCCAGGTTTAACACCCTGAAGTTTTTGACTGCTGACTTGTTCTTAGAACACTGAATATCTCTCTCCTTCTCCTCTCCGAGCCGTCTGCCAAATCTTGTTTTTTACTCTTGTTCTTCATTAACAAGCTACTTTAATTCCTTGAAGTCACGTTGGATCACAAATGGGTGATTGCAGAATGTACCTACACAAAACTCTCAGACACTCCGTATGCTGGGAGTAGGAAATCCTCAATGGAAGCTGGTTGTGAAGGCCTAGAAATGTTCTGCTCTGGTGTGGGCCCAAGTTCAGTCAGTGGGAACAGTGGGGTAGAAATGGGAGACTGGTTAAAAGGCAAAACCTTCAGCAAAGCCAGCAGGAACAGTCCTAGCTGAGTGGACAGCAAGGAGATGCCAGATTCCTTTATCTGGCAGCATCGTTCCGATTCCCTCTGCCCTCCTGTTATTCCCCATTGCTGGAATATGGCTGTTGCTGCTGCCAAGTCCTTGGAGGAAGGCGCAACCCGAGAGGGCTGCTGCTGGCGGGGCAGGCACCGCAGGGCTCGTCGCAACAGCAAAGGAAGTGCTCAGCAATCTGGCCCTAAATCAGGAAAAAAGCTCCGAAATGATCCTTCATTGATGGCAATAACAAAAAGTAAACACGTAACCTTTGCCAGCCCTTCTCAGTTTGCACCACGCCAAGAGCAGGTCTGTAACAAAACCTCTCTCCACGCAAGCACACGGGTCTGTCTTGCTGCTAAGTGTCTGTGAGGCCACGTTTCCGAGAATGTGAAAGCCTACTATGAGCCACAGTTAGTGTGTAATCTGACTGAGCTGTGCCTGAGGACCAGGAGACAGGAATCCATCCGTTGCATAACTTGTTTTTAGTTTGAACTCCACATACGTGTGCTTTTCTCCGTGGATCAATCTCCATCGGGTAGGCAGCCATCCCAAAGGCTTGGCCAGCCCCTGTTGCACACGTGGCAAGGCTGTGCCCGTGAGCTGTGTGTGACACCCGTGGCCAGACGTGTGGCTCCAGCTATAGTCACAAGGTGTGCTCGTGCTCTGACCGCATGGGGAACGGTGGCAGGAGATGTGGATGTCTGATGAGGTGGCCACCAAGAGGCCTTTGAGAAGTAATTGAGTACAAGCATGCATTGATATTTGTTGGAGCAAATATATATATTATATATATGTGTGTGTGTGTATATATATATATGCACACGCAGATGTTTGTGTGTGTGTACATATATATATATATACAATATACAGAGAGACAGAGTGTGATGGTAATACCTTGGACAGTAAGGCCAGTATTCTATCTGCAGCTAGCAGCTCTACCCCCAGTTTGAAATAACATTTGAAAAGAGAGAGGAAATTAAGTCCACAAAGTATTATTGTCACCTCCTGACGTGTGAGTAGCTATTTCCAGTGACAAGGCATTCCCTTACGCCTGACCTGACTGGAACCACTGCTGCAGAGGTGGTCCCTCAAGGAGGGGACAGTCACCAGTTGTACCCATTGCTGCAGTCACTGTTGTCCTTTCTGTAGCCCTGAGGGAAGGATGGGTGTCCCTTTGTTGGCTGTTGGTGGTGTTTGTTATTGCAAGGCTGGGGTGGATTGCTGTGTCTGCATGCAACAGCTTTAAGATGCTGGTCGTGGTCGGCAGGGTCACTTCTCCATTTGTGCTCGCACATCCTAACGAGCATTTCGCTGTGGAATTAGTGCCATAAACGAAGGGGTAGTTGTTTGATTTAAGACCGAAGGAAAGATTCCAGGCTGTAACTTGACCTGACCACAGTACTTGAGGTTTCCACAACTGTTTTGTTGAGGGAGAAAATGTTTTTCTGACGCATTTCTCTTCTGTCTCGGCGGTGCAATGAAAGGGAAACTATTAAATATGTATCTGCTCAATATCAACTTCCTGATCAAAAAGAACTCCACTTGTGAAATGTACTGTATAGCAAAGTGTGTGTAACTGATACCACTGACAGGACTGGAGTGCAAAGCAGAGGGAGCATCGGTGCTTCTCTCCAGTGGAAGTGGACTCACCACAGCCCGTGGGGTGAACTGCCCCGCACAGGTTGTGCTCCGGGGCACTTCCCCCCATAAGTAGCCAGGAGCAGCTTTGCTAATTCAGAAATCAGGCTCTGTTTATATTAAGCCCAAATTGTTTGCAAAAACTGGAAGCAATTCAGCTTGTGCAGTTTTAGAGCTAATTATGTGTATGGAAAATACTCAACTGTACCAAGAATGTAAGAAATCCTCTAATTTATTCAATACATTGTTTCACAACATATTTCACACTGACTGTTGCCACTGAACCAAACCTTATCTCAGGTCATTTGCATTCATCTCCTGTCTGTAGATTAAAAAAGAAAAAAACCCTACAAATAAAATGAAAATCATTCTCATTTTCTTAGTTTATTCAGTAATTGCCAAATGGGTTCTGGTGCAGCGATGCAGACTCCACGGACTAAACTTTTCCAGTTGCTATTTCAAAACCTTTTGCAGAAACAAATCCAATGAAGATAGCCAGTGAAAGCTTTTCACTCGAGTTTAATGTGGTAACTAAATAAGGCGAGGGTCTGAAAGTGGAATGGTTTACAGTTTTATTACCAGTTCTTTTTGGTTTTGGCTCATGCTGGTTAACCCCAATACCAAGCTAAAGGTGCTTACACAACTTCTTAGTTGGGATGGGGGAGTGGGAACCAATCCTGCACTACTATCAGTGAAATATCTGTAGGATGCCAACTATAGACACGTCAGTTTTATCTCATCTGCCAATCATTTTGTTGTAGCATGTTGCAATTCTGCATGTCTTGGCTACAATGGTTAAACACGACATTTCTCTGAATGAGTGGACAGTCAAGACTGATATTTATTTTAAAAGAAGTAAAACGAAATTGTAAGCACTTTTTTGTAAAACCAATGTCTGTTTTGTTACATACTTTTAATGTTGTGCTTTGTAAATGTCTTATTTGTGTAATAAATAAAGTTAATGCAAGTAGAAGTGCTGGCACTTACATCCAGAAAATGATGTAATTCCATTTTATTTTATTTTTAAATACTTTCTGGCTTACTAATCAAGCAGCAACCCACCCAGTTTTCCTCTTTTATTATTTTGTTAAACTCTGGCTTCAGGAGAGTTCAACAAACGTTCGTAGTAAATGGATATAATTTCCTAGTTAGCAAACCAGTCATTAAAGAATACCTCTGGTGTACATTATTACAATGATCAATCAATATCAAAGTACTGAGCAAAAAGAGAGGAAAGGAATTCACCAGGACAGCTAACTAAAATCTGGGGAAATAATGTTGATTGAGATGGATTTGAATGGCTTCAACACTGAATCCAGGCACTCTCTTTAACAAATTGTTTTCAGGCTTAATAAGGTTTATGTATACTACACTACACGCAGGAATATTAGTGTGACTACAGTCTGCTTTTTTTCCCTGGCTTTTTCTCAGCATGACTGATTAAATGATTATTTCCAGTTTTGTTTGTGCTGACAAAGATGACAGAAAGATTATATCCCTGTGGAGGGAAAGGGGGAGACAAATCCACGAGGACAAATTGGATTTATTGTGAATCAGATTACCTGCTTGGGAATATTATCATCTAACAAAAACTGTTTTCATGGTTTCGGTTGATGCTCACTTGTCTCATCCCAAGCTTGTCGGCAGGTCTGAATGATCCATTCGTGCTCCTCATCATCTAAAATGGAGATAAAGAGAATGTCAGATATCACCATGTCAGATCTGCTCTTTGCATCAGTAGGGCCCAGCTCAAACGATTTTTTTCTTGTGAAATAAATCCATTTTTAGCCATTGGCATCTCTTAGAACCCATTGCTTTATTTCTGTAAAATATGGTGTGCTGTTGTGTTGGAATTTGTCAAAGCAGGAGGTACTGGATCGATGGCAATGACTCAGGTTATTTGTTTGATAAGAATAGCTTGGAAGAAACTGAGATTTACATGAGTAGATTGGATTTTGGGGTGTTTTGGCTGGAGATGTGCAGGACATGTGTTGAAACTATCAGAAATGAAGATACACATGCTTTAAGTACCATGTCTGTGTTGCTGGTCAGTTTATGAAAGGTGATGGTGAAGTCAAGCCCTTGGTTTTCCAGCTTTTCTTTCAATGCTGTTTTGATACGTACTTCATGACAGGTATCGATAAGCGGATACAGTGGCTGATAGATGTATGTTAAACCATCTTCTGTGTCTCTTGTTAGTATTCATGGCTGTCATGTTTATTGTCAGAGCATAACAACAGTGTGGGAAGAGAAAAAAGAATCAAAGACAATGTAGGAAAGAACAAATGTCCATCAAAGTCTGAAGAGAAATTTTGTGTATGATTACAAGTAATAGCTTGGTAAATGTTAAGTTGTGGCTTTTTAATCCAGAGATTTAAGCATTCTGCAGCCTTTTATTTTGTGTCTGTGTAGGAGAAAAGAGATCTGTGTAGCAGACCAGGAAAAACAAACTTCAAAAGCCTTCAAAAAACAAGTCAAAGCATTGCTTAAACAATACCTGTATTGATTTTTGCATAAATGAAATATGTTAGACCTGCTTCTTGCGTGTACCACTGTCTTAACAAATCCATATCAGCTGCTTGTGATGCACGTCGCTAACCTGCTTCCATCTAAATTTTAAGGGGTTTGTAGCAGCCCTTATTACCTGAAAGAACAGAATGGAGCCAAGGGGTCTGCCACCCCGGTACTGTGGGCATTGCTTGCCATAGTGCATAATGTCCTTTATTTACACAGTGCCTTGCATTGAGCACCCTGCTTAGGTAGGTCCAAAAAGATGGAGCAAGAAGCATGTTGCTTGTAAGGAGTCACATTTTCATGGAGATCTTTTGACTGCAGAGCTGTACCTTTATGTTAAAGCGACAGAGGAGCATTTGAAATGCAAATGGTAGAAGGGTTCTGGGAATGGAGTTGTGCTATTGAAGAAGTGAAAGCCCATAGAAGAGTATGTGATAAATTAGGTCTGATGCACAAATCTTTAAGCTTGGGGGTTAATCTTATTGGTTGTGGTGGGGATTGAATCAAGTCAGCTTGGTCTTGACTTTTTTGATTCCTTTTTGTTCTTCATGCTACCCTCCCCTTTCTCTCATTCCTGAGTTGAGTGCATGCCTTTGCTTCTCGTGAGGTGCTGCTCACAGGCAGCTCTGTTGGCATCTTGGTGAAAGCAGCCTGTGCCAAAGCATTTATCCCTTGTCTGAATGGCAGCACTTCTCTGCCACCCTTGACAAGCAGTAAGCAGAAAGGTTGGTAAATCAGAGGAGGTTTTCCCTAAGTGCTTGCTCTCCAGTTTGCTCTTTGCATGCAGCCACTGGTTTCCAGACAAAGTGCTTGCTTGTGCCGACTGACCCTCTTCTCATTCCCCACTCAAAGGTTCTGGCTCGCAAGAGCTGGGTTTGGTGCTGAGCGCCCACCTTTTGAGCAGCACCCCAGAGACTGTGAATGGGTTGGAGAACGCACTTGTGCTGCCATTGTTCCAGCAGCTCAGCCTGTAGGCTTGCTTTAATGACTGAAAAATGGTCACCATTCAGATAGAACAGTCAAGTTCAGCTCTTTCTGTGTTTCACTGACATGATCTGTTTTTTTTATTCCCTATTCAAATGAATCAATAGGTCCATAACAAAATACTCTGTTAATGGCACGTTTCTTATTTGGGTGAAATAAGAGAGGAAATAAATGCTGATAAATATGCTAAAAGAGAAATTAAAAGGACGAGCACTGAGGCTTAAAGACCCCGCAATCCTTACAGAGGCAGAGATTCCACAGAGGGCTGCAGCAGGAATGCAAATGTGGTCCTTAAGCTTCCTTAAAACAACATCAAAGCCATAATCAATGTGCTGGCTTTTGTTCTATGCACTAGGTGTTCCAGCACTGTAACAACGTGATTACATGAGCCTCGGCTATAACAGATACTGTCCAGCCTGGGAAGCACTGTGATTTTAGCTGGAATCACCTTAACTAAAAGAATAGTTGATCTGAGCTTGCAAGAATTGCATGGAAATGAAACTTTTGTCTATTTCTGCCATGGTGGAGGAATAAACAAAACTGGCACAATGCCATAAATCACCACTTTCTACTTGAATTTGGGTACAGATATATGTGACTCACCTGAGTACTAGAAATAATGAGCCCTGCCTTCCTAATGACAAATCTACTTAGCTGAGCATCAAGGGTATAAGCACTAAGAAAGGCAGGTGCTAACTTGGTTTCATATCCTTGGTTTGCACAGTGTTCCCTCCTGTGCTTTCATGGTCTCCTAGGAAAGCACACAAGGCAGGTTGCTCGAAGGATTTTAGCCTCCCCAGTCCCATCCCAAAATGTCTTGGTTCATGCAGTGATCTGATCCCATGCAAATTAAATCCATGTTCATAAGCGCTGCTTAACTTGCATGTGGCGTAATCAGATGCAAGAACTGAATGAGCTGTATGAATATCAACTTTATGAAAAGAGAAAATAGATGCAATGAGTCAATATCCCCCCAAAAACCCAACCTAAAGCAAATCCCTAGAGCTGCCATCCAACCCGGCATCCCATATGACTGGTCCTTGCTCTAGGTGAAGGGAAATCAAAGAACTGATCCAGCATAGCGTGAACCACAAACCCAGAGATGAGAGTGGCTCCAGGGCTGGCTATGTGAGAAGAGGCAGGGAAATATTAGAATGTAAAGAGTTAAGCTATGGTAAAACATACTTTTGCTACACTAAAGAAGACTGGTTGATAATTACTGTAGTTTTAGGGCTATTTGAATCAGTGCAGCTGCAACCTCTTCAGTAGTAACCCCTGAAACAAGACAAACTGGGTTTATTGTACTGAACAAGTCTTAAAGCTCCTCCCTGATTGTTAGTAATTGGCAGCAATGGACTTAACAGCCTCTTGACTACCCTTTTTACACTCTACCTGACTGTGCAGCTAACAATTTAAATCACAGATGCCGATCCTTCTTTGTGGCAGCTGCTTGTTAACTACATGTTCCTCTTTTTCTGTCACTGGCTGCTTCCATAACCCTGCAACACCAGGGTTAGATTGGAGAATCACATTTCATCAATATTTAAAATGGAATTAAACCTTGAAGTTTGATTAATGCTACCAGATAGCGAGTTGTAATTACTATTTTGCAAATTGCAATTGTTTGAATATGTTAATATGATTGTCTGAGCACATCTTCACCTTCACAAGTAATTTTCCCTTTAAAAAAGATTTGGGGGAAAAAAATAAAGAATACAAACTCTTTAATCAGTGGTAAATTATCCCCCTGTGCACAATTAGGTGCTATGGGGTTCTTCACGTTGTGTGCTGAATTCTGTGTCAGTGTATTTATCTTTCAAAGTTTACCCATTTATATAGATTTTCCTCAGTAGAATAAACACCCATGGAACAGACTTTGCTGAAACAGGACTAAACCATGGTGGTATTTGAAGGTAAAGAAGAGAAAGTTTTATCTGAGAACGTTATTGCAATCTGGTGTATCCCTGTTCAGTAAATGTTATTTCTTCCCAAGTTAGTGAAATATGAATTATTATAATCACATATCATTGAAATCTTGAAGCAGAGATAGTGAGCGATCTGCACAGATGAGCTGTTAGAATATATGTGAGTATTGACTGATTCTTCTGAACTGTTTTCTTGTGTCTCAACCTAAACCAAATCAGTTTTCTAGCACCCACAAAATACACTTTGAATACTGTGGGCCAGATCCTCAGCCAGCCCAGGCTGGGGCAGCTTCTCTTTTGCACTTGATTCAGGCTATTTTCATTGAGCAAGCGAAGACATATGGAGCCAACCCTGGTAGCACCTGCATGACTGATCCCCAGTCATCAGTCCACAGAAGGTGATAGCCAGGGGTGCAAGTCCTGCTGACCTACTGCTGAGCACTGTCTATGCAGGTCAGTGTGGCTGGAGTCTCTTCAGGCAAGTAAGACCCAACTAAATCTGTTGGTCACACTGTGTCCCTGCAAGTAGCCCGTTTCAAGATCTTCTTACCAAATAATTGCTTTGCAAGTTCCTTCCTTGTTTTGGTTGGCTTTCGGGGAAACTCCAAATGCCAGCCAAGTCCAAACAGGTGTCTGTCAAACATGCTGCAATGTGTATTCCATAGTGAGCCCAAACTGCAGCCCACTTACATCAGCGGGTTTCTGCTCAGCGTCTCAACAAAATGAAACTACTTGTCTGGTTTTCAATGTTCAGTCTAAAAGTAGTGGCAGAAGAGACTTCCAAAACTGCACAGTCCAGATTTATCTCTCAGATGGGATTAGAAACAGCTGAAAATCCAGGGTGGGCTTGCTTCAGGATGCTTCCAAGGGATGGCTTGAAAACACACTGTAATTTAGGTGCATTTAATCTTCCTATATTGAATGCATATTGCAAAGTTCAGAATTACTTGCTTCTAGCTATTGCATTTCTGTGTTGCTTATGGAAACCTCAGCTGTGAGAGACCCCTTAGGACTGCATGTTTAGGTGTCTGCCATGATGCAGAGCAGAGACTATCAGCAAGCAGCAGTATTGTCATATAGGCTTCTGGATTTGCCCTCTTAACTAGTACTTTCCCAGGAAACCACCTTGAGGTGCATAGGAAGATGTGCTGCACTGAAATTGGAATACTTAGTGGCTTGCACAGAGAAAAAGCCTACATTGTTCACCTTAAAATCCTTGTCTGACTCTGTGTTGGTTCTTTGTACTCACTTTGTAGCTGTATGTGTTCCTAGTGCCCTAAAGGCTTTGTCTTGTCAGTGGAGAGCTGATGCATGCCCTGATTCACTCCAAAATTCAGATCCTTGGATCCCTACTCTGCCTAAAGGCAAGCTGCGACCAGATGGAGTAGGCATCGTCCCTTCCTTCACCCTTGCTTTTGTTAAATGCCATGTGAGCAAGAAGGGAAGTAGATGTACCCTGGTATGTGCCTCCACTGGGACAATCAGAGGCTGGCAGCTCCGGCATACCCTGAGGACACAGCTGTGTGGTAAGAGCAGCTTTCCATGACTATGGTTTGCAAGAGGGTGTGTTTACAATAGACAATCCTCGAACAAGAGCTGGGTTTCCTTTCTGTTTGCAGAGGGCCCAGTGCACGCAGACCATTGTAAACAACAATATCATTTAATTCTTTCGCATGCCTGACTCCTCCCATCACCCGCGGTGCAGTTTATCATGTTCTTCCACTGCACAATTACAATCACATGTGATAGCATCTCAGCCATGGATTCTGCCTGGCACACCCCTTTCATTTCCACTGTCCCCTCCGGGTCCCTAGCACCACTTTCCTTACTGCACCTGACCCCACCAACATCAAGGCTGGCAAGAAAATGGAAAATATGTTTTCAATTAACCTTTGCTTCCACCCACAAATTCTCACCCTTCCACTTACTTTTAATTACTGTGGTTCCAAAATGTCCCCCAAATGAACTTTCCATCTCTTGTAAAACTTGTTTTCATGTGAACTGTATAGTTGACTATAAGCGCCTATAAGACTTGTGCATAACCTATTTAATGGGTTCACAATAGGATGGCAAGCATGCAAACAAAGTTGTTATTCTTGGCATGCCACAATTTGGAACAGAAACTTTCAGAGTTTTCAAAGCGATAAGTATTTTAAGACCAGGAAACCACAAGGAACAGTATATCTGCGAAAGCTATAGCTACTGAAACCACTGTAGTAACTTACATCATGATGCACCTATTACAATTATCATTGTTGGCTATAGTCTTGGCTATAAATTGTATTGGTTCATAATCTGTTTTACTGAATTGAGTGTCTTTTATATTAAAACATGTAAGCCAAATGGGTACATGGATGAGAAATCCCCAACTCTGTCACCTGAGCAGGCTTTGATTTGCAATGGCATTCAAAATGTGCCTGATCTGAACACATTTCTATATAAAAATATAAGAAAAGAGCATATGATGGGTAGGAGAATTAGTCCAACATTTTAAAAAGTGTTTAGGGAAGAGTAAGAATAGGCATGGAGCTTCTCGTAGGAGGCTGGGATCTTCCCTTTCCACTAAGTAGGCACAATTTCCTTCTGCCATCTTCACTTCAATACTCATGCATTTGCCTTGCCCACTCAGCAGTCCTCAGTTTGATACTTTCTCATGTTCTGCCTCTTCTCCTCCTAAGATCTGGCTCTTGAACTGATTTAGTTATTAAGCATTGGAGAAGATTTAGGTCCAAAGCTATCACATCAGGATAAAAGCTGATTAAAATACAGGAAGAGATAGATGAGCAACACTTGGAGCTCCGGGTGAAAGAGCTATAATACAATTTCTGACCTTCCTCTTAACGTCGTGTTTTTCAAACCTTCTATCATAGAAGCAGTGAGTATAGAAAGCAAGTGCCAGAAAACTGGAATTGTGTGAATGTGGGAAAAAACCTAGGTCCTGGGACTAGACACAAGAGAAAAAAGAGTATGGAAAATGGAGGAGACAAGAGCAAAAGATGAATTTGTTTGCGCATGTGTAGAGCCTTGTGGGCAAAGAAAACAAGCTGAGTGCCATGGCAGAGAGGGAAAGTGTTCTTTGCAGTAGTATTTTGGAGGAATCTAAGAGGCCAGCAAGAGGAGTTAGCAGAAAAAAGGAGCAGCACTCCTGCTGCTGCAAGAAAAGCAAAGGACTACTCACATTCACATGCTCTACTGTGTAAATGGAGAGTAGTACTGGCTCTCTGTTTTACAAAACCCTGTATTCAGAAATAAGTTTGTCAGCCCAAGTGAAGAGGAAAAGATCAATGGATTGCAATAAACAGCATTTAACATAAAAATGAGTAAAATTTCCAATTCAGTTAACTTGTGAAATGTTAAAAAAAATCAGCAAACAATGGACACAATTTGTTTTGTTCAGAGCCCAGAGGTAGAGCCCAAATCCTCTAAATTAATTTCTGCAAAAGCTGGGGTTTTTTTCCAAACAGGTCTGGATCCTATTCGTTGTAGAATATACTGATTACCAACTATTTTTAAGAGCTTTACACAAACATTATTTCTTTTGTTGTGTGAAATGCAGAATCAGCCATCTGGCAAATGCCCCAGAGCTAAAATCTTTTACATGACATATAATTCAAAATGATTAAATATACAACAGAAAATAGCTATAGCATTGCACTTAAAATAGCATGAACTTTTACTGCCGATCAAAACTGATTTCTTTAGCTTAACAAGTATCCAAAGAACAATTATTTGAAGAGCTTTTAAGAGTTTCAATATGTAGGAACTAAGCCTCATCTAAATTCAGTATCTTAAGTCAAATAAAAAAGAAACAAATGTACAAAAGATTAAATGGTCCTGCGTTATAAGTAGACATTTAAATCTATGGGAAGCTAAATTCATTCGAACAAAAATACTATATTCCCTCTGTATGTGTATTGCTGGGGCTTTCCTCTCCATTGCTAAGGGTATCTGCCAAAACAACTCTCACATTCTTCGGCAATGACTAGGGGCTAGCCTGGAATCAGACTGTTCATCCACTCCCTCCATCATCAGAATGGGCAATTTCAAAGAAGAACAGGGAATAAAGCTCCGTGCATGATCCCTGAGTGCAGTCAATCTTTTTTCCTGCACCACAGTCGACTTTAAGTTAAACTTGCTGTCTTTTTTCCAGAAATACTCCAGGCCTGAAAAATTGCCAGCTCCTCATCCCACACCCAATTCTGCAGTAGTTTATGAGAGAGAGCACGCAAACATCTGCATGTGTTTGGGGTACATAAGGGTAGGTACAGAAATATTACCCTGTGTAATTATTGAGCGGTTATGGCTCTGTTTCTCAACTATGTTTTCAGACAAGTCAAAGTCTACATCTCCCAAAAGCACTTGGTGCAAGTCAGATCTGAGTTGTGAGACAAAAAAAAGGGCTAAATGTAGGTTTTTCTCATGGATTTGCATACTTGGATAAAACTGAAATGGATGAATACATTGCTGCCAACTTTCAAGAACATTTTGCTTCTAAATCCTTTCAGACCAAGCATGAGAACCTTCATCCCAAGGTAACAACGTGAGGCAATTGTAAGTCTGTGATTGCTCAGGCTTAGAACTGAAATGGCTTTGCACCCTTGCCTGTGGAGTTGGGTCAGCATCAACCAAGGAACCTCAGACGTTCTGATCCCGGACTTTTCTAAACTATAATAAAATAATGTTCTTGAATCTTGACCTTTGCAGCTCATAATGATTCCCAAAGCAGCAGGATTTTTCCTGCTGCTTTTTACAAGACTTTCAGACTTGAAGAAATCCTAAGATGATTGCTGGCTCATTTGGGATTGCAGCAACACCAAACCCTCTCCTCTTAGTAAGATACTTGTCCTGGTTCTCTGGGCCTAATCCTGCTCTTAGTAACATGCATGTTAATTCAGTTACCTGACTGAGCTTTTAGGGTAAAGGCAGGCTTTGTGTCTTCCTGATCTTGACGTTATATGAAGAGATGCATGCATTTCAGGAGGAAATACTGACTGCAGTATAGAAAGATTCCCTATGCACCGTACACACATTAATTAAACCTGAAGATGGAATATGAAAATAGTAGCCCAAATATTCTCCTATTACAAAGAGCAAAAGCATATTTTATATTATTTAACTCATCCTTTTGACAACCACAGGAGAAACAAGGCAATCTTCATCAGAAGCATCTTTGCTTTTCGTCAAAGGAGAGGTGACCCAGGCAATCTCCTATAACCTTTTCCATCTCAGTATAACAAAATTTCTTTCTGATGGTATTTTCTCTTTGAAAGCTATGGCTTCTCTGATGTTTAGAAGTTCCAAAACCTGAATGTCACAGATTTTTGTGTACCTCCCTGCTTTGCATTAAACATAACCTCATATATTTTCTACTTCCAGTGGAAAACTGGGACATCTTCCCATCTTTCTATTGACCAAACTCTGTTACAAAGGTGCCAGGAGTCCTATTTCTGGAAAAGAAATAAAAAAGTAATATTCCTAGTGAAACAGGAGTCTAGGCCCAGTATCTATTCAAAATAAACAAGGTATCTCCTTACAAATGAGCATTCACATTCTTATTTATGTGTCCAATTTTGCGTACTCCGCAATACTGGAAGGAAAGAAAAGATGGAAGAACACATGGAGAATGGGGAGAAATTTGAGCATCCCTGAGGAAACAGAGGTTTAGGGACGGAGCAATAACTGCAAGATTGTGATGAGATTTTGGAAAACCTTGCTAGATAAAAACGTAGAACAAAACCATTGCTGTCATTTCGTTCCCTGGGCCTGATTATGTTTTCGTGGTGGGCCTTTGCACTGCTTTAACTGCAAGAGCTCTTTCAGTAAATGAGTATCAGACCTCCATGCTAGTGAAACACAAGGCTTGCCAAGTTTATCAAGAGTCTCTGTGGCACTCTCCATCCACTCATCTTGACAAAGAAGAGGTGGAAGCAAACTCAGTAGTTTCAAATGGCATCTGTTTTCTTCTTTTCTGGAATGGTACCTGGATGCTGCCAGTTAGAGGCAAGTCAGTGCCAAGGCTCTATGTGGAGCTCTTCCTCGCCCTCCTTCACAAACAGCCAAGAAACAATCAGAAACTGCTTCATAATAGGGCCAGGGTGAAAGGTGAGAACTGGAGTAGTCTGAAAGCCTGCTGCCAGACCTGAGGAAGATAGTGTCATTTTGGTAAACCTGTCAAGCTGTTGTAAGAACTTCCTGAATGCTTCCTACCATCTGCTTTTGATGCTTTCAAGACTTGGCTGGAAGCCTGGAGGTTTTCCTGCTCCTTCCTGCCCAACCTATAATGGAGTAATTCTGGATCTGTTCCCTGTCATCCCAGCCTCTTCCTCAGTTTCTTCTGCTTACAGCTGGGTTTTTTTAACTATATTTTTTTCTCTTCACTGCAGTGGCCTTGTGCCCTGAATCATCTCTCCTGGGGCGGCCAGAGTTCCTCTGATGTTGAACAAGTGCCGGGTGTTTCAATTGTGTTCATGCTCTTGAGAGGAAGGGTCTGGCCTCCACGACACATTCCTTCTTCACACTCACATCAACACAAAGTTTAACTTTGTGTACAGGGCTCTCAATGGAACGGCCACACAAAGCACATCTCCAACGACTCCGTCAGACTGCACGCTGCGCCGCTGGGCTCAGTGAATATTGATGGATATAAATTGTAGGGTCTGAGATAAATGTCGTGAAGGACAATGAGTTCAAAGAACAGATTAAAAAACAATAAATTGAATTCCAAGGCGTTCCCTCCTGTACTAATCTGTGTAGGTTCCTGTGTTTTTGGAAAGCATGTTGCTTATCTTCCTCATCAGTAGGCCCACAGCATTCCGGTATTTTGGATCAATGCCATTTGTAATAATCTAGATCAGTTTTTATTCAACGTTTATAAAACAGGCCATGTATCACAGGGTATATTTTATAGCAGATGGTATCTCCAATTCATTTAACCCCCCCTTCACTTCCCTCCTCCAATATCACCGTGCATACTTATAAGAGCTCTTCAAAGTAGAGCTGAGCAGAATTCTCTTCGACAAATAGTAAATTTGCTGGAAAATGGCATTTCCAAGCAACAAAACTGTTAAACTGTGGCACAATGAAAAATGAGATATTTTGTCTTCTAGAAAAAAATGGGTCTTGCAATTTAAACATTTTTTTGGGAAAAAAAGTGGGGTGAGGAGTTGTTTTCAGAAATAATTTCTATTAGAAAAGAAGGTGATGCACTCCAGGGTTAAATAGCCAGAACACAAATGTTTGTTTCAGGTCAAGTTACATTTTCTGAGTTACCCCAGTGTCAACTGTTTTGGGGTCTTTTGTGTGGTTTTAATTCAAAGAGATTCTCTTTTGGCTTGATGAGGACTAATTTTCCCCAAGAATTATTAATTTGGGGACTCTGTCCATGAGACCCAATATTTGCCAGACTTAAAACACAGCTCTTCAAGGAAGTTTCCTTGGGAAAGCCCTTTGGGGCTATTTCACCATAGCCCTAAGGCTCATTTCAATAAAATGGGCTATTCTAACATGCAGAGATAACCACATGCTTAAGCACTTTGCTGGTTCACAACAGTTTATTAGCTTTCAGGATCCATGATGTACACCTTACAACCACTCCCTTACTTTGAGATCATAATGGAAGAGGTTGAAAATCTTCTGAGATTCACATACCAAACAGTCATAAAATATATTTATTCATATCTGCTTGGGAATACCTCATTGTAATTTTGCAAACCATGATTTATACAACTCTGGGGATGCACATGTAGCTGACAAAAGTAAATAGGTAAAAATATTTTAGCTCAGTGATAAGAGAACCAAAGCATGGACTTTTTTATGTTGCAGCTTTACTCATGCATCCTTGAAGGCATGACAGGTAAACTCAGTTTACCTTGGAGAAGAAGTTAATCGTACCTGCGTTTCTCAGAAACCTGAATTTGTAGTCGACAACAACTCTGGTTTCAGGATTATAGAATCCATCACCACAGTCGTAACAGCCTTTTGGGATTTCTGGGGGAGGATCCAGATTTGTAAGCTGAGAAATATCTGGAAAAAGTAAAAAGAAGAGGAAAGGGTTTGCTTTATTCTGCTTTTATTTCTCCCCCTCCTTTTTCATTTGTGCCTTTGGTCAAGATAACCAACACTGATCTCTGTGGCATTTGCTGTAATAATTATGCAGTCACCTTACAATAAACTTTAGAAAACATTTTGCCAATTTTGCATAGGGAGAAAACAAAGATGGGAAACTGCATGCAGCAAAAGTGCGTGATAAAATGGTATCACTAAGCTAACAGCAACAGATATGACCCCAAACTCCAAACCAGAGCCAGGAGAATCTTGCTGGCTGCAGAGAACTACATGTCATCACTAAAATATTCTATGTATAAGGAAGAGTATTTTATGCACTACGTTACAAATTTTACTCACTTGGTCCTTATAAATCTCTTCACTTTCTGACTACAGAAAAATAGTAATATTATGAGTGTCTTTGGCAAAAAATAGACTGGACAGAAATGTTGATTTTGGTATCTACTATACAGCTACGTGGGACAGATGCATTCAAGCTTTATTTGATGTCTTGGATGTGAACTAGGTGCTCTTGTTCAACTTGTCAGTACTGAAAGCCCACTGCTAACACAGTGAAGGTGAACTGTATAAAAGGGTTAACAGATGTAGATAACAAAGCCCTGTCCTGTGGGCCATTGCTGCAGAGGAGACCACGCTGCGGGCGCAGTGCTGCATCCTGCACTGCATGGAAGGTTCTGGCAGCGTCATACAGTCGGGTCCTGAAATTAGCCAGAGCGTTTCTGCTCCATGTTACTCATGGAGCCGAATTAATCTTTCTTAAGCAAAGTTGTTACTTTAATTCCTTCCAGACTCTTAGGATCGCAAACGCAATTCAGTACCTGGTTCTATCAGACCAGAGCAGATTTCTGTGTAAAATCTTCTGTCGTAGCCATCACAGTAATGCCATTTTTTATCTTTGTATTCGAGACCATCTGCAAAAGTGTATTTCCCCTGCAAAACACGTTCAAGCACTGAGTTAATAAACATGATGGATGGATGGAGCACAAACACAACCAGTCTTCCCGCTGCCAAATCTATGCCTTTACCCGAGTGCATGGGTCAGCTGGGGTTTAAGGAGCGCTGGGGGCTGCCTCTGCCTGCCCACAAGCAGCCTCCCCTCGCACCTTTGGGTGCCAGAGGCCACCGAGGGGTGAAAAAAATCAGCATGGTTCATAAATCTGCTTATTTCACCCCAAAACCTCGCCCTGCAGTGCGGCCGCTCCCTATCAGTGCTCCCCCTCGGGATGGGCTGAGGTGCCCTCGGGGTACCTGCGTGGGCACCCCGCGGTGCCAGACCGCCCGGTACACGCCGCCGTTGGGGAACAGCAGCTCTCCCTCGCCGTCAAACATCCCGTCCTTGAACGTGCCCCGGTACTCGGTGCCCGTCGGCAGCGTGTAGCTGCCCGGTCCCTCCATCCTGGAACACAGCGGCTGGTTACGGAGGCCGGGACGGGCAGCCCCGCTGCCCCGCTGCCCGCCGGCCCCACCTGCCGCGCACGGTGGCCCCGATGTACCGCCCGTCAGACACCTCCATGGCTGCCCTGCCCGGCGCTGCCCGGCCCGGCCCAGCTCGGCGGCGCTGTCACCACGGCAACGCCGCCGCCAACGGGGCTCCGCCCCCCGCGGCCTCCGCGCATGCGGCGCATGGGCAGTGGCGCCCGGGCGCTGAGGGGAGCTCAAGGAGAGCGGCGCCGCCGCCATGCCCGGCGTCCTGCGGGTGCCCTCGCTGGAGGAGCTCGATGTGCAGGAGGTGAGTGACCGGATGCCCCGACCCTGCTCTCCCCCATGCCGGGCAGCGCGGCGGGATCCGCCGGCGCCCATTGCCGCTCTGCCCCGCTGTAGGTGAAAGTCAGCTCGGCCGTGCTGAAGGCCGCGGCCCACCACTACGGCTCGCAGTGCGACCGCCCCAACAAGGAGTTCATGCTGTGCCGCTGGGAGGAGAAGGACCCGCGGAAGTGCCTGCAGGAGGGACGGGAGGTGAACCGGTGCGCACTCGAGTTCTTCAGGTGAGCGGGGCCCTGCCAGCCCGGCCGAGGCTCCCCTCTGCCCCGAAGGTGAAGGCTGTTCAGGGGCTCTCCCGCTGTAGTATGCCTTTGTCAAGCTTCGTTACTTGAGCAACTGTTTAATGCAAAGTGCTATCCCCGTCACAGCTTTTAAAGTCTCTATTCTTGCTTCTTAAGCTTTAACTCTTGGGGAAATAAGTCCTATCTGTTTTATTTAGCTATATATTAATTTATCCTTCAATATTAAGCTCTATGGCTTCAGTTGCAGAGTAAGCGGGCTAGGTTTCTGTTAGGTTAGCAGTGGAAGGTGGGGAGGTGATGGAAGTCTTGCTGCTCCTGCACCTTCCAGCCCTCCTGTGACATCCAGGAAACTGACCGAAGCTTTGAGTTGTCTGCCTTCTGTTTCACAGGTGTGAGAGCTTGATTGCATGCCCCATTTGCCTCTTCTGACCAAACATGTAAATCTAAGGCTTGTGCCAGTATCACATTCTTAGGTTGCTAGTAAAAGGCCTACTTGAATTAGCTTAAAGCATGTCTGCTTCCAGTGTAGCAGCTGGTAATGAGAAATGCCTGTTCTAAGCATGCTTTTCTTGAGTTAAGGCATCAAATTAATTTGGAAGCATTAGAGCGTTGTATAATGTGCTCTTTATTTGGAAAGACAGGGTTGTCGTATGGAAAAGCTGTGTACATTTACTTAGCAAGAATAATACTTTCCATTAGAATACAAGAATAACTAGTTAAATTATTGCTATCTCCAGTTGTAGCTACAATGACATGAATTTGACTGATATTGTTATGAAGTTCTGTTTAATGATGCTTCGAATGCTGATTTCCCTAAAGACTTTAAATGTTCCTGAGAACTTAAAGAAAGCCAAGTTGAGGTTTGAATGAGTAAGAGAAAAGGATTAAAACTCTAACATTTGTGAACTGTTTTGTTTCTGTGGTCTCTTGCAGGAAGATCAAGACAAACTGTGCAGAGCCATTTACCGAGTACTGGACGTGCATTGACTACAGCAACCTGCAGGAGCTCCGGCGGTGCCGAAAGCAGCAGGCAGTGTTTGATAACTGTGTGCTGGAGAAGTTGGGCTGGGTGAGACCTGATCTGGGACAGCTCTCTAAGGTAACTTCATACTTTTTTGATAGCCAGGTTCTTGTCTCCATTCTTGTAGACACAGGTCTCCAACTCTTCTCCCAGCCAGAAGGTGATTTCAGGAGCTCAGCACTGGATTTAATAGAAGTCAAGACACTGTTGGCATTCTCCAGGATTGCTTTCCCAGAGGACTTGCACTTTACTTAGGCAGTGACACTCTTGCTTTTTTCTTTTCCTGGTACAAAGACCTTTACTTCAGGAGTGAAGCTCACACACATGTACAACTGCTCTGTAGTTATGAGCGAAATGCCCCTTTGTATAGAGGTAGTCTGGAGATAGGAGCTCTCATCAGATCAACAATATGTCCTTAGTGGTGTTTGGTACTTCTTGATAGTCCTTCCTTTAACTTCTGACTCAGTCTAGCTTTTCTAGTTAATGCTGTGAGAAGTTGTATCATTTCTTCTTTGTTCTGTCTAGGTTACAAAAGTGAAGACAGACCGTCCTATGCCTGAGAATGCCTATCACTCTAGACCTAGACCAGAGCCAAATCCACCCATTGAAGGAGATCTGAAGCCTTCTCCATTTGGCAGTCGGTTCTTTTTCTGGTCCTGGTAAAGTGGGCAGAGTGTGCTGTAGCTAAAGTGCAAAGATGTAGTGCTTGCAAATGTAAATTGTTCAATGCACCTTGGGTATAACTTTAATGATTAAAGAACCCCAAACTGTTACATGGCTCAGTTGACTTCTTTAAGCATACTCGCATTTCACAGCAACTAAAAAATGTATTCTCCTGTTTTGCACAGTGCTCTCTGCAGTTGTATAGCCCTTTGGAACCTCTTAGTAATGCTGATTGCTTGGTAGTGACTACCAGGCTTGTTTGAGATGTGTATAAATGTAGCCTGTCTTTGACTACTGCCTCAATCAATCAAAAACTGAGGCTTATTATTGAGAATACTGCTATGTGGGTCAAGGAAGCTTTGGGAGCAAGCAAGGTGTTAATGTCTTTCCTCAGTCTCGCAACTGATAATTACACGTTTCTTTCCAAGGGACTCTTCCTGTGTAGGTTTAACTTAAAATCTGTCTTGGAGCAAGGGTTTAGGTGAATCTGTGGCTTTTGCTATGTGTGAGGTGACTACTGTTTCTGACAAAGGTTCTTCTACTTACCAGACACTCATTTCTCATGCAGTTAGGTTAGTGCCTTCACAAGCTACTCAATGTGAGAAATCGCACTAAATTTTCAACACCTTCAAGTAAAACATACCTCCTAAAGCATCTTCCTGTCCCATGAAGGAGTGTAAGAAGGTGGCTTGTCTGTCTCAAAGCCCTCACTTGAGGGGTGTGGGTTGGATCCTTCACTGTGATACTCTCTGTGACAGAGAAGTAAATCAATTCTTTTCTAGGTATTGTAGAAAATAGAAACTAAGTCACATTTCATAGGAAGCAGATCTAGTCTTTTGTCCACTCTTACCCCATAGCAAGAACCTGATTGCAAAGGTCAGAAGAAAGGAAATGAACTTGTTTTCACAAAGCCATGTGCAGTTTTGCATGCACCATGGCAGACTGTGTAGCCTGAACCACAGCAAAGACTTGAACAGTGCTTTGCACCTTGAGTAGCCTACTGTTATTAGTATCTGAAGACTTACCATGTCCTTGTTCAGGGGAGGATTAAACTGTAATGGGGCTGTAGCTGCAGCATATGTTTCTGATCCATGGAGCTAGAGGGAAAATTGTATAACATTTATCTAAAAATAGCTCCTGCCCTGTGTGGCTCATGGGTTCTTGCTGTTCTCTGCTTCGGTATGTTAAACTGAAGCTCAAAGCAGGTGCTATGGCATACATGTTTGCATTTTAATGTAGGTATCATGCTGTCTTTGCAGCTCTTCTAAACCTAGGATAATGGTGTGCACCTTTGCAGTTTGTCCTTGCAGATCACTGCCAGCATTTCAGAGCAGCCACGTCTTGCTGAGGAAAGATAACCCCTTTTCTGCAGAGATTGAAATTAGGACAAACTTGAGGTCTAATTACATTCAGCTGAGTGAGTGAAATGAGGTTTGGTGGAGTAGAGGATAAATTGTTCTGGGATGTTAACACGTGTCACATCTGATCTTTTGTTGCTGACCCACTCCAATAGTTAGGCAACCTCACAGAAAGACTTTTTAGATGTTACTTACCATGTTTTGCTAATAATTTACTATTGTCAGCATAACGTATGAAACACTGCACTGCTGAACATCTGCTTTTGAATAAACAGGCATGGGCATTCCAGTAGTCAGCCCCTAATCATAATTAAAGAGTATTTTCCCCATTAAATCGCTTCTGAAAAGAATGACATGCATAAATAGGGGGGCAATTTTTTACAAGAGCCTTTTACAAACCCCGCCCTTAAGTTGGCTAGTAAATGTAAGCAAAAAAGCCCAAACCCCAGTGATTTATGCTGCAGCCTCAAAGGTTTAAGACTCTTGATCTGTTTCATGACAGCTGAATCTACTGCCTCTTGGGTCAGAGGTGGTGGATCCAGTGAGGATGCACTGACCACGTTTCAAAGTCAGAATTAACCATCTGCTTGCCTAGATACCAGTTTCAAGCAGGAGTGGGCAGGTGAATGTACAAAAGAGAGCAGCAGAGGAGGGCAATGAAGTGATAAGCAGAATTCAGCTGTGCTGTGAGCACTTCTTTCCTTAACCTCTCCAAGATAATTGCTTCTTGTCTTTATCTCATAGCTAAATCTCTGCGAGGAAGTGTTGCCACAGGTTTGGTTTGGGGTGCTTTGGACAGTGCCTGTGTGCAGCCATTTCTGTTCAGAATCATTGTGTGGCTTTACTCAAATGTAGATGCCCCCTTTGGAGCTGTAATGTTTTCTTGGAAACTTCAGAACAAGTGAATGTCAAGATTGAGTAAAAACCATAAAAGTGGTTTTGAGGAATGTATCTTGACGTCTTTTTGGCAGATGGAGAGCAGATGCGTACAGATCCAACGCAGATATTTTGCTGGCGATGGGAGAAGTGTTATTTGTTATGTTGTAGGCTCTTCACTCTGCCAGAGCTTCTAATCACATGTGTCAAATTAACCAAACGTTAAGCCAGTGTAGCCTGCAACACCATGGGTTAGATGAGGCAGAACCTGCTCTGCTCTTTCGGATTATGGATGGGAAGAGTAAAATCCTGGTGTCATTTCTAACATCTGAGGTAGCAGCGTGCATTTCTGGTGCAGTAAAGTTGTGTGGCTCTAGCACAGCAGCGTTCTTCTCAAGAGACAGTGTCTTTCCAAGCCATCTGGCAGTTTGACATGCCCTGATCTCAAATGGTCCTGCTTAGCTCCCAAGGCAGAAGGGCTGGAGAGGGTGTACTGTTAGCCAAAAGGGCCAGGAGTCCAACAGCAGCTCCCCCTCTGCTTGTAGCCACCAAATCTGTCTTTATTATGATTTTATTACTGGTTTTATTTAGCTCTCTGAGTTTCATGATTCTCTTGCATGCCATGTTATGTTATTATCATCCCTAGGATGACTTCTAGGAGTCAGTTCAGGTGGAATGAGCCTTTCCAGCATTCAAAAGCTAAGACTGGCTCTGCAAAAACCATTCATGGACTCCTCTTCCTCTGCTTTCAATTGCAATATGGTTCTACAATGGAGAAGTAATTTCCCCCATTCATAAGCAAAGCACAACCTGCATCTTTATAGCAAGGATTCGTAATAGTGTAGAACCTTTGCCTCAGAACAAGGATGCTGCTATAAAGCTACAGAAGAAACTTGGAGCTCAGGCTGTGTAAAATCCTTTTGAAAGCTTGCTGTGTACTCTTGCATGAGAAGAGTTTGGAAACTAGAATCCATCTGGGTATTAACAGGAGATTTAAGACTCCCTCTTGTGGCTGCATTGAGCTGATCTTGGGCATCTGTGTGAAGATTTTACCATCCTGAAAGTGCAAAGGCTATTTCAGTATTCCTGATGGAAGCTTGATCAGGTCTTTTGTCTTCGCTACAAAATTCAGTTGAATATTGTCTCAACTTGAATTTTCCTACTTAAAAAAATCCCTTTTGAATGGAGGATGAAGTGAGAAGAGGAAGAAAAACGAGTTGAAAATATTCTGATCACCTCAGTCACGTTTGGTGTGACTTAAGGAAGTTAAGGTAGAGCCAGAGCAGGTGGAGGTGGTTGGAAAACCTGGTGTAAATGGTATTTGCTTCTCTGAATCCAGAATGGGTGCATCCCTGGTGCCACAGAGGATGGGATGGTTTTAAATTGGCCAGTGCTAGCAGTGTGAGCCAGGCAAACATGGGAAACTGGTTAATTGCAATATTTAATTTCATGTAAAAGCACATTACTTCTCTTTATTAGGAATAGACACGACTTTACCAAATGGTCTTAATAACGTAACCCTGGGTTCTGCTAATAATTTTATGGTTTTCATGTGAGCCCTTCTAGCTGGAGACTTGATTTAAATCTAGGACACCTCCTGCACTGTCGAGTGTGGTACAAATAGTACTTTGGCAAAGGGAGAAGATCTGAGAAAACACAGAACTGCAAACTAGAGGCAAGAAGTCTGCAGTGCTATTTTGGATATTAAGGCAGTAAATCAGCCCTGCAAGCAGAAGCAGATGCTGACCCCAGACCCCCTCTCAGACCCCAGAGGCAGGTCAGCAACAAGCTCACTTGGCAGTGTGGGGGTTACTCCTGGGTTTGGTTTCTTTCTGCTTCAACAGCAAGTTCCTCCAGTCCCTCACAGGCGTTGCAAAAGCTCTGGCAAGCCTAAAGCATGCATGGGTCCAGGTTCCTCGTGTGTGTGATGTCTGTGCTTGACGAGAGCAACGCAGCAAGAGCAGGCAGTGAGGGGAGCTGCATTGCCTGTGCCTATCACAGGGCTGGGACAGAAGCAGAAGCTGCTGGAACATGAACAGTCGGTACCTGACCGGGTCCAGGAATAAGGGCTCAAAGGAAATAAATGAGAGCACTGATAAGGTAGAAGCTCTCCTGTCTTGCCTGCATCCCAAGCATCTCCCCACTGCTGCTGTCCTCACTGCCTGCAGAATAGCTTAGATCACGTTTGTCTATTGCAGGTGCCTGAACAAAAGGATTCCAACCTGTGTGTTCCTGTGCTCTTGGCTGGGCTGGCAAATGCAGACGGTTCCAGTGAGTGCCTCGCTCACGCTGTGGTCTGCAGCACAAAATGGCAAGAAATGGCTTTTGCTGTTTTGGTAGGGTTTGAGTTAATTTCTCCCTTCTCACCAGGGGAAATGAGGGCTGGGAAGAACGACCATGCCTGTTGCTTTGTTAAGCTCGGCTTTGGCTCCGATTCTGGCACCAAGAAAGGAAGTAAAATACAGGGAAGAGGAGCTTTATAAAAGAGCTATGGGTCTGCTCCCAAGTTGATAGGTTAAACTGTACAAAACACTGGCTCTGAGGCATTGCTCTCATATTTGTAAAATCAGCATGGCAGCTCTGTCAAGGGCTATGAGTCACCCTGAGGGTGGTTCAGCTCTTTAGAAGTAGTAGCACAGCCTTCTGCTTCCATGCAAACAGGAGCGAGCGGCTTTAATGGACTCAGAATTACCCCTTTGGTTAGAGCACTGTCTGACCTCTGCTTTGTTCTCCTGCCTCCCATTTACAGCTGTGAGAGTGGAACCTTTCCCATTGCTGGGGGAAAAGGACTGGAGGGAGCCCTTAAAAGTGAATCCCATCGATTGCAACCATGTCCCTCCCCATCACCGCTCCTGTCGCCGGCCTCCAGCTCTCTCCATCCATCTCCTGCGCCAGAGCTCTGCCCCGCTGCTCCTTCGGGATGCTGTCAGGTGTGGCCCGTCTTGGCTCGGGCTGTCAGGAAGCCACTGACAGCAGGGCTGACCCTGGCCATGTGCACGCAGCGGGAGGCTCTGCCTGTCCCCAGGCGCGGCCTCAGGCGCTCGTGGCAAGCCTGTGCTCCAGGCTAAACAGAGGAAGGTGAGGGTCAGCAGCAGAGAGCTCTGCCCAAGGCTCAGGAAGCACATTTTGGCAGAGGAAAGAAATACAATACAAGCAGGGAGGGAAACTCAACTTCCATCCAACCCCCTCCAAGAAGCTTTTGGCTTCCCTACAGCTGCTGGAGTTTTTACTATCGGTTATTGGGCTTTTTATTGTTACAGGCTTTCGTGTGTTTGTTTTCTGTTTTTTACACCAGCGTGTTGTAAATGGGAGAGAATGAAGCAATACAGGAGTCACATAGACCAGAGGGTAGAGCCCTGCACTGGGGTACAGGCAACCCAGCTTCCCTTTCCTGCCTGTCACTATCTCATTGTGTGGCCTTGGGGCATGTCACTTCCCTCTGTGCCCCGGCTCCTCGGTGAGATGCGGTGGTTCCACCCAACAGAGCACTCTGCTTGTTTACTCATCTTTGTCCTTGTGAGGAGCCTTAGAGGAGTCTTAGGGGAAGCTCTGCATGGCCGTGGCAGGCACAGCCCCATCACTCCAGGGGAGCTGCAGACCAAGCGCTGCTCTCCTCCCCAGTGCAAGCAATGGGAGAGGAGTGTTGGGTCCATCACCCTGCCCTTGTTGCTCAGTCCTGCTGTTTGAGATGCTTTCCTGTACAGACTGCCCTCAGTGAGCACATCAGCAGGCAGACAGCTCTGCGATGGGAAAGGCAGCTGTACATCTCTCTGCCTGCAGGACGGAAGGTGAGAAGTGTCACTCCAAGCACTCCTGGATGGGTATTTCCCAATTCCAGCCAGCACGGGACCCTCCTGCCTTTCAGCGCAGCAGTAGCAGTGCCATCACTGTGTACCGGGAGCCGAGGAGCAAGGGAGCTGGTTACAGGAGCAAGAGTCCCCAACACACATGCACTACCAGTGCAGTCTTGTCCTTGCAAAGCCCGCTCTGCTCAGCAGGCCAAGCGCTGTCAGAGCAGCACTGAATCGAAGCGATTCTTTTCCTCTCCCGTTGGCCTGCAAGGAAATCTTTTTCCATTTACTATAAAACATGGTCCTTAATAGTGCTGAAGTGTTCTACATATTTTAAATAAACATGAGTGGAGTTGAGCCCAGGAGGACATGGAAGAATGCAGCGTTTGCGGGGTACCGGCCCCGCACACATGTCAGCAATTTGGCTGCCTTGTGTACTTTGGCTTTAAAAAAAGCATTTAAAAGTAAACAAATGAAGAAAAATCTGGCAGCTGGATTTCAAAGTAAATTGCTTTCAGCTGATATACCCCGTTTCCAGCTTGCTTGGGTAGTATCAAGCCGTACGCATCCAGCGAGAAGAGCGAGCGGCCAAGGAGAAGGAGCGGGGGTGGGAGAGAGAACAAAAGCAGGGAAGTTCTGTGGATTTAATTCTTCCATTTCCTTCCTTTGCACCGAACACTCCCTGCCTGTCACTGCCCTCGTGTCAGACAGGCAGGTTAATGCCTCAGACAGCAAGCTGTGCTCCGACTTCTCTTGGCCTCTGTTCTGCCGGGCTCTGCTTCCCTTCCATCAGGCCTGAGGATGGGATGGGAGTAGCATCAAAACAGCATCCTTAGGATGGTGTCAGTTGGTAGAGCTGAGCTTTATGCTCATCTATGACCTAGGGTAGCTCTTGGGCTGCTCCATCAAGCCCTCATCCCTACTGCTGCCCACCGATGGGGAGAGCCCCATCCCACAGCCCCACATGGCCCCAGACCGCAGAGGCCACCAAGAAGAACCCGTTCCTCGAGGGGCCGGTGCAGGCAGGGGCTGGCAGCCTGGGGAGGGCATCACCTGCCGCCGGCGGAGGGAAACGGCAGAGATAAGAGGGCCATTAAAGAAGCTGGGGCTGTGGCAGGGCCCCGCTCCTCCGGAAGGGCCTGGAGCATCCCCCGAAGGAGGGGTCTCAGCACATGCTGACAGATGATACCGAGGTCCCAGGCTGGACAAAGGGGGAGGTTGCTGAGGTCATGCTTTGGCTCAGCCTTGGGCTCCTTCTGCTTTGACTCGCGTTTCCTCAAGTTTATACAAGTTTATGTGGGTTGGTTCAGTGGAAAGGGCAGAGGAAACTGGTGGGTTCCAAATGCTGGAGGTGTGGGGCCGGGGCAGGGCTGCTCCGAGCCCTCCCTGCACACAGGGAGATGTGCCCAGGGCTGTGAGCGGTGCCCCAGGGGTGCGATGCTGCAGGGCTGCCCGGGACCTCAGCATCATTGCAGAGCCCAACGGGCCTGAGCAGAGCACAGAAAGCCCTGGGGCAGCCACAGTGTGAGCACGGGGGCTCATATCCCTGTGGGAGAGTGTGAAGAGCCAGTGGGACCCGCAATGCCTGCCTGCATGGGGAGCCATGGCCACGCTGCAGGCAATGCCATGGTGCCAGGCATACAGTGCTCCTTGAGCACCCATGAGCTGGGGAAGAAGGCAGGCAGCATCAGAGGAGATGGTGTCCCTGCACCTTGCTGTGAGAGCCAGTCAAGCTTGTGGCTGCGAACATGGCTCTATGTGATGCTCTGTGTGATGCTCTGTGTGATGTTCTATGTGATGCTCTATGTGATGCCCTATGTGACACCCTATGTGACGCCCTATGTGATGCCCTATGTGATGCCCTACGTGATGCCCTATGTGATACTCTATGTGATGCTCTATGTAATGCCCTATGTGATGCTCTGTGTAATGCCCTATGTGATGCTCTACGTAATGCCCTATTTGATGCTCTGTGTAATGCCCTGTGTGCTGCTCTATGTGATGCTCTGTGCGACGTGGTTCAAGGGAGTGATTAGTTGGAATGATCCCCTCTGATGGCTTCTCTCCTCCCTGTAATTCATCAGATGAGCTCCCTTTCCTGGCACAGGGCAGAGCCTCTCAGCTCCTGGCAGTGCAGAGGTGCTGCCAGCTGTAAGGCAATGGGTGAGCAGTGGGAATGCAGCCGGGGCTCAGGCAGTGTCCTCGGCACACGCTGCAGCGATGGAAGCCAGCGGCGCTGTGCCTGTGCTCCGTCATTATCCCTTGGCACAGGAGGGCTCTGGCACTGGTGTCGGGAGCTGGCAGCACCCACACGCACCTGCCAGCACCAGTGAGCTCACCGGCAGTTGCTTGGCTCTCATTATTGTGGCGGAAAGGCATTTTGGGCCCTTTCCCCTCTGACACCCACCTGGGCTGCAGCACCTGCCCTGGCTACTGGGGGCACTGGGAGCAGCTTCTCCCTTCAGGCAGATTGAGATGAGGGTGCTGAGGCGCTGGCACAGGGTGCCCAGAGAAGCTGTGGCTGCCCCATCCCTGGCAGTGCTCAAGGCCAGGTTGGACACAGGGGCTTGGAGCAAGCTGCTCCAGTGGAAGGGGTCCCTGCCCGTGGCAGGGGTTGGAGCTGGAGGAGCTTTAAGGTCCCTTCAACCCAAACCATTCCATGATTCTTTAATCTTCTGTTTAAACAGGCAGTTGGATCCTGGCTGGTCCCTGGGGGTGGCTGGGGGGCTGCTGAGCTTTGCTCCATCAGGGGATGCAGGTCTGCACCCCTGGGTCACACCAGCGTTTAATCACTGCCTGGGTGCTGTTTTTGGAAGTGAAGCAGCAGAACAGGGCCCCCACCTTGTCTCTCCTGAGCTGCAGGGTGCTGGGAATGGCTGGGAATGTCTGGGAATGCTGCCCCTGCAGCAGTGATCCCCAGGGACACCTTATTTGCCCCCTTGACACAGGGTTTGTGCTCTCCCTGCCTGGCTTTTGCTGCCTGCTCTGGCTGAAGCAAAACATGGAGGTTCACATCCACCTTCATATCCTCCATACCAGGGGTTGTGTTGGTCCCAAAACACCAATGGGCAAAGGCAGCTGTGGTGGGTGAATGGGGAATTCTGGCACTGAGGTGGGATTGGTGTAAGTGTGGACATCTCCAGCTGATCCAACCGCTCCGGGTCCTTTACCAAGGGCAGAGGTCACACAAATACATCTCAAGCAGCCAAGGGCTTGATGCTTGTCCTCCTGATGGGTTTCACGCAGGATTTGGTACAGGGACACCACTGCTGAAGGTGCCAGTGTGCCTGGACACAGGCAGCTTCTCATGGGAACAGGGAAGGGGTGGCAGAGGGGAACGGCCCCAGGTGTGAGGCGGGGAAGCTGCAGCCCTTCTGCAGGGTGGGAGCAACCTGATGAGGGAAGAGTATGTACATGTATATTGCCATTGCCATGGTTACCGCAGGGATCCTGGCTGGTGCTGGGGGGGACCGAGCCCCCAGCCCAGCTCGGGTCAGGATTTGCCTTCCCAGTGCAGCATTCACCCAGGGTGCTGCAGCCTCTCGCCAAGGTGGGTGCACCCCCAGCCTGGTCATGGGGTCCCCAGGGAGAAAACACCCTCATGGGAGGGATGGTCCTCAGGTCCCCCCAGCAGCAGACAGCTGGGTGCAACCAGGAGATGGGGATGGGGATAGGGATGAGGATGGGGACGGGGATGAGGATGGGGATGGGGATGGGGGTGGAGATGGGGATGAGGATGGAGATGGAGATGGGGATGGGGATGGGGATGGGGATGGGGAAGGGGATGAGGATGGGGATGCCCAATGTGCCCATAGCCCCTCTGCTCCAGGTGCACTGAATCCCCAGCTCCACCCAGCCCACATCCCACCAGGCCAAGGAGCAGCTCTCCCCAGCAGCTTGTTTCTGGCTGATCCTATAAAGCTGGGAAGGAGAATGGGCTCCTCCCGTGTGGAGCCTGCGCTGCCTCCCTGCCTGCGGCTCTGGTGAGTGCTGAGGGCTGCAGGGGCTGGGTTGTGCCGTGGGTCACTCACCAGTGTGCCTGTCAGGAGCCCTGGCATTGCGTGTGCCCTGGGTGAGTGCTTTGTGCCCAGGCATGAGCATGGTGCCTGTAGCCAGAGGGTGAGGTTGAAACCCACTGGGGTTCAAGCACTCATAACCAGCAAGTTTCTGGTTACCGGTTGTTCGTGCATCTCCTTCCCCCTGTGGGTGAGCAAAGGGGGTTTAAACCTCTCTAGAAGAAGCCAGTTACTCTTATAAAGCAGGAAACATGGGAGGGGTGAATGGTGTGAGGCCCTTTGGAGATGAGGGTTGCTCAGGGGTGGGTTTCATGCTGAAAGCCTCTGGTTTTGCATTGACTCTCAGCTTATCTTGCAAACCTGACTTGAAGCAAGCCTGTGGTCACTGATCCCAAACTGCAGCCCCTGGAGGTGATGGGGTAGGGCAGGGCTGCCCCTGAGCCCACTGCATCCCCTCCTGGGGCCAGAGGGCAGCAGGGGTACAGGGACCCACGGTCCTGCAGCCCTCTCCCTGCCCAGTCCCGTGTTCCTGCTCTATCCGAGTGCTCACCATTCCCGACGCAGGCGTGCGCGCCCGGGCTCCGTCTGCTGTTCCCTTATAATTTAGGAGCCTTCCTCACATTAATCTTTTTGTTTTTATTTTGACAAATGCGTGTTTCCAGGAAGTTGCTGGGGTCAGAGCAGCATCTGTTGCTCGTTATTTGGGGGGATGCAGAGGGTCTTTGTGAGGGTTTCCAAAGCAACAAGGAATTAAGTGGTTTGTAACGCGGAGAGCAGGAACGAGGGGACGGGCTGGGGCTTCCCGAAGATGCTGATGAAAATCAGATCAGTTCGCCTCTGTTTTCTTGGGAACTCGATCTATTTTTCTTGTACCACTGTCAGCCCGGCTCCCGTATTTCCAGTGCTTGGCCACCGCGTGATCCCTGTTCCAGTGCTGGGATTCACATGGTCGCGGGCAGACTTGCTTTCCCCAGGCCCGTGCCGCGTTGTGCTGTGCCAATGGGGAGGATTTGGGGTGTGTGGGTTGGGAGCAGTGCAGGTCCCCTGGTGTGGGTCTGGCTGGGGATGTGGAACAGAGACCCCCGGGGTGGGCACAGCCCCAGGGGTGTCCCTGACCCCCCCCCCCCACAATCACACCATGAATTACCCTGTGTTAAAGCTGCTTTCTCTGTCAAAACAACCCGAGGAGGGTCCGGTGCCAAGGCGAGGAGCCCAGGAGATTTATCGCTGAGGAAATACTTTCTCCAGCGAGGGCTGAGGGCCGCAGCAGGAACAATGGGAGATTCGCAACGTGAACAAAGCTGATTTCGTTCTTCTTTTTATCAATGCGTTTTCCTTGCGGATCCTCCCTTCCTGGAAGTGGGAGATGCGGCTTCCCCCCGCGCGCCGGCCCTGTAATCAGCAGGAATGGCCATATCCTGGCTGGGAAGCGAGCTGTGAAACGCTGTCGCCCGCTGTGATTTATGAGCCCGTGGCAGCGGCCAGCGGCGGGGCTGGCCCGGGGACAAGGTGCCAGGGCGCGTGCAATATCCATGTATTCTTTCTGCTGGTGGCCGGGTCCCCGGGGAGCCGCCAGAGGAAGTGAAGGGCTCGGACACACACGTTCCACTTGGGGGTTTATTTCTTATTGCCGTGTCTGTCCAAATGCCTTTAGCAGACGCACGAGCACAATGGGGCCGGGCGGTGCTGAGCATCCCGGCCGGGTGGCAGCGGCCTGCCTGGAAAGGTCAGCGCAAAGGGTGTTTGCTTGGGGACATGGGGACAGCCTGTCCTGAGCGGGGAGAGCCCTTCTCTAGCAGTGAGGGTTCGCAGGGGCCGTGCTCATGGCCACAGAGGGGCAGAATAAGGAGACTTCCATCTGCTCCAGTGCTGACCAATGGCACCCATCGGAGGCAGCCAGCACTGAGCAGGTCTCTTACCGTGTCCGGAGCTGCAGCACCATCCCCAGGGATGCAATGCCTGTAAGAATGGCCAGTTTCCTTCCCAGGCTCCTACCACCCCACATTATGCAATCCTCACCCAATAGTGAGAATATGAAATAATTATTCCAAGTGATCAGATTTTAATTATGCAACACAGAGGATGATTATTGCGCGCCAAATTGGTGCCGAGTGCTTAGTTATGTATATGCCAAATTTAGTCTATACCATTATACCCAGTGGGTGGCCGTAGACAATCAGGAAGTAATTAGTTTCGCTGGAGGTTGCTCGCCTGCCTGGGTCGCTGTGCTGTCTGGGGAGCGTCTTGCTGCGCTCCGTGAATACCGCGGGCTGCGAGTTCAATACCGTCTTTTTGTGAGGAGCTAATAAGCTGTCTGCATGGCGGCCTGTAATTAGCGCTGTCGATATTCATTTGGAGACGGAGCCCGCGCTCCGCCGGCAGCGCTTCCCTTTGTCGAGGCGCTCGGTCCCTCCGCGGGGATGGGAGCGGAGGGATGGGGATGCGGCTGGTGCTGGATGCGGGTGTGCGGCATCCATGGTGCCCACTGAGGGAAGCACCCAGATGTGGGAGGTTGAGACCATGAGACTGCCTCATAGCTGTGCCACCCTGGACCCGTGCTCTATGGGGGAACTGCTGTTAGTCCCTGGGTATGGGGTGTCCAATGGTGCCCTGTCCTGTGGCTCCAGCAGGGAAGGCTGAGCTGGTGTGTGATGCAGGGGAGATGAGGATGTGCAGCGGCTTTGGCTGGGGTGGCCATTCCCTTCCCAAAGCCAAGGGCTGCTTTGGCAACCCTGAGCATCACTGGGAGCTGATGCAGTGCTGCATGGTTGCATCCTTCCAGCCGGTCCAGGTTCATCTGCTGGGGTCTCACACCTACAATTGGTGCATATTGGCTGGGAGATCCCCGGGGCATTGTCCCCCGGATGCTGTCTGCAGTGGGTCAGTGTTGTGGGGCACTGGGAATGGGCCGCTCCATGGGAACAGCCCATGGATCTGCCAGGCGGGAATTGTCCGAAGTACGGAGCAACTTTTACCTCTGTTACACAAAGGAAACTTTCCTCCTCTTTTTGTCGGAGATGCTCACTCCATTGAGATGATTGGCATACTGGAGAGCTGAGAAACTAAATTGTTTATACACTAATGAATAGAAGCTTGATTGCAAGATCCTGTTTGGAAAATTATAGTGCTGAATTGAAGCCGTACAATTACATCCAAAATGCTGCATATTCATTTCATCTGCTTTGCATAGAGATTAACAAGCGAGCCCTAAAGCAGACTCTGAAATTAAAGCTAACACCAGATTTAGTCACAGGTTACAAACTAAATGGCATTGTTTGATGGATGTGAATCTTTACCACCTGCCTGCCTGATGATTGCTAGCAGCTTACCAGACAGCAGAGGAAAAAGTTTCTTCCCATGAAGGAAGCATAATAAGATACTGGGCTGGAAGTGCCCCCTCCCCGTGCAGGCAGCCCCCCCCAAGGCAGATGTCTGCAGTGGGCCTAGGGAAAGGGCTCCCTGCTCCTGCCTCCATCGCGCTGGAGGCTGCATCCGCGCCATGGAGGGAGCTCAGGACCACCACAGAGGATGTTGGTCCACCCAACACCAGGGTTGGGCTGGGTCCCCTCTCCTGCAGGAGTCTCACGGGGTCCCCATCCATCCTCTGTGCTGTCACCCACGGGTTCCCTTCCTCACCTCAAAGGGGCTTTGCTACCTGCCTGTGATCTGCCTCCTCCCTGCTGTATTCCCTTCCTCAGCGTGGGGCCAGCGGTTGTCTCGGGAGCACAAATGGGGACAAGAAAGGGCAAAGGGGGTGTGTGGGGAGCAGGGCTGCCTGTTCTGGTGGGGCTGCGGCAGGCAGCAGCGCTTGGTGCCGTGCAGCATGGTTTGAGTGCTGCTGGGCTTGGGGTTTGCATTGGAAATGGGCCCCATCGCCAATGGAGGAACCTGTTGGATGTGTGGCAGCTTGTGTGGGGACACGGGACCTCCTATGGGGTTGCTGGGAGCTGTGTTTGAACGGGGGCTGTGGATGGGAGGGTGCAGGGGACAGGCTGGTGGCCCGGGGCAGCCTCCAACCACAGCAGGGCTCACTCTTCTTTGGGAATACCTGGAGGGTCCCAATCCGTGTCCAAGGGCCCCGGCACAGCTCGGGGCTCCCTGTGCGCATCCCCCGGCGGGGCAGAGACCACAGCACTCGCTCTGCAAACCGGACACCTTTATTTTATAGCCTTTAAAAGTCAGTTACCAGCTGCAGGGACTTCATTCCTAGGACGGGCTGGGGCTGTCTCTACCGCACTATGGGACAGCCCAGCCCCAGCTTTACAAGCCCCAGTGGGGATGCTGCCAGCTCCCACCCGGCTCCTCCTGGCCACGGCTGGCTTTGGGGTGCATGTCCCACCTCCTCCCATCCTCTCCGCCCTGGGGCTGCTCCCAGGCTCCATTCTGCTTGGCACGTTCCCATCTCAACCCTCCAACACTTTCCCAACGCCCTCTTGCAAACAACCAAGGTGGACGAGCATCTCCTTGGGTCCCTCCCCAAACCTGCCCAGGGTCAAGGGGCCGTTTGGTGCCCTTCACCCCGAGCTGGGCTTCCCTTTTACACTTTAACTCCTCCCAAGACACCTGCACTTCCGAGACCAAACCCCAACCACACCACAGCACCCTGAAACCAGCCCGATGGAGCAGCCACCGGCAGCCCTGGGGGCACGGGAGGGCTCTCCCCACCCTGGCCCCAAGGCACGGGGTGCACTCTCCCTCTGGGGGGGTCACCCACGGTAGCCCAGGGCTCCAGTGGTCAGCCCTGCACCCCATCACTGGCCTCTGGGGGGTGCTGGGCCATGGGAAAAGGCACCTGTGGAGGGAGGCAGTGGTGGCTTTGCCCTATGGGGGCACAGCACTGGGGCTGCTGTCCCCAAAAGCGGGGCTGGGCACAGCATGGACCATCCATGGCACCTGCCTCGGGGAGCCGGGTGCAGGAGCAGCACTGTGCCTGTGTCACCACTCACAGGTGACAACCGATGAATGGGGTTATGACAGCAGCCTTGTGTCCGGGTGTTCACAGCCCTGCGCTGTGCCATGCCCTTGCCTGGCTGCTCCCATTGTTCAACCCCAGGGATGTTTCTGCTGTGGAGCATCCCAAGGGAACGCTGGCTCGGTGGGAACATCCCAGGGCGAGTCAAACCAGCTCCATCCCTGGCTTCCAGCAGTGCTGCCTGCCTGCTCCCAGCCCACCGGAGCTGCCGGGCAGGCGATGGCACACATCCTGCCAGGGGCTGGTGCGGGGTTGCCTGCAGGCACCCGGCCAACAGAAGGGATGCAGTGATGAACACGAATTGTCTGCCTGGAGCAGGGACCCCGGGCAGCACCCTGCTGTGTGAGCAGGGCCAGGACAGGGTGGGGCAGCAGGAAGGCAGTGTGAGCTGGTGCAGACCGAGGGCATGAGCTGGCCAGGTCGCATCCTGTGTGGCAGCCCCATACATGGGATGGGAACAGCAAAGGGACCTGTTTCCCAGCCAGGGCACCAGGACACCCAACCGCATCGTGGGCTGGTGGAGCAGGGTGGATGGAGCTGCTGGGAGCCAGCTGCCACCTACTGCAGTCCCACTAAGAGGGCACCCTGGTGGGCCCCAGGGCAGCGTGCAGCTCTGGTTCAAGCAGCTCATCTTCAGAGAAGCTGATGTGCAAGCACGTGTTGTCCATAGGGGAGAAGGGCAGTGTGCTGTCCATGGGGCTGGCCAGGGCAGCCAAGTCCTTGGCCAGGGCCTCAGCGGCTGCAGGGTCATGGATGCTGCCCAGGGGGGACATCTGCCCGCTCTCCCCAGTCCTGTCCTTGCCCAGAACACGCTGGCAGGTCCCAGCTGGGATGGGCTCCGTGCTGGAGGCACTGCTCCGTGCGGGAGTCCTTGCCTCAGGGTCCAAGAGGGTGAGGGAGCTGGCAGCGATGCTGGTGAGGCTGGAGATGCTGGGGCTGGGCAGGCTCACGAGAGCAGCGCTCTCGGGCTTCACCTCCACTTCCAGGCTCGGGGAGGTCTTGCTTGACCTCTTCCGTAGGATGGGAGGCGGCGGGTTCAGCTTGGGAATGGGCTGCGGCCGCCTGGGAAGGAAAGCAGAGAGAGGAGGTGATGGGCAGGGGTGCTCCCGCTCCAGCTGGGGGAGGTGGTGGCGGCACATCCCACCTGTCCTCGTCCCCTCTGTCCGTGTCGTCCCCCTTCTGCCGGCTGCTCCCATTGAGCAGAGCGAAGTCGCCGACCTCGGAGCCCTCCACGCGCCGGCCGAGCCCGTCCTGCCCCTCCAGGCACTCGTCCCCATCCCTGCTGCCGCAGCGGTGGCCGCCCCTCTCCAGGCTGAGCAGGTTGAGGTAGGAGTCCCCAGGGCCCAGGGCCGGCAGCGAGCCGGGGGCCACGGGGCTGCCCAGGATGCTGGCAGGGCTGGAGGTGGACGGGAGGTGGATGTCCAGGCTGTAGTGGTTCTTCAGGTTCAGGGACAGGGACTGAGCCAGGGACAGGTTTTGCAGGGAGCGGTCAACTGGTGAGAGAGGCACAAAAGGGGGGTGTGAAGAGCTGGGGACCTGCAACACAGCTGCTTCCCTGGACCAGGAGTGCAGAGATGCTCCAAAGGCCCCCCCCAGAGCCAGCTGGGACCTTATAGAACCATAAGGATTGCAGGGATGCTCTGAAGGGCTGGTGCTGGGAGCATCCCACCTACATCCCAGGACCCCAAGGGGTGCAGAGATGCTCCAAAGCCCGCCCCCCCCCCCGAGCTTATTGGGATGGCACCAGAGTGCCCAAATTGCTCCCTGTGACTACAAGTAGTGCAGTGATGCTCCAAAGCAACCCCAGAGCCTGCTGGGAGCATCCCAACTGCTCCCTGGGACCATAAGGAGTGCAGAAATGGTCCAGAGGGATGATGCTGGGAGCACCCCAGCACTGAAACCCCTTACTGCAGGGTGAGGCTGGGCACAGTGGATGCGCCACCCCTGGCTTCCCCACCATGCACTCACCCGGCTGCCGGTGCTCGTCCCGGGCCTCCAGCGCCGTCAGCTGCCGCACCAGCAGCGAGACGTGCTGCAGCAGGTCCCGGTTGGTCAGCAGGAGCTGCCGCACCCGGGCCTGAGCCTCGATCCGCGCCGCCGTTTCGGCCGCCAGTTGGTCCTTCAGCAGCTGCACCTGCGGGATGGGGCGGTGGGGACCGGGATGAGCGGGACGGGGCGGTGGGGACCGGGATGAGCGGGACGAGGCGGTGGGGATGGGGACCGGGATGATGCGGGACTGGGAGCCGCGGCGCTCCGGCGCCCCCTGCCGGCCCCGCCGCGCACCCCACCGGGACCCCCTGAGCCGGTCCAGCGGCGGACGGGGGGATGCGGCTGCATCCCGGGCCTGGTGCAATGGGATGGAGGGGATCTGCTGATCCCCGGTAATGTGGAATGTCGAGGGGGGACCCCCGCTCTGATGCCGGTTTGCAGGAAGAAGTTTGGTAGGGATGGCTTCTGAAACCTGGATGAAATGGGAACTGGTGGCTCTGCCAGGCCTCTTGTGACCCTGTTACAGCAGCTTGGGCTTATGCATACAGCCAGCTCCGTGTCTGTGAACTCCCTGTACCATTCCCACTGTGTCCCCTTTATGAGCCCAGCCTGGCCGGAGGCTGGAGTAGGGAGGGGAGAAGGGCTGGTGCTGCCCCGAGGGGGGCAGGACACGACACGTACCTGGGCCACGGCCACCTGGGTCTGCTGCTGCTGCTGGAGGAGCTGCTGCTGCAGCAGCTGGAGGCAGTGCTGGGAGGCCAGCGGGGTGATGGAGGCCGCGGAGCAGGGGCTGCTGGGGCTGAGCAGCGGCTGGGAGCCAGCCGGGTGCAGCGAGCAGTTCTCAGCATCCTGGGCACAAAGGAACAGGCAGGGATTTGGATTGGGTGTCCCCATGGCACCAAGGGTCTGTTGAGGGGACAGCCCTAGGCTGTGTGTCAGGCTCTGCACGTCTGTGTGATCCATGGGGGATGTGTTTTGGAGTGAGTCCGCTCCCAGAGAGCTGCAGGGCTGAATCATCTGTGTCTGACTGCACCTCCAAACAGGCAGGGCAGGACCCCAGGGAGGAGCTGTCAGGGAGTGACACAGATATCCCATCCCCATGATGGGGCTGCCCAGGCTGGACCGTATCCCATTGCCTGACACATCTGCCAGTGGCAGCAGTGGTTGTGTCAGGGCCATCAGTGTATTAGAAGTGGTCCCAGCAGTGGAGATACTGGCATGAGAAGGGCAATGCTCCCACTGAGCGCTTCCAGAGCAGCTCCTGACAGCCATGAGCCCCCTGCACCTCACTGTGCTCAGAGCCTGGTTCTGCTGGGTTGGCACAGGGTGGGTGAGCTTAGAGCCCCCTCCCGTGCCCCATGCATGGCACTGGGGCTCTCAGCAGGGAGCCTCCCACTCCGGCAGGGGGTGTTTAGGGACAGTTTCGAGGGTGCTGCCTTTCTGCCCCCTGCTCTCCCTGCTTGGGTGGCTCCAGCCCCCAAAGGAAGCTGCAGGGAGCTCTGCCTTTCCAGGCACGGAAATGAATCCCACTGAGTGCATCTCACCGCAGCTGGTTCCAGGCAGGCCCTGCAAGCGATCCGATTGTGTGAGATGAAGCGATGCCATTCAGGCCGCCGGGAAGCGTGCACAGGGGAGCTCTGCAGAGCAGCTATTCATCAGGGTGAAACCACTGCTCGGGCTGAATGCGCCCTGGGTGCCTGTGCTGCCAGGCTGGGACCCCTCAGGGATGCTGCTCCCTAAGCCTTGGGGTGAGGGAAGCCGGGTGTCACTGTCAGCAGTCAGATGAGCAAACAGGGGCGCAGAAATGCACCCTGGATGGCAGGGAAATGGTTCTCTCACCAGACACCTTCTTTTAGTTTCTGGCTGTTGTGTGGATGCTGCTGCAGGAGGAAGCTCCTGCCTCGCCTCTCTAGCACTGGGGGATCACTCCAGCAGAGCCCTGTCTGCTCACCCAGGCTCTTTGAAGCCTGCTCAGCCACGCGCCATGCTCTTGCCTCTCCTCCTGTCCCAGCACTGGGACACAGCTTAGTTGCAAAGAGCAATGGGGGGTCTGCAACGGGGTCTCCATGAAAGGCCCTCCAAATCAAGCTATGATACAATGACCCTGAGCAGAGGGACCCCAGCAGAGGCAGAGCACAGGGACTGCCCCCCAGCCCACCCCCATTACCTGGCAGTTCTTATCCTTTGAGGCTTGCCCAGGTTTCAGCAGGCCGAGGTCCACCCTGGCCCCTGGCAGCTCCCCAGCTCCCCTCTCGGACACACAGATGCCATCAGAGTTGATGCCAACCTCATCCGTGATCTTGGAGCCCTTTATCTGGTGAACTTCAAACGAGACGGACACATAAACCCAAGCTCCCCCTGTGCAGGATCACAGCAAGAACCCAGGGCCTGGAGCAGAGCTGGCAGCCAGGGTGACAGCCTAGGGACAACGGCCAGGACATGCCCCAACCCTCTCCATGCTGCAAAGGGGCAGGAGGAAGGGAACAGATGTTGGACAATGGGGTTAACCTCTGTGCTCCTGGTGCCCAGGATGAGAGGGCAGAGAGGGCAGAATCCCTACGCTCCCCATCTGAATGGAACCAAAGGTCTTGTTGCCATTAGAGCTGGCCCATGAAGGAGCTGCCTCCCTGCAGGTCCCCCCCCCACCAGAGCCCCCCACTGCAGAGGGCTCTGCCCCTGCCCCACAGGGACCCACACGTCACCTTCCAGCGCCTGCTCCTCGGCTGACTTGTCGCTGGCGCCGTCCGCCTGCCCGTCGGCGTTCTGCAGCGCGTGCTGCAGGCTCAGCTTGTGGCACACCTCGAAGGCCTGGCCCACCGTGCGCACCACGCGCATCGCCTGGCTCTGCGGAGCAAGCCCATGGCATGCTCAGACCCACTCTGGCCACTGGGTGAGGCCCAGGGGCAGCAGGGGACAGACAGCACTGGTGCTGCCTTGCTCCCCCCTCGTGGATCTGCATCCAGTGGTTACTTTGGCTCCCTTGGAGACCTCCCCCCAGGGGTGACCCGGCCCTAGCCCCAGGAGCATCCTACCTTCTTCTTGGACTTGAAGACATTGCACCTGAAGGAGTTGTTAGCGCCGTCCCTTGCGATGTAACTGAATATTTTCAGGTCTTGCGAGTCGTGGGACACGTAGAAGATCCTGGATGGGAGAGAGACAAAGGGAATTAAACACCCAGGGGAGTCTCTGCCCCCAAACAACCTCAGAGGGTCCCCAGTGTCCCCACACAGGCTGGCTCAGGGCTGGAGGCACGATGCGGGGCGGGTGCACAGCCCCTCCTGCAATTACCAAACAGGAGGTGACGGATTTAGAGTATTTCTGCCTTGATGGAAAACCTTCTGGTTTCTGAAGTAGAAAAGGGTTTGTAAAGATGCTGTGGGAAAGCTGAAACCTCCAGTACTGGAAAGCTCTCCTGTTCAGGCTGACTCCTTCCCCTGCCTGCGCTGCAAAACCATTTTAAAAGACCTCTCTCTATGTTTGATTTAATTGGGTGAAAACGTGATGAGAGAGTTCAGGTCTGAATAGAGAACAAACCAAAGGATTCCCGAAATGTTGTTTTCTTTTACTCTTTCCTGTCACTGGGATTTTTTTGTGTTGGACCTGCAGCTGGAGCACTTACTGCTGTCTATATACCGTGTCTTGTAATCATCTTTAAGGAATGCCAGGAGGGAGAGGTAGGCACAGATAATGCTCCTTATCTCCTCACCACGGGCTCTAACACAGAAAACCAGTGTCTGTGACCCCAGTCCTTGAGGCTGTGGTTTTGTGCTGTTGGTACAACTATTCACTGGTGCAGCCTGTGCTCAGAACTGTGCCCAGGGGCTACACCCCACTGCTGAGGTTGCCTGATGGCCCCTGAGGCATCAGGTTTACAGGCAGTGTAAGCCTCTGCGTGGGGCTTGTGGTCTGCAGAATACTTGGACATCCCATGGCAAGTGCTGTGGAAAGTCAGTGTTGTCTTACCATGTCCTGTGGGGGTTAATTCACTGTAAGCACTTACACCTTAGAGTAAGGATCTTCTTCAGAAGCCCACAGCGAGCCATGCTCTGAATAAAACCACAGGAAGCCTATCTTTGGAGTCAGAATCAGAGTAATGCGAGCTGAAGGCATCTCTGGGGGTTACCTAGTCTAACGCTGTTCAAAGCAGAGCCAGCTTCAAAGCTACATCAGCCCACCTCACCCTTAAAAATGGATGAGAAGCATCCTCCATCAGCAGCAGTTCTGCATCCTCGTTAATGTTTCATGGTCCTTTGGAAAGACAGCCTTGGTGGAGGGAACTCAGCAAGGGGGAGGATGGATGCGCAGCGCTCAGGGCCGATGGGACCTACTGGTGTAACCCCCCTGCACCTACCTGTACACGGGATCGTGCATCACCACCATCTTACTCTCATCCCAGGTCCACTCCTTCCTCTGTAAACAGAGGGCAGAAACAAAGTTGGTGAGTCAGGTAAGAATGAAACTCCACCCTGAGAATGGTGCCTCTGTCCCAAGCTGGAATCCAGGCTACAGTCTGGCTACATGAGCAATGGCTGTTTCATTGGTATCTTGGATAAAAATAGATGTCTTTGCTCATTTATCATGGCTGGTTATCTGATCCCAGCCTTCGGGGCTGAAAATGGCCCCTAAGATTGATTTATAGCATCAAATATGCAGGAGAGTAACACGTTTTGGGGAAGAAGGCTCTGAGCCAGGGCTTAGGAAGCTCTGCCTGGGCAGGGAGCTGAGGGATGCTCAGCCCAGGCAGTGCAGAAAAAGCCTACTGGTATTAACAAGAAAAAGAACCTATTTCCTGAAAGCTTGACAGTTTTGATGGGGAAGCCAACAGTATATCCTCTTCCCACAGTGTCATTTCCCTACTCTTTATTCAGTGAGGCTTTGTTATTAGTTTGATGGGAAATTGAGTGTTTTCTTGTGAAAATTCAGGTAATTTGAAGAAAAATCAGGGTTTTTTAAAAAAGATCAGTTTTGGTTAAAAGTGTGACCATCCCAAACAGTGGTGATACCCAGACATGGTGAGAGCCAACATACCAGGTGCCCCAGTGGGGCGGGGGAAGTCTCACCTTCTGCTTCTTGCGCAGAATCACCTTCACCCCATCCACAGACACAATGATGCTCACTTTCTTCTTCTTGATGTTCTTGGCTTTGAATTCATACTGATGGGAGGAAAAACCCAGGTTAGAAAAGAGAGTACCTAGGGCAGCGTGTGCTATTAGTGTTTTACATTAAAGTGTTGGATTTGTGTTTAATCCCAGGGAAGTGGGAATTTGTTTTATCCTACTAAAAAAATCCATGTTGGGAAGGGCTCACTGCCATAGCTTGGATGCTGGGCAGGATCCTGGCTTTGTCAGGAGCATCCTTTGGGAGAGGATAAGCACAGCTCATCCCTTTGGACTACATCCAGAGACTGAATTCGGATCCAGGAAGAACTTTCCTGATGCACTGGCCATGCCTTGTCCAGTGGGACTCTGCCCCAGAGGCTCGACAGGAGGTTGCACTTGCAGCAAGCACCACGCAGTGATTTATGGCATCTCCAGCGCCCTTGTATGTCAGTGCTGCAGTGCATGGGGAATATGAAATCGCTGGTGAACTGCAGGGAGGGCCAGATGGGTGCCAATAACGCAATTACACCTCAGTCATTTCCATAATCACATTAACCTCAGTGGGCTCAGGAGAACAACCCAGCTCTCACCTGCAGGTGTTTGCTGCCTGAGCTCCTCTCCGCTTGTGCTAAAAATTAAACTTATGGCTTTTAAGCATTGCTTTTGCTGACAGCCACAAGCATGGCAGAGCCCTCCTGCTCTGGAGACCCGTGCTCGCAGCACTGATCCCTACTGGCTCCAGTTGAGGCCCTACATTTGGCCTCCAAACACAGCATTTTGATGCCTTGTATTTTCCACAGTGCCTGTCAGAAATCCGGCATTCCTGAGCCAGATCCTCAATTTACCTAAACCAGCACATCCCTTACTGTCAGTGCAGCTACAGGAGCAGCCACCATGTATCTACTAGAGACAGAATCCTTTGGATTAACTCGCTGTACAGTTCCCATAGTGGAGAAGCAGAGGTTACAAATCCCATTTTAATAGTCTAATACTGCCAATGGTGCTGTAACAGAGCTGGGATGTAGCAAAGGGGACATTGTGGCAGAGCTGCAGGTAGCAATGGGGATGTCAAGGGAGTCCAGGCACCTCTTTCAGGAGCCTGAAAGTGAAGGACTTTGTGTGTGGCTCCTGTCAGCACTGCAGAGGAGATAAGCATCTCTCCAGCTCCTCAGCACCCATTGTAAACCCGCCAGCCTCCTAGGCAGAAAATCGGGTGGCTTTTGTGCTTACCAGGCTTTTGATGCTGCTCATTGAATCCTTAGCACTCTGCAAGGTTTATGGTATCAGACAGACCCCAGATTAAACCGCAGCCTTTTGATCTCCCCATGAATTATTACTGTGAGACAAGCTCTTTGAAAACCTCTCTCTAGCACCGCTGCGTGTGAAGCCAGGGCTGAGTCTGCCATACTCGTCTCTATAGGGAGGAGTGAGATGATGGGAGAGGAGGGGGGAGCATCCTACATGTTGCTGTGGGCCGGGGGGACCCTCAGGAGATGCACACATCTGGGGGGCTGCTGGTCTCAGCACCCAAGTGGTGCTGGCGACCCCAACCCAGCCTCACTGCGTGCTCCCATCTCCACCAGGCTGGAGCTTCCCCCTCCCCTGTTCTCCCTGTCTGCTCGCATGCATGTCAATAAAGCCAGGATGGATTGTTCTGCCCACTAAAGAGCTATTTATCTTTCTTTATGCACAAATGGCTGGGAAAATACTAGCTGAGCTTTCCAAGAAAGAGAGAGCAATCCAGTTTATTTTCCCTTTGTAGCAACAGAGGTGCAATTACATTCAAACAAGGCTCTTTACTCAAAGGCTTTAAGCAAAGTCCAAGTCTGGATTTTGCAGAGATGCTTTTTCCTTCTCTCTTGGACAGAAAGGAGCAATTTGGAGCAGCAGCATCCCTGGCTGCTGCCAGGAGTGATGGCAAGTCTCTGTAGAGCCAGGGAACTCCAGCCAACTGCCACACCACACTGCACCACTCCAGCCTGACTTTGGGATTGGTAAGGAGCTTCAGCTCCAAGCAGAGCCATACAGCCAGCAGGAGCAAAATCATAGCATCAACTAGGTTGGAAAAGACCTTTGAGATCATCAACCATATGCCATGTCACCAAGGATGAAGGCACACTCTGCCCTGAGCCATATTGGGCAGCTGGGGCTGGGGATGCACATGGGGCAGGTAGGGGCAGAGCTCAGAGCTTCTCCTCTGCCCCAGTGACACACACGTCCCCTTCACACGGTATCTGAGGCAGTTTTGACCCTTGCAATCTGCAGGCAGAACCCTCAGGCTCTGCTCTGGATTGGGCCCTTTGCCACAGCGTCATTGAGGAAAGAGGTGCATGAGTTCACTGGTCCCTCTTGCTCCATGCAGCTCATAGCTGCTGCTGCTTGTGCCTTGCTCCTGCATCCTCATCAGAGCACCTACAAACGGCCAGTGCATGGTCTCCACATGCTGGGGTCCCAGCCATGGGCAGAATTAGCTTGGCCTGAAGGTAAAACTGATTGGGCCCTAAAATCCTTCCTAAAGGAGCTGTAGGATGGCCTGGACCCAACTGGCTGCTCAGTAACACCAGCTGGGAGAGCACTGTGCTCCCAAAAGCCCCGTGAGCCCACGCTGCACCAGCTCAGACTGGGCTCTTTCCCCATCTCGACACACAAGAGGCAGATGGGATACAGCTACAGGCATTTAATTGCTTCCTATCAAGCAGGAATCAGTGTTTTAATTAAATGTGATTTATGTAAGGACAAAAAAGCACATGGAAAAATGCACTGCAAGGTAGCAGACTTCATCGATAAAACTGTTGATGTATAAACCACCATAGAGCTGAGCCCGAGCTCCTGGCTAACCCGGCACTGACACAGGGAACATCCAGGCACCCATTTTTGTTCTCTTACTACTGAATTGATGCGATTCTTCCCCAGATTAGTCAAGGTTACCAACAAACCCAAACCCACACAGCAGCGTGCATCTGCTCTGCTGCCTTCTGCGAGTCAGTCGATACTCTCCTGCTGCCTGTGCTATCCTATGGGGAAAAGCTTTCTGGATGTTAAAGGATCTGGAGTTGCCCTCACAAGCGGTGATCCAGCATCAAGCCTGGCAGCTCTCTTTACTATGAGGACAAGATTGGACACTGGATAAGAAAATGCAGTTCAAAAACAGGGCAATGCATCTCGTTTAATTCAGCAATGTCATTAATTCTCTATCTGACCTGGAATACTTCCCATTTCTGCTTTTAAATCCCCGTGTTCAAGTCCCTGCCTTTCCTACGGTCCCACACACTGTTGGCATGTAATCTTAACTTACCCAGGAGCTAAAGACTCTATGACTAGAAATGTTAATGGTGCTGCGTGATGCATATTTCATCTGATAATTCCACCCAAGCAGATATAAATTACACATGCAGTTACCAGCTTCCATCTGCTGATGAAAGAGATGGGCTAATGCACATTGGAAATCATATGCAGTTTCTAGCACTAAGAACAACTTGCATGAATAGAGTTATTCAAGGAAGCAATTCTTAATGTGATTAATTACTGAAGGTATCAGGGCTTTCATTATGCAAATGGAAACTGTCATAAAATAGAGAGTTTGAAGGTCTTAAAGGCAGCCTCTGTTTCCAAAAAACGCATCTCCTTCATTGACAAAGAGCAGAAGGGTTGGACTTGGGAGAGCAGCAGAGCCATGGCTCAGACGGTGGCTGCTGCTGTGCATCAGTGCTCCCAGTCACTGCTGGGTAAGTACTTTGTGCGCCCAAAAGATGCTACAAGCTTGGAAATGGATGACTTCTCCCTGCAGCTGTAAATCCTCCAGCCAGCCCTTAACCTGCTGTCCTGCCCCTAACCTCCCCTTGCCCTGTCCCGGCCTGGCAGGCTGCAGATGGATGTGTCCATAAACAACCCCCCAACAATAAGCAGTCCCAGCCCCTTCCCAACCTCTCCCACCGGACGGACACAGGGAGCATGGCAATGAGGAGGTGGAAATCCGCTCGGCTCTGCCCCCCGACAGACCGGCTCCGGGCACCCCAGCAGGACCCAGCGCCCCTGCTCCTGCTCCTTGGCTGCATCCCAGCCCTGTGGGACGCATCCTTCCCTCCCGCTGCCGTGCGCAACCTCCGGTACCGTGTGAGCGCCGCTTTAGGAACTAAAGCCAGGATGAATCCAAGTATTTCAAGCTGAGGAATGCAATTAACTTCAAGCCAAACTGATCGGCACGGCATGAGGACACGGTGTTATCTTGACTGCTGTTTGAATTACGGACGCTTGGAACGCTGCCGCTTGGAACCGATGCTACACAAAACTCCCACGTTCTGCTCCCAGCAAGTGCAGCTGGGCCAAGCACAGCCACCCTGGAGCTGACAAACCAGCGCTGTCAGTTCCCATACCCTTTGGACCACAGGCTCTGGTCCAGCCTCCAATCCCCCTTCTGCATCACATCCCACCTTCCCGCAACAGCCTTGTGGGCAGCGGCATTCCAGCGGCTCCCTCATGGCCTCCGGCTGGAAACCACTGGGTTATGGCCTTTCCTTTGTTCCTCTTGGGAAGCATGTGCCTGTCTGCATCCTATGAACTCCCAGTGCACGCCGGCGGGGCGCACGCTCCCGGGGACATGGCCGGGGTGAATGTGGCCGGGCATAGTCAGGGTCTGTGCTGCAGTAACTGGGCAACACGGACACAAAAGCGACGCAGGAAGCGGTGGAGGCCGGGAGTGCACCTCCTGCCCAGTGGAAAAATGAGAATTTATGATCCTTGGAAACATAAAACTGCTCAGTGGAAAGCAGAAACTGAAGGGGGAGGACAATGGGCAAGGAGAATGCTGGCAACGTACCCGGTTTTATCCCCTCTCATTTCGATTAGCTCCTTCCAGCATCCAACAAGTTCTCTGTAGATACTGCAGCCCAGTCCCCACAGAGGGAGCTGGAGGGGGCCAAGGAGCTATCACAGCCCCGCTGGGTTTCTGGGTGTCCCTGGAAGGGCAGCAGGGAAATGTGACCGTGGTTCATCACACGGGGTTTACTGATGCATTCCCAGTCCCGAGCTCTGGCAGGGCTGCCTGCGGGGCCAGGCAGGACTGAGGGTGGTAAGGATGGAAACGGGCTCCCCAGAGAAGCTGTGGCTGCCCCATCCCTGGCAGTGCTCAAGGCCAGGTTGGACACAGGGGCTTGGAGCAAGCTGCTCCAGTGGAAGGGGTCCCTGCCTGTGACAGGGGCTGGAGCTGGAGGAGCTTTAAGGTCCCTTCAACCCAAACCATTCCATGATTCTATAACTTCTCCAATCATGTGCAGGTTTGTGCTCCAGCCCTGCAGATGCATTTCTGGCGGGTTGTGTGGACACTGAGCCTGTGGTTGCGGCTGAGTCCTCAAGGAGCGTATGGAACTCCCCAGGGACAGCGCCCTGTGCCAGAGCCCCTGCATCTGCACTGGGGCAGCACTGCTGATGTCCCTGGCAGCAGCCTGAGCTGCAGAGACCTGCTCATGAGCTAGACTTTGATTAGCCATGGTAAGAAAGCACCATGGGGTGTACTGGCCACAGGTCATTTACTGACAAGGATTACTGGGGCCAGCCTGGAGCTGGTGCCCTGCACATGTGGATCTGCAGGCGGATCTCCTCGGTGCAGGAGCTGGAGACAACTTGCCACATGGCTGTGAGGAGAGGAGTAATGGGAAACTCCTGTCCATGTGCTCAAACTGCCCATCAGGCCACAGAACCATCTGCACTGGCTTGGGCAGGCACCTCTCACCTCTGCCCCTTCTCACAGTGACCAACTGTGAAGAGGTGTTATTGGTCCTGACCAGCCTCACCTGAGGTCTCTATCCACACTCATAAGCAGGGGCTTCATTTAAGCTCAGCTCTGGGCCCTCACTCCTTTCCTGAGCTCCAGGGTAGGAATGTTGGTCTCCAGCCGTGCCTAGCCGTGGACCTGCTCATCCCAACCTGAAGACTGATTTCCCAGCTTGGAAACAGATCTCTCCCATCAGCATGGACCTCCCTGATGATGTGGACCCTTGGCTGAGCCTGGCTGCTCCCCAGGGTCTGCTCTGCCCATGCTGCTCAGGTATGATGTGGTGGGCTCCTGGCTGACAAGGGCCATGTTATCAGCTCCTCCTCACTGAGCAAAGCCACCCTGGCTGCTCCCTGACCCCGCGGCAGTGTGTGGCCCCTCACACTTGTCTTGGTACAAGGAGATGCACAAACACCTCCCTGATGAGGGATGTGTTGGCCAAACCCTTCACTAATGCCCCTCACTGCAACTGGAGGATTGAGGGATGAAAGACACTGGGGGAAATGCAGAAACCTGACAGTAAGCTCAGAAAGCATTTACGCTTCTGGAGCATCCTGCTTGGCATCATCAGCACTGTTTTAATTAGCCTAACCTGCAGGCCTTCTTGGACCTGTGCCCTGCAGCCCCTCAGCCAGTATGAGGACACTGGAGCTCTGTTTACCCAGTTCCTGACTTAGCTCAAAAAGCAGCTTCTTGGAAGTTGCCTCTTAGTCCTGGCTCTGGCTGTGTTAAGAGCTCTGCAGAGATGCAGGTGGTTTCTGTCTCTTTTTAGGATGCTCTTTAGGGGACAGAGGTATCTGGAAGAGGTAACAGTAGGAATGATGGGCATGTCTGGTCTGGCTGCTTCCTGCTTCCTCCTGTTTTGGTTGGAGATGCTCTGGGGTTGTGTGTGAGTGAAGACACAAAGTCCAAGGGGAAAAACCAGTCCTTTAGGAAACAGCACCAAGCACCACCCACTGCCAGGATTTGGAAGCTGCAGAGAAGCAGCTTGTGAATGACAGGAGAGCATCCTGTGGATCCAGCCTCCCTGGACACTCCTTCTGCAACACCCATAGGGCAGAGCAGAGCTCCTGCAGGGGATGGGAGCTGGTGGGGAGACCAGCGGTGGCTCTTTCATTAGTCCTTTCCACCTCTGAGAACAGGCAGACTGTGCTGGAACAAAGCTGCTCCTGCTTTTAAAGAAGGGTGGGATAAAGGCAGCCTTTTCATTGCCTCCTCCCTTAAAGAGACAGTGCCGAGCTCCATCCCGAGAGGCACAAGGTGACATCATCTGGCCTTTGGTGCCTCTCTGACAAAAACCCCTTTGTGTGACTGTCACTTCCAGGGACCCCCCGCTGTCCTCAGGTCTAATAGGGAGCTTTCCCACACACAGCCCTTGTCCCACCAGGGCAGGCCAAGCCCGGCTCACAGGGAAGCTGGGGTTCATTTTCCTGCCTACCTCTATTCACTCTGCAGGAGAAAACAAATTACCCTTTCCATCCGCACTGCTCTGGGTGATTAATTACCTTCAGTAATGAAGTAGTGTCTTGGGACCCCACCCTAATGGAGTCTCATGTACCAGGCACTGAATGCACATGAGCATGGAAATGGTGCCTACCTCAAGGAGCTGCTAGGTTACTGCGGATAAAAAGTGCTAATTTCATTAGAAGCAGGTCAGAGTCACCTGAAATAACCCTTACAAGTGAAACTGCAATTATACGCTCTGATACCTGCAAGTAGTTCTGTATTTCCCCATAAACATCAGTGTCAAGAGGCCCTGCAGAGAAGGCCCTGGTTTTGTACACATGATGTTCATATCCTCATTGCCCTTCATCCTGGATTGTAGGACAGGAGACGAGTTAGGAGATTGAATTGTTCTAAACCTTGTTCATCAATGTTCAAACAACAAAGCTCAGAAAAGCAGGAGCCAGGACCCTATGGCAGGCTCAGAGCTCTGTGAAGAAGCCTCAGCCCCCCTACCTGGCTGTGGGAAGGTAATGGAGTATTTTGTGTGTTGGTTTCTCCTCCCCAAAGCAAGGATGTTCGTTTCCTGCTTCATTCATTCAGTTGTTCTGGTTACAGCCAGCCCCCTGCTAAGCAACAGCCACCCAGCACCCAGCCAGCAGGACCAGGCCATCAGATACTGCTCACACAAAGACATGAGCAGGGAGCAGCTGAGGATTCCTGCTCATTGTACATTTGGTCTCAACCCACTGAGCCACCCTGGTGTGGTTGTGCAGGTGGAGGGAGCTGCAATGCATGAGATGGGGGCTTCAGGGGTGCTTACTGAGGGGCCTGGCAGGGGCTCGCACTGGCACAGCACAGAGATGGGGAGAAACCCTGATCCTGCTGCCATGCTGGGGCTCTGACAAAGGCAGGTACCAGGGTTTCAGGCCCCTAAACAATGCAACACTTCACATTTATGTAATGATGCTATTTTGGTGCAGGTCGTCCAGAGGAGGATGGCAAATTGGAGGTGAAGGCAGCAGTCTGGGGAGCCATGCTCTGTGTGTGGGGATGGAGAGCAAGCATCAGTGCTCCTGAGGCTGAGAACAGGTGAGGTTAAGATGGAGAAGGTCCACGTGTTCAAACAGGTAACTAAGTCCCAAGAGGACCAGGTGTGATTTACTGTGGTTCTCCACTTCCAGCATCTATGCTGCTCTGTGGCCAGGAGAAACTGTGGCTGCAGCCTCCTTAAACCCTCTGTGACTTCAGGATGTGGAGGAGAGTGATGCTGAGCATGCCCACCCAGGGTGGATGCTTATCCAAAGGAGGAGGAGGAATCTAGTTTGCTGTTGAGAATCTGGAGAAGCTACATCTGCATGACTAACACCTGCTTTTGGTAAATGCTGCAGGGAGGGACCATCTCCTGGCTTCTAAACTTGTTATCACACCCCATATGCATCTTGGGTGCTGTCTTCCAGCTCTGTCTTGTAGTTTCTCTTAGCCACATACAAGAGAAATTAGCATTTTCTTTGCCTGTCTGTGGCAGAGGTAGGAAGCTGGACTTGGCACCTCTATTTTTGAGCAAGCAGAATTCAGGCTAGAACGAAAACTCAGTCTCCATTTGCATTCAGAAACAGCTTTGATTACAAACGAGATCAGGATGAAGACGGGAGGGATGCTGAGCTGTGTAGTGTGCTGTTATGTGCAGACCAGGTTCATGGCTCATTTGCTAGGTGCAATCAGGCTTCGTTCCCATTGTTAGCTCAAGCCCTGGATGCAGTGCAACCTTTCTACTTCTCAATGCCAACAGCTTTCATGAGCTATGAAAGCTACGTACTGGTCTGAGACAGTCAAGGACTGAAATAATCTGCTTTATTCCCAGCCAAGGAGACTTTTTCTGCACAGCTCTTAATTCTATCGATCTCCAACAGTTCTGCTTGAGAAAACCTTTCTTTCACAAAGCCCAGTGACTTGTAGCTGACCTCCAAGCGCTGCACAGAAAGGATGTGTCTGCATCTAAGAGCACCAACAGTACAGCAACTCCAGCCTGGAACAGGCCATTGATCTTGGAAGGGGTCAGGCACTGTAGGACTGCAATGACTGTATGTAAGGTCTGTTAGTAGACTTGGCATGCAATACTAAAAGATCCTGCCTTAGTAGAAGCAGCAGAGCCAGGTCTGGTATTTGGATACAGCCATTAAGAGGGACTTTTAAAGTACAAGTGGTCCTTGGTTAGAAATCACTGACTGCTAATGAAGTTGCCAGTAGACTGTGGTACCCCTTCTCTGGGCAACCCCTAAATCTAAAGGAAGGTCTCTGGGTTCTCCTCAAACTGTCCATAAAATCATACTCAAATTTGGGAACAAGACTGTAACTGTAAGAGAAGGAAAATTCAACACTAATCGTGTCATTCAAAACTCCAGATTATTAAGCAGTTCAAGGACTTTGTTAGCCTCAGGGGAGCTACCAAGGTGAGTGAATCATGATGAGAGAAACAGCCTGGGTTTAGTTAGTGGGAATTATGGATAAAGATGGTATTAATATTTATTGTTACAGAGGTCACATCATCAAAACTGTACCAGAGCATCACTGCCAAGTGGCAAGGCAGAGGCAAGCAGCCTGGCCTGGGCTTTCAAGCTCTTGGATAAGAAGCCACTGGATGATTTGTCAGCTGTTTGCAGGCTCGTGGCGCTGGGTATTGTATGTGCCCATGTCTCCTGGAGGCACACAGGGGTCCTCAGGTGGGTATGCAGCTACTATATGGGTAAATAAAGGTGAAGAACTTGGTACAGACAGCCTCTAAAACAGCTACAAAGAGTAGCATCCTGTGCTGCTCATGTACAGGTCAATGATTAACCACAGTGTTCCCTACCCCAACTTGCAACTGCTCCTGCCCCCTGCTTGGATGCAAGGAAGCAAAAAGAGCAGGAGACCAGCACTGCCCTGGGGGGGAGCAACAGAAAATGTGTCTGGGCTGGAAGTTTAAGCCCCATAATCATTAACGGCAGGAGCACAGGCTGCAGCAGGACCAAACTGGTCCATGATGGCTTGGGATCTCTGAACCCAGTGCTTCATGAGCTGCATTTTGTTCTGTGCTAGGCACAGGGCATTCAGATGTAGCTGGTGTTGATGGCAGGCACCAGCATCTGGGACAGTTCTACCAAAGGACCCATGTGCCTGAAGAGTAACTGTGTGCCTGACACCCTCCTGGAGCCAGCTGCAGATGCCCAGTCCTCCATCACACTGCATCCAGTCTTAGCGTGTCCCACTGCTCTTCTTCCATGACAAAAATCATTTGTTTTAGAAAGGAAACCCTGGAGCTCAGAGGGTCTGGGGGTTCCTGGGGGTAAACTGGATGTGGCTGTGCAAGTAGAAGGGTGACCCAGGGCCTGGCCAGTGATGCTCTGCATTGTGAGGGCTGCATCCTCCCCCCCCAGCAGACCCACCGCATGGCAGCATCTCTGCAGCAACACAGTGACAGAAGGATGGAGGAAGGGGGAAGTGACTCCGGTATCCTGAAAACAGTCAGGCAATTGCCAATTAGTCCAAATAACCCATCTGGCCCAGAAAAAGACCATTTAGAGGCTGTCTAATCACTGCTGAAGGAAAGAAAGAAACCCATTCTGCAATGCCTTTGAAAAATCCCTTCTCCCTCATCAAAGTATCCTTCCCTCCAGGGAGCCATTCAAGGTTTTGATTCTGTAGATTTATCACAGAGTTATTTGGTCAAAACATGAAGCAGCTTGTCAAAGTATTATGTTAAGTAGCATCAATTCTGTTTGCCTTCAGGCCTCGTTTAGTACAGAGCCAAAGCAGAATTAAGAAAGCAAGCATAGAACCAAGCTATTGTTAGCAAATCTCACTTTACTAGGCAGAATTTTGCTTTCTGGTCATGGTTCCTTCTCAGAACAGTGATCCATAAAGTACAAAGGGCTTTTGCATTATACAAAATCAAGACAGCATCTACACATCACTGTTGTGGCACGAGATCTAGCCTTCCTCTTGTGTCCAGCATGGACCCTCTTAACCTAAGAACCAGAAAGACTGAGGTTGCACCATAGCTACAAGCTGGTATTTTTGTTTTAGTTCTTTCCCTGCATGTAGATAACTTCACCCATGGCTCAGGTTTAAGTGTTTTTATTTTCACGGACCTTTCCATTTTGTTCCTGTTCCTGAAGCATGTCAACTTGCTCTAATGGAAATGAATGCATGCACTTGTAGGAGGGTCTCTGCTCTACCAGCATCTCCACACCATGGACAACCCCAGTTTCTGCCCGTGCAGTTGTCACTGAGATTAAGGCACCCCCTCATTAACAAGTTAATCCAATGTGCTCCCTACTACTCTGGTTGCCATCTCAATTGCATTTCCTCACTAATAAAGCAGCAGCTTTGAGTGGTGGCTGATTGTTCTACACCAGAATGTCACTTGAAAGCCGTTATATTTAATCTCTGTAATAACCTACACCCAGTAACATAATTGGTGAGAAAAGCTACTTTATTTCAAACTAGATAAAAGCTCTGCAGAGATCTCATACACTGATATTTTTGCTAGTGAAATCAAATGCTTCAGTAATATAATGATAATATTGTTAAAGCCACTTGGTTTTACAATTAAAAGGTACCTGCCTCATTGCCAAGATACAGCATGAGACAAAAAGCTCTTGTCTTGTTCTATTTGGTACTAACATTTTAATTTAGCTTTCATCTGTTTAACTGCTGCTTTTATTAGCAGCTTCATCTAAACTCCAATCCATCATGACTCTTATGCAAACCAATATTAATATGCCTCACTATTTCCACCCCCTCGCTGGAGAAGCCATCCAGTTCTCAGTGCTCTGAAGAAGGCACTGAAAGGTCGCTGTTGCTAAAAGATGACACATTTCAGTGAGTGATCCCTCCATCCATCCATCACCAGCCATACACAGCACACACTGAACAGGGTGTAAGTAAAAACTGAAGCACCTGTAATCACTGGTCACTCTTCAGACCTAGGTTGTAGCACATGGATACTGATAGAGTTCTAAGCCGTCTTCTGTTACGGTGGCCTATTCGCAGCTAGCCCACTCGTTTCAGCTCACCAGTGGCAGAAGGTAACTTATCACTGTTGTGTGGCCAGAGCCCAGCTGTGATTTAGGGCTGGAGATGAGCAGGGTGGAAACTTGCAAAAGCTTCTAAATCAGTGGGGCAGCTCTAGGGCATGACAAGATGTCCACGAGCAGTGAGCAGAAGGCCGGATTCTTGTGCTATCTCAGAGGTGTTTATTCCTCTCCTCCTACTCAAGATGTACAAGCACAGAGTAGTGAGTCCTCCACCACAACCACATGATGCTGCCTAGAAACACTGCATGATGCCACTACAAAAACATCTCATTAAGAGCTTCTCTCCTTTCTGTTATGATAATACGAAGAGCAGAAATGGGATAAACCAAGCCTGGGTTAGTCTGGTATGTGGCAGGCTCAATTCTAGAGAAGCAGCTTCCACACTTTTAAAGCTGTTTCTTCAGTTTATGAAAATTCCATGTTCTGTAAGGCCAGTAAAGCAGGGTATGCATGAAACAAGCCTGCCAAGGTGACCATGGGCTGGAGAACACATGTAGACAGGCCTAAGGAGCTGCAGCTGCATCACCCATCCTTCCAAATCCAGCCTTCTCCCTTCCTCAGGCCTTCATGGCAAGGGAGCTTTGGGAGGCATCATCCCACCTGGTGTTTTGGCTGATTAAGGTTGCAGGGAATACTGGGAAAGGAGATAGGACATAAAACTATGGGGCAGGGTAGAAGCCTTTTCTGGGGGTAAGGTGGGAGGTTGCAGCTCTGTGGCTCTGCCTATTGCAAGAGGAGGCCCTGCAGTGCTAAGCTGCTTGTTTTGCCTGGAGAAATGGATCCCTGCCAGACCTTCTCCCAGAGGGCTCATCTCCTTCCTCAGCACCCGTGCTGCAGAAAGGTAAGACCCGTAACGTGTCTGTCATCTCCTAATGTGAGGTGGCTTCCCTTCCTAAGGGCATCTCTGTCCGGTCCATTATCTTCTCAGAGACCAGCAAACAGCCTGTGGGAACCAAAGCCGGGTGCTGTTTGCAGTGTGGAAGAGTTAAAGTCCTTTTCAGTAGAGCAGGGCACTGAACAGCAGTAGCTTCAGTACTGCCTGCCCTTGTTAAAGGCACTGACTATCCCTGGGGCATGGGCAAAGAACCTGCAGTGGGGGCTGAGGTGGTGAAGGCTCCAGCAAAGGTATAACAGAAAGAGATGCAAAATCCACTGTATCATGCAAATGGGCTGATGTGTGTTGGGCACACCAGAGACCCTGCAGAGCTGCTGCCTGGATGCTATTTAGAGCACTGAGGTGTAAGGGTCTCTGTCTCACCCAGAACTCCTCCTGTTGGGAAGGAGGTGGTAAGAGGCTTCCTGATAGGACCTTCACAGCATGCTGTAGGGCCCTTCTGCCTCCCAGGAAGCCCACCCTGCTCCCCATCCTTGCGCAGGAGCCTCTGCTCTAGCTGCAACAAATAGAGGAAAACAAACTAATGAGGCATTAGGGCTAAACTTAGCTGCAATTAACACTTAATTACCAACCTGAAAACACTTGCTCTATTTTGCCAGGGCCTGGAAAGGTAGAACCAATTAGCTTAATCTTGTGTGGTAGAAACTTTCAGCTGGTTCAGATGCCTGTCATGGATGGGACCCTGGGAGTAGCTGGTGTTTGAGACCACAGTTCTGTATGTGGCAGGTAATGGGACACAGCCCTGCCTGGGGAAGAGAAGGACTGTATGGCAAGGATGCTGTGAGCCAAGTTATCTCCTCTGCTCTTGATGGCCTTGTGCCAATCTCTGTTTTCTTAGCCTGCTTGTCTGAGAGACTGTTCTCTGCCCATAGCTTTGTTATGTCTCTTCCCTTAAAGTAGATGGCAGGTAAGGGGGGCTGATGGACAGGGAGACGGAAATACAGACAGATCTAGAGAGCAGGCAGAAGACAAAGCCACCCATGCTTGCCTGTAAATCTCCTTCTGAGTCACTAGTGCAAGTTCCTCGGGGTTTGTTTGGGTGGACTTGTATGCTGTGCTGAGGACTGACTATGGTCTGATCATGCACTGCCTGCCTGAAGCTGCATGAGCCTTTCTTAAGCCTCTGCTTTGGAGAAGAGCTCAACCTGACACCAAAGCTTCTGCAGAAGGTATCAGAGCAAGTTTGTACGTGCTCATGCATACTTTGTATGCCACTGCTCTCTCCTGGAGGCTGTAGGCTCTGTCTAATACATATCAGTGTAAGCAACCTTTGCATGGCTCTCCAGAGAAGCAGGGAAGGTATCCTAGGAAAAGATGCTCTCTTGAGCATACTTTGTGGTAAATGCATAGTCCTTTGGGTATGGGGAAGGAGGAAGAGGAACATACAGACTTGTTGCTCAGCAGTCTTCCTCTCATCTTCCCACAAGGTCTGCTGTCTGCCTGTATGCTGGTCAGCATGAATGCTGATCGGACCCATGACTGCAACATGTAGTAAATGAGATTTGGTTACCAACATTTCCCCCCACCATGTGCTATCTGTTCAGAGCAGACACATGAGATGCTTGTGTTTCACACTCCAACCATGTAAGAACTGTCATGCTTCTCCCTCCACCCTTCTGTAAATGGAAGGAAGGTGTGTGGCATTCTGAGAACTAAAGAAATGTCCACACCAGCAGTCTGAGGACTGATGAAGTATGTTCAGATGCTGGGATTATTTCCTTTCACAGCCCAGGGCTGTCATGAGCTGAGCATTTGGATGCTCTTCCAAAGAGGCTGGAAGGAAAAGCCCTCCAGGAAGGGCAGCAGAACAAACTCCCATCCAATAACAACAGACCCTGGCATGCAGCTACCGAGGCCTGTACCAGGGCAAGTGCTGCAACAGTTTGTGCTCCCACATTCGAGCCTGTGCCTCAGCTGCAGAGGACCAAACAATGTCATTATAGTGGGAGAGGCTGTGAAGACTAACCAAGAACCCACCAGCTGGGAGCTCAGCTTCTGTCTTTTCTTAGTCCTGGTCACAAACTCCAGCCCAGCTTAACATGAAGCTGGCAGGAAAACTTAGCTCCAAGCATAATAATAACTCAGGAAGGGCTTACAGGCAGAATGTATGAGAAGAATCTGTGCAGCGGTTAGCTTGGTGAGCTTCTCTTCTGTAATAAGAAGGCTGCCTGGGAGAACTGAAGGAGCTGTGTTCTAGAAGGATCTCATGAACAAGTCTATTAAGCACCTCTGAAGTCTGCCACAGTGATAAATTAAGCTGAGATGGCTGGAGGCAGCCACCATGCTCTGTGCCAGCTGTCTACCTGGTTCCTCTCTTTCTGTAGCAGGAGCAGATAAATGATATCCATATTTGCTCCTAAACTGTTGCAGTTTATAGCCTGGGCTGGCTTTAAGTGAAAGCTGCTGCATGAAGCCAGCCCAGCTATCAGACTGGCTGCAGGAGAGGCAGGTTCTGTTGCTTCCTCTGCTTCACATGGTTGCACTTGTAGGATTGTAACTTTTACTCATCCTGATTTAAACTGCTGTCATGTCACACTTCAAGACTACCCGTTGATACTTGGCAGTCAGCGTGACTTGTAGCATGGCTAGATTACACCTCCTCACTGGAATACCATGTGGAGAAACTGCAAAGAGGTGAGGCTCTGCTTAAGAGCTTACATGCAGCAAGAACGACCAGGATAGGAGGGAGGCTGAAGTGAGAAGCCAGTTCTGACGCCAAGGAGAACTCAGGCATTTCAGCTGTATCCTATGTCAAGATTTAGGAACGTTTCTGCTTCTCAGGTACACCAACCTCTGGGGAAAAAGACTTCTCAATTAAGTTAAGCCTAAGAAATGTGGAGGTAACAGAAGAAACGCATTAGTCTGGATGCCTGCCTCTTGTTTGTTCATCCTGGTGCTTGGATCAGCAAAGCACCAGTTGGCTGTTCCCTTATGAAATGATTTAATCATCCAACATCTGGCTCCTTTGAGTTAGTGCCTGCTTAGGTCCCTGCTAGACCTTCCCAATAGACCTCAAACTTTTAGGCTTTGTCAAATCTTTAAGTGCAAATTCCAGGGAAACTGATCGTGTGCCTTAAGGGTAATTAAATGCAGTGACTTGGGGACTGCAGTCAGCAGGCTGGCTGTGGGGATGACAGGCTTTGACACTTGCTCCTGCAGTGTCCTTGTGCAACTCACCACTCAGAACAGCAGCTTTTCTCTGGGGCTGTTTGGCTCTGAAGCCCTGGGCTGAAGGTTGTGCTGCTTGAGGAAGGAAACAGCTGACTGATTCTCCTCTGGTCAGCGCTAGCTCTGGGGAACGGATGAAGGACGACGTGTGATGTTAACCCTTCACATAAATAGGACAAGGGGTAATGGGTTCAAACTTAAAAAGGGGAAGTTTAGGTTAGACATAACGAAGGTTTGATATAAGGAAGAAATTCCTCCCTGTGAGGGTGGTGAGGAGCTGGAACAAGTTGTTCAAGGAAGCTGTGGCTGCCCCATCCCTGGCAGTGTTCAAGGCCAGGTTGGATGGGGCCTTGAGCAAGCTGCTCTAGTGTGAGGTGTCCCTGCCCATGGCAGGGGGTTGGAACTTGATGATCCTGAGGTCCTTTCCAACCCTAACCATTCCCTTGTCTCCCAGGGCAAGATTTCCCAAGCAACCTTGGGAGCTTTGTGTTTCTTTGCCCTCAGGCCTGTACCCATAAACATCTTTAGCAAAGCTTTCCTGTTGCTGTTTCCAGGCTGTGTGGGCTCCACAATATCTTTCCTCTTAAACTGCATGAGAGCCTTCACCTGGCTAAGGGGGAACTTGGCTAGTTAGTTGTTCACAAAAGGAGTTGTGTGTCAAGGGAAAGGGTGACTCTGCTGAACTGGGGAGCCATCGGGACCCTCGAGAAGGACTGTCACGTTCCTCACTTTAGCTGCAGGAAGAAAAACCTCCTGGTGTACATAAGCTCCTTAAACAGCTGCAGATGAATCCACTTCAGCAGAAAGCCAGCTCCACCAGAACACTGGCTGTGAATGCAGGAGTGTGAGCTGCCTGACACCCAGACCTGGATGGCCTCGGGCAGCAGGAGAGGGCAGATTGGCTTCTCCCTGGGAGGTGGAGGAACGCCTGCCTGCACAAGGAGTTGGGCTCATAAAGAGCAGCCTGACGTGCCTGTTAGAGCACAAGTGCTTATCCAAGTACCAAACTAATTTCATCACCTCCCCTGCCAGGGCAAGAGGAGTAGAGGGATTAGTTTGAACTCTGACGATCATATAATAACAAGCTGTATGCAGCTACTAATCCACTGGAAGGATTAGCAAACTTCAAGTTGTCTAGCTCTGCATAATGGGAAGCGAAGAACAGCAGCTTCCCTGTTGTATCTATTGAGTCTGCATTCCCTTCAGTGGAAGCATAGAACATGACGAGACAAGGTTTTCCAGTCTGTTATGAAATGGGAACCTAATGTGCGACTAATGGAGTACTGCTAGAGATTCTACAAGCATCCATTCAGCCAGGAATATGGATTTAAGCTTTACTGTAGGAGTGCATCTTAAATACCCACCACAAAAGAGCAGATTGATTTCAGCAGGCTAATGTTAAAACACGTCATTTGAGGCTCTCTGGGAGTGATGTCCTACAGCCTGTGTGCTCTGCATGTCCTCAGTCTCCAAGCAGACTGCTCTGCTAATGCAGAGTGAAGAATACCACTGAACCTCCCAGCTTCCCCGGCACAATCCACATGCAGCTGGCAAAAGAGCCCAGTACAAAACACAGGACAGTAATATGCCAAGGAGTAGATAATAGCAACTGGAGTTGCTACTTACTGTCCTCTCTCCTCTCAAACTCCAAGAACAACTCTGAGTGCTAGATAGCTCAAGGTTTTTTTCCATGGGGAAGCCAGACTGGAGACCAGAACCAGACATGGTAGTAAGAAGGCAGTTTGAGGGCTTGCCTGAACTTACTCATGAATAACTAGAGTAACCAGCCCTGTCGGAGCCTGGAAAAGAGAGCTGTGACTCCTCATCCTCCTCCCTGGTTCCCTTCTAGAGTAGCAGAAGCAATGAGTAACAACCTGCCTGTGCTGCGGGCTGGCCCCGTCCCCGACTGCTCCAGTGGTGGCTCATGCTGCCTCCTCCCATGTCGCAGGGCATTGAGAGCAGCATATGAATGTTGTGCTGGGGCTTGTACTGGGTGACTTCTCTTCCGCTCCAGTAGAGAATTCCAGTGGAACACTGGAGTGCACAAAGGATGAAAGCTTCAGCACAATGTGCTCCTGCCAACACTTGGCAGGGCCACAGGAGCTTTCTTGCTCTTGCAGTGCAAAGGGGCACTACCACTCACAATAAGATGGTAGCAAAATACTAGTTTCCACCAATAACTTCTTCCACTGTTTCTTCCCAGTTGCAACTGGTGCCGCTGAGAGTCCATGGGAAAAAGCTCTAGTATAGACAAGGTCTCTGCATGTAAATGAATGCTACATAAATAACCCCCATCTTCCCTCAGTTCCTAGGTTGTGTACTCTATGCACTAGAATTCTCTTCAAAGACCTCCCAGTTCATTCTTTATGCTCTAATTAAGGATCAGTGCCAATTAACTATCTTCAATAGAGAAGCATCTTCCGCTCAGCAGCCAGGAAGTGTCTGAATAAGATCCTGCCGTACAATACACCCATGAAAGGGGAAGCCCTCCCTTTTTGGAAAGGGCTTCCAAGATTAAAAACCCGGTATAGAATACAGGATGCCTACTTTAAAAATATTGTGTGATAAGATTAACTGATGGCATCCACCAATGCAGAGTGGTTTCTTATATGCTTCATACAGCACTCAAGCATGCTATTGCATTGCCAAGGCTGAGCTAGGTACCATCATGGCAATAGCAGGTGTGAAAACAGAATGCAAGACTTTCCAGAAGCTGATATTAAAACACTGTCTGCTTTTCCTTCCAAGGGTGTTATCAGTCAAGATCAGCAGTGCAGTGTCAAATCTGATGCTAAATATTGATTCAGATCAAAAATTACCAATAGTTACGCCAGCTTCTAAGCTGCCCTGGTAGTCATCACCTCTTGCCTTTCCTTCCTATAGCTCTTCACCTGTTCCATAAATAACCAGGGCAATTTAGATTGCTGCTGCACTGTGTTCTGAGCAAGAGCTGTGCTAATCGTCTGAGCAGGCGAAGGCAGGGGAATGTCATTTCTGAGCTTGGCTGGAGATGAATACATCAGCTCCCCAGCCAGTTACAGGCTAAGTTAAAAATGCACTATTCTAAATGAAAATTAGATGGGTTAAATACTATGGGGGGAGGGAGAGAAACGGGATAATCCCTTCAAAGCTTTAAATGGAAGATTCTCAAACCTGCTTTAGCTGCTGTGAGACACAGGAACAGCCTCAGCATTAACACCTCTGCAAAACTTCAGCCAGGCAGAGGAGCTGCACTGCTTTTTGGGGTACATACACTTGAACTGGTTATATGTGAAGCAGATGTAAGTTAGCTCACCCTGCTAATGGTAGCTCAATCTGGTGACCATTCACAGCCTGCTCTGAAGAATAAAAGGCTACAGGAGGAAGAGTGCAGACTTTATGATGAGAAACAGGAACTGTAAAACTATACTGGGGGATGTGGGAGAACAGCAAATTACTCCATGAGCAGCAGAATCCACGAAGTCTAGTCTGATGGGATTTACACCCATCACATCTGCCAGGTATTTCAATATATAACATATTTGGAACTAGCAATGAATACAAATGCTTTTGTGGAGCACATTGTGTGTACATCTCATTTTTCACACACACAAAAACCCAAACAGGCTAAATAAATCTCTTATGTTCAAGGAGAATCCCCATACCTGCTCAGCACAGGCTAGGGTTTGCTATCTGAATTTTGCTAACTGATCCCTTTGCAAAGAGCAGGGGACGGGTCTATCCTGAGATGCCTTGGGAATTTCTGGAGCAGCTTGTTGCAATCCTGATTGTGCTGAGATTTGAGCTCTGGACAGGAAGGCTGGGGAAGGGGGATGTAGAACAGTGCTCTGCAACCAAGTCACTCCAGTGAATGTAACCTTTTATTCCATGTGGATTCAGCTCTTTTGAACTTACCCGAATCCTTCTCATGGCTGCCACAATCTCCACGCGGCTGTTGGGCCTGGGTACGTCCAAGCTACCGATGTACTGCAAGACACAACAGTGAGATGTCTGTAAAGCAATGCACAAGCTAATGGTGGAGGCTTCTTCCAAACAAACACCACCTCTCATTTAGTCCTTGCTTGGTTAAGCTCTCTTGACCTAGGCACAATAGGAATATCTGTTGTGGGCAATGTTATCAAAGTCAGGGAGAAGTTCATGGATCTGTAATGTTGGGTGTGAGCTTCTGACCTCATTCAGACTCTGGATGCTCCTTTACCAGTGCTTTGCAGGGCAATGCCTGTTGCTGATCAAGTCACACTTTTGTGGGTCTGAAAATGAGACTGTCCATCCTCTGTCATTCTTCACTATACCTGCTTTTACAAGACTCAAAGCTAAAAGCACGCAGGTGTTGGGAAGTTATCGGGATGTGCAACAACTGCCTTGCCTGGAAAAGGCTCATGACTCTGGTCCTTTTGGTCTGGGCCCCCTTCCCTCTGGACACCACTGTCTCTGCTTGGTTGGACCAGCTCAGCTGTCTGCAGGATCCTGGTAAACCCACTCAAATCTGCATCCTACACCAGGAGGTTTTAACTATGCTTAGGGGAGCTGCTATGCTAAACAAGCTGCCTGACGAAGCTGTGATTGCACTGCCCTTGGCATTGGGTGCTGCACTGAAGTGAGCGTAAGCATCAGTCCTAGCAGGGCCCTTTACTCAGAGGCTGAGACATGGGCAGATGGTGTGTTCTCAGCACCTCCGCCTCTACCCCTTCACTACACCTACAGCTTCTACCAGCCAGCTGCCTGTTCTCTTGCATGCAATGGCTGTATGCGGCTGATGGTACTCCGGTTGTTAGGGAAGACCTGCAGGCAGACAGCTTCCTGCTGCTGCTGTTTCTCCCTCCTGTGTGTTCTTCCCTGTGCTGCCTGTACTCCCCCCTTACGCTGGGTTGTAATGCTTGTGTACCAAAGCAGGCTCTGGTTGTGCACTTGCTGGCAGGAGGTGGTACTTGTGACAGCACAGATGCACAGAGTGCTGCCTGCACCACTGCCAAGTGGAGGAGGCACAAAGCTGCCAGCTCAACCTCGGGAATGAGGAAAGCATGCAGTGTCCTGGAGGGGCAGCTCATGTGTGGAGCAAAAGGCCACTAATGTTGTGAAGCTGTGGCTCACAGCTCTGAGGAAATACCAAGGGCATGTTGGTGAGGACAAGACAAATGCCATCTGAGTGAGGTGGTGAGTGGCCCGATGAGAAACATCAGTGTCCTGCCAGCATGGGCTGGTGCTGAGGGCAGGGTGCTGGACTCCGTGCTGGTGTGCTCCCAGGTGAATCCATCAGCTCCCTCAGTGTAACACAGCCCATCTCTGCATGGCTGTCACAGGCAGCTTAGTGGAGGAGGCAGAGGGCAGGTTACAAAGCTTGGCTTACAAATGCTCTCAAGAGCATTTGGTTCGTGAATCGCATCTGGGGTTTGAGTGTGTGGTTTCCAGTTGTGGAGGTTTTTGGAAGTTGCTCCCCTATGGACAGGGGAGGAGAAGGGGCAGCTGATGAGGAGGCCCTTCCAGACACATGAACAGAGATACAATACTTCCCCCAGAACAGCCCCTTTGCTATCGCTGTTCCTGACATAGTTCTGGTTTTATTTCTCTAATGCTTGTGGCTTGCAATGTGTTTTAGCTTTAAAAACTTCTGCTTAAAAGGGCTTTCAGAGAAGAGTTCTGGCTCAGTATTTACTGCTCTTCTGCCTGCCTTGAAATAAACACCACAAGCAATCTGAAAGGTCATCGGGCTTTCCTGATGCTTCTGTAAATGCCTTTGCAAAAAGGCATTTTTAAGAGCAGTTAAGTTCAGCTGTAGCCTTTGGTAAACCACAGCAGAGTCAAACTGCTCTGCCCACGAAAGCTTGAGGGCAGTGGGGAAGGGAGTGACTGAGCCAGGATTTCCCTCTGCCCTGGTGGTGAGGACATATCCATATCACTCCCCATCTGAGGTCTCTTTGGTTGGCAGGCACCTCCTTCCCTGCTCCGCAGTGGCTGTCAGTGCAGTCGCAGGTAATCCAGATTAATTTAGTGTGGCTGGCTGGCTTTTTGTCTGCGAACAACAGGGCTGAATTGGGGAACAGGCCATGCTACCGAAGATAAATTGATAGGTTGGGACAAGAGGACATCCTCCAAACCCCCTGCTTTGGCCTTGCTGCAGTTTGGGTCCTTGTGCTCCCATGCAGAACCCTCCCTGCTTGTGAAGCATGGCACAAACAGGCACCCCTCCACAAGCAGCTCCCAGGACTGACCTCCTCAAGTTTGTCCCTGAAGATTATAGGGCGAGTAAGGCAGTTTGGTATGTGGAGATTAGAGACTAAATGTGGTCACTAAGATTGCCTGGTGCGAGACACCTGGCACCGGTTACAGCCCTGTCATTGTCAGTTGTGGCTGAGTGATGTGCCAACAATGCACGTCCTCATTGGAAGAGTCAGATTTTAGAGCAGAACTGAGCAAGCATGCTGCTGAGGTAATGCAAACCCCATCTCAGACCCACACATCTTCACAGCGTGGTAGCCGCTTTCTGAACAGCTCTGGCTGCCTGAAGCTGTCAATCTGAAGAAGCCAGCTCCACTCAGTTCAAGGTACAGTTGCTTCATGTGTTTTAAAAATCAAAATGAGGAGTTTTCTTCTCCTCAGCACAGCAAATCTTAGTTTAAAATAAAGAAATCAAAGATAAATTGTTCTTCTCCCCTAAGGAAGAGAGCTATTATTAAAATGTGATTAACTGTCCATTCAGATCCATCCTCCAACCTCCTTAAATCTCACAGCTCTTAGCAGGAAAACCAAACCACACAAAATCCTCATTTCAAAGCTTTATTTGAATATATATGCCCCCTCTTTCCAGCTCAGGAGACAGCAGGCAGGAATTCAATTTCTAATCTGTGCTAGGCCACCTGCAAAGAGGGAAAGGGAACCCTAGAGTTGCTCCAGCAAAATGCAGTTCTTCTTGTCAGCTGAATTATAAACCCTGCACCATCTCCAGAATGCCAATTCCAATGGAGGCAATATCTGAGAGCGGTGCTGCCAGACTGCTCATGATCAATATGGAATCAATTTATGACTGTTCAGTGTTTCTGATACCCGAAGACTGCATTTAAACGAGGACCTGCACAGCTTCCTATGCAATGAGCAGGTTGGATGGAATAAGGCACTAGCATGGTTTTAAGCAGCACATACCAGCCTGCTGGTTTCCAGGGGAATACAGAGCTGTCACTCACTGCAGCAGGAACAGGGTCCTACCCAACTGATGACAGGCACCAGGTCGAGCAAGGACATGCCACAGGCAGTGTCCATTGCGCTGTCAAGAGGGGTCTTTCCAGATCAGTTCTCAAATGAAGCGCACAAGGCAGCTTATAAGGGTAAACAGATGGAAAAATACTAGGAGAAGAACCTGTTTGATTGTGCTGAAGTGTAAGGCTTTGCTAATTGATATTTTGTTTACAATTCCTTAGACCTGGCACCGGAAGAGCTGAAGAACGCACGGTGGGCATGGTTGGAAGGGGCACAGCGAGCCCCGGGCTGAGCCTATGGGGCCATGGGCCCATGGCCAGCAGGTGCCCAGGACCGGCCCGCAGCGACCCAGTGCCCGGGGCAGCTCTGCAAAGGGCGAGGGCACAGAGAACCCAGTACTGCAGGGGCTGCGCGGGGCGCCTCTGCCCAAGCCCCCGGAGCCCGGACGGGACCAGGGGCTCTGACAGCCGGTAGGGAGCCGCGCTGCACCCCCAGATTGAGGTCCCCACCGTACCCGCCGCCGCCCGGGGCTGGGGGAGCGCGTCCGGGGCTCACCTTGGCCTGGAAGTGGATGCCGTGCTGGAAGGCCTCCTCGTTGTGCAGCGGGACGCGGGAGTCGCAGCCATCGTCCACCAGGTTGTACCGGTTCTTCACCGGCATGGCGGCGGGCGGGAGGGGGCCGCCTCAGGCCGCGGCCCCCCCGGACATCCCCGGCGGCGGCGCCCCCCGGCCCCGCAGAGCCCCGGTGCGCGTTCGGGTCCGGGGCTGCCCGAGCCCGGCCGCGTTTTGAATGAGCGTCCGCGGGTGCGAGCGGGGCCCCGGCCCTCGCCGCGCTGCCATTGGCCCGAAGTTCCCTCACGTGATGCGGGGGGGGGCCGGTGAAGCTCCGCCCCCCCGGCAGCCGCGGCCCGGCCGCTGTGGGGAAAGGTCCCGCCTGGCCGGGGCCGGGCCGGGCGGAGGCAGCGCGGGGGGACCGGAGCCGAGCCGCGTTAGATCGGCCATGGGCCGGCTGCGGGGAGCAACCACCCCGAGCGGGCCTGGTGGAGCCGCGATTCAGCATTGGGCTGGGCCCGCTGGGAGGAGAGAGCCTGCAAGGGAGGTTTTGCCTGGGGAGGTTCTCTGTGGGTTTGACAGGAGCGCCTGGAACACCCTGCTGAGGTTGAGCTGGTGCAGGGTTTGTCTTCCTGCGTGTCTGGGGCTGTCCTGGCCTGGTGGCTTTAGTACAGAGCAGCAATGCCATGTCTTAACTTCCCAGGGCATGAAAGTACCAATCCTTGTTCTCGGGTGTAAATACACCGCAGGGAAGTGTCCGGGTGTATCCTGGAGCAGGTGAATTTCCCTTGGGTGTAGTGCTGTGCTCCTGGTGCAGGGGCCATGGATGGAGTCACATCTTAATCGAATTACTTGTGGTTTTGGACAGTGTAAGTGATGCTGTGTCGGGTCAGCAGCACCCACTCCGTTTCCTGTGTTAGAGGACAGTGTACACCATCATCTAGGAGCTCACCGCAGCTCCTGCACAAGAGTAGTTGACTAAACCCATTGCGTATGTCCAGTGTTAATGTGACTGTTCTGCAAGTGATTCACATGTAAACTGTCAGAAGCCTGTTGCACAGCTGATGCCCGCTGTCTGGCTCAATGCTGTCAGGATTTTGGGCGCTTTGTGCACTCAAGGTCTTCTTTCCTTCCAGTTTCCTGTTGCTGGCATGGCCCTACCAGTGTGGAGTAGAGTCCTTGTGGGTGCTGCTCTGGAATACTCACCGTGCCTGAGCGTGCTATTCATCTCAGCAGGCACCGACACAGGTAAGGGATGAAGCACATGCACAGCGGGGGTGTTGAGACCCAAAGACTTGTCTTTTGACTGTTAGTATGGCCATGCTCTTTGCCGTTTACAGGAATGATCAGAAATACGAGTTGTGTAGGATCCAAGGGGCCAAGGCTTATACATGCTCCAACTGACCCCATCTGGGTTCCCCTGATTTAACTTTTGAGTGATCAGTTGTAACTTTTTGTCACACAAATAACTCCCAGCCGTATGCTTGAATGTTGCTGGACACCACCTTTCATGTGGCTTTCACATTACCAGGAGAGAAAATTGTGGCCACAGGTGGACAGTGCAGAGCTCCCTGTCTCCATCTCAGGGGTGTTATTGTCCTGAGTTTTGTGGCATCTCTGAGTACTTGGAAGTCAGTGGGAGACTGGCAAGAGCCAGAAGTACAGAAACTTATGAGAGGGAGAAAAGCCCAAAGGATTCTTCTTGGTTCACTGGCTGTGACCCTACATGTTCAAGTGCTTTATGGGATTAGCAGCTCATTCTGGCACCTGAGCTGGGATAGGTTCTGTGGTCAGCCTCCTCTTGTTGCTAGGTTTTGTTTCCAGACAGGCTTCTCTTTCTTTCCTTCCAATATATAATATTGCATTACCTTCCATTTAAATATTCCCACGTTTATGCTGATACCTCTTTTATAAAGTCTAACTCAAAATAGGAGTTGTTTCAGGTATGCAAATACATTCATTGGTTTCTGTCCAATATGTTAGCCTAGATACACATCTTGCCTGCAGATTCATCAGTTTAGGTCTCTGTTGGTGATTTTGTGTGGTCTTTATGCTGTTTAGCATGTACTTAGAACATTCCATGGTGCTTTTGTTATCTTGTATGAATCTTCATTTAAAAGTATCTGTTCACCTGAATGAATAACCTAGATTTTGTGTGCAAATGTCCTTGGACTGATTGAGCAAGATTCAGGTCTTTGGTTTTCCTAAGCCCGAAGAGAAGGAGATGCCACCCAGTCAGCCTATCCTTGTGCTTCCTTTGATGCTAACGCCAGCAAAGCTCAACTAGTGAGGGGAAAAACCCCAACACAGCCACTACTGGTGAGTCTCTCCATTGATTCTGCAATACTGCATTTTAACTGGGGCATGCATGAACCTGTCAGGTGCTGAGCTGCTCAGAGTTTCTCCTCGTTACCCTCCCATTCCCACAACAGCATTCCTATATAAGAGGGAGCATAAGGGCTCTGCTTTGGGTAGTTACATTTTTTAATCTCATAGAAAGGACAGGATGAAATAACAAGAATGGTCTTTTTATTTTTATTCTGGTGCTCTCCAGTATCCCGCAGATTATAAAATCCTTTGGGTAGGGGGAAAGGAACATCTCATGGGAATCCTGAGAAAAAGAAGGCAACTGTGATTTAATAAAGCTTGCGGTGCCAGACTGTGTTAGATCACAATTGAATGGAAGTGTTTAATATTCCATGTTCATTAACTTCCATGAACTTTTCATAGGGCTTAGCTCTTCTAAGGTTAATGGTTTGGATCTGTGTTTGAGAATTAAGTTTGAAGGCTGCTGAACTTAAAAAGCTGTTAGCTTTCCAGTTTGCTTATTAGACAAAGAGAATGCTTGGACTCCACTGCAGGTAAGAAAGCTGTGCCTTTTCTTTCAGATAATAAAACTGGCCAAATATGTGGAATTAAACAGTTTCACAGTACATCATCACGGATTTAGTATAAACCCCCACTAGCATTATCCCTTCTTGAAGCAAACAGTTAGCCAAACTTCATAGTGGGTGTTTGCATCAGATGGAGGGACTGTGCTAGTTATTCCTTTGATGTGCAGAGCACACATAGAAAGTCCCATTTCTCTGAACACAGTAGGAGTGAAGCACCAAAGACAGCTTCTTGGCACATAGCTTCAAGTGTTTTTCAGAGAACAGGTTTGTATCGGATTTCTTTTTCAGGCGCAGGCTACCAAGATTTCTTCCCTTCTCTTTCTCTCACATGGATGCACATTTGTGACTGCATTGACATTTACTCTGCATGGAAATCCCTCTTACACGGATGTGATTTTTTAGAGACCCGAATGCGGTGTAAATTGGACAGTGGGTATTATATGCAAGGTGTTCTTTAATCATTTTGTCAGTTGGCTTGCAGGAAAGGTACCTGTTGCTCCATCTGATGCTCTCAGGTTTCTTCCAAACCCACCTTCATAACTCAGATGAAGGAGTTGCAGAGGCGGTGCATGCTTTCCAGAGGAGATCCGGTCTTGATGCCAAGGAATTTTCCCCTTTTCTGCACTTATTTCAGCACAGCAGAGCTGCAAAGATTGTAAGTGACAAATAAGATGTGACATAGCAAGAATGATGAGACAGACATCCAGTAATAGCAGACAAAACCTCTGTTACAGGAAATCACTTCCATATCATACTTTCAAGATCTGAGAGATGTGTGTATGCATACTATCTTAGCAGATCTGGTTCTGTCATGCAACTTTATCAATGTTATTAATACTTATTTGTGCTGGTGCAATTCTTAGAGTAAAGCCTCCGGTGTGCTATCATGCTAGCAGCTTTGCAGTGTGCCAGTGGACGTCCCTTTGAGATTTAGCAGCTGAATCCACTTGCCATTCTTCAGGATTTCCAGAACTTCAGACACATTCTGCTTCCCTTACAATTGCTGTACTCAAGGAAGGAAAATTAAGCAGTACTAGAAGAGAACAAAATCTGTTTGCTTTTTTTGGTATCTTAAGACAATCAGTGATCAAAAGTTAAGATGCAGACTTAAGGGGAATAGCATGTCACGAGATCTCCACAACCATGAAATGTTGCCATATGAAGCTACTGCAAAGTCAGAGGGTTACGTATGTGTTTCTCCTCCTGTTCGAGGAAGCTGTACTCTCCCCTAGTGAAAAAAAGATCTGGAAGCAAGGGGAGGTAAAGAGTTACATTCCCCAGTATGTGGCTGCCCAACCTGCATTTAAATGAATTGATCTTGAGCTTCCATTTAACTGAAAAAATGGGAACAAATCAGAATCCCCAACTGTTGCCAGCTCTGAACTTTTCTGTGCAAGTGAATTAGCAAACTAAAGTTGAAGTAGTTCATGTGTGTGTTTTGACCTGCAGTGCCTCTTGTTTGCTTTACAGCAGATAACTATCACTTGTGATCACTAGGTGATAAACTAACATCTTTGTTTAAACAAGCAAGCCCGGGGGCACCAACTCATTGGTGACATGCAGCACTGTCCTTGTTTCAGCCCCCTCAGTGTCATACGTGTCCTTTGCAAATACCGGGTCTGCTGGGTTAGATGGTTGTGCCAGATTTGTGTTGCTCAAGAAGAAACAGAAGCTTAATGTCTTGAAGGTTCAGCTCAGTGGCGTGGCCAGGCAGCCTGCCTGTTAGGGTAGCAAGCCTCTTTCATGCATGGCCAGTTCCAAAGCTCTGTGCAGCAGGACTCAGGAATGAAAAATGTCATCCACAATTATGCTTATGTTCATCATCTCCTATCATGTAAATCCCCCTGCCCCAAGTGTGCAGCAAATGTTTTGTTTGCATATGTAGGTCAGCCACAAATCTTCAGTGGTCTAACATAAGCATTAGAAGCATAGGTTGATGTATATAGATTTAAACCTGGTCTGAAGCACAGCACCACCATGGACGTTTTCCAAGTGGAGTCTGTTTACTTGATATGTTTTCTTCTGACTTTTCAATTTATAAAGCACTGCTTGCTTAATGATTTGTGAAAGCACAACTGACGGAAGATGCTCGCCATCACTGCAAAAGGAACTATTAATTTCAGACACAGATGGATGGTTCTCAATGAGTAACTTTTATAGTGATAGCTTGAGAAGTGTGTTCTTTTTTCAGCAATACATTAAAGTGTTTCTGCAACTAGTTTTTCTTTTGCCACTGGCAGGAGGCCAGTGTTATATGATTTTAAGGAGATCGCATGTTCTTTTTGCATGCTACTTAGTTTTTCTTGTCTTGGCTATCTTAAAAGAAAAATACAGAAAGAAATATGTTTATTGTCCTTGTGATGCTAGATAAAAGCTACAAATTCTGCCTCAGTAACCAAAAAGCAGGCACATTTATTTAAGAAAAATGTTTTCTATTACATTCAAAAGCTCGTTGACTTCCCAAGTCTAACTCCTGAGTTCTGTACACCACGAGTTGGCAGTGCCGTTCCCCTTCAGTTGAGTCGTGTGGATCAGCTTGTTACCCTGCTGTGAAACTCAAACTGCTCAGTTTACTTGTCTGGGAATGTGTAATTCTTAGAATGAGGTCTTCAGTGAGAATGCTCCTGCAAATACATGCGGAGTGTCAGCTAGCACAGTTCAGACAAACAGGTTGATCTCTGCAGTGGTACTCCATTGGTGCTCTGCAGCTGTACAACTGCTTTATTACCAAACTCCCCCTTGGATCTGGCAGTAACAATGCACATCATGGCAAGGTGTGTATCTGCACACGCAAACATCAGATTAACCATTTCCTGGTGTAATGACCCAGTAAGTTTTGATTTAGGATAAATAAGAGTGAAGTTGCTGGCTTAAGAGATGAGTAAAATACGGTACAGTATCCTTCCCAATTCCCATAAAATCAGACTAGCACCTCTGCTAGATTTGATATCCTGAATTTAGCTAATGGAAGTATAGGGACACTACATTAGGAGTCAGGTCACGGCTCTTACAAGGCTGGGATACTGTGAGGTTGGAATTGAGGTATTTCTTGAGCGTGTGTGATACTGTGCCAATAACTGTACATGTATACTGATACTCATCAGATTCCTTCCTGTGTAGGAGCACACACCTTGTTCTGTCCTGCCTACAAACACCATCACCACTGTGATGCTGAAAGATGATTCAGAAGAAGCAAACATTGCTGTTTTTCCCAGCATAGCTTTAACAGATGCACAGTTCTTGACAGAACACACATCCTTGGTCATTTATTATCACCAGCTAACAATTTGTTCTCATTAACAACTCCCTCTGCGCCAGGCTCTCAGGAAACAGGCTTGTGTTTAAGAGCACACAGTAACTTTAAATTTCCCTTCTCCTCACAGGGGACAGATGATCTAAAGTTTCCTATTTCTCTCCTGCTGCTAGATCCAGCTTGCAGTATTCAGCAGGATACACTCACCTTCTGCATTACCTTGCTACCTTATTACTGCTCAACCTGTATTTTACTCCCTTACCTTGCAGCACCTGAATACCATGTGCAGTCTGACTTCATGCTGCACACTGCAGACCATCTCTATTTATCTCAACATGAAATGAAGGCTTTACACGTACAGTACAGTGCAAACCATGTATCTGGTATATCACAGCTTCTCTGGTAGAGAAACAACTAGTACCTTATTAACCTGTCAGAAATGTGGCTATATCATAATTAGATATAAAAATATTTCCCCTTTGCAATCATTTTGTTTGGTATTTCCTATGTTCCAAAGCCTCTTAATGCTGTGATCCCTCTTAGCTGTTTCTCTGGCTTCCTTTGGCACTGCAGACATTGGTGAGGATGAATCTCTAATGTATGTTAAGAAGCACTCATCCAGGGGCCTGGAGGTAAGGTAAGGGACAGTCAGAGTCAGGGCACCATTTTAAATCACACTCTGGTGGCAGACACCAGCATCTGGTGGTGGTTGGGAGACAACCAGGCTGGTCCCTCAGTGATGGATGCAGAAAAGGCAGCACCAGCAGAGCTCATCCTTGCCAAAGTCACCAGCTCCTCTGAGCTCCTGCTTGCATGGGGAAATGCTCCAAGTTTTTAATGACAAACCATCTCAGCTATAAAAAACCCAATGAACATAATTTAATAGCAACCTGAGAGCAACCAAGAGCCAGCTATGTGACCTCAGCCTTCCTGGGCACTTCACACCACTGTAATTCATTGATCTTTTTGTTGCCTCCATGGGTGAATGAAGGAAGATGGGTGATGCACTGAAAAATATGGGCAGTTTTCCCATAGTTTCCAAACTATGGAAACTATGATGCACTGAAAACTATGGGCAGTTTTCCCAAACCAGGCTTGCGGGTGAAGCTCTGGTTTGCTGTTGAAATAAGACAGTATCTTGGTGATGAAACCTTCTTTGTAAACTACTGGTGACTCGTGGAGAAGGATCCACATGCACAGAAGCACGGATACCAGCACATCGTGTATCATGGCTCGGGTTATGTGAGATACCAGTGAACCCATGAGGAGAGAATGAGAAATGAATCCCGATTTTCCTAAAGCTTCATGGAGCAGGGCAGATCTGTTCACATCTCCTAGTCCCAGGAGTTCCACAGGAAGGAGCTTAGCCTGGACTTGCCCTTTCCATTTTCATGTGCAGCTAAACTTTTCGCTGCATTTATTTAACTTTTCCTTTCATTTAAACGCTTTCTCTGCTGTCCTGTTGCGGTCCTGCTCTGTATCGGGAGCACGGCTCCAGTGACAGTTCCTTCACACAGCATCCTCGTCATTCCTTCCCTTTCCTCCCTTCCCGCGCCTCTCTCCTCGCCGCTCCCCACAGCCAGGCTGCATTTCCCAGCGTCCAGCGCCACCGCCTGCCCGCGCTTCCGCAGTGCCAGAAACCTGCTCCTGCTGCCCTCGAGGGGCCGCGCTCCCGTGTTCTCCGTTCCATCCCCTCTCCACTAGCGCTCAGGGCTCACACTGCTGCTGGTAAGAAGCCTCCTTCTGTTTTACACTGTAAAAACAGGTTTGTGTTTTCCGGCTCGGCGTTTGCCTCACTTGGGCAGTGTAAGAGCGTGTAAATCCAGAAGTGATGCTAGCAGCTTGGTGTTCAGCTGGAGCTCTGCAATCAGCTCCATTACAAGTACACAAATGTACTCTATTACAAATAAAGCAAACAAATGTACTCTATTACAAATACAGTAATTGCACTCGGAGTGGAAGCACCTGCCTGGGGAGGCGTTTCCATCACACTCACACGGTCTGGAGGCCCAGGGCCCCTCAGCTGATGTGCCTTACGTGCCCCCCTTGGAATGAGGAACCCAGTGCTGCTCTGCGCACCCTGGCATGGGCTTCCCACTAAGAATAATTACAAGAAGTTAGAGAAACTCGCCCAACCACACGGTAGACATTAGTCCACGGTGTTAAAGTGGTCATTACGGGACAGGTGTGAGGGAACTGATGAGCTGAGCCAGCCTGAAGCAGAGAAGCAGTGCTTTGTCTTGGGAGTAACAGCTCCCACCTCACATGAACATCACCCCACATGATAAGAGTTGATTTAACTTCTAAACCAGCGGGCAGGGGTTTCGCTGCAAGGCCAGCGCCTCCTAGAGCCGCACCTCCCGCCTCAGGCACCACCGCCATAGCGCGGTGCTTTCCCGCTTCCAAGATGGCGGCCGCGCTCCTTTCCGAAATGGCCTCCCCGGCAGAGGCAGGCGGTGCTGCCCGCACTCAAAATGGCGGAAGCGGCCCCAGCGCGTGGCGCCGGCGAGGCGGGGCGAGCGGGGTCAGGGGCCTCGCGGGGATTGGCCCCTCGCGCGCCCCGTCGGCCGCGCCGCTCTCATGGCAACGAGTGGGGGCGGCGGCCCAGCGGAGGCAGGGCTGCGGGATGGAGCTGGCCCGGGAGGCGGAGGAGCCCCCTGGGTCCCCGGCGCTGCCCGCAGAGGAGCCGCAGGGAGGCCACCCCACAGGGGCGCCGGCGGCAGATGGGCCGGTGCCCTCCGCTGCTGGCCGGGGGCGGTGCCGCCGCGGTGCCGGCCCGAAAGGCCCACCCGGGCGGGCGGTGCGGGGCAGGGGGCGGCGGGCCCCGGGCCGGCGCGGAGGGGAGGAGGGAGGCCGTGCCGTCCGGCGGCCCCGCGTCACGGTGGACAGCTCCAAGGCCAAGACCTCGCTGGAGGCGCTGAAGATCAGCCTACGGCAGCTCCACTGGAGGGAGGTGAGCGCCAGACCGCTCGGGGGCCTCCTGGGCCTCAGCCCCAGGCCGCTGCCCCTTCCCCGCCGACTCCTGCAGGGCCCACCCGGCCTGGTGGTGACCGCATCCCGCTGCTCTGCCGGCCCGCCATGGCCTCCTCCCCAGAGGAGTAGTCTTATAGCCGCGGGGTCATCCCGGTTGTTGTAATCTCCACGATGGGGTTATTTGTAATTAGGTTTCAAATCTGGAGGCTGGTTTGATTAATGATCAAAGCTGCCATTGTCAGTTATGCAAGCCAGAATGGGGGTAATCGGATATTATGCTTCAAAGCTTAAACTGGTCCCTGGAAAGGGCAAAAAAGAAACCTACAGCTATGGAGAAATTGTACTGCTTATATATATATATATATGGAGAAAACATACTGCTATTTTGCTTTGCATCTTTCTGTACACCCTTCCCTCATAATAAGATACGTGAAATAAGGCTTATGACAGCAGACATCTGTTGGGTATCACCTGATACATCAGCTGTTTGATCTGGTGGCAAAGCCTCTGCGTCACAGGTTATCTAGAAGGCATGTCAAAGAGCATTGTGTATGAATGAATATTAAACCACTCAACAAAGCATACATAACAGGCTTTACGCTTCTAAATCAGTGCATGCAGAGAAGGTATGGCCTTCCCCCACCTCCCCCTGCAGCTTGAGTCATCTGTTTTCTCTGTTCTGTGTGAGGAGTTCAGTGCCTGCCTGTCTTTGCTGAACCAGAGTCATGGCAATATGGGAGCTGGCGCAAAAATGATATCTTGGAACTCTTTATTTAAACCCTGAAGAGATTTCTAATATATGTATCTTATTATAGATGCTAATTTGTTCTTAAATTGTAATGATATTCTTTCCCTAATAACTTTATAGAAATTTAAAGAGGATGGAGTGGCAGTAAATATTACCTGTGTTTATTTATAACATCCTAAATACTTAATACTACAAAGACATTTATGCTTATTGCCAGGAAGAGTAATACTTCCTCATCCTCTGGCTGCATAAAATTTACTTTCAACGTTTTTGGTATTTAAATCCAGTGGGAGAATGTCACAATCTCATTGCACAAATGCTCCAGTTCTGAACTCCTGCTCTTGCAGCAAAGTCATAAGGAAACTCCAGAGGCGTGAAATTAAAGCCTGTTACTCTCTTACTCCTCAGTGCCCCTGTGCAGTGTCTGTCAGCAGCCTTGTGCTGTGTTTTAGGTGGTGACATACAGAGCAAGGGGGACTTCACACCTAATTTCTCTGTTCTTATGGTTAAGCTTTATTTTCAGAGCTCCTGGTGCCATTGCAGGGACTGTTGCTGAATTACTGATATAAGTTAGCCTCGCAGATTACACTGGTAATGAGCCATTCTTGCTGGTTAATTTTGCCTTGTCTGTTTCCTGAGATTTTACTGTTGTGTATATCTGCCTGGCACTTGATATTCTGTTCTACAAATCATGTTTCACATGCTCTTGTTCCTCTCTTGAATTTCTGCACTGTGTTAATCAACATCCTGCTTCCTGCTCTGCATCCCCCAACAGCAATTGCTTTTGCCTTTACTTCATCTTTCTTTGCTTACTGCCTCCTCCAATATTCTTTCTCTTCCATTCATGAGTTCAGTCGATATTTTTCATTTAGTCTGTTGCTTCCTCTTCTGGCCCCTTTGAATAAAGAAGAGACTTAATATGGAATTTTGTGATGCTTGACTTTACCATCTAGATGGCCCATAATTCATTCCCTATGAACAAGTCGCTGTAATGTATTCAGCTTATAAATAGGTTGATAAGTGTGAATGTGATGTTACTTTTTGTCAAGGAAATAGTTTCTTATACCAGTGTATGTGTGACAATCAGTTTTCTCTCTTTTTATTTCCCTCTCACCCCCCCACCCTGAAGGGGAAAGAGTAGGGAAAGGGGACCTAATATTAGCTGTGACTCTTCACTGGTACTGCTGACATTGTGGAAAATATGAAGGTGAAAGTCTTCTAGGATGGGAGCAAGACAAAGTGTTGACCTCAAGCTTGCAGACTTCAGTAGGCACAGGGAATCAGTAAGCAAGATTTTGTAAAGATTTGAAGGAAAAAATACCATTAAGATGAGAAAAATCCAATAAAACCTCTTTTCCTCAAGTTATGTATAATTCTGAAAGCTCTCCCTAGAAAAACAGCACTAAAATATTTGTTCAGACAGCTGTCAGTAATGACCAAAGAGCCTTGAAAATCGGTGCACTGTTACAGCAGGCCCAGCAGAGGGAACACAGATGTTGTTTCTTGTAGGATCCATACAAATAGTGTGGAAAGAAATAATCTTGGAACTAATAATGAAATGGGTGTATTTTAAATACTGATGTTGTAGGGGCTGGTATTCTACTCTCATCCCTTTTATAATACTTTTTAAGGTGATTGCACTTTGGACTTCAGTTTAGTGTATTTGATCCTTCTCCCTCATCACTTCTTTTACGTTTTTTCCCCATTGCTTTGTTTCTGTTCTTCTCTCTGCTGCTGGATGTGCTGGCTTGAATATTTTGTTGGGCAGGAGATGCTATTACAGGCTTTTTAAAGTGGTCTCATTTTTGTTGAGAACTTTGTCTAATGCATAGTATTACAGACTCATACAGCCTTTTGGTTTGCTTTGCTTTTTGTTTCAAGTTGTATGCTCTGAAATCTCCTCGCTGTAGTTACCCTCACTTGCCAGAAGAGCTTTGTTTCAGTAATAGCCTATTACTGCAATATGCTCCCTGATAATGCATAGAAGTAAGTCATAATGCACTGTGTGATTACAGAATTGTCCACATGGTAGTAGTTCATTTTAGTAAACTGGCATATGGGAAATGCCATTAGAAGACAAAAAATAAAAGGGAAGAATACTCAAAACATGGCTAATATTGGTGAGCAGAGTTTATTTGATTGCACTGGTAGATGGGGAAGAATGAAAGCATCCAACAGACCAATTTAACTATTGAAGTTCTGCTATTGGAAGCAAAAGACAGGAAAAAAACTCCTTTTTTTTTTTTTTTCCCCCAGCTGTGGCAAGTCTAAGTAAATTAAATTATCACCCATGATAGCCCTGTCTGGAGTAACACACAGGGGGGACCTTTTAAAAAGCATTGCAGGACTCTAATGTGTGTGCCAGTGAGGCAATTACTCCCCTCACTAGATTGGACTATCTGATTCAGTGTGTCACATTCTTTAAATGAACATGATATGCCAAATGAAATAATGGGCACAAATTGAGCTTGCATCCCGAGTTTATTCATCACTAATAAATTATTTCTTCACCTAGCTTTCAATTACCAGGGAAGTGGAAGAAGCAGATGTCTCGGGCATCAAATATCCCAGTACTAAGCGTTTCATTTGTCTCACTGTTCAGTAGCTGGATGGAGGCGTAGAAATAGGTTGAAATTTTATGCTGGGACAAGCTGACTAGAAGATGAGTCATTTAACTTGTCATTAAACATGATGGAACAGACTGATGTGACCCGTAAGACAATTTAAATGATTGGCTTATAATCAAAAGGTAGGAATGACCTGTCAGACAGATTTGACCATGAAGGATTATTAGTTGTGTCAAAATGATGGAAACAACTTTGGAAACAAAGCTCTTTGTGGCTTCTTGTTTGTTCTGACAAATACACCCCGAATCTGAATAGAAAAAAGATTTAAAATGAATTGTTCAAAGAGTTAGTGAATTGACTGCAACCTGAAAGTTGTTTGCAGTGATTGATCCTAGGGCTGGACTCTGGTTTTCTGCACAAGGCAGTCATGCAGTGGCAAGGATGGCTCTAGTCACATTCCTGACCTCCATCCCTCTGTGGCTGTGGGCACCTTCGCTTTGGCATTGGTTAGTGCAGATCTGAGGCTATTCCAGCTGCCACAAGGTAGATGAGACGGAAGTTACTTCAATTGCCTGCCTTTCCTTTTAGCTAGTCCCCTGCCCCAGGAGGTGGGAGGCAGCAGGAAGGGCTCTTCTACCAAAATCACATTTAATTTCTGTCTGCCTAGTGCTGCCAGAGGGACCCAAGTAATGGAACTTCCTTGTTCATTTCCCAACACTATTCTTAAGTACAAGTTTAGTACAGATGATAAAGAATCCTTTCCAGCTCATTCAGGAGGTGCATTTGATCTCCTTGTTGGATAAATCCAAATAATCTCGATTAGTCAGGAGTAGGGAAGTTGCTGTGCTATCTGAACCGCTGCTGCGGGAGTGCAGTGCTTCCATTTTCCAGTCCAGAGCTGCTCGCTCTTCATCTGTTGTGAAATGATTTCTGTGTGGTGTTTGTAAAGTGCTTTGATATCCTCCATAGATGAAAAGTGTTATATAAATGCAAATTCCAGTCCTTTCATTTCAATTTCATTTAATAAATAAATAAATTGCTCAGGTTTTAGTGGGAAGGGCGCTTGGAGACCCAACGCTGCATCTGTATTCTGGCTATACCTGCAGAGAGAGGTTGAGGCCACTGATTGTCTTTTGGAGCCTAACAGAATTAATTTTCACTTGTAGAAAACCGGATTTTGCAGGCTGAATAATAATGAAATAAGTGAGGAATCCACTGGCTCTGTTAAATTTGGTATCTCATCCCTATGAGTGAGGAAACAGAGAAAGGATGCATTGCTCAATTAGCATTTGAAATTAAATTTTTCAAGGCTATTTACTGAGGAAACTGAAATTTTAATTAAAATAGCAAATAAAATAATTCCCTCAAAAGCGTTACGAGAGTCTTTTATTTTTCCCTATCATATTGAAGAAGAAAAAAATCCAGTGCTTAAAGAAATGTTTTAAAGGAAGAAAAATGACATTTGGAGTAAAGAATAAGACGTTTCTGCAAAATAGGATGGTTCTTTCTATCAGTAAATAGTACTGAAGTCGTTGGGTGATTGATGTGTAATACAAAAGTGTCTTAAAAATGCTGTGGTCAGAAATACAGCATGTTAATTTGAAAAGGATGGAGCCTAATAATAGAAGGGATTCCTGTGAGTGTATTCCATATGGTGTTAAAACTATCTACATGGAGTTGAAGATAAAATGGGTGGTGGTTTTGACTGATAAGTGGGTCTGTGTCTGAGAGAACAAGCATAAAAGAGTTCCTTTTTTGCATAAAACTTTATAACATGGTTTACAAATGCTTGGCTTTTAACTTGGGTTTCTTTTTTTTGCTCTGAACTGTTGATACTGTTAATTCATGGGGCTTTTTGTTCTTACTGCTGGTAGTCTTAATTTAAACCCACTTTACTACTATTAGAAACTGTTGCTGTTGGTAATTGGCAGTGCTGTTCCAGAGCTCTTCAGGCTGCTTTAAAGAAGGTTGATCTTTGATAATAGGTAACTCTGTAGTTTTCCAGTTTATGGTGAGGTCTTGTATGAATGGGAAAAGAAGCTGGAATTAATACTGTTGAAATAATTGCCTTTGTTCTCAGTAGTTGAAATATTTATGTTCAACAAACCATTAACTGAATCGCAAGCTTTTCTTTTAATTACAGGCTACTGGTACCAGAAAAGAATTAATACTGTAGGGATGAATACATATAAGCCAATATATATATAAATGAATAATGCGCTTATTTCACTTATGTATCTTTGAATGTCCATTTTGAATTTATTGGACACCACGAAATCAGCTTGCTCAGGGAGTGCTTTGCAGTTAACAACTTACTCTTAAGTTACAACAATCTTACTAACTCCATGTATTCCCTGAAATGAAGTACTAGGGAGCAGAAATGCTTCATGCTCATGTGAGACTGGAAGGGAGCACATGGAAATGTAAGGTGATTGGGGGTGACTGTGGGAATGGGTGATATCTGGGAAAGGGATGTGGGTGGCCAGCTTGCAGTGACGGAGCAATAAAGGCAAGTCATGGGGCTCTGGTAATGTTTGGAAGAGCAGGAGTTGATTTAGTAACTGCCAGTAATGACAGTTCCTCCAAGATCTCTCCTGTTTTTTTTTTCCCTGGATGGTTGCTTATCACCCCTTAAACAGAGGAGGAAAAACCCCAACCCCAAACTCCATCAGAATGTGTTTACTTCCCAGCTGTAGCACTCGCTCTTGCTGTGTCTTCATGTGCCGGAATTAAGTGCTGCTTAATGAAATTTTATTCCCTGTAATGGTATTTTAAATTACAAATGAGTCATGCCTTAATTGTGGTTGATAACAAGCTCGAAGTTTCTCCATACACATTATGCCTCTCAGTCATTTGTTTTTAGTTTCTGGAAACCTTTCCTGGCTTGTTAACATCTTGAACTTGAGAGTGTTGAACCCATCAAAATATTCTTAGTTTTGCAACCAAAATACAGAGTGTGTTTTCATCTGACAGTCAAAAGACTGTTCTTGAATGATTTCTGTTTAATACGAGCATTTAGAAAAGTAAGGAATGAATGGGTATTGCCAGATTGCTTCAAAACTTGTCTTCTATCTCTTTTTCAGTATCCTTTTGGCAGACGCTTGCCGTGTGATATCTATTGGCACGGGGTGTCATTTCATGACAATAATATATTCTCAGGTCAAGTCAACAAGTTTCCAGGTACCTTACTTCTGTTTCTAGTTTAAATAAATGCTTTAAAAATATGATTATTTTAACCATTCCTGTGCTTTGCTGTTTTTTGATGTGAATTATCTGCCTAAGCAGCTGATAGTATTTTCAGCATATTACTGGGTTTTGGTAGGTGATTTCTGCTTAGAGGGTAGGACTATCAGGATGGGTGTCTAACAATTTTTTATCTAAGATTTGTTTTGGAGAGAAAGTGTTTTTGATGAAAAGAATACTTCATAAGTATGAATTTAGGAAAAGTAAGTTTTGGGCTATAATTTGTGTGAAGTCTGTAATTATTGTCAGTTCTGTAGCATTGATAACTGTGTCTTTGGGTTTGGTTTTGATTCAAAGTGCAAAGAATCTGTTCTGTTTTATCCTCTGGCCTATCTCAGGGAGAAGCTCAAAGTTCCTCAAATGGATTTTTTAATATTGAAGAGTTCATGGCAGCCCTCGTTTGATGATGACTCTTCAACTTTTTTGAGCTCTTTTATTTATTTTTCCCTCTTGTTTAATCCCTGTTGAGATGTCTCTAAATGAGCTAAGAGCTTAGGTACCGACTTATCTAAGCCCTTTACTTCAGATTTAGTGCTGCTTTTTGTATGCTGTGAGAGTAAGAGCCCTCAGATACAGAAATTTATGCTTTTATTTACCCTTTCTCCTGTCTGTGAGAAGTTCACACTCAAGTAGTGGACAGTGTAGTTTTCTGGTGGTTTAAATCTGTGTTAGATGAATGTTACCCTCTGTGTATTCCGGCTTCTACCTGGTAAGCAAATGCCCTGCACAGCTGTCAAACCCAGTCCTGCAGAGCTAGACCTCATTCTCCGGAACGTTTCAAAGCTGCAGGAAAACAGCGAAGTTGGGCTCCTCACAACATCCTGTTCTTTCTGACATAGTTACTTAAATGAATGCAAAGTACACACAGAGTGGTTGGTTATATTTAAATGACATTTTTTGCCTGTTTCTGGAACGATAGCAGGCTAGGGCCATTGTTTTGGATTATGGTAAAGATAGTAGTTACTGTTTGACTAAAGCTTTCCCTCTGTTATTGTGTGCTGTATTTTTGATAATTGATTTTTTTTCTAATGTGATACAGTAATACCTATAACACGAAATATGGCAGGGGAATGGTCCAAATATTTTGTCAGCTTTTACCTTTTAAAAGCTTTTCAGCTTTGTTAAAGCAATGACTAGCATGCCTTACCAGTAGCATGAGTAAGAGTATAACAATTTACTTTTAGGATAAGGCTTCAGTGCAGGTTTTCCGTGGCTTTTAGACACTGTGTGTTCTTTTCCCAGGTATGACAGAGATGGTACGAAAAGTTACCCTGAGTCGGGCAGTGAGAACAATGCAGGATCTGTTTCCTCTTGAATATAACTTCTATCCTCGATCCTGGATTCTGCCAGAAGAACTTCCCCTCTTTGTGGATGAGGTAGATTGCTTTTCCTCTCAAAATAGTATGACTTGTTGGATGTTGTCACCATGGCATTCTTTACTTTTTCGTACCTACCAGGTTGTTTAAAGTCCCACTTGGGTGCTGGGGATGACATCTTCTATGTGAGATCAGACGTAGTTTGGATGAACTGCTTTTGATTGTTACATTCTGGAATAAACTTAATTACACACCTCTGCAATGCCAGAAGAGATCTCTCAATAGTAAATATGGTAGAACCATAAGCCCTTTCCCTGCATTTTCTACTGAGTTTAAAAGGGCTGAGGAAGCTGCAATGCAGTGTGTGGGGTGTGGTACTTCATCAGGTTCATTGTCACTGAAGTCTTTTTAGTCCATCAGGCCTGTTATATCCACATCCTTCAAAAGAGCATTTTGTACTGTGCTATGTTAAATACACTCGCACCTTCCTGAGCAATTGTTTGACTCTCTCACCAGACTGTAGTTGTGTTGTTTCAATATTCAGAATGTAATAAAATGCCATTCTTTTTTATCTGTTTTGAGAAGAATTGGTGCTGTGTGTTGGTGTTTGGTTGTTGCAGATATCTTTAAAAATATCATATATGTTTGTTTTAACCCTTTCTGACCCACCCAGTGCGTTCTTCTGTTCCACAGTACGCTCTGCTTGGAAAAGTGAGAGAAAAGGTATGGACCTTAATAGACTTCTGCAATGTGTGTTACTTTTCAGCTAATTACCATATCCACAATCCAATTAAATCCATGAACATCCTCTAATACATACTCTTCAAGTGTGCTGGGTCACTGCCATGGCACTGCCACTAATAGTAAAAAGCAACCAAATCCCAACAGTACTTCAGCCTTATTGCTTTAGAGGCAGGACGGGTTTGTAAAAGGAGGGTAAATTATCCAATCAATTTAGCAGTGACAGGTAAATAAGTGCAAATGACTTGGAAGTAAACTTTCAGAATGGTGCACTGGGGGTTCTGGTGATGGTTCTCCTGGGAATCATCCTGGTCTTGGTTGCGATGCACCGATGAGCTGATCATCGGTAGCAGCGTGGTCTGTACCTCCGGTTCCACGCACAGACCTGCACTCTGTCAGCAGGTGGCACTGCAAATAAATACTTTTCTCTGGTTGAACGGTTGCTGGAGTGAAAAATGATTCGTTTTTTGTTCCAAGAATAACAGATGTCCAGTAACACACTCCTAGGAGTTTCCTTTGCATATGTTCTTCCATCTGTGTTTGAGAAAAGCATAGTTCTTGTTATCAAACATATTTTATGTTGTAAGAGTTTATGTTCTACTTAACGCAAGTTTGTAATGTAACCCCTCCAAAACAAGAGAAACTACAAACCAGAACATTCCAAATCACTATGAACCATAAATAGTTCAGAACACTTTTCACTTGTTCCCTGAGCTATCAGTAGGAGCTCCCCAGTCTGTTGTGTTGTTTACTTGTTCATATGTAGGTTTGTTTGCTTTACAACCAAGGGACCTTAATGCTGCGGAAAACATCAGCTCTTGGAGACTGAATTTTCAGCTTATTCACAAATGAGTACAATACAGCATTGGCAGTGCCTGCATGTTAGACATAGCCCCATAGGAACTGGCATACACTTGACTGTGTGAATGTCGTGTACGTATTTCCCTGAGCACAAGATGATTTAGGCATCTCTGGTACTTCTGGAAGTAAAGCTCTATTGTCATGGGCTGCAGCTACTGTGTATGTATTCTAGATGTGTCATGCTCAAGTTAGTGTTGCTGTACCTTCACTATTACTAGTATTCATGTCCTTTGGGGCACAGTTAATTACTGAAAATAAATTCTCTGTCAGTGTAGGTGTAGCTTAGACACGAGAAGATGGGTTGGTGCTGTCTGTGGTATAGGATTTTGTCCCAAAGGGCTGGGCTGAGACATGAACACCTGGAGGCTTTGCCTAGAAAAGAAATGCCAACCGAAAGATTAAACTCTTGAGACCTTGAATTTCACTGCCTCCTCCTGAAGCACCGTAACATTTCAAAACTACTTCTCTCTCCAATATTCTTACTGTGTCTCACTTCTGTAAACAGGATCATGAACTGTTAGCATACATTTGTATCAATAACTAATCAAATGCTCTTGGCTTTCCCCACTTTCCTGTAAATCCAGGTGGGTAATGTTATGGCTAATCTAATACTAATCTTCAGTACATTAAAAGCCAGTAGTTGATGAGAAAGCTGTGCTTTTGAGCTTGTGGATGACCTTCATTCGGGAAATACCAACAAAATGGTAGTTCACTTAGTAGCGTTTGTATTGGAACGAAATGGTGATTAATTTGTATTGGAATGAAATGGTGATAGGTGTTTTTCATTATTCACCTATTTTTTACCTTCTAAACCATTTTACACTAACATTTCAGCATAACTGAAGGTGCATTACAAGTAAGCAAATTGGTCAGGTGCTATGGTTACCACCCCTTCACTACCAGAGATGAATCTGTTGGAATCTGTGTGCTAAAAACTTATTTCTAATAAAGCAGCTAGCTTGGGATTCAAAGCAGGGCCTTTACTGCTCTCATACTGCCTTCTTTGTGTTGTCTGTGAATATGATGAATAGGCCTAATATGATCAATTTTTAATAAGAATCTAATTTGGACAGTCTAATTTCCAGCACAGCATATTTTTGGTGGTTTAATCAGGTTTTCAGCTTTTGGATACCTCTTAGGCATTGATATGAATATTCTAGTCTTTGTGCTGTCAAATCTGATTGCCCATTGTATGCATGCTTTTCAGAACACTGTGTGCATTCAGCCTGTGTTTCCTCACCAAAGGCAAACCTGCAGCTGGATCAGATTTTCATGCCCTTAGACATCATACTTCCCGCTTGCTGTTGACTGTAAACTGTTAATGTGCTTTTAAAGATAATTTCCTTCTGTCAAGCTCAGTACACAGAAATACCTCATTTTGTATGAACTAATTTTCTTATATGACTGAATTCTCTATATCTGGAGAAGCTTCCTCATAATGAGACCTTGAAAGAATATAGTTGAGGAGATTGTGGAGAATTTGAAGGTAACTGTCAGAAATTTCCTTGAAGATGAAGAAACCATCTGCTTTCTTCAAGACAGTCAGTCTGCTCAAACCCAAACTGACTCTGGGTTACTGGTACCCATTTCCCCAGTGTTCTGTGTTCATCTGCCATGTGTAAGGTTTGGACTTAACCTGGACTAGAAAATGATGGAGAAAATGATTTCCTTTCCAGCTAAGTGGAAAGAGTTAAGTATGAGTTCTGTGAGACCAGGGATTGTTAAGCCGCAGTGCTTCAAAAGCAGGTTGCTGTTGCATCTGTAACAATAGTTCCCAGAAAGCTTTATCTCTTTTGAAAAGGTGCTGCTGTAGCAGAGCAGAAGTAGCCTGAGGCGTGAACAGCAGACGTGAGAATGGGAGGCAGATTGCCCTGGCTGGTTTCATAGAGGTTCTTTATTACTTTCTGCCCTCATAGACCATGATTGGCACTTCATGCATACAACTAGAGTCATAGTAGGGTATGTTTAGTCATGGAGGTTTAAGATTAAATAAGTATCTTTCTGAGATGCTGACTTTAACAGCCAGAGAAGCTCCTCAAGTATGCAGAGAAATGTCAAGTCAAGGGAATGTTATTTTGCAGTGGTAAAAAGACTTAAGGCATAAATCCTGCTATCCTTGTTTGCGCATCTGGATCTGCTAATCTACTTGGATCTATTTATCCACATGCAGTTTATGTAGCCTGACCTCCACTGTGGCGTTTGATCCCTCAAAGTGACCTGTTGTGAAGAAGGATCTTTCACTGAGTTAGTGTGACGTTGGCAAACATGGCAAAAATCCTAGTCTAAATAATTAATCTTGAATTTCTGTTGTAGTTAATAGGCTTTTAGCAGTGTGATTCTCAATGAAATAAGTAACTGAATAGGATGGAGCCAGAAGTCCTTCAGGCCTTGGGAATGTTGTGGCTGGCAGAGCTCTCGTGTGGGTTTGTAGCCTGATGTAGTGCAGCAGAAGGTGCTGTCTGAAAATCACCATGATCTCACTGGTGCTCAGCTTCATTCTGCGGGGCCAGGGCTGATAGTGGCAATTGATTGGTTTTTTTCTTTGTGAGCTTGTATCCTCAGGCTTCTTAAAGTCAATCTCAGTTGTTGCTGGCAAGCCTCAGGCTTGTGTAAAATCAGATCACCGCTGCCGTTCAGCAGTGTCTGGCTGAATAGAGAGAATAGCAGCTGCAGGTCTGGTGCTGTAAAACATGTGAATGCAAGAAAAGAGTGATCTTTACTGTGACATTCCTCCATTTTGAAAAGAACAGATTTTAAGTGCTTTATTCTTCCAAATCCCATGAGTAGCTGATAAATGTGTTAGCCTGTCTCCTACGTTTTCTGTAGCTGCGTTCTTTGTTAGGGCTCCCTTTCAGTGCTGTAGGGCAGTTAGGTTCTGACAAACCCCAGATACTTCCCCATCACTCTTACTGTAATTTCTGTCAGTGAACCATTTAAACCTTTTCCCTCATATGTCCCAAGAATCTAGGGCACAGTATGGGAAAAAAACCTTAAGATATGGGTATAATGGCTTATACTGTACTCATGGATATCACAAAACACCAAGAGAATTGGATAGATGAATACTGAGGTCCACGCTGCTGTAAACAACACAGAAATAGGTCACAGAGTCCTCCAGTGACATTCTTACAGAGTATTAAAGCTGACTTTAACAAACAGAGCTCTTTCAATGCAAGGTGCTACAAACAATGGAAAGAAACTGATCCTGAAAGCTACTGGTTTGCTGACCTTTTTCTTCCTCTTTTTTTTTTCCTCTTTTCTCCTTTTTCATGCTGTTTCTGTGTCTTGGTGACCTTTATACCCGTGCTCACAGAGTGTTAGTAGGTGTCAAAATTTCTTATCTCCTATTGCCTTTCTAGTGGGAGCATCTCCCATCACCCATGTGTAGTAAGTTCAATTGGTAATGTATTTCTTCTGGGGAAAAAAAACATTTCTGGAATTATTCTGTTAATTTTACTTGTTAGCAGTGATGAGTGACATAGCTCTTTAAGAGATCTGTGAACTGGAAGCATTTCTCTGTGCAAGAGGTACACAGCATTTCAGTGTGTATATTGGTATGTAACATTAAAATGTTCCTGGTGTAGTTTATACAATGGCTTGTTAAATAAAATGACCTTTTATCTGTACTACTAATTCCCTACTCATGATTTTTGGTTTGTCTCTGTCTGTGTCAGCGCTGTTTATCCTCTGCCTTTTTTTCCACAGTGTTTACTTGCTGTAGTTATGTGATCGTGTTATTTTTGTTTATTTGTGTTTATAAATGCAATTTGTTGGTTTTCATCAGCCCTTTTCCCCTTCCTCAGTTGATGTCTTTCAGTGTAATCCTTTTCCTTCTAGGTTCGTATGATGAAAGACAGCGATCCATCCTGGAAGCCCACTTTTATTGTAAAACCTGATGGAGGGTGCCAGGGGGATGGAATCTACCTCATTAAAGACCCAAGTGACATCAGGCAGACAGGGAGCATCCAGAGCCGGCCAGCTGTGGTCCAGGAGTACATCTGCAAACCACTGCTCGTTGACAAACTGAAGTTTGATATTCGTCTTTATGTCTTACTGAAATCTTTAGAACCCTTAGAGATTTACATAGCCAAAGATGGACTTTCTAGATTCTGTACAGAGCCCTACCAAGAACCCACACTAAAAAATTTGCACCAGGTTTTTATGCATTTAACCAACTACTCACTAAATATCCATAGTGGGAATTTCATCCATTCTGACAGTGTGAACACTGGCAGCAAGAGGACTTTTTCCAGCATTCTATGCAGGCTGTCTTCCAGAGGAGCTGATGTCAAAAAGCTGTGGTCAGATATAATTTCACTGGTGATTAAAACAATTATTGCACTGACACCAGAACTAAAAGTTTACTATCAGTCTGACATACCAGCAGGAAAGCCTGGGCCAACTTGCTTCCAGGTAGGTTGGAATTACTGCCAGGAATGCTGCTGTTTCTATGCATGGATTAATTTTCTGGATGTTTAATTTCTTCTCTAGTTATGCTGATCACTGGTTGGGTGTACTGAGTAGCATTGCATGAGCTCAGAGCTAAAGTTTTCCTCACCTCCAGGTTTTACCTTACAAATCTCAATCTCCTGACCTGTGTTACTATTAGGCATAAACATATATGGAGAATTTTCAATGGGTATCAATCGTTAGTAGCAGTAGTCACTTGTTTCCATCTTTTAGATGTTGTAACTATGAAGCTTTGGAGCTTCCTAATGGCTGCTAAGATGATTGCAGTTTTAAGACCCACTTGTCACAGGTGCTGAGGTTCCATGTTGACAGATTCTGAGATGGGAGTAGCATGAAAGTAGCCATTAATATTGAAGGCAAGTGGCTTCAGGAATTGTTCAGCAATTTGGCATGTTTCCTTGTTATTTCTCTTTTGCCCCTCAAGTGTTTCTTCTGATCATTGACATATGGATGACCATTGCATTCTCTAGAAAAGGACTGAGTAGAACTGAAGTAACACATTGCTTGTTATGCACAGATTTTAGGGTTTGACATTCTCCTGATGAAAAACTTGAAGCCGATGTTACTTGAAGTAAATGCAAACCCCAGCATGAGAATAGAACATGAGCAAGAGGTAAGACCTCTCAAATTGACAGTGATATTGGAATGAAACTGTTTAGATTTGGTTTGCTGGTCTTTTTTCCTTGTTTGAAAGATGAAAGCTGTCTACTAATATGAAACTGCCAAGGTTCTCTGTAATTTTCTGCTTTGAAATCATTGCTAATCTTATACACTAGAAATATGACTTACTGGAATTGTGAAAGCTCTCCATCATCTTTGTCATGAATACATTTATTCATCATCCCCTGCAGTTGGCTTAATTGTGTTTAGGGGATTGCTAATCATTTTTTTCATGTTTGTATACACAATATAAATGGTAACATTGGCAGGAATCTGTTTCTTAATACTTCAGTTTACTAGAGAAAATTGCCAAAAAATGTTGTAATATCATACTGAAAATATGAAGGTATTTGTGTATCCTGTAAGAAGTATTTTGTTGTCAATCACTGTGTATTTAAAACATACATGACATGCATGAAGTTTGAGGAAATGTGGAGTAAATAATCTTCAGGTCTGTGCCAAGTAATTGCATCCCTTTGTAATTGAAAGCTTTCTCCTGGAGTCTTTGAAAACGTCCCAAGCCCCGTTGATGAAGAAGTGAAAGTAGCTGTTATCAGAGACACTCTTCGTCTGATGGACCCTCAGAATAAAAAGAGAAAAGATATCCAGTAAGTGTGTTGACCTTGAGTTATTTTGTATCAGTACTTTGTAGTAGTTGTAAAAGTGAACTGTTTTCACCCAGTTATGTCAGTTTATCCAGGATGATGAGTTCCCGCTGTCTGTGTGACTCCTGCATCCACAGTGGTAACTCTTGTAGAAAAGCTTGTAGAACATGGATTTGGTGGCATGGTGCACAAAGAGTATTTGGGTTTGTGGATCTGCCAAGGGAAGGTCAGGGAAGGAAAACAGTTTGTTGTACTCTGTGTTTAGTAGCAGCAAGTTCACCAAATGGGGGTCTCACAGGTTGGCTCTGATCACTTCATGTGCTGCTTTTAGAGCACTGGTGGAAGTGTGCAGGGAGCCATGCAGGTACTCAAGGAATTGAAAATGTCCACAAACTGGTAGTAAATTAGGGTTTATCAGTTCCCTTAGAATATCTTACCTTTGCTTCAGAACTGGTGCAAACAAGTTAGTAACTCAGATTTATTTACTTGTACTTTTGCTTGAGGCCTCTTTTTCATTCCGAAGTTATGAGATGTAAATTTTGTGTGTTAATTTGCTTGAAAGTCACCAATTACTCTGAATGAATTGCCCCACTGGAGCTGAAGAGTATAAATATTGTATTTAGAAATTGCTTGCTTGATCTGCGATAATAAATATAGTCAAATCTATGATCTAGAAATGAGAGGAACTGCCTGGAGCGGCTTGCACAGCAGTGCTTGTGGTGGGGATCAGGCTGAGAGAAAGAGTGTCTTCTTTTTTGATGAAATACCTTGTTTTAAGCAGTTCCTTGGAGATATGAAAAGGAGATTTCTTTTTTTTTCCCATAGAAATTCTTGCTTATAGGCCTGCCTTCATACTAAATATTGACCTTGTTCTTTTCTTGGTGCTTAGTGGCAACCTTAAGTACGTTATTCATGTTCTGTAATGATTTCAAGCACAAACCTGCTGTCCTTTTGCAGACAGAGTCCCATGAAGAAGACATGACTGATACTACTTAAAAAAATCTTTATTATTGTAGTAATATTATAAGATCAAACAATTCTTTCAGAGGCAGTGCCACACAGAGAGGTTGCTGTGGTCAGTGTACAGAATATCTTGCAAAGCGATCTGTACTGTGTGTGGCCTGTACTTAACCTTCACCTGTAAGATCCCTTCAGTGCATGGAGCTGAAAAAAGATCATTTTTAACCTGTAATTATGTAACTAGTCATGTCTTTTTTCATGCTGAAGCTATGTCTGGCATTCATTAGCTAAATATTAGATAGGGAATAAAGGAAAATGATAACTACAAATAAATTCCTGGAGAACGCTGGTGTGTGTGGAACGCTTATTCCACTGAGGGTTCTTCTCTGATACATTTCGCGTCCTCAATAATTTATAACAGGATTAGTGCATGATGAGAGAAACTGTTGGCTGGTCACAAGAAGAATTCATCAATGGTGCAGCTTTTTTTGAGGATAATCTGGTTAATAGAGCACCTTGTTGATGAATATCTATATGTCTTCACCGTAAGTCCTGTTTCTTGCTGTGAAGGGCAATCTTCTGATAATGTTTTGTGTGGATATACAGGAACTCATGGGTGACAACTGCCCCCCCTTCAGGTGAGAGTTACCCCTTCTACTCCCAAGTAACTATTCATTGAACTATTCATGATGGTGCCTGCAACTTTGGGAGAGACATGATCTTACTGTGAGCTTCATGTAAAGGACCTCCTGATCACCTATGGTGATTTGCATCAAAGACAGGAACTGAGCACCGGTTGCTTTTGCCTTGCCTTCAGCAAAGGTTTTGCAGTGCTTTTGCTTTGTGTCCCACCTCTTGCTTGTTTTGGTGCATTTCAGCCAGTTCTGATGTGTGCTCCCACATTCCGTCTCCAAACACTCCTACAGGTAACTGCAGATAAATGGCATCATTTCTCTGTCTGCAGGCCAAAGATAATAACTAAATAATTGGCTAGAGATTGAATGCTGGACACTAGTTCACCTACCCATTGTAATCTTTCTGCTGATCTAATTGTGCCTGCCAGCAGGGAAAGCAAAATTTGGCCTATTAATAGCAAAGAAATCAGAAAGAATTCCTGTTTTGACAGCTGACCAGCAGCAAACATTGCAGACTCCAGTTTTGATGCTCATTAAGTAATGGACATTAATCTAAGTAAAGTTTTAATGATATCTATAGCACTGGGTTTGAACACACAGGGGAAATACTGTGAAGTCTGAGCTGCATCTCAGGTAAACATTCTGCTGTGGAGATGGATTTGATTTCCCTCTAATTATCTCCCAGATTAAAATAAATGAAGCATCTAAATGAAAGCGAGTTTCAGGAGTCATCCTCAAGTACTTCATTATCAGGAAAGATTAATAGCTCAGAAATATTCTTAGTTTCATTTTTCCTCATCTTTATGCAGTTTTGATTGTTTTTTCTTCCTTCCTTTCATGCGATGTGTAATTGTGAAAGAAAGTTAAGTTGAATAAGACCAGTTTATTGTGCCATACATAACTCTCGGTTTTTAGAACACAATTCCAGTCTCTACATGCCCCAACCACTAGTAATTTCCTTTAGTCACTGAAAATCTCCAGTGATACATGTTCAACTGAAGATACTTGAATATACTTAGCGGCTGTTGTTCCACATATGAATGATCTTTTCTTAGTTGTAAGTATTTGCCCAGGCCATTTAAGTACTGAGGTGTATGTGGCTAGTATTGTGTGCATGTAACATGGTTAAACAGAAACTTTAAATTCATGCAAAGATTTTGATTTTATTTTTAAATGGAGGAAGTATTTTCTATTGTAGAGATGAGGGAAGCTTTTGTGGTTTTCCATGATGCAAAGAAGATAAGGAGTTAAGGTAGGATAAAAAGTGACCTAGGCACGTGTGACGCTTTTGGGAGGGATCCTGAAGGCAGCAGTTATCCTGATGAGCATTGATGTCCTGCTTTGCTGCATTAATTTCCTTGTTGCTTCCAAAGCCTTTACGTTGGCCTGATTTTAGCCAAAGTCTGATGACAGCAGAGTTCCAAGCAGCTATTAATAGGGAGCTCTGGAGCCAGGCACTGCTCTGCAGGGTGAAGATGTACGTCAACAGCTTGGAGCCCGCAAGAGGAATCTGAAAGCGGCCCTGCGGGTTACTTTGTTAGCCTGTTTTCAAGCCATTCTGTTACCCAGAGGGTGAGTGGTGCCTGGCTCTGCCTGCCCAAGCAGAGCCTGGGTAACCCTTTGGAATGAAAAGAGGCAGCTCATCAACTACATGGTGGGTGTTTTGTTTGGTTGTTTTGCTCTTTATAAAAGAAACAAGAAATCAGCTGAAGATGGATGGTTATAAAAAGAAATGTAGAGCCCTCTTTGCCCTAGCTTTGGTTTCTAGACTTGTCCTATTATCCTTAGGCATCCTGAATTTGGAACTCCAATTTCACTCATAATTAAGCAATTAAAGCAATAACTAATTTGGAAGATACCTACTCTTTGCTTTTGTTTGTTTGGCAGTGCTGTTGTCATGGATTGTAAGCCTTGAGCAGATCATTGCAATCATCCATGCTGATGACACGCTGGAACAAGCACAGTCATTTGTGGCCGAGCTGTTTTCTTGGAAGGATGGAATTTTAAGCTCTGTAATTCTGTAAATATTGCCAAACAAACCTTACTTTATTCTAGCATCACTACAGAGTGAATTCAGGGGGTAGTGATGGTCACTGGTCTTGATTTCTGTTGTGAACATCTGCCACTGCTCATTTCAGAGTTATCCTGGTGGTTTTTCCATCTTAGATTGGGATTTTTTCAATCTTTTGGTTCAAATTTATGATCTAGTGGAGACTTTCAGCACTGCATTTGCCAGCTGGTCACTGCAGCATCAGGAGGGAGCTTTCCTCCTTGAATGAGAAATGTAATGTAGAAAAAGGAAGGCAGGGAATGTAGTTTCTTTTTACTTAACACATTCAAAGCATCATTTATAGCAGGGGTGGCACATGTTCCTTCACAGGATCACGGTATGCATTCAGCGTCCTCAGAAATCTTGGCTACACCCAGCTTGAAGAGTGAAATCCCTGTCACAACTAGTATAGTGTAAGGGTCTGAAATGTGTTTCTTAACGTTCGTACAGAGGGACTGGTATGAGACTTCCAAGTAACTATTTTCCTCAAATTTAACATGTTAAAGTAGCAGCTTCTTTAGATGTCTCCTGCTGTGCTTCTGACCAGTGGGTCTAACCTTGCCTGTTAAACTGCAAGAGGAATGTGGGTCTTAAGCTTGTATAGGATTAAATTTGCTCTGGCTTTACTTCTTGTAGCGGAGTGCTGTTCACAGCCTGCTGAAGGTGGGAGGAGGCTTCAGCTAAAGGAAATGTGCACGATTAAATGAGTGGTCTAATGACACCGAACAACATTTAAAGTAAATCAAGGTTACTTATGTAAACAGCAGTTTAATTAAGATAATCAGTGATGCAAATCATTGTTGATGTTGCACCTCCAGCAGAAAATCCATTTTGAAAGGCTTCACAAACTTTTGGGTTTCTGTGCCTGATTTTTGACTCGTTATAGCAGTAAAAGGTTTTAGTTTTGGTATTTAATTATTAGAAATTAATTCCTTTAAAAATTCCATTAGATTTGAGGAGCAAAAAGGAATCTCAGTCTTGTATGCAAATACTGTATGTTCTCCACTGGATGGTAGATGTAAAGTGTTTGACTGGTGGTATAATTGCAAGGCGTGAGTATCATTTGGAGCGGGTCTGCTCTAAATGTCTTAGGAAGATCATTTATATCATCTCATCAATGCTAATGACCTGCTTTCCTGTGAGGAATGTTTGCACCCGAGTTTATTTATCGCTGGATTAATTAGCATTGTAAGAGACTTCTTTGTATTTGTGCTGCTGTTGTTTATTCTGTGCCCCAGTGTGATCTCTTGCATTCACATGCCTAATTTCTTACGTATTTCAAGACAGAAAGTAAGCATTTCTTTCTTTTGACAAAGAAAGCATAGTATTGTGACATGCTTGTCATTAGAAATACGAGTTGCTCACAGAATAAAATCTGCTTTTTACTTGCTGGAGATGAAGAAGCTGCAGCCCTCTAAGTGATAGAATGACTTTTATTCAGTGCTGAAATAGCCATTGACAGAAGAAAGAATTGAAACACTTTGGAAATGAAATGTAATTTAATCTATGGCTATTACAAAACCAATCAAGTCATTGTGCCCGCAAAACTGAGTGCTTTTGGTTTATTACCTGTTACGGCATTCCGTTTCATTGCTTATCTTTCCTTGGGTGCTATTCGCTGTACAGATCGCTTCTCTATTTGAAGTCAGCCTTGAAATTTATGATATTCTGATTATTTTTTCCTTCTGTTAAATATATGTCAGGTACAATTCTCTTCTGTGGCATCCGTGGCTCTCGCAGATGTCGAGTGTGATTAACTCATTCCCTGAGCAGGAAGAACCCCAATGTGGTGTCTCTCAGAGTTTTGCAAGATCAGCAGCCAAACACTGGCGAGTGTCACTCTGTTCAGAGAGCACCCTGTAAATATTAATGTATGTCACTTTGACTCTTTATCTCCAAGTGTTATGTAGTTAGGAAGAAATTCCAGTCAAGGGTTTGTAGAACTTGCTTCCCAAGAGATCTTACTCTTTTCTTGCACAGAAACGAGATGGTTCCTTTTTTCTTGCACAGGAACGAGATGGTTCCTTTTTTCTACTGCGTGGATTCTTCATTTCTTGCTATTGAGAAGCAATTTTGTACTTTCTTAAAGGTCGGGGTTAGGGTTCTTCTCTTAAAGAAGGGGAAAAAAGTTAGGAAATAACCTGTGCAGCTGTACTTCATTTAGTTTCCAGAGATTTTTTTTATTCAATTTCATAACCTCCCCTGATGTTTGCGTCATGTTTAATGGAAATAGGAAAATATACTTTGCAAAGATGTCTCGAGTGTATGATTATCCTGGATTTTGATGATGATAAAGTCATTCTTGCCATTGATTACTGTGTTTATCTCACTATACATATTCTAAGGTTATGGTTGTGTGACAGGGGTTATTTAAGAGAGTCAGAAATTCAGTGCACAAATGCATGGAGAGACTGAACGGGAGAACATTGCTGTTACAGCTATTGCTGATCAGAAAATAATGTTGTAATGTATCTTTGTTTCTGCTTCTGTGTGTAACTGTACTATATTCCACGGGGATTCATTTCTCAGGGTTGTCAGTGCTTTTTGCATTATACAGGCTGTTTAGTGCTTATAAAAATAAGCACGCACTAAAGCTGGCTGTGGTAGTATCAGTATTTTGGTTTCCATTTGCTAATTGACTTTATGAGCTGACTGCTACAGCTTTAGGTTGATTCCTGTATCCCTTTGCTCTCACTTGGAAGTCTGGTCAGGTTTTCAGCTATTCAAATGCTTCTCAAGCACCACCTCTTCATTCCAAGCCTTATTTCTGCCTGGGAGTGTATAAACTCATATGTGTGGCTTTCTTGAGATTGATCTTCCTGCTGTGGTTCATTTTGGAGGCTGACACAATTTTTTTCTCCATCAGTCAAAATGACCCAGCATTCATATTCAGGATCATTTTGCCAGAGCCTTTTGAAAGCACATTGAATTAGACCTTTCTCTATCCTAGAGGGCTTTTTGGTTTATTCCTTCATCAGGCAGTCTGCCAACTTTAGAATCAATTCTTGTCTGTTACATTAGCCCATGCGGCTTTTGATGAGTTAGACATGTGAGGGAGACTTTTAAATGTGATGTTTCTCAATGTAACTTCAGTTCAGTTTATTGAAATGTTTGTTTTTCTGTAGTTGGAGAGTATTTATTTCTACTGCTATTTCTCATCCTGCTCAAGAACTAGCTTCAGCTACTCCGTTGAGTTCTGTGAAGCAAATGGTATAGGTGCCTTGATCTTTGCTCTCTGTTCTTGCTTTTCCAATTACCTGCTTTATCCTTCAGAGCTTTTAACCTTACTTGTATTGATTCGACAGGCCCAGTTGGAAGATCTACCAACTACAACGTGGGATGTCCCTCCATGAAGGGAAAGGAAGGATGTGGTAGTGCTTGACTCACGGAACAGATCTATGTTGGTTTTAAGAGCCACTTACAGGAGAGTGCCAAAAGAGTGTTTAATACAACAGAAAATAAGAGTACAGGGTGCAGAACAGTATCAAATAATTTGAATGTGCTGTGTGGCAGCAGTCCTAACATGGAAAACAAAATCTGCTGATAGGAAGGTCAGATCTTTTAGTTTATAAGTAGCTTGTAATCTGGAATGTTTTAATTGACTACTAATGCATAAATACATGAGCAATAATAATGTTTCTTCAGAAATAGCTAGCACCATATCCCTACATAAATACAGCAGGAATTCAGTAATTCACTTCAACGTTTATCAAACCATTACAGGGGAAGTTGGTTTTGTGAAAATACCTCTGGACTAGGACATAAAAGATGCAATTTCTATTCCTGATTCAGGCAGTTTTACTCAGTGACCTTTAGACAAAATATCTTCCTCCTGTTACCATTTTCATTCTGTGAAAAGAGGAGGATGTCTTGCTTCTCCCATGCACTGCCAGTCTTTCTAAGCTAATAGCATTCAGGGTATGGCCTGTTGGTAGTGTATGAGGTCAGTTTATGTATTGTTGATATATAAAAATATTACAGAAAAGCTTCACTTTTCCTCTCTGGAAGACTCGAGGTCTGATGCTGTGTTCTTCAGTAAATATTCCTGGTGATTGCTAAGGTTTGCAAAGCATTCTTCACCTTTTGCCAACCTGATTGTCATTATTGAGCTCTTTATCTTTTGCTCTCTCCCATACAGTGTGTAGAGCCATTGCATTTCCTATACAACATAGGATATATATGGTGCATGGTGTGCTCTTTAAATATATGGTATGTTAGGATTTTAAAAGGGATTTTTCTTAGTGTCATTCTTTGGTGTTATTTTCATCTTCTCATTTTTACAGCCCTTTGCTAATAAAATGGAGAGCTCACGGGATATCATTGGGATGCACACAAACGTGGCACTAAATGACCCCATGCTCAAAGCAGATTAATGTACAATTATCCCGTTTTGTTATCCACAGCCCAGTTTTGCAGGATGGTCTGTGTTTGCTCGTATATTGTATTCTAAGCACCAACATCTTGAATGTAAAGACTGTATTTTAACTTCCACATAAAGAGTGAATTCAGTCTTATTTTGCATCTCTTGAAATGACCCATATTAAGGGACAGCTGGAAGTGCTTACAATGTACTCCGCAAGGAAGTTGATGACAGCACCAGGTTATTTAAAAGTGTTAATTGATATGGGCTGAATAATTTTTAAAGGTTTCATTTTCAGCCCTGTGAAATGAATTGGTCCAAAGCAGCCGTTGCTTCTGCAGTAACTGGTCTTATGTTACCACATTACCAAAGGAGAGTAGTTTGTCCAATTAGGCTTGAATCGCCATGTTTGGAGATGCAGTTAATGTAATTACACTTCTATTGGCACCTCTTTCTTTCTGCTCTTTAAGAATTCTAGTGAGCAGTAGAGGAAGGATTGGAAATAAACTGAGGAATGTGACCTGTCAAGAGTGTTTCCATAAAATCTGAACTTTCCAAACATCCTAATATATAAAAGCGTGCTGTAGCAATTGCATCTCTTAGAATGTAATGCTATGTGAATACCTGTGTTGATCATTAAGAAGTCTTTCTGCTTTTTTTTCTTCTTAGGATCACTGAATGAAAACCTTTGTGGTAAAGTCCAGCAACAAGGAAGGTTTTATCAGAATATGTCACTTTCCTCAAGTCTTTGTAGTGCAGCTGCAAAAGTTGCTGTAATCTTCAAGGTTTGCTCTAGGAGAAAGGACGTCAGGAATAAAGTGGGGTAGCTGCTTAGTCTCCTTCCAAACGGCATAAAAATGAATGTGCAGGCAGTGAGTTTAAATACATCCTTGAATTCAGTTATTTAATAGAGATTGTAAGTAAGTCTGACTGGTAACAGAGTCTGCTGTAAGGCACGCTGTATTTTGCATCCCTCATAGCCAGCAGCAATGACTGGGGGAAGAGGCTTCACCGAGCTGCAATACAAAGGCTTTGTGGCACTGGCATCTGATCAAGCCTCCTTCTGTATCTGACAGCATAAATGTTGGAGCTCTTTTGGTGTGTGCTCCTCCTTTGACTTTATTCTAACTGAGTAAGTTCCTTTTGTGTTGTGTTGGTTTGGTTTTGTTTTTCTTTAAACATGAACTCAGGAATACTTCAAAGCATCCCTGGGAGATTTGCTCCCTACAGATGTTGGCTGTATCCAGCCATTGCTGACGGCAAGCTTCAGCTGAAACCAGTGAAAACTCACATTAAGCATGGTCAGAAACTTGCTGAATTTACATTGGATAGGATATAAAACAAATAGCAATTTTCACCTTATTCATAAAATACTTAAGAGAGGATGAAATTACTGTAGTTGTTACGGCCATTCACCTTTTCCTTTTACCTCACAGGTACTGGCTTGCAAAAACGATAGGGTAGAAAAGTCCTTGATGTTCTTAGGCGTTATCTCCACTATTCAGGGCTTCTTGTATGTACTCTTTAAGGCTGACATCTCTTCAGCCTGACAAAAGTTTGTTTTTGTGTTGGACAAGGGCTTAATTTCCAACTAATTTTCAGTACTTGTCTCAGGTTGTTTTGGGCTTCTCTGCCTCAGCGATCCAGGCATCCATCCAGCTCTGCAGGTGCAGTACATGTTGTCAAAGGGTGTTAATCTGAACTAACTCTTGAGTTGAAAACCTGCCGTGTAGTAAAAGCTAAACAAATGTATTTGTGCCTAGTGAATGCACTGAAGAGAGTACAGGGCAGAGGAGGACATGGTGTAATGTGCTGTCTAACTGCGAACCAGGCTGTCCAGCAATACTCTACATAAGGAAGCAACTGTCTGCTTATAAAATTGTTTTGATTGAAACCTAATTTGTTCCTCATATAGGGAAAGAAGTTTATTCTGTTTTCTGTACACATTCTACAAATGCTATCTCCTCTCTTCCTCTGCTTGACTGCATTAATCTCAGCCTGTCTAGTGCAAAGAGGAGGAGGGAAATGAGCAGTTGTCTCCTTTGTTGAGAAAACTGCTTAGTTGTTTTTAAAGTACATTTTTAAGAGATAGTACTCTATCTTCTTTACTTGCATGTGCTGTAACTTCCTCCTTTGTTTTCAATACAGGAAAGTTCTTGTGATTTGAAGTTAAAGCTGCCTTTTTTCTCTCTGTCTTAAAGTATAGGGCAGGGGCAGCATATGTGTGAGCTTTCTCTGTGCAAGTGGGTTCACTGAATTTGCATGTTCATACAGGGAAGGTGATTAGTAGTTAGGCTGGAGTGCAAATTGTGTTTTGCCTGACACTTCAATATGCTAATCGTTAGAGCTGAGTTTCTGCTATCAGAAAAATAATCTTCACCTCTGCTCTCCCTGTAGCTTGCTAACATAATCTGCTCTTTTGGGTGATATCTTGACTTACTGCAGGAGTAGTAGCACCACCCTCACAGGGAAGAACTTCCCGAGATCTCATCTCAATCTCCCCTCTGGCAGGTTCAAGCCATTCCCCTTTGTCCTGTCCCTACAGGCCCTTGCCCAAAGCGCCTCTCCAGCTTTCCTGCAGCCCCTTTAGGCACTGGAGCTGCTCTAAGGCCTCCCCTTCAGGAGCCTTCTCTTCTCCAGGCTGACCCAGCCCGGCTCTCTCAGCCTGGCTCCAGAGCAGAGCTGCTCCAGCCCTCGCAGCATCTCCATGGCCTCCTCTGGACTCGCTCCAAGAGCTCCATGCAACTCCACTTTTAAATTATTTTTTTCCAGTTGGTTTATAATGTAAACTTCAGGAACTTCCAATTTTCTGTAATCTTTCTGCTACTAAATTGCTTCCCAGCAGATAGTTTTCATAGAATATGTGTGCAGGATTTAATATAAAGATAAATGGTAGTATATCTAATGCATATTTGTATGTATGTCTGTATATGCAGCATGCCTATGTGTGTATTTGTACCTAGTATAAAAATGTCTCATTTCTTACCTGTCTCCTTGCCATCTTTACAATCTGTACATTACGTGTACCTAAAACTACGACCAACTGTGATAGCTCTGACAGCGTGAAATCTGTGGGGTGAGCCTTAAATACTTTGTCTTGGTTTCCAGTTAATATCTGTAAACTCCTCATGTTGCTGCTGAGCTGCAGCGTGTACTTTATGTTCTCTCAGGGATGGCACAACCCACGAACAAATTGATTTAAAAAAACCTAAGATTTTATGTAAGCAGGAAGATGTTATAACAAATCGATCAGCCAAGGGCATACTAAAGTACATCACCTTCCTAATAAAAGAAACAAATTCCTGTGGAGTAGGGCTCCTGGGCCACATAACAGTGTTTTATTAAGGTAACAGTAAAATGGAATAAATGAATGATAATGCATGGATTATATCCCTTAACACCAGTGGAAAATTCATACATGCAAATGCCTTCTAAGAGTTATGTTTCTGCAATGTATTGAGATGTCAGGGTTCAGAATGGGAGAACTTGGAGCAAATAGTTGTCAGTGTTGGTACAGCTGTGAGTTACAGAGCAAGCAGATTGAATGTTCTAATTACCCAATGTCATTATAAGAAATAACACAGTTCATTTCTGTATTTCCATTTGATGCAAACCATTAATTCACTGCACTGGAACATGAAAGCCCAAGTTTGGAACTGTTAGTTTGAACGAAACACAATCCATTCTTTTCATATGGCAGGCTGAAGTAACTGATGGTACCTTTTATTGACTGCAACGTGTGTCTCAGCCAGCAGGTTTCACTGGCTTGGATATATGGTTTGAGGAGGATGCTGAAAAAAGGCAGCTCAATTCTGAAATTAATTGAATTTCTTCTGATTTGAAAAATCTCTCTTATTTCTAGGAGGCTTTGAGTAAAGCTGTTAAGATACGTGGAGGGAGATAGAAAAGATCCTTTTCATTACAGATTTGCTTTTGCTGATTTTTGCATGCAGCTGAAATTGCTGAGATCTCAATTCTTTCTCATCCTTTGGAGTAAAATGAAGACTCCCTAGATTTTTCTTTACTCAAATAAACCCTGAAGTGGGATATCAAAATGTGATGTAGGAGAAAATACCTTCTCAAGGAAATACCAAAGCAAGAAGGATTAGAGGCTTGATAATTCCTTAACAAGTATGTCCTATACATGTAAGTCGTGTGACAATCCTTAGAGGGGAACCAGGAGGAGGGAAAAGCAAAATCAACCTAAGGGACCACAGAAGTTGAAGACAGAGATACATGAATACAATAGATTTCTTAAGATAAAACCAGATAGGCTAGGGAAATGCAAGAATTTCCTATTAACTCAACTTTTCCACATGGACACTTAACTGGACTTGTTCCTTAGATGGATTCAGTGGCTAGAAAGTGCCAGAGTTTAAATGTGTGTTCCTCGTTTGTGAAAGTGAACTTCACTGTGCCTCCTTGTGATTCTGTGTTTAAGTGCATTTACTGTTCCATGCTTTGTATGTGGGTTAGTGTGGTGCTACATTACACGTGTGTTCGCTGTTCTAGATCTGGAGCCTTGCCTTGCCTGAGCAACTGTCTGTGCTACCTGTTCCCTGGCCATCAGGGCAGTGACCTGTGCCAAGATGGACCCAGTCAACGACTGCGGAACAAGTATGTCAAAGAACAGAGCCATGGAATGGGTCCAGCTTGTGCTGCTCATGCTTTGCTGCAGAGAAACATCTATAATTTATACTCACGATTTAATATAAAGATAGAGCATTAATAAGGTTTTTGAGGGTATTTTTAATATAACAAGGGGGTTTTAGGCCTGAGGAAATGATAACGATGCGTGTCAGACACTCTTACAACACACTTGATATGTTATTGGAGTTTAAATATTACTGCACTGCTTTAACGTGTTTCCGGTACTGTTGGTTAATGTGTAAATGCAAGTTGTTCTGGGGAGACTTATCCCTTTTCAGAAACAGTTTTAGATGAAGCACTTTTGTTTTTCTTTTGCCATGTGACTTCTGTTCACATTCTAGGTTTTCCTCCCTCCGTTCTGTGTTGCTTGGAACTGCCATGAATTTTTCCAGTGTGTGATAGTATTCCTGGACTGCTTTGTAATAATCTCTGGTAGCTGCTTTCCTTCCTGGAAGAGCATTCCTTTAAAATAACATGGATATACATAGCAGCTGGAAATACCATTCTTTGCTGTGTGTTTTCTTGCCTTGTACAGAAATACTGTGATTTGTCGGCATAGGGTTGACAGTGATCTCTTTTCCTGGCAAGATGTTTACTCTTCAAGACTTTTTTTCTCTGCTGTAACTATAGGGTAAATACAGGCATTTATTTTGGTAACATTTGGTCTTAAATGGAATGGAATGAGAAATGAAGGAAAAATGGAGATTATTGCTCTGTTTTTTTGCAGGAGCTTTTTTACTCTCATTAGCTTCAGGCCATCAGAAAGTTCTGTGTTGTCAGATACTGCACATAATGATTATGAATATTAGATCATAACCATGTCTGAGAACTGTTTGCTTATTCCCCTGTTTGTACTCACATACTAATGGCGAGGGAGTGCAAAGGAGGTTTTAAAGGGACAGCAGAAGGGCTTGGAATTTTGGTTTAAGCACAGGCACTGAGCAGGAAAAAAAAACCATTTTCCCTCTTACAGATATCCTTCAGGTGTTAGTTCTGCAGGATCCTGGTTTTATTACATCAATCACAAGCAGCTTAAGGCTTCCAAAAACATAGTCACAGACAGATGTTGAGCCTGTCTGGGGATTAGAAATATCCTCTTCCATTAAGTATAAATTAACTTAATCACCAGGTATGAAAGATAAGCAGCATAAACATCATTCCCTGAAGCTTTCATTAAAATTAAGGTTCTATTTAAAACTAGGCTTGTACTTTCTATGACTTGATCCCCCTTCAAAGAGATTATATCTATCTGCTGTAAATTCTTACAGTGACAGAGTGACAGAAATGAATGTATTGGGGGCAGTGCTGTTCTCTATAATTTAACTTCTGCTGCCAGTCATCTTTTAGCAGGAGAGCTGATTGGCTTATTTTTGAGTAATAATTGGTCTCTAGTCTCTGAAAAATGAGAAAGCCTTAAAACTGCCTAGCACCAGTTGCCACAGAAGGAAAGCGTAAAGCCACATGACTTAACAGGAGCATAATCACCAGTAGTGTTATTTTGTGTGTGTAGAATTCACCTGCTTTAATAGGAGGATTACTGCTGATAGAAAGCAATTGCACTGCTGCTTCCTACTCTGTTGGATGACAGGGTGAAGCTCCTTTTCTATCCTACCATAATCATGACTGCTTTCTAAGAATCATTTCCACAGGGGAAGAAATTCCATGGGATTCAGGTTTTTTTCTCTTCTACTCTAAGGCACTTGGTGGTCTAATGTTGGTTTCAATACATCATCAGGCTTTACAGCTGGTTTGTCTTGGCAGTATCCTGTATTACTGTTTTTAAGGCATGCTTTTCTAAAGAAACAAAGGAAACTCTGGAGGAGTAATGAGGCACATAAGTACCTTAAAAGCAAATAGTAAACACAAATAAATCTACTAGGAATAATAAAAGCTACCTCCACAAAAAGTAAAGTATTGGGGACAATACATAATGATCTTTGTTCTATAATAATTCTTTGCTACAGTGGAACAAAGTCTTTCGATGCAGGTTTTGCATTGCTTATCCATTATTTCATTGTAATGCTGTATTTCTGCAGCACTCAGACTAGATGACAGGTAATAGCATGAGCATTCACTGCTTCTGTCACACTGAATAATAAATCTTCAGCTGATGCAGACTGTTACTGCCATTATTCTTAGAAAGTTGGAAATAAGAATCTCAATTAATAACTAGGAAATAACTTTTTTTTCCAGCACTTTGCATCTGAGACTCCTCAAATGCATTTCTTCAGTGATTTAAACTATGTATTAGGGAGCTCTGTAGAAACAAAAACAGAGCTCAAGTGCAACTGTTACATGCAGTTGGATGTTCATCCCACGTGTGTCGTATCTGCTTTGTATCTCTAAAGGGTGTCCCTTCTCTCTCTGGTGTGCTGCTGCACTGATTCTAGTCATCACCTACTAAAGTAGGAGTTCAGTGAAACTATTTATTCACAGTATCACTGTTAAGCACTTTCAGTTTTGATTATGAGGTTTGAAATGGTTTATTGGATTGAGCTTTAGTTTAAAATACAAGGGAATTAACACGGCCTTTCTGACTTCTGATTTGTTGAAAACCTAAGCGCTTCTAGAAACTCCTCTGATCCGTGATAATTCAGCCAGGAGAGCTCTGTACAGCTCCTTTGAAAGGGAAGTGTTAGTCTTTGAATAGTACTTGTTGATAACTGCAGTATGTGTCATTGCTTGTGTGGCTGTTGGACATTACCTCATACAAACTTCATTTCTTGCCAAGCAAAATGTGTAGGACAGTACATGAGCTTGTCTAAGGTTCTGAGTTTGAAGGGTGGCTCTACTCTTCTCTGCATATGATATAAAAACCTCAGAAGTATTCTCATCCATCACTTTATGTCCCTAGTGTGGAGCAAGTGAGGATCCACACAATGTTTCAACATCTTGCAAACATTCATTAGCAATGTGTTAAGGTGTCAGACTTGCACAGTCTTCTGTTTTCTTTCAAAAGCCATTTAATCTTTCATGAGAAGTGTTTATTTTTATAAGAAACCCACCCACTCTGAAGAAGCAGTGAACCATCCTTCTCTGAAAGAGGACTGATGTCTGTGGAGCTTAGAGTATGATATGCAGTAAACAAATAATACTCCTGGGATGGCAAATGGAAAGGCTGCAATGAGCAGATGGCTGGGCATGAGAGCTGCTGGGATTGTAGATGACAGGCTGCAGGGGCTTGGATTTAACTTCTTCAAGAATCTGATAAATTATTTTGCTTTTGTTAAGCAAATGGCAAGCTGATGGAGTACCTTCTTAATTTGTCCTTGGAGTCACCTAAAATATGTTTGCTAGCTCACAAACAAACTTAGTGGGCTCCATTTCTTTCATCCTTCTAGAGTGAATGCAACGTTAGGCCTTGAAAGTGCATGCAAAGTTAGACATGATCATGCTCACAATAAGGTTAAAGTCTAAGTGATGTGATTATCTGCTTTATTTCTTTTGAGATATGGATTCTTTTTTCTTGGAGAGAGATGGAAATTCTAACTGCTTCCAGGAGACAGGGCAGCTGCTGTGTTTTCAAGCTGTGTTTTGTATGATGGTTGTCTGCCAACAACATGGTGATTATTAGTCCTTATTTCTAATGTGATGGATTCTGCTCTTTGAAATATGGACTCTACTGTGGTTGCTTTGACTACCTCAAAGCATTCTCCAAATGTTGAATAAATGATGTGGAAGAGCAATAATGCTTCTAACATAACTTCCAAAATCTCCTTACTCTCTGGGGTCTAATCTTCCTTTAATACTTTTATCTTTGCGTGACTTCATTATTATTTTGAAAGGAGGAAATGCCTGTTGATGGTTTTTACTTTGCCAGAGGGCGAAGAGGAGATGAATATTCTGTTTCTTTAATGAAACTCACAAGTGGCCAGGCCAAAACAAAAGATGCTGATTATTCACACAAGACGCCATCAAACTATGGCACTTCTTGTTGTCATGTACTGTGAGGGCTGGAAGTCTCTGTGCATTAGTAAAAGCAGTGGGATTAGTTCGTAAGAGAAAATTCATGAATGGTTGATAATGCAGAGCCACTGCTCTGGCTTTGACTTAGTTTCCCAAATGATTTATTTCCATGAATGAGCACACAAATGTATTTCATACCTCCACACCCCAGTAACAAAGACATACCTGTTTCTTAGGAGGTCTGTAAACTGTGGTGATAAATGGGTGGATAGATAGATTTGTCATGCAAATTATTCTCTGTTTTTAACTGTGTTAACATAGTTCTTGCTTTGAGAATAGAGGCTCAGCTGAGGGAATAATTATAGCTTCAGAACCCAGAACATAATATTTTCTTTTATTAGGTAAGCAGTTGTCAGCTGATACCAAAATCGCTTAATTTATACTTCTAGCAATGCCCTAGATTGCACCACGTGAGCATTCCTAAAAATATGAATATTGCAGTTCTTACCCAATTCTACTCTAAGCTTGGCAGGTAACTCTTATATACAAAATGCTGTGAATTCTGAAGCCTTTAATTAGTAATTGCAGATTTGTTTGTCCCTCAGCAACTTGTATTTGCATAAAGATTAAGGCTGGTCAGAATGAAAGGGATAAACCATAGATGGAGGAAACATTAATAAATTAGTAAATCATGTATAAAAGATAAGTAGTCTTAGATGTCATTTCCATAAGCTTTATTAAAATTTAAATTCTTTTTTAAAGATGCAGTTAATATTTTCTCCACAGTTGATAATTTCTAAAGAGATCTGTCATGAGCTGCAGAATGAGAGAAATTAATGTATTGGGGTCAGACATTAGTATGTAAATGAAGCTTTGCTTTTATTCTGTACAGCAACAGAAGCATTACCTTATGTTTGACCTTTCATTCATTTAGCCTGACTCAGCTGTGTCAGTCAAAACAATTAATTCTAAGGAGCAGCTCTTAAGTGTGGGGCTCAGCTTGCTTCTCCTGCCTGTGCCTGTAGGGAATCCCCTGAGAGAAGAGGTAATGGAGGGGACCAGTGCAAGAGTCTCTTGCTGGAGGTTTGGATTTTCTGATCCCTTCCCCACAGCTGCACTGTCCATAGACATTTTGCAGGGTGTTCAGGGAGAGCCCTGGGTGTTGTACCCAAGCTTTCAAGGTGAAACCTTGAATGAGACAGTAAATAAGATACGCGTTGGAAGTCACTTTCTGGAGTGAGAAGGAACTGGATGGTAAATATGCATAGGAATTTTGAGCAGCTCTTTGAATCTGGCAGGTAACATTACAGAAAGGTGAACTTCTCTCTTTTCCTATATTCCAATGAGTTAATGGTAGAAAGGGAGGTGAAAATCCCCCTTGCATTTTCGTTGTTGCTGAACCTTGAGCTGTATTACTGCTTCTCGTAGCTGTACTCAGAGTAGCCTTGGATTGCATGACCCTTGGGGAGTTGTCATCCGCTTCACCCTTATGGTGTGGCGATGGCAGATGGCAGTGAAACACAGCAGAAAATGTAATGGTGCATTGCAAGTGAGCGTAATTCAGCCAGCACTAGGGCAAAAAATAGGATGTGCACTGTTCCCTTGCAAAAATGTGCAGCTCACAGTCAAATCCTGGTTTTATAGATCCTGAGTCTGGCTGTAATATCCCTGAGCTAAGCAGCTTTCCTTAATGAGTCGTGTTGAGACCACGTAGAGATTTGGTGCATACATGTGTGCCCGTAGATCTACAGGAAATAAACTTTTATTGAAGTAGTGTCTCTGGTAGCAGTGGAGAATTACAGTCAGAGTACAGTGTAAGTGCTTGCAGTTAAGGTGAGTCTGCAGAATAGGCAAGTCTATCAATTCACTTTGCAGATAGGGACAAGCTCTTGTGCAGGTTTGCTTTGGAAAGAGGTAGTTCTCTTAAAATCGCAGAAGGTAACTTTCACTTTAATGCAGATCGTGATTAAATTATATGTGCTTTAGGAAATTAAACTTCAGGAAATCTTGAGGGTAGGGGCTAGGCTAAAGAATGAAAACAAACCATTAAACTTTACAAAAACAATAACCTATACAAGCAGATTAAAGAGTACATTCTCTTTTTTTTTACTTAATGGGAGTACAAGATTTGGCAATACAGATTGAGTTACATTTTTCTTGTTCTGATTTAAATATTTTATAGACTTTCCCAGTATATGAGTGGAAAGGAATGAGGCATGCAGTAGCGTACATGGTTTTATTTTTAAAGCACCTTTCTAATAAGAAACATGTTTTTAAAAGCTATTTCAGTAAAAGTCTGAACTGGGATGCTGGTTTTGAGTTTTTATCCATGACCTCAAAGGCAGCTGTCGGCTTTTCTCCATACAAAGGGAAAAAGGAAGTTCTTGGTGGTAATTTAGAGCCTCTGCTTTCTTACTTTCAACAACAATTTTTCTTTCACCATAATACAGGGTTTTTTTTCTACAAACACAGTTTTCTCTGACCCTTATACAAACCCAGCATAGTTCTGCTTGATAATTTGACGTGTGTCCATTGTGTCCATTTGGAACTGTGTCCATTCCTGCTCAGTCAGGGAGACAAGAGTCTTTTGTGGCTCCCATCACTAATGTGTCCAGAGCATTTGTTAACGGTTTGGGTGTTCTCTTCATGGCCATTTCACATTTCTTTTGAGGGTGGGTTGAAAAGCGAAAGGCTGAAACCTCCCTTGTCTAAACTATTGCACTTCCTCAGAAGTTCCAGAGACTGTTGCTTCAGCAAAAAGTCCTGTGAGGGTGCTGAAGCGCTGGCAGAGAAGCTGTGGCTGCCCCATCCCTGGCAGTGCTCAAGGCCAGGTTGGACACAGGGGCTTGGAGCAAACTGCTCCAGTGGAAGGTGTCCCTGTCTGTGGCAGGGGTTGGAACTGGATGAGCTTTAAGGTCCCTTCCAACATAAGCCATTCCACGAAAGAGGTATGGATTTGTGGAGGAAGGACAGATTTGCAGATGAAGACTGTGGTGGGAGACGCTGATCCCCAAAGTCAGCACTCCAACCTCCTGCCTTGGGCAGCACCCGCACCAGAGCACTGGGGCTATAATTAATTTATCTGAAGCTGATCCCTTTAGCACTCTCTTCATCATTTGCTGTAAGAAATGAAATATAGTGAAATTTCCTCAGCTCTACTTGCACCTTTTAAAGCAAAGCTTTTTATTTTATTAAACTGAAAGCATTAATGATGAATGAATAATGTACAATCCAAAACACACTGGAATTTAGAATGAGAAAGGGCTTGAGGCTTCTAGGAGTCATTAAAATGAGAGTTACATTACAAGAAACACAACCTTCTCCCTCCTGAGTGCAAGGTTTCACTTTTGGTCAGGGTCTAGTTCAACTGGCTGAAGATTTGAATTTTTAAGTTAAGGAACAGACCTTTTGAGATTAAAAATAGAAGCCTGCATGCTTACTGTTTCTTGGCTTTATGTAGTCTCAATTTTGGTAGCCAGAGGGTAATTGAGAACAGTGAAACACCATCCAGTCTTCCATGAGAAACCCCCAGAACTAATAATGTATTGCTTTAAGCTTTACTTAACTAATGAAAGAAATAACATTCTTTTCCTTGCAATCTGCAGCAAAGAGGAGCATTACCACAGCACTACTCAAGATCTGCATTTATTCTTTAAAGACTTTTTAGAGCCTTTTAGCTCAAAAGTGATCACATTTATAGATACTCAACACCACTGAACATAAGCGTGGATGCTTTTTACAAAGAACTGTTCCAATGGCTGCTAACATTCAGCATCTAAATAAGCTTGGAGCTGGCATTTGGTGCAGGGAGATGTCTCCAGCCTCAGGTCTGTGTCAAGTGGTCGCATGTGTGGTCACATTTGGGGGTTGCTGCAGTGAATGGTGATCCCCTGCTATTTGAAGGTGACATCTGGAGGTGTGAATGAGTTCAGAGCCCAGGTTTAAGCAGGGTTTAAAACTTGGGTCCAAAAATGTCTTTCAGAAATTAGACATCACAGTTTAGTTCATACTAATTAAAACTTTATTGCTTTCCTTGCAATTCTCACTTCTTTTTTTTCCTGTAAGAGCCCTTTGTCTTGCACTTGCCATACATTTGTTTTCAACATACCTCTCCCTAGAAGTTCAAGGTATAACTTTAAAGTATTCCATACTAAAAGGGACGCAGCGTGGCAATAGAGAAATGTCTTTCAGGGAAATCTAGTGGAAAAGAAAGTCTACAAATCCATGGGGATATTGGTTTTGGATGAGTGACTACAGGCTGGCTGCAAGGGGGCTAAGGAAATCTGCTGCCTTTGCAACCAAAGTCAAAGGTACAGATTTACTGAGATTTGACTTGATAACTTCTCCGGTGCTGTGGGTGGATAATAACCATGTTGATTGCTATCCCCTGTTAGAACAGAACTTTCTGAAGGACACTAAATCTGCTCAGGAACACAAAAGATCAATGCAGTAAAAGCACTAATTTTTTTTACTACCTAGTGTGAATTATGCTTATTCTCCATGATGGGTACTTAGAAAAATGACTGGAAAGAAAATGAAAACCTGCATATGCTTATGTGTGTGCCAGATAATTACCATCAGCTCTCAGACTTCCTGAACTTGGGAGAAGAGCAATCTTTAATTTTATCTGGGTATGTCAAACACAGACAAAGAAGTAAAACTATGTCATGCTGAATAAACATGCAACATCTATTTTGGAACACCATTATCTCGATCAGCTTTATTTAGGGAATTTGGCAACAACAATGAAGATGAAATAATGTATTTTGACAGGATGCACAAAGGATTTGAAGACAAAATAATGGGATTGCCTAGAAATTGTCTCCTGAATAGTGCCAGTCTGCATTTATATGAACAGTATTGCTTCAGAATGTATCATTACAATTTCTTCTCTGCAAATGTATCTTACTGAACTTTTTGTACTGTATTTATCAGAGAAGGTAAAGGCTTCTAATCATCAGTGGGAAATAAGTTTAGTCTTAGATTATTACAATCTGTAAACATTTCCCATTAAATGTTCCATGCAATTCCATGAAGCTCATCTTTTTCTACATACCTAAGTTCCTTTTGAAAGGAATGTGGATATTCCGCAGCATCACAAGGGATCTGCATTGAGGAGAACAATAAGTTATGGGGGGAGGTTGAAGCGTGTAACTCCTAATGTTTAACTCTGTGGACTAAAACCAATCTTCTGCTCTTTTAGATAAAAACAACCTGATGGGACCTGGTTTTTGTTGTGAACTCAAAAAAAAGGTGATGAGAGAAAAATATTGTTCCAGATTAGGGATGCAGAAAGGAGCAGTGCAACCTGATGTCCGTGCAGGCTTTCTGTTAGTAAACTAAAATGTCTTTATCAGTGAATGCACTATAAATGTTTCTGTAGGAAAAGGAATTGTAAGGGAATCATACAGGCATATCTTGTTACTAGTGTTTCAGTTTTGGAATGTTTTAGATTAAATAAAGGGAATGAATATGATTTTTAGGAAGGACTGAACAGTCACATCAAATGTAATGTCTTAAATTGCCATAATTTGAGATTCTAAAATCACCCATCTTTTAAAAAATGCTCATGTATGTAATCTGGTAGCTGGGTTGATGGCCATTCCCCTGAGTTTCTGAACGCTGGAGATGTTTTCCATCTGTTTCTACAACTGGGTCAGTGGCCAAAAGGCACACAGCTAGAATGTGTTGCAGTTTAATACCTGTGTAGGAAACTAATGACCTCTTCCTAGGACACAATAGCCAAAGGTCTGTATAGAGGGAACCACACAGGGTGACTGTGTTGTTGCAATCAGGGGATGGTCATCTTATCCCTTGAACTCTTAAAACATGATTTCTGCCTTAGGGAACCTTAATACTTGCTCTTGATTTTTCATGATTGTAAAGATCTCATAACGTTTTATACTTAAAATCAGAAAGAATATTGAATCTTTTAAGATGAAGGTTAACATAAGATGCAATTATTTGATGTGCTGCAGGTGTCAGACTTCAGAGCATGTGTCGGAAGCAAACGAAGACCTGTTGGACATAGGACCAGCAGACGGCCCGGAACATGAGACCACCAGAACTCTGGAGCCTGAACTCCCCTCCCTCTGTCTCAAGCAAGTGTTTCCCAAGTACGCGAAGCAGTTTAACTACCTACGGATTGTGGACAGAGTGGCTGCGTTGTTTATCAGATTTCTTGGTGTGAAAGGGACAACAAAGTTGGGGCCAACAGGTTTCCGGACATTCATAAGGTCAGTAAGGTGAAGGTTGCTTTAGGAATTGCTTAATGTGTAGTCAAGAAGTTACAAACAGGTCCTGTGGAGTAGCACTGCTGTCCCTGGGCTTACCATCGGTTCTGCTGAGTAAAAGCGGGCCCTAACAGTAGTACATTTTTAGTTGTAGGTTGAGTAATGCTTTCTAAAGAACCTTTTCCCCACAAGTTCCACTGAATCATTGCAAATTTTTTATAAAATAGATAATTTTTTACCATTCCAAGCTCCCAAAATATGTGACCTATGAAGCTGTGTCTAGCAGGAACTTGGCTCTTTATTCTACAGCAGCTCAGTGATACACTGGGAGATACTATTTGCAATCTTTGTTAACATGTCATGTTCTAGTAAATTGTACGGATTCCAGTGTGAGAAAGTGACAACTGAAACTGGGTCACTTCATCTGGTTCTGTTGGCTGTGGGGCACAGCCATCTGCCCCAGGCCACCCAAAAGCCTTTCCAAATGCCAGTTGCTGCTGCATTGTGCACTAAGGATTTGCATTGTGAAATTGCAACTTGCAATGGCAAGGAACTCAATTTATTTTTTCCACATATTTTTTTATTTGTGAGGGTTTTCTTTTCATTGTTTTTTTATGGATAGATCTGTTGTAGTCATGGTACAAATATCTCATTTTCTGTCTTTCACTGACAGCGACAAAAGAAATAAGCAGCAGCAGCAGATGTACCCTTAAAATACGGATCCTGTTTCTATGCAGATGCATTTAGCATTCAGGAATGAATATAAACAATTTGATTTATACAAATTATGATATATAGAAAATGACTGAAGGCATCTGCTCTTTCCATAGACCAGTACAGGATTGTTTCCAATTCTGTATTTTCTATTGTTTAGTCCAGCCTTAATTTGGCACTTGTAAGAGGAACACAGAATAAATGCCAACGTTTTAAGAATGTGAAAATAAATTGCCATATCTCAATGCAGTAGTGTTTGCAGCTTCTTAATGCATGTTAAATGAAACCTTTTAATATTGGCAGATACGTTGTTTATTTTTCCCAGGGGATCTATAGCAACTATTTGGCCCTTCTCTGAATGCTGACATTACTGCTCATTTCAGAAATAAGGTCATGATTCTAAGATGTGTTTTATATCACTTTTCAAGAAGCAAATGGCACACAGGTGTGATTTTGGGTGTGTGGGGAAGTGGTTGCAGAGACTATCCACTCACATTTTAGCTAATCACAATCTGTTCTCCTTCAATAATGTCTTCATTATAAAAAGTAGCTCAAAGAAAAGCACTGATGGTGGCTCCAGGCCTTGCTTGTGTTCTGCCTAAGATTTCTTTGGGACTGTCTAGGCCAGACCTTAACTTTGTTTTAAGGGAGCTTTGCTTATGCTATGAAAGAGTAAGATTCTTTTATATTATCCAGGTTTTGGGGGAATTTTTAGGGCTTTTGGGGTATGTGTGTTGGGTTTTTGTTGTTGGGTTTTTCTCTTTTCTGGCTGGAAATTTTGGCCCGCTCTTTGGCATGTGTTCTTGTTCCAGCCAGGCTGCCAGACATCTGGAAATCCTGGACAGATGGCTAATGCTCAGAGACTGATCAACACCACTGCAGGCTCAGACCACACAAGTGTCAGATCTCCTACATGTGCTTATCACTGAATGCCCGAGATACAGCCAGAGATGCTGCTGTTTTCCATGCAGCCTTCAGGAATGCACAGGGCAAATCTGCTCAGTGTTCAGGCATGAAGAAGTAATTCTGTGCCTGAAAGCTTTCCTCAAACCTTTTTCAACCAGGATCCATCAAATAAGAGAGTATTTTTCTGTGCAAACTGCCTGATGTTGATAGTCTGTGCTGATTTCTGTTGGGTTTTGCAGTGTACCAATGAATTCTAGTCTGTTATGGCCTCAGAGAGAGTGCTGGCAATAGGTGGGAGAAAGGAGTGTATAACAGTTAAGTCCTATTTTTAATTGAAATATCCAGGGTTTTCTCCTTTTTTTCCTGCTTTGTTGCAACACCCAAATAAACCAGATAATCTATAATCTGACCTGCTGCCTTTCTGTGACTAGGGACTGACATGAGATTGCACATGGAAATTGGATTTAGGTGCGTGTCTCTAAGGGGGACACTTCTCTTGCCCAGGGTCCCTTCTGGCAGAGGGTGCTGGTGTGATCTGAACAGGCAGCAGGACAAGGCACATACAAGAGGTGTTCTGCACATGAAAAATTCAGGCCTATTTCAGATACGTATGCTTCATAGGTGCTTTATTTGACCAAGCATGTCACAGTGTGTACACATGACGTGGGTAAACTTTTCTCCCCAGTGTTCTTTCAGTTGCCTTTGCAGAATTTTTCCTGACTTGGAATTTTGGATGTAATCAGATTTTCTTCTTTGTTTTGTCTGTTTTTAACAGAAACTGCAAACTGAGTAACAGCAATTTTTCAATGGCTTGTGTGGATATCTTATATATTGACATCACAAGAAGGAGGAATGGCATGGGAATGGACCACAGAGAATCAGGTAACAGTGTTCTGTAGTGGAAAACTATGGAAGCTGGGGTTTTCCGTGCAATTTTGGTAGATCAAGCACATCTCAAAACATGCAGGGCCTTTACTAAGGTTGAGTAGCAGTGCTACAACCACTCCTTGCTGTAATTGTTTTGTTCTACAGGAGCTAGGTCAATCAGCCAACCCAGCCTGCAGTAGTGAATTACCTCCCCATCTGCTTTGGTCACATTTTCAGATCTGAGACAGTAATCTATCAAATAGCAGAGTTCAGGGATTATTTTCTTGTTATTTTAATGGCCTAAATACAGTATTTATTATATAACTTAATTTCTAAAATTGCTATTACACCTCTGTATGAAATTGAGTGCATAAATTTGGCAACTTCTCCAACAGCTTCTGTAAAATATTGAACAATTTCAGCTGCTCAGATATTCCCATCTCAACCGAAACAAAATGTTCCTGACAACAGTTTTTGGAGCCATTTATAGCAGGGAAACAGCAGCTGGAGTATTCCGGAAGGTTTTATGCCACTGCTCCTTGTGGCCATCAAGGAGGATTGTCAAGGTTCCATTTAAATCAGTGTAGGATAAAGAGTTGCACCTCGATGCTGCTGGTATAACTAGCATGCTGGTCACAGAGCTGCAGGCTGGCATCTTCCCAGAAACTGGTTCAAAATACAGTTTAATATAAGAAGCTGAACATGGACATGGATCTGTATAATCATGTATTTTTTCTTTTAGTGCTAAAATAGCAGAAGAATCAAAAGTCTCCAAGTTGAGACTTACTTCTGTATTTGTTATCCACCCCCGTTACATCTGCAGCTCCCTCCTGCATAAAAATCAAGTATCAGTCATAAGTGTATTAATTTCTGACACCATAAAAATTAGTTGTATATAACCTTTTGGAACGTTTGAAGGTGCTTCAGAAATGTTAATGAAGCTTATATGTGTATGAAATAGATAAGTATTACGTGTCTTTCTTGAATATGCGTATCCTACACTATAGAGTCTGTGTATATGAAGTCAGGTAAGATAAGGCAAAAAGGGAGTAAGTAGAATATAGACTGTTCACGAGGCTGACAGAAAGAATAAATCTAGACCTAAGAATAGAAGGGAGAAAATGAAGGTATGGTGAGAAGGAGGCAGTATGGTTTATTGTGCGTGAACTCCCATACTACTTTAAGTAGGTTTGGGTCACCTTAGTTTCACAGGTATGTAAAATCTGAGTATTTGCAGTTAGCATTTCAGTGTGGGTAGAAGCCATTTATGTGGTGAGCTGATAGAATTCCACGAGCAAAAGTAATAGAAATGCAAATGAACCTTCAGGCTTTGAGAAATTAAAGAGATTTGTTGATGGGTTCAGCAAACCAGATGTTGTGTTAAAACACAAAATACCCTCCATTTCTGCTGGCTCCGTGTCTGGCCCACTTCCAGCTGTAACCAGTACAGAAACTCTTGCTGTTGCTCTACAACACCAGCTTCTAACTTCTTCCATTATATGCTTCACATGAGTGTCACTTCTGGGGGAGAAAGTGCATGTGGTACCAAAGGTGCTTTCCCTGCCTGCAGCTCACCGTGACTGATAAAGTAATTTACTGAGCTGGCAGCTGCTGCTTTCAGATAACAATTCCTTTGCAAGCTCTTTTACAGGCAGGGTTGTAAGTAACCCCACCTGCAGTCTGAGTGGAGAGAAATGATACTTCACAATGTAATTGTAATATTCTGAAAAGGTCCTTTCCTGCAGCATCAATGAGCCAACATCCAGTTAAAAAAAACCCAAAGCTTTCAACATCACATCCTAAAATAATCTCCTTAAAGTGTATGTTCAGACTGGGAGAGCCAGTTAAAGCACAAAGCAGCTATAACAGTTCCTTGTTGCTGGCATTCTGCAAACCAAATTGTGGTCTTGCTTCTTAATTAAGAATTAAATAGGTATTACTTCAAGGGTTTAAATACAATGATTAGTGTTAGCATGCAGCCCCTCTTCCCACTACCACAGCCAATGGATTATTAGTAAGATGTGATCAAACAGCACCTGAAGAGGCCATGCTGCAGTACATGGTTTCTGCAGGGGACTTTTGTTTGTGAAGGGGCAGAGCAGAGTTCTGTTATAGCAGAGAAATGTTTTGGCACTTCCCCTTCATACACAATTCAGCTGTTTGTTTTTCATTCAGTTGAAACACAATTACTAGTGCAGAATTAATGGGTATGGCTGAAAAAAGGCCTCTTCACCTGCAGAAGGAGGGCTGAGGAGTCATACCCACCACAGGCTCTGCAGAAGGGAAGCAATACTTCAAATAAACTCACTTCTGTGATAAGGTGATACTTGGTAATGGGGTTATCGTTGCAGTGCTGCAGACTGAAATAACAAACTGTTTAAGTAGTTCTGCATTTGAACTTTTGGTTTAGGTCCGTGTCTCAAAATACAAGGTTTAAATGACTCAATTCAGTTGCCGGTAGAAACTTAATTTTTCGGGTGGATTGTTTTCCTTGAAGCTCAATATGTTACTGTGTGTCTGACTTGGTTTCTACTTAATATTTGAGGCAGCAGGAATTGAGGCTGATATTATATCAATTTAATTGTACAACATCTTAAAATCAGTTGTTGCTGTACCAGTTTGCCTCCCGATGCCAGGCTGTTGGATAGGCTGATGTCTGATACTAGGAATCCTCCACCACTGAGGCTACCACCTATCTATAACCCAGCCAGGTCTTACCCTGTACTTGAACACTAAATGAGCTTTTGTGTGTTATGTACAAATAAAACCTTGCCTTTTGGTCTTTGAAGGCCAGATGGTTTTTACGTAAGCATTCTAGATGGCCTCTGTGTAAATGAAAAACGCTAACTAACACTAACCCTGCACATACACATTTGGCCTTGCTGGCAAAAGAAACAAAGAGATAGTGTTATGCTTAAAGAATGTAGTTTGCTAGGGAGCAGTGAGCTATGAATCTCCCTCCTATAAACACCTTTTCCTTGCAGGAATGTGTTTGCAAGCCTTTGTGGAAGCTTTCTTCTGTCTGGCTCAGAAGAAATACAAGTCCCTCCCACTCCACCAGCAAGTGACATTGCTGATTGATTTCTGTGAGTATCAGCTCGCTGTCCTGGACGAAAAGCGTCGAGCTGTTTGTCACGCAGACGGACCTCACCTCACACCAGCCACACATCCATCCCTCCTGGGTCGCTCGGCCTCAGCTAGTAAGCTTTCAGATTATAGGAATCATCGTTAGTAACAGTGCTAATTCACCAGCACAGAACTGAGATTTAATCCCCAGGTACGTGCATGTACTGCAGGAGGAGAGACCGAGCCCTGAATCCCTTCAGCTGATAGGCATAGTTATTTATTTCAGCTTTTCTTATTTCTGCTCTTCAAAAAGCCTCCTGCAAGCTCCCATTCCCAAATAACAACCCTGGCAATAGCTGTTTATTTACAGCTCTGTTGGACCTGCAGCACACCTCACGTGGCAAACTGTGCTTTCATCCCAAGTGTATAGAAAACCACGTGTGAAGACAAGGACCAAAATACAGCAGGATAATAACCAGCATCACGGAGTTGCAGTGACTGAGAGGTACTCTTATGTCAACAGAATTACATTGCTCTGTATGCACTGGACATATTATGGAAACCAACTAAGGAGCTGCAGTCTCAAATACCAGTTGCAGACTTTGGAAAACTGAAACCTGGAGTTTGGTTTGTGGTCAGACTTCAGGCTTTGACTCTCTTCTTTCGGTCACTTGGACTGTACATGTTGGAATCAATGCAGATTTGGTCGTTGACTTTGTACTTCTTTTCTAAAGTCGGTCTTAAAACACTGAAATGATAATTTTGGCTTCTACTCTTTGTACATGTCTCTGCCATGACAAGTACTGTTAATTTTTTAAAGAAAAACTAAAGATATTTATCCTTTTGCTTCCTTAGAACTGATAAGCTCACCCTTAGAGGAAAAACGTACTTCATTAAGTCTGATTCAGTGAATCAAGCGGTGGTTTTGTCTTCAGGTACTAAGCACTGCTTCTGCAAATAGCTTTACAGTGTAAAGAGTTCATTTAAATTCCGGTGAAGCCAGTCCTGTCACTGACTTTGGGCTGAGCTATTGTATTCTAGGTTTGCTGATTTTTTGCCTTTTGCATGTTTGTTGCCCTCTCTGGACCGGCAGTAACATCTAGAGCAGATTTTTCTTTTGTCTTTGCACATATTTTTCATTTTTTTCCCTAAATAACTGTATAATTCTGTAAAAATGAGATCTGTATTATGTAACAGGAGATCTTGTCAGGAATGCTGGGCTATACCACTGCAGTTGTACAGAAGTAGTCTTTATTTTTCAAGGAGGGAGCCCTGACACTGATAATCACGCTGTTTGGGGGGGAGGCTGAGCACAATGTGACACTGGCTGGAAGGACAGGAATAACTTGGAACTTCAGTCAAATCCTTTTCAGTCTCATATTTTATTACAAGAATGTATGTCTACATCCGAGTTTGATTTCCCTCCTTTGCTCTATTCTTTAATGTTAATGAGTCTGCTTATGTTCCAGTGTCCCTCATGCTGTCAGCAGTCACAAATGGCACAGGCATTTAGCTTTGGATTGGAGAAAATTACCTGAGCTCAAGGTCACAATGTGCCAATGGCTGGTGTGTCAGAGGAGTGATGTTGCAGGAAGCACACTGCCAGTGCCAGGAAGCCCACCCACTTAATGCCATGGACTAAATGCACACACCATATCGAGTGAGTTGTTACTTAGAAGTTTAGAGTTTCTTTCTTGTTTTTTCTCTTAAGCAGCATGGCACTCCAATGCAGAAGACAAGCTGAGCCCACAAGAAAGTAATACCTAGCGTGTGCTAATACCAAATGTGGGCATCCCTTCTTCTCTTTGTCTTTTCTGTAACAGCAGTGAAAGCAGCAGTAGATGATCTTTCTCAGTTCAATGGCTAGACTGCTTCACATTTTATGTATTGTGCATAAGAGGCCAGTTTGCAGCCTAATGCCACTGCCCTCAGCCTGGTTTAAGTTTCATAAAGATTATTGCAGTATGAAGATAAAATGCCAAACTCTAAGGTCTGGCATCTGTCAGAACAAATGAAGCTGAAAGGGCCATTTTTTTCACACTTTCATTGTAATATATTTGAAGACATTCACAAGTTGAAAAATGGTTACTTCTTACTTGGGGACATCTGACATTTGTCTTGCGATTGGCAGTGTGTTACTAGAAAATAGCTTACAGTTTCTCTCATCCTGTGATTGATGTCCTGTAGAGACAGAGTTGCAGAAGAGTCAGATTTGAAATGCTACAACTGTGAATGTCTTTCCTTACAGCTTTCTTTAGTATGATGTATGGCCTAAAATACCCAAGTTTTGCTATTGTATAAATTACCCTTATCTCAGTGGAATAAATGAATTATTGTATATAATGAACACTAATAAGATCTCTCTCTGGTTTGGAGATCTTGATATTCTCTGGATCAAACAGATTTTTACAGCCTGCTGCATACACAGGCTGGCTGCAGTTTGCCCTGTTTATCTCCCCCTTCAAATATGAAGGGTCCCTTGTAGAATAGTCAAAATATTCAGTTATCTGTCTCTAGTAATCCAGTGTTCATGTACTTACATAATTGGAAAGCTGAATGCCACATTATTCTCAGGGGAAGGGGGAGATAAAACAGGAGTGTACTTTGGAGACTTAATGACAAAGTCACATTTCTCTTCCCTCCCATCTAATGCAATTTCCTCTGAATATGATTTAACATCCAAAGTAATTTCACATAGCCTTTAAGTCACCAGTCTGCACACACACACCAGAAAAATGGCCAGGGATACTTTATTCAGAACAGGAAGGCTAATACACTATAATCTATTAGTTGTGAGGTCCCTTTTTAGCTAAAGAAACAATACATGGAAGGCAGTAGCTGTTGGTTTTTAATAGTACTTTTCTATATATTCTTTGCAGAGAGTACAACAGCACTCACTATGCTATTCATGACATATGATATGGACAGTGCACACCTGTGCAGTCTTTCTCGTTAGCAGACACACTGGACCTGGTATTCCTCTGGATATAATTCAGAGTAAAACACTTCATCATCTAAGGAAGATTTGAGGCAAGTGAGTCCAGAACTTCAGTTCAGATATCCCCCTTCCCTGCAGGCTTGTATCCAGCCTAAATGTGCTCAAACTCACTCAATGATTCCTTGTTTGGGTTTTCTTTCTCTGCATATGGTTGTTGTAGGCTAAAAGAGCTGAAATTTATCTTCTGCCTCATCTGGACTGGGCTCTTGACACTTAAAAGCCCTCTGCCCAACTCTCCCTAATACAGCTATGTATTTTAGTATATTTTTAATGTGCACAAGCAGATCACTTCACTTGCCACATACTAGTAGCTGCTTTCTTTTCATTTAAGACAGCTGGAAGGGAGGGCCTCAGCTAATTGCACAGATTATGCTCAGGTGAGAGACCGAAGTCGACCTGCTTCTGCATTGGTCCTCTCAGTGGCAGCTCCCACCTCTGTACTCTGCAGGTGATCCTCATTTTCTTGATTTGCCCCTCTGCTTGTACCAGTCTTGTGTTCAGCTCACTGCTGGGAGGTCAAAGCCTGCCTGGAAACTCTTCATGATGAAGAAGGATTTAGTTTTCTCCTGGCTGAGCCTCCTGCAGTTCACTGGACAGGGTAGGTGCAAATCCTCATGCTCTGGGTGCCCAGTTTGGAAGGGGCTGGAACCTCTGTGGTGATTTTGGGGGGTCACAAGGGCATTGCTTCTGCTGTGCTGGGTGTGGGAGCCCTTGAGGGCTGTGCTAGGGTGGTAGGAAGAGCTGCTGCAGGAGTAGCTGCTGGTTGGGCCCTAACTGGTGCGTCAACTCTGCGCTTGCTTAGCATGGTATGAGTTATAGTCACCATCACAGCTTCTTCTTTCTAGCCACTGCTGTGTCTGACCTCATTCAGATCTCTGCCTGATGGACAGTGGCAACCTGCTGCTAAATATTACCCCGTTCCCTCTGATTTGTTTTCTTTTGATCGTGCTTTGCTGTGTTTCCTCCTGATTCCACAGTTTTGCTTCTCAGCTTGCCTAATAAACTGGTGTGGTCAACTTGTCCAAATCCATTAGTTCAGCTCCCTGTGTTGCTGTACAACTGTTTCTGTTGCACACTGTTTCCTTTCTGAAGGTGAATCTGTCCTGCACCGTCTGGCCAAGGTGTTGCCTTGCAGCAGACTTTGCCGAGTCGATGCATCAAATTGAGCTTTTCTGTGTTGGTGGCTGGAGGATTGGTCTCTGGTGTTCTCAGGTGGCTGCTGGCCCTCAGCCTGCCAGCCCCTCTCCTCTCAGCCCCGCTTCAGCTTCACAGAGCAGAAACATGCAATCAAAGGGGCAACAAATTGCAACTCATTCAGGTCCAGCCCTACCAGATAGAGCCCCATGGGCTTCCTTGGAGAATCCCCATGAGTAATGGCCATGCAGGGTGGCGAGGGAGGGGTTGGCAGGGATGTTGTAGAGTCCTGAGTAAAGAGGTGCCTTTTCATAGCAATTCCTGTTGCTCATTGTCAAAGAGGAGGAATTGGACGGTGGGTCCTGCCTGGCCTTTATGCTATTAGTACCTAATGAGCATGCCGAGGTGCTGCTGTGCAGCTTGAAATGAGGAGATGAGGTTGAAGTAATGGGCGCATGTGTTGTGAGTTGTGCTTGCTTCTGTTTCTGTTCTCCTCCATGCACAGCGGTGGATCAAAGCCACCCAAAGCATTGAGCTGTGTACGGCATCACCCCGTAGGGTGGGCAGGGGGATCCTCTCCTTTCCAAGGTCCTCGCAAGTGCTGGGAGTCGGGGCTGTGCTTACCATGGGCTTTACTAATATTGTTCAATGACTGTTAAATGGACCAGAGTTCAGTAGCAATTAATAAGTCTTGCTAAGAAGTGCATCAGTACCAAGCCCTGGATGGATTATGCTGAGATGATGTAGATGAGGAGATGAAGAGTGTGGGTCTCGGCTGGGTGGGAGCGCAGGGAGGGGAGCAGCAGGGCTCCTCGGATCCCAGCAGGCTGGAAGAGCCCGTGAGCTTTGGTGGAACACAAACAGATCTTTAGAAAAGTGATCTTTCTTTTCTTCTCCTTCCCTCTCTCACCCATTGCCCTCTGTTCTCATCAAAGAGCTTCACTTCGTTTATTTGACTTGAAACTCTTGTTCTGCAGCTTTAAACTTTGCAATTTTACCTTTGCTTTTCCCTTTTATCTTCTTACTTTTCCCTCCCTTATTGTCACAATGGATGGGAGATCTGAACTCTCTCACCTTCCCTCTCCTGATCCTGGGTTTTTTTGGTGTTATCAAGTTAGATCATTGAATTCTATAGTTCTCATTGATGTTGCTGGTTGCGGGAGAGTTGCTTTGCAGGGAAGTTTTGTCTGAAGAACCAGGATCTCCCCACCGCATCCCAGCTCCCCAGTCTGTAGTTCAGCCTGTTCTGTACCTGTCTCTGCTGCTGGTGCTGTGCTCCCCCTCCTCTGTAGCAGGCTGTGTACCCAGGAACCTTGTGCTGTGTGTGGCTGCAGAGCAGGGCTGGAAGTCAGCACAGATTTTGCACTACCTGATGCTGTTACCTGTAGCCTTTAGGAGGTGGGAGAACCTGCCAGCATCCAGAGTGTTTGTGGCTGTTCTAAGGCCTGTGCCAAACAGGTCTGTGCACAGGGACCTTTGTATTGTGACTGTAAAAATCTCTTGATAGTGAAGTCAGCAATTCAAGCAATGGTAGCAAGGGTTGCCTTTTCAAAGTGTTTAGCTATAGGTATTTCCCTGCGCTTCTGGCCATGCTTTATATGCAGCCCCGTGGCTGCCATCCCTGCAGCAGCTTCCCCATGGCCTGTCTTGTCAGCTGCTGTCAGGAGCAAGCCTCATGCTCATCCTTCTGCCGTGCTCACCCGCACCTCACACCTCTTCTGCCAGCACACGAGCCCATTTGCTGCAGGTGAGCTGGTGAGGCCAGGATCCTGTGCAGCAAATGAGCATTAACCAGCTTTATCCTCTTAGGAATGGCTCTGTTTATATAGCTGTCACCTCCCTTTGGAGGTGCTGCCTGGCAGGACTGCTAATGTGCTTCTGCCTGTGAGTGCAGCAAACACTCAGGTGTGCTCTGTAATGAGAAACCTGTCCCCGAAGCTGTGAGTGCTGTCACCACCCATCTCTGTGTCTGTCTGGCAGCTCTGCTGCTCCATTACTGGGTTTGTTATACCCGCCTCTGCTTTTAAACTTGGTTTTGTGTGGGAGAGATATTTATTTCCCTTTTCTCCTTGTGCACAGTTTGGGAGGAGGTGTGAGAACGCTCTTGTCTTCTGAGTCAGTTGAGTGAGCAGCAGAGAGTGGGTGTGCAGAGATGTAGGATACCCCAACGGCAGCAAGGCTGATAGACTAGTGCAGCTGAGATATTCAGCAGTGCTTCACTGTGGCTTTGAGTAGAGCTCTTTTCTGTGCCCATCATTTCTCACTGACTGTAGTGATCTGGATGCTCAGGTACATTTACAGTGCTTGGAGAGGGACCCGTCAGTCTCAGAGGCTTCTTTTGCTGCTATCCCTTTCCTGTCTGTGGGCTGTTCAAGGTCTGTATGGTAACAGGGTTGCCTGTAAGGTGATTCTAGTAAGAAAAGGTGTGATCTTGATGCCTGGGCTGTGTTTGTGTCTGGTGCTGTGTTCTAGGTGGTGCTGGTCAAAGGCCAGAGGAGCTCTTAAACCATTTCTAGTGCAGCAGGGAACTTGAGCCCCCAGCTCCACTCCTTGGCTCTGGCAGGGAGCCTGGTTCCTGTGCTGTGGTGCAGGCTTGTTGGCCTTTGGTTGCAAGGTACGAGTGTGCAGGAGGATCTGGTTCTTTTCCACCCCTGCCGTGCTGCCCTGTGAAGGGTGGCACTGGGGAGATCAGGATGCTGCTGGCAGGGGTGGGAGCTGGTTGTGCAGTGCCTGGCACTGAGATGAATGTGCCTGGACAGCAGCAGCACGGTTTGGTCTTTGTATGCTGTTACCATCAGCTACTGCAGCTCGCTCACATCTTGTTGAAAGGGAGGGTACATGCGGGTGGGCAAGGGGGATGGCATCAGCCATCACATGCTTCCCCAGGGGGAAAAGCATCCTGAGGCTGGCATGAGGCTGTGAATCTCAGCTGTCTGCAAAAGAGCAACGAGCTTGTTCAGAGCCTCAGGTGGTTTCTGCCTTTCATGTTACTGGGAGGTGTGTGTCACAGAAGCACCCAGGTCTGCGCAGGGGAGAGGGATGTTTGTTGTGCGCTTGTCTGATCTGGCTGTATCCCCATCTTCAGCCCACTACAGAGATTTCCTCCTGTTGTAGCTTTCTCTCCCACTGGGAGCCTCATGAGACACCCATATCTTAGTTGTTGCTGAGCAGTGTGTACAATGGGTCAAGGACTTTTAGTTTCCCATGCTATGCAAATGGGGAGATGCACAGGAAGCTGGGAGGGAGCAGAGCAGGACAGCCAGCATGGGATATTCCATACCAAGCACGTCATGCTCGGGATAGAAACTGGAGGAGTTGGTCAAGGTCAGAAGTGTTTGTCTGTTTAAATCGGCAATGCCTTGTGAGCATCCTCCTCCTCGCTTAGTGTGTTCCAGCAGCATGGTCCTGAGCCTCCTGCTGACCCTGCCCAACCTCACCCAGCCACACTCGTGCTTTTCTCTTGGGTTATGTCTGCCTTCCCTACCTTCACTTCACCTTAAGCACACCAGGAAAAAACCTCAGCAGCACTCCCCAGATAAATCCATCTGGTCTCTGTCTCAGCCTCATTTAACCTCCCATTGAGGAGATTGTATCACATGGTATTCAGCCGAAACCTATTACCTTGCATGCCCAAGCATATCACATTGAATTACCTTCACCCACAGGCCTGGAGTGTTTGCTAATAGCTAATGGCACCTCTTAAGTTTGAGGTGATTTATGTGAACGCGGTGTTCCCATGGTGCAGCAGTTGGTGTTTCAAGCAGGGCTTAGCAAGGGAATGCTGTCAGGCTCTGCAGGGAGGTGAGGAGCTGAAGGCAGCCTGGCCTTGCACCCTTTTCCCAGTGTTCCCATTTCTCACTACTGCCCCATACAAAGCGGGTGTTAGTAACTGGGACTGGCTGCTGCTGGCTGCATGTAGGGGAGATGCAGGAGGGCCCAGTGCTCTGTGTGCCTGCTGTCACCACCTCTGGGTGCCAGGCAGTGTGTGGTACACCCGCAGGGTCAGGAATTTCCTGGGAATGATGTGATGTGCCACAGGCAGCATGCCGTTCCCTGCCCTCAGCCCTGCCTGGCTCCATGGGGGATGATGATTTCTGATGGCAGAAGCAGGTTTGCTCGTGTCATTGCTGATTTTTGGCAATTTGCTGCAGGTGTAGGGTAGAGCTGGTATGAAATTGCTGTAAAGGACAAAATCAAAAGCTGATTATGGTGATGTGATGCAATTTTCTCTCCTCTTTCTACGCCTCATCAGTGGAAGTGTAACAGCCCTTCTGCAGGTCAGGGTCAGATGCGCTAACAGGCAGCAAGCCAGGCCTGGATGTAATCATGGAATGGTTTGGGTTGAAGGGACCTTAAAGCTCCTCCAGCTCCAACCCCTGCCACGGGCAGGGACCCCTTCCACTGGAGCAGCTTGCTCCAAGCCCCTGTGTCCAACCTGGCCTTGAGCACTGCCAGGGATGGGGCAGCCACAGCTTCCCTGGGCAGACCGAGCCCGCTGCTCTCCTCCCTGGGGTGGTGAGGGAGGGCTGCGGCCTGCAGGAGGCAGAACAGTGACTGCAGTGAACCCATGCACCGGGAGTTCTGGTGTTGGGGTTTCATTCCTTGGCCCAAGAATGAGCTGGCTCTGGTTATTCAGTTATCCCTCGTACCGCCAGTGGGGAATCTGGTAGTGTAAGGAGCCTGCATCAGTGTTATTTATGTGTGAGGAGCTGTGCTTGCTGCCAGGGGGGAGGCAGCAGAAATCCTACAGGTGCCCAAGTCCTCCCCTCACCCCCCTTTCTAATAACTGAATAACCCAATCTGATGTCTCTCTAGGATCAGTTACAGCACAGGGCAGGTAATGACAAACAGAACACATGAAGGAGTGTGTCTCAGGACAGATCTGTGAGCAGCTTTGATCCTCTGAAAAGCAGAGGTGGCCTGGCCCGGTCCATGAGCGCAGTGTGCAGCCTGCTCCTGCTGCCCCAGTGACTTTCATCTGCTTGTTCTCTGTTACCGTTGCTCTTGGTCTCTGTTTCAGGGTCATGTCTGGGAGCTAGCTCCTGTTCAGCAGCCTGTGTTCCCAGTCCTGTGCTGCCCTCGCTGCAGGGATACAGCGCTGGCCGGGAGCCTGATCCCACACACTGACCCGTAGGAGGGAGCGCGAGTCCTTTGGCTGTGCAGGTGAGCACTGGAAGGTTAAAAACAAGGGCAGTTTCTTGCTGGGGCACTTGGGATGTGTGTCTTCTCTTCACTGGCCACATGGTCCTAGGCTGGTCCTTGCTGCACTGGGACCAGGTTGGAGCATCCGACCATCTCCATCCCAGCCTGGCTGCGGGCCCAGCATCGCCGGTCCTTTCTTTGGGATGTGGAAGGGCGTGGGCAGCCAATAGACATGGATAAAATAAAGTTGTGAACAGCAGCAGGAGCTGAAATAGCAACATCAATAGCAGCTCCCAGATAATGATCTAATTAGCACAAACAACGAGCTTCCACTAATGACTCTTGTTCTTCCAGCCCCTTCCTTTCTGCTCGCCTGTCATTATTGACTCCTCTGGCAGGGAGCAGCTCCTCGCCCCTGTCTCCAGGGCCCAGGCTTTGGAGGGTTGTTTACTGGCTGCCTTTGAATTCCTTCTCCAGAGGATGTTTGCTCTGGAGCTTTGGCTCTCGTGCGTGGGACGGCTCCGTGCGGAACGGGAGGGAGGGAGCTGGCTCCTTGGCTTCTGGAGCTTGCTGGAGGCCTTGGGAAGGTTGTGCTCTGCTGCATGGCCCCGGGTGTGAAAGTAAGGCTGCTGACGTTCACTCATTGCTGTGGAGGGGGGGGTGACTGCGTGTGAAGGGCTGGGGAAGATGTGAGTGGAAGATGCTTGACAGGAGCAAAGATGAGACATGGTCATGGGAGCAGCAGAAACAGCTGCTGCTGTCTGTGCTGTGAGCCTCGTCCCTGCACATCCCTGCCTCTCTCCCACTGGAACAGGCTCTTTCATGCTGCTAAAGCCCCAGCTAAAGATGTGCTATACAAATCAAGGTGTTCTTGACTGACCCTTGCAGCAGCTTCTGCGTGCCCTGAGTGTTGAGTTTCTGTGCTTCCTGAGCTGTTTAATTCCTGTCTCCCAACCTTCAAAATCAGCCAGGTTAAACCTGGAGGCTCAGCAGCTTCCCAGCCCAGTTGGGAACAGCATGGAGTGTGGGGGATGCTCAGGGCTCTTGCAGCCATGGTGGGAAGGGCAGCAGGACCAGTTGCTGCCACCTGGACACTGGACACTGCTGCTGCCCAGGGACCTTGAGGCGGTGCAGGGAGCAGCGTGAGCGCAGGAGAGGCTGCTTGCACCCTGGGCATGGGCACCACGGGTTCTCTGCTCTGGCTCCTCATGGTGCTGGACACCAGCAGGGCCCAGCTTGGGTCTGGAGCCACCAGCACAGAGCTGCTGCTTGACACAGCAATAGCCATGGGTGCTCTCCTCATCCCGAGCCGTGATGCTGCAGCCGCCCCGAGGAGCTCACCATGGTGATGTTAATGAGGCAGAGGTGCTGATGCTGCCCGGGGTTAATGACTCCTCCAAGTTCCCTGCTGTTGCAGAGAGCAGAGGGGTTGGTTGGAGGCAGAGGTGGGTGCAGGCAGCAGTGGATCTGCTGTTGCTGCAGCCTCAGGCAGCCCCAGCGCTGCCATTGGGGCAGCTCGGTGGGTCAGTGTGTCCAGGCAGTGGGAATGGGCTGGAGAAGTATTCCTGGGATGGGCTGCTGCCAGGATTCAGCCTGGGACAAGTGGGGTCTGTCTGGGGAGACAGGGAAGAAATCCTTGTGTGCACGTGGCCAGTGGGTACCAGGATGCTGTTAGAAATGACTTGAGCAGAGGTGCTGGAGCACTTATGTAAAATATCTAAATAAATCTTTAATATTTCTAATTGCAAATGTACATAAATTGCACGGCCACATCATTGCTTTGAACACCAACAACTTTCTCTGTACATTATTACATAGTTTAAAAGGAGCTGAAGGAGGTTCAGCAAACACTTCCACTTCGCTTGGTTTTTAAACATACTTACAAAAGAAGGTTTGTTTTTCTTTATAAGAGGATATAAAACATAGTGACTGCTTATCAGGAACGAGTATCAGCCTAAGCAGATATACAGAGAGAGGTATATCTTAAGACACAGTGATGTATGATAAAGGAATATGTGAGCATGGAGGCTGCACTCTGGGGTACTGGTAGCTGATGCAGAACCACATGGCATTTACAGCAGTGTCACAGCTCGGGTGTCTGTGGCACCCTCCTCCCAAGCGTGGTTGTTGTGGATGGTGTGCAACGCCCTCGAGGTTGGATTTGGTTTGTAAAGCCCGGGAGCTGGGTGCCACATTCCCATGGGAAGAGAAGGCGGCAGCAGTTACCTGTGCAGGGCTGGAGCAGGGCCACAAGGCCAAGCCTCGGGCTCAGCAGCCAGAGACCTGCTTGGAGGTGGGAGATGCCCCTTCCCGTGGCTACTGAAGGGATCTCATGGTGGCCATGAGGCCATGTGCTCTGCCCCACGCCAGGTCCGGCTGGGATTGCTCTGAGCACTGATCCCAACAGTGGCAGGGGTGGGAAGGGGGATACTGCAGGGAGCTCAGCCCAGTTGGACTGGAGCTCAGTTCCCTTTGGACTTTCTGGCTCTCTCCCTCCAGGCAGAGCTGTGTGTTATGGACAGAGCAGTGACCAGGATGGACGCTGCTGGTGGTAGTGCTGCTGACAGCATCTCCTGGGGTCACAGGGTGCAATGAGCCCCTTGCAGGTCAGACCCATGGACCACACTGTGGCTGGCCTGGGTGAACACATCAGAGCATTTCCCATCTCCTGTGATGAAGTTCTCTCCTTGTCCGCCACAGAGCAGGCCTCAGTGTGTTTCCTATTGCATCTGGGCAGGGATATCGGTAACAGGGAAAAGCTGAGAGTGCTCTGAACTTTGGGAATGATTGATTATGTGCCAGCTGCTTTCCTAGTAGAGCCTGTGATGCCTTGCTTATGGCCAGCAAGTCTCTTTGCCCTTTAGGAATACTTGTAGTAGCAGGACCAGTGTCCTGTACCCTGCAGCAGCCTATGGGGCTGGCTCCCAGCCCCAAGGATTCAGCATGTTCTCACAGTGCAATCAGTGCTTTACAACTGCAGAAGCAGGAAACAAACCCAATCAGACTCAAATGACAGTGCAGTGATGCAGGACTCTTTGGATGGCAGCAGGATTTGCTTAAACTGGTGCAAAAGGGGCTGGTGACTACACTGTAGTGTTAGTTGGCATGGGGAAGGACTTGGGTCCCTCCGATCTTTTGGCACTGAAGCCATAATCCCTGTTCACAGCGATGGCACTTACAGTCTGCAGAGACCTTGGGATGGTGCTCAGTCCATTTCATCCCCTTTACAGGAAACCTTGCTCATTTTTGACAAGCACTCACTACAGTTTAACAAAACCCCAACTCAACCCCCTTACAACAGCATCCTCGAGGTGGGCCAACCCCAAATCTGGATCCCTGGCTTCTCTCCCTGCCCCTTCCCTTAGATCCCCAAGGGAGGAGGCTGAAATCATAAACCTGGGTGTGTGGATCCAGATTTGCAAGCTTGAGCCCCCCTCTCCAAAGCAGTGGTGAGCTACAGCCAAATCCTGCCCGAACAAGCAGCACCAGCGGTTACTATGTACACCTGGTAGTGAGATAGATACGGTACAGTCAACACGGAGAACACTGACCCCAAAATATTAAGACTTGTATTAAGATAAAAGCCCCAGTGTGGTTGTGTCTCAGTTACACTCGGACGCGGTTGCACTGGAACAGCCTCTTACTGGAGGAAGCACAAGAGAAAGGAACCGGAGTCGCTCAGGAACCATCGGGATGGAGCTTTGCTCCGGAGCTGCGAACACCACTTGGGCTTGCCTCTGGTATTGCTGTGCTCGTGTGCACACCCCCCCCACACATACATGTACAGTCCATATATAACAGAAACACAATGTGAAGTGACAGAACTGAGCCTGGAGCTGCAAACCTACCCCAGAACCTGCTCACGAGAGGGTCACCGTTAGGTCTGGTTGTTGGTAGGTGCAGGGAGGGAATGGGGAGGAATGGTAGGGATCTACTGTAAGGAGCCTTTGTCCTGATTGGGATCTTTTCATACGGGCTCAGGAGGTGCCGGCCCTGGAACTGTCAGGGTTCTAAGGACTCGCTGTGGCAGGAAAGCATTCTGCTGGCTCAGCAGAGCAATGCGTGTGCAGTGCCTGGCACGTCCCAGTTAACCAGGAGTTTGTGGCAGATGGGGCGGGGGAGCAGGGCCTTGCCTTGTGGTTGAGGAGATGGAATTGGGCGGTGCTGGGCTCCGGGACTAAACACTTGTTTTGTGGGCGGTTCTCTGTCCCACTGACTGCATCCCAACTTTGCATCCGTCTCTGAATGGAAACGCACCGCCCGCCCCGGGCCCTGCCGGCGTTTCCATTCCTCGTGTTCCTTCTCTCTTGGAAAACTCCCGTCTCTGCAACACAGGTATTTGGATCTGACCCCATCAGCTCTAACCGTGGGCAACAGTGGCTTAAAACAGTCGCTTTTTCTGCAGGGTGGTTACTGTGTGTTTGAGACAATGGCAGATGGAAGTGTACGCACCCAACGGTTCGCAGTGCCCTGTGTGCTCCTAACCTGCCTGGGTCTTTCTCCAGCTGGAGCCTTGTCAGTCTGGTGCGGTTCTTCCAAGCCAGCTGTGCTAGTCTCCAACATTCATCTGGCATTAATACTTATTCCTGCTCCCTGTGGAGCTCTGGCTGGGGTCTGCTGGGACCGCCCCACGCTGCGGGGCTGCCGGCGTGCGCAGACCTCAGTGCACCGCGTCCTCTCCTCCGTGGCCCAGACCGCACCGGGCTCGGCCCAGGGCTTCCCGGGAGCAGAGAAGCGTTTGGGACCAAAAGGCATCATCGTTAGCTGTGAAAACAACTGCATGTGGGGAATGCTGTGAATGAGCCTGGGGGCAGCATGGCAATGCAGAGCTTACTGGCAAAGTGTCCTGCTCAGGCAGCCTAGGTGGGGTGAGGCTGGAGACGGTACCTGGGCTGTGCAGAGCTCAGTGAGCATCCTAGTCCCTTTGTACATTTACACATGGCAGGAGGAGCTAGGAGAGGCGTTGAGCAGTGTAATAAACCTTAGTGGGAGGAACAGGCAGAGGTCCTGTACACTGTACACTGTCATCCGTATCTCAGAGAGAGCTCAGGGGCTCTTGGTTACGAGTGACCTGCTCTGAGAGTGGGAGTCATGAAGTGCTACCTTAGAACAACCACAACCCAACAAACACACCGCGGCGGCGCGCTCCCCCGTTAAGGAGGTGACCCCTCCGCTGAGCACAACGGGAATGTGCCGGGATCTGCGTCTCAGCAGCTGGGAAAGTCTAATCCTGGCTTATGCCTGCACAGTGCTCCTGACAAGGGGCCTTTCGGTGGTGGCTGCTGTTCTTGGTGGTTACTCCCTTATGACCATGTTTTACATTCTTCGAGCCGGTTAATTTCCATGCAGTGCTCATTCCCAATTTAAAGAGGACAGTATTCCAGAAAATGGGATCTTTTTTTTTCTAATGCATACTGTGAAAGAAAAGAAATACAATTACCGATCTTCATGGTTCTTCAGGGCTTTTTTTTTTTTTTCTTCTTTGTCTGTTTTTCTCCCCAGAAACAGTAAAAATCTCTGCACAGAGCATTACACCCCCATACGACCCCTCTGGCACACAAGCAGCTGGTGAGCTCACGCAGCCCCTCACTCCCCCTCTACCACACCGGGCACAGGAAATGCAGCCCCTGCTCATTCACAGCTCAGGCAGCAGCTGTGTATTCTGTGCCTAGAAGTGTGCCTGGGCAGGGCAGGATGGCAGCGCCCGGGGCTATCGCTTACACCGGCTCTTCCCCAGTACTCGTGCGAGCTGAAGCTGTAGAGAGGCATCAAGTCGCTGTTCAGGTGCCAGCTCCTCCCTCCACTTGCATGCCAGAGCCTTGGGCTTGCTCTGCTCCCCTGGGCTGCCCAGGGACCCCCAGCAATGCCCTTCTCGCTGCCCTGCAGCACCCCTTTGGCTGCTCCAGCACCCAGCCTGTGCCCTGCCCTCTCATCTGGACTGTGCTCCCTCTCTGCTGGAGTGAATTCAACACTGATCCTCCTGCAATGCCCCTGTGGACACTCAGTGGCCTCATAAAAGCCATGTAAGGAGGCTGGGCTGGGCTTAGGGCTTGCTTTGGGAGAGGGCTGTGATCCCAGGGGAGTCACAGGAGGAGCGGGTGCTGCATCCCTCGTACAGCTACATCCAGCAGCACCCTCTAACTGGCCTTTACTGGGCCCCTGCCTGCTGCAGGCCCTGCCCAGCTCCCTTTGTGTCGCTTACTGCAATGACAAGGACGTTACTCCTTGCTGGGAGGGGTGAGGCGTATCCTTTGGGCAGTTTAGAAGGAAAAAAGGGTAACTTTTGTTTAAACATTAAACACTGATTGAAATCCAACAGTGACAGCAATGCTCAAATATATGTTATTTCCTTATGCCACTCATCTCACACTCGATCTTTCCGTCCCCTCAATGTGCTGGCATTAGCATCTCCCACAGAGGCTCAGTCAAGCGCCGTCCGCAGTAAGGAGCGGGGTCCTCAGGGGGAGCAGCCGTTCTCTGAAGCTCACGCCTGCTGCTGCACGGTCTCTGTGGCCTCCTCCTGCGGCTCCCTCCGCGGGTTAACAATTACTGCTGTTTCTGAATTCGCCATTCTCTGTAATCTGCAATTTAGTTGGGTTTGTGGGGGAGATCCCATTACGTGTCTGCATGCTGTACCTCTCTTTGAGCTGAGTAAGGGCACTCATTAACCGTGCGTTGGCAGCATCCAGGGAAGCAATGCGTTTCTCCTGCAAGCAAAGGGGCAGAGGGGAGGGGTCAGTGGGAAGGCATGGAGACACGTCCCTCCGTGATGCCTCTCGGACCAGGACCTTTCTCTTTGGCATCCTGAGGTTTTTAGGGGTTTTGAAGTGCTACACAGCGCTCCTGGAGGTCCCCTGCGTTGGCAGGGACACAAATGGGCTTTGCCTGTGCAATGTGAGCTGAATTCCTGTCAGCATCCTGAGGAAAACGGAGGTAAGGCAGTTTAACCCCTCCGTTATGCAGAAATCCATTGTACTGTGTGCAGCTGTTAAAAGGTGGTCAGGTTCCTTTTCTAAACTCAAGCTCTCCCAGGACAGTTATTCCTTCAGTGTTTAATTGACTTTGTTACCATAAATTAATAGTTTAAATGACTTGTGCTGTCCCAGGATGGCTTTGATGGCAACTCCTACCCATCGCAGTATTGTAAGGATGGGAGCAAGAGCTTCTGTGTTGCAGCCGCTCCTGTTCTTTGCCAGTGTCCTCATCCTCCTCTGTCTGCCACTAACAAAAGGGAACAGAACTGACTGGGGAGTAGTGCTTCTGTGTAACTTTGATGGTCCCTCATGTATGAACACGTCCAACACTATTGTACAGCCTTAGAGGATAAAAAGAGACCCATGCAGGATGTGCAGGGCCCACGGTAGGAGCCTCACTTGTAACACAGTGTGGCAGGAGGCAGCACAGCAGGTTGAGAGGTGCTGTTTGGAGGGCTCCCACCTTACAGACCCCCCTGTGTGTGCCAGGCTCCAGGGAACAGGAGGATTTACTGGCTTTGAACACCCTACAGAAAAACAGGGATTCTTGTACCAAAGTTACCACTGCCTCAGCTCCTTTTTAATTAGCTGTATGGTGAATTAGTCATGAGCAGTGACGCACCAGTGATTAATAGGGTTGTTAAGAGTAAGCCTAGACTATAGTATCACCTAGCCCCAACTGCCTGCTGAGAGGATGCCTAACACATCATAGAGTGTATTTTCAGGTTCTCCTTTCCAAGCCTGCTGGTTGAACCCATCATCTGATGCTCCTCTGCCAGTGTACTCCATAGCAATAACTGAGCTCCCCAGTCCTCCAAACCACAACCCAAAGGCTGAACAAAGCACGTTCTCTTTGCTCTGACCAGGCTCTGTGTTCCTTGTGCCCAGGTCCTGCGATCATTACTGGAACATGAAGCACCAAGCGAGGCTCTGAGGGCCTCAGGACATGATCCTTCCACAAACTGAGTTGTGGGCATGATCCTTCCACAAAGTGCCACCCCCCACATCCTCCGTGTCACCTCCCAAGCTCCACGGTTGGAAACCACTGTATGAACGTGACTGCTGCGACAATAAACCAGTACCTGCTGAACCTGGCTCTGTCCCTGGCTGCAGCGTGGTGCTGCTTCACCCAGTGCAGTCCCGCCATGCCTGAGCTGGCCCTGCTGCGGGGCAGGGGGCTGCACAGGGGCAGAGTCACCCCCAAAGTGCCGCAGCCCCTGGCAGTGGGACTCACCTGTGCATCGATAATCTTCTGCTTGGAATCCACAGCAGCCTGCATTTCTGCATGGTCCTTCTTTAACTCCTCCTCAACTGACATCAGCCTGGTCAAACAGACAAGGGCGAGCATTACACGTGTTGGGCTCTGCTAAGCCCAGGTATTATCCCCATAACACCCCTGAATCAGCCCCCCAGAGTGAATGATACAGATCACGTCCCCATTCAGGCCCTGACACTAAGGAAGTAAAGGGGTGATGTACATCCCTGAAGCGCACAGGGAGAGATGGGAACTCTCTCTCGGAGAGGACTCTTCATCAGGGATTGCAGTGATAGGACGAGGGGCAACGGGTTCAGACTTAAATGGGAGATTTACTTTGGATATAATGAAGAAATTCTTCCCTGTAAGAGCAGTGAGGTGCTAGAACAGGTTTTCCAGGGAAGCTGTGAATGCCCCATCCCTGGCAGTGTTCAAGGCCAGGTTGGACACAGGGGGTTGGAGCAACCTGGAGTAGTTGAAGGTGCCCTGGCCCATGGCAGGGGTTGGAACTGGATGATCTTAAGGTTCTTTCCAACCCAAACCACTCCTTGATTCTATGACCTGCAGTTGTGCATTTGAGCATAAAGGAGGCACACAGTCATTGGCACTCACCGTTTACACACAAACCAAGAGTTCAGAGCCAGTCTTTTTTCTGGCTCTTCTCTAGAGCTCCCTACAGCACTGTCCCAAAGCTTAAGTGATGCAGAATGGTGAGGGCTGACCCATCTATGATGGGTCATTACTAGCACTAGGTTGGTTTGGCTCAGGTGAAGGCTGCACTGAACATTCTGTGTCCCGGACAAATGTAAACACCACATCCCACTGGGCAGAAGAGATTTATAGCTAGGAGTAATGGGATGGTGATGAGAGCTTTAGCTAAACACCAGGAAAAGAACATTTTGATCATCACCTCTATTGCTCATTGGACAGAAGAGCAAACCTGCCAGATCCTCTGGGAACTGGGGCAGCTGCCAGCAATGCAATCATGAAGTTTTGCCTTTGTGAATCAGGGAAGTGTCAGGGTTTTCCTTGTCCAGGTAACACGGATGGGTGGGAGGGAACCCAAAGAGTTGGGGCTTTAAACTGCCCCTGGGAGCTGTAACCCAGACAGGCAGGAGGAGGATGAATTGTGGAAAACCTACATGGGAAACCTGCCTGCAGCTCCAAAGAACCCAGACTGTCCTGAGCACTGATGCCAGCCAGGCTGCCTGCATTACCATCACCTCCAGCACTCCCATGTCCCCTGTACCTGCTGATGATGCCCTTCATCTGGATCTCCTTATCCTCCTGCTGCCTCCGGAGCCGCTCCTCGCTCTCCTCCAGCCTCGCCTGGTATTCCAGCATCAGCTTCTGCGTCGTCTCCTCCTGGCACTTGAAGCGGGTCTCATATTCCTCCAGCTTCTTGTTGGAAATGCGCAGCTTGTCCTGCAGCACCACTAGGTCCTGCTGGTACTACAGCACGCAGGGACACACACAGGAGGAGAAAACACATGTGGCACGTTACCCAGTAGGGCTTTGCCCATCGCCCCCTCATGCCCCTCTCCTTGCACAGGACCAGCTGCAAACCCGTGCGGGACAGCCCTGCTGGCCGACACCTCCTCTTGGGTCTTCTCCACTGCGCCAGGAGCGGCGCCGCGTCCGCTGGGGGGGTCACTGCCAGGTTCAGAGAAGGGGACGTTAGCGGGGTCTGGCATTTCCCAGGGGGTGCAGGTGAGAGCCAGCGAGAGGCGAACGCAGCCGAGCACAGGCAGGAGCTGCGCTGGTGGGATTCTGGGTTTACACAGGAGCTCTTCACACAGCGCTAAACGGGGGTGCTCTGGACATGCTGGAAGCCAAGGACGAGCAATCAGTGCTGCCTGTGCCCTGCTCTCTTGGCACAAGGAGTCCACCCTTACCAAGGTGAGGGCAACTCAGTGTATTGAGTGGGGCAGTGAACGCCACTACCTTTTGGGGCCCAGCATGTTAAACACAATCAGATGTCAAACCAGGATTCAACCCGAGAAGAGCTGCTGCATGAAGCCAAGATCCCACGGTTGTTCTGTTCATTCAGATGAAGCTAAAATCAGCAGCAGAAGAATCACATAAAGCAATCAAAACACGGAGAGCGTTTAACTCAGTGGAGCTGGTTCAGCTCCTGTACAAGCTCAGCAGTCGCTGCAAGTTGCTTTGCTAAAGGAAAATTCAGCTGTAAAAAACCCATCCTAACACAAAGACCTTAATTTAAAAAATTAGCTTTGGAAATAGTCCTGAACCCAGCCCCTGGATACTGAACACACTGCTGCTAATGGGACAAGCTGCTCTGAGAGTCAGGTAGGGGAAGAGACTTCATCTGAGTCATGAAGTCTGTCACAGAGCTCCAAATGTTATTCATGAGCTGACAGAAATGCACTTCAGTGTGTCCTGAACTGACCAGCTGAAAACACAGCCCTCCCCTTTGGCCAGTGCCACCTGTGTAAGCACCCAAACGATGGACATGGTTGTGTCCCAGTGATGGGGAGTCCACCCAGCCCATGTCAATCCACGTTGCTGTCCCGATATCACTCCACTGACAGCAGAAGGAGCTTTAACTCCCAGGGATTGAAAATCTATGATGCTGATGGGCTTCCTGACCTGCCAAAGCACTCGAGCCATGGCTGGCAGATGGGCAGGAACGGGCACAACACAGCACTGAGCCTCCTTTAGCAAAGCTTTTACTGCAGCACTGGAAGGAACAGTTTGCACATGTAACCTGCAGCGACGAGGGAACATGAATGCCCATACAGTGACACAGAAGCACTAAAGTCAGACAGAAGGGAGCTGCTTGAACAGGAAAGATTAAATACCTACCCTAGCCTTAAAATAGGAGCTCAAATGATAGCAGGAGAGGCCTCAGAGACCGAAGGAGTCGCTCCTGTCTCTAGAACAATTGTCTCATTCTCCGTGACCATTCACGTCTTACAGTAATGGGGAGAGAGGTTATGCTAATGGTGATCTTTAATGTCAGTGACTGATGTGACAGCAAAGTAACAAAAGATGCTGCATGGGAATGAGACAGCAGGCTCGGGGGGGGGGCTCCTGCTCAGCTTGGGACAGGGATGGGTCTGCTGCAGTGCCCTCGGTGCTCAGCCTGGCACGCACCGGGTGCACCCCAGAGGGACAGGAGGAAGCCAACACCTGATTCCCAGCGTGTGCTCCTTCAGCATTTCACCTCAGCCTGGTTCCAAAGCTTGTCCCTGCCATCCCTATTGCAGACTCAAACCCCTTTCAGAAGCCCTGCAGTGACTAAAAGCAGCAACAACCCAGTGCGTGATGCACCCGTCTGACAACGCCTCCTCTCTGATTTGTGCCTGTGGGTGTCTGTGCTTAGGTGGTAGCTAAGATTTCTCTACCCCTGCTAACAGCCTGCTGCAAGTGCACCTGGGTCAGCTGCTGCCTGATCACTGCGTGTCTGCATTTACAGGAATACCCAAGGAGCAGAAAGCCAGTGAGAAATGGGCTGAGCTGTCACAAAACTCTGCCACGTTCTCCCTGGGGCAGCTGGAGCTGTCAGTCCCTGTGGTACCTGCCTCTGGAATACCCCTTAAGTTACCCGGTGGCAGTCCCACGGTGATGCAGCACGGCAGAACGAGAACAGGAAGGGGATTTAACATGAACAGAAACACGTCTGTGCTGGAAGAGCAGGAAGGAGGTCGAGGGAGGGGATGCCTCAGTTGTGCGGCACCGGGCAGTGACATGCGGCGGACAGAAGAGAAGCACATTGAGGAACACCCCAAATGCCAACAGTGCCCAACTGCAGGTCCCGGCAGCGCCAGGCTGTGAGGAAGCACCCTGTAGAAGCAGCCACCAGCAAAGATGGGATCTTCCCAGCTCCTGACTCCTCTTTTCTAACCTTCCTCCTTCACCCCTGGTCAGGCCTCCTCTGTCCCTTCCCTGCTCATCCCACCCGAGCCTTGTCCCGGAACAGGGACTGTGGGCTCCAGCTGAATACTCTGGAACGGACCCCAGGCTCTGTGGGACACAGCCGTGAGCTCAGGGCAGCATCACTGCACCATGGAAGCCACCCCAGTGCTGTCTCTGAGACCAGGATCTGCTCACACTTCCATTTTGACATGGAAACTGCTTCTTGCTACATGTCCGTGCTGTGAGGCTGCCTGCAGCTCGCTCTCATCTCTTTTATAGCTGTGTTTTACTCACTTTCTGAGCTTCCCTCCCCTGCAGATGGGAGCAGCAATGGGAGAAGTAACAGGCACTCTCTGGCTTGAGTCTGTTGCAGAGCAGCACCAGCACTTGATTCCTGGCTCCTGTTTTTCTTACTTGCTTGATCAAGGCTAATTCCAGTCGCTGAGTGTGTGAAAACCTCCCAGCCCTTCCCCAGGAGCGCCCTGTGAGGCTGAGCAGGGCAGAGAAGGCCCCGCTCCAGTGCAGGGACCTGCCCCACAGCCCACCCTGTCCCCAGGCTGCTCGGACCAAAGACATTCAAGGAAATCCTCTCTCTATTTAGACACTTGTTTCAATCCAATCAGGTTTTACCTTTTCTGCTTGGCTGAGCTCGTCCTTATTCCTGAGCTTATCCCTGTGCTTGGAATCTGGGTCAATGCTTTCATCTTCTAAAAACTGCATGTTCATATTCAAAAGCCAAGCGGCAGTGCGGTCCAGGGCATTGGGGTTCACAGGAGAAGGGGCCTACAATGAAACATACAACCATAACAAAAGAAAAACCTGTAACAGAAATGGTCGTGAAGCTGGAGAGAGAATTTGCTTCCAAGCCCTCTCCCGTGCTGCTCCAACAGCATCCAACAACCTGAGCTACCGGAGCGGATGGGGAGGAACAGCTCCTGCTCTGGATCTGCATGTTATTTTAGGTCAAACAGCCTTTGACAGGCCAGATCCTTCCCTGTACCACCCCACAGAACAGGCGTAGGGCATGGTGCTGCAGTGCAGCTTCCTGCTGGAAGGGCCCAGGTTTCAGGTCCTGTCACCTCTGAAGGACGTGACCTGAGAAGGCACCGAGGGAAACAGTGGCTTGATGTAGTGTAGGCACTCCACAAGCAGAGATTTCGCTCCTCAGCTTCTCCCACTGAGCTTGCTTTCTGCTTGCTGTGGAGATTCCACACAGATAAAACCAGATCTGCAAACTGAAATGCTGCTCCTGGTCATTCAGGTGCCTTTCTGGAACACAAAGGTTTCTTCTTGGCGGAGACTACACTTAGGATGCTGAAGAGGTCCAAATGCTCCACATCTTGGCAGTGTATCTCTAGGTCTGCTCATGTAGCAGCTCAGGGGGCAGTTCCATGGTCACTGAGTTAGAGCCACAGCTGCTGTTCAGTGCTAGCCTGGGCAGGGACTGCAAATGGCATTGCATGCATGTTTTCCAACCACATAACAAGGCCGAGGAAGTCAACGTCCAGCTACTTCTGCTCCATGCTGGCTCACTGTAAACCACAGTGAACAGCTTCTTGGATGACTGCAGATGATCTGGATGACTTGGACAAGGGAATTCAAGTTAATGAATCAGAAATACTAGGGACTTTCTCCTCATTCAAAGCTCTGGACTGTGGAGAAACCCAGTCACCAGCAAGCAGCAGCACAGCAGGTTCTGTCCTGGGAGGAGTGGGGTCTGGTTTCATCACCTCACTGGGCTTGGAGGCTTCCCTGTGCTGTCTTCTGCTTCCACAATTCCAAATCAGAAGTCCCAGGCTCGGCTCATGAAATCCCTTGCTGTAAACCCTCACCTTTCTTGCATCTCCAGCTGGGGCACTGCATCTGTGGGGGCTGCTCAGAATCCATGGCTCCAAGGAAAGGATGTCACTGAGAGCTCAGCTCGCTCTGCACGGGTCCTTCTGCCTCCTCCTCCCTTCTCTGAATGAGTGAAAAAGGACATCTGATCTCTAGGACAGTCTGAACTCAGCTCAGCAGATGAACTCCAGTAGCAGAGGAAGCGCTGCTGGCTGCCAGGAACGAGGTTCATGCACTTCTAAAATGGCCACCAAACACGATTCCTTTGTTCTCAAACAATGTTTAATACCACCACCTCCAAGCAAGCAGCTTCATTATGGCTCACAGATGGTGCTAACATCCAAGCAGGGAGAGGCACTCTGAGGACCTCAGGTCTTGAGAGGAGCAGAGGGGCAGCTGGAGGATAGATGTGCACACACAGCTTGGCCAGGGCTCCCCGAGGGTCACCCCCAGGTCACTGCTGCCTGCTCCCAAAGAGGCTGCTCCGGCAGAGCTCTGTGCCCCCTGTCCCTAATGAGTATTGATCCCCCCTGCACAAACGCTGCTACGCGGCGTGCTTGCTAATGTCGGTGCTTAGGAATCGATACCGTGTGCACCGGGCAGCTCCAGATGGGGCTGCCAGAACAGCCTTGAACGGGCACCAGTGCCAAAGGCCTCCACGGCTGCCTTGGGAAGGAGAGGCAGCTACACCACCTCTGTTCAGTGCCACGCTGCTGAAGTGGTGCCTTAATACTGTGCCTGGGCTGAGATGCAGTGAGCTCTTGTTGTCCACATCCTCTGGGTTCGTGGCACTCTTGCTTTAGGCACTGAGGGGCCCTATGGGGTTAGTTTTCTATAGGGTTACTTCTGAAATGGAGAATGAATAAATGAGTCCTAGAAAACCAGTTTACCCCAGCCAGGAACACCAGAGGGCCCTGGGTCTGTGACCTACTGCTTTCTGGTTTAGCACCATGAACAGTGAATTTGTTTCTGTGCAGACCAGCACGTGGCAGGAGCATCACTCGGTGGGGAGCACACTCCTTCCTTCCTGCTCTCTCACCTCCCCAGATAGACTTACAGGAGGGCATCACAGGGCAAAGAAACAGGAATGTCCAGGAGTGCTCTGGCTTCGCTGGGACAGGAGCAGCAGCAGGGACACTCTTAGTGACAGGAGATGAGGGCCTGGTCCAAGCCTGGGAGATGGTGCGGGGTTGACTATGGCATGGGATGAGAGCCTGGGCATGGAGAGGCGAAGCAGTGACGAGATGGTAGCGCAGGACAGAGGCACGGCTGCCACTGCCCTCGTGTCTCCGCCACCTACTGCCCTGTGGCAGTCACACACCAGCACAGGGAGCGAACACCCATCTGTGTCCCCTTCCTCTGCCTCAGGCCAAGCTGGGTGCAAGAGCCGGGGTACCTCCACATGCAAGGCCACCACGGGGCTGGCACCGATGCGGTCACTCGCAACCACCGCGACATCACCTCCCACTGCAGCAATCCCCGCCTGGCCACCCTCTTCTCCAAGTCCACGCCCTGACCCTACCTGACCCCTTTATCGCCCGGAGCTCGTCCCGCCCCACACTCACCTGCTTGTGCATCGTGCGCTGCTTCATCTCGGGGCTGTCACCCTTGGAGGAGGAGGACTGCTGCCGGAGGCGGGCGCCGCTGCCGGGCCAGTCGGGCGAGGAGGACATGATGGTGCCGCTGGAGGGCCGCGGGTACTGGACGGTGCTCAGCAGGGAGGGCGGCGTGCGGCCGCGGGTGGCGGGTGGTGGCGGCGGCGGGGGCTGGTCTATCCGGCGCTGCGGCCCCGCGCTGTTCTGCCGCGGCACCGTGGGCTGCCCACCCTTCTCGGTCAGCGAGAGCTGCCTGCGGGCCAGCTCCCCGGTGCGGCGCGCAAAGTCCTCGCTGGCGGCGGGCGCGGCGAAGCCATGCTTGTTGGCCGTCAGCTCCTCGCTGTTGCTGTGGGAGCTGAGCGAGCTGTGGCACTCGGAGCCCGAGTCGGCCAGGCCGCGCGGGGACAGCGGCAGCCCCGCTGCCATCTGATAGACGGGGTTCTGGAAGGAGAGCGGGGCCAGGAGCTGCGGCCGGCCCGGCGCGCTCTCGCCGCTCGGCGTGGTCGGGGTCTGGCCCACCCGGCGCACGGTGGCCATGCCCGTGACGCTGTTCTGCTGAGTCCGTGTGCTCCATACGCCCTGCAACTGCCCCAGGGATGACTGACTGTCATTGAGGGAGTCAGCCCCGCCGGGCGCGTTGGCCCCACTGTCCAAGAGCCGATTGTCCTGCAAGTCCACCATGGACAAACTCTTGCTGCCATTAGACATCTGCACGTCGGGCTCATTGGCCTCTGAGTAACTGGAGCTTCGGGCAGGCGAGGGCTGGGCCCCAGCAGACCTTGTGACAAAAAACAAGTCCTTGTTTTCAGGGGTTGGAGATGGTAACCGTGTGAAATCTATCAGACTGCGGGGAAGGCAGTGCGTAAGGAAGAGGAAAGGAAAACAAAACAAAAAAGAAGAGTTGTGAATGCTGCACCGGAGCAGGACAAACCCAAATCACTCAGAAGAAATCAGCGTGGCACAGCTGTGTGGGACCGGCCGAAACCCAGGCCCTGGGATGCAGGGACAGTGCAGGGGGAGCCAGGGGACGGGGGAGACCTGGGCAGCCCCATGGGAGCAGGCAGGGGAGCCAGGGGTGAGTGTTTGCATGGGGAGCACTGCATTGTGCAGGATGCATCTCCAGCTCTGCCTCCCCAGCTGGACCTGCTCACTGAGACAGGTGTCAGAGTCACCCCTTCTGCTCCCAGCTGGCTGGACCCCTGCTGCTCGCGTGTGCCCTGCTCTGTACCCAGGCAGTCAGCTCCTGAGGGCACACCGGCCAAACCAGAGAGCATGGAACACCATGGGAGCCTGATCCACACCACGCCTTCAAGGATCAGAGAGAGAGCTCCAACAGCAGAGCTACAGCCCAGCAACAGAATACGCACCCAGACCTCCTGCTGCAACATACATTCATGCAATATTGATTTTCTTGGGGATAGGAAGAAAGAGCTTTGCAGTAGATTAATGTGAATATACACTGATCAAAGATGGTGCACTGTAAGCAAGTATTTGGGTGAAAGCATATTGTCAGACATCCTCCATAGCATTAAATTTAAATAATTGCACCTCATGCTGGGAAGCATTAGAGATGAAAGCTCTGATTAGAGCCAGTCCAGTGCCATTGCTGCCTTTCATTCCTAATTAAACTGTTAAATATTATGTAGTTTCCACTTACAAGCTATTTTACCACCTCAGTCTTTCAATTTGTGTGGGCTCCATTTCATTTTCCACAAACAGAAACATTACAAGGTTTGCAACAGTCATCTTCTCCATGAATGAAACTCCTTATATAATGAGCCCAGAACGCATGTTAGGTGACCGTGTCTGTGAATCACTGCTCATCATTAAAAACACCCAGTATTATAAAACTAGACAGAGTAGACTGGAATGTCTCTGTCAGGCCTCTACAGCTTTGCAACTGTTAAAGAAATGTCGAGGTTTGGATCTCAGTGAATTCAGCACATACCATTCGTTACGTCTTACAAAGATGGCTAAGGCAAATCCTATAGATCCTGCATACCCAGTGACCCAATGAACTTAATGGCAACGCCAATCACTTTGAGGTTAGTGCAGACAAGCCCTTAGGTCCTCAAAGGATGAACATTTGGCTTCTGCAGCCACATGCCAAGAGCTGAGAACAGAGATACCAAGTTCTTGTTTCCCAGACCACATCCCAGCTTTGGCTCTCAAGGGACCCAGCATGGAGCTGTGTCCTTGCACTCCTGCCCACTGCTCTGTCCGGATTCAGAGCTGAACTACAGCCAGTTCTGTGATCAGAAAGCCCAGTGAATGGATCAGCCACCTCCACATAGACCCTGCCTCGCCTGTCCCAGCAGGTGCTCAGGTTTTGGCAGCGGATGAACATTCAGCATTTCCCTGGTCTGGGGCCAGGCCCTTCATGCTCTTACCCAGATAAGTCATTCTCTATCACCATTTTCTGGAGCCCCGCAGAGATGCTGTTGCCAGCACTGGGTGTGGATGCGGTGTGATCAGCTGAGACCGAGACCTGCACGCAGGCCGGGTTACTGAGCGCAGAGTTGACATCCCTCAGGATCCGAGGCAGAGGCCCAAGCTTCGTTGCAGTGCTCTGGGGAAAAAGAGAGCAGAATTACTACCAACACCTTGTGGTTTTGCTGGAGAGCTGTGGTCTTTGATTCACTCTCTTCAGTGAATCACGTTTATTACACAACATTCATTTTCTCCATCATTTACCCCCACCACTGAGGCTACGGGATGTCCCAGCACATGTGGTTATAGAAGCCAAGGGCTGCCCCTGTGATCCCCCTGGATACCTGCTCCAGTTGAGAAATGACTTCCCAGAGTAGTGAGTGCAAAGTGGACAGTTCCCGGCCAAGGTCAATGTAGCCTTCAAAGCCAGCGGTGTTTGAGATGGTTTCGGGGTTGGAAATCTCCAGGAGAAACCTCTGCATGTTAGTCCATTCGTGTTCCAGGAACTGGTTCATAAAGGACATGTACTCCTCTTTGCTGCCAAACCTATCAAGACAGCAACAGGGATTTCAGCTAAATCCTGTAAACAGATACAGCCAACAAAATGGGTAGGTACATACACAGGTGAGGATGCCAGAACCTTCCTCGCCCACCTGAATCCTTCAAAGCCTTTGGGATGCCTGGGTTGCTAAGCAGGTACCTGGTACACCTCACTGATCATGGAACCAAAATTAACTCCAGCCTAACCCAGATATGTCCTCGTCAGTGTGGGATCTCCACAGCAGAAATAAAGGTGAAAGCCAGAGAAACAAAGCTGTTGTTGGTAATGGTGTGTATCTTACTGCTGGGTCAGGGCACAGCCTCCAGAAATAGGACCTGTCACTGGAAATAAATCATAAAACCAAGCACCATCAACTGCTGAAGCCCATGATGGTGGCACGAATCCTGCACTCTCCCTGCGCTTCCACAAGGACTGGAGCTAACCCCAGCCACTGCTGCCCCAGCACAATGGCTCTGGGATCACCCTGGAGAGCTACACTTGCAGCTGGGCCACCCCACGTGTTCCCTCTGGCATCCTGCAACCTCCTCTGCCCCCCGAGCACTTCCCAGACCCCCCTCTGGGTTAGATGTCTTATTGAGAGCACACCAGGGAGGGTCTCGTGGTTCAACTGTACCAGCAGTGGTTGGTGCTGTGCCAGTGCCAGCGATCCCGAGGCTCGGCTGTGTGCCAGCTGCGGCACAGCTCAGCTCCATCACTCTGACTGACTAATGTCAGCTTAGTTAAAAGAGTTTCCTGCAAAGTGCTGAGAATCTGAAAACCCTTTAGTTAGGGATTGGTCAGGAATAGAGAGAATTGCTGTCATCGAGTGTAACACACTTGTACATCTTCCATCTGCGTCTGCATGCCTGCACGCTCCTGACGGCGAGCGTGTGTACTAAGCTGGATTCCAAATCTAAGAAGCTTTAGACAGAAACTGTCCATTCATGTTTCGGAAAGCTCATCATTTTGTTATCAGAGCTCAGCGTAAGTAGCTCAGAGCTGCAGCCAGTGGAAAGATTCTCAGAAATCTCTCGCTTTGTTTCCACCAAACCAATGGGTTTAGTTAGAAACGGATAGGATTTAGTTGGAAACAGATAGTGTTCCCTTCTCCTTTCATACCCTCCCAGTTCAGACAACTGCATTTAAACAGCAGGAGGGTCCTAGAGCTTACAGGAGGGAAAGACCAGCTCCTGAGCAACAAGCTGCTGTTGGGGTTCTGGTCCTGCTGGTGCCCCCGAGAGGCCAACCATGCCATGCCAGGACAATGTGCCTGGCTGTGCCAGGGTGTCCCTGCTGCCAGCCCGCTGGCTCCTCTGTGTGCTCAAAACAGCTCCTTTTCCTGCTCATAAAACACGTCCTGTTTTGGAAACTTCAGTGATCTCCCTGACCCCGCAGTGAGGGAATGGGTCCCAGAGAGACGTGGGGGAAACAGCCAACAGGAAACAACCAGACCCCTTCCACCGAGGCGAGGAGCAGGCAGTGCGGGGCTGTGGGGCCGGTGCTGGGCTCTGCCTGCACACCCGGCGCCTCCTGCCCGCTCCCATCCCGGCTCCCGGCTTACTTGGCAAAGTTGGCGAGGTTCTGGGTGACCTTGGCAATGAGGGTCAAAGTGCGTGCAGTGCGGTCGTCCGGGTACTCCTGCAGGAGGCTGAAGAGGGACGGGGACATGATGGCGGGGCACAGGAACCGCAGGAACAGGGAGGCACTGATCAGTCGCTCGCTGATGTCCGGGCGGCCGCGGTTGCTGCATTCTTGCCTCCATGAGGCAAAAACTTCCTTGAGCTCCCTTGGGAAGACACTGGAACGAGAGGGGGACATAGCAGGGATGGGATGTTCAAGGCCCGGGTGCTCAAACTGCCACACAGCAGTAACTACATATGGTGTGTATAAGCTGTGGGGTACGACATGCAGACCCATACAGCGGTAGAGCTCTCTCACCCTGCTGATGCACAGCAGCACCACCACTCGCATCAGTCACATCCCTGTCCTTGTTTTCTGCAGGCCACACAGGACAAAGCAAAGCTGCTCCATAATGCTGTAGGAGAAGCAGCTTTCACCACACTAATGAACACTGTCTGGTTGTGCTGGGTGCTAAACCCCTGGACAACTGGGAAGAGGGAGATATGAGACAACCTGTGCAAAGCAGCTCTTCCCAAGGCAGCTGATTGTGTCTCAGGGTGCTCTGACCTAGGGGAAGCTCAGCCACCAAGGGGGATTGTGTCTCCTGAAGAAACACAGCATCAGGGACCCCCTCAGCAGGAACATCCATGGTACCGGGCTCACCAGTGCGGCTGTGCAGGTTGTAATACTCCTGTTCAAGCACATGGATCAAATCCTACCATGACCAGTACAAACACGGAGCCCCACTGGAGCTCCTCCAGCCCTATAGCTGCACAGACTCAGCCTGGCTTTCCTGGATACCAGAATTCCCCTGGCTCCAGCAGTCGGTAGCTGCAGCAGCCCTTATCGCTGGACAGCTTGCTGCCTGTTTCTGTCCAGCCCTCCCCAGCTCCCTGCTCCCACCTTATCCTGTTCCCAGCATGTGTTATTTATTCAGCTGGATACTCCCACAGCCAGGAGCAGGCTGGCAGCGGGTCCCACTGCGCCGCCCTTGGTCCCTTGGGACACAGCTCCCCATCGGCTGGAGGCTGCCCTGGCCAGCAACCACCTCCTCTGCTTCAGAACCAGAGCTGGGTGGTACAAAACCAGACTGAAGTGGGGTCAGACTCCATAAATCTCCTTAACAAACAGCCATTTTGGAGGATGGTTTCCCTGTTTTGGTGCAGGGACTATCTGGGAAAAGCAAAATAATATGAGCTTGGTTCTCAATGGCCTTCCCAGACTGACTGCAGAAGGGAAAATCAGCTCCTCCAGGCCAGTACAAGGTCATTCCTCCTGCTGCCAGCACTCCCCATCCTCCGGCCTCTGCTTCCCAGGACTGTGGACACTCATTCCATCGAGTCCAACTGACTCCTCCTGGCCACACTGCAGAGACCTACAGGGTCTGTGGGTACCCTGCACTCCAGAGCCGTGGCCTCTGGCTCTGCAGCCATCCTCTGAGCCAGCAGCATCCATGCTCAGCAGGCAAAGCCCTCACCCCTCATTTCAACTGCAAACCCCCATTTCAGGTCTGGGGATGCTGCTGTTAATCCCACCCAGGGCATCCCACCACACAGGGAAAGGCCCGTGCAGCTGTGCTCCAGGTTTCCAGGTTTCAGTCTGATCTGACATGGGTGGTGACATTCCATGGAAGCACTTGGAAACGCTTACATTGCATTCAGCTTCTGCTCCATGTTGGCTTCATGCTTTCACATCCGTGAGCTTTCACCCTGTGCTTCATAAATAACATTAGCCCACGTCCCCGGCTGGGTAAATTCTCCTCTGTCTTTGATTTGATCCACACAATTGGACACAGCCCTTCTGCTTCATGGTATTTGCCCAGAAACAGGAGAATCCTTTAAGCAATTTAAGGCTTGACTGATCAGCACAGGTTGTACCATCACTGCGGAGCAGCCCCTCGCAATGCACGCAGCCCCTGAGCCTGGCTCACCGGCAAGGGAGACCACAAACCTTCAACTGTGTCCCAGTGGATGTGGGACAAACAGGCCCGTAATTCATCACCCAACTCCCCAGTGATGAGCGCCCGCGTGCTGCAATTCTGCTTACACTGAAACTTCCCAGATGTCCAAATCATGTCATAATTATAACAATTTTCAGTTATTGTCAACCTCTTTCCTCTCGCTGGCTCTCTCTGCAGATGAGCATGCACGCTCTGGCACTCTATTTAAAGCAGGATCGTTAGCTCTCAGGATACCTTGGCCAATCCTGAACACTCATCAGCCCTATTAATCCCTAAGAACCACTGAGCACAAAGGAGCGAGGGGGAACCACTCAGAGCAGCTGCTTCAGCCTTCCTTGGAAAGGCAGGACTGGAGGAACAAACTTCCCGTGCATTCCTGACTCTCCTTAGGGCACTTTCCAAGCCTATTTTTAGAGTGACCTTTTAGTGCTGCTTTGGGTATTTTTAGGAAGACATTCATTCAAACAATTGTAATCCACTGGTGGCCAAAAGCAGTGAATCCGTCCCGGGAGAGCAGGTAAACACCATTCCTGAGCCAGTTATTAATCAGCCCAGGACAAGGTATAGGATACCTGTAAAGAAATCTGCCCTATGTCTGAATGAGCCTCCTGCTGCTTGTTTTGTCCCTAACCAGGATCAGGAAAAGCAATTCCCTTCCTGGGCCTGCACTCACAATCCGGGGAGATTGCATATCATGAGCTTTCAGAGCTCAACAGAACAGCTGGGACAGGAGAGAAAATGAGAAATCCTCATTATCAAAGACTTCCTTCCTCCAATATTATCCTGAGTTGATGCTCTGCAACAACAGTGGTGTTACTAAATACGTTAACACAAACTAAGCCCAGACACTGAAGCAGGAAGACTGCAAACCCAACAGTAAGGCAAAGTGCTCATTCTCTCATATAGATCAGGTACATCAGGAAGCAGCAGAAAGCAAAGCCTTTTATTTCTCCAAGTAAAGAGAGTCACAAACCCGTTTTCCCCCTTTCAGTTCATCTTTGCAGGCAGCGTCTCTAACAGGCTGCCAGTCCCCAGGGCTGAGCACAGGCCACACCATGAACCTGACAGCCTCCTCAACAGGATACAACTACCTTACTCCAGTCAACTTTGCATATTCGGGCCTGCCCCAACTGGTTGCAAGAACCTTTACCCTGAGAATAAACAACCAGGAAATGCCTCCAACTGCATACCAGGCCTTGGGCCAAGGAGGCAATGGGCTCCCCACCTCTGCCTCAGCAAGCACCCCGGGGCTGGGAGACAGAGGGGTTAACAGAGGAATGCAGGATGCTGAGCCAAAGAGCAAACCAAGAGGAACAGCAGCATCCTCCTGGGCTCCAGCACCCTGCAACAAGAGAACATCTGCCTAAACAAAAGCTCCCTGTGCTGGTGCAGCATCCGTGCAGCAGAGAGGATCTCAGAACTTCATCTGAGACAGGCAGAGTGCATCAGTCTGACCCAGACTGAATCAGTACACGGGTGGGAGACCCAGGCCATGCATTTCTGCCCTTTATTCCAGACTTTCACACACAGTTGGCATCAAGTCCCTCTCTGAACTGGCCACCCTTGCAAAGGCATTTCATGTTCCTTGACTCCACTGCCCTGTCCCCATGTCTGTGCACCAGTAACCCTTCAGCAGCCACTGAAAACAGGCCTGGTGGAGAATCAGTGAGGCTCTTGCACTCATAGAGCACATACTCCATACTTTGAGCAGGAGCTGCTGTCTCACCCCCTGGCCATCCTCACCCTTGCTCCTGATCCTTTACGTACCACAGGATGTGAGCAGGGCCCTGCAGCTCTCCCTCCAAAGCTCTCTGACAAGCTGCCCATCAGCACAGCTAAGGGATGGGTACCAACAGCCTGAAGATGGGCTGCTGCCACCCTGTCCCTGCAGCTGCATCAGCTCTGTGCTAGCCAATGGCATGAGGAGGGGAGCGATGCTCACAGGATACTGACCAGTAGGAGTTGATGATCTTGCAGAAGGCCAGCTCACAGCACATTTTCAGGTTGCTCTGATGTTCAGGAAGGTCTGAAGATGAACACTTACTGGGATCCACCTCGCAATTCTCATCTGACTCATACAGTGCCTTGATAAATTCCCCTGTAAAACAGACAGTTGGTGATGGGTTCGAGAGACACGAGAGATGCAGCCTGCAAGCAATTCTGTTCACGAGCCCAAGCATCCCACCTGCACCCCACCACGCTGCCTGAACAGAAGTGGGTACAAGAGCTGGTGGTGGCTCCCAGGGCAGGCTGTGCCCCACCAGCTCCCAGGATCCCTGACCAGACCCAGGTGCAGCCTGCAGAAAGGCTCCCGTATTCCCAATGAGCACATTCCATCCCTCTCACCCAGCTGGCAGCTCTGCCCTGTGGCTATGGGCTATTGCATCAGAACTGAGCAGCCAAAACAGCCGCTTCCTCAGCCTGCCCTGAGCCCCCATTACACCGGTTCCAGAGACGCTCCCTTGGGCAAATCCAGTAGGAAGTATGCTGGCAAGTTCTGTAATTATTTGTAGGATGGCTGCTACTGCAGCCTGTGCCCTGGCATGGAGAAGCCGCTGTGATTCACAGGAGAAATGGGTAATTAAAGGAAAGGAACCATTTACTGGGTTTATTTTGAGCTGAACATCACACAAAATTGAATTAAAACATTTCTCTGAGCTTCCCTGCACTCCTGTTTGTGCCTGGCTGCTCCTCACACCGTGGAGGATCACACCATGGGGCTGCTTTGGAGCTCCTCACTCTCGTGCCACCTTTCACCCTGGCTGACAGATCCCTGCTGCCCAAGCTGATGATGTTCCCACTGCCTGGACCAGTGTCCAGTTTGGGGGTGGCAGTCACCCATCCCAGCTAACACACAGTGGTGGCTGGGGATGGGATAACGGGGATTAGAAGGCAATGTCTAAGGGATCTGCAGAGCCAGGTGATGTTCTGGAGAAAGGCTTGCTTTGGCTTTCTTCTAATTCCAGTTGGTTTGCTCATCTCCTAATTCCGGTTGGTTTGCTCATCTTCTCAGTCCTGACCGTCTTGGATTTTCCCATACTCCTGGTTTTGGCTCACTCTCGTCTGCATTCCTCCCCTATTGCCAAAACAGATTTTAATTACACACTGGAGAGCCTCTCCAATGTATTTTCAGCTCTGCCAGGGAGCTCTGGAGCCTCTCTGCTCGCCTGCAGGTGATGCCTGCTGTTAGCACCCGGCCCTATTACTTGCTTGTGCTTCATGGTTTAAAGGAAAACACTATCTTTTATTGTGTTACCTTGTGCTGTATTGTGTTACCTGGTGACACAGAGATGAATCACTTCACTGATAAAAGGCCTTACACAGGACCAGTGCCCTGACCAGCAAGCAGGAACCCAAGGCTCCACCTGCACTAGCTGGAGCTGGCTTGGCAGCATTTGCATTGAGCCCTGAAAGGGGAATGTTTCAGCACTCTGTGCCTTCATTAATCCCCTGGCTGCTTAGAACTTGTATGAGGTAATCTACTTACAGACTTGCCTTCAACCAGAAAGCATTACAAGGCAGAAATAAATACTATTGCTTTTCCTATCCTTGTGGGCTATGTGTTGCTTCCACTCCACGATCTCCCCTTCCCGATGCTGTCATTATTACTATTATCTTAATAAAGTATTTATGCTTCTTTGCTCCTTGCTAAAGTTACACAAATCCACTGGTAGGAACCCAACATCCTGAAAAATGAACACTTCACTGGGAGCTCTGCTAAGACGTGGATCCGATCTAGCTGCCTTCGGCTGAGGCTCAGACATCATGCTTCAAAGCAGCCTCTCCCCATCCTCGTGCCGTGCTGGCTGCAAACAGCAACACAGCAATTCCTTCCTGACCTGCCCAGAAGCACAACCTCTAATTATTTCCATTTGCATCAAGAGAAATATTTTTGAAGCCATGAACATCGCCAGCACTTAAAACCCAGCCACCAGGAGGGCCGTTCCCAGCGTGATCGGGGACATGGCTCCCTCCTCACCAGCACTTGGGAGATTGCATCTGATCTCCAGCGCTGCAAGGAACTGAGGGAGCGTCTCTGGTCCCGGGGTGCCATCAGGGGAAAGGTTCTATCAGCTGCTGTGACACTGACGGCACCGAGACAGAAGCCATGGAAGGCAGCATAATGCCTTCACATACCAATTTATCTCCTTTGAAAGTGGACTGAAGCACTAACTCAGTGGTGACCTTCACCTGGGAGCAGAGAGCTGCCTGTTGGGTCACGGCTGTGCCCCTGGTTGGACCCTGCTGCCAGTGAAACCCTCTGACAGGTATCAAGGCTCCACCACAGAGCACCCTGCAACCTAGAGGACTTCTCTGGGTGAGCCTTGCCAATGCTCTGTACGTACCTAAGGCATCTTGCAAGTATTTCTGCCCCACCAGCTTCAGGTATTCTTCGATTGCTTTGGTGGCCAGTGTGTTCTCCCTGAAAATGAGATGCTCATTCTCACCACAGCGATCAACTTCAGACATCATCAGGTCAGTCAAGAAATCCTGGAAAGCAAAGCCCATGGTGGGTCACCACGCACTGACACACGCTTCGTTCAGCAGAGCAGGCAGCCTCCCCTCCTCTCAGCTTTGTGAGACACAGGACAGAGCGGAGGGTGATCCTGGCTGTCCCATGCTGAGCTGCTCCCGGCCCCACTTCCCTCCTGTTCCAGCCTCTTAGAGGAGAGGAAAAATAAAGTCTCTGGAAAAGTCACAATTTTCACACCACAAAAACTATTCAAAAATGACCCCCAAAATGATTCATTTCAGACCTGCACCACATTTGCCTCTCCATCAGTGCTGGTTTCCAGCTGGGCCTTTTATCTGCCTCACATTTTAGGATGGTCAAGGTTGGAAAGGACCTTAACATCGTCTAGTTCCCATTTTGTGGGTGAAACATCATGTTTGCTGGTAAATGTGGCTGTATTTGATGTCTAAGTGACTGGTTGCAAACCAAGGGCATGCTCGGATGTCATGAGCTGTGCCCCACAGTTAATGGCTGAGAATCAAGCCTATAATATGCACCAAGATACTCAAGTGTCCCATTTCCTTAGTACTCATGGAAATAAACAGCATTGCTACAGCACAGATTTGGGGCCTGATGTGCACACAACCAAATCCCATGTAAGCATCTTATCCCCTGGGCTGCAGAGCAATGAAAGGGGTGAGCAGGAGCAGGCCACATGCTGACAGCTGCCCCGTGCTTCAGACCAGGCTGCTGAGTTACAAAACCTAAACCAGTACCAGCCCTTCTGCCCCAGCTCCACGTCTGCTTCAGCAGCAGCATTAACCGAGCAGAGAGCATCACACGGGTCCCCATGCATTCTGCTGAGACTCCACTGCGTGGTGTGGTATTTAGCGTGCTACAGCCAGTGTTAATGCAGAAGAAATGCCATGCAGATCTTAATGCTAATATATATTCAGCTTCTTTCACTGCACTGCTAATGGGAAAAGCAGCTCTGGGCTCCTGCCCAGCTCCTCGCTGTGCTGGCTGCTGGAAAGGTCCATCTCCTCCCACTCTGTACCATTCACCTGGGCGAAGGGGAACAGGCACCGTGTAGATCAGATGCATTAAAGCGCTCACTGTTTCCCATGCAGGAGACAGAGAAAGGTTGACACACACATTCAATTCCACAGCCAAAGGCCCCTTTTTCTAAACTGCTTTCCCCCAGAACAAAATCATCTGCTTGGTAATAACCTTTCACTATGAAATTCTCCTTCATTTGTCACAACGGTACCAGAGGTAACCTGCTCCTGGCAAGGGCACCAGGAGCATCCCAGAGCTGTCACGCAGAGACCTAGGTCCTGTCCTTGCCATTCCCAAAACGCAGCTCCCGAGCACCGTGGCCATGACCCAGCCTGCTCCAACCCAGCTTCAGGAGAGGGGACACTGAGATCCCATCCCTGCCAGTAGCTGGGAGAGAGAGAGGCACTCAGCTCCATTTCATTCTTCATACGGACATCTGTGCCCTGAGAGCTTAACCAAGGTTCAAACAGCACCCAATGGCCCCAGTCTCTCCCACCTTCCCACAAGACTGGGACCAGTACACTGTCCTGACCTTCCCAGAGAGCCCCAGAAAGAGCCAGAGGAGCTCTGGTTAAAAAAAGAAGTCACTTCCATTATTTCTTTACCCTTCGTGAGATCCTGCTATGTCTGCAATGCTCCTGCAGCTGCAGAGGCAAAAAAATCCCTCCTGGAAGCAAAGCACGAGCCTTCCCCCACTATTTTCTCTCATTTAGCCCCTTTTATCAGCCAGGCTGGAATGAAACTTTAAACCCCTGCTCAATTCCCACTGGCTGCTATCTGGGTAACTCCATCACCTTTATCTTCCTGGGTCTCTCCCGGGGTCCGTTTCAATTCTAAGCCACAGCTCAGGCTGACACAAGGTGCTGGTTCTTAATTAGCAGCCACTGACCTTGGCTTTGCTCGATTCTCTTTCCTGTCACTTTCCCAACATACTAATTATCTCAGGAATAACTGACTTTTACAGTTTCTCCTAGCCAAGGGTTTGCTTTCCCCTCCATTGCTGGCCAAGGACTGGCAGCTGTGGGATGCTGGTCCAAGCTGTGATGCCCACCCCAGCTGGAGCCAGGGCTGCCAAGAGCTGGATACCCAAAAGACAAGGTTTAGCCACTGATAATGCCAATTTTAACGATTTTTGCTAATCTAGAATCCACCAGAAATTAAAATGAGGGAAAATTCCACTGTGGGACTCAGCACATGGCCAGGAAAGGTTGCTCTGAAACCTCTGCTGTGGCCATTATCCACTATGGAGCACCTGCAGCTTGACAGCTGAGGAACAACCTCTGGTTCCCAAAGTGGGAAGGAAAGCTGCTGAAATCCCAAAGAGCTCCATTATGGCACAACACCCAAAGCTGGGACTTAATGTGGTGGGATCCGGCTTTGTAACTGAGAGAGGGATGGAAGGAAGAGCCAGGACATCCACCAGCATCCCGCAGGCAAGGCCTGCTCAGCATCCCCAGCAGGTCCAGCCTCCCCAGGCTGCAGGAGGCATCTCGCCAGGCTACGAACCAGCCCTGGGGTGCATCAGGGATCAAAATACCCACAGCCAATGTCCTTCAGTGAGTTCCTCTGCCTCTGGGCAGCCCAGCGGAGCTCTGCTGGCTGCAGGAAAGGAGCCTCCTCCATGGGTCAGTTCCCATGACATCCCACAGTTCCTGTCCCAGGGCCATTTCCAGATCCTGCCTTCCCTCTGCACAGAAAAGCCCCATGGGCTCTGGATCACACGTCTGGTATCTCTGCCTGAAGTACGGCAGCAGCCAGCACTCAGAACACACAAATGGAATGCAAATCCTCGTCGAATCCCTCCGGGGGCCTCACTCACCCACATACAAGGCTCTGAATAAAATGCAATAACTAAAGCCAATAAAACTCCCTGTTTCTGAGCAGCAGAGATCAGCAGGGGGTTGTTTTCAGTTAGGGCCCCTGGCAATGGAAGAAAATAAGATGCTTTATTTCATTACATGGGAGTCGAGAGGGGAAGGAGAAGGTCTACAGTAAAAATTAAGGGCTGTGGCAGTGCTCTCCAGGCTTGTGCCCCTGGTGGTTTTCAGGGTATTTGCTTCAGACTGGACATGGCTGAACCTGTGCAACTTCAGTCACTGTCCATATGCTGACAGAGAATCAGAGAATGCTTTGGGCTGGAAGGGACCTTCAGGATCACCCAGTTCCAACCCTTCCAACACTGCCAAGAGCAGCTCACAAAGAGATCAACCCAGTGCACTGGTTCCCAGCACTTTTCAACCAACCAAGCATGAACCCCAGCAGCGTGAGCTGTGCTAAGGCAGCTCCTCCAGCAACACACACAGGAGAGGCAGCCTGGTCCCTGCAGCAGAGAAGCTGTGGCTGCCCCATCCCTGGAAGTGGTCAAGGCCAGGCTGGACAGGGCTTGGAGCAACCTGGTCCACGGGGGCTGGAACTGGGTATCTTTAAGGTCCCTTCCAACCCAAATCATTCCATGATTCTATGCCTGAGTCCTCCTGCAGCTGGAATCTTTGACGCTGCCATGGAGGATCCCCTAAACCTTTGCTTGGGGAAACTGGAAGGAGAGTATGGAGATGGGGGTGATGCCCTGGAACAGAGTACGCTGTACCCCGCACATGGTCCCTGCAGGCGGCTGTTGGAAGCTGCTGCCCTGGGGATGGCTTCAACTGGAAAAGGGCTCATTGCAAAGTGAAATCCACTAAAAGAAAAACCAACACCTGCTCAGGAACAGGATCCTTCATTGCCCACGTCAATGGGGCAAAGGAAGCGGACTAATTGCATTGCTCCAACACAAAAAACAGGCAGAAAAAGCTTCTTCACAGGGGGCAAAGCCAGAGCAAAGAAAGCTAATCCAGTCACACATGATCAGCAACTGACAGCTCAGCCTCCAGCACCCCTCAGCCCTGCACATCCCACAGGGCTCCAGACTTCCAGTGCCTGCACTTGCCGGTGCCAAGAGAGCCGACCCTGGTGAGGGGTCTGTCTGCATCAAGTACCCCTGTGCCCGGGGGGTGTCACTGGGCAATATCAGCCCCCTCCAGCTCCGGCACCCAGGAGGCACAGAGATGGAGCCAGCCGGGGGCCTGGCCCAGCTCCAGTGGGAGCAGGAGCATTCCAAGGGCACAGGGAGCCAGGAAACAGCACAAGCCTTGCAGGAGCACCCTGTGCGCACCCAGGATGGAGCCTGCACTCGCTGTCCTGCGGGAGGGCCTCCAGCCCCTCAGGATGTGTCCACCCTGGAGCACGTGGGGGGTGAGGGAGCTGATGAGACCCACGGCCCCCCACACACCACCTGGAACACACAGCCCCCAGGGCTGGAGCTGACGGTTCCAATGTTGTAAGTGACTGATGGGCAGATTGACTTTGAAATAATAAGGTTCTCCACATCATGAGCCTGATTAAGAGGATTGACTTAACCTTAAGAGGATTGAATTGATAAAGGTAATAAGATTACTGCTAATTTCAAAGACTAGCCCAGAGTCCAGCTGGGCTTTTATGCAAAGGTGAAAAACACCAGGGGTTAGCAGGGCTGTAGGTTACAGGTGGACCCATGTGTGTCAGTGAAACACAGCACTTGATGTGCAAGGAGAGCAGTGGAGGACAGGGTGTGAAACCAAGGATCCCAACTGCCAGCCACTGACTCCTGACCCCCACGGATCCTCTGAGGAGCTGTGCTGGACATTTCTGTGCTAGGAAATGCAATGATGTTCCCTCCTGTGAGTGCTAGAGCTCGTCCTCAACACTTCCAGCACTTTCCAGTTCTCCTTGGGAAAGGAGGTGAAGTGGCAACGTGAGGGTAGACACAAAGGAATCTGCTCCCATCACCTTGCTCATGGCAATAAGAAAACCTTAAGGATATAGTAACAACACACTGAGTGCCCACCAACCTCCCCGTGAGGGCAGAGGGGCTGGATCCCACGCAGGAGGCTCAGAAACTGCTCACCACCCCCACAGAGGGGTAAAAACTGCACGGGTGCTCATAAAACTCATTAAAAGCTTTACTAGTTTAACTATAGCTACTATAAAGCATTATCAGACAGATAAACTCCATGGGGAAGAGGACCTGGCTGCTGCAGGCTCATCTATGGTTGAACTTGTGCAGTGCCTGTGCTTCCCTGTGCACTTTCCCAGTGCTCTGCCCCGACTCCACGGAAGGAGTCACTACATTGCTCAGCTGAAGCTAACCCTCACAGCACAAACAGGGACTCACCCCATTCACAAGGCGAGAAATATTTATTTCAAGGGGGCAGCTGGCTCCTTCGAGCTCTGTCGAATGCTGGCTTTGAGCTACCAACCATTTGGACAAGAGAGGGGTGGTTTAGGTATTTATGGTCATGAACTGAGCTCCAAAAGCTGTAAGAGAGCCCTGAGACAAATCTACGCATGGGAAATACTCTGGAAGCATCTGAAGTCGCAATCATTGTTGTGTTGGGAAGGATGCAGCCACAACCACATCACACAGGCCACATCAAGCCATGCTAATGGCAGGGATGAGCACTCCTGGTAACACCAGGTATGGCAACAGAAATACCTGAAGTTATGACTCTGTGTCTCTGGGTTGCAAAACACATGGAAATAATCAGGCATCTCCACACCCTTAGAGGTAACACTTTATCAGTGCTCTCACCGGGGAGATGGAATCACGTAATGAGTCAAGGAGCGATGCTGAGAGCCCGCATCCCTGTGCTGAGCCACAAACCCAGGTCCCTCTTGCCTCTTCCCACCCCTATGTGCCATAGAAGGAGACAGTGACCAACCACTGCCTGATGGAGGGAGCTGGCGTAGGGCTGGATGTTGGTCAGGCTGCCCCAGAGGGCTGGGGCAGATCCCTCAGCCGGACCATCTGCACTTCTACCTTCATCAAAACTCTCTTCCCCCTCCTCAGTGCCTTGGTGGCTGGTCAGGAGGTTCCAGGCACACCCTGATGTGCACCAAACCCTCCCACAGCACTGCAGGGATGAAGCTTTTCCCTTTCCCAAACAGGGATCAAAGGATGGACTCTTACTCCCAGCCAGAACACTCCGCTTCCATTCCCCACCTTCTCATCTATTGTGACACAGTTGTGAAGCCCAGGAAGAAGCAGGTATTTAGGGAGACAATTCACCTACAGCCCTTGTCCCCCTCCTGCTGCAGCTCTGTGCGCTCTGCACGTGGCATCACCCATACAGCACCACATCACCCCTCTCCTGCAGCGTGGCTCTGGGTGGACACAGGGACCCCATGACCCTGCCTCATTAAGGGATTACACCATATTTACAGCAAATCACGGCAGGAAAGCAGGGCCTGAAACACTGCACGAGCAATTAGCTGCTAACGAGTCTTCACTGATAATCTACTGGACACTTGTTTTCTCGGGCCAACTGTTAATTGCTGCTTTAGCATCAGCTACAGCAGCCAACATCAACAAAACCCCCTTTATCAGCAAAATAAATCAGTGCTTGCCGAGTGCCACGTCTGCACTCTTCAGGGCAGGGGAGAGCTCTCGAGGCGGCTGGAAGGGCTCTTGGCAAGGCACAGGGATGCAGAACCCACCTCCAGCTTCAGAGGTCCCAGCAGGACAGAGCCTGGAAGGGGGGGGGGCTGCCCCCAGGGTGCTCCTCACCCAGCAGAGGCTGGATTTAATCTTGACATAAGAAAGAAATGTTACACATTTAGAACAATCAATCACTGGGAAAACCTCCCCAAGGACACGGGGGGTCCCCATCACTGGAGGCTTTCAAGATACAGCTGGACAGGGAGCCAGCTAATCCCATTTAGGCTGCCTCTCCCTCAGAAGGCTGGACCAGATGATCTTCTGAGGTCCCTTCCAACCTGGGCTGTGCCATGATCCTATGATTTTACCTTCCTGCTGCTTCTCCCCTCTCTCTGCTTGTCCAACTAAAGCACACACCACCTGGTTCCCATGCTCCAGTAACTCCTGTTGCTCTGACAGCTCCCTAAACCCTGTGCTAATGCTGATGGCAGATGACAGGCAGGGAAAGCAGAAGCTCCATTTTAGGGGGAAATTCATCAAGTCTGTTTACTGTTTGCCATGTCCCCTGTGCAGAGCCTCTGGGATCTCAAGCACTGATGCAGACACATGTCTGGAAACACACTTGCTCTCTCTGGAGCCTCTCCAGTACTAAGGAGAAGAGGAAAAAAGCAGGAACAGTGACAACAGCTCTCAGCCATGCCAACATATGATCCGTGGTGACTGAGACTGGGGCGATACTTGAAGCCTTTTGCACCAGAAACACGTAAGCCATGGACATGGTCCTTCAGTAGAAGGCTATTTCAACAAGAGCCCTGGCACTAGCGGACGAGAGGCAGCACAGCCCATGGCTCCTGATGAGATGTGCCCAGAAACCACACACTGATGGGTCTGAAGCCTGGCACAAGGAGTGAGGAGGGGACACCTACGATGCTCCCCTGTGTAACCACAGAGCGTATTTCACAGGCTGTGAATCACTTCTGTCACCTCTGAAGGCAACAAAGCCAAGGGGAGCAGGGCTGCGGTCCTTCCCTGTGCTCCTGGGGCCTGACACTGCTGCCTGGGGGAAGGAAGGCTTTAACAGCTATTTTCTCTGCCTCTGCAACAGCAGGCCCACGGCTGCACAATCCTCTCAGTGAGCTTTGCCTGCCCTGAACCAGATCAGGAGGGCAAGCCACTTCTCTGTCCAACAGAGGGTAATTAAATCTAATGCATGAACCCTGCCATGGTCCCAGGCAGCAGGGGCAGCTCTGGAGGAAGCAGAGCCTTGTGATTCCCCCTCAGGTGAGGGGCTCTCATCTCCTCAGCACTGCAAAAGCTTTGGAAATCCTGCTCTTCCTCAGCTCCCCCCTGCAGAGCTCAGGGAGATTCCAACAGAGAAAGCAGTGATGCCTTAACTCCTGCAGTGCTGACACCGGCCCTGCTCACCATGGCGGTGCTGTGCCACCCGGGGATGCAGGATGCTCTGCAGCAGAAGGGTCACACAACTCCATGTTCCATGTGCTGGGACCTCAGTGCTTGTCTGTGCTGTCCAGTAAGGGAGCTCCCAGCTCTGCTTGCCCTACTGGTACTCTCACAGATCACAACCAGGAGTAAATCCCACTCTGCCTCCTCCTTCCCAACCAGTTATGAATATGTTCGAAGTGGTCCACATAGACAGAACTGCCCTGGGTGTTCACTGCAGCAGTACCCAGCACACACGGGCTGCTTAGCTTAAGCCAACATTGCTTCCATTTCATCCCTGAGAACTGACTTCTTGCTTTACTTTCACTGTTCATAAGGCAAGAGCCTGGGCCCTGAGCCTCCAGAAGGGAGCAAAATGACTCGGTTGGTGTCTCGAGGTCCCACTGACCTCTTGCTAATTAAGCAGTTTGCAATTTGCTAGCAACCTGTTCATAATTAAAAGCGAAATTAGAGTGTCTGAATGGCTAGGCCTGAAGCCCAGCTCATGTGGTGATTTCAAACCCTAACACAGGAGCCTGCTCTCGATGGTGTCTGATAGGATCACAACGGGTCTTACCTTGGCCTTGCCTGTGCTCTGCAGGATGTGCACCAGCGCAGACGCCATCTCCTCTTTGTTCTTCACGCTCAGCGAGGGCTCCAGCACCGAGCACAGCACCATGTAATTGTTAGTGATGTACTCAGCAAACTCTTTGTACATCTCCATGGGAAGAATGCTCATACTCTGGTAGCGCGACTTGATGCGGATCATGGGCCCTGGGGACTTGCCCTTGCCCGGGTTGGGGCTCACCACTGGGTACCACTTCTCTACGAACTGCCGGCCTGTGACGGAGCTGACAGGGATGTTCACCTGCCCAATGAAGTTGGTCTTGTCCTTCTTCTTCTTCTTGTCAGTCTCTTTGTATAAGTGCACCGTAATGTTTTTGAGCGATGGGAGGTTATTAAATTCAAAGTGCTCCCCCCAAAAGACATTATCAGTTTTCAATTTACAGGTAGTTCGTGCATAAAGAACGTCGTCCAGGCATAATTCACACAAGTATTTCTTCTTAGCTGGCAGGTCCTTGGCTTCAATAATCCATAACTTTAACATATTCTCTACCCTTCTGCTGTTGTCCTGAAAAGAAGATGCAAAGAAAAACAGGTCACTAAAAACACCCAAACCACAAAGCCAAGCACAACAGAACTGGAGATAGGAGTTAATTATTTCGGATGTGCTAAATGAGCAGAGACTTAATTACATTTTATTTTAAGGAAATACTGGCTCTCAGGAATCTGCATAATAACACTACTTATGTTAATTTTCCAAATATCACCATGCTCTCCGTGTCTGTTGGTGCCAATTAATATGAGGAACAAGGAAGATAAAACCCTCCAAATCATAAATGTACCATTTCCCATTCACTGCCAAGAGGGCCTCAGCAGAAACCAGAAGAACTTCACTGATCACTACTGGCTTTTGCAGAACAGAAGCTGTGTTTCAGGTATCTCCCAACCACCTCCCTTTTTAGGACAGCAGCACTGGAGTCTGTTTTCTTTACTGTAATAGAGCAACAACCAAGGGATCTGAGCACACACCCAGCGATCGCCTCATCCATGGCTGGAATGCAATCACCTCTGGCAGGAAAAGAAGCATTTACAAAACCTTGTGGTATTTTAGGGCTGATGTCCAGAGCACCCAACTACAACATCAGGAGACAGAGCAAGTCCCACAGGAGAACCATCACAATCCAGAAATAGAAATGTGGCTTGGATACCTTCTAAACGACAACAGAGCAAAGGGCACTGTGGATCTTTAAGAGCTCCCCAGTGATGCTGATCTCATCCTGGAAGAATATCCAGGGGCATTTCTTGCAGGAGTGACTTGAAAGATAAAGCACTCACGGCTGAACCACTGCGAGGGGCTCTGCAGGGGACCTGCTTTGTGTGGAAACCCCTCACTGAAACAGCCACCATGGCCTAGGAGTCTGGGCAGGAATGTTTCTGCTGCAAGTCCACAATGGGATGACTGCTGCAAGTACTACAATGGGGTACTGCAGGTTCAGGAAGTACATGCAGGAACTACACAAGAACGCTGAATTCCTTACAGAAATACGGAGTCAGATACTGAGAGTTCATTGTTTATGACCTCAAACAAAGATGGAAAAGTAGCCATCAGTTAACAGCATGTTTTGAGATAAGGGCACACTTCCAAATGAACACTGACATCTCAAAGCCACAGTGATGCTCCCATCCCCAACTCACATTCCCAGGACTTTTCCTGTGGTGAATGTGACCCCACAAACCTTACACAGCTCTTTCAGATCATTACTACCAGGCTGCTGCACTTGGAAAGCACTGGAGTGGCTGAGCTCCCCATACAGGAACTCTCCCCTCCACTGCTCCGGTCATGATACTGAAGGAAATCTTTTATACTGACATTTGGCACTGTGCTGGGAACAATCAACTCCGACACAGAGGGCTCCTTCAGCAACCTGCCAGGCCTGGACCTAACGTGCACGCAGTTATGTGGCTTTGATGCCAGGATCCCATCATTTGTGTTTTCTCTGATCAGCAGAAAACGACTTGACAGAACTCATCAGCCCCGAAATCCTGCAGCTGATCATTCCTGATCAATCTTAATCCCCAGCTCCAGTGCAGAGAGGGAGAAGATTTTAATTCAGGATGTGCTTGGTCCTAGTGAGCCATAAAACCACATTTTGGGTGTCCCTGTGTTCTAGTGAAGGATTTGTTTCTGTAGCTCCCTAAGGGGATGACTTTGCCACTCAACTGACTGGAGAAGGGAACAGTAAATTCCACTACTGCCTCAGAGAGCTCGCTGTGAGGGCAGCTGAGTTTCTCCATCACTCAAGCAGACACCACAAGCACTACCAGAGTCAGGAAGTGTGCTCTGTGAACCCTCCAGACTACTCAGACTTGTCACTCTGCTGGCAGCTACCCGAGAGCTTCCTGAGCTCCTAGAAGTGGAAAGTCCTACGTATGCAGCAAGTATCATCAGTAACAGAGCAAGACTGAAGGTTCTTCAGGTCTGATCAATTCTCAGCAACAGCTGAAGCAGCAAGCACTGAGAAAAGAGGGGAAGAAGTAATTGGCACTTGCCTGTAAATATAATTGTGTGAGAAAGCAATACGGAAGAAGGCTGACCCCCAGTTACACTTACTCACTGTGTAATGACAATACGTCCCCTGCTGCTACTATGCACTGGGCTATAAAATGTAATAACGAGGAACTGAACTCTAACAGAGGCAATTCCTCAAAGCCACTACCTTATTTGGGTGCACGGCACGCCGCAGGTTTTCCATCCATTTATCTCGCTCTGCTGCGGAACGACACGAGAAGCACTTACTTCCTGATGAAGTCGTCACCTACAGGGAAAGGAACAGGATTATGTCTTGACCAGCACACTGCAGGCTGCGATCTGCGGAGCAAAGGGGAGTTAGGGAAGATGCTGGTGCATCTCTGTATGTTATGTTTTATTTTAAGTAAACAGCTTTACCCAAGCATGAAGCACCAGCCCCTAAGGCTGGCGGAAAAGCAGGGCAACTCTCCATGTCACAGAAATAGTCATGGAAGCAAATTCCAATTGCTTCTCTTCTACACCAGGAAACAGTACATAATGGGCCCCACGCATGCAATGCTTTAAACCAGCAAGTTCCACAACTGAGCATACAAATCCTTACATGAACTAGACTGCAACCACCTGGCATTCCTCCAGATTCAGCCCAAAGCCTGTGACAGTAACTCCGCATTCCTTGTTTTCTGCAGAACCCCAGGCCTGGGAAGGCTGGTTTCCCACCTTCCCCCTTCCTGCCCTGCTGCTTCCTAAGACCCCGCTGTGAAGAACACAGGGACAAGCACATCCTCCCCACTGCTGGCAGCAGTAAAGCAGCACTTGCAGCTTGGTCAGAGGCACTCCCACTCTTAGAGCACCTCATCCCCAGTTGGGCAGAGCCAGGCTGGGGCTCCTGGACCTGGACATGGGTGGTGAAGTGCTGCTGAACCCCCCTCTTGTGCTTCCAAGGGATCTTTCTGCAGCATTTGCATGACTTTCCCTGGCCACTGGGATTCCATAGGCAGGTTCTGAAGGAGCATGCTCACAGCAGTGACATTTCCAGTGGTGCAAATGCCCCTCATTCCTTATCACATCTGTGCTACCACATGGAAATAATCCTGTTGAGAGCTCACTAAAGCAACTGCTGCCCAGCAGCCTCAGGATGACAGGCACCAAGCATTTCTTTCTATCCATCACACCAAACTTCCCTGGCATCAATAACTGAGCCAAGGGGTAAAAGGCCAATAGTTCCCTGCATCTTCTCACATACATGTATTCTTCAAGCCCCTGCCTCTTCCAGGCCCTGCTTGGAAGCTGACAGCCTGTGACCATGGTACTATAACCCTATGCTGCCCATAAAGCCCTCCACAAGCTCTGCCCTCCTCTGCATTCACTGCTTTTGGTGATGTCCAATAATACTGTCTGATACAGGCCAAATGGACCTGGCTAATACTTTAAATAACTCCCCTTGAGCTTCATTTCCACCAGTCTCAAGCTACAGAATTACTTCTGAGTACTTTATCATTTCAGAGTGCTTGTGTTTCCACACTGCACACCGGGTTATCAGCTGCTGAGAGACACAATCTCCTTTAATTTCATGTATCTCCCAGAAGCCTAACCTGTTCTTACAGCAGAGCTGGCACTTGCTAAGATTTGTCATTAGCTAACCTCAATGACAAGCTGAAGGCACCCTGCCTTTGAACACAGACATCTTCTAACCCAGACAAAATGAGAAGAGGCCCATCCTTGTCTTTAGACAGTAAGGCAAGAAATCTTCCCACCCTTGATATCCCAGCGGCTCTCTTCTGGGATATCACTCTTCCCTGTCCTAACATGCTTTTATCCTCTCCCCTGTAAAACTACATATTCTTCTGAGCACAAGCTATCTTCTGTTTCCAAGAAGACTCCAAATTACTAGGCACAGCAGTATGATCTTTTCACCACCCCTTCATGCTTCGGTGTAGTCCCAGCTTCTACAAAGCTTCCCATAACAAATCCAGCATGCTCCATCTCCTGTTTGTTGCTGTGGATGCACAAAGGGACTTCTGGTGGCAAAAGAGATGTCCTGCTTGCAAGTCTGTGCCCATGGTGTGTGATCCCTACGCCCTGACCCTGCCAGAGGGTCCGGCAGTTCTGCATCTTGATCCTTTTCTTGGCTGGGAATGATACCTACAGAGCAGCACCACACAGCTGATGCGCTGCTGGTGTGGTGCTGCACCATCTTAACACCAAATCACCAATACAAAGATGCCAGAAGGACCAGTGGTCAAGCAAGTGGTCAAGATGAGAACTTACAGTGAAGTAACACAGAAGGTGAGCAGCAAATGAGCGCTGCTCATGGGCAAACCCTCCTGCTGACATTCTAAGGTCACAAAATTCAGTCCATACCGAGTGTTTTGAAATCAGTTAATAAAGATGGAGTAGGTCAAATACACCTTCCAGTAAACTACACCATCAGCCCATTACCTCAAAGGCCACTTCTCACCTGGCTTTTTGCTCAGCTCTTTAGTTCTGATGGGAGTTTGGTGAATAAATGCATCTGAAAACAATGCTCTTGGATCTAGAGAATGTGCTAGGAAACCTGGAAGCTCTACCAGAAAAGAGAATTAAGACTTCTCTGATTGCTGTTGAAAGATGCTCTCCTAAAGGCAAGTTCTCCTTGGTGACACACATAGATCCCACAGCTGCGTAGAGCATTCATATCCAGATAAACAAGCATGCAATTCAGCTGTCCTTTTATTGAATCTGTTCATTAAATGTCATTTTTCTTACCAGCTCTCTCTTACACTGAGTATCTGGTATATTTTCTTGCCACACTTAAATCAATGTATTTATTATCACCCAGTTATCATGGCAAAATTTGTGATTCAATACCAAAACAATCACCAATTAAGTAATCACTCAAAACCCAAAAGCCCTGTAACTATCGTACTTCAGTGAGAGAAGAGGAACATCCTCAGATATGAAGCCCTCTTGATCTGATGGGAATTGAAGGTCGTAACTACCACATGTGACCAAAAATATCATTTTACCCAGATCAGAAATAACATCCCAGCTTTAAGCTGTGACCTAAACATCACATGGCATTAGTGATCATGAGATTTTGATTATGAAGAGAGTATCCTGATCTCATGAAGATCCTGGATATGCTAGAATACTATTAATGTACAGGATAAGCTCAATTAGTAAACCACATTCATTCCTAAATTCACATCCACTGTCCACAGTCCTTGCCTGGGTGATCTCTTCAGTCACACAGAATGTCTCAGGCACAGGATGGGTTCCCCAAGGCACAGATGAAGGAATCCCACAGGACTAACCACAGAAGATGATAACTGAGTTACTGAAGCTGCTCAGCTCACAGTGTTCAAAAGGCAAGCTGAGGCTCAAGCTGGTCAGTGCCACTGTGGCCAAGCACAGAAGGACAAACCAGCCCCGTGCTGGCTGCTCGGGGCCACGCGAGCACCAGGGAACGTTTGCGCAGCTGGATTAAATTTAGTGGAGCTAAATTTATCTCTGCTAAATTCTCCCTTGCTCCAGCAAGGCCAGGGGGAGGCAACACGGTTCCAGTCGCATTGGAGCTACGACGGTTCTCCTTCCTGCTGCTCTGCAGCCCCTACTTTATCCTGCCAGTGCCCAGACACGAGCACTGCAACAGGGCAAGACCTGGGTCTGCCAAGGCAGGAACAGAGCCCTTCGGTTCTAATCCCTCTGCCTGGCCCAAGTCACCAGGACCCCACAAATAGCTGAGCCAGGAATAGGCCCTGGGAGCCTGAACTCCAAATCTGCTTCACTGGGCTAAGATGCCCACTGTGTATTTAGCAGTCGCACCGGCACTAGCTGGTTATGCTGACTGGGAAGTCTTATAAGGAGAAAGAAGATGATGCTGAGTAACTTTAAAATAAAAATCAATCAAGAAAGCAAGTAAATACCAACTGCCAAGTACTGAGACAGGAAAAAACAAGTTTCAGAGAACTAAATAAGCAGGAAAAGCCAAATGCAGCAGTTGAAAAGCTCTGCATTACTGCTGACTCCTTACCGAGGCAGAGCCCAGCTGAGCAAACAGCTTTAGCACGTCTTAATGCAGGTTGGTTTTGCTAAAGAAACAATCCCACTGCACCTCCATACAGCCAACTGCCTCCAACAGAGCCACTTGGGCTCGTTCCACTGCAGATGGCTTTGGCACTTCTCCCCTTTGTCTCCCTTTGGGTGCACTGCCAGTTCCTGCTCTGAACCTGCCCTCTCTCCATCTGCAGCCATCTCAGATCTTGCCATCTTCTTCTCCAAGCCATGAGGCTGCTGCGGCAGCTCGGTGGAGGAGGAGCTGTGGTGCATGTGCCTCGCACAAGTGAGGGCTCACAGATGGGAGCAGCTTCTCACTGGCCACTGCCCCAGCACCCCAGCACAAGGGGAAGGTGTTGAAGAGCTGCGTAAGGCGGGCACAGCCCAACAACAGCAATGCTTCACTTCTCACTTTGAGACAGCAAACTTGGCCATTCCTGACAGATGTCCCTAGAGAACAGATGCACAATAGCCTCAAAGCAGAGCCAAGGCACCGTTACCAACCAGCAGCAGCTTCCCAATGCCCTGTGCAGAAAGTGTCTTGGTTCCTGTTGTCCCCATGGAGGCTGGCAGGCCCTTCTCACTCAACGTTTCTTGGTGAGGGCTCCTTCTCTGGGGCATCAGCTGAGCTGCTCACTCTTCAGTGTTCCCATACTCAGCAGTGTGATGGCTCCTGGCCGTCAGCTTCAGTTTTCAGACTCATGCAGACTTCAGGCAGCCAGGCCACAGAAACCACCATAGGTTTTACTGCTCTTTGCTGAGCCTCCACTGAAGGGTGGCAGCAGTCTTCACCGAGCCTTGCCTGCACTCTCAGATAAAGCAATGCTGAAGGACTCATGATCACAGGCCATAGATGGGACCCTGAGGATATAACGATAACTGAAGGCAACATTCAAGCACTGAGGTGGTCACTGCCTGCCACCCACCAGGGATCCAGGAGATCTGCAAACCCATTCCAGTGCTGACCTCACTCTAGGTTTGAAAGAGGCTCTCTGGAGATCAAAGACCAACACATTATCACAACGTGACATTTAGCTCCCACCTCGGTCCTTCCCGCTGGAGCTGGCTGATGAGTAACCGTCAGTTATAAATCAATGTCCCTTTTGTTTTCTGGCATTCTTCCTTTCCCCTGCAGGATCTGCAGCGCAGCAATTAACATGTTCTCTTTTCTGTATGACTCTTCTTTACCCAACTCACTTAAGAATAAAGATTTTCTTCCTCCTCATGAGTGCACGACTTGTGCCATTTCCCTCTCCGTCAACTTTCTGCAAGTACTGTTCATATCCCTTCCCCTGCTCTTGTGCGCCGGCCAGAACTGGTAAACAACTCTTCTATTACGTATGTCACATCTATTTTCCATCTACCTTCATTTTATCTTGCTGGACTGGAATGTAATAGAGGCCATATAATTTACAAAACTGTTCTCCTCCTAACCTGCTGTTCAATGCTACGGAGAACGAACAGCACTGGCAAATTTATACCTCAGCCTACTTCCTAGTTGATGTTGGGGGCTGGTTTCTGCACAACTCTTTGTGTGTTAAGTGCTCATAGTGCAAGAGATGGAACTCTTTTCTTTCAGTGTGCTACTGTCAGTAAAGAACCTTCACCTCTCCAGCTGGACTCCTCTTGGCCACTTGGACAAGGCTGTTTTCACCCAGCACTGCCCATCCAAGGGAAACCTGCAGTTCAATCCAAGCATGTATCTGCTCTTCTATGACCAAGTATAAAGAGGTAACCTTCCCTTCACGGTATCGCCCACCTCATTACTGTAAGAAAACCACTTCCCAGTTCCATAGCCAGCCACTGCCATAAGCAATACTACTTTGCCATCCACAACACAGGACAAATGATTCCCAAGACATACTACACCGAATTATCCAACAACAGACTGGTTTGTACGTGTTCTACTACCTCCCACTAGTGCAGACCCAACCACATGCCACAGCAGATGTTAAAAGAAAATTGAAATACTCACAGATTTTTCTATTTACCCAAACAAGTGAAGCTTCAGTTTGCTTGCCCGAGTCCCCAACACTCCCACTGACAGCAGAACGCTAGCTTTGTGACCACGAATAATGTCTTTGTGAGCACTGAGGAGGGATTAGCACTTTCTCCTATCTGTACGAACATGAACTACACATTTCTGCTCTGCTAATACACAGCCTGAAGTAGCTCAGCACCTGTGGCGGCAGCAAGCTCTGCTGCGACAACGGGTACAAAGCAAAGAGCTTATTGCTCTGATTTTGTGGATATGATCCCCCTTGGAAAGATGGCAGTAATTTTCTGCCTATGAAATGGCCTCTGTGTAGCAATTCAGAGGAGTAATGCTTTACAACAGTGAGAACCCACGCTCCAAGCCCACACCTGGCTCCCCAGCCAGCCCCACCACAGCAGGAACGGCCAGACAGACAGACCGAAAGGCTCCTTACCTCAAAGCAATAGTCTTGTCCCAGGATGCTACTGTGGACCGGCTTGATGACCACTTCCTCCTCCATACTGAGATCCAGAGCCTCAACAGCACTACTGGGACTGAGCAAAGACTCGTGGGAGCGCGATTCTTTCAGCCTCGGCATTAGATGGGATCTAGAGGAAAGAGGGAACGGCATCAGTGGGTGCTTTCCTCCCCAGAAATGTAGCCCATCTGTTAGCAACAACTGCAGAATATTCCTGGGAGGTTTTTCCCCTGAGATAACAGAGGGCCCAGAATAGCAGGGACTGCTACTCTGCCCCATTTATAATGTGGTGAGCAGGTTCTATTCCAGGCTGGTTTTCCAAGCCCTGATGCAGCCAGGACTACATTATCAGAGGTGTGCAGGCTGTGGGGCTCTGCACAGCTGAGCACGTCTCTAAATCATGCCCATTGTTTCCAGGTGGGCTGTAGCTGCCCCAGCAGGTACCACTGTGCTTATCAGTCCCACAGCTGGGTCTGCAGCACCTGGCTGCTGGGTCAGGAACGGGTTTACACACATGTGGGAATCCCATTCGCATCCTACCGGGCTCCCTGCTGTTTCACAGCACCCAGTCCCTACTGACAAAAGGAAGTTACCTGCAAAAGGGGAGGAATTAGTGACTTTAGCCCTTGTAAAACCCCAGACCCATTTGCTCCCTGCCTGCAGAACGTGCCCAGAGTTCCTGTGCACAGGAACCCTTCTCCCTACCAAAGCTCCCTTATTCCTCTCATTGCTGCAGCTGATGCCTGGATCCACACTCTGCAACCAACAACCCAATGGCTCGTGTGTTACACACCTGGGATAGGGACAGTGTGGAAAATAAGGCCATGATAGCCCTATCGATTGATCTAAATGCTCTGGAGTCCCACTGGCAGCATTTAGCAGCAGGGAGCCCACAGACAGCAAGCAGCACACCATTTTCGAGACAGCCAATACAATCAATGGGGCCGTAACTCTTACAGCAAAACCAGGGAGCTTAGGGGGAAAAACACAGCCAGGTACTCGCAGGGAAAGCAGCAATGGCAAAATAACTGGAGAGCAACAGGAGCAGCTGCCTCCTCTATAGCCTGCACCATGGAAAATGGTCCTGCTCCAGCCAGCTCCCAAAGCTCTGATCCTGGGAACTCTGACCTTTACATCCTCTGTGAAGCACTTTAGGGTCTTCCAAAGAGACCACGTGTCCCTCTGCCTACACAGAGAGCACAACATCTTCTTCAAAGGCACAGAAGGACACAAATAAAGGGAGGCTGAGATACTCCCAGCATGGTTTTAGTGAGTGAACAACAATGCTCCCAGTATGCTCTCAGCCTGCTTTGTGTGTGCTGAGTTTTGTCGTTCTCCAGAATAAAGCTGACCAACCCACAGAGAAATGTCAATAGCACATGCAAAATTCATAGTTTCCAGGGGATCACACGCCAGGCTGAACCTAGGGACCAGCCAAAGGGGATGCTAAATAAACAGCAGCAGAAGATAAACAGGTGCTGCTCTCGATTCGCCATTAAGACTGATGCAGTGGATGAGCCCCCAGGTGATAATGGATCAGCCTGCAGCTGGGTTCTCCAGCTGAGCATGCTAAATGGATGGCTTGGAGCGGGATAACCAGCCTGGGGACACGCTGCCCAAGGGTGCCAGGACAGCACAGCCTCCAGGCACCTCCCTGCATCCACAGAGGCCACAGCCAGGCTCAGCCACAGGGGTATCTGTGAGGGCATCTGCAGAAAACCAGACTCATTCTGTGGGGACAGCCCCAGCCCTCGGATGCTGACAGCCTGCGTTAGAGCAGCCCAGTGCTGGATCAGGAGCAGTGCCTTTGAAGCAAAAGGCTCTCCATCCCATCAGTGGTTCTCTAAACTGCCCACTCGCCCCAGATCTCTGTAGTGAACAAACTGATCTCTAGGAACTGGGCACACTCGTTTCCCAGCACTTTGTGGTGATTTTCCACTATTTCCACAGAAAAGGGTCCATACCCTTTCCCTCTGAATGCTAACTCTAATACAGGCAGACAGATCGAGTTACCTGGACACCGAGAGCAGGACTAATATCCAGCAGCTCAAGAAGTGACAATACAGCCTGCTCAGCAAGCCCACAAGCAAGGCATTTAGAGTAAATCTTACATCCATATTTGAGATGTGAAATTAGAGAAGGGAAGTCCCCAAGCTGAGACTTGCATCCTCGTGTGGACAAATATGAGTATGGATAAACTACACCTGCACCTCAGGAGCTGTGACACGAAGATGTACATGGCTCAGCCGGACCCCTGTGTGCTGGCCTAAGGCTTTTTGTTAAAACAAGTTTATTCTTCATGTAAAACTCCTGCAGCTGCAGGGCCCTGGGGGGGAGTGCAGATGTGCAAAGATGAAGAATTACCAAGGGAGAGCTTCTCGGGACATATTCTGTTCTCACCACATTCAGCAAACGCGTATTTATATCCCTCCATACTCTGCCATGTGCCTCTGGGAATCCCAAATTAATGGGACTTTCCTTAGGCAGGAGGCTGTTTGTCAGGTTCCTGCCTCGGCAGGACCCGCTCCCACGACGTCTCTTACTCCCGAACGATCAAATCCAACCCAGGTCAGCAACAGAACCATTTGTCAGCAGATGCTGCACTGTACAGAGGGAGCGCTGCAGGTCTCCAATCAGCCCTAAAAGGCTCAGCATCTGTCTGTGTATCAAGAGCTAAATGGGGAGATGTCATTAATTAGAGACTCTGGTTTGAAATCCCAGCAGAAGGGATGTGCCAGAGGCAGCCCTGGCAGAGCAGGATGAGAGCTGTCTCTGCAGAGCATCCTCCCAGGGTGACTGGCCCCATCCCCTCTCCAGCACCCCGGAACCAGCCCTGATGCTATGGCACTTAACCCATGGGGTCTGCAGACATTCCGGAGGGCAGGGAGGGCCACACACCCCACCAGGCTTCAAAGGACACACAGCCCTTTCATTTCCATACCCTGTTGTAGAGCACAGTGCATTCCTCGTGTCCTTTGGTAACAACATGACATTTGCAGCAGGAGGCCATTTACTGGAAGATGTTTGCAAGTCCCTGTCGCAGCCCCCACAGACTTCCTTTTGTATTAACAGCAAGAGAAGGATCTTGCTAAGGCTGTAAGCTGCTTCCCTGACCCCGAGGGTGGGAGCACTCTGCTTACTGGGAAGACCACTCAGTGTTGCCCCACTCTGGACACGGAAAACATGAGCCCGCTGTGTTTGTGTTACACTGAGCAAGAACTGGCCATAAAAGATGTGGAGAGCTTCACCCAAAGATGATTTACTGGGCAAGGGCTATTAAAAACCCATCAATTCCACTCACTGATGAAGAAGTGCCGAAATACTACACACACGATGTGACAACCCCCTGGGCAGAACAGCAATACAAGCAGGAGGTGGATACTCCTCAGCCCTGCCTTCACCCACCATGGGCAGGGAGCAGCACCCACAGCAACAGAGGTACCAGAGCACTTGTAAACTCATGTTCTTCCTTAACCATCCAACATCCTAACAGGCAAACTCACCTGGAACATCATTTGCTTACTGTGTACGTACACTTCCAAGGTGACACAGGTACTTTGCTCAAACTCATCTCTCTACCATCACTTTCCAAACGCTGCCCCTGGGGCCATCCACTCTCCCGCTCTAATAACTCACCGTGTATTCCAGGTCCCATCCCAGCTTATGTGAGCTGATCAGATTCAGTTCCTACACTTCTGTTTTAATACAGTGGGATCGGGCGGCTGCCCAGAGAAATCTCACAGCAGGAAGCCCTCCTTGCAAACAGCACTTTCAGTTCTTTCTGCCACGGGCCTTTTTTTAATCCCTTTCTACTTGCCTGAAGTTCAGCTGAAATGAAGGAGGGGGGAAATCTCATAAAAGAGCACATTAGTTCTAAAGAGAAATAACTGCTACCGGCGCTGACCTGGAGAGTCCTGCAGAGAGGCAGCCAGTCTCTCGTTATTAAAGAAGAGGTTTACTGCCCACGAGCAATGACAGAGGATTGTTGTTCTAAATAATGAAAGTCATAAAACATTTCCATGTGAAGGGATGCCATCCCCCTCCGCCTGCTCCTCCAGAGCAGCCAAAATTAGGGCCGTCAAGGTTTATCAGGCTGTGACAGCACACCTCATCCAACCAGGAGCTTGTGGGCTGCAGAGAAACAAGCTTGGAGGGACAACCCATTCACTCCAGGCTGGATTTGGATCAATGGAGGCAGCCACCAAGCCTCTGCAGCAGCTGCAGCACCACACACACTGCCCCGGGTCCAGGCTCCATGTTCTTTCAAGAACAAAGATGCTCTGCTGAGGCTACAAGGGAGGTGAGGATGTAGGGGCCTGTCTACACTGACTGCTTCTGGAATAGGTCTTGTGTGTTTAAACTCATACACTCTTATTCCAGAATTGCTTTCTTGTGAAGACAAGCCCTCAAAGGGACAACCCCATACGTTTTCATTACAGAACCTCACCTGCCTGAAAGCACCCAGCTGCTGCTTCTGTGGTTTGATGATGAGAAATTTCCTGTTATTTTGGAGGAAGAGACAGAAGCAAACAGGGAACCTAGCTGGGGAGCCTCAGAGGGATGGAGCAGACGCCAAACCTAACACTGAAACATGGCAAAGAAACTAAAGAGCCTTTCTTGAACCTCTTACTGTTCGTCCCATTAACACCAGCTGCAGTTGGCCTTGCAAAATGCGTGCCTCCCTGCTGTCAGAGGGATGTGATCTCCCCACTTACACATCTGACTCTGTGACAGGTCTCTCGGTCAGGAAACGATCCCTGCATTCAGCTTTGCAAGGGCTGACAGATCTCTCCTCTGACCAGCTGGGAAGAGTCTTTAGGGCAGGCCTCACCCCCTCACCAGCACACACCCGCTGCAGGGGTCCTGGACGCACACACACACTGGAACAGCCCCTGCGATCCACATGCAGCATCGACAGGATTTAGAGCTGTGTCCAGCCTGGGGATTAGGTTTTGTTCTGGCTGAGAACAAAGTGGACAACTCCCCCAGACTGATCTGCAGCATCAGATGGGAGAAGGATTTTAGCAGTCACAGATGGGAGTAAATCACAGCCCATCCTCTGCCAGCTTTACCAGGGCACACAATTGGGACAGGCTGTCGCACCCCAGGCTCGGAGCATCGCAAACCAGGACTCTGCTCTCTGCAGAGCCCAAACCAGTCCGATTGCTGTGTTTCTCCCTGCAGTAGCTGCAACCCAGCTCCCCTGCCCAGCAGCAATCCCCACATCAGCACCGTGACTCCCCCTGCCCCGTGCTGACTTCTCCCAACCTCCTGACCACTGCTGCGATTCTCACCCATTCCTCCCCAGTGCCTCATCCCGTTTCAACTGAACAAATAAACGTAGAAGTGATGCTCTGGGAACAACCAAGAACAGCACCACAAGAGCACGTGCACGTTCCCAGAGGATGACAGAATGTTTTCCTTTCCTGTAGGACAGGATGCATAGATGAAGTCTCAGCACGCAGCACATCGCTCCCCATGTTCTGCTAACCTGGGCTTTCTCCTGCAGGTCTCTAGATGCCAGCAGCTCCCTCTGCCCTGGCAGTGCTATGGTGGGCTGAAGCAGAGGGGGATGCTCTGCAGCCTTTGGGGTTGCAGGTGCTGGGAGGCACCACTCAGAGCACTAACGACATGAACCTGGTGCCGCCTCTCACCCTTCCTAATGCAACACCTTGGCTGAGCCACACAAAGGACATGTAATTAAACTAATAACACCTGCCCTTGTTTTTAGGCTGTTCTCAGTTTTAACCAGCAGCAGAATTAATTACATTCAAAAGGACTCTCTCAGCCCATGCCAGATTCCAAACGTTGTTTTTGCCAACCCGAAGGATGATTTTATCCCGTGACATCCACCTGAGCGTGGACATTTGTTTGTTTAACATTGTGCCAATGCCAGGTTTGGCAGTGACAAACCTGCAGGTCCAGCACAGGGTAACCAGCAAGGACATGGGCTCTGTTTGTAGCATGCAACATGACGGAACTGCAAAAGCAAGCAAAACGCATCAGCAGCAAGAAGCAAAGGATGGTCAGAAATATACCTGAGTTTCAATGACCACAATGTGAAGAAGCTGAGGGAGTAAAACTCCTCCCTCTTTCCCAAGAGCAGGGTGGCACCATCTCGCTTTCAGCAGAAAGCAACACTTAATATAAAAGAAAATTACCTTTTCCTATCGCATCAGCCTAAACCAGCATAAACAGTGCCACATCTGTGACATCTGATGCAGACAGCAGCCACAGACCCAGCGCTCCAACCTGGAGTTCCAACCGTAGGAAGGCTCTGAGAACCAACACCAGTCTCGGGGGTGAGCAGGGACTGCAGAGCCCCCAGAACAACCGGGGAACCTCTAAGGAGGCACAGGCAAAGCCAGGAGCCCCGGAACCCCCCCACTCCCTGCCACAGAAACCCGGGGTGCTCCCTGGATGCCCCCGGGACAAGTTCCCATGGCGGGGATAAAGGGGTTGATTTTTATCACTGAGAATTTTGCTGAGCGCAAGCCCGGCAGCAGAACCTGCACAAGAAGTAAAGCACAAGGCAGGGTCTCTCCTCCCGGATTAACCGTGAGGAAACGGAGCACAAGCCCCAGCTCCCGCACTAGGGCCAGGGGCGGCTGCCCGAGCCTGCGACGACGTTTGAATAAATAACGACGAAAACAAATTCTTAACGCACCGCATCACGGCCGGAGCGCGGCTAAAAATAAGCGAGGCGAGGCGAGGCGGACCGGGCCGAGGGCGGCAGCAGCCGCAGCGGCCTCACCCCGGCCCCGCTCCGGGCCTCCCCGCACCCAGCCCCGGTGTCCAGCGGCCCCCTGACCCCGCCCGCTCCGGCCCCGCTTCCCCGCCGGGCAACGCGCGGGTCCGGCCCCGAACAGCGCCCGCCCGCCCGAGCGCTGCAGCGCGGAGTTGGCTCCGTAGGCGCGGGCAGCGCGGCCGTGCCCGGGGCGCACACGCAGGGGTACGCGGACACTCACCCGCAGGGCCCGATCCCGGTCCCGCTCCGCCTCGGCCATGCCGCGCTCCGCCGGCCGCGGGCGGGCCGCCCCCAGCCCCTCCGCCCCGGGCCGGCCCCGCCGCCGCCCCGCCCCGCTCGGCAGCCGCGCTGCTGCGGGCCCGCCCGATTGGCTGCGCTGTAGCTGGGCAGAGCGCCCCGGGCCCGCTCCCGCTCCCCGCTGCCGGCTCCGGGGGGTGCGGGCCGGGCTCGCCGCCAGCCGCCGCCCGCCCCGGTGCGCCGCGGGGCCGCTCACCCCTCGCCGTGCTCCCGCCTGCCCCGTGCCCGCGTTCATCGCGTTGTGATAACCCCCGGGAGGAGCCGCGTCTCCTCAGCCCTCATCCCCGCAAGCGCTGCGGGAGGGCGCTTCTTCCCTCGCCGCTCCCCTCCTGCTCGGCCCGGGCCGTCCCGCGGGACCGTGCCCGCCGCCCGCCCCGCACATGCCATTCCCATTTTGGGAAGCCGAGTCACTGACCTTCGCAGCAGCGCAAGCCAGAGCAGGGAGTAGCGCCTGCAGCAGCAGCCGCCCGCTCCTGCGTGAGCCATGACCCGCACCCCGGCCCCGCATGAGGCTGAGCGGCGAGGCTCAGAGCCCGGCCGCGGGGTGGTTTAAGCGCAGAGTCACGACACACGGTGCCCGGAGCAGCAGGTAAGTGCGGGAGGAGGAGGACGCGAAGCGGTGGAGAACAGAGGGGATGGCTGCGCAGCATGGTCCAACTGTCCCGATTGCCACCATCCTCACCCAGCCCACGCCGACACGTTCCCAGAGCCAGACTGCTGCTGTCATCCTGGCGTATTCAAATGCCTCCATTACTCATCAAGAACAAAGTAGGATATCGAGTAAATGAAAACCCACCACATGGCACCGTCCCCTGCCTGCTACTTAGGGCTGCTTCCTTCTCCACTTTTCAAAGGCTGCCGTCCATGTCTGCAGCAGATCAGAAATCCTCGAGCTCGGGGAAGGCTGCTCCGGATCAGGGAGGAAGCAGGTACCAGGGCTGCGAACGCTGGTCAGCATCGGAAGGGAAAACGAGAGCAGAGGTACATATCCCTGGTCGGAAAGGACACTCCAGGCTTCCCCACATCACAGGGGAAGGAAGCAGGTCTTGGAGTGGGATACAGGCAGGTCCTGCCCAAGGCAGCAGGCGCAAGTCTTGCCTCCTCCAGTGACTTCCAAGCCGTATTCCTGCCCGGATTGTCCCTCCAGCCAGCACCACCACGCACAGCACTGACAAACGGGTCAAAATCTGCAGGTTCTCTGCCCAGTGCCGACACTATCTCCCTGCATATCCTCTGCTCCTCAGCCAGAGAGGTGGGCAGGACCCCCTCCCAGCCCCAAAGGATCCAGGAAACGTGGAGGACTGGCAGCACTGCTGCTGGGCTTGAATGATCAGGAGCACTGTGTCACCTACAGCCACTGGGGTCCTTCCTCCCATGGTAGACGGGTCCCCACCGTGCCCGAGGACGATGGCATCAGCTCAGCAGCCCCAGTCACTGCGCTCCTTCAGGGAGCACAGGCAGACCCTTTCCCCTTGCACTCTGCATTTAGCACATTTTACCTCATTTTTACCTCCCCCCATTCCCCCCAGCAGCGGTTTGAAGTTCTCTCACCCTTTGCTGGCAGCTGCCACGCAGAGAGACAAGCTCACTGTCCTTGATCTGCTTTTCAGGGCTTCTATAAAGTAGGGCACCAGCATCAACCCAGCGTCAGGCTTTTGATACATCGCTGGAGTAGCCAAAAATAATAACAGGCAGCTTCAGTCAATCTTTTCTTTCTCCAGTCTGCAGCAGCAGCAGCACAGGGGTCCTTTGTGTGCCAGAGCAGAAGTATGGTGCACACCGGACTGAAATCCCATTCAGCATCCCCCAGCCACTCCAGCCTGCGAGCCGGGCTCACCGGCAGCACCCAGGGTCCGCACCAGGGAGCCTTCGCCTTGTGGGGTCCCCTCTCCTACAGCCATGCTTTGCTCCCCGTGTTTCCTTTAGCACCTTATCTCCCTCGCTGTGGCGGAACGCTAAGGTCAAGTTACAGTTTTACCAAGGCCGTTATCTTCCTGGCAAGGCAGGAAAAGGCAGAGCCTGAACTTTGGAATGAGCCCTCAGAGAGGCAGCAGGACAGAACCAGGTTCTCTGCAGCCCAGCGCTGGAGTATTCTCTGCTGCACATTCAGACACAGTATGAGGACAATCTGGAAGGAGGTATGGAACCCAATAAGCACGATGTACTGTCGGCCTGCGTTCCAGCAGGAAGCAGATACACTGGGAATGGTGGCAGCTCCAGCTGACGTAAGGACCCAGCGCAGCTGCACTGCTGCTGCCAGCTGACACGGCAAGATCCAGCGAAAGAGCTGGGAACTGCCCAATTGGATTTCCCCTGTTCCAGACCTGAAATCCCACAAGGTCAGTCCATGCAGGACTGGCACAGGAGCCTGGCACTGGGAGATGAAGTAATGTGTGACGTTGGAGCCCACCGGTGCTCTGTGTATTCTGCTGCTCTTTCCCAGCAGTGACGTGCTGCCATGGTCCTGCCCCAGCCACTGTGCTGGGCTTGGGTTGGTGTCTAAAGCACAGCTCCTTGGGGCTCTGGGTCTGCATGCACAGGTCGGTCATTCCCCCCCGAACCTCTGCAGACCGGAGCCTTGGGGATGGCTCTTTCCCCCTTCCCGTGGAGTGCGAGACCATAAAGAAACCTCACTCCATTGACTCAGTGTTGAAATACAGCTGCAGCAAGCATTGCCACCACCAAAAAGCAGCTAATTTTGTTCCAAGGCAGGGTTTATCCCAGCTTCCTTCAAGCAAGCTTGTACCTCATTCCTCACCTGCACAAGGTGGTGTTTCCCTGCCGACTGTTCTCCCCACAGGCGGCTCTGAGGGTGATACACGGGTGTACAACAGTCAGAGCTATTACTGCCATTGCCAACACCAGCATCCTCCCAACGCACAGTATGTGACCTTTTCCCCTTCTTCACATCTGCACCTCCTGTTCCTGTGGGATCCCAACACCTACCCAGTGACTCACTGTTTAAGAAGTAGCACTTGTGACAGGAAAGCCCCTACGCTTCATCACAGGGCAGGTAACACAACACCTTGGATAGGTTATTACAGCCCTTTCCATTCACAGTTAGTTCAGGGATTATTATCTGTATTATTTCTAGTCCTCTTTCTCTGGGTTGCTTTTCCTCCTTGGTCCCAGGCAAGCCCGGGTTATTCCCTTTCCTCGGCTGGATAGAGGAGGATGGTCAGACACTGCTTTGCCTCCAGTCCTCTGGGCAATGACCTTTCCAAACCCCTGCTGTGTTTACCCTTTTGAGCTCTTAAACCCAGGTATCTCTCACTTTTTATTGACTGTGAAGCCAGTGCTTTATCACCACACTGTCTGTCACCAGGGAAAAAACGAATGCATTAAAAACCGTGAAGAGTTAGCAGTGGAAGGGACTGTGATTATCCACATTTATTCCACTTTTACAGTTAAGATCAAATACCTGGTGATGTTGTAAAAAGCAGTTTGAACAATCCCATATTTCAGCCTAACTAACATGAAAAGACATGTCATTGCAGAGCTGGCTGGCTGTTAGTGGGGTGGCCACGGTCATCATTGTGGGGGTCTTCTGAAGAACTCTCCAGTGCCTGTACCACAACCTACAGCATCATCAAGCAACATCAGATTTCACTGCAGGTACCATTAAACCGGCTGTCAGGACTCGCAGTGTTCCTCCATCAAACCACACATTCACATGGAGCTCAACAGCCTGAACCCTCGGCTGCGTTTGCATGGGTTTTGTCCTTCAGTTCAGTTCCAAGCAGGCAATTTGAGGCTGAGGGCACAGAAATGCCCCAGGCCCTGCAGCCAGTTTAAACACAGGGATTATTAAAGATTCCTTCACCTGCTCTATTCCGATGGGCTGGATGCTCACAGGAGCCGGGCTGCAGGCATGAAGCAGAATTGACCTCTGGACTTCCTAAGAACCAGGCACCGTGTCCAATAGTATTTACACCGAAAGAATATTTAACCTCTGACTAATGCTGCCTTTTACACCGTATTTCATAGCAGCTGGGCAGTGGGTCTGGACCGGCCAATTTCTCTTTCTGCTTGTAATTAGCTTCACTTTTCTGCTCTCCTGAACAAGCATGAGGCTTTCCTCTAGGAGTATAATCCCAATCAACAGGAAAGCTGTCTTTGCTGAGATGCCACTCATCTTTTGGGGAGGTTTTATTTAAAACCCAGCATTGCTATTAGCAGCAGATCTTAGAGAGCTTTTTGTGAGGTGCCATTCCTGCAAACATTCACTCTCATTCTGGGCTATTAGTCTCGCTCCGGAGACACCGCTTAACATTCCACGACAGTGTGAGCCAAGGAGCATTTGCAGGAGTCAAGTTTTGAATTCCAAATCACAGGGGTACCAATGACTTTGAGCCTGACAAACACAAATAGATGTGTTAGCATCTAAGCTACATTTTATTTTGATTTGTCCTGTCTGACAATATTGGTGTCTACATAACAGCATCAGTGTAATAGGTAATGGCTGATTTCAGAGACTGAATGATGTTCTTAGACAAAATGATGTTCTTAAAGAAAATGATGTTCTTAAAACCCAACATCCAATCAATGGAAAGTCAGAATAAAGTTAGGGAAATGTTCTGCTGCTGCTGAACTTCTTCTTTAAAAAGGGAAGAAAAACTCAAAGCCTTTTAAAGTTTGTTTTGATTGTGTGCATTTTATCCAGAGATGGCACCAGGATATAAAGCTAATTTCTTCCAATTGCTATCTGCCTTCTAGCCAGATAGATTTTAGTGTCTTCTAGGGATATAAAGCACATCCTTCTCATGGGAGCCTTCTTTTCAGATGGAATGAGAGATTCACACCAATGAAGCTGGTGATTTTTCTATGGCTTTCAGAGCTGTGACTGTAGGCAATCCATCCTGGGCAGCACACACTATCCCCTGCTCTCCTCTGCCTCCAGCATGTTACTGGGCACAGAAGCCCTTGGAAGACAGAGTGGTTTTGCACTCTGGCATCCAAGCATACACTGGCAAGGTACAGGGCAAGCAGAACACACTAAGGAACGTGGAGGGCAGATGCAGTGCCTGAGTGGGAGCACGGCCAAGCACCAACAGAATGAGTAACACTGACACAGGGAGCACACCTCCACAGCCAGCCCCATCCCAAACACATCCCCAGATCCCTGTGCAGGAAGATGTGTCTGCAGGATCCGTGCAGCAATGCCTGACGGAAATCCCCCCTGCAGTCCCCCTCTTCCCCAACGTACAGGTAGGAAAAGGAAAGATCCCTTTAAAGATCACCTCACTGGTTTTCCCCGCTCTCTCCACGTCTCCTTCCTGACTCACACTGATAACCCATTTCCAGGAATGAGCCGCCTGGTTTTCCTGGAGCACATACAGCTCTGCTGGGACCCCGATCCTCTGCGACCAGGAGTTAAACCGTGCAATACCAGGGTGCACAGCATCACCTCTCCAGCTCATGTGTTCAAGTGCCAGTGTCACCCCTGCGGAGTTCAGGCGATGCCAGGACAGCGCCTTCCAGAGCTGATGTCAACATGGTTATTAAAATTGACAAACTGTGAAAAACTCTTTAAAAAAAGCCCAAATCCTGGCACTGCCCGAAATTAAATTACAGGCAGAGCCTGCTCGGGGGGTGCAGGTGAGCACGGAGCCAAGCTTCCATGCAGCCCTTATCCACAGCCCACACCTGCTGCTCCCTTCTGAAAGTTTAACTAATGAACACAGCGTACAGCCCAGAGGATTCCAGATAAGGGAAAGGTCAGAGCGAAGACTCAGGAGTGAGGCACAGACTGAACAGGGTTCATAAATGACAGCACTATTTTAAACCTGAAATTAATTCTTTTCAATAAATGAGGGCGAGAGAGCATCCCCCCAACCCAGCGAGTGCAGCTCTCCCTGGATAGAGGCTGCTGGTGGGAGCAGCAGGGCACGTCCACTCAGGAATCGATGCTAACACCCTAAAAAATTAATCTCTGACAATTACTTCAATGGAATAGAAATGATTTTATATAAATCTATGTATAGCAAGAGCTGATAAAGTATCACAGCAATACTTGGAGTAAGTCCAGACTGAAGGAAGAGGGTTTTGGCTGTTTTACTCAGGGTTGGTGTGGTCTCTCTGCCCTTTTTGTGCCTCAGTTTCCCAACTCTGGACATGGGTCCTTGTATCAGTGAATCCAGTAAAGCTGCTGGGGTCTATTAAGGGCTAGGTATGGTTACCCAGGGCTGAGGATAGGATGTGGCTCCCTGAAGATGGAAACACAGGCTAGTCTGCTTCAAGTGAGAGTCATGGTTTGTGATCTCAAAAGGTAGTCAGGATGGCATTCTCAAGGGAAGGGAGGGACAGCTCTTACCAGTAAATGTACTGGACTCAGAGGGTGTTTATGAATGCAGATGTGTTTACACAGTATGCCCTGTGGTACCTGCAGCATAGACCTGGCCTTGCTGGCTGTGTTCTCTGTGACACACATCGGCTTCAACAGACCTTCCAGCCTAGAGAGCAGACGGGGTGCAGGAGCCTCACACCCGTCTTCTCTTCATGGGATGAAAGCTCAGCTCTATATTTGTCCTTGGCTCTCTTGTCTGTGACAGCAAAAGAACAAGGTTGGCTTTAAAACTGGCTTTAAACTGACCGAGGGGAGATTGAGATTAGATAATAGGCAGAAGCTCTTCCCTGTGAGGGTGCTGGGGCGCTGGCACAGGGTGCCCAGAGAAGCTGTGGCTGCCCCATCCCTGGCAGTGCTCAAGGCCAGGTTGGACACAGGGGCTTGGAGCAAGCTGCTCCAGTGGAAGGGGTCCCTGCCCGTGGCACGGGTTGGAGCTGGGGGAGCTTTAGGGTCCCTTCCAACACAAACCAGTTGCTATGATTCTCTATGATTCTAAGTTTAAAACCCTCTAACTGCCATAACCAGCACAGGAGCTTCCAACAGAGAGGTCAACAGCACTGGTTTTCCTAACATTTGATGGCTGACTTCTCTCAGAGAGATTAAATTAGACCCAGTACATCACTGTGACCAGAAACTCTTTCTACCATCTTCTGGACTGGACATGGAGATTCCCAAGTGAGCTCTGCGAGCAGCCCTGGCTGGTACACGGGTATCTCCATCCTCATCTTCTACACAAGGGAACCAGAGGGGGACTTGACCAAAAGTTTCATACGCAAGAAGGGAATGGAGGCAGCAACAGGGACCGGTCTGTGCCCTGATTCAGTAGCTGTGCAGTAGGAACAATTTCCTTTTGTAACCAAGTTATTTTAAATCAATCCAGTCAGGCAGATGCAAAGCACTGACACAGATGCACTGAAACTGGTTTGATCCTGGCCTGAACAGGATTAACTTGCCACAGTTATTAACCAAATTAAACTCCTGCTCATCTTCATTGCAAAAAGGGCTGCATTTTACACTGAGAGTTGTGCAGAATCTTCATAGAGGTAGAATCCCAGAGGATTTTGTGTTGCGGTGGGTATCCAGGGTCACTGCACAGCTCCTCACAACCTGCCTCGGCCTCAGTTAACTGCTGAGGTAGGGGTGTTTCTGTCTCATCTGCAGTTTTACTCCATTCTCAGTGTGCAAACCTACATTTGAGGCCACTAGCCTGCACTGGTCACAAGAAGAGTTAAAACTGGACACATGACACAAAGAGCCTGAGCTGATGTAACTCAATTGCATTAAAATAAGCATAGTGCCACGGACACATCTTTTGCTGCAGATCTAGCCCCGGTTCCACTGCTTACACCCAGTCCTGGCTCCTGCCTTTTCCACTCACTTTGTGGTTCCTCAGTTCCAAGGGGCTAAATCTGCACAGTGGAAAACAGGAATCCTTATTTTGCTTTCTTCTAGAAAATTCAGTATGTTTTGATCTGGGAAGTCTGGGGTTTCATTTTGTTCCTGCATTTAATTTCTTAAACCACTGATTTCCACAAACAGCTTTTCTTCCTGTGCTGGAATATAAACCCATCGCTCAAGAGAGCAGAGCCTGCACCCCCCAGCCACTGTGTCAGTGCCACTAAACCCCTTTCCTTATCCTGACAGATGCTGAGCTTAGGTCAAATCCCTGGAATACCCGGGGCCAGCGTATGTTCTCATCAGCAGAACTGCAATCTGCTCCTCAGCTGAAGAGCCTGCCCCGGATGCGCTCCATCGCAGCTAAAGCCGGACTCCGTTCCAGAGGGGAGCATGTCCGTGGGCACACGTGGCTGATGCTGGCAAAGGGCACTGCACCTTCTCTGGTGAGGAATTAGATGAGGCAAAGAGAAGGGACTGAATATCAGAGACTCGTACAATCATGGAATGGTTTGGGTTGGAAGGGACCTTAAAGCTCATCCAGCTCCAACCCCCTGCCACAGGCAGGCACCCCTTCCACTAGAGCCATTTGCTCCAAGCCCCTGTGTCCAACCTGGCCTTGAACACTGCTGAACTCTGTGGTCCAGCTCTGCAAATTCCTTCCCAACATCCACTGCCCTCCCTTTGCCTATTCCCAGCCCACAGCCACCTCCTCTGCGCATTCCCTGCACCTCTCTTCCTGCCCAAGACTCGATCAGATGTAACACAGGTTTAAGAGGAAAACCAAGCAAGCAGAAACCCAGCACTGCCCAAGAAGAAGGAGGGACCTGGACCTGCAGCATCCCCAGCGTGGGGAAGGGCAGAGGCTGGAGCAGGCTCCCCCAGGTACCAAAGCCTGCCCTCAGCTCCCAGCCGCATCAGGGAAGGCAGAGGGCAGAAGAGCGGGCGGTGCTGCCGGGTGGGCACGGCGCAGGCAGTGCCGATGGCAGGAGGGACTCACCTGGCCGGGTGGCAGGAGCCGCTGGCTGGCGGTGCCGCCTCTCCTCCCCGCCAGCCTCGGCAGCGCCAGCCCGCCTGCCTTTATATCCCAACCCCGAGAGCAAAACTGAAAGCAGAAGCAGCAGCAGCAGCAGCAGCAGCAGCAGCAGCAGCAGCAGCGGCAGCGCGGCTCCCAGAGGAGCACCGCACTGTAAACACGGGAAAGCAAAGTCCAGCCCAGCCAGTCCCGGCTGCTTTCCGCCTGCCGTCACCAGAGCTGCGCAGCGAGCACTGACACCTAACATGGCTCTATAACAACCGGGAATAACGTACAAAGGGGGGCCCTGGACTGTCCTGTCCCTCCTTTCCAGGACACGGCTGACCCCAGGCATCTCTGATGCAGCCCTGGAGGCAGAGCAGGGTTCATGCAGGGCACAGGCAGGACAGGTGATTCAGCTGAAGCTCCCAAACCAGTCCAGGTGATGGGCGAGCTCCTCCCCAGCCAGGAGCCCAGCCACTGTCCTCACCGGGTGTCCCCTACCCAGGCCAGGTGGGGCTGCAATGGGGAAAGGCCTTGGGGGACCTCATCCAGTGCCACTTCTCCATCGCTCCTCTAAGGCACAGCTGCCCATCTCAGTGAATACTGGCTTCAAACTGCGAGCTGAAAAGATCCATTTGCTGGTATCAGCCCCCCACTATTACTCCTCTCTGCCTGTGCTGTATTTGTAGGTCCCTGACTTCATCTTCCAGACGAGTCCAATTGCTGCCTCCTTCCGAAAGCTGGGCACACACTCACACACATACACCCTCAGGAATGGTCTCACTGGGGCATGGTTCGCTCCAGCCCTGGCTGCAAGGCTGTGTCCATGCCTGTGTGTGAGGGCTGTTCTTCCATTAGGAAATCAACAGCTTGTCAACAGGAATTACACAAATGGACCCTGGCTGACCATGAGCAACTGAGCACACTGTGAGTAAGTCACTGCCTGACCTCCAGTCCTATCTCATTGACAGAGCACAAGGCCAATTCAAATTGCTGGGCTCATGTGTCAGCAAAGGGGTGGGACATGCACAGTACTGGTGCTGTGGTGACTTCCGAGAAGTTAAAACGATTCCCAAGTGAGTAAAATGTTCCACAATTCCATCCCTTCCTTGAACACTTCAGAACAGCCCAACCGGTGAGGATCAGGTTGGCTGCTGAGGGCGGTAATGCAAGGATAACACAAGGTACTCTTCCCCGGATGCAGAGGGATGGGTTCAATGTCTGCAGTCTCCAACCCACATCTCCTGCAGAAACCAGCTGCAGCACAGCTGCCAGCAGCACATCCACAGCCTGGAAAAGCTGCCAAGCACCTCTCTGAAGTGCCCACAGCACACATCCCTGTCCAGGAATGATGGGATCTGAACCCAGATTTCTTGTTTGCTTTTGTTTAGTTCTGTGTTTTCACAGAGATGAGAGCTGGTGGCAAGGGTAACCCCAGTCCCTGGGCAGCAGAGTGTGCTCCCCACAGTGGTTCACATGCATCGGGCTCAGCCCCGCTCTGATGGGTTCACCTTGAGGAGGGAGAGCCGAGGGTGGGCTCCACTCTCGTGTCTCCCACCCCGCTCTGCCGACCCCAAGGGGTGACAGTGCCAGGACAAGCACTGATTTCCAGGGCAAACACTGTGTGTTTAGTCCCAGCCAGAAGCACGGGTCACTCCTGGCACAGGGCTCCCTCAGAGCCCTCCTAGCGGAAAAGGACGCAGCGGTTGGGGCAGTCGGGTCGCTTGGACAAAGCACATTTTCCTCAGCAGACACATTCCTGCCCATGGTGAGTTAATGAAAGCCTTTAGCGAAGCTGCTTGGGAAGATGAATCACTTTACTCCCCTTCTGTTTTTACTTTAATAACGACCAATGTGACTGTCTCCACAAAAGGAAAGCAGCTGGGAGGAAGCTCGGGAGGAAACCCAAACTGGTTCAGTGCCTGCCTGAGACGTAACGTCAGACAGTGCCTGACCCAGACCCTCCTCCTGCTCAGACAGTGAGATGCAGCCAAGGGATGAATGTTAAGTCTGAATGCTATTGTTTGGAAGACAGCAATAAAACCCCCTGCATTAGGTTGATGTGCCATCCCTGAGTACAGTCCTGGTGCCTTTGACATGTGCCTCCTCTTATACTACCCCATAAACACTTTATTACCTTCTGCACTTTAAGAAACAAAAATGCTTTTCAATGCCTTTGCCTGTGGAAGTGTGAAAGCAGCTCCTTCACAAGCCCAGTGACATCCCAAGTGCAGGCGGAAAGCACAACTTGAGTGGTTCACCAGGAAGAGCTCCACGACGTGCATTCCCGTCTCTCTGAGGATGGGAGATGTGCCCCATGCTGCAGTTTGGACTCCGCAGCCCTTTTATCTCAGTTGTTTTTTAACTTCATCCTTGTCTCGCTCCATGACAGTTTTGAGATTTTTGGCATCCTAACTGCAGCCTGGCTTGTCAAGCTCACCCTCAACAGAGCCTTTGGATGTACGTGAGAAATGAGAATAGAGACAAAAATAGTTATTAACTCTGCTTTCAGAATACTAAACAAGCAGAATGGCTGTGTTCCAGGAACGGGAGGGGTCTGAACCATTTCTGATCCACATCTGTTTAACACTGCCCAGCACTGCTGGCTTCACTGGAGTCGCTCCTCAGGCTTGACAGGAGGGCTTTCCTCCTCACACTTCTTCTGTGACCACATTAGCAGGTAGCCCAGTACAAGAGGAGCAAACCTGAAGCAGGAGGAGCTGGTGCCCTGTCTGTACTCCCCAGTCCTCCCTGGACACTGACATGGACCCCCTCAGAGACCTCAGCCTCCCGCATGCGAGCAGGAGCAACGTCCATCCCTCCTGGTGCTCGCAGCGCTGCGCGGAGCCTCTCGTGCTTCCAACACGATGACGCTGCCTTGCTCTAAATCAGATCCAGACAAACTGTTTCTCAGAGACCATCCCAGCTTGCTGCAAACACTAGAACAAGTTTGGAAACACTGGGAACACTGGACTCCATTAAAGAGAGGCGATCCATGCCAAGGCTGAGAGAACAAGAATGTGACCTAGCGGGACTGCCTTGGCTTGCAAATGGCTCCTGGACAAAGCTCGCTCTTTCTCCCTTGCTTTTCACTACTGCCAAGCAGCGCCTCACTCCCTTTATTCTGGCAAGCATCTTAGGTAAAATGTACAAGAATTTACCTCCAAGGCAGTGAATTTTAGAGCAGAAGATGGAAAACGGCGCTGGGTGACAGAGTTCAGCACAGTGCCGGGGCGAAATCCTGTGCACAGGCCCAGCAGAGAAGGGACAAACCCTGCAAAACTACTCCAGTGAGGCACAACACCCGGGCCCAGCACTGCAGAGTGCTCTAAAACCTGTGCCACCCTTGGAAGAGATGTGAATTATACTGGGATTAACAGGCATGGTGCGCATACTCACCCACCACATGGTACTTTCCCCATACTAATAGACCTACCAAAATCAGAGCTGTTCAATGCCCATTTTAAGAACACTAAAACTCCAGCTACTTGGGCAATTACTGTAAAACACTTTCAGGCAGTTTTTAAAGGCATTAGCAAGATAAAATGAGGAAAAGACATACTGCTGTTAAAAGGTGTGTTAAACACTCGCCTTATCATCCAGCCACTTTATTTTAATGAGGTTTGTTTTACTTCTTCTGGTATTTGCTTTGTGACACTGTGCGAGTCTCAGTATTTCTGTGTGAGATAAAGGATTCTGCTTGAGCAGATTGGGGCTGGGAGTGCTGCAGGAGGATGCTGGTCAGTGCAGGCACCACTCATGCCCTGTGTCACCACGGGCCAGCAAAGCCTCTGCTTGCATCCCCTAAAAGCTCTGAGTGCTGTAGATCAGCCATGCCAGGAGAGAGCCACATGCCCATCCCACAAGCAGGAACACAGCTCCATGGTTTTTATTTATGGTGATATTAAATATGCAACAATCATTCTCCAACATCAGAGTAATAAACATCGCTGCTCCATCTGATCTGGAACCAGCAAGCATGCTCCTCACATTCACAGAGAGACAAAACGCTGAATTATTTATGCTTTGAATAGGAACAAATACAGAGAAATAAGTTAATTTGGTACAATGCAGCCGAGCAGATTCGGGGCAGATTATTGTACATCCTTCAATCAAAACGTACTCTCCCGTTACTCTAAACTATTGTTTCTACTCCAAAAGTGGGTTAAAGAATTGCAATTAAGGGATCAGCAGAATCATTTCTGACAAGTTGTTTTAGCTCTGACTATACATGTAAAACCACCATCCCTGTAACTCCTTGTGCGTTTACTGGGATACAGCATCAGCCAGCACAGAGCGTCAGGAAAGCAGTGGCTGATGGCTTTCCGGAGATGAGTCGATTCAGTTGGTTGGTGGGACCAAACCTATTCCCAACTTTGTTCTACAAAACTCCTTCCAAAACAAAACAATTCCATGGTGGTAACCAAATACCAACAAAGTGGAGGAAAAAAAGCAACTGAGCTGTTCTGCTGCGTATCTGCACTTCTCCTTATCACTAGTCCTACCTAACAGACTTTTCAAAGCCAGTATCTGCTCATCTCAGCAGTGATCTACACTACTGCCCTGTTCATTACAGAGTGGAAATAACCCTGCAAATGTCAGTTATAGAATCATAATCACAGATTGGTTTCTGTTGGAAGGGACCTTAAAGCTCCTCCAGTTCCAGCCCCTGCCACAGGCAGGGACCCCTTCCACTGGAGCAGCTTGCTCCAAGCCCCTGTGTCCAACCTGGCCTTGAGCACTGCCAGGGATGGGGCAGCCACAGCTTCTCTGGGCACCCTGTGCCAGCGCCTCAGCACCCTCACAGGGAAGAGCTTCTGCCTAAGAGCTCAGCTCAGTCTCCCCTCGGGCAGGTTCAAGCCATTCCCCTTGGCCTGGCCCTACGTGTCCCCAGTCACAAATCACAGAGCTGTCACACAGGGTTTCGGCAGTGCCAGGGTGCTCTGGTGGTGCCGGTGCCACATTGTCCCCCCGCTTCCAGCCACTCTGCCTCTGGTCTAGGCAAGTCCTTGTAAGTACAACCAAAATCTTGGATCCAGTGTCTTCACTGGACCTGCATGGGTTTCTTTATGTTTTATTCAGCACTCCCCTGCCCATACAGAAGGTTGTAAATACCAGCACGTTAATGAACTCGTATTATACTCATTATAGCTATTAACCAAGGAGGGCTGTGAAGTTTCGGGGCTGTTGTGCAAGCCTGCAGCCCAGGGAGCAGCCACAGTCTCATCCTCATTCCCACCCTCTGCTGTCTGAAGCAGAGGAAGAGATCTCTGATCTTGGGGTCCTGTTTGGCAGTGCTGGGCCTCAGCCCTGCCACTGATGGATCTGAAACACCCCAGAAAGCTCAGTCACTGAATGAAGGAATGAAAGAAACTCCACAGCTGCACAGAAACCTCCCCACTTGCCACAGAAATGCAGAATCACTGTTACACCTTCCACCCTGCCCGGAGACCTACAGCCAGCATTAGCCAAGTGTTTGTCATGCCCTGCTGACATTTCAAGCTTGACAAGAACGGAAATCCAGAGGGAAAGTGGTGCAATTGCAGGAGGAATGACAAGAATTCTGGGACAGGAATGCCTTCAGAGACTGATTTTTCATCAGTCACATCGAGCCCTCTACTACCCACGTGTGTGTGCATGTGCTAGGGAAGGGGATGAGATGAGGATGAGGGGATGAGAGCTGTCCTTCCATTTCTCAACAGTTTCTTAACTTCAATCCTTCATTCTGAGCATAAGAACTAAATCAGGCTCAAGGAAGGAAAAACTTGATTAATCAGTGGTAGCCAAGTTCAAAGTGTGCCTGGGGTCAGCTTCATTACTGCCCTTCCCTTTGGAGGTGCAGGCTTCAGGGATAATCCCTGTCTGCTGCAGAATGACAACTGGAGCCTTGTGTTTTGTAGCACAAATGTGAAGGTCTCTTTTCTTTCCGCTTATCTTTTTAAGACTTCATATTGTCACTGCAATACAACTGAGGGCCGTATATAGCCCAAGGGTTTAAAGCACCATGCATGGTGTAGGAGAAGCTCCCTGTTGTACCTTGCAGACTCCCCAGACAGGCTTTTGAACACATGGTTTACAGTGATTCCAGTGAAACTGGGATTTACTGGAGATGAGGGAAGGCTGTGTGGTACCCTGCAGAGGTAACAGGCCAAGGAACCTGCTTATTTAATATCTCCACATCCACAAATCTGCTGTTCAATCCCTGGAACTGAATCATCACAGCAATTTATTATCTATGTGGACAGAATCACTCAAGAATTTAACCAACAGCCAGCAATCATCTGATTAAACACCAGCAACATCAATGCCCCTCAGATCTGCAGAGTGTTTTGATTGGGCTGAATGCTGGGTCCCAGCCAAGCTGGAAACGTTCCCACTTCTGTCCCAAAGGACTGACCTGAGTCTCAATGCAGAGGGGTGGAGGGCTATGATACCTCCTGGTTTGCATTCAGGTTGATGCTGGAGCGTTTTGACACTCAGCCTGTTCAGCCTATAAGAGACTGCAGGGCACGAGGACTGTATGTCCTTGAGAAAGACAAGAGCTGTTCAGGCCACAGGGCAGCACTGGGGAAACAAGTGGCTAAAACCTGGCAGTGAAGAGATGGAGACTTGAAAATCAGAAGAGGGCTTTTAACCATGAGAGAACTGCAATCTGACATTAGCCTTCCAGGAGGGAGGATGAGGATAAAGCCCCCACGATGCTAAGACGGAGACATCACATTTATGAAGGATATTCTAAAACACTGTTATCACTAACAGAGCAGCTCTGGATCTGCTGAACAAAGAATTCCTTCTGGTCCTTTCCTTATGGAAAATGACCTGGCTGGTCTAACAGTTTCCTAGGAGAGTCTCTTCGGCATGCACAGAGATGTACAGCCCGTCCCTGGATCTCCTTCCTGGAGGTCTGGGGCAGAAGGACAAGTTGAGACAGAGGTATCCAGCACAATAGCTGCTCCCAGCTACCGCAGCAGAGTACAAACGAGGAGAGTCCATGAGGCTGTGGTCATGTAGTCTCGATTAGCTCCCGTCTGTCCCACAAACAGGAACATCCATATTGCACAGAAGGAGCCCCATTCCCATCAGCCCCACAGCTGCCCACTGACCTTGCTTGCAATCTAACTCCATGATGCACAAGGGCTGAACAGGAGGAGCTGGCTGGGCCCTGGCCAGGAGCGGGCAGGTGCCGGGGCTCCCCTGCCATGGATCCAGCGCCTTCCAGGGAAACATTTGTTGGACCCGGGATAGCGAGCCGTACCCCATGCCTAAATAGTAAAGCCAGCATTTAGTTCCTCCATCTCCACACCAAGTATCTCATTTCAATTTAATTTCACAGTTGTAATGGATTTTTCAAAACTATTCCAGAACATATTTACTTTCCAACATCTTATTTCCTTCCACATTTGAAAAAACTTTCTATCTAATCCCCTAAGTCATCCTCCAGCCTGAATAATTCCAGGTTTTTAATCAATAGCTGTCAGACTTGTCGAATTACTTTAGGGACCACAAAGCAATTTTTAAACATTCATAAACCCTCGTAGAACAGTTAAGTGCACTGAATTCCAAAAGAAAGGGGAACTGAATAACACTGATCAAATAGGATTATATTCTGGCAAATTATAAATTAGGTTTTTATGAATCCTCTCACATTTAGTTATCTAGTGTCAGGCTCCTCCTGCTGCAGGAAGGAGAGGCTCTTCACCTCTGGAGAACGAAGCCTTTTCTCTTTTGCTTCTGACCCTGCTAAGCAGGCGCAGGGTGTGATGCTCTTTTGTGTTGTCCTTTCTACAAGCATCGTCCCTACCCAGCACTGGGGTTCCCTGCATCACCCTGCTGCCTAGGCCGGAGATGGTCTAGGAGCTGCTGCTCCAAAGCTGTACAAACGCATCTTTGCTCCTGGCATCATTCCCAACCCAGTCTTTGCTTCCCAGTGTGCTTCTGGCACACGGATCTGTCTGACATGTCAGTCTAGAAATGAGGGAGGCCAAAAGTTCTCCATTTATTGGGCATCTGTACCCAAACCACAGCTTGAATTCTTTATGGGGATGCTTTTCCTCACTGCACTGAGTCAAGCTATGAGATGAATGCGGGAGCCTGTGCTGCTGTCCCCTGTTCTGTGCTTGTTCTAGCCATAAAGAGAGATCAAGAACGTCTGAAGAAGTCAAACGTGTTTACCCAGAAGGGATTTTACACACAGCAGTCCCACTTCATCAGCGCAGCGTCCTTCTTAAATTTGAGGGATGTGGCCTGCATAGGGGGTTAAAAAAGGGAGCTTCATAGCTACCCCAGGAATGTTGGAAGCCTTCCAGGGAAAAGTATGGCTCTGATCAAAGACGGGATGAAGGAAGATCAGAAGAAAGGAACGTTTCAGCTGGCCACATGCAGCCTAACAAGCCCAAACCCTCCGCCCTCCTCCTTCCAGCTGAACTTACCCTTCCACTGCCTCCGAACCACCCCAAACGTACCTGCCCTTCTCCTCTTCCTGTGTGAGACTGTCTCCCTCCGGGGCAGCCTCCTTGCCATCTAAGCAGAAGAGCTGAGCACAAGCACAGAGCCCACGCAGAGCCTCAGAGGCCACACTGAAGAAGGAGCTGAACCCTGTCTGTGGCAGTGGATGCACCACGGCACCAGGGAAATGCCTGTTCCTTGGCCACTGAAGACAGGATGGGGCAGGACAGTGTGTTTTCATGAGGAAGAGCTGCTGGCAGAGGGATTACAGCTCAGGTAGGGGCAGGGCTGGCGGTGCCATGCAGGACACATCCTGCCTGCTCCAGGCAGGCACAGAGGGATGTGGGAGGTGCTGGGGACACACACTGTGCTGCAGCATCACATCCAGTACAGACACAGCCATGAACTAAGTAGGGCACAGGCCTCCATGGTCCTTTGGAATGATTCACCTTAGCTTATGCCACGTTTCCGTAGTGTCTCCCTGCCCTTTCCCAGTGCTCCCGCACACACGGGCTCATGGATGCAGCCAGCACTGTCAGTCCTGCACGTTACGCTTCTTATCCCCCAGACTGCTCCTTAGTGAGGAGGTATCAAATACATTTCCTGGCTATCTGCATCTGCTGCAGATGTCTTCTGCCAGAGATGTGCAACTTCATCTGTAAAGCCTCTACACACCAAACAAAGGCTGCTTGTAACCTTGGCGCTGCTTCCTGGTGCCCCAGAAGACTCGTGCTGTTGCCATCTTCATCAGTGCCGTACTGACAGCAACAGGAGAGACCCATCTCCCACAGCCCCGCTGCTCTATGCTGACAGCCCACAGGTGTCATACCCTTGCCCAGGCTCCCATGCCCAGAGCAGAATATGCAGCAAGCACAGACTCTGAGCCCCAGCTGACCTAGCTGTGAGAAGGGCTCCATGTCTAAACCATCACTCTGGAAGCTGAACCTGTCCTGGCTTTGGGAAGCCTTGTTCTGAGAGCCCAGATGGCCAACATCTGCCCAAGTGCTTTCTGAGCCTTTAGCTGGGGTCTGGAAATCATTAACACAAACAGCTCGGAGATGGGAAAGGAGTGCATGACCCAGCAGCTAGTGCAGGTCAGGAGGGAATGTGGGATTGTCTGATTCACAGAGCTGCTTTTCTTTTGTACTTCAAACCGAAGCTGCAAAAATATTTCTCGATGATGAGAACATTTCAGCAAGTTCAGATGTTTTTAGCTTTGCTTTTCTTGGTGAGGTGCTCAGTGGCTTTGTCAAGCTACACATCACAGACAGCAAAAGTCTTTCATTCTCCTTCAGCTTCCCCTCTATTTAGCTTATTGCCCAGTGGAACAGAAAACCAAACACACTTAAACACCCTGTGCTACCATGCAGGAGCTCATACAAATGTATGTGCAACCACATGTATTGCATGTTCTAGGCCAGAACAAGAGCTAATTAAAAAGTAAAGAACTTTACAGGACACAGAGCTCATCAGTTCAGCATCAGTGATGGAGCTAACTTTTCCTTTCAACTTAAGTGATTAACCCCCGGAATTACACTTGACAAGGATTCAAGCATTTCATTACTTTGCTTTAGTAATAATACTAAAAATCAGAGTGCTTTCTGTCAGGAGATACCCTGCCCAGGGATTTGTAAAGAGCGTTTAATTACAGGGTTATTTCATTAAATGGAAAAATTGAACTGAAGACAAGAGGCTGTGATTTTGGGGCAGAAGAGTGACAGTGAAGAAGAGGCACTTACAGGGCATGAAAGTAGAGAAAACACCCTAAAAGAAGCACTGAAGAGCAATTTCTCCTTCTATTCAGAGAAAGGACCCCAAAGGCCTGGCTCCATCACACGTGGCAAGGGCAGGACTGTTGCCGCCAGCCCAGGACCTGCATGGAGCTGGGAAGGAGCGGCCAGCACTCGTGCTTATTTGCTTGGCTGTAATTCAAAGGATTAATTAACAAATAACATTAGTTACCATGGGGGCACTGCCAACATGGAACTGCTCCGAAGTCACGAGACCGAGGGGTTTGGGCTCAGGGTTCTGCTTTCCCGTAAGAGGCACAGGGACTGGTTGTACTGACAAACCGGAGGCAGCCCGGCTGAACAAAACACTGTGGCACAGATAAGGGGGGGAAGCTCATCAGATGAAGAGAGAAAGGAAACAGCCCCTCTGAACATGGATTTTAAGTTGACTGCAGTGTCCTCAATCTGCTTGGGTCTCTTTCCATCCCTAGGAGGGTGAGCTACAGGCAGCACGGAGGCAGGAGCTGCCTCCCCCCCACCCGGCTGTCCCACTGCAGGCAGAGGAAGGGGCAGGAGAGAGCCCCAGTGGTTGGGTTTCAACAGTTTGCGCTTATCTGTGTTTGTGGAAGCACTTCAGAAACTGCCTCGGTGCCTCAGGGAGCGGTTTCCTGGTCTGAGTGCTCTGGGAGCCAGGAATATCCCAGGAACCAGCCCGGGCGGTTCGGCTCCTGTGTGCAGAGCAGTGGGAACAGGTCAGATCTACCTCACTTCAGCCCCAAGGTGGGTGGGAGGAGGGAAGAAGTACCAGACAGGAAAGCTTAGATCTACATGAACACATTGGGTTCCTCTTATCTCAGGCTGTACCTTTTCTGTCCAGAACATCTCCCTCAAACTGCCAACGCATGGGGTTCTTTCTCCTTTAAAATAGAATCATAGAATAGTTTGGGTTGGAAGAGACCTTCAAAGCTCATCGAGTTCAACGAGCAGGAATATCTTAAATCAGGTTGCTCAGAACCACATCCAGCCTGGCCTTGGATGATGCCATTTCCAAACTATGCTTCCATTACTTCCAAAATGAGAGTTTCTCCGATATGAGAAATAAAATCCATCCTGGATGAATGTTAACATTATCAGTAGCCCCAAAATCACTTACTGTCATGCTGGCATAGTGTTATTGCTAAATATACCCAACAGGCATTTAATCTCTACCTGCCAGCCCAAGCCACCACTCAGAGCCCAGCTGTGGGCTGGGACTAAGTGGATCCTTGTGCTAACACTGGTGCTAATGGCCAGAAACACCCTCTGCTTTCACATCCCTGAGTGCTTTTCACAGCTGAGTAACTCCAGTCACCATCAGCCAGGCTTAGAGCTGTATCAGTAAATAAGAGGGAAAAAACAGCCTTTGCCTCCTAAAAGTTATATGCTTGTCCCCGTCTTGCAAAGGATGCTCTGAATACAGAGCAATGTATGAAGAGTATGAAAACATGACAATTGAGGCATTTTTTTTAAACTCCACTGAAATGCTTACTGATACAGGAAGGTTTTTAGGTGGAAAATGGAGAAAATGCCATAAAGTGCTAAAATACATGGTCAGTGCTGCTGAGAGGCTTTGGCACAGCACTGCCCAGCCATGTGAATGGTGCTGGGATGGGTCTTGGAAGTTCAAGACCACAAGAGTTCTACTGTATTACAGTTTATTCCTCTCATTAAAATAATAAATCTGGCTTAGCAATACAGTTCCATATAAATACCAAGAGATCTGGCCTTAATACACTCAGCTTTATAATTAACACCAACTTTAGTGTCTACGAGGGCTAAGAGGTCTCTGGGGTTCTTGATCAGGGAATAAATCTATTTAAGGCCTAGATTTATGGTGTATTATAGCTGTGGGTTTAGCAGGGGCTGGGGGCTCCAACAGTTCAAAAGTGCTTCAAGGGGATCTTCTGCAGCACAGAGGGATGCAGGAACCCGTCCCTCAGGTGAGCAGTGAGGCTGCAGGGCAGGGTAGAGACTGGAGCATCATTTCCAACCAGCTCTTGACTAAGCAGGAGCAAGAAGCAGAGATGGAAAATACCCTGAGGTTATAAACGGGTATTTAAAAGGAAAAGTTCCATTGAGAACCTACTGCTGGGATTTGATTTGCTGCCATTCCCATTGGCATTTCTGGGAAATCTCCCCTTTATAAATAAAGCCTATTTTAAAAACGTCTTGCTTCTGGGTTTTCTGGTGCAACCTAGTGAAGAACCCTGCACATTAGCTTTGTAGCAAATAAAGCTCAATTAGCTAATGGGGCTCGGATCTGTGTTGCAATCATAGAGAGGGACATCAGTGCCCCAAGCAACAGAACTGTGCAAATGTGTGAATATGTGCACATGCAGTGAACAAAGCCATGGAGACCCACCGTTTCAAACATGACCCATGACAGTCATCCAGTCACTCGACTTTTGCCATCTCTGAAATGAGGATGTGGCCTATAGCAGCTTGAGGAGCCCTTAGGAGGACTTACACAGGTGTAACACAAACATATGCAGTATTTTCTAATCTATGTGTTAGACATCACTTTTCCAAGAACACTTTGCTGTAAGCTGCTGGAAGACCTGACTCACTCCATGGCCTTTGGCAAGAGGCTTCTCTTCTCCGTCCTTTCATTTATGTTTCTAGCCCAGTATCCCACAACAAGCTTCTTGTCTATCTAATACATATCCTGCCTCCAGCAGTAGCTAATAGTTGATGTTTCAAAGAAAGGCAATCTTGTTAACAAAGGGAAAATATAGTTCCTGACCCTTGAAGGCAGGCAGGCAGAGCCCTGAAACTTTTGATTTATTCTTGCTGCTGATGCTGGTTGCTTAGCTACAAACATTCTCAATGCTCATACAAGGCCCTCTCGTACTCCTCCTCACCGCCACGGTTTAAGTCCAGCCACAGTTTATTTTTCTTGAAACCAAGGTGATGAAATTGCATGTGGATGTTACATCTGTGATGCAGAATGTGCTGCTCCCTCTCCAGCGCTGGGTAACTGCCATTGGCGTTAACAGGAGCAGAGGGGGCTCCATTCCACAAGTCACCTCCAACACCGAAGATGGGCAACAGCGCCCAGCTCTGATGTAAGAGAGCTCTTAAAAGAGAAAGCAGCAGGGAGAAAAAGTGAGAGCCAAGCCTGATGAACCAAAGTGAACCTGCAGCTGAAACAGACCTGCTGGCAGCTCCATGGACCTGTCAAGTGTTCAATGCAGCACAGCACTCGGCCTCTGCTGACACAATGTGTGTAGCCAGAGGGTCTCTGGATGCACCATCCACAAGGAAACGAGGCTGGATGGGAGCAGCTGACACCAGTCTGCCATAATGAGGGGCAAAACATCCCGACCACCTGACAGCATCCCTATGGATCTCCCCATCCTCTTCACCTGTGCCCCGGGCTGCCTGCAGAGCACATAGCTGCAGGCTCATGGCTCCACTGCTCTCTCCTCTGTCGGTGTCCTCCTGGGGTTGCTGTAGTGTGAGTGCTCATTAAACCTCAGGTCCAGGCATCCCCATCTCCCACCCTGTGCTGCACTTATTTGGGGACAGGAAGAGGCCACCAGCAGGTGACGTGAGTCAACAGGAAACAATGGTCTGGTGTCAGTCAGGGTTAAATAAAATCACTGCAAAACAATAACATCTCGGAGCTAGCGGTGGGGAAATGGGGCGAGCGGGTCTGGGTATGAGCACTGGGACAATCGCTCGCACCAGCTGTGGGGCCGGGGCAGGCAGCAGAACTCAAAGGTGGCTTTTTTCCTGCCTGCTGAAATTAGAGAACAATGAGCAAACCTCCCTGGTAGGAAAGGGAAACACGCGGCCCCGGCCCCACAGCCCAGCTTTGAGATCTCTCACTGAACACAGCTAACAGAGATCACAGGACCACAGAATCCCAGACTGGTTTGGGTTGGAAGGGACCTTAAAGCTCCTCCAGCTCCAACCCCTGCCACGGGCAGGGACCCCTTCCACTGGAGCAGCTTGCTCCAAGCCCCTGTGTCCAACCTGGCCTTGAGCACTGCCAGGGATGGGGCAGCCACAGCTTCTCTGGGCACCCTGTGCCAGCGCCTCAGCACCCTCCCAGGGAAGAGCTTCTGCCTAAGGGAAGGCAGATCATTATGTGACCCCGAAGTTACTGCTTAGGAGGCAATGGACAAGCGTGGAGAGCTGTTAGTGCTGCTGCATTCTGCTGAAGCAACTTGAGCAGTAAAAAGCACCTTTGGAGCTAACAGTGCCTCGTGTTTGGTGAGCGGGTAATAGAGGAGACAGAAGTGCTGGGAGTCAAGGGTCTCTTTATCAAACTCGTTTTTAACTAACAACCTTGCACTGATGCCAGGAGAGAAGCAGAAAGCTCCCGTCAGCACCACAACCAGTGATTAATCTGTTGCACGGCGCTTTGCTTGCTCGACATGACAGAGCTCATCAATTCTCATTGTTACTGATGCTGTCCTGGCCCAGGGGCCGGGCAGGAGAAGGCTGCCTTGTGCTGCAGGTGTCCTGGACCACTGCCTGGCCACGGTCAGGGAAGCACGAGCAGCCTGACTGCAGATAACCCCCATCTATCATGGACACTGGCTCTGGATCTGAGCGCCTCCATGTGCATGGAGGTACGGACACACAGACACACGCAGAGGAGGTGTCACCTCACTCAATGCAGCAGTGTTCTGCCCACGGTTGGCTGCAAGCTGCAGCACCGTGGAAGGGCTGCCATGAGCATCACTTGGAGCACTCTTCATCCAGCCCCGTCACCTGGATCCCGAAAGGAACTGCAGGGTTCAGTGGGAACACCCTCAGGAGCTCGGTGAGGCCAAGTCTGTGTCACTGCACAAAGCAACAAGGACCCCTGTCAGTGGAGTTAATGTCTGTGCTGTGCTTCGACTGGGAGAGCGCTGGTCCCACATGTCGGATATTTCTCTCTTGGCATGGTTTGTGCAACTTAATGCTCTCAGCTCTTCTCATGCCCATCTCTCCAAGCCCCGCAGGCTCATCAGGCACTGACTGCTCTCCTCACTCTTGTACATGTTGTCTCTCTATCACTTGTTCCTTGGTGCTGACCGCCTGTCCCAGGCTAAAGCAGGAGAGGACCCTAAAACATGCAGCAATCCTATGAGTTGCAGGGAGGGAAAAGGCAATCCAAGAGCAAATAGCGCTAACAGGGGGACTGGTTTAGTGGTGGCCTTGGCAGTGCTGGGTTAACGGTTGGAGTCCATGATCCTAAAGGTCCTTTCCAACCAAAAGGATTCCATGATTCTGTGAGTCTGTTCTATGAATCTCTATGCTGGAGTTTTCTGCTCTCTCCCACGGGAGCATCATGTTGTGCAACCCCTTCAAGCAGGTTCCGGTCCAGCACACCAGTCAAGCACCTCGCAGGATATGACAAACTGCTTGGAGGCTTTGTTAAAGCCTTATTTTAATCATTTTATCACTCTAATTCTTGTTTTCATTGTCTTTGCTGTAAATCTACTGGCTGCAGCCCAGTCTGCATCCTGCTCTTTCCTGGGAAATGGAGTGTGCCAGACCTGCCCATTGCAGCAGGGAAGAAAGAACCAGTGCTGGCGAAGGGAGACAATCATGGAACAAGGCTGCATATGCTAACATGTTATAATAATAGTATACAATAAGCCTATACATGCTAATGGTAATGCATATGCTATATGCACAGTCACTGACTGCAGCAACTGGCAGCTTGGGCCCAGCATTCAACACATCTCCATCAGCCATCAGTGCCCTTAAAACTGTGTCTTCAGCACCTAAAATCAGGAGTGAACAAATCAGTGCCTTTACGTTTTGCTATCGCAGGTGACAGAGCTCCAAGTTCCTCGAATAGCTCTTCTCAACACAAATGACAACTGTATCTTGCATTATTAAATCTGTCATCAAATTGCATGTCTCTGAAATGGTGAAAGTCAAAGAGAATCCACGGAGGGGGGTCTTTCTGTACAATACCCAGCAGAGCTGAGGGAGCCTTTTAAATAAGAAAAGGTGTTATTGCTGTCACTGCCAGCAGAAGGGAGCTCACAGCATCACTGAGTGCTCTCTCATCCCACTCACTGCCTTCCCAGCCATGCACCCTGGGGCCACAAAAGCCTGGCACGTTGCTGAGACAGAACCCCAGAGAGGCACAGGGCTGTGGCTCAGGCTGGGTGTGAGTGGAGCACCCTGTGCTGGGCAATGTCTCCTGCTGAGCTGGGGCTCCCCTTTGTCTACAGCACAGCTCTGCTCACGTCCCCTCTTCTAATATTGGCACTAACGAGGCCACAGGAGCCTACATTGCATTTACAAGCCCCACGGCAGCCCTCTGCTCCCCATGGCTGCGGTCATGCCTGGGGACACCTCCTGCTCCTTGCTGTGTAGTGGGAAGGATGGTGGCAGGAGCCCTGGCACTGCGCTGCACAGCCACAAGGCAATGGGTTCTGCTGGAGCAACCTGCTCCAGTCAGAGGTGTCCCTGCCCGTGGCAGCTGGAACTGGATGAGCTCTGAGGTCCCTTCCAACCCAAACCATTCCATGATGGCTGGGAATCAGAAGGGAGCAAGGAGAGTCACTCAGTTTGCCTCTGAACATTAACATGACTATGAATTACCATTTGCTACATCAAGCATATTTAAAGAGAACAAACACAGATGCAGCCTTGACCTTCTGTCCCTCCCTGCACTCTCCTTATCCCCTTCCTACAAGCCACAACCCCAGATGCTCAGTGCTGCTGCTGGGGCAACTCCGCATTGTCTCCAGCTCACAAGTCTGAATGAGGCTTCTCTTGTTAACACACTTCACTCTTTTCATCGTATCTGGGTGTTCCCCTAGTTGTACATTGATTACAAACATGCTTCCTTTTCCTACTGTGATTATTATTTGCTGTATTTATTGACTAGTGAATGGCTCAAAGTCATTTTGCTGCTGTTTAAGATATTGGAAGCAATACTGGTCAACCTGCTACCTTTGGGGGAAAAGATGGGAGGGAGGAAGTGTGCCTGCAGCCTAATGAGGATGCAAGTGCTTGCCAGGCTTTAACTTGAAATACTTGCCTTCTTTTCAACAATATCCTTTTCCGCTGGGCGCTGGAAAGAGCGGAGCGGGACAATTGCACGGGAAGCAGGGAGAGGCTAACAATAGAGGAGGAGTGGAGCTGGGAGTGAAACCAGTCCATGTCCTTTGACTCGAAACGTGAAAAGCAACAAATTGCATGAAGGATGACTAACAAAGGCAGCTTTAACAATCGTTTCAGGGGTCGTCTTTTCAGGCTCATAGCACAGACGCGGGGAAAGGCCATTCGGATCCCTGCATTACACGAGTTTCAGTACATCTCCCTTTAAAGTTGGCTCTGCTGCGCTCTTACCACGTACACAGCCGCCTACACGCACGCTGCTTGCAAACACACCCGCCCCAGCCTGGCCAGCGCTGTTCTCACAACCATACACAGCTTTTACTGCCGCTTCCAAAACTGTACTCATTCCATAGGCAGCGCCACACGCTCCGCTCCCCGGGATGTGAGGGAATTGCTCCCCTGTGCTCCCAGATTACCAAATCCCTTTTTGCGGAGCACCGGCGCTCACAGTGAACACCTTCCCGACAAACCACTCACCGCTTCATTCCTGCATCTCTCCTTCCCTCCCCGCCAGTGTCTAGAGAAGGCACGGAGCACTCCTTGCTCGCTGGGTGATGAAACACAGAGGTTGGCTCCAGCTCAACCCCCTCAGGCTGATTTCACAGGAACAGCACACATCTGCACCACTGAACCGACGGACAGACCTCGGGAGATCCCTGCTCAGAGCAACCCAGCATTTGAACACCAACACACTGCGGTGCTGGAGCCCAGCAGTCCCACCAGCTGAAGCAAGGCACTGGAAGGTCTGTTTTCTCCATATCTATCCCTTTTAAAACAGCAGCATATGAATTAAAAGGATTTAAAAGGTCCAACTTCCAGAGCAAGCTCACGAAGGCGCAGGCAATACTTCGTCCATTGTAATCTGCCACATCATAGTGAACCACTGAGAAGAAAGGTAAGTGGGAAACTGCCAGACACTTACCCCAGGCTTCCACGGGACAGAGAAATCAGACCAAGAGAGAGCCCCAGTTCTGAGGTGCCCTGGGAAGTCAGCTCCTCCGCGAGCAGCTCAAGCCCATCTCCTGCCTGTCCCTCTGCTTGCTGCCTGAGCGGGCTCTTGATCTGCTCCAGACCTCGGGACCGCCAGACTTCCTCTGCAGCTGATAGTGGGGTTATTAAAGTAAACTGACTATTGCCCTTTGTGAGGAGGTGGGGGGCTGGGAAGCTCAGCCCCTTCCCTGCCTTTGTAATTCAAACCCTTCCTTGAGGCTCTGCTCTGGAGGAGAGGCATCTGCTCCCAGCCCCTTCCCTGCTGCCTGGGAGCTCCCACAGGTACTGGCTGGGATCCAGGCTGAACAAACCGCACCGCACTCCCAGCTCCCATGACAAACCAGCTCATTCCTCATTAAGCTTCACCTAGCATTCTTCTCCCTCATACATAATCAGTGTGAGCACACAGGTGAGAAGGGAGAGGGGTTGCACAGGAGCACCGGCCCCCCTGCACCTCAGATCAATGTGAACATTTCCTCTTCATCTATTCAGTATCAGGCTCCCATCGCTTCCAAAATGCTGTGTATTCACCATCCCTACCTGGGGCTCTTGGCTGCTGAACACTGGGAGCTGCTGGGTGGATGGACGCTGGTGGCATCAGAGGAGTGCAGGTTTCCCACCCCTCCCTGCACTGCTCCCCAAGCCTGGCATTGCAATGTCAATGTGCTTTCCTAGGCAGCTGCATCGGGATCGGGCAGCCCTGATCTTTATTACTTCCTGAAGGCAGTTAATCTTTAAAGCTGAAACTATAAATGCTGCCAGCTTAGCTTGCAGCCTCCTTCTATGGGTATTTACAATTCACATTTGGAATTGTAAAGAAGCCCAGACATGCAGGGATGTGTCCACAATGCAGACATACAGGAATTAAAGGCCATTCTCCTCAAATCCTCTTGAAATCTAAACTTTCATTATTAGCCATACGCAGCGTGATGATGAACTCCAGTCTGACAGCAACACACACATCTCGCCTCACTGTGTTTCAGTACCACAATACTCCACAAAGCCCTGCTAAGCAGGCTCAGTCCAACAGATTTTCCTTCACCCTGTCAGTGGGAAAATGCTGGCACATCACAGAAATCAAAGGGAAAAAACCCCAAACTGGAATATTGTGTTGAAGTTCCCACAGCTCCCGGTGCCTCCCCCCCTTTCCCCAAACATCCTCCTTGAGCTGTGGTTTGTGCTCCTTTCTGACAGCACATGTTTAGATTCGCTGCTCTGGTGATGACCACAAGCAGTGGGGATGGTCACATTATCCATCTCAGCTGTTTGTACCATTCCCTGACTTAATGAGAAAGGGAGCCGAGCGCATCTGCTGTGATCCAGGACATGTTCTTGCACCAGCAATCATGCTGCACCCCAGACTGAGGGCTAAGAATGAAAATGGCTTTGCAGTGCCTGTGATGGAGCTCAGGTTTGGAGTCTTAGGCCAAATGCCACTTCCACTGCAGCCCACTGGCTGTGTTCTCTGTTCTCCTCCATTTACAGGAGCAGGATCTGACTACAGAGCCACTGTCCCAGGCTATCTGCAAGCCTCCCATTTCCTGGGATCCCTCCCATGCTCACCCCAGTCCTTGGCTGGCAGACAGGCACATCTTAACTTATGGCCTTAGGGCATTAATAGTAGGTAGATATTAAATGACAATAAAACCACAGACAGGTTAAGATGAGACTCGTACAAAAAGACAGCTCAGCAAACAAACCAACCCCCAAATCCGTGTGCCTGTGTTGTTATGAGAACACAAGGATCTTGCTTTTCTTCTGTATTACACGGGTTCAAACTAATTCCACTCATTTATTGTCTACATACATGGGCATACTAAAATAAGAATTGACCTAGCATTGAATATTCCCTGTCTTAGGAATGACTCCCAGCTGCTAGTAACACAGAAGGTCCACGAGAGCCTGGGAGCATGTATCCATATGCATGCTTATCTCTTCATTTCAGACCATTCTCTTCCTTTCAGACCATTCATCATTCCTTGCCTGGAAGCAACAGTTAATTTACAATAACTCAATGTCGAGATTGCAGTTTAAAATCCTCTTGAGGATTGCCCTGGGAGAAGATTTTGCCCCGGCTCTCTGCGGCCACTGATTCAGCTGAGCCCCTTCTCAAGTCACTCACTCTTAGAGTATGATAGGAACAAAGAAAGAGAGCAGGCCTGCTGGCTGCAGCCAGTGCACATCCAAACCCAATGACGGATCATCTCTCCAGAGCATTCTTTAGGGATTTCAATAGCAGAACTGAGAGGCAGAAAAGAAGAATAAGGCCAGTCACAAAACCCTGCAGCAGTGGAGACTATTCCCTCTGGTTTATTGTTTTGTCTGAATATAGATCTAAATAACATATGACTCTTGCACAGAGTAGGAAATGCTTCCAACCTAAGAAGGAGAAGATGGAGGAGAAGGTGCCCCTGTGCTCACATCAACAGGTTGGACCTTTCTGAAAAAGCCATGCCACAACCAGACTTGCTCCCCACCTTCCAAACAGCAATCCAGATAAAATCCATGGGAAGGATCCTCGGAGCAGAGCTAACTATGGACTGAGTCTATATCCTAGAATCATAGAATCAGCCAGGTTGGAAAAGCCCTTTAAGCTCATCCAGTCCAACCATTCCCAGCCCTGCCAAGGCCACCACTTCCCCATGGCACTGAGGCCTTGTCCCCACGCTGTGTGAACCCTTGCAGGGACAGTGACTGCAGCCCTGCCCTGGGCAGCCTGTTCCAATGCCTGAGCACCCTCTGGGGCAGGAACTGTTCCCAATACCCAGTCTATCCTGTCCTCCCCTCCCCTCTCTGTTACATTTGCTGGGACTCAGCTTTATCTTTCCATTTTAAGGACTTTGCCACCTCATACCAGCACTGATGGCTCTTGCCTTTCAACAAGCTCAAACTGCAGCTAGAATTTTGGAGAGCAATTATTGAAGCATCTTCAGGTAGCGCTGCAGACAGTGCCTGACGTGCCATCTATGGAAATCAGAAGGTGTCTAAAGAGGGTGTTTACAAGCAGAACGCTGCTCAAAGTCTGCCTCGGTTGCAGATAACAAGGCTGAGACAATGACAGATCTCCTTCCCCTGGCAGCCAAGAGCAGCTCCCTCTGATTGGCTTTGCCGTGTTTATCCAGGATGCTGGGAGAGAGCAGGCACCAAATATGCAATTAATTGGCAGTTTGCAGGAGCATATTGCCTAAAGATAAACAGAGTGGGTGATCCTGGCGCATGTCACACGCTGAGCGCTGCAGATGTAGTGTTGACCCAGTTAAAAACCAAACGAGGGTTCCTTGGTTCTCTTGGAACATAACTGTATTCAAATGAAGACTTTTTGTGCATGGTCCCTCTGGCCTCTGTGTGTGTGTGTGTGAGTTTTAGCTGTTCCAGGGTCTTCCTTAATCTTCAGGTACTTTGTAAATGAAGGATTCGCTGAGAACTTCTACTGCTGACATGAGTGGATAGAAGCTGTTCTGTGCAGGAGCAGACAAGCGACTGCAACGCGATGTTAATGGCCTCTGTTCTTCACAGCGGGTGATTTGCAAGCAGGAAGAGAGAAGAATGCTGGATCTGAGTCCAACCTGGAACCAGGTGATGTGGGAAGGAACAAAACTCCCTCGGACAGACCCAGGAGTGAAAAGAGATGACGTTTGGAGGAGTAGAGGGGAGGGGGGGTTATTCTGGAGGACCTGGAGCAGGGCAACGACCAATGTTCAAGAAATAGAAGGGGAGTGGAAGGGACAGGCTACAGCTTCTAAATAGAGGTGTTGTCATAGGCACAAAGATGACATAAAACCCAGACAGGAAAACGGCAAGGGAGAAGAGCGAACGGTCCTTGGAGGTCAGGATACACACTGTGGAAAACCTGCTGAGGCTGGAAGGGGAAAGGCAACTCGAACGTGATGCCAGGCAAGCTGGGAAGCTTGAGAGACTTCAGGAGTGGGATCTGTGACATGCCCAGAGCAGCAGCCCGAACTGGTGGATCAAGTGTGAGACACAAATGCTGACAGAAGAGCCCTCCCTTCAGGAGAGAGGATGTGCATTAGAAGTCCTCGATGAGGACTTTCAGACTCAGTGTTCTGCAGAACAAAGGAGAGACCACACAGCTCCTGTGCGCAGCAGCAGCGACAGGCAATGAAAATCACCGACCTCCCAGGACAAAAGGACATTTGCCTTCTCATCTTTTATACTTAGTGCTGTAAAACTAACGATTAAAGCATGTGACAAATCTCTCACTTCATTTTACTGAGGCAGCATTGACATTTACCAGCACTGTTCAGATGGAGCAAGAAAACAAGCCATGACCTGGCAACCTCTTTGTGAGGGACAATGCACAGAGATTGTATCTGGCCAGACCAATGTGACGACTTCAAAATGCCTTTACAGGAATTACTGATCCCCTGGGGAGAGTTTTACAGCCTGCTCTGACTTGTGCTTTTACTTGATGCTTTCACTTTGCCCTCAGCCTGGGCTGTGAACACACAGCCGATGGTTTCACATGCACTTTGTGCTCCACAGACTATGTCCTTCCTTCTTCTATGCTAAGGTGATTCCAGGTGAGTTCCTCATGCAGGGCTCAGTCCAGCTTCCATCTGAATTGTCCTGAAGGCCAGGCCTTAACCCCATGCCATGGAGTTTGGTGTTCCAAAAGCATGGCAAAAATTCAGCAGTGTTTTAAAATACCTTTTACTTTTAGATCAAAGTGCCTGCATTTGGGTACCCAAAATTAGCAAGCAAAATAAGTGACATTTTATTCAGAGATGCAGAATTTCCATTGATTTTAATGGATTCAGCATCCCAGAAAAGTAGGCCACTTACTGATGTACCTACATAAGCATCTTCATGCTGACTTGAAGGAGCCAACTTTGTGAACGATGATGACCTCATGTTTTAAAAATCAGGAGAAAACTGCACCCATCAGTCTGCAATTCCCTTTATTTCTGTCAGCAAGTCTCATTCAAGCTGGAAATGCGCCTTTAAAGTTTCCTGCAATGAGGTCTCCTCTGTTCAAGAGAACACTTAGGTACAAGCTAATGTCTTCCCAAAGAGAAGCACTGCGGTGAATCGAGGCTAATGGCTTCCCCATATCCCTGTGGTGGAGGTGGGAAGGAAGCTTGGGCTCCCCACAGAACAGTTCTGATCCTGATGGGAATGGCTCAGCAGCCCTGGAGACTGCTTCTGCCTCATTGCTTCATCCAAGGACACGGTGGCATCCTACAGGCCTTAGTTCTTCAAAGCACAACAAGTACACAACTCCGGATAAATGGCTTCATGTTCAGTGTTCCAGGCAGACTGGAGGAAGGAGATGGGGCAGTGAGAAGCAGCAAGACCTTGAGCAAGAGGAGTTCTGGGGAGGGCGATGGAACCAATGGAGCACGATCCTGTGCTAATGCCCATGAAGGAGCTCCTCAACCTGCTGTTTATCTTGCAACTTATCTATTTTAATCTCGTGCGGCTGAAGGACTATCAGTCCTGCGTCTGTCTGCTGAAGGAAATAGCTGTATAATTGAGTTCTGATTGTTTAAAGCTCTTGGCAGGAAACAATAGATAAAACCTGACAGGACTTTCACAGTTAACAATACACACTAATGAAGTGAAATGCTGCTCAGAGAAATATTGTGATGGGTATCCACGGATTCAGAGGAAGGAAAGGAAGTGTCAGGGTGGGTTCTGCTCTGCCCTCCATCAGTCTTGACTTTGATGAAGAGTCATCGGCTCCTCCTCTCTGTCCACTCTCCCATCACACTGCTCAGTCCTGCAGCACTGTCAGCAAGTTTGTAAAGTGACACTGCTTTAAGAAATTCCCAGAGAGGATCCACAAGTGAGCTGAGCTCCCGTGGACTTCGGCATTCCTACGGCTCTTACCAGCAGGATCTCACCTGTGGAATGACACAGACCAGCGAAGGGAAGCGATGGGGGAAACCCCTGAACCCGGATGGATGCACAGGCAGCACTCAACTTCCAGGAGGAGCGTTTGGGTGCAGGATTGCTCACAGCCACAGCGTGACAGGAGCTCAGCACGTAGCCAGTGCAGGCAGGGAGGGCTCTCACTGTCCAACTTGCTCCTAAAGGCAATTGCTGGGTATTGAACTTTGGTAGCAAGAGTCATTGCCACTGCAGACAGCTACAGGCACTTTTTATTGTCCCTTATCTCACACATTGCAGCTCAGAGCCTGCATTATTCAAAGCAGTCTCCACTGGCAGCTTCTTGAAGCAGGAGGCACACAGACACACAGATGGCGGCTGTAGTTTTCCCCTGTGCCTGGAGTATCCCAATTCCCACGTGTGTCGAACTGGACAATTAGTGCAATTTGTTAAGCAGGCAGCAGGCAGTGAGGTGGAGCACACTGTGCTGTGCTCTCAGAGGGTGCTGGTCCACAGCCCCTCTCATCTTCATGTCACTGGATGGGCAGACAGGCAGCAGCCAACCTGCCCTGGCCACGAGTGCAGTGCACAGTGTATTGGGTTGGTTGGTTGTGGTTTCAACCACTGGCTCAGCTAGAATGACACTAAAGGCCCCAAAGAAACCAATGAGAGGCCCCAAAGAAACCAATGCTCAGAAGCACTACGGGAAATGATTTCCCTGGTGTGTTTCTTACTGTAGGCATAATAAGATTGTCCCGGTGTGCTGCAAGGAGGTTCTATGCACAGAAGTAGGATCTGTGTCTACTGTGACTATGATTGATCTCTCAGATGCCTCCTGAAAATCAAAGTTTCAAAGGCTCCTGGCTGCATCCAAGCTGTGACAGTTCTCCTGGGGCACTGGGGTGTTAATGCTTCAAACCTGACACTCCTGAAGTGGATGACAACGCTCCACGTTGACTCAAGGGTGGAGGAACAGACCTCAGAAGGCACGGATGTAGCCTGAGTTTCCTGGCTGAGTGGTGCCGTCAGCTGGTTTGCTGTAATGGAGGTGAATTGTCCATTACCTTGGGAATACCAGAGGCTGTTTACTGGAATGAGCTCAGCAGCTGGGAGGGATCAGGGACTCCTGAGTTCCTGCTCTGATGTGCAAAAGCAGCAGCAGTGGTAACAGACTGTGATGGGTACGAAGCGAAAATATCAGTATAGCTTTCTCTGAGCAGACCTGTGCCTCTGCGGTGCCTGCCCATCACCATCACTGGCTCACTAAACACCCAGGATGCACAAGGAGAGGGCTGGAAGAGCCCTATGGTGTGAGGGTGGGATCCCACAGGCAGTGGGGTCAGATGTGGTGGGTGCTGGACAGTGGCTGTAAGGGTTAAGCTGGAGGCCCTAGCTAGAGGCCAGCTCATATATCCCCATACGACAAGGAAGACCAAAACTACACAGAGTTAAGCCTAGAGTCTCCCTAACGACTGCATTATCTTCCCAGTAACACCGTATAAGCACAGAGTTTTCCTGCAGTCATCATAACAGAACCATCACTACTGTGTCCTCTGGATGTCATTAATAAATAATAAATCAAACCACTCAGGAAGAGGGAGCAAAACCACATCTCAGATTTTTCGGAGCACACTGAGGTCAGCAGCAGTGACAGGCAGGAAAGGGAATGTGTAACGGGACGAGCCCTGGGGAACAGCAGCTTTGCAATGTCACAGGGACAGGTAGGAAGAACAGAGGATGCTGCAGGCACAGGCAGTGCCGGCAGCGCAGCCCAGGCCCCACTGCCCGCAGGCACCAGCAGCACAGGAACAAGAGCGCCGGGTTTCAATGCCAGCACCAGCGTCTGTCTGAGAAGGTCAGTGTATTTCTGCTGTCAGCTTCTTGGGAGGTTTCTTTTAACATGGCTTAATTGGGTTTTAGCACTGGTGAAAGCCCTGGAGAGAGAGAACTCGTGCTTAGTCACAGAGAGTTATGAGCCCTGACAATGGCAACGTCCCTCTTTGCACAGTCTCTCCTCCCTCTCTGCAGTCAGTCCTGCTGAAATCCAGGAGTCAATCCTCCCTTCTCTTGCTCTCTTCTTTCCAGTACACAGCACTGTCCATCCCCAAAGTTCCTCCTCCCTCGCTGTTGGCAGCAGTGAGACAGGCGGGTGGTGTCACCAACTGGTGGTACAGGAAACTTACTGGTCCTGAAGAAACTGCTCTAGCGGGAGGTGTCCTTGCCCACGGCAGGGGTTAGGAACTGCATGAGCTTTAAGGTCCCTTCCAACACAAAACTGTCTGGGATTCTATGCTTCTATGAGTACAGAGCTTGGAGGATAAGCTTTGACACCACCCACTGCTCTTGGGTCAGTTCAGCCCATCCCTGCACCCCAGTAACTCCACCAACATCTCAAGGAGTAAATCAATACCTGGTATTCAGTCACTTCCACAGATTTCTGTCCTAACCTCTGCTCTTTCTCAGCTGCCTCATACCCACCCTGACTCACAATTATCAGAAAGGAGAAGAGAATGAAAATACACAGCAAGAGGAATCCCCTTTTCTTTAAAGACAAGGAACAAACTATTCTCAAAACAGCTGCTTGAATATCAACTAGAAAAGGAATCCAACCCCAAAACAGAGGCCAGTGAAACACACCCCGTCGATGGGAGAAAAATATCTTCATCATCCTTTACCAAGTTAATCTTTTTCCCAGGTGTGCCAAGCCAGCCAGAGCGCAGGGAGGAAAGCGAGTTGCTTTCCATTTCCTGAACACTTCTTAAACTATGGAAGGCTCAAATCCATCATCCCAAACATGGCTCCAACCACTTCTCTCCCTCTCGTGCTCTCTCAAAGAGCCTCACTCTGCTGGAACTTCATTGTGGCCATTTTCCTCTTTACAGAAAGCATTGTTTTTGAGACACACTCAGTTCCGCAGCAACACACGGTCATTCTCACCCCTACACATGTAACAGTCAATGAATTGCTTTGGTTAACAGCAGCCTGAGATGGGATTTCAAAACGTGTTGGATCCTTCCAAGATCCTGTTCCTGTTCCCACTCCCTGCCCCACCCTTTGCTCTTGACAGTGATCCTTTGGGGGATGCTGAAACTGAAATCCATTTGCTTGCCAAACAGTTTTCCTTCGCACCACCTACACTTCCACTTGGGCTCCCGTGAGGCCCCTGGGGCGCGCCGCTGCTGGCACTCGCTCCTGTTAGCAAATGGACCTTGTTTGATTGGGACTGGGTGGAAGGAATCTGCTTCCCATCAGCTGTGTGAGGCTGGGCTGTGGGGAGGGTATTATTCTGTTTACCGGCTGGGGATGGTTCGAGTGCAGTCATTTGCTGTTGTTGTGATTTGGATTAGAGGCATCTCCTGCCTCCTGACAGTTGCTGGCAGCATGCTGTAAAAATATGATTAATTAAAGTGTGACTGTGAATCCACTCAGAGGCTTCAGACTTTTCCTCTTCTAACATTAAATGGAGAAAGGGCCATTTAAAAAGTTCAGACCTTGAAGCAGATTTCAAAGTACGTTGCAGTTCAGCTCAGCACGACGAGGGCCAACCTTCAACATTTAAAAGCCATGATTCCTCGGAGAGAAGAGACTTCAGCTCCTGGACCAATCCCAAATATAGAAATAAATAACTAAGAGATAAATAACCAGGCCATGCTCAAAAAGGACTGCAGCAGAAGCACACTGGTCACCTGAGGGGCTCCACTGTAGCCTACGTGGCAGTTTTACCTTTGTAGACAGCTCAACCCCAGAATACAGCCCTGTTGTGCTGAGATTTGAGAGTAAAACAACACATTCTGGCTCGGTGAGAAGCCCCTGGAAATCCTAGAAGACCTTCACAAAGGAGCAGTGTAGGACTTGTAAAAGGGACACAACTTGATAAATTGGAAAATGTGAATTTGCTAACAGGGATTTAAAAGGTATGTTAAGCGATGTGCAATGGCTGCAGCACAGGCACGGCTCAGTCTGAGCGGGGCTGAAGGTCTGCTTTTGAACAAGTCAAACTTGAAAGAAAAGAAGAAGAAAAATGCCTGCTACATTCCAAGGTCACAAAGGGTTCCCTGAAGCTCTGTATCCCTCCTGACTCTGCCTTCCTAAATGATAGTCACTTGTTAGTGCAGAGCACCTACTTGAAACGGAACATAATTAGCAGGGAAAAGGAAAAGCATGTCAGACTGAGAGAGGATGTCTGTAACAAGAGGTTGTGAGGAGCAATGTGCTGCACATTCAGAGGCAAAATGAGCTATTTATTTATTTCAAGAGCATTACTTTTAAGCTTGACATGTTTTAAGCAGTTTGGTATTCTACAGCCTTCTGGCTGACTGATAGCTTGGAGGAAAGGATCAAGAATGGGAAGCACAGGCTTGCTACTCAGTGGTAGCTGTGCTAGCCCAGTTTTCCAAGCTGACTCCCTTACTATCTCCAAAGTTCAGTATGATGGTCAGTCCCTACAGGCAGTCCCTCTGCCTAACCCCCTATTTGGAATTACCACCCAGACGCTCCACAAGTGAACCAGTTTCTCTGTAGAGCCTTCATGAAGGAGGGAAACCCCTGCTTTGAATGGTGAGTACTGTAGGAGATGACCTGCGGGACAAAATGTCCCATTTTAACAGGTCCAGGCCACGAGGAGTTTCCAGCACACACAAGGTTTTAAAACCAATAACTTGTACAACAGCCCGGAGCTGGTGTTATCAATGCAAAGCTGCTGCCTGAGCTCCAGGGGCCAGCAGCTCACCCCACTGTACCTGCACCACCCAGCCCTGCTCTTGCCAAGGCTACAAGCAAAGGTAGAATGAAAGAAACAGGCAGAAATTTGCTTCTGAAGAAAGAAAGAGACCAGTAATTCTCTGTTGTTAGGCAAGCACAGGCTATAGTAAAGTCTCTGAACAGGTAAACGTTTGAAGTTGGGGTGAGGGTAAAAAAATACATAAATTATTTGAAAAGACAGTGATTATTCCAGATTATAAATCTGCATGCTAATGTATGTGATTCCCATTGACATTTTCTTTCTAATTCAGTTTTTACTCATTTTGTTGCACACAGATAAGTTCTAGATAAGAGCATTGTGGTGTGCAGAAGGCTTAATCCAACAGAAACCCCCTAACATGCAATTTAAGGATCTCAGGTTCATTAATCCTAAGAGCATCTTGTTTAATCTAGTTTATTTGCATGGGACTGAGCAAGACAGGGTACAGCAAACACTGCCTTCCCTTCAGAGACACCCTTTGGGGTCTCCATGCCGGGCATGGAGCTTCTTTCTCCATCCTCTGTCCATTGACTCACAAATAAAGACTGGACAACCCCAGAAAGGTCTGTTTCCAACAGAGATTCCAGCATGATCTGTCCTCTCTGCAGGCCTTCTGCTGAGAAAATAAAAGTTATACCCAAACACTGTCCCCCTCATGAACCCATCAATGAGAACTGGAGTAAATCCTGACAAGAACTGCTTTTCCTCTGTGAAACAAACACATTTTCCCCTAAGCCCTATGCCCTGTGGAACTGCTTCCTTTTCAAGAAAACCAGCTGTACAAAAGCCTCAAACTTCCTCCAGCTCTGTATCTTTCAGCAGGGACAAGTCCCTGTTTTGTAGCCATGACCCGTCTCTAGTTTTGCCCATCAAAGACAACATCTGAGGCTTACAAGAGAATCAGAAGGAAACAACAAAGACCTCCCCCAGCCAACATCTGCTGGAGAACAAAACACTGCACCCAAGCTATGGCATTCAAACAATGCACCCCAACCCATTCTCCCCCTCTTCCCCCACACCCTCCTTTCCCCCATAAATCTCCCTCCTCTCAGACCCTGGTTGGGACCCTCAGGTGCTAATGCAAAGCAGAAGAGACCTGTTGGGTGGTTGACTCCTCCAGCACATCCTCAAGGACCGTGTCAGTAACTGGAGAGCTTTCACTCCTCCTCCAGGCAGCCTGCTCCAGCCTGACATATGCTGCATGCGGGTGATTTCCCGATGCCTGGATGCCTGCATCTTCCCACCTTGTCCCACGTCTATCTGTCAATTACCCACCCTAAATTCTTCCACCTCCCCACTGTTGACACCTTTTAAATACATGGTTATGAAATCCATCCTCTGTTACCCCGCAGCCGACCTACATAACAGACCAGGCTCTGCTCTGCACCCCCATCAGCTGCTCGAGAGCTGATGCAGACAGCGATGTTCCCAAACTCCCAATCTGATCCCACCGAGGGGCTATGTTTAGATCACACACCAGGGCCTCGTCAGACGGCATCCCAAAGAGCATCCATCATGGCTCGATCCTACTTCGCTGTCTCCAATATAGCTTGTTAACTATTCCCAAAACCGAGTGTGTTTTAATGACTGTTTTCTGAGAATTGGGATTATTTTCCTTCTAAATGTTTTCCTCTGATTATCTCCAGGATGAAATTCATTTGGTTAATTACCATCCTTTTAATTTGTTTAAGACTGTGTTTCTGTTTCCTGTGCTGTAACACCTCCCTGCCAGCTCTGCCTGCATTTATTCAGTGTCTGACAGACTCTCAGTTTGGGGAACAAACAGAAGATTTCCATAAAAACACACACCAAACAGGCAGCCCTTCAGGGAAAGCCTGAGATCCACCTAAAATCCAAGGCAGGAGAGAAACCTCATTCAAATGGGCACATTTATTGCTGGTGTTTATTACTGGAAGTCCTGTCCCTGTGCCCAGCCAGGTTTCAGCCTCTAATTCCACTTCATCTCTGGACACGCAGTCCAAGCTGTCCTCCTGTCAGACACAATCTTTTATAACATCTCCTTCATTTGCCAAAACCCAGCAGTTTTGTACCTAATGCCTTGGCTTATTCCATCATCATCCTATTACTACCCTGATCCAGAGGTAGATGAATTCCAATTTCATTATCAAGCTCTCAGTTCCAGTCAGTGATGCACATACTGGAAGAGCCCTCCTCTAATTTCATTAGTTTTCTAAACTCCCCTAATAATAACAAAAAAAATATCTTCCATGGATAATGCAAATGAGACCAATGGAGCCATTAGGAGACATTTCAAGTATTCTTAAGGCAACGGCAGAGCCACCCAAAAGGAAAGGTCATGGCACCCAATTAAATTACATGCACAGACTTGAACTGCAGCGGCACTGAGGAGCATCCAGTGGCTAGGGAAGAAATTCAGGGCCGTACCCATTTACCATCACATGTACAACACCACAGCCCCTGCTTCCTGGACATGTACTTTGCCCTCTGTTACCTCAGGAAGGACAATTCCCCTTTCAGCTTACAGGAACCCTATCCAGCAGCTCAGGGTGTTCTCCTTGAGCTCATGCCTGTGTCCCACCACAGCCCCTGGTGCCACCCCAGCCTCGGCTGCACCCACGGCTCTTCTCCATGCCAACATATTTCTATCTCATGCAGAAAGCTGTTTGTCCCTTAATAGGGCACATTTTCCAGAGAGCTCTGTTGTTCTGGAAATTATGGGCTATAAAGAATTAATGGCTGGATATAAATCAATTTAGTTCACCGAGAGAGTATGTGTTTTATGTGGTGGAGGCTTTCAAAGAAAAGTAATTAGTTGATTTGGCATTTTAATCTTCAGAAAAATAAAGAAGCTGTTTTTCTGCTGAGAGGATGTGCTTGAACACAGAAACATATGCTGTGCTTTCTGAAACTAGGGTAAGAAATATTTATCTGCTGGACGTGGCACAGCTGATAGTCACTTCTATTGTCTCAGGAAGATTCCTTGCGATAAAGACTTCAGCCCACAGACTGCATTTTACTTCCCAAAGTGCCCAACTAAAGGCTTTTCAAAAGGGAGGTCTGCTTCTCTCCCAGGTAGGTTGCTTCTAGGAACTGCTACAAGGAGATAAACAAATGAGATCAAGTTGGAGAAGAGAAGGCTCTGGGGAGACCTTAGAACAGTCTTCTAGTACCTAAAGGGGGCCTACAAGAAATCGGGATAGGGTTATCTGACAGGGGCCTGTAGGGACAGGCCAAGGGGAATGGCTGTAACCTGCCAGAGGGGAGACTGAGATGAGTTCTTAGGCAGAAACTCTTCCCTGTGAGGGTGGATGGGGCTTGGAGCAAGCTGTTCTAGTGGAAGGTGTCCCTGCCCGTGACAGGGGGCTGGGACTGAATGAGCTTTAAGGTCCCTTCAACCCAAACCAGTCTGGGATTCTATGATTCCAAGGATGATTCAGAGCGACTGACCCACCTCTCGGGAGTACGGCATAAGATACTGCCCTCTCTCTATCAGTGTCATACCAAAACAAATCCCTCCTTATTCCATTTGCTGCATTTCTCCCATTAACACCCTTGGTGTGTTTAGCAGAGACCAACCCAAGCTAGCTTACAACACGTTTGAGTTGCCCCCCCCCTGCTCCCCACTAACAACTCATTTAACAGCAGCCCAGCAATTAGAAAATCAATATTCCATTCAGACACACACACTTCATCTAGAGCATTACTTAAGGAATGTCTCTTGCAGCCTTATCTTTGCTGGACAAAGGCTAGGGCAGAGAGGACACTCTGGAGGTAGGTTATCTGACTGATTTAAGATGATTTCTCTTAAGGCCCACGCAGTGTTTGCCAAATGTCTGAGGCTGGGTACAGCCAGCGTGGATATGACATTGTACTAATAAGCATCTCCGTGCCAGGGAGTGTGTGTCTGAATACAGTCGCAGGGAAACGCTTGCTGGCTTTATTGTTTAATATCGTACCACCCACCTGAATAAAACAGAGCCTGACACGTGTCATAAGGAATTACTCCAGGAATGCAGGGCCCTGAGGCACCAAGGCCCCGTTTGTATTCCAGTCGTGTTACCCAAAAATAAAGTAAATAACTAACAATCACATCTTCTTTCCTATGAAAGGGTTTCCAGCCATTCAAGCACTTACTACATTGCTGTTACAAGCTCCCTTACTGGAGGAGCAAGGGCAGCAAAGGGGAAGAAAAGCAGAGACAAAGCAAAGAGGAGGAATCACAACAGAGAAATGACTTCGATTTGCTGCATGTGAGGCCCTGCTGTATTCCCCCAAGTCCAGAATTAGCATCAGTGGTTGTTGAAGCACTGCCCATCTGCAGAGACCGGGCTGGGAGCAGTCTGCTTCTTTCTCATGCTATTTAAAACAAGAGCTGGAATTGCCAATCGTTGTGGAAAACCACTCCCTGCATGCAGGCGAGCAAGGACGGGAGACACTGTGGATTCAGGGAAAGTCACCACCTTCCTGAGCCATTAGAGAGCGGCAAGAGCAGAAATCCCCTGAGCTCAGAGCAAACCCCTCCACCTTCCTTCCCACCTTCTCCAGAAACGCGAAAACCCCATCCCTGTGTTATTAAATTAAGTAGCAGGGATCCCCTTTGTGGGGAATGCTGGTGGTGAAAGCTGAGGAGCGCAGGCTTCCCCAGTCCAGCCTACATGTAATTCCCTGCTCTGTTTGTGTGTGTTGTGTAAGCCATAATTATGCAATCTCACAATTTACCACGGAGCACATTGGCAGCGTGTGACAGCTCAGCAGCAGCCTGTGACCACCACGGAAAGGACACATTTCCCTGCAAATTCACTGACATGGAATAACGTGACCTGCTGCAGCACGGAAAAGGGCAGCGCAAAGATGAGCTCCAGGAAAAGGGGCCGCTGCTGACATGAATTCCAAGCAATGTACTCAGTTCTCCTTGTAGTTCATGCAAAGTCAAGCTGACCATGGGAAGGACATGCAGAACCTTTACAATAGGTGTGTGGGGAGGCTGCTGTCAATTGGATGCTGTGACACAGAAAAACTGGAGCTCTGTGACCTCAGAAGCAGCGCAACAAATAACTACCCAGAGCCGGACACTTGACTGAAATGGAACCTTTTCCAGGGCACTTTCTGATACAAATGGTGGATAAAATCACTGGATGAAACAGCCCATCCAAAGTGATCTTCACAAAAGGCCCCATTTGACTGGTTTGGGGGTTGCTCTTTGGTTTGGGGTTGGGTTTTTTTGGTAATCTGCCACTCGCATCATTTTTCATATGAAATAATGAAGAGTCCTCAGTGGATTTTTCAGGTGAGATAAAATCTGGAACATTTTTAAGGTTTACAAATCATTGTAAACAGTGAGGAGATTACAGGAACATCTGCAATGCCCGATCACAACATTTACTAGAGAGAGTCTCCTCATCACTATTGCAAACAGTGCCCTAATATGCAGAGGTGCATGAGGGGTTAAACTCAATAAGGATGAACACAGTTTGGAGGGGTCAGTTACTCCAATATATTTCACTGACACCAAACGGGGTTATTCATTATGTACCAAACACCAATAGCACTGATCCAATTTAATTCTGCATTCTTTATGCACTGACATTTCTAGCAAGAGAAAAAAAGATAATGTAAGAGGAAGGAAAGTGTCCAGAAAAACTACTCAGAAGTGACTGATGCTTCTTCAGCTTATTGGTGACAAGGTCTGTGGTTTTAATACATCACACAGAGCAAGTAAAAATGCCAGAGATGCAGGTGATACAGCACTCATCCAACTCTGAAAATACTGACACATTGCTCTATTCTGTAAGCTGCTGGAGTCAGGAGCAAGAATGCTTTGCGCTGATTTGGAACAAATTAGGATAATGTAGGAGAATAAAGCTGGAGAGGGGCTTGGGACAAGGGCCTGTAGGGACAGGCCAAGGGGAATGGCTTGAACCTGCCCGAGGGGAGACTGAGCTGAGCTCTTAGGCAGAAGCTCTTCCCTGTGAGGGTGCTGAGGCGCTGGCACAGGGTGCCCAGAGAAGCTGTGGCTGCCCCATCCCTGGCAGTGCTCAAGGCCAGGTTGGACACAGGGGCTTGGAGCAAGCTGCTCCAGTGGAAGGGGTCCCTGCCCGTGGCAGGGGTTGGAGCTGGATGAGTTGGAAGGGACCTTAAAGCTCATCCAGTTCCAACCCCCTGCCATGGGCAGGGACACCTTCCACTAGAGCAGGGTGCTCTGAGCCCCGTCCATTGCCAGTCTCCCTGGGGCACGTGTAGCCTGAGGGAGCAGTGAGGGACAAGCCTGTTGTCTGGGAGGCACAGGGAAAGCACCCATGCCCAGGCAAGCTGTAGCTGTTGTGAGGGCAGAGCGAGGAGCTCCCCAGGCTGTCAGTCAGAGCTACATTCATACAGAGGAGTTTCTTCATTTCTAAAAGTTGTTATTGGAAAATGTCACTATTCATTGCCAAGAGGTGCCGTGACGCAGGAACTCTCATTACACCTAAGCCCTCTCAGCACAAAATAGCCACACACTGATAACCTGAATATATCTGCTGCAGCTGCTGTTCCATAGACCGCACTCTTGCACAGTCAGGTTATTTTACATGCTTATTAGCCCCATTATTTTATAACTCATTCCTCTGTGTAATGCTGACTCTCTATCACTTCATTTTAACAAAAGGATATGCTCCTGTGAGACAAGAGGGGATGACGAGTCTCCGAGATGGAAAGGGAGGGTGAGTGAAGGCAGCAGGTTGTGTTATGCCTGGGCTGAGGAAGCGCCTAGCAGAGTAGGAGGCCTGGAGCCTCTGTTCCCATGGGAGCTCTGGAGCCTCTGTTCCTATGGGAGCTCTGGAGCCTCTGCCTCTGCTGCTGCTGCTCTTCCTGCTCTGGAGAGCTCTGCTCTGGGCGAGTGCTCCAGGGGAAGAGGTGATAACGATGCAGGAGGGAGGCAGCCCACACCCTCCCAGTGCTAGCCAGGAGCACGGAGCTCACAGCAGCACATCCTCCATCTCCAGAGGTGTGGGGTTTGCTTGGGCCACGCCACTGCAACCTGCCTGACACAGCACAGAGCTGTGGTATCCGACATAGACTGTTAGAGCCATGGCATGAAGGTCCCCAGTGCTCTTGCTGTCAGCCATCAGCACCACTGATACTAATGAGGGGGCCTGATCACCCTGGATGGATGCTGACAGTCCACAGCCTTTGTACTGCTGCGCACATTGCTCCAAGCAGGTCTCCTTGGAGCGCTCAGTCAGTAACGCTACCTGCTGAGTGTCCCAGCAGCCTGTTGTCTTCCTTCTCCTCCAGCCCAGAATCTCTCTTCAGGTCCCAAAAGTGCAGAATCTGGATGCTACCAAACCCCCATCTTCATGTTCCTCCTCATGTTTCCCAGCTGCAGCACCCCTCAGACGCCTATCCTGCAGATGCACACCACACACATGCCAGTGCTTTCAGGAAAAACAGCAGCAGAAAAGGCGTTTCTTCCAATGGTGTGATAGTGTACACATGTGATATATTTATCAGGGAAAGCCTCAAGAAGTGATATAAACCACGGAAAACAGTCTAAGGGAGGCTCTTCAGCTGGAAAAGAAGGGACATGACAAATGTCCCCTTTGCAAATTATCAGCAAATAATGCATGGTAAAATAAGAATAAACTGTCTGTTTCTAGTTCCTGTCTTTTACTAAAATGCCAAGAAATAGATATTAAAGATGAAAGATAACTAACAATAGATTAAAAAATGCTGGTGGTACACGTTATGTATCACACATCTCCCTGCCTCTGTGGGACTCACTGATACAAGATGTAATTGTGAACAAAGGCTTCACACGCCTCAAACAGGACTATTATTATTTTTTAAGGCAATGAAACCTTTTATACCATGCATCAGAGATAACCAAGCTCTCAAGCAGGGAATAAGCCAACCGTGAACTGGTGAGAGCCTCAACATGAGTGACTCTATCTGAGCAGGGCAAGACACCCTGCCTTGCTTTATACAAAGAGAGAGCTTGCGCTATAAAGGCATCAAGTCAGAAACTTCTCTCCAGTGCACGTCAGAATGGATACAAGAGGGCCATGATAATGAAAGGAAAGACAAATAATTCTGTGCCCTTTTCTTGCAGGTTTCACTCAAGGACCTGGGATTGCTTTATGAATACATATCACAGAGCTGCCAGCAGCCTTGGGAAGCGGCAATGTTACACAAAGCTCGTAAGCCACACTTAAGAGATGACAGTTAAAGCCAGTGCAGAAGTCAGCAGATGATTTCTCCTAAGTTACATGTTCTGTGAGAACATGTTAAAACAGAGTCAGAATTATTACCCACTCGGTAGGGCTCAAATGCCTGCGTAAATGAAGCCAGGAGTAACTAGTTATAGGAAGAAGGATTGAGGAGATTAATATTAGCTAGACTCACTTCCCTAGATGGCTCATAGAGTTTCTAATAGAATAGAGATGCAAGAAAGCAATTAAAGGCCCTAACTTAAAAAAATCTCTAAGTGCTGAAGGTCTGCCAGCATTTACCTCTAAATTCTGCAATGCAACTGGGTCCCTTCCTCCAGGGACCTTCTAACAACCTCTCAGACATCAGGGTAATTACTGCAAAGTGGGACCCAGACTGTGGTTACTGGTACAATCAAGAAAACCCCTGGAGGCTGCACCATCAGACACGTTCTCACCAGAAGTGAAGCAGACTGTCAGCTGTGGGCTGGCATTTCTGCAATGACCCAACTCAAAATCCCATTCTCTGTGGCTGCTGATGCTCTGGCGGGTTGGGGTTGAGGCTGTCTGCTCAGGGGTGCTTCCAGACAGGCTTTGGTATCCAGGCTGGATCCACCACAGCCATAATCCCTGAAGAAGACTCCTGGAAAGGAGCACACTCATGGAGTTAGAAAGAAGACAAGGGAGATAATAATGGAGAGAGACAATATCTAAAGCGCTTTGGGTGACATGGTCTAGTGTGTTGTGTCCCTGCCCACTGCAGGGGTTGGAACTGGATGATTTTAAGGTCCTTTCCAACCCAAACCATTCCATGATTCTATCATCATAAGGGTAGGACATGGCCAGTGAAGCGTCCGTGCTCTGGCCGGGCACTGCTGCTCCCCTGCAACAGTCTCTACGCAAAACTTGCACCCCTGATGTTTCAAGTCCTCCAATCAACTGGGTGTTCTCTCTCTTTGGGGAGCTTAAAGACTGGTGGATTTGTGAGTTTCTGGTGCACAGGGAACTTCCACTGCTGGTGGAACTTCCACCAGCTTGGTTCTCACATGTGATCTCCAATTTAAGCAAACTGGGAGTAAGGAAAGAAATGAAATACTAATTGCAATCCAAATTGTTCCATCTTCTATCCACCCCCTGCCAACTTCCCTCCCTGCTCCCTAATCCATAAGGTCTGAGTGATGATTAGTGAATAATTAATTCTGGGTGAGCTGGAGAGGTTCCATGCAGAGCCTCTGCAGATGGAGCCAGCTCAGGAAAGGCATGGCCAGTGTTTGCTGCTTCCCCGTTGGTTCTGCTGGGCACCAGCATCCACCAAGGCACTCCCATGGGTGCTAATGGTACTGTGTTGGCCAAGCCCTCTCTGCTCACCAGCAGAGACACTGCACAGATGCATCTTTCCATGTTTACTTAGGAAGAAGTTACAGTGAAAATGATGCAATATAGAGTAATAGTGAGCAGTGCCATGTCAGTGACTAAAATATGAAAGTAGAACATTAAAGCAACCCATTCAGAATGTAACAAAAGAAATGAAAGATGCTGCAGTGTTGTTTTTTAATGCATGCAAACTTGATCTTCTGAAAGCACACGGGTTAAAATGAAAGAGATCCAAGTTGCACCAAAATCAAGCAACTGGCAACTGGAATTCAAATTAGCGTCTCACTGGTTTTTAGCAATAGTCAAGACTAAAATTGTTCCTATGTCCTAAGGCAGTAAGAACACTTTGTATTCTGATTGAAAATGCCAAAAATCTCTCTCACACACACGAGTCAATTCTCTTTTGACAGTAAAAAATGATACAGAAATTCTTCTCTCTTTGTATATATATCCATATAATTTAAAGTGCTTTTTCTGTATAGGAACAAACACATCCATAATGGAACAAATCCCCCCACACAGCAAGAACAGCAAAATATTAATTATTCAAGGTACATACAACTGAGTTATCTAAATCATTTGCTAAGTACTTTGCAGAGGGACTCCTATGGGGAAGAAGCTTGGAATGGTTCGAGCAAGGGACGTGTGTAATCTCTCATGTCCCAGCTACGGCTATTGCACAGGGCCAACACAACCCCAGAGACATCTGTACCTGTGAGCAAAGGGCAATGGCTGATAGAAAACCTGTGGCTTGAATAATTACTAATACACTGATATCATTTTGTGAATGAATGCCACCCTCCTGCACACCATCAATCATGTGCAATGGCACGCCACATCCCTTTCTCACAGAATTACTTATATAACACATGTGGATTAAAACTAAATTCGTATTTTTGGCTTCAGTTCAAATCAGTTAAGTGTTTTAAAACAAACTGTACTTTAATTCAATTGAAAATGCAGTGCTTTCATTCAATTAAAATCAGTTCTTGCTTCTTTTCATCACACCTGACCTGAATTTTGCCAGGGAACATGAGGTATACTGTAGTTGTACTGAAAATTAAAATTATGAACACTGCCAACCAGATAAACAAGATCATAATATCAGAAGACATCCGTATGTGAATGAAGTAAATGGTATCTCCCTAATAATCATGTAAGACAGGGCTCCACATCAGAAGGCATTATTACAGACTGTGGTAAGGAGGAAGGACAGAGGAGCGTATTTGTTCTCCGGTCTTTTTTTTCCCTTCCCTCCCAGCTGATGGATGAACTTGACAGAGTTATTTTATATTCACAAGTCTCGAACATCATTACACCCAGTGCTCTGTACAAGGAGCTGCCAGCAGTGAGCTCAGCGCACAGGCTGCCTCCAGCTACAATCAGCCCGTTTCTGTGCACGACCACTGCAATATGAAATTGGATAACAAGATACCCACGTCAAACAGCTGCGTCTTCCAGCTCATGAACAAAGGATGGCAAACCCTGCCCAACATCAGTTGTTATGTGCTCACTTACAACTCTTTGCCCTTCATATGGATTTTCCAATCAAGGTTCTGCAAAGTTTCAATGGAATGCAGCGACACTTGGTTTTAAACATTTCCTCCTTCCGAGAGAGACGTTTATTGCTGATACTGATTGCCAATAGAAATGACAGAGTAGAGGACAGAGAAACTGGATCCATCAATCAAAGCGCTTCTCCTATGAGAAGGGAAATTCCATTCTGGAAGATGGAACACGAGGCAGATGCCAGGTGGATATCTCTCCCCCATGGCTACACACCAAGAGTACAGTTTGACATTGTACCTCATTAAATGCAGCCGCACATGTCATTGAAAGGAAAAGTCCTTTCCTGCCATCTCCTCATTCCTCTGCACTTAAATGAGTTGGTTCAGTGCCCTGGTCAAACAGAAAATCATCCCCTAAATAATAATCTGCCATGGAATCAACTTGCTGACCTTCCTGCGATTGCGTGATGACTGGATCTGCTGCGCAGGGAACACATGGCCAGGAGACAGGGGCCTGTGGAAAGCAAGGCTGCTCCTCTCAGATTAAAGTCATGTCTTCATCATGAGTAGTTTTCACTGTGTGCCAGAGTGTTTCAGCCTGGGATAGAAGTATCTGAGTTCTTACTGTCAACAAATACTAATTAAACTAGCAAACAGAAGGGTCAAGAACTCACAGAAAGCATCTCCTGGTCTAAAAGCTGCAGTGATGGCATTTTGCTTCTCTTTTTTTCCCCCCTGAAGTTTATTGACATGAAGAGTAATGCTAATGTAATTGCAATGAAATTCATGCACATGAAAATCTCACCGCAGCGAAGCCAGAATAAATGGTCTGTTTGGAAACAAAATGTTAATGGAGTAGCAGAATCTGTCTTTGAGCTGAGGAATAGCAAGACACCATCAGCCACAATGCAACTGAACTGTCACCCTGACTCCGAGTCTTTGCTGGAAGGTTAGGAACAGAACTATCTGCTTGTAACCCTGAGGTGTACACTGATGCACCACAACATCGTGTCTGCCAGGCAATGGCCAAATCAGTCAATAATGTGTATTCAGCCTGTGAGAAGAGGAAAATGAAAGACAGCATCCTTCCATCCATTAATCAACCTGCTTTCCCGCTGCCAACACAAAGCCTTCCGATTGTCAGCAGTTACCAAACATTCTTCAAACACTAACCATCTGCAGCTGGAATACAATGCTTTGATTACAAACATCAAAAAGATAGAGCATAAAATTCACTTCTCCTTATTTAGTAGGTTTGGAGCACTGTGGCTTCACGCTACACTAATTCAGTGCCCTCAGTATGAAAACTCCCCATTATGGTGTCTCGTCAAATTAGAGGCAACGATACAACGATGTCATCTCTCCCCTCACACAACACTATATTTTGTAATTAAGCAGGACAGTGAAACAATGGCCTTGCTTAGAGAGAAAAGGTCAGGAATGCAAAACATATTTTTGCAAGCTAATTGTAAAACGCATGAAGCCAATTATCCCAATAGTGCCGCATATGCCGAAGCAGGAAGGATTCTATCAGGTTGCTCCATGACTCCAAGTGGAGTCAAAGCGGTAGCTGCACCCCATGGGGCACAGCACCCTTTGTGTGGACTGTTAGGGATCTATGAAGAGGAGGAACATGAGGAAGGCTGTTAAAATAATTCCAGCCTCTTAGCCCTTCTCTTGACAGTTTCCTATGGCTTGAAAAACGTCTAGGAATTACTACAGTTGGCTCCTGAAAGATACCAGACATGACCTCCCTATTTAGTTAGGAAGTTAGTTTGGATGTAGGATAAGGGGAAGTGCTTAGGTATGTCTTTGAGAATGCTGAATACCTCAGCCTCAGGTATGAATAACAGATTCACATCCACGTGCAAAAGCCAATTTAACAGGAAGAATAGTTGAAACCTTGCTGTTGCCTTGGGAGAAGCTGAAAGGCATCAGGTTGTTCTCAGTCCCTCTCAGGGTTGGATCAGCTGAAGAGGGCTTTAGAACAACTATTTCTGTACCCATGGGCTGGTGCGATGGATCTGCAACCTCCCAGATCTACCAGGAGTTCTACTTCCCTTCCTCAAGAGCATGCAATGCAAGGAGCACTGACCAGGGAAGGGCTTGAGCTTTGCCAAGGCTCTGCTGTATGGGTATTAGTCTTTCTTCCATATCAAGGATTATATTTGTTGTTTCAATGGCTCCCCAATTTCCCCTCCAAAACTCCCTCTTTCCATTAAGAGTATTATCCTTTTAAAAATAAATGAATACCAGCTTCTAAACTTCCTAATACCATAAGAAGATGAGGAACAGAACAGTTTCTGGGGAGAACTGGTAATTTCCTCCGCATCTCTCCTTCAAAGCAGTTCTCTGCTTTTGCTCCAGCCTCCTTACATAGCCATTAATTAGAGATCAGTAATTAACTTTCTGGTTCAAGAAGTATTTTGCAAAGGAACCCCATTAACAGACTGATTTGCACATTCCAGGACAAAGTAGCCTTGATAGAAACGCAGGTGCTCTGCGAGGCCAGGCTCAGTCATGACCCTGTGCTTGAATCCTTCAGCTACCGATGCTCATGGCCAAGGGTGGGAGCAGACACTGCCCATGGTACCAGACCTGCAGAGACCATGACCTCCAGGTATTCCTGATCCTGACCTTGCAAGATGCTTCATCTGCATTTCAGTTATCGACACTGACAGTGCCGAATGGATTCCCAATACCAACTAAGCAGTGTTTCCTCACAGTATTTTGATTATGATTAAAAGCAGAGGCCACTGCACTGTACTGAATATGCTGTGAGTGTCATCCTTCACCATGCACACCTACTACTGCAAGTCTTCCTACTTAGAAAGTTTCACTACTAATGCCATTGGAGTAAGGCAGCAGAAGAGAATTCAAGCTCTCCATCACCATATCCACATCAACTTAACCGCTTTCATCATACCTAAAAATACTTGGCATATCAGGTTTGCTGGGAATAAACAAATGATAATGAGACCTGGAAAGAACCCACACACTAAGTTGACTCTGCAAGAGCACAGACGTTCATGAGTTATTGATGCTCTCCTATTGCATCAAAATCAGCTTTATGCACACTAAAAACCCACAAGGCAGCCTGCAGGAGCACCAGATGAGGAGTTAAATGCACTGCAGGACATGACTTGTTCACTTCTCTTCCCTCTGTGGATTCTTAGCAGAGATTTTTGATGGGATAAAGAAACAAAGTGGTTTGAAGAGGAAGTTGCAGGAGCGCAGGTCGCTGCTGTTACTATGGCACGGCTGTACCCTTTCCAAGGCTGAGGCTCATTTAACAATCAACCATATGCTCAGCCTTTTGTAGTGCCAAGAAAAGCTGAAATAGAATGTTATCTTCTGGAAATAGGAAAAAACCCTCCAAAATTATCACAAATGTTAGTAACAGAGTCCCTCAGCACTGAATGAATTTGAGGAATAGCATCCCTAGGAATGATCTACACTGGGATCCCATCAGAACACAGAGCTCTACAGAGCACCCATCTTCCACCAGATCAAGGCAGTCTGAAGGTATTTGTCCCGTGAAGTGATGCTGTCCTCTCAGTGCTAGTGTAGCCTTTGCCTGTTGCAGGGGAGATGGGACTAAGTTCATGTATTTCCATTTAAAAACCATTCCAAACCCCGTAAAAGACCCACATAAACCCACTCTTTAGATTCCTGACAAACTGTCAGAAATTAGGTTTAAAAAGATTACTATAACAAAGCAGCAGCAGGGCCTCAAAAGGTCACTACAACAAGAGAACAACCAGAAACACACTGACCACCATCATGAACAACCGCAGCAGAACAACCTTCCCTCAGTTCTCCCTGTGTCCAAAGCCCAACCCAGAAACTTCCTCCGTCACGAATTTTGTAGGAGAAATGTGGGTCCAATTAAGGAAAATCCATCTGCCAAATGCTTGATTTGTGGCTGTTTCCAGAGAGGCTGCTACAAAGAGAAACATTCCGGCTCCATGATAAAAACTTGGTTAGCTGCGGTAATAAATCAGGCCGCAGCACACATTGTTAGCAAAAGGCCACTTTTACTGAACCCTTTTTAGGTTTAATGAGCAATCCAAGCAGCCAACAAATGGGAAGGAGCCCTTGGTCTGCAATCCTCCTGGAAATCTCGCACTTACATAAACCAATTGTACCCGATTAATGCACCTCTCACACAGAATCCTTGTTATGCTTGGTCTGATTTTACTTCTTGTATTCACAATCAGTAAATTTATCACTGTTACAGTAACAGGACTCCTAGGATGTAAGAGACTGTCAAAATCTGGCCAACCACATCACATGAACCCCACACTTACTGAAGTTAATGCAAACCCCTTGGTCCACAAAAGGTCTCTTCTCAGTCACTGTAAAATCCAATGCCATGAGAAACAACCATGTTTCTTCTGCAAACATAAGCTCTGCTTCAATGTAATCAGTGTGTTTTTCTAACACACCACTTTGGGCAATCCCCCAGATGTTCTCTATAGAGAAAAAACAGTTATCCAAGGTTTTCCAAACCTGGAATTCTCTCAGGTTTCACACTTGCTCTGAACACACACCCAGAGCCCATGACAACCGCAAACATCTGCCTGCCCATGGCCAGGGGAGCACTGGTGGATGGTACATCAACCTGAGATGGAACCCCCATTTCCAAGCTGTCAGCTCCCCCCAGCACACAATAACCCCACTTTAGAAGAGCAGCTCTGTGAGACCCCACTGGAAACCTGCTGCTCGCTTTGTGCCACGGCAAGGTATGAAACCAGCCCTTATGGGCACAAAATCAGCAAGGTGATTCCCAACAGCGAAACGTTCCGTGACTTTTCCCATGTTTCACATTATTTCCCTGTTTTCCTTTGTCATTAAACTCACAACTGTATAAATCTCTCACTCTTGTAGGATGTAATCCTTTTCCATTTTAAATTTCCATGATGCATTTAAGTGCATGCAATACTCAAACACAGGATAAAAAGCACAGATCTGCTTCTTTATATCCTATTCTCTGCTCTACCCATTCCCCCAGTCAGCTGCCTGTACGTGTACATGCACATTATCCATACGCATCTGCTGTACATAGCAGGATAACCAGGACATGTAAGAGAAGGAAAAATAGAGAAACCAAGAAGCACGACACAGCACCAATTCAGATGCACAAAAGCCAAGTCACAGAATCATTTATGATCTGCTGCAGGTCAGTATTTCAACCTGGAGTGTTCTGACTGCATTTATTGCACTATTTATTTCTGCTATGGCATCTCCTGCAGAAATCCTACACAGCTCCAGACCAGAGCACTGTTACAATGGGAATACCCATGAGCAAAGGAGCGGTCTGTGATCAGTCAGCTTGGATACAAGATGGAGTCAAGAATCAAATATTTAAGAGGCAAATATTCCAATACCAGATGCTTCCTTGAAACAGTTCTTGGGTTTCAGGAAAGACAAGGAAGCACAGCAGAAAATGCAGGAGAGAGACTGAAAGGACTCCAGCCCTTTCACATAGAGAAGCGAACGCATTGTGCATTTTAGCAGACGTGGATGGGAATGTTCAGGAAGATAAAATTATCTCCTGTAACCCAAACCCTCTCTGCATGGCTGAGAAGCCCAGCTGCTGCTTTTCTTACACCTCTCTGAGAGCAACAGGACCTAAGGGCAAGGTCTTCTGCAGAAGGACACTCGCTTTCATTACAGACCTGACACTACTATGAAAGCCAAGGGTCTAAATCTTGCTGTCAAAAGCCATCACATGTCAGATGGTTTCCTCCACATCAGGGCATGTCAAGGTATCACAGATACAGCATTTCTGACTGACACCTGCCTTTCATTTTCAGTTTCTAAATATTGATATAAGCAAATCTTTGGGATTTATTCAAGGCTGCCAAATGCTACCTCTCCTCTAACCCACCCTTTTCAGCTCTACACTGGAAATGCTCTACAGCCATTCACTGAATCCCTTTAAAGAAAAGTTGCAGTAAATGTGGCTTTTCCTGAAGGACCCTGCCCAGCAAGCTCCAGGCTCTAGTGCTGGGAGGACAGGGAAATAACAAGGCTTAATCTGGGAAAATGATTCTGGCTGCAGGGCTGGCCAAAACAGTTAATTCCCATGCTCGATGCTGCCAATGCATAGAAAGAAACAAAACTCATCTAGGCAGAACACAACACTGTCTGATGTGCCTGTCCTTTGAGGGAAGCAGCAGCACTGGAGGCACATCCCCGGTTCCACTGGCTTGTCTTCCATACGGAACACAGTGCCCTACTTTGAGCATTTGTGAAAACTGCAGCACACAAATCAAATCAACTCTTGTCTTCCTAGATAGCAGCCCCTGAAATATTACTCTGCACTGACCAGCACAGTCCTTCTACCTGCACAATCCAGAAAGAAAAAGATTAGAAGGTCAGGCAAGGAAAAATCCAGATTAACTCTTGTCATTTGCAGGCTTCAGAAATTCACAGCCCCTCCGGTGAATAAGTACAACTAAACCAAGTAAAAGTTGTCATTGCTTTTAAAAGTGAAACATTTACTTAATGGATTCTGGAGTACCCTCTTGATATATGAAAATGCCACTACTACAAATGGTTACATCAGCCTATGTCCAATTTGGCATCCTTTACAGACACACACTTTTCTTGGCCCTTCAGTACTTCTGTGTCATTCCCCGAAATGATTCATGTAAGGTTGAAAGCAAGCCACTAGTTTGTTTCTGTGTAATGGAGTCTGTCTTACCCAACCATGACCTTGATCTGCATGTGAATTTACACGTAAATTTACCTAGAACGTGTGCCTGTCTCACGCACACAGTGACATAAAGCTGCACGGACATAAATAGATACAAATCCACTACAGAGCCTCTGTACTTTCTAATTGAGCTGAGGAATAAAACCAAGGTCTCATTTCTCCTTTGTATCACTTGCATTTGCTCCAGCACTGACCATCCCATGTCAAATGCTTCATTCGACCCATCTGCACATTCCCTGCAACACATCCCTCCTGGACTGAAAGATCCTGTCATGGCTCAGACAGAAAAAGCAGCTTCGGCCACATGCTGAGAATCCATCTCAGTGTAGTGATGGCAGTGAAGGGCTGTGCTGAAGACGTGTGTGTGCGTGTGGAAAGGGGAGAGAGGGATTTGGGATACTACGGTTGCTATTGTTCTACGTTATTGTTCACACAGTGTCTAATGTGATGTTCAGTGTAGTCCAGTGTGTGAGCATCCTTCCCCTCCCTCCCTCACCTGCAGCAGGCGGCTTTGGCTGCTGCATCTATGTGCTATTTATATGCTGGTGCATCAACTTAGGATTTACTGGGGAAAAGAAAGCAGAGCAGCCGGGCTTCTCTGTGCATGTTATTTAGCCCGAAAAGGCAGGGCTTGCACCGTGTACTCGCCAACAGATTAAAACTACCCCTCTTGGAAATTAAGCAAGTCTACTTCTATCACAGATGTGGCCCTTGCTCAGAATAAGATAAGCAGGATATTAACAAGACCTGGAAAAATCAATATCCTCATTCTCTTCCACACCCCCTCCTCCCCACCCTCCAAGAAACGTCCCCTTACCTTTCATTGTCCACACTCCTGAAGCCAGGTAAAATGTGCCGGAAGCTGCTGTTCCTATCAAGCTTCGGTTGGCTCTTTGTCCTTTTGATGGAGCCTTTGAGCCGCCGGCTGAGGAACCCCTGTGGGGTGAGACAAGAATACTAAATTACAACCCAAAAAGGGAGAAAGGGAGCGCGAGCCCTGGCCCTGCTCTCTTGCAGCGGGTGCAGCCAGGCAAATGGTTCTCTCCAGCCGCCTTCATGTGCGGCCGCCAGCAGCGCAGCTCCTCGCAGCCAACATCTGCTCCCAGCGCTTGCCGGGGCCGGGCGCTGCGTCGGCGTGAGACTCCCCGAAGCCTCCGTTTCCCTGGCAACCATCAGCTCCCATAAAAATACTGTCTGAAAGACAAGACTCGCACATTGCAACTCCTGACAGGAGCAGAGGCTGACGCCGGGCTCCGCCGGCCCAGCCCGGCCGCCCCATCTCGCGGGCTCGGGAATGAGATGCTCTTCGCTGGGAGACAGGCAAGAACTTCATTACCTGATCGAAAGCCTCCAGGTTGTCAGCCATGGTGGCAGGGCTGCATTCAGGTGTTTGAGCTACACATAAAACTATTCTATAGAGGCTAAACACAGCATCCGGGCTGGGCAGCTATAGGCACTATCTTTACGGAGGAAGGAACTGAACGCAGAGTGCCTTCTCCGCCGTGCCTCCTCCCTCATGGAACATAAGTCACGGATCCCGTAGCGCTCCACAGCAAAGCCAGCTTTAAGCATTTTAATAGCAAAGCTTCTAAAGTCTTATTTGCTTATTGTTAGGGGTTAATGTTCTACATAATCTGAACATTACATTTAATCTCTTCCCTAAATAAGGCAATAAAAGTAGAATACTACTGTAGTGTCCGGTGTTTACAGTGCCCAAGAATAGTCTTTTAGTGGGTCAAGCATAGTAGCTGGAAAAAGCACTTTAAAGGGAAACCAGGATTTGAGGTGAAGCCTAAAGAATTGTTCCTTTTATGCATCATCACACCAAAGAAATAAATCCGCTGGATACAAACAACTTGGCAAATCCCTGCACAACCTGAGGTTCTGCATGCACCACTCCCCTTCCCAATCCCCATGAAAGGGTATATGATATCCCCTGGATCAGGCACAGATTTTAACACGAGTAAGGACAGAAATATGAGAAGAATGGGTATCTTTCCACTGGGTACTATGCCAGCATCCCAGATATACCCACAGAGCACTCCTCCACTCCAGGTGGAGTCTCAGTAGCTTCTCCAGTCAACACTAAGGAATGGATACAGGTCATGTAGCCTTTAGTAGCTCCCTTTTACAAATGAATACCCTTTATATGTCTTGCAGGAAGATAATCACAGTCTAAGTTACATTCAGCCTGTCATTTGTTCATGCTATTTAAACACTCCTTCCCCACCTAGGACATTCATGGGTCACATTCTGTTTTTCTCCGGTTGCAAAATTCCCTCAGGCAGTGTGCACGGCTCTCATTATGGAAGTGACTTTCCTGTTTGTAAGTGCACCAAGAATTCAAAATATCTAACCAAAGGTGTTTCACAGTTATTAAGTGCCACCTTCCTTACAAATGAAGTATGTAACACACATCCATGTGAACTAAATATTTCTCCAGGAGCTGTTTGATGATTGAAAGAGCATGATGTATGTAACACAAGCCATCAGGTGACACACACTGCACCTTACACAAAGCCAGTGCCTAAGATAACAAAGGCCTTTTCAGAAGGCTTTTGTCCATGAGAAATTCCTTTAGAGAATTTTTATACAATAGAGAATCATGACAATGGAACAGCAAATTCAAGGATTTGCATTGTCTGCAACATTGCTAAGATATTACCCTCGGTACTCAGACCCTAGCCAGCCCTGTGCTCACAATATCAACATGATATCAGCCTCATACTCATGTTATCAACATGATTATCACCCCCATACTATGATATCAGCCTCATACTGGTGTTATTGACATGATATCAGCCTCACACTATGATGTGAACCCTTCATGCTCTTGTTTCTCTGGCTGGATCAGGTCTCTGGTTGCTTGCTCTGGAGATTATCCAGTATTTGCTGTGAAGGAAAAGAGCTAAAATACGCAACTGGCCAATCATGCAGGAGCAAGAGTGAAGTTCCTCCATCACCGCAGCATAGTCACAAATGTGTCATCGTGTTACCATGTTACTTCACATCCAGTCACAGCTTTGAATTCTGGACTGGGAATTTGATAAGGAAAAAACCAAATACCTTCTGCAGCAGATGCTGATCACAGCTTTCTCTCATCACCTTGCATTTCACATCTCGACAACTGTTAGATGATTCGTGCAGGATTCAGAAATGAGAATGTAGGGCTGCGGTTAAGGCATTACTTTCCTTCTGCTTCCCATTGTTTTTACATTCCCTGCTACTAGAAGAAGATCACACTGGGCAATTTTCAGCTTTCTCTGGTAGCTTCCTTGGGAGAATGAGATGTCAGAGATTTTAATGCTGATAAATGATGCTGCTATAGCAATACTTTGCACCTCCATAGTGCGTACCAGGGATCAGAAAGTCTAATGTGTGAATTACAATCTCCTGCAATTTTTAGAGGGGATAGGAAAAAAGAGAAGAGTTGGTCTCCACAAAAACAAGAGAGAGACAACCCGACCTGGGGTGTGACTGCCGTGCTTTCCTGCTGAGATCATAAGAACATCATCATCCATTTCTTCTTCATTTATGACTTTAAAGCACACTTGATTCTGATCTCCAGACAAATGAGGTTAATCCTACACGATGAACATTGCCTGCTCCTCTAGCCTAGCTGCATTCTTGGGTGTTCCAGTAATTAAAGTAGTGCCTTTTCTATTATATATTCTTCAAATGCTTTAAAGTTTACACTGAGAGCTGTCTAGGGCAGAACTGTGTCTTCCTATGTGTGGGCAGCATATACCAACAGCAAAAATAGCTTAGGAAAGATTAAATTACTAACTCAGGGAGGTTCCATTCAGAACAAGTTAATAGACTCTCTGAAATGACAATAAATAGAAACCTGTAGAGCCCAAGCATCCCTTCAGAATCTGCCACAGCAGAAAACCCTGAGATGCCCCATCCAAAGCCCACAGAGGAGTGTGGCACAGAACTTAAATAGCCTAGCAAGAAAAAGACAGTGCAGTGATTTCACTTGTTGAAGTCAAGGGCATTGCTATTCCTGTTGTGTTCCTGACATCCTCAAGTCTGGAATACAATAGCTCTAATCAGAAGAGCTGAATGAAGTTATATTAAGATACAAGGAATGAAGGCAAAAAAACCCAAAACAAATCCTTTTGAGGAATGGCTTAATAACAATCACTGCTACTTCAGCTAAAGAGGAAAGCACAATTCAAACCAGGACAATTCGGTCTGCTGGGATCTGGGTTGTTGTTTTTTACAGATTTGGACAAACCCATCTTGCTTGCCATCATCTTGCTGCAGATGGAGGAAGATGGGACTCTCATTAAAAATTTTCCTGCTTATCAATTGTGTCATTTCCAAGTACTTAAGAACCTGGAAATAATCTTTTATTATAATTACAATCTTTTATTATGTTATGATATTTGAACATTTTTAATGTTATATCACTTCCAAAGCATATGCACAAACTCATCAGTCGTATGCCTCTGAGGTGCAAGAGCTATGGACTTCCACCCACCCTGGGCCAATGACGAGCACACTAGAAAGAAGAGAGAAAAGGGAGGGGTGCAGAACTGAGCATTAATGACAGCAAAATCCTGAGCTCTTATTTTATTAAACATAAAGTACTGATGCAAGTCTTGTATCTGGCACTGACTCCCCCACCATTGATGTTCATTTGCAGTGAACCCACATGATAAAGTTTGGAAGATAACAAATCAGCACCATGGAAACATAATATATATGAAATTTAAATATAAATATATCAGTAAATCAAGGTGGATGCATCACAAGCAGCTTCCTGTGGAAGAGCCCTGGCAGCTCTCAGCATGTCCTGAGCAAGAGAACAGGGGTTGGCCAAGCACACATGGGAAAGGGTGAGGGTTGGCACAGCGAGTTAGAGTGCACTAATGGGAGCACTGAAGAAAGCAGACAGAGGTCCTGCTTTATGCTCTCATCCAAAGAGCACACAATAAACAGGGTATCACAAGAATGAGTGAACAGATGGGGTTATTTTCATAGTTCTTCCATAGCTTTTTGTTTCAGTTCAAGTAAACCAGAGGACTTGAGAAGATGTCAGGAATTTTTTCACTACTCAGAATAATGAAACTGCCACGAATAATTACTTGTCGTGAGTCTCAATGTGTAAAGCAGTATTTTGTATCTGATGCCCATTTTTTTTTTTGTAGTATATCAGGGATAAGCTTATAAATATAAAATTTGGAGTAAATCTTTTCTCCTAGACCCATCCTTATTTGAGGCTTTAGAAGCTTAGTTTATGTTTTTATATTAAACTTAATTCTGGAATCAGTTCTTTTCCTGCTTTTGCTCTTCCACAGCACATGGGAACAGCCTTTTACTGAGGCTCTGCTGGATGGATAATTAATAGTTGTATTTGTGACCCAAGTAGAGGCTTGCCAATGCTAAGCATCCTATTATAGCCATGAGTGTACAAGGTGAGTTTACCTGTCTCTACAATTACCAGTGTTAGCCTTAGCTTTCAAATTAAAACAGGAACCTTTTTGGGGCAGCATCTGATACAGTTTGTTACCAGGTAAATGCACCAAAGTGCCCACCTCTACTATTGTCTGTGTAGAACATGACTGCATTGAGCTACAACAAGAAGTGCATAGACTGAAAAAACACTGAGTTTAGGAATCAAATGTCTCTCAAAGCCTAAGAACAGCAGTAATCCAGTGAGTGGTCTCCTGGCACTGATACAAGGAAGGAAGGGAATTGCATGTATAGTGCTGACCTTTATGGATCAAATAGTTTTTATTTGTTCAGTGTATAGAGGCATGTGCATGTAAGTATCTGTATCCCTTCAAAGACTTCATATATCATTTATTATTGTCAGCTATTTTGAATTGGACTTCCAAGCTATAAATTGTTTTCCCACCATCCAGTTCTCCTCTTGTCAGACATGATCAAGGGCTCTATTCAGGAGGTGACCCAATGGATAGCCCTGGTGAAGTCTCCTGCCCCAAAGAGTGCACATCTAGTACATGCAATATCCAGTTCCATGGCAGGGACACCTTCCACTACACCAGGTTGCTCCAGGCCCTGTCCTACCTGGCCCTGAAATGCACACACAGACTAACATTACTCCTTCTGTTCAGATGAGGCTGAACACATGACGTGGTTCAACTGCGTGAAAAGTCTCTTGGTTTCTCTTTCTCAATCTCATTTCCAGACCTCAGGACCCTCCCCAGCCACATTCTGAGTCTCTGAAGAAACACACAGATAAGGTGAAGTAAAGAACTCTCACGTGTGAGAATAAGAGCAAGTGACATCCACCCATGAACCACCACTTCCCCTGACTGATGTTACTTTCAAACACTGTTCTATCACGATAAGGAAAGTCCCTCTGAGACACGAGGGTCTTGGAGTTAGGATAAACCCCAAAAGAACAAAAACCAGCTGCAAAAACATTGCGTGTCCAGTGAGAGACGGCAACAAAACCTCAAATCCTCCCGCTCCACACGCAGGGCTCAGACTTGTGCTCTGGCACCCATTGTCAGGGAGTAAACACAGAGATACCGGACTTCAGCGCACGAGAGGGTATGTGTGTGAGCCAGGCCATAAAGCAGTCCTGGAATGTGAGAAACAGCTCGTGTTGGTAAGTGCTGCTTAGCAACACTGCCCTTCTACGGCAAAGAGATTAATCAAATTTGCAGTGTCGTTGGAAACACTCGGTTCAGTCCATTTGTAAGATCAGATGGAGAGGCACTGAGGCCCACAGGTCACCAAAGGGACAGTGTGGGTCTCTCTAGGTCATGAAACCTGGAATTACGTCGAATGAGAGGCACTGAGGGTTAATTATGAATACGGCAAATCTAATACATGGAAGTATCAGCAAATCACAGACAGAAGCAGCAATAGCTTCAGCACGTAACATCTCATCCTTTTCCCACCTCAGGCCAAAAGAGGATTGCTGCTTATGGTCTATTCTTGTAAAGATTTTACCTGTCCTGCTGAAAAGATCTCGGTCACAGGTTCTTCTCCCATTGCACACAATGGGAGCTCTCAGCGCCAGGGAGCTCAGGACATTTCCCTATGTCCTGGTCACAGGTTCTTCTCCCATTGCACACAATGGGAGCTCTCAGTGCTGGGGAGCTCAGGGCATTTCCCTATGTCCTGGTCACAGGTTCTTCTCCCACTGCACACAATGGCAGCTCTCAGGGATGGGGAGCTCAGGACATTTCCCTCATATTCAGCTAAATGTTTCTTGGCAGAATTTCCCTCTGCTCCTTTTCTGCTCTTTTCTAGCAGGGAAAGATTCCTCTCCAGGCTCTGAAAATGTCCCCCCCAGCCAGCACACTCCCCTTAGTCCCTGACCAAGAGAACTACCAGAAACTTTCAGGCAAGCCAAGGCCTTACAGTAAAGTAACAGGAAACTTGGGACTTCTCTGTCTGCAGTTCCCAGCTAGCACCGATGACTTGTATACAGCATGCACATGGAAGAGGCAGGATGAAGGAATGCACCTCCAGGAAGGCTCCAGAACACGACTGCAGTTCAACAGCCATTGTTATCCAGGGATCACCTAATTCTCCAATTTGGATTCCTTTGTTCACCTATTAAAACACAACCACACCGCTCTGGAGTATTTGTTCACAGTTCCATAATCATCACACTGTCAACATCTCCCATCTGAACAAGACAGATAAATATTCTGTAGGAAGACAGGAGCAGGGTAATTGAGCAACCAGGGATGAATGATGCAGAAACAGAGATACAGGTAGAATGCAAGGAACTCTGAAGAACAAAACCAGTTGTTTACCCGGAGAGAGGAGCGACTGGGAGAAACCTGCCTAGATGAAGCCAAGTGAGGATGTCACCTGGATAAGGATGTCAATGGAGTGAAACAAGTTTCCTATTTAACCATCCCAGAGGACAAGCCGTTCATATACACAACTTCTTTGCCTTTAGTGAGAACAATCCTGATGGAAGCAGAGCACCTCCTGTGCAGGGCTGGGCAGCACCAGCTCCCCAGTGCTCAACAGAAGTTAGACCAGGTAACACCCTGCAGGAGCTGCTTGCCAGCTCCTGGAACCAGGCTTGCTGTGGCCATCCCCAGACCCTGCTTCTCCTTGGAATGCTGGAAAAGAGACTCTGAGCTTTGCTTTCCTCTGTTCTTTCTCTCCTTAGAGAATGGTGCTCAAATTATATTTCTGAGCATCTTCAGTCCCCTAGAACAAAGCTGTCAGTGCTGAGCAGGAGTCAAAACCAAGGGCTGGCAACCACCATGGCAGGTTGTAATTGCAGCAGAGGAAAAACTGTGTCCTGACAGCCTCAGGACTAAGCAAAGTGCCTGATAGTCCCTGAAGATCCCAGCAGTGCCTGGGTGAGAAGAAGGATTCACACTGCACATGAAGCCTGCTTTCTGCTGCAGTTGTACCAGTCATTTAGACAGCAAACACAATGCTCCACTTTATCCATATTCTGGGACTTGTTACTGCAAAGAGGAAAAGTGAGTAACATAAAACGACAGACACTTCTCTATGTAAGGTTGTAAGAAACAAACTAATCCAGCCATAGTGAGGCTCATCAAGGAAAATTCAAGGGAACTTCCCAACATCTCTACGACCTCTAGAAGAGAGCCATTCTTACTGGTACTTGTGAAAAGAGAAAAGTAAGGCATTTAACCTTAATGGTTAAAGCAGGCTGACCTTATTTGGAGCTTATTTGGATCAATTTGGAGATTGAGTTTCATACAGCCAGGAAGGAGAGGAGAATACCAACATCTAACAGTCTGCCAGGGGTTGTCATGACTCCATTTCCCTTTATCATGTAACATGGGGAAGCCCAGAATCCTTTTGGTAGAGATGAATTGTCCCTCCTCAGAGCATCACAACCAGAACGTGCTCATTTCCCCAGTTTAGGCACCGAGAAGGGTTTATTTTCCTACAAAGCTTAGATGTTTATTATTTGTTTTACTGCAGGGAATTGCCTGCCTGTGAAACCAAGTCTCTGGAAAGGCCGGCTGTCACGTACATCCTGTGCTCCATCCAGGTCATTTCCGAGACAGTATTTTAATGGCTTCTCTCTGATGTACACCCTTGCTCATACAGTTCAGATCATGTAGCTCTGAAAGGAAGCCTTGCATGCAGTGTGCATCTGCAAAACCTTCCTCCGGAGCCTGGAGGAGCTCTGCTCGTGCCTTGTCTGTGCTCAGAAAATGCCCATTCTCACTTGAGGGATGGCAGACATGCCTGCAGTGATTCCAGGTGCAGCTTCTCAAACAGCACAGCTATTACACACCCACAGCCAGCATCCTGCTGGGGCAAACACCCGGTTTTCCAGCAAATACCCAATGCAGGATAGAAGGGCAGAGATAGAAAAGGAATTCCCACATTTCTAAGAAATCCCACAGCAATTTTCTATGCACTTTTAAAGAGAACCAACCTCACTGGATTAGAGTCATGAGAGTTTAAGTGACTTCAAACACAATCTCCACATCCAGGAGATACACATCTGAAGCGTTACTTCACACTTTGAAAACTCATCCTATGAGTACACAGACTTCAACTGTTTATGATGCAGTTTTCAGCATTTGACTTTCAATAAATACAGTAAGTTTCACATTTACAGCCTCCCATGTGCTGTACAAGCAGGAGATTGATTTTACAACAGAGAGCAACAGATCCTAATGTTTCTGAAACCTCAGGTATGGGGAGAAGGAGTGCCTCTGAGATTAAAAGGGATAATCCCCAGCTGGGAGAAAATTATTCACACTCCTATAAAGCTAAACTTTTACAGTACCTTTTGTAGCATAATAATGACTTAAACACTCAATAGCAGGCGTGATCATTACATTCACCCTGCTTTTCAAATGTAGTTGTGATTTAGCTGAAGATAAAGTAAAGAATTAATGGGACACGGTAGCAATGTGTCTCTGGACGCCTGGTGATCCCATTCAGGCATGGAAACCAACCAAACTCTGCAAAGATTCATAGTTTCTATCACTGAGACTTTTTATAGGAGGCAACCAAGGGAAAACACCTGCAGGTTCTTAAGACTTCAAGCCTGTGCACAAAGTACTGGCATATAACTACATAAAGGGACCTGCTTGCTGTGATAAAGTAATTCAGTGCAAGGCACATGGCCATAAACATCCAGATCCACAGTCCCTTGGTGCTTCTGCTGTGGTCTAAGAAGCCCAGGAGGCTTCAAAAGCTGCACTTCGGAACCTTTACTGCAGGCAGAACTTAGCTCAACACCTTTAGACCAGGTACAGAACCTGGGTATGAAGAGTTGGGATAAACCAAGCTGCTCTTTGATTTCAGGAAAAGAGGGTATCTTTTCATATAAAGCAGATTAACTTAATTCTTTTACAATATCAGAAATAAGAATGTGCCTTTTAAAAGACAATCCATAGGAAGATCCAAGCTTCAGCGAGCTTACTGTCCAAGAAGGGTCAGAGAACCGAGGGAATGCAGGTACAGGTGGAATAGCAGGTAGGGAATACTGTCAAAACAGATTCTTTTGGTAGGTCCCAGAGGAAAGGGAAGGCAGAGGTGTCTAAGTGACTTGCTACACTGACTATATAGCAGATAAGCTGCAAAGCCAGGATTACTTCTCCAGAACGCTTCATTCCTATACCAGCACTCTAACCAGTCAAATATATTGCCATGCCAGCAGTCTAACCAGTCAAATGCATTGCCTCATGTAAAAACATGTACCAAAGATGAGCAATAAACACGCAGGGGAGACGAGAAAGCCATCTCCATAAATCTGTTTGCATTAATGTTCTCTTTTAAAGTCCACTTTTCCTATATGATAAACTGTTTCACGAGCGTGTTTCATATGTGCTTTCCCTGCTTTGATTGATGGCCCTGGAGCAGCACACAAATGTCATGCTGTATCTAGTCATCAGGCATCTCCCTCCTCATTTCCATCTGAAACCTTCAGAGCAGAGCAAACACTGGAGGAGATAACCCCATTTTCCACAGTATTGATGACCAACTCGAAGTCTACAGAAAGGCATCGGCATCAAGTCACTGCATTTTCATTGACAAATCTTGTGTGCTTTTAATAACACATTTCCTAGCAAACCAGCTGCTAGGCCGATAAATCTGCAAAAAGCAGTTGGTAGATGATATGTTTAGAATAAAAAATTATTATTATCCTTTGAATGCAGGGATTCGTTGTGTAATTTTGCAGTAAGAGTTACTCATTCAAATATGAAACTCATGTTTCAGGCAGATGCTCTTGGCTCCAAAGCCTTTCACCACATTTCTGAAGCTTAAATTGGAACATTTGTATTCAGCCATAATTACAGCTGCAATCAAACAAAAATGTTAGCTTTGGTAAAGGTATGGGGGATACCAACTGTAACACATCAGTTGTGGTTTTTTTCTCTATCTACCTTTCTAGACAACTTCAGTTCCAGACAATGGGGAAATATTTAAGATGAAGCTCATTTGTCCTAACCTCACAATTTATGAAATGAGTATTGCTTGCAGCTTTGGGAAAAGGATAAAAATTACAGGGAAGGGGTACATGGAACACACGCATGGCACGTACAGGGGTTACACCAGCCTTGCTCTCAGGAGTCTTTCTATCCTTCATGGCACATAGATCAGACAGTATTTCGATTAAGAAAGCTGAGGACTGTAACAGGCAATAACCCTTAGGAAGGGGTAGAAAGAATCTTTCTACCTGAAATGATACCACCAAAAAATGGAGAACTTTAGGATGCTTGTAGAAATCTGTAAAAGAGTTCTCAAAATCTCAAGGTCCCCTCCCAATTAAAACAGAAACCAGAGGCTGGAAATGCTCACCCTGCCCTTTGAGACTGGAAGCCTCTCCCTGCATCTCTATGCAAAATAAAGCTGAAAAGCACCCAGCAGCTTTTCCTGCTCCAATGAAATCACAAATATTCAACCATCAATTTAAACTGAAATGAAAAAAACAACACAAGAACACTTCCTGCTGCTTTTCTCCACCTTTACTCCTTTCCTTCTCCTCCTAACCTTGTACCTTGTGTCTGATCTTTGTGTTAAGGTGGTGAAGTGTGTGATGTGGGGTAGCACTGAACTACCCAGCTGACAATGAGGTTGCCCGGGACACTCACATTGAAAGTTTGCCAGGGATATAAACCCAAAAGAATGGCCTGCAAGGACTGGAGGCAAAGGGAAGTTCATTGCTGCTTATCCCTCAAAATAACAAGACAAACACTAAGTAGCAGACCCTATTTTTGGGTCTTAGCAGTGATTATTTCTTGCCTAATTATTAGCAGTGGATTTACTATCTTTAAAGCGGAATATTGTCACCCAGCAGGAAATTTCAATTCTATCAGGCAGCTTTAAGTCTCGTCCATTTATTCCTTAACAGGTTTGGACTCAATTGCTAATTATCAAGGAAAGCTTCACCCAGAGCTGGTCTGACACCAGGAGGTGAGCATGGCCTGTGTGCTGTTCCTGGTTAGAGCAGCTCTGGGCCAGTCGTGCAGTGCTCCGAGTGCCATTTCCTCCTCTACCTGCTATTAGCAAAGCTTCGATTACCATTTGTAAATCTTTTCAATGTCTACACTTGACAGGCAGGTACAGAACACCAAGCAAGGTGTATATATATATATATATATATTGAAGTATAGGGGTGCATTTCTGACCCTGTTCTTCTGAAAGGGGCCCGCAGTGCTCACAAGTTAATGGCTGCAGGGATATGGGGCAGCCTTACTTGGACATGCTGATATTCCATCCCATCTTGTTCCATACCACATGGCTGTTCCCCAAGTATGTCTAGAACCATGGTCATGCCTGCTCCCAGTGTTAAAGCAGATAATCAAGTACTAAGTAAGATCAGTACAGAAAGGAAACTAACCCCAGATTCCACCCATTTCTGCATAAGGCAGATGAACACAGACCTGGCTGCACCTTTCCTTACACTACCTGCATGCCCAGGACAGCGGCTGCGGAGGTCAGCGCAGCTCAGGCAGACACTGCTGCGGTGCTGGCAGGAGGCAGAGTGATGGAGCATCCCCTCAGGGCTCCAGCTGCTCCCTGAGCATGACAGGAGTCAACAGAGCCCAGCACGTCACAGCCTGGAGCACACACTTGGGCCAAGCTCCCACGAGTTGCAGGGGCGCAATGGGAACCTGATCCTTCACTGCAAGCGGGCCAGGCTGTCACATCATGGGAAGTGTGTGGATATGATCCTGTGAGCGGCAGGGAGGGAGGGAGGAGACCCGGGCGAGCAGGGGCAGGTCCTGCTGATCCCTTGGAATCCCGTTCCGCAGAGCTCCATACGTGACTTCACAGAGCGATGAAGGAAATAAAGAGGTGAGGAGTTCTGCAGCTGATTTCCGTGTGCTTTGAAGAATGTTGCAGGTAAGAGATGATTCCCTGTAATTATGTGGGAAGATAAAGAGAGGAAAGTTGCTGGCAGAGCGCCAGGCCCAGGAACACCTGAATACCTCAGGAAAGGCTTCACAGTGTTCATCATCCCTCTCCCAAATGGTCCTCGATGCCTGAGCCATGACTATCACTGCTCACAAGGAATAAAAGAGTGTGGGGAGGACAAGTACAGTCTGCTTATCAGGGTGCAGTGCTGAGGAGAAGTGACAGCATGAAGGAGAAAGTGAGGCTGTTTCCATGGTAACTAAGTTTGGGAAAAGTATATGGAGATTAATGTTATCCCAACATGTGTGTTTGCACACAGAGCCACAGCAGTAGCCAGTTATTCACCTGCAAGTATCATGAAACCATGTAATTAATCACCATGAGACCACCCCAGACCTGCAGCTTGAAGAAGCTGTGCTTGGTTTGGAACAACAGTGTCCCCACCTGGAGAAACACTCTCACACGAGGCAGCACCAATCTGGGATGTGGACGGGAGGAAGAAACCCCCACAACAACTTCTAAGTGATGTAATTTAGCAGCAAGTGCCATAAGCTTTTCCATACCTGTGGAAGTTCAGTCCAACACTTCCAGAGGGTGAACAAGGCAGACAAAGTCACTTCCAGATGGAACAGAGTATCTCTTACAAAGTCTCCTGTCACAGCAGCCTAAGTTCTTAACAAAGTAAGTACGCAGCCATCTATCACACTGCAAGTCCAAGACGTTGTGGCTCAAAAGATGGTACATTATATATATATATATAATATACATATGTTACTATGGTAATAGTCGTGGCTATTAAAGAGAAGGGTTTAGACTAAGTGAGAAAAACCTGCCTCAGAAACTAGGTTAAAACTTGGTAGAACACTCAGCGTTAACTGTGCCACACGTTTCTATTCATTCCACTGCAATCAGCTTAAGATCTAAGTTATTACCTCACCATCTATGAGCTAAAGCAATACAAATTCCCAAATGGAAGAAGTTCAGAGATGAAGGTCCCGATTGAACGGACACTTGTGTTCTACCGGAGCTCTCTAAGAGATTCTAAGCACACTGTACATATTGGGTTTGTTTTCTGAAAGCACAATATCACTGCTATTGAAAGCAGGAGAAAGGGATGTGTTTATTATCCTCCCTTCTGCAGCTACAGTACAATTCTCTATCTGTGACCCAGAAACAAATTAAAGGCAGACTGTCAAGCTGTATATTTTAATGGGCTTTTCTGTGGGCTCGCAGCAATCTGAGAGCTCTGCAGTGCCTGGAGCCTGCAATAAATTAAAGCCTTTGTTTGTTTACTTTCTGCCTTTCATGCTTCCCCCAGAAATGAAACCGGGCACATCCATTTGTGTCCCTCCAGCCTGTTACTTAGTAAAGGGTCTTTGCATTTAGACTTCCTGGGAAGGGTTGGAAATAGCAGCACATTTTGTGTTGTAGCTGTCTGGAGATGAGCGAGAGGTGGCCACTGCTGTTCAACTCGTCCTTTGGAAATGGGAGACTCTAAAGGACTGATAACTAACCATTCTGCTGGAAAAAGCAGTGAAAGTTTGAGGTTAATTGTCTGTTTTTGCAGGGGGAATCCAGACAATTGCAATGTAAAATACAACAGAGCACCTGAGCACGTAGTAAATGGTGACATCGCCACACAAAATGCCAAACCAACGTGTTTCAGAGAGTTAAGGACAGTCATGTGGACAGTTTGAATCACTGTCACCATTTTAAATGATGCCTTGAGTTGTTTATGTTCCTTACCAGATGACCAGCAGCACTACTATGCAGTCACAACTCTTTTAGACAGATTCTGAAAGGTGGGGAAAGTCATCTCATCTTTCCATGCCTCAGTTTCCCCATTTATTTGAAGGCATTATGATAAGTTGCAACCCCACAGTGAGTGCAAGCTAGAATTCATTCAGATTGACAGAACAATTTAACAGCCTCAGATGAAAGGTGCTATGGCAGTGCCAAGTACTGTCACTGTGATTATCATTCAGCACATGCTGATCAGAAGAATGAAATGGGAATCAGCATTTCCTATTAGCCCCGCTTACGGCCTAAACTGTTCTTCCCATGGGCTCTCTACAGACCTGCTCCTACAGGAGTGGAGGAATGGAGGGATGCAAAAGAGTAGAAACATCCTGAGAACACCACAGGTTTCTCCCACAAATGCTTCCTCAGGCCTTCCAGGAAGAGGCACCTTGGAGCTCACTCTCATTCTTTCTCTGTCTCCAGTCTCCTTCCTGGTACAAGGATGTGATTTTCTGTCACAGCTATAAGGATGTGTCCAAGGATGTTCTGCCATCAGCCTTCTTTGCACCCTGAGCAATGCTCCTCTAAAGCCATTGGTTTTCATAGCCCCAGTGGGGTGAGGACGTGTAAACATTTGGAATAGCTACACAGAATCAATGGAATTGTGTTAATTTACACTCACTGCAGAGCCAGACAACCCGCTGAAATGTTTGCTTTCCCCTTCCTCACCTGAGAACAATGCACTGTTTGACTTGATTTTCCCTAGAAACACAAGCTCCCCTCTTAATCCACTGCCCAACAGTGGAGGCAAAAAGGTGACTTTCTCCCCTAGTCCTGCCAATGCTTTAGTGGTCACTGGGGCACAGCAATTCAGTGCTTCATGGCCATTTCCGTCTTGGTGGAAGCTGCATCCTGCAGATTAAAGAGGTTCCGACTGCACACTGTGTGGATCCTCACCCTTCAGGAGCCAACCAAGCTCTGTTGGTTCTCCTCATACAAAGCATCTAACAGATGCTAACAATACCAGGTCATCTCCCATCCCCTTCTTCCTGCCGTCCAAGTGCCAGCCTTGTTGCTGTCTGTACAGCCCCTGCAGAGCCCTGCAGCCTTTGCTGCCCAACCATGTCAGTCTGACAGCAATCAAAAGCAGCCCAACACCATGCTCCACCCCACAAGAACTAAAGCAGGATTCCTAATGCTCTTAAAGTGGCCTCAGTGTGTGAATGAAACTGCTGTGGATGAGCCCCGATGCCTCTTCCATTCTGTAAACGTGTCCTTCAGACAGCTACAGGCTCTGAAGAGGAGACAAGAGGAGACCTCCCTGGAACACATTCAGTTCAGAATGGGGAAAAAATCCATACTCGCCTTGCTGAGCCCTTTTCAGTGAAGCAGGTCATAGCACCATGTCTTTTATCCTGTCATTCCTGTCTCCTGCTTGATGCACATAATAAATCCACAGTGGGTTGAACTGCAGCTCTCTGCTGAAATCTGACAACCCCACATAGCTTTAACTGTGCTGCCTTCCAGTACTCCCCCAACTGGAACCTCTAAGTTTCCTTGGGAAGTTTTCAATCTACAAGGTCAGACTCACATAGCCACACATTTTGTATTTACAACCAGTTTCATTTTCTAATTCCTGTGCTAGGCAACAGTGAGTATGGAAAAAAAAAAGATGACCTTTTATGTCTCTTTCATGCTTTAACTACAGCTTATCCCATGTCTCAGAAGGTACAGGCAAAAAATTCAAGAGCAAAACCACCAAGAGATTTACATGAACAGGATGACTTGGAAGAGTAAAACAGAGAGCTCTAATTTCAATAACAAGCTATTGGAAATCTGACATAGGGTGCTGGCAGAGCCAGTGAAGAGCCAGGCACGTCTGACCTGGGAGCAGTGACTTGGGAGGCCAGAAAACCACTTACTCATTTTCACATGACAGGATCAAGCTTGTGAAGAACATTCAATTCTCTTGAAACTGAAGGAGGATTTCAGAGAAGTAATTAGGAGCAGCTTAGCTTGTGGTTAACACCAGCGCTGGGAATTAGAAAGCAAGAAATTCAGCTCAGGACATATTTCCTGCCTTTGCTGCATGATCAAATTGAAGTTACTTAACTTTTCCCTACCTCCGTCTTCCCAGCTGTAAAATGAGGGTGCTAACAAAGAGCCACCTTTGTGGAGAGCCTTGGGAATCCATCAACACAAGATGCTTTAAGAGTAACGAAGTCTGCATGACATTGTAGAACCCGACACAACAGACTCTGAGGGTCAGTCAGACAGAAACACAGTGAGATAGAAATAACTCAAAATGAGCTCCTTTTTCTTCCAACCCAACACTTCCAAGCATGTCCTGATCCAGAAACAGTGGCTGAGTTGACAGATACATTCTCAAAGTAATTTACCTCTTTCTTGCTGCCACTAACACTGGTTACCCAAATTCAGTTGACAGTTTAATGATAACAGCTTTAGGTTTATATGTTCCTACGTTCTTTAAATTCACTCCCTGGAAAAGGGGTATTTTAATGTATGCAGCCACAGAGCAAAATGACAGTAATCTTGCCTTCTAGTTGGAGTGGTTTAGTAAACAATTACGCTTCAATTAAAGATGGGGTGATCACACTGAGGGAAGCACCACTCAGTTTTCTAAAGGAAAACTATTATAATGCAATTTATATGACTGCTTTTGGGGAATAAAAGAGGGAAATGGTGTAGATTATGTGCAGGCAAAATCTTGGGAAAAAATCCTTTGCTATCTTGTCCACAGCAGCTTGAACCAGGATCCCATTATTTGGGATTATGTTCAGTGGAGAGGACTGCTAAAGGGTCACTCACTTTCATCTCTCCAGGAGTTTCCATTTGCTGGTATGTCATTAGTATTTAATACTTCATCTATCAAGGATTAAAAACAGGAGAGATGGAGGAATGCCTTAAGAGTAGTTTATAATGTATCACTGTAAATTCTGCTGTGTACCCAACCCAAACAGGCAGAAAATCTGCTGGGAAACAAGTTCACATTCCAAGCAGAAGACTAACTAAAACCTAAAATGATTTCCTATTTCTTTGCTGCTATAAAACCTCATTATTGAAGGGCCTGAAAGCAGCACAAGGACTGAGCCACAAAGGGAAGCTCCTGCTGCAGGACATCACACTGAGGTGCACAACAGACAAGAAGCAGATAATGGAGGAACATGAGAGAATGAGGAGATGATACTCCTTGTCATGACTGACGATGAGCCAGTGAAGAGGGTTTATACCACTGGGTTTGGCCTTTGCATCTTCTCTGAGAACTGTTGCTCTTCCAATCCAGCTCACACCATCCATCAGTGGACAGCCTGAGCACGCAGCTTGTACCTGCGGTGTGTCTGGGTTTTGTTTTGCTGATGGGTTTTTGTAGCCGATGTGGCTTCCAGCAGAAGCAGCACAGAAGTGTTTCCTGAGATCCTGGAAAGCAAATGATTGATACCAGAACTGAGGATTAAAGGTCTGGAGAGAAGGAAATCCTAAACTCCATCCAGCATTTCAGGGTAAGAGAGAGTGCACAGATGCTTCCTCAGACACAGCTCTGTAAGAAAGGCAGAGACCCATTCGAGCTGTTTAAAAACATTCAGACTACACACGTTAATGCTCTCTGTTTGGAAGGATTCTCCTTGCCCAGTCAGTGAGGTAGACGAACAGCCAGAAATCATTCTGGTTTCGTGATCCAGTCCCTCAGTCCAACTCTTCTGCACAAGTCCTTTGGCAATCTGGACTTCTGCTTGGCCAAGGATAACTGCAGAGCGAGCTAAATAAATCAGGCTTTAAAAAAAGCAGTCAATAGATGGCAGTACTCTAATGAGATGGGAGAGAAGTCATCCCACAGCAAGTCTCAGCAATCCCACCCTTGCTCTGATTCCCCTGCAAGGTGGGCAGAGCAAGAGGATTTAATTAATACCCAGCAGAGTTTCTCATCTTCTGGTGCCTGTGTTTGATAAAACACAACACATGCTTCAGGATTAACCCAGCTCACACCTTAAGCTATTTGGATTCGATGCAGAGAGGCTAAAAGCTTCTCTGTATTCTCCTGAAAGGTAAACATCAGTCAACAGGGAGGCTTTACTGATTGTCCCTTGGGCATGGAGGAGAGTCCAGCACTTGCCCTTGGTTCCACTGATGTCTACAGCTCTTGAGCATTATCAGCTCCTGCCAATTATCCATTCTCAGGGCACACAACTCTGGGTGACTACCTAAGAAGGCAACATTTAACTGACATCTCTCACTAAGTCAAGCCTCTGTCTTCCTTTTTCTATCCTTAGATATTGACTTTTACTGAAGCACTTGTTAATTAGGTCTCTTCCTTCAAGAGATGGAATCATGAAAAGGACAGGTCCCAACAACACCATTTAACTCTGAAGATTTCTCCTGCAAACATGTGCATCTCTTCCATAAATGTATGAGATACAATGAATTCATTAGAACCAGAAGTTCCCTGCTTATATGGAAGTTTTATACTGACAGGCACCAAATCTACTCATTTAGGCACTAATGCAGCAGTCAGAAAGGTTTCCTCTAGTCCACACAAAGCAACTGGGAGCGCAACACTCAAAATAGCTGAATCCAATGGCTCCTGAGCTTACGGCTCCCTTGGAGGCTCAGAGGCAGAAGGATGGAGATGTCAGGGAAGAACAATCAGCTGTAAAATATGAAAAGCTTACGACATCAAAACCTACAACAGCAGGCTCCAAAGTAATAATCCCATTACCACTAAACTAAAGCACTAATTACTATTCCCAGTGGCTGGAGTGGACTGACTGCTAATGTTGCTCTGGTTAATGAAGGAAGGTGAGGGAGAATATATTTCTAAAGTCAGACATCTGCTGAAATCTGGGCAGCCATAAAAACTGTATGTAATGAAGCCATTCATATTAATGGCAATAACATTCAGAGGGCTGAGCAGGAACAGAAATGAGATGATAGTGGATTGTAACTCACGGAAGACAAATGCTATGTATTATCCATGTGAATAACATTATCCATACTGAATAACAGAGCCAGTCAAAGCAAGCAACCACATTCCACATAGGCTGTTTCACTATTCAGAGCTAACCTGCTTAAAGACAGGACTAACATCTCTAAAAACACAGAGGAGGATATATGCCATTGGGAAAGGAATAAACAACGTTTTATTTTCACTGACTACAAGTACACTAAGAAAAATACTTCCAAATCCTCTGTCTTGTGAAGAATCCAGATTTTTCCTCTATTCTTTCCCTCTTTCATCAACAAGCAGTACATGGTTTAAGGTTCAATGATACACGTTGACTAAGATGGATAGGTTGTGATAAATGCAAAGCATGCAGCAGAAGCCTACCCAAGCAGCTTTACTGTGTGTCTGCCTGCTATGCTGAGTTTTGGAGCATATGTAACTGATAATCAATTCAGAGAGAGGGTGTATGGCTTGTGGACCAAGGGGGTTAGGAAAGAAGATTATTTTCCCTCTTGGCATTGAAAAAGATGCACCTTGCTTAGCAAAAAGGGTGATGGCACAAGAGGAATCAAACCAAAAGATGATCCCTCTCTGCTTTCACCTGATACAACAGGGAGCTCTTAGGAGAATAACTTTCATCCACTCCAGGAGAAGAAAAGCAAACACAACCCTGCAACAAATGCTTAAACACATCTCATACCCCATTGTTTTTCTGTTTCATTGTCTTCAGTCTTCGCCACATACTGTACCCACTCCAACACAGAACTTGGCTCCTGCCATCCACTCACTTTTGTCATTACTTCACTATTCAAATAAGACAGCACCAAAACCCACACTCTCATATTTTTGGTAGGTGTTTGCATATCATGGCTACAGAGTTCACCTCCACAGAGAATGTGAGGCATGCACAAACTTCAGGGCTTACAGAACTAAAGTAAACTCCTTGAACAAACTGCTGTTGATGATTCATTCACCCGTGCAAACGCTCTCAGGTGAACTGGGTGTGCTCAGATTTAGTTTAGATTGCACCATTGTCTTCCCTTGGAAATTCTGGTTCTACCTATCCAGGTTTGTTATGGAGTGCCTGAGCCAGGAAGGCAGGTGTGGCCTGCAGAGAAAACCCACATCCAGCAAAGCACCTCCAAGGCTGCTTCTTTGAATAAAAACACCTCTGTGCAACCTTACTGTACACATAGAGCAGACACTTTCCTCTTGACAACATGAGCTTCTGATTGCCTTGGCTGTCGCTCAGGCTGGGTACAGCCACCTCCAGCTGTGTGTAGTTTATGCTAGGACTTATGTTTTTAAACCTCCAACTAGATTTCTCTCTTACTGTTACAGGAGGTTACCTTAAATGTTACCCAAGAGACCTTGGTAACTTCAACTGATTACAAAGCATCCCAAGACTCTATTGCATTAACTGGAAATATGTCCAGGCTGATGATACATTAGAATATACTCTCTGTAGGAGTATGAGGACATCCTGTATGGTTACAGATCAGTTAATATACCCAGGAATACACTGCACTACCCTAGGATTCACAAAGGGAACCTCACCAGGAAAGTCTTCCAAGTGAACAACCTACCAAAACCTGTTCCAGATTCATATCCAAATCCTGTTGCTTTACCAAGAAACACTTTACAGTTGCTTGTTGCTGGCAGTATCTAACCCCACCACATGTACTGTGAAGTAAGCTACCAAGAAGGTTCACACACACCACCTCTCTCTTCCCTTCCAGCAACACACCCCCCCCCCAACCTCTGGGATGGGGCCAGACACGTACCGTGACGCGGAAGGGCGTTGTGGCAGCGGGCTCCATGGTGGGGTTCTTCTCGGTGACCCCGCTGGGCATGCTGCGCCTCTGCCCGCACCGCTCCGGGGGGGACTCTGCGGATGGAACACAAACCAAAGGACAATTACAAACACAGGAGCACAGGAGGAGCCCAGGAACACCAGCAGGCCATGCAAAACGGGGCTTCTTCCTTGGAGATGCTCTTGCAAATGAGCCAACACAACAACCCCACTGTTGCCCACAGAACGGCGTTCAATCAGCAAGACCTTCTACAATTAGCATTTTTTCTACAACTGTAAGCTCCAGATAATGCCTGACAGGTTGGCATTATCATTACTTCCACTCTGCAGATAGGCAAACAGAAAATGGATTGAGCTGAGTGAGAATTATATGCAAAGTACAGATCTGTGCACTTGTGGACTTGGTACTCCTAAGGGAAGCTGCTAATGGGGTTACAGGCACAGGATGCTGAAGTTGCCTCTCTAATTCCTCCAGCAATTTGCTTTGTAACTAGGAAAAATTGTTAAACCCTGCATTTCTGAAAGTATAAAATGTGGATACTTACCTCCTTCCCTGCAGGTGAGGAAGGGAGGGAGCTGGAAAGGCTAAATTAGCAAACATGCCTAACACTGAGAAGATTTAGAACAATATTAGCTAAGGTCAGCAGCAGTATTATGAGCTGGTGTCTCCTTGGTTCACAAACCCTCTTTGAAAGCACCATGGAACTCATAAAAACAGATGGATTTCCAAGCTGCCATTCCATGGTGCTCAGACCTGGTAACAAGCTTCTTTCTCAAACCATGCCAATCCCAAGCCTCCGCAATCTGCAGTTTGCTGTCACCAGGTCTTGGCAAGGAGGGCTGTCCCCTTAGTGAGGTTCTCCCCTTGCCAAAACTGCCATCACCCGGTATCCATGAGGAACAACTAATACCTGCAATTCCACTCAACAGGTCCTGAGACATATCTGAAACTGTTCCACAAGGACAGACTGTGAGATTCCACCCATGGACTGGGCAAAGTGCTCAGTGACATCTTCCTTGGTTGCAAACCCTGCCCATAATCCCTCACCAGCAGCCACGCACCCTGTGTGAACACCAGACAGCCAAAACCAGCAGTTCATAATGGCTTTCACAACTTCCAGCCAAGCCTTCTAATGTCTTGGCCACTTTCTTTGCAGAATGCTGCTCTTTGAACCTCAAGAAGGCAATAAATCCTTCACACGTCAGCTCCTTTCACACTTGGCCTCCTTTGAACAGTGGCCACTTTTATTTTTGGACTGTCATAAACCCCTACTTGATTACAGCATTTTGAAAGTGAGCTGGAGATGACAAAACAACTGAAGAAGCTGCTTTGCATTTGCCTAACGACTAGAAAAATAAACACTGTTGAAAGCATTTCTCATATACATGGCTGGAAAACAGGAACCATGGGGTGAGGTGAAAAGTAGCTGCAAGAAATGCCTTTCCCAGGGGCCTGCAGCACAGTCCTGCAGCTTTCTTCCTCAACCCAACACACCTTTTGCCTTCAGCACAGAGGGCAGGTACTCACTCACTCTCCGTGTAGGTGTTACAGCAATATGGGTTTGCACCACTGTGGTTTGCCAGAGCAAAGTGCACAATGGTCTCACTTTCAGTGATGTCCCAATCTCCTTCCTCCTCCTACCACAGAGGTCAGGGAAAGGGAGAGTGTGTTATGGCCCAGAGCTGATCAGTATCTGGGTCTGACTGCACCAAAGTCACAAACCGTACTCTTCAATTCTTCATTGTTTATAATTACCAAAAGCTGAGCAGCAAACACATCAGTCTGAGCCAGACCAAAACAGATGATGGGCTAGAACCTAAAGCTCTCTATCAGCCTTAAGTTTATGGTTCATCAAGTGGAGTCAAACCTCCATTTAGCTTAGTTCAGGTAGTGTGGGTATTGCTGGAGAGGGGAATCTCTGCAGGAGAGACACATTACAAAGCTCCTTAGAAGGAACCAGGAATATCTCGCAGGAGGGTTGGGTGTGGGAGTTTGGGGCGGGGAGGGGGGAGATGTTTGTTTTAAAGGGAAGTAAAAATAGCTTACAGGTAAATGAGTAACTCCTAACTACCAGAAGGGTACAGCAGAACAGTTTTACATAGTGAATAGCATGAATACATGAAGGTTTGTACTGCCCTGTTTACTTCCTCAGGGTTAGAGGAGAGGTCTTAGGCTGGGTTACTCTGCCTGGAGATGGGCATTAGCCATGTCTGCATTGTAGCAAGCCCCCACATAACAGGTCACTGTAAGGCAACAGTTAAGACTCTCTCCATAGCCACTAGAAGCTGAAAAAGAATGGCTAACCATTTACAGCAGAAGATATTTAGGTTGGCCATTGGAAGAGGTCATCTCTTGACACGTTATACACTGGAACTGATCTTCTGGAGAGAGTAATGGGTGCTCAAGCCTACCTCAAAGGCTCCTGTGGCAGAGCTCTCCCTGTCAGGAGAGGTTCAGGTACAATGAGCTTCCTCCCTCCCCTCTTCTGGGGCAGATGGGACCAGATGATCTGATACCAGATTCAGTCCCTGACTTCAGCCTTTTCCTCACAACCTCTGATGCTCCTTCCTCCTGTCCTCAACTCTACTTCTGGACAGACTCTATAGCAGCCGATCACACCCTCAACAGCACAAAGAGTCCAGGGTCCTACCCTGACCTCTGTTCCACACTACAGTGTGACCCTTTGACATTTTAATGCTCTTCATGAGATTCACAATTGATAAAAACCCGGCAAACCCCATGGGAACACTGCAAGGTTTCATTACTGAATACCTGCAATCCACTTTGTATCCCAAGATAAAGGATTCCAGAACGAGGAACAGAATTACCACAGGCAGCTAACCACAGAATGACATTTCCAGAAGCACTTAGTATTATCAGATAACATCCTCACTAGACAGTGAGTTTCTCTGTTAGCTTAATATCATCCCTCGGCTCATAGAAATTCCAGGATTATACCTTCATTTGTCCATTTATTTGCTCTGTATCAGATTTGATCTGAGGACTCAGACACACAGTGTCTAAGGGCACTATTTGCTCTCCCAAAGTCCTCAACTTGTTATGAACTTAAACCCTCCAAATCTTTCTTTTATGACACAGAGGCCTGAAAATCACTGAAGTAACAGTCTATTAAATGAGGATTATAGTGCAGGAATACCGGATCCGAAAACGAATTCCTTGGGTGTAGTGCGGAAAGCCATAGCACCCACAGCAGAGATGCCAGCATGCAGGAACAAATACCCACAGACAGTGATAGCTTCCTGGTTCCCTGCCACTTGCACCAGCCCATAACACAACACCCAAACAAAGGATGGGCTGTATACAGATGAACAGTATGAAGCTGATGGACAGTTGAATCAGGGAGACCCACATAAATATATTACCTGGCCCTTTAGGAGCTCTTAAAAAGCTCAGATTTGGGCTGGAAAAAGTTCATAAGTCACACTGAGGAGCACCATGGCCACTCTGACTGAAATTCCTTGTTTAATTTTCTCCTGACAGCATTTTCCCTGTACTTCCCTAAGCCTGTCCAATGCTATCCAGGCATTTCCACTCACCCTCCCTTTGACCACTGCAGAACCATGCCCCTGAGGAGCCCCCCAGTTCTCTTCCATGACCATCTTCTGGACCTCTGCACAAGCAGCACTGCTCAGTGTCTGCCACAGTGCCACACTGGGCTGGGGCTCATCTACCTCACGCAGTCCCAGAAGCAAGAACAAACCAACCCAAGCGGTTCCTGCTCCCCCAGATAGTTACAGAAGGCTGCAGTGCTTTGGCTTTTCCCCAGCGCAGGATAAGATCTTCAGAGAGAAACTTCCTTGAAGTTATGAACCCCCTGGAACCTCTCCCCAGTCACCACACAGAGCTGGGTCCAAAAGCTGCTTGGGGTGTAACGCACCAGGATGGTTTTTTAAGCCATCAGGACACACAGCACTGTAAACAGGGCACCTTAATGCAGCACCTGGCAGGGCTCACGAGCATTCCTGAAACTGTTTCTGGACAGTGAGAAACACATTTGATTTGTTAACGACTTCACGGCACCCGATCTGACAGAACAATTCATCCTGGTGACACTCCTCCATGCCTGTTCTTCATGCTGTGGAATAGCTGCAGAGCAGCCCCAAGGCTCCCAGGCCATCGGCAGCAGAACAGCCTGTGAGGAGCTCCTGGCACCAAAGCTCTTGTTTTAACCCACTCAGCATCGCTGCCTTCCTTGTTGCAACTTCTTCAACACTGCTACAGAGCAGGTCATCGTGTGTAACAAACACACAAACAAGTATTACTACTGTTTACTTTGCACTTAGCAACTGAGATGCTTCACATTTGCATTACCTGCTCTTGTGAATCACAGCTAGTCCAAAAGACCATCAGGATTACGCTCTCATTAGTGGGAATGAATTACATTAACTCCTGTTTGTTCATCTTACTTCACACTCTCCCCCTCTCCTGCTCTCCTCTCACACACAATTCCAGGGATCACCATGTGGAAGAGACAGTATGAACAAAAGCAGAGAGAACCAGCTGGAAGGAATAACTAACAAGCAGGCACTTCCCACCAAGTTGATTTTCTGCTACGAAACTGTTCCAACTCCAGCCAAGAAAAGGAGGTACAAATCTGAACAAGAGAAGTTAGCAACAAGAAAGCATCTCCCTCAACTCACCAAAAGGAAGCCGTGCTTGTCAGCAACACACATGCCATGGCACTCCGAGCCAGCCAGGAATAAGAGAAGTAGAGATGATGACTTCATCAGAGGCAGCAAGAAAGAGAAGTATGCCTGGAATGCTGGACAGGCCAGCAGCAGGAGGCCAGGTCCCTGCCCCGTGGCGCAGGGACGTGCTTAAGGAAAGGAGACTTTAGAGGACAAGACTTCCCCAGGACGTCTGGAGGTAATGCAGAACACTAAGAGCTCATCACAACCCACAGCTGGTGGAGAGGATCCTGCAGGAGCCCTGGGAGAGGTGAGGCTGGCTCTGGAGCTCAGCAGCGATCTGCCAATGGAGTTGTGCTCCTCCCTGTCCTGCCCCGTGCACCGGGTTAGTGCTTGACATCTCGGAGCCTGCCAGGGTGGAGTTTCTGTGAAACCAGAGGGAACAGGAATTACCGGTCTCCTGCTCACACAATTACACTCTGAGCATTAATTTTATTACTTAATGAATTTAGGTGTTATTCCTCTAATTTCTGCATTATCTAATAACTCCTTAGTACAAACCCAACAGAGGAGAGGAGGAGGCACACAGTGACAGCAGTGATTTAACACGGCTCACTGTAGCGCTTATGAATTAAAAGCAGTCCCTGGAGAGCAGGTATTTATAATGTCTGTGTGATTCCAAACACTCAAGAGAGACTGCAGGAAAATCTACATTTCAGACAGCTTTAGGTGGTCACCTGAGACCAGGAGGAAAGATGGATCTTTAATCTGAATCCAAAGGGGTCTTTAGAAGCTGCTGTTAGAATAATGGTGCTGTTTAAAAGTGGAATATTACCCTGGGAATAAATGATGACAGAACATAACAAATATTGAGTTGAGCCAACTTCCCCCTTCATGAGGCACTGAGAGGGGGAGAGCAGAGATGCCAAAATGCCTGATTTCCAATGGACAAAGGTCCATTATGAGCCTGGTGGGTTACGAAGCCCTCACTAACCTCTCCTGCTCCTGTCAGCTGGGCCGGAAATCCAGTTTCAATTGAACAGTTTCAATGTTCAATTACCTGGAGAACTGTTGATGTGAGCATATCACGCAATGCCCTGGTGATCCCCGAGTGAATTCCAGTTGATCCCCTACAGCAATATTAGAACCATTATGCCACATGAAATTAGTTAAAAGTCAAACCTTTATTAGGCCATAAAATCGACTTTTAAATGAAACTGGTTGTGAAGCAGAGGTTTAGGGCAGGTAATGGTGCCCTCGGAAAAACCAGACTCATCTCAAAGCAAAGCTAATGAGGGCTCAGAGGGGTGTTCTGGAGCCTATGACAGTTTGTATCACCACTTTTTGTGTTAGAACACAATTATTGTGCGTCTTGGCTTGAATACACTTCTAGAGAGCACAGCAATCCCACCGGCTGTCCCTGCAGCTTGGCTGCAGCAGGCTCAGTGATTTACTCCCCAGGCATTTAAAGCTCTAAGCAGAAATAATGCCACATTTTCGCATGCTCTCACCACGCTTTCAGACAACTGAGGATGCTGTTTACAGAACTATAGCTTGTTATAATAAAATACTCTCACTTATGTGAGCATTTACATACAAGCCAAACTGGGAGCATTACTTGCCTTTTGTGCTACACTCAGGCATAAAACACTTAGAATTAAACAATAAGAGGCTGGTGGAATGCCACAGTGACTACTCCAACCAGCTCCAGCTTCTTGCCATTACCTTTGCTGCCCTCACAAATGTCTGAAGTGTGTTACAAAACCACTATATTCAGCTGAGCAGGGGGAATGAAACCTCTGAGTCAAATGTGTCCCTGCCTGAAAGCATAGAAGGCCCCTGAAGCACCACTCAGAGCCATCCAATCCTCTGCAGCCACAAGGATGGTGGCTGGGACAGTTGTATGAACTGAAGAGCCTTATTTGAAATGGCTGGAAAACAGGAAACGATTCAACTCTCAGGCACATCATCCCATCAGCTAAAAATGATGACATCTTCTCTCAAAGAGGGACTAAGATCTGCTGGAAGAAGAGCTTTTCCTTTGTTAAATAATGATCCAAAGTGACATTGACCTTTGCCATAGCACGCTGTGCACTTTAATGGATCTCATCTCATCTCTGTGTCAGGTTCCTGGGATACTGTAGGCTCTGTAGTATTTAACATTCCTCAAAGTGCTCCTGTGCAAGTGCTATTAATGGCTCTTGAATCTAGTACTGAAAAAAGCTGTGCTATTTTTCAGTGTACCTGATACGTATCTATTCCTCTATCTTCTCTAATATTACCTAAGAAGATAATCCTTTCTCCAGCAGCACACTGAGGCACTGCTTGATGCACGCAAAGGGACCTCAGCCCTTTGCTCTTACCTTTCTGTGGGCTTTGGGCTGCCCTGTGCTGCAGCCCCTTCTGGGCAGCTCAGGTAGACCTCCCAACCTTCGAAGCTGGAATAAGCTGTGTTTCTATTTTCACCCAGGAGTCGGGTGAAGCGAATGCTGTTCTGACAGCACAAATCCAGCTGCCTCACTAGAGGGAGCTGAAGCCCCTTTGCTGGCCACCCTACCCCAAAGCACTGACCCAGCAGGATAAATGAGATGCACAGACCTGCAGTGCCTGCAGGAAACCTGCCTCTGAGACAGAGCAGAAGGGTGGGATTTCTCTCTGGTGCTGTCCATCTGCTTGTTTAGTTGACCTTCAGTATCGCTGGTACCTAAGAGGACCTTCCCTGTTCGCTCCGCTGCTCTGCACCTTTCACTGCTGTGGAGTTCACATCTCCACTGAGATGCTGCCCTGTCTGGACACGGCATTTGTTCTGTGGCTTGGGGAGAGGTATCCAGAGCAATTCTACCCTCAGAGAGACTGATGGGGAACATATTCTTTACCTGAGGAGACAGACTAGATGTATTTGTCAAGAAAAAAACTACTCTGAGGGCAAAAAGGAAAGGAGAGAAGAAAACAGCACAAACGGCAAAGGAAAGTTTAGCTAATCCTCATCATGAAGAGGATGAATATGGACACACTGACTTCTCAATCCTGAAAACTGAAGAAATGGATCAGATCCATGTCCAAAAGAAAGGCAGAGCTGCAGGTGCCCAGACATGGTGCCAGAGAAAGAGTATCAGGCACTCAGAAAATCACCCCCCTTTCTAACAATACATAGCAAATCGTGCTCATTGAGCAGCCTTTATTACAAACTCCACTTTACTGACTGGTATTTTTCAATTATATATGTATATATTTGGTATTTTTAGCCTTTATTTATCAGTCTCTGAAATAAAATATATGATATTTATCTTTCTTTGGATGCTGTCTAGAGAACAAATTCATTTTTGCTAATGGCATAGCATTAGGAGCCTTTTCTCCAGGGTGAAGCTGAAATCAAGCACAGGCTTAAAAAATACATCAGAAGAAGCTGAAATTCCAGCCTGGTTGGGGACCAGATCATGGAGACTGTTAATACTCTGGTTAAACTGGAAAGGATGATGAAGTGAAGAGGAACATCAGCGTCTTCCTATGTGATGATAAAGACAAGCAACAAGGAGTCTGGAGAGCAAGAAGTGAGCTCTGGGGAGATTTAAATTAGGTTCATCCATCATGCTTAACATTTCTGCAAAGATTCAACGCTGTTACTGGGCTGCTCTCTTGCAGCACTTCATCAGCTCACTGGGGCAGGCCAAGGCAAGGGACAAACTGCTCCCTTCTCCAACACCTCTGTCACTGCAGGGATGGGGCATGGACAACATAACCCTCTCCCACTGGAGGCTGCCAGGAGCCCCTGCAGGCTGCTGCATCCACACAACACAACGTGGCCATCAGCACGTGGTGGTGGAACCCACAGGTATCACACAGCCTTTGGCTAAGCTCACAGGGTCCCCGCAGAGGGATGGCTGGAGCACGGATGGCTCTTCTGCAGCCGGGTCTCTCCCAGGGATCCCAGCACATCACACACTGGTCCTGCCAGACCTCCTGTGGAACTGCAAAGGGAGCTGGAAATCTCACAAGACCAGCAGCACGTTGGCTCTCTTCGCTTCCAGCTGCAGAGAGAACTAAAAAGTAGAGTAGCCCATAGTGCCACCCCTGAGACAGGAGCTACACCCAGAGAGCAGCAGTGTTGGTGTCTCCCATCAGTGAGGTCTGGTTCATTGTGAACATGTTCCCTTTGGTCTGGGGCTTTCTTCACAGCTGACGTGGGCAGGTGAACTACAACCGCTTCACAACAGTTCACTTTGGGGGTGAAGCAGCAGCACGGTGTAAACGAATACTGTGTGCAGTTTAATACCAGGCCATGTCTCCATTCATGCATGGTGGTGGCTGCTCTAACAGGTCTGTACTGGCAGAATGCAAATGAAATAAATAAATACTTCATTTATAAGCATGATTCATCAGAGGTTTCATCTTCTACAGCAAAGAAACAGATGTTCTATTGATGGCACTTCATTAGAGAGATAAATGGGGTCACATACATATCTCCATTCACATCCATCTGCATAATAGACCAAACATTAAGAGTTGAAATTCACATAGTACATGCAGCGTTTGCAGCAGCCTGAAAGAGTCTTAATGCCCAGAGCCAATTAATTCAAGTTAGATTGCCTTAACACTGAAGGAACTTTAATACTGTTCGAAAAAGCAGAAGGTTGGGATTTAACACTGGATGTTTAGGATTCAGTTTCTTTGGAAACACTTCCAGAAGAGTACTGGATTTTAACCAACCGGATAGCAGAAAGTGTTGTTAGCTACTGGACAAAGCACAGGATCTCTCCTGATGAAGCAATTCAAAGGCAGTATTAAAAAGCAGCAGTGATAGATAGGGAGAGCACACACAGGCAGGTATGTGAGGACACAGCACATCTTCAACACATCAGCCATCTCCCTACGTGCCTACGTGCCCAGAGTGCTGCTGACATCGCACCCTGTCCTCCTCGCTGCTGCTCCTCACACATCTCCCTGCCAGCCAGACTCTCTCAGTAATCGTTTCACTTTCCATTATTGCTAATTGTGAAATAGAAATCCTAATCTATCGTGACTCAGACTTCTCCTTCCTTTGGGGGTGGGTGGGTATTTCTGCTTCTCTCACACATACACACTCTGAGAATACTTGCAGGCATCAGCTTTTAGCTTTCAAGCAAACACCCTCAGTGCCAATGAAAGAGGTGGTAGAGAAAACACTAAAAGCAGCCATGGTTTCTTATTTCATATAAATAATGGTGTGCCACAGATGGACATACAGAAACCACCATTCAAACTGTTACATTGCTTTGTGCAACCAACCCACAGCAGTTGTGTTGGTTTGCGATGGTGTTGCCACGCTTTATTCAGTTTACCTACATGTGTAGTAGCGATCTACCAGGGCTACAGCATTTGTACATCTTTTACCCTATTTTTGAAACGGAGGGAACAAGAGGATGTTCTTACCTACACTAACCCCAACACTTGTGGTTTCCATCCTAAAAAGACCCAGGGTATGTGTCAGGATTCCTTGCTGTGCTACTGAACCAGCCCCTTGAGGAGCTATATGCTCTGTAGCTGCTCAGCAGCACGCTCAATGCTGCAGGACGATTCAACACACGTTGTGAACCACACTGGCTCTTCCTGGGGAGATCAGTGCATCGCACCCCTCTCAGAAACTTGATTTTGGTGTTCACCCCAGATTCAGCTGGTTTTAGAAGTAAAGTTATGTAAATGAACACCAAATGTTCTCACTTTAACTATGGCAGCCAGATAAAAATCTGTTCCCATCTAAAGGTATGAAGGTAATAACTGTTAACCTTTGATGGCTAAAAATGTAAAGGGAAAATATCTTTCATTTAAAACTTGCTCGTTTGGTTACCATGGACACTGCTTAATCATGAAGGATGACTATTACTTGTTACTATGGTAACCAAGAAGCTTAAGAAGCATCCTGTAATTTAACTCCAGATGCCAAATTTTACAGCAGTCCACCTATTACCACATTTGGATACTTCAGAACAAGCCCAGGCTTGATCTCTGACTCCACAAGAAATTCACTGATGCAGAAGTACTGCAAGAAATCAAAAATGTGAGCACATAATGTACAAAGGAAACTTGCACTTCAAATAAATTGGCTGCTTCAAAAAGAAACATCAAGTGCTCAGCATCTGAGGATTTCTTTCAGTGTAAATGTTAATGAAGCAAAACTTTGGCTGTCTTTATCTTGTTAATGTTTCTCAAAGTCTATACAATTGCAGGGCATGTTTTTACCCAAAGTGAACGTTTTAATGCTCAACTGAAAGTGAACTTCTGAAGTAATGTGAGCAGCCTCCGAGAGCACATCAGGAATCCCAGCCTGGCTCTCAAGAACAACCTACAATAAATCCACACGTCCCTTATGCAGGCAAGAAGCAACGGTCAGGACACACCTTCCGAATTCAGACAAGCCATGTGCTGCTCCAGACAGCCTTTTGTAGTCTTCCTGCTCATTAAAACCAACCCCAGCACTTGCCAGGAGTTACTCATCACCACAAAGCTTTACCTTCAGCATTGCCCGAGACACTTCAGTGAGGAGCTTTGTCTCCTGCAGGTCTGGGACATGAGGCTGGGGAGAAATCCCCTGTGGCTGATGCTGTTTCTTGACCCTCACCAGCTCCATACAGTTCCTGAATTCCCAGGTTTCAAAAAGCCATCAAGTTTCACGTTTGCTCATTTCCAAAGGGGCCTGAGGAAACCTTGGCAAGCCGGACCCCGAGGCTGCATTAACAGTGAAAGGGGTGAGTGAGTTCTGGGGTCTGTGAACTGTTTCTAAGATGCATGCACACAAACACACAAGCAATTCATATCTACGTTTAAAACACTCTCTGCAGTGTTTAAAGGGAAAGCAAACTACCCCCAGCCAGTGCCTGAGCTGAAAAAAAGCAAAACTGATAATGCCCAAGTATGGGAAGTGACCCAGCTCATTCCTGACTCCATTGAGAGCAGAGTAAATTAAAGGATTATAGAGTGCCTTCAGTGCAATAACTTAAGGGATTAGTGGCACACTGGAAGACCTTCAAGGGAAATATAGGTTTAAAAGCTTTAAAAGGCAGCTCTGTGTCTAAATTGTTTGGATTGCCATAGCTGTAAGGAGACAAACTTACTCTAATACATAAGCGATCATGAACAGGCTGCTGGAACCCCTCTAAGCATGCTTTTGGAAGCAATTCCATGTTGGATTCAGACCAGGCTTTTTAACCTTTTTCTCATTTATTACCTATGGCTTTTAGATAAAAACTCACACTGCATTACTTGGGAGCAGCTCTGCTACTTACTTCCTTTCAGAGCAATCAGCCCCTCTTAGCAACACCGTTAAGGGAATGTGAGGTTACTACTAGAAGAAAAGGCCTTAAAATAGAGCTAAAATGAAAGGTGAGCACAGAGAGACACGAGTCAATCTTCAAGTTGCCTGAAAGCTGCTGGTACAATTTCCAAATTTCTGTCACAGCATTAAATAAGCTGTTCCTTAGATAGTGATTTCCCTGAGTTACTCTTAGGCAGCATTGGCAAGTCTCACAGTGCCATCAAGACTGATGCTCCATTTAGTTATCTCCAAAAGATGCATCTGCTGGGACCAAGGACGTTGAGGCATGGGGTTATGGTCATGATTTCAAAGAACATGGGAGTCAAAAATCCTCCTCTTACCTTGGGGCAAAAGGAAAGCCTTAGGGAAAACCAGAGTGAGCTGCTGGAGCTTGTGCCATGACTGCGTCATTGAGCACCCCAGGATTTCATCATTGAGCACCCTGGGACCTCCTGCAGGTTATCCCTGGCCACCACAGTAAACAAGAATGGATCAACCTTACAACTCCACCAGGTATTTGCAGCTCTTAGAAACATGCTACAGAAAAGACAAGAATTGTTGCCACGTTGGACAGGGCTTGGAGCACCCTGCTCTAGTGGGAGGTGTCCCTGCCCATGGCAGGGGGTGGAAGTGGATGAGCTTTAAAGTCCCTTTCAACCCAAACCATTCCATGATTCTATGATTCTAAGAATTCCTCCATCATGCAAGCTATTAGATTCAGTGGAGATTTTTATTAGACAATTAAGCACTGAACAAATGTGGCACATTCTCAGCTGGAGCACTGGTGCTAAGAATAGCACGGCTGCCACTGAACAGTTCCTACAAAGAGCACAGCTTAAAACATTTTGCATATCTTTTCTATGGGCATCTGTCAGCCACACTGTTAAAATTTCAATGAAAAACTGCATGAGTTCAAATAGAAATCGAGTGCAAAGAGAAAATGCCACTGAAGAGACTGGAAAAACAAAGCGATGGTCATTAAACACTGTGAAGCAGGAAGCTTTCCTTTTCCTGGCATTTAAAAGACACCACCCTTGGAAAAAAACCCTATCACTCACATTTATTATTGGACTCTTCACTTGCTGCTCTCAGCCCTTAAATGAAAAACACTCTTATGCAACATTTTTAATAACTATCATAGGTATTCTAAGGCACGGGATTTGGATTTTTCAACAAATCTCTCATGCAGATACCCCTTTGGTTATGCAGAACATAAGGCCATATAACGTAACACTATGTAATTGTACTATTGATTGGCTACTAAAGTGAGTAACTTAAAACTTGCAACTTAAACCCAAGTGAAGGAGAAATGAAGAATGGGAAGTGTGATTCTCAGTTTGAAATGACCCCAGTGTTGCCTGCCAAGGCTTGTGACCAGAAGATGGCTGAGCAGGGCAGCCCATGGTGGGGCTGTCACATAGACAAAGGCACTGTAAGTGTGGGGAGGCGTTCTGTTGGGACAGCACATGATAAATTACTTATTTGCTTATTTATTCATTACTTAATTATGGTGCTGTTCTTCTGAGACACAGATCTGGTCACTGCTGAGCTATCAGGTTTGGGGATGATTCAGGGATTCTAACATTCAGGCCCTACCATGGCTAGAGATACCTAAGCTAAACCTCATTTAGAGTGACTGCAAACAAAAGACACACTGAAGCATCCGTGTTTTCCATGATATGAAAGGCACGGAGCTACGTATAATTCAAGGGAAAGTTAATTGTGGGTCATGAAAGAACAAAGTATTGTTTCAGCGTTTCATGGGAATTAATGAATTACTTAACCCTGAATCTTACTTAACAATAATGTGGGAATTTTCAGTAAGGGAAAAATTTCTAACCAGAATGAGAGAGATCCTTCCCTCATGACATCCAATTCAGTCGTGCCTAGAGGACAAAGCCCTGCCAAGGTGGAAAGGGAGAAGTTCCACGTGGCATTCCTTGTTGAACATCACGTTTGTTAACGTGCTACAAAACAGATTTTCAGCTGGGAAAGATCAGAGTGAAACGTGAAATTTCAGTTAACTTTAAATCTAATAAAACTCCTTTGTTGTTATGACATTCTGTTACATGCTGGGACAATTTTCAAGTCTCTGCGTCCCTCATCCCAAGCGAGTGCCTTACCCTCTAAGGTATTGGCTATTTGGGTATAAGCTGATCTCTCATTTAGCACTTTAAAGGTTTTGATTCCATCAAATAGAGAGAGAGGAAGACAAAATTCCAGCAATTTCAAGAGATGCGTAACTGAATAGCCTGAGCCGAGAGAAAACCAGTCTGACCTTCACCTCTGAGCTCTCAGTGTTTGGTGTGCTAAAATATTGGGCTTTGCTGAAGATCAGTCAGTTTTCTCTTCACAGCAGCCATCAAAGGAAAAGAAGAAAGCTTGTTTAATAAAAATCCTTTTTATAGAACACCTTGAAAAGCATCTGGGATAAACAGAACTTGGAGCACGACATTTCTGTCCGAGGAGCTGACAGAGCCAAAAGTAGCAGGAACACTAAACCTTCAAGATCAGGAACTCCAAATGTTCTTCAGTTCTCAGAGCTTTGATGACAACTGATTACCTGCAGAGTTTCACAGAAGAAAGACCTGAAGCCAAAGCTGCATCTGCTCAGATATGAAGCTGTGAATGGAGCATCCATGAGTAGTTTCTATGAGCAAACTGAACACGTGCTGCTCATCCCCATTCCTTCATTAAGCCCATAATTACGTAGCGGCAGAGATACCATGAAGAAAGCCACAGAGTACTGCAGGCAGGAGCAGGTGTTGCTTTTACTGACAATTCTCCTTCTACCCTCTCTGCCTCCCAAGTACCTTCCAGTACATTAGATGGATCACCTGGTAGTAATCATAATTACTGCCATGATTCCTCATATCGTTACACACGTCTCTGAGCTGAACAGATGGTCCATGGAGGAGATGGGGTTTCTGCAGTTAGGGTTTTTAACTAACTAGTGTATACCTGCAGTGTGTCCTGAATCCCTGCAGGGAGCAGAGCCAGGAGATTTCAGACATTATCATCACTCTAACAAGATGAACAGTGGGGTTAAACGTCTCTTGTTTATCCACTGTCAAACAGCACACTGGAGGCATGACTCCATGTGCTTCCTGACAGCATGCTGTCCTCTTCTGGTCCAGTTCACCCTCGCCATCACTTCCACTGGTCTTCCACTATTCTACCCCTGGTCCTCCCACAGGGACAGGCTGGCAAACATACTGAAACATGTAAAACGTGCTAAAAGCACCAGGGCTAACCAGAGAGCTCTGGAATAGAGAGTACCACCACATGAACCATCACACAAACTGGCTGTCATTGTGAAGAGCTCAGTCCTACACATTTTTCTGCATGCCACAGCAGACTGCCTGCATCTGGAGTCCCAGCAGAAAGCAATCCCCCCTCGCCTTGGATACTTGCATAGAAAATGCACATTCCGTTCACGTTGCCTATCTGATGTGCTCAGCAGAGCTCTCCTGAGGGAGCAGCTGTTTCTACAGCCTTCCTACCTCAGGAAGCAAGCCCTATTTCCCAAAGTCAGTCTCAGCTGCAGCAGCCTGTGACCGTGCTGTGGCTGTGTGAGCTGTAACCCAGCCTGAGGTGGGATGTTGGTCCTGGGCAGGCTGCACTCCACAAACGGCCCTCAGGGAGCAAGGCTGGTCAGTAGGGTGAGTGTGATCGGTGGCATTGCCCCCTCAGGGAGGGACGGGGGGAAATATCAATGTATAAATGTAGGCTTTTAAACCCAACCTCTTCTGTATGCAAGGAGACGGACACAAACCAGAGAGGGTGGAAAGCGGTCCTCTGACCCAGAGCAAACCGGAGCCTGCTGGCAGCAGATGGCAGCACTTACAGCTCCTGGGTGCTCCCCTGTCAGCGCAGGCATCAGGGATTTATCATCCAGGACTGATGCAGAGCAGTGACTGATTCCAGATGGGGAGAGCGGGTTTCGTGCCAGCAGAGACCTCCTCCAGCCTGGTAAATGGGTAACACCTCCGCATCCAAAAGCATGCTGATAACCTGCTGAAGTGACACACCGTGGAAAAGCTCAACTTCCAGGTATTGCTGCTCCTTCAGCAAGGGTCATGGGCTACCTGGGCTGGCTGGAGATCCTGGTATGGAGGCTGCAGAGAGCAAAAAGCTGCCAAGAGGATGTGTGGGAAACACATGTGGCAACCAGACCATGGCCAGTTCCTGTGCAGTAACTCCAATGAGTTTATGGTGACCTCCTGCTGAGGATTTCCGATGTCTGAGTCCTGTGGATCACGCTGCACATCAGCATTTGTGGAACCCTCAGCTCCTTCCTTCACCCAGATTCATAGGTTTGGGAAATTAACATTACATCAGAAACCCATCAAACCTCATTCTGATTCCTGCATTCTCCATAGCTCCCACACCTCTACAGCCTCCTGCACACTAACCTTCAGTGGGACCAAAACTGCCAAGGAAGCATTTCCTTTGATGCACCCTGGCACTCCCTTCCCACTGTCCAGACGGGCAGCCAAGGCACAGGAGCCAAGGAAAGGACTCCAGGTTCTGAACCGAGCCCCATCGCATGGCCTTGCTGTGTGACACCACTGCATCTCTTACCAAACCATGTCAAAAATAAAGAGAAAACTCTCATCCAGATTTACAAATCCCTGTAGGATCTACAGACAAGAACAGCTCAATTAGTGCTGGGTATTCCAGCAGGCAGGAATCCGAGGGACAACGTATGACAAACACCAAATACCCAGGGAGAGATCAACAGCAAGAAGATTTCCATTGGTTCAAATCCAGTTCCTTACAGACATTAGGGCTGAATTCCATTTCCATCAAACCGCCTGTATATTCCTTGTGTTCATAACACATTACGCCATTAAGTTCCTAATGGGTTACCTAAATGAGACTCGCACATTTAGTTTGTTACAGTAACTGAAATGACAGCAAACTGTTTGGGTTTGAGCAGCACCAAGGAGGAAGAGGAACTGTTACATGCTCTGCAGTTTACAAACACTCCTCCCTGACAGGCAAAACAAAACCCAACCATGGAAAGAAAACCACTGTGTGCTCAAAGGAAAAGCCGGAGCTCAGGGACTGATTCAGCTTCCTATTGTTTTCTCCGTGATGATTCAAAATCCCTGAAAAAGTCCTGAATGTCAGGAAAAGCAGAGAGAGGACACTGCACTGAGCTGAATCTTGTAGTGCTAGAGCCTACTTCAGAACCCGCTTCATAAATCAGGATTAACTCCAGTGATTAACTGCATCTGCACAAACACCTGATGCAGTGCTACTTTTTATTACGGCTTTTCACTTGCACACTAACGGTAAAAGGTCCTTTTCAGTTAATGGCTCTGATTAAGCTCCAGACATTCTAAATGTGACCGGATTGTCGCACTAGAGGCTAAACAAACCTCTCCCCTCCTTCCTGATAGAGAGTTCAGCAGCAAAGTGACCCGCAGCCTCCCGCCTCTTTGCCTACTCTAAGGACAGGCATAAGCATCAGTAAACATTTCTTTCACACTACAAGAGAAAGGCAGAAAAGCTGATTTTTAAAATGCAACTGGGTCAGTAGCTGCCTCCAGTAGAATAAATGGGCTGCATGAGTGAGTATGCCCTAAAGAAACATTACTCCCTGGACCTCACTCCTGCTGATGAGGACAAATAGGCCCTTTCAGAGCAGGGGTTTTAAAAGTGCAAAGTGATTCGGGAATACAAGTCCCACAGGTTTCTGCAGTGCCTCTGGAGCACAATCTTCAGGCTCTTTTGAAAATCCCACCCCTAAACTGCACTCAGCTTTGTAATTTCAAAACCCCTGGTGATGCTCAGCCCAGGAGGAACAAGAAGTTCCAGCAACACATCTTTGCAGATAGACACCATCTCTTCATGAAGGATTTTCACACCTCTATCACCATCAGTCAGGCCTCCAAATGGCCCAGAAAAGTAGTTACCTTCATTATACACATGGAGAAACAAGAAGAACCATGAATAAGTGAAAGGACTGGGTTAGTTACAGCCACACAAGGTGTTAGAGCCACCATAAGGAACAGCCCAAGCCTGACCCCCCAAGCCCTTTAAATCAAACCGTTCTCCCTCCCCTGCAGCAGACACGAGCACTGTCCTGTGAAGCTGAACACAGCGCACAGGTACTCTTACACATCCTCACACCGGTCATTCTTCTCTACAATAACAGAGCAACAGCACCTATGTCTTGGCAGTGGCAATGGAAGAGAACGGGTGTTGCAATTACCCCTACTAAGCGGCCTGTTCCGGCTCCGGGATCTGCTTCGCTGTCTCTGCAGTCGTGACCTCCGGAGCAGTCGATAGTAGTAAGATGGTCTCCCAGAACTTTTCCTGCTGTTCATTGACATTTTGGTATCTATTTTACACATAAACACATGCAGGCACAGGTTCACTCTCCCCTCTGGCACAGCAGCAACAGCTCCAGCAGTTAATTCACTGGAGGCTGGTTCTTTGGAGTGGAAAGGGAGAAGGGAAAAGAGCAACTCTTCACTTTACACATTTAAAAAGAAAAACAACAAGAAGAAAACATAAAAAAGAGAGAGAGGAGGGGGTGAAAAAGATCCCGGCACCAGAGAACATGTCTCAGCTGAGGGAGGACTTGCAGCAAGCGAGATAAACTGTACTAACAATTCCTGCCCCCAAAAAGATAAGCCTGCTGGAGTTGGAATAGGAAGCCAGAGTTAGCCTGGGCTCTTGAAACGTGAAGAATAGGCTGGAAGAAATCCTGGACTGGATCCTCTCTTGCCAGACAGCAACATCTGATCAAACTGCCCTGGAAAAGCTCAAGAGCTTGCTGCAGGAAAGCGCTGGGGAGCCTCAGGGTGCAGCTAGTTTCTACCTGCCCCGGCCATCAGATCATTTCGGAGATGAAGGTTCAGGCGACTTGGTCTGCAGCAGGAGGGATCTCCAAAAGACTGGCTTGGGGAAGGGTATAATGATTTCCTGGCCATGGGACACATGTTAATAATCATCATGGAGCAAAAGCCCCGGAAAATAAAGTGAAACTTGAGAGGGGAAAACTTTAATTAGAAGTTGAATGAACAGAGCTCCAGACTCCCCTGGAGGCCCATTTCCTTTCAACATTCAAACTGAGTTATAGCACATCCCACAAATTAGAGAAAGAGCCTATTTACCATTTGGGTTCTGGTGGCAGCGAAGATTCCGCCTCCGGCTCATATTGCTCCAATAAAACCACATTTCAATGGGCAGAATTAACACTTTAAGCCATGGAGGAAAAGAAGAGGCAAATAAAATAAAAGAGACTAACCAGATAAAAAATATCACTCCATATTGAGAGTTCAAAAAGGTCAGAAGTGAATTATCCAGAACCCTTCACAGAAAGTGCTCTGAAGGAAAAGCCACAGACGTTTGTGAAGGCCAAGAGCTTCATGTGCTGCCACTTCTTTACACGAGTGGGCAGGCAACAGAAACACCTCATCAAGTGGGACGAAGCGCAGGAGGACACTTGCACAATCCCCCTCTGCTCTCTGTCCTAGTTCTGGTGGCAGTTTCTCCTTGGGGCGTCTCGTGAAGCTGCAGCATGAGGCAGGTTTGGCTGAGGACAGGCTGTGTTCCCCAGTTAGGAGGAGCATCTTCAGAAGCTTGACGGCTTCCCTGGATTGTACCGTGTGGTACATCCAGTAACAAGAAGCAGAAATGATCAGACTTCAGCCCCCTCAGCATAACAAGTCCCTTCCCTACCACCAACCACCTGCCTTAATTTTAGCATTTCATAACCTTGCACAGTCATGGAAAACATCAGAATTCCACAAACCCTGGATTTCCTTATACTGAGTGGTAAACCTGTGATGTTCATCAGCTGAGAAAGGCCCTTTCAGGAGGAAGAAAGCAGGTCTCAATCTTCAGGGAAGTCCATGCCTGGTTTTGAGGCCACACGTCAGGAATTCAGCGCCAGCTTTTAGGCAGAGCAGGAACAGCCAATCAAGAGGGCAACGCCAAGTTCAGGTCAAGGAGGCAGATCCCAGCTGGACAGCAGAGGCTCCCTCTGCCCCTGGGAGGGGGATGCTGCACAGGGACATTGCTCTGTGCTTCTACCTCATGCTCCATCGCTTCCCACAGCCCCACATCAGATGCCAGCATAAAGGGAAAGGTTTCTGTTACTGCACATCTGCCCTCTTCTTGTTATCCAGGGTCATTGTATTTTTTCCATATTTAGATTAAAAAAAGAAACTAAAAAGCACAGGAACAACTCTAACCACTTTCCAGATGAGCAGAGACTCATCCTGTGCAGGGGATTCAACTCACAAACAGAGCTGAGAACATCTGGAAGACAGTGATGGGGAAGTCTGAAAATACTGAGGTTCAGTTAGAGATCTATTGTAGACAAGAAGCCAAGTACTCAGGTTCATCTCTGCATTTTTGTGTCTTAATAACTGAGCTGGTAGCTCTTAAAAGAATCTTTTACAATTACACTTTTATCACTGGGACTGAATTTAAAGCAGCCGATCCAATTTAATTTTCCTTTTGTCATTCCCAGCAGTACAAAAGGCACTGATGGAAATGAAAGTTTAAACAAAACTATTCTGAAAGCTCCTCCAAGTGCAGACAAGCTGAAAGGGAAGGTTCATGTGTGTTGGTGGGTGACTTGTCCTCACACTATGTGGGATGTGGCAGACTGGGCACATCCTCTACAAGCAGGCAGAAGCCACGTGTCTTCACCCGCTTGTGCTTCAGCTGCTGGACCATGTTGAGGGATTTTCATTTTAATCAAGCTGGCACCTTCAGAAACGCTCACACAGGTGACCATGACCCAGGAGAAGTTAATGAGGGGCTGTAAACTCTCCTGACAGGAGAAAGCAGCTTTGCTATAAGAGCAGGAATGGTTGGAGTTTTGTTCGCTTTCGCCAGCTTGCCTCTGTCTTTCTCACCTCAACAATGTTTTTGAAGACCTGAAGTTCAGTTGCTACATAGCAGCAGGCAACAAAATGAATGACCCATCTGGGAGGGAATGTGACTGGTCTGGACCTTTCCAATTAATCCAGCTCTTGATTTTCTTTCTTTTCTTTTTTCTTTTTCCCTCTTTGCTTTTTGCAAGCCCCATCCTGACACAAGAGCTCTTTTGTACAGCAGAACCTGTAACTTGCAAACGTCAGATATATTAGCTGCTCTGGAGGAAAGCTGACAACATTAAAACCTCTATCTCTAAAATAACACATCACAGTCAGGCTGTTCCCTCCCCAAGCAGGAGGATGAGCTCTGTCACGGGGCTCTGCTGAAGCGCTCAGTGAGGGCAGCAAATGGAGCCAAACCTCGAGGCGATTCTGGGGGTGTTAACTCCTCCTTCCCAACATCAAACACAAACCTAACCCACCAAATTAAGCATCTACCAAACTGTAACACCTCAGTAAAACACCCATTTTGATGCACTGTTGGGGTTCAGAGGGAAATCAGAGCACCCACCACTGACCTGGTGTTCCTGTCTTCTACTGCTGTTACCTGGCCACCGAGGCTCTGCGAACTGGATTTATTTCACCCCTATACCAAAACTAACAGCATGGGAATAAATTCTGCATCAGCATCAGACTAAGTCTGGCTGCAGAGTTACACAAACATGGGCTTGTTTGCTTTGACAGCAAAAGGAGGAGGCTGCTCAGCTGCGGCGGGGCCAGGGGTATGGCTGATAGAAGCTATGTATCGTGACAGGAGCCACATGTTGCGACAGGATACATGCCCATGACAGGAGCCTCCCCAGGGGCTGACACTTGCCTGTTTTAGCATTTGTTTATTCCTTTGTACCTGGAAAATAATGACTGTACTTCAGACCGCACGTTCCGAGGCAGCCCCTAAGACCTCTCACTTTCCTGCTTTCCCAAAGGGCTTTAAAGGGAAACAATCATTCCTCTTAACTCCCTCGGATTTTATTGGGAATTCCTTTTTCTGAAAGTGAAAGTTCCTGTGTTCTGTCTTGTGGGGCCCAGCGTGGCCCCAAAAGCTCTGTGTGTACAGGTATGAGGTACAGTGATGTGTCCACACACGTATTAACGGCCCCTGAGTTCAGCCCTCTGTTTGGAAACAACAGCTTTCATGATTTCATTTCTGTCTCCCAAAGAAGTGAAGTGAGGCTTTCAGAAGGCCAAACAAATAAGCAAGGAAAGCAGGGAGGAGTGGTGGGTATCAGCTTAACTTCTGATTTGCATTAGGTCCATGAACTACAGAAGGATCATAGAGAAGCTGAAAAACATCAAGTTGCAGCCCAGATTTCCCTGTCAATGTAACTGCTCTACCTCTGATAAGTGATTATATTCCTTTCACAGTCTGAGGCAGGAGGAATAAGGGAATAATCTCTACAAAATACCTGTCTTTTAAAAAGTAAAAGAAACATAAGAGTGCTCTTGTCAGTGATCCCAGACACTCTCAAGATGTGCCTGCTTGAATTTGCTCACAAGTCCTTTGCAGTCTGCAGTTCAGCACACTGGAAGCTGGAAGAATTCCAGGCTTACTGCCTTAAGGCTACCAGGGATACATAAACTCATACGCAGAGCCAGAGGAAGGCAATTTCCGCTGTGTAAGGATAACGTAACTTTCAATTCAGTTGCACCCATAGCAAAATCTTCAGTGACATATTTGTTTGAAGAGCTAAAAAGGGAAGTTTCATACACACAATTAAAAATAAACTACATCTTATTAATATTTTAATGGAAAACTATGATTATTTTATAACTATGCAAAGGGAAATTAATTTCCTTACCACCTTAGCCAGAATGTAGCAGGTTTTTGACAGCCTTGCACCGAGGTGGTACAAAGATTAAGGACCAAAATGAGAAATCAGAGAATCACAGAATCACAGAGTGGTTTGGGCTGGAAGGAACTCAAAGCCTCATTCAACCTGGCCTTGAACACTGCCAGGGATGGGGCAGCCACAGCTTCTCTGGGCACCCTGTGCCAGCACCCTCACAGTAAATAAACATTTACATTACATTTAAGCATAAAATTCATTGCTCTCCAAGCAAGAGAAATAAAACTAAAGCCTAGAGATTCTACCTCTACTTCCCAGCAAGTCTATCAACACACTGAGCTTCAGCCCACGTTTGCTTTCTGTGTACAGGCAGCAGCTTCTGGACAGTGGCAACAGAGTACGACATTCCAGCTCCAAACCAGCGCGGAACAGGCAAACAGGAGGGGGGACAAACATGTTATTCCCTGTGCTGGAAGGACGTGTAGTGCTTTGTGAATAGCACACGCAGTGATTCCCATCGGAAGGGCTGCTGGGTCCCGGGCAGGTTACAGTAACGCCAAGGAGAGTCAGTGTGTCTGAGAACCCGACCGGCGCCGCTTCCTGAGCCACGCAATGGGCTCCGGATTGCGGGGAAACAGGGAAGAAACACACGGACCGGCCTCAAAGCAGGACACGTTTCCTGATTACTTCCCAGTAGAACAATAGAGCTAAAGAACAGAAACGTTTTCAAACCAGCTTTCAGCTAGCTGGGGAACCCAAAATAAACCCCAGTAACTCACTCTAAACTGACTGACGTGTATCCCTAGCGATAAGGAAACGCTACTTGGGTAAGTTGGTTTATAATCTGACTGGAAATGATGCTAATAAAATTTAGAATGTCAAAATCTAGAAGATTTGTGCTATGATTTCCACACACCTAATGAAGAAATTAAACACATGGAGTCCCAACACAAACTGAAGAAACTCTTACCAGAATCCAACATCCTGTGCCTCAAACCAGCCTCTGCTGCTTCCAGCAACCCAGGAGAAACAACCCCATGAGTGGCAAAGTCTGCCTTGTATAGCAACAATTCCCGTATCCAAAAGAAGTATCTTGTGCAGAACCTCACATCAACCAAAGCTGCTCCTACAGCAATGGGAACTGTACAACACTGCTAGCACTATGCATCCTTCATGAGTAGCTGCTGGGAGGAAACATTTGTTTAAGCCTGATTATTCTTTAGAAAAACCTTATTACTAAAACCAAATGTTAACAAAGATTCATTGAGTGATTAACGGAGTAACTTCAGCTCTAGGCTTCCAAAGATCTCCCATTTCTTTCTCCAAGACAAAGCGAAAGCAGTTCTGTGCATGACCTCTGTGAGCTGACCCATGGGGCGCTCTGGGAACTCAACCTACAGCCAACTCAAGCGTGCTCATTGAAATGCTTTTACTCCTCTGAGCAGTTGAACTAACTCTGCTGTTTACGGGGGTCACCTCAGCAGCCAGCCTGAACCAAACACATTTCCTCTTGGCAGAAGGACCCCCTTATAAAGAATTTCCTTGAACAACGTTGGCACCAGCTCCTGCTCAGTGCCAGAGCAGCAACACAGCAGGCACTGGCTGTACCACAGGCCAAGGCTGCTCCAGGGATTTCTGTCAGTGGGAGAATGAATGGGGAAAGTTGTATGGATTGCTCAGAGGTGATTCACTTCAGTCTTGTAATGCCGCTGTCCGGAAATTTGTTATTTACAGTAATACACTATGATGGGATTTTTTTCCCAGAGTTGGGCTAATATTAATCCCGACATTTACCACATGGAGTGCAAGTTTTCTGCTTGCCCTGACAGAAGGGAGTTTGAGATTAGATATTAGGAAAAGTTCTTCCTTTGAGGGTGGTGAGACATTGGCACAGGGTGCCCAGAGAAGCTATGGCTGCCCAATCTCTGAAAGACACGTATCCATCCTGAGCAGATGCAGTCTCCGTTACTCACAGTAAATAGCAGAGACATGCAACTTGTTTGGTACAGGAATCATCAATCAGAGTCACAGACCAGCCCAGGTTGGAAGGGACCTCAAAAGATCATCTGGAAAGGGAGCTCAGCTGATAAACTGCTATGACCAAAGAAGACTTAAACATTGCAACAGGTGGCACAGAAGACAAATGGTCAAAGACAAGTGCTGCCAGCCAAGTCTCGCAGAAAGCAGCAGCCAGCAGTGCTCTGTGCCAGTGAGGAGGAAAGTGCAGAAACAAAGAGGGAAGTCTAAGACCTAATGAAGGGCTGCACGTGGGACTCTGATGTTCAGCTATCACTAGTTCTTGATGCTAATACAATAACACATCACATGCTGCTCCCTACCCACATGGACATGAATTAGATGCTGATCTTCCCCATCTGCAAATTTAAATTAAAAAACCATCCCCTTTAGGTTAGGAATGTAATTATTAGATGTAATAATAAGTTACTGTAATAAACTGTGTATTCTGCATGAACTTGCATCCAAATATTCATATAACAAAATAAATTAACTCCTAAAAACATTTACTCTCTAATTCAGTAGTGAACTTGCTGGGGTTTTGCTGCAGGGAACAAGCTGATAAAAGTTTGGCATCACTGGCTTCTTATGCCAAATTTATTAGTTATTATTAGCAAAAGTCTCAGCTATTTATTAAGTGTTCTAATACACCAGCTTGCCAATGTGGTGTGCTAGAAGGTCAGAAAAACCAGCTGAACCTTTCTGAATGTTGCTGCAGGGCACCACAATCCGTGTTCGCATGAAGTCTGGTCTGGTTTAACTCCAGGTGGGAGAAGAAACGGGTTTTACAGGTGTTAGAGTTAGTGACTCACTCTGTGCACAAACAACATGTACCTAACCTGAGGAACCCAGTTTGCTCCAAGGGAAGCAGACACTTTCCTGCTCACCTCCTGAGGCAGAGCTGCTTCCAAAGGACACATGGGAGGTACACAGCTGTATGAATCAGCACTTGGGGTGCTTAATCTCATGATAACATCACACTGAAAGCAGCATCTATGTTTACAAATGAAATGAAAGATGAATGTGATTCCACATGCTGTGTAAAACTTACTTCCTGATTAATTGATTAGACACTTCCAGTTCATGTTTTAATGCCTGATAACGATCTTATGCTCCTAGAACAAATCACTGATTTATATATACATACAATCCAAACTCCATTTTTCATGCGACAGATTATTTTCTTCCTTTCCTTGCCACATAATTTGCAAACTACACTACACATAGAGTTGCTTGTTCTGTTTGCTTTTTGGCATCAGATTACTCTTCCAAGGAATATTCTGGCAAGTCTTTATTTAGCCATCTTCCTTATCAGGCTTCCATGACGGTTATCACAGAAACACCGTGTATTTTAAAAGAAGACCCTCTTAGCAAGTTAAAGCATGAAAATGTAACTATTGTTTTTAAAGACCGGTTCACAAAACCAACTGGAAATCAGTTTTTAAATACCATTGTGAGGGTAGTTTCTGTTATTTTACATTCTTCCTTCTGGCACCACACCACAGTGCTGGTGTGAGAGAAGTTATTGTCCAAGTGCAGCTGATTGCAAAGAGTGAAGAACCTCCTTGAAATAACAGAAATACAAAAGACAATGAGAGGGCAATGCCAGGGACGGGATGTTCTGTGTGGGAACTTAGTGGAAACAACTCTTATGCCCAGTCTTCCCCTCTGTAACTATCTGGAACAAGAGTAACAATCTGGTCTACATATACCCATTCCACTAATACAACCATCATGTTTTTAGAGGGAACAAGCTACAGCAAAACCTCTTCCTACTGAATTTCTACTCTTTATTCTTCTAATTCTCTCTCTTTTACTGGGTTAACAAATCTAACTCTTTCCTTGAGCACCTGCAAAGGGTGTACAGTGACAGCTTGCCTTCATGGTCCTCATATACCCATGTGGCAGCAGTCTTCAGTGGTCTGGTTTGCAGGGTTTGTACAACTCCTTAGTTCAAATGACACACTAAAGCAAAGAAAGCAAAGCTTTCTGATACCTGTTCGGTGTTCTATTTAAAATAGCTGGGTGGCCTCAAAACAATCTTTATAGGAGAGACAAATAATACCTCCCAAGTGACAGAGCACGTGCTTGCTTATGAACAGCAATGCAGGAACCATCACACCATTTCCTTCTTCTCTACCCTAAAAAAAGAACTTGCCATTGACTCCTGTGCTGAACCTCCCAGCAGGGACTCCTGAAGTAAACACGGAACTCTTTAAACAGAGCTAACACCCAAACAGGGCAAAGAACTGAGCCATACTGTGCCTGTGCATGAGCACGCTACATACATTCCTTAGGTTTTCATTACAGAGAATAAAATGGGAACACCTGCAATGATGTAAAATTGCAAACCAGATTCTACAAAAAATCAAATGTTCAGTGTGATTTTGATAAAAATCACAACTGGGTCTGTAATACCTAAAATGTGCATATATATATATAAAAAATATATACATATATCTCACAGCAGAAGGAGACCCTCCCACCCAGCCCTACCAGATGCTGCTTCCCAGCTTAAGCTATGCAGTCAGTCTTTGCTAGTCTCAATCTAAGTCAAAACTCGACTTATCTTTTTATTTCTAAATCATCCCCAGGATAAGAAGAGAATCTCTTTTGAAATGCAAAGGTTCTGTAATAAAATTTAGGAACAACATATGGTACAAATATCAAGCGTGAACATCTCTTCCCATCTTGTACGTTTCAAAGGCTGTGCAAACAGCACTTTTCCCTCGTTTTGATCCTGCAGCCAAAATGAGTCATCTGTGAACAATTATGGCTCTGGCAGGGGCCTGACTGTTTGAGAATGAAAGGAAACACTTTATTATTGAAATGAACAGTATGCCAAGCCAAGAGGCAACTGCAGAGCAATGTTAAAAGTCTTTTGTCCTCCTTCAGCCAGCAAAATCGAAAGCACTGGATGCAGCACTCTCCTCTCAAGAGCCTGGTAACACCTCATTTCACCATGGGCAGTGCAAGCGCATAAGGAAGTGTGAGCTGTGGAGATGAGCAAGTACAGCTACAGCAGGGAAGGAACACGGAGCACCTTAAAGCAGGAGGCCTGGCTTGAGAAAGTGTTGGTTATTCTTGGCTTAGTTCTCCCAGAGGAGCTGTGAACATATTAAAGGAACTTACAGTCAGAGGCCATGGAGCTGAAACCTGAAACTATGAAAGGATGTTTGTTGGGATTTGGTACTGGCTGAATTTAACAGGCTCTTCTGAGTGGGGTGAAGGGAATTCCCCTTGATGAGAAAAAACAACATCATAACAACTTAGTAGGAACACTGATCTTCCCATGTGCAGCCCATTTCCAGCACTGATACTGCTGCACCTGGTTTCCATGCTGACTGTCAGGAGGGGAGAGCCACCTCTGAAACTGTGAGGGTAACTGTGATGCAGGCTGTGCACTAAGAGGTGGACAGGGCAGGTAACTGGGAAGGTCACTGGTTTGATGGACTTGGAAATAAAACAAGCAGGAGGTGATTTAAAAATTGGACTATGAACTACATATGAGCAAATAATTTCCAATCCATGCTTGTCTTTTCTTCCAAGAGCAGCTTGCAGAGGGAGGAGGAACAGTATGGTAACCATCACCCTGAGCCTACAGCCTATTTAAAGGCTGTTAAGGTGGTTGGGATGCCAAGGGAGAGCAAGGTACACACAACTGCCAGGGAAGAATCTGGGAAGAGTGCATTTTGCATTCTGAAATTGAGTTCCAAACCCCAACAAAAGATATGTTTGAGGAAGAGCTTAAGATTCACATTCTGATAGCAGGACCTCTCAGGTCAGGACATGAGCTGAAAAATACTCCTTACTGTTTCTGAAAGTCTGAGCTTTGAACACCAGATTACATGGCCATGACCACAGCCTGGGCAGCACTGATCCCCAGATCTAAGCAGAGGGTGCTGTACTGCACATGGAGAAAGCTGCTGAGTGTGCTCCTGGAACTGAAGGGATGTTGGAAGGTCCCGTTTCACTCGTTATACAAATGTGCTTTTGCTCCTTACAGAACTCACAAGGATCCGGGGCACAGATATCCTTCAGGCCAACATCCAAGCAAGGCTGTCTGGCAAACGCTGTCAAACCCACAGTGGTAAAACACTTAACAGCAATGCTGAAAACAGACATCAAGAGCAGGAATTTCCCAAAATGCTCATTCCTTGCAACTCCACACAGCAGCCTCTACCTTTACACAGTATGTAGTAATACTACATGGCAGGTATCTTGTTACAACCCCAGTCATCTGGAATCTAACCTTGGCAGCAACTGGAGTGCTCTTTTGGGTAGGTCATGTCAGTCATAAACTCCATCCCATCACACACATAGCTGTGTATAAATCAACACAATGCAGGGTATTGTGCAGCTTTTGCCAGCGGTGCCTGGGCTTTGCTCTGCATACATTAACTGCACACCTCTATTCACTTTGTCTCAACTCTTCTGAGCATTCCTAAGGAACAAACAAGCCCTCAGAGTCCAGCAATGATTTCACTATTCCAACGGAAATCAGGCAGTTTCAAATTAAGCCATATAAAACAAAGACAACTTCAATGTCTCAGCTCTGGGCACATAGAAAAGACATTTGTATGCACCAAGCACAGGGCATGGAAGAGGAGGGGAAGCCTGTTCAGCTGAAAATGCCAGAAACCCGGAGTGCCATGTCAGCACTTCTAAGCCTAATGGAATACTGTTATATACTGAAGACAGACCTGCATTCTAACACCGCTTAAAGGGATGTTTTCCCTATCACACCACTCTTTCGTAACACGTGGACACTTTGAGGAGAGCCTAACGCACTATCTTTAACCTTGTTAAAGCCGCCCTTCCAGGTAAATTCCTTCATTACCACCGTGCTCTAACCCGCCAAATGAACACTCGGGTTTTCCTTCAGAGCAGCTCCCCGCGGTCTTTTGTCTCCCCATCGAAAGCCCTTGGCGCAGGCAAGGGAAGGCAGCGGCGTGGGGCCGGAGGTCGGCACCGGGGCCGGGCCGCTCCGCACGGCTCTGCTGCCGCCCGCAGGCAGGACGGCGCCGGCTCGGCTGAGCCTCGGGACTCGTGGGTTGTACCCGGGAAGTGCCGCCCTTGCCGTGGAGGTCGGTCCAAAGAGCCCCCATTAACCACGTACACAAGTGGTTACGCTTCCTCCCGAGAGCTGTTCTCCCCTCAAACCCTTTTTGCGGAGTGCAGAGCACACACACACACCCCCAACCGGGAGCAACCACCATGGCCAGGTCTTTTATACTTGTTATTTTAGCTGAATAAACTTTGCCTTTGGCATTAGAAATAGCCTACGAAAAGAAATACAGGGTCACACTCTGCAATTGCTGTGTACAGGCATTTTCATTAACAGATGCCAAAGAGCATTTAAAAAGCCCAAACAAACAAACAGAAAACCCCACATCCATTTTACTCGGTCACAAACGCCAGTGAAGAATTGGAGTGAGTTCCTCAAGGCTTCAACACCAACCAGTAAAAGAGAAGGCTCTCAGGAGACCTTAGAGCAGTTTCCAGTGCCTAAAGGGGCTACAAGAAACCTGGAGAGGAGCTTTTGACAAGGGCTTGTAGGGAGAGGACAAAACCCAAACCACAAACCCTTCTGCTCCGTACTCGTATTTCAATGAGACATGAAAGGCAAAGAACTAGTGCAGGTGAGGCGGCTGCAGTGCAGCTCAGCAGTAAATGCAGTGGCAAACCAGCAGATTTAACTACATGTGGGCCTTATTGTGGTTGCTGTTAGTGAAAACAGCACTTGGGGTGCTGTATCTGAGATGAGGGTGTCCAGACCTCACGTACAAAGAGGTAAAGATGGGGTTCTTTTGGCTTGTGCTGCATTTTCTATTGCATGAAAAAAGGAGTCAATTGAGTAGGACGCTGAGCAGCCCGAGGTCAAACCAGCACAGCTCTCTCACACGTGCTTACTTCCAACAATATGACTAAATGAAATCTAAACACTGTAGGTTTCATTACTTCCATCTGTAGCAGCACACAGGCCCAGGTACACTCACATTCTTTCACCCAAGCCAGCTCGGGGCCAGGATGAAGGTTTTACAGCACTGCCTGGTAATGTTCCCAGCTTTCCCAAGCTGCCTTTTTCCATGGCATGCTAAAAAGCACATGTGAACCTAATAATTGCTAATCCAGTGACTATATTACTTTACTGCACAGAGCTGACTTAAATGTGCCAGCAGCAAACAATCCAGAGATAGAAATGAATGCCTGAAATACACCTCTGCTTTCCAAAATACACTGGATGCAACTGGTAACCCGACATGAAACATGCCCTGTGCCCGAGGCAGGCTTCTGACAAGGAGCAGTGTGTGACTGAGATGAGAGCAGAAGGTGACAGATCTGAGTTTATGGTGTCCCAGCCTTGTCCGAGTCACTGCAGCACTCGAAGCAGACCTCAGGTTATCTGTTTTCCCTGCTAAAAGGGGATCAGAAGCGTATTCAAGCCCACTTGGAGTTAGTTACATGGTTTATTGCTGCACTGTAAGAGCCTTGGTGTGAACAAGGTAAGAACCAAGGTCTTGTTTCCACTTTCTGAGTTATTTCCCAAACCCACTGCGACCTTATGCCCATTCCCAGCCAATATTCCCGTTGTTCAGTGGATGTGGCACCAAGTAGTGCCAATACAGTCAAACGGGGTCCCACAGAGTGTGGGGTTTGCCACGGCTGCCCTACCTCAAGGGCTGTTCTACAGCTCCTGACCCAGGGGCACAGCCTCCCTCACTGGACACACAGAGCACTTCCACAGTGTGGCAAAGATGACTAAGAAGCCTCACCAGGAGAGAGGAGAAGGTGGTGGGAGCTGTGGGCTATCTGCCAAGCCTCTCCACTCTGCTTTCTCATTTTTAGGTTCTGCTCTGTGCTGGAAAGTTTCTACTTCTGCTCTGGTTTCCGTGGCAACCGCATTTCTTGCCTTTCTTCTCCAGCATTACATTTTTTATTTGATTTCCCTCCTTCCCAAGACACGACTTGCTTTTCCTTTTGAAGAACAGAATTAAGTGTTGGCTTCCCTTTGGTTGGGGCTATTCTTAAAGGAGGTGAGAGAGACTTGACTCTCAGTCTGATGGAGAATCTGTGTATATGAAGAACAGAGATGCAGATCTTCCAGGTAGGAACGTCAGGGGATTCCCTTGCAAAACCCCCATTTTCCTTTACTCTCTTCCATGTAGTGAGGCTACAACATGTAAGAGTTCCAGATGCTGTGGGACCCAGGCTGGTTGTTTCTATGAGACCAGCCATGGCCATTTTATCTACAAACTAAACGTTCAGTATTTGATGCTTTAAAGCATTACTTGCAATTGCTGAGCAGTGCCGGGGGAATACCTACCGGTGGAATGGTTGTAACTGCACCAGGAATGCGCTCTTCAGTCCTAACTGCAAGAACATTTTCACACATGAGCTCCTCACATGGCTGGGAGCAGTACGAGGGTGGGTGTCAAGGTGAAGGGCCCCTGCCCATCCTCACACAGAGCACACAAACCCCTCAGAACTCATGGAGCAGAAGGTAATGAATTTGTCTTGCCCTTACCCTGTCAGGACTGAATTAACCTGACAACCTGAATTCATTTGAGAATGAAATAAAACTCATCAGCACAGCAAAGCTGGATTTGATCTAGTTGTTTGGGTTTTCCCAGCTTTAGGTTCATCATGGACAGAACTGGTTTACATGCTGCAAAGCATTAAAATAATACAGGTCTTCATCCCATTTCAGTAGGAATGATCCTCTCCCCATCTAAATTCTCCAGCACGTTCAGGCCATAAACTGACCCTCCTGTAGGGTTGTAGATTACAAGGTTTTAGTCTTATCTCTGCCTGGTGGGATTTCACAGCAAATTCTTTCAGGACTGAATAATTAAAAGCAGCAAACCCGTGGCATTTGGCTCACTTGGCAACACAAACAAATCTGTCCACGGGTGCTATCTTGTTTGCAGCACATGTGCACAGATTTACATGTAGGATTGAGGCTCAGTGCTCTGTTTGCTCAGATTTCTCATTATTCACTACCCCAAGCATAAGGTAAATTATGTAAAGACAGAAACTGGAACAACTTTTAAGAGTGAGCTGACCTTATGATCATCCCAAATGAGTTTATTCACCTCATTTTGCATGTTTTAGATTCTTACTACTCAGAAGACATAAAGGAAATGGGCAAGAAGTGCCAGTCCAGTCTTCCATGCTTGGTTCATGCTTCCCTCCTCTTGAATTCCCTCCCTCAATGAGTATCTAGGTCAGGAATTGACAGGATCTTATATAAATCTGGCAATGTTCAGCGTGTTTGGCAGCCAAGCTATTTTAATTGTCAAATATTAAATAGAAGTGCCAAGATTTGTGTTGTAAAATCCCATTACAACCTACACTGTGCATAAACTCCCCATCCATTGGTTTAACTGCAGGCTGGATCCCCCAGTTTGAGAAGAAGTTGGGAGGAAAGTTTTACATTCCTCAGTATGGTCTCCTCAATTTCTATTCTTTAAGCTGACAGGATTTGGGATTCAAAGAACTGCTTTAAGTGTAGCCCCCTAAATTACAGCCATAACATGTCTTTTATGTGGCTACGGACAGGCTCCGTGTCTCCACTGTTTCAATTCCCAGAACAGGGATTGATTCAGACAGACAGCAGCTTACTCAGCTGCTGTGCTGAGGCGAGAACATCCAGGCAGCCCTTGCTCATCTTTGCTTGATTTAATGGCTTGCTGGCCAGACTACAGAGAGCAGCTCAGTAACTCACACATCAGCGTGGCATGATTTGTTGCTTGCTGTTCCTCATCTGTAATTGCAACAAGAAATGCTCATCAATCATTACAGCCTTCCAATATAATATTTTAAGATACAGCAATGAAGAGGCTTCAACCTGGCGTGTCTTGTTGAAAACATGCTAATCTTGCAAATCAAGATCTGAAAGCTGCTATCCAAAACAGAAGCCTTAGGAAGGCTGAGAACCACTCACCACACATGCTCTCTGTCCCTAAGGTGCATCATCACTCTCTCCATGGAAAGAACCAATATTCCTCCACTTAGTGCAGGGACAAGAAGAGGCTGCAAGTAAAATCTGCTGATCTCCATTGCGTGGTCATTAACACCCAATGCAAGTCACAGAATCAAAATGTTTCTGGTGATGGTTCTGGTCTGATTAATTTACTGGTGTCAGAGGATGCTCCATTCATCCTACTGCACTTCCCATTAGATATAATCCTTTTTTCTTTATCACTTTTTTAACTACGTGACAGTACAATCATAGCCAGCAAAGACCCCTTCTAAGGATGAAAGTGCGAACTTCAGTGGCAGTAATTCCTGGCTTCATCTTAAATGATGCAGAACTATAGTTTGACAAGAAAATGTCCTTTTCACAGTCTCTGTATCTATAGAGCCATGTGATCACCATTACAAACAATTCCTCACCTCTGTGAAGCACAACCTGAACAGCATCATCACTTTGTTCTCTGGGCCATGGGAACCCGTCAGTATAAAGCAGGGCTGGGAGGTGATGGAGCTGCACTGTGTCCCTCTGCCATCCCTATCACCCTAAGCCAAAATTTAGAACTTTTCTCTACCTGTGCTGTTAGCATCACACCTTCCCTGTAACATCCACATTGGGATTGCTCTCCTTAATTTCCTGCATTCTAATAGAACACAACTTAACACAATTTATTGAGGCTATTAAAATTCAGAAAACAAGCTTCTCTGTGCTCCATAAAGCACAGCAAAGTCATCTGCTGCACTCAGTAAAACTGCTGCCTGAAGCCGTGCAGTAACTCAGCAGAGCCTGAGCAGTAACTGCAGGACCCCAAAAGCTGCACACTGCAGATATCCATTAGTGCTATGTTTGCAGCCACGGGTGCCAGCTGCACACACACACCACAGCCCGAGGTGGCTTCTACACCTGGAGAAGCAGGAAAACACATGCACAGTATAAAAATGTAGCAAGAGTTTGGAGAGTTTAGGCTGTTGCATTCAGCCGGTAGACACCACCTTGCTCTACTGAAGACTGGTTGCCAGCAGTGGCTTGCTGAAGTCAGCAATGCGGCCCTCAATGTTCTTGTAGGAAGTCAAGGGAAACTGTAGCTTCCAGATCTGTGTAAAGTTGCATACTCCACACTCAAGCCTTAATGCATATATTTATTCAATAAAATCACTCTATTCAAAACAAGTTACCAAAAAGCAGCTTGCATTTAGACTGCCTTGAAGAAGAGATGTCACACTAGAGATTCTTCCAGTTACTCATAAAACACTGAGCTGTTTAAAGTCATCTGTCTTTGAGAGGTAATTATTAAGTGAATGTAGAATATAATTGGTCTGAATACCAATAAACTCGTGTTAGACACTGAGTAAGCACTACAGGCAGGTGATGAATTGCAAAAGTAATGCTACAGCAGAGTGCAACTTTCTGCTGAGCCACCGTTTCCTGCTCCAGCATTGCACAAAATAACCTGCTCATTTCTAATACACCCCAGAATTAATTACTCAAAATAAAAGAGGCCTTGAAAGTGTTCCCAGACCTTGCACCATGCTGGCATTCATTTGGCTTTTGTTCCCTTTCTTTCACCTAACAGGGAACCTCAAACCCATTGCTAGCTACTTCTTTATAGTCAGCTGCACTACATAGGGATTTCTTCCAGATTCCTTCTCTTCCTAAGGGTGTCCATGACCTGCAGACTGCAGCAAACACTCTAGTCACGATACTGCTATTAAAATATTAAACTGATGGCCAACAGCACTTTGTATTTCATGTCTCTGAGTGGATTATGATAAAAATCTAGTTCAGTTTTGGAGATTCAGTCAAGCAACGGAAATATTTGAGACCAGGATCCAAATTTCTCAAACATACAGTGCTGGGATGGAATTCTCCAGGGACTTCCAGGCAATTCTGCTCCAGCTCCAACAAGACAAATCCTTGGCTTGTTATTATTAACAGCTGGAAATCTTTATTTCCCTACTCTACAGTAAGGAGAATTCCAGCTCATTCCCAAATCTTGTCTTTCTTTATGGAGCATGTCCCTGACCATGGCAGGGGGGTTGGAACTAGATGATCTTAAGGTCCTTTCCAACCCTATTCGATGATTCTCTGCAGGTTTTGACCATGGGACAGCTGTGCGCTGTCCACGTTTCACTTGACAGCTCTCCACAGATTTCCATCAAGACACAGAAATCACACCAAGTTTCTAGAGAAGTTTAGCTCATGTCACGTTTTCATCACTCCCCCGACGAGTTCTGACAGCAGCTACCTGCCTCCTCCTCTGCTTTCAAAATAACCTTGTCATGAGCAGGACTAGCAACAAGCACAAACCTCCTCTAGAGAAGAACCAACACAACTGACAAAGTTTGCACCAAATCATGACCAGAGCATTTTAAGCCTTCTGGGCACAGTTACAGCCCCATTGGCAGCCCTGCATTCATGTAGAAAGAAAACATGGGAGAAAGAGGCAGATCCAAGAAGCACAGGAACCATTCAGCAGCCAAACAGCTGCATGCTGAGAGCAGGACTCTCACAGCACAATTCATTTCCAGTCAGGCCATTGGCACTGCACAGCCCTGGACCTCAGACAGGCCCGAGCATCACACAGAGAGCCTTGAAACCTCGCTGTGTCTTTGAGAGATAATCTGTGTGGCCATGGGCAACCCCCATTAATCTCACTGACCTTTAGTTACCACTTCGTCTGCTATGAGAGTAGCTCTTTATCACTTCTGGAGCACTTTGCCAGCTGTGGATGAAAACAATTATGCAAAGAGGAGGGTTTGGATGGCTTTTCTAATTGTCAGAGACAGTCTGAAAGGTGCTTCATCTCCCTACCCCTGTGCAAGAACATACTTGGTCTGCAGTGCTACTGCAAAGTCGGTTTCCCAGTTTTCTGAAGCAGAGTACGGCAGGTAATGAAGGCAGGATTCAGAGCGTGGGATGAACAGTCTCATGTGAGAAGGATCCAACTGCAGAGGTGAAGCACTGCCTAATTTTTATCCTCATGGAGTTAATTTTAGAATCCCATTGCAGAGGTAAAGCACTGGCTGTATCTTATCATCCTGGAGTTAAGTTTTTAGCTAAGAAAAGCCAAGCGGAGGATTGGCTCCAAGGATCACACAGTGTGTGGTCTCCCCATGCGAAGAGCTCTGCGCAGCTCTCACTCATGTTACATGAATTACTTGAACAAAATGAGATTCAGAATAATATTTATAAAGCCGAGATCCACAGAAGGTTTTGCCATCACCTGGGTACAATCCCCTCATTCACAAGAACGAGCGAGCTCTCAATTCTGCAGCTCAGTGACACATTCTGAGGATGAAGAGGGGTTTATTGTGGAATTTTAAATGGATTCCCCACAAGAAAAAGACTGGGGAGATAGAAAATGGCAGAGTTTCAGTGAACATTCCTTTTAAATCTTACTTCTCTGTTCTTGCCTGTCAGGGATACAAAGGTTAAAGCGCTGTGATCAGGACATTTAAACCATGTCAGTTTTATTGTGGGACCCCTTTCACCTCACCATAGTGACTGAATGTAGCGCTGAAAGGCTTTGCTGAACACAAATGTCACCCTCAGCACTCACATGAAGCCCAAACACAGGGGCTAGAATTTTGCTCTCGAGATGACAGCTCTATCTCTGAACCAGTCCCTCGGTCTACTATGCTACCACTGCTCTGGCTTCAAAATAAACCTTCTATTGTTCTGGGGTTTTAATGAAATATAAAATTAATCAACACAAGGAGATTGAGGTTTTGGTTTCTGTCCCTTGGGGGTAATTTAAACAAGTATTTAGCTTTAGCCTACTTCTAAGCTATATTTCAATCAGTGGCAAACTCCTGTGTGTTATTCATGTAAAATAGTACCTGCTCAGCACTTGGTACTCCTAGCAAGCAAGAGGTAGTAGATAGAGCAGTGATAAAATACCATTATTCGTTAAGTTTCTGGTTTTCCTTCAACACCTGGTATGTAAGAGCAGAACATCTGACTAACCCGCAACAAATGAAGATCTTGCACCTCAGGTACGTTACCTGTTTTTACAGGCAGCTGACACACATTTAACTTCAGAAGCTCTTTTTCCACCTACCCAATATGGGGCCTTCTCTGACCCCTGCTCCCACTACCCCAAGGAGCCAAAAGAAGTCAGGAGAGCAGAGCAGGGGAGGAATAGTTCCCATATTTCAACTCGGGTTCTGTACTGAAGTACAAGGGCAGCACAGGAAGGCAATATCCCATGTGGTTTTAAACAAATCACAGGATTTGAAGTGCAGGAAATCCCATATTAGGTGTGACATCTGGCAACTTTTATTTAGGATGGATGACGAGAAGTGAAGAGGAGTAAATACCTTCTCTAAAGGCACAGAACAAAGCACGGTACAGACAGCATGAGGCTGTAGGCCACAGACCACCCCCTTACCCATATGATTGTGTTTTCCATCTGTCCTTGCATAGTCCTGTCTTTTCTAGAATCAAAGCACAGTGTTATGGGTTTGTATAAACACTGACTGACCTTTCTTGCCCAGGTTTCTCTTTAATCAAATCAGATTTTGTCACTCCTGCAGTTCAGAGCATGCACTGCACTCTACTGTTAACAGCACTTGACCAGGTGTACAATGAGAACTACTTGGAGGCTCTTCACTCGACCTCTTTGTTCAGGCGATGACAAGTTCAGACTCCATGAAATGAAAATCTGGCATCCAGAGGCTCTAACACTGAATGTCCAGACTTTTGTATGATTCAAACATTTACAGCCCACCCGTTCTACCCATAACGTTGTCCTAAAGGCTCTAAACCATTAGGAATCTACTGGTGTGTTGATTCCCTCTCATTTCCATGAGATTATTTGCACAGACATCGCAAAGTGATGATTCTTGGGACACAAAACTCCATTAACAGGAGTGATGTGCTGTCTAAATTTAACTCTCTATTTGTTTTCTCTTCAGTTTCTATAGAACAGGAGGAGTGATGCAGATGGCTGACAGCAGTGAGATTATAGCGATAGCTGTAAAATTTGATGACTGTTATCAAAAGCATCGTGTGGCTCATGGGAGCAAGTGGCAATTAAAAGAAAGGAAAAGGAAAAAGCATTTCCAAGCTTATCCTAGGCAGAAGAGTTTGCAAAAGCGTTTTGTCACCACACTCCACAGATTACCATTACCAAAAGTAAGTTTCAAGCCAAACATGAAGCCCTGATGCCCAATTCACGTAAGAAATAAATACCTTGAAGGAATATATCTCAGAGCAGTCCATGTGCACTAAGGAATAGCAATAGCAAAGGGGGGTTTAAAGCCAGTTTCATACTAAAGGATTTATTCAAATAAGAAGATCAGTACTTCAAACCTTAACTGATACCGGTTATGTGAAGCAATACCAGGAATAAATCTGTGAATGGAATCAATGTGCTGTGCACTAGCCTGAATCAATGACTAAAGCTGCTAACCCCTTCTTCTTGAATCTTCTCATTCCACTCATTAATAAGTCTTATTCACTGTCCTGAAAATCTGGCTGCTGGAACATCCTCTTTTTCCACATTTTCCACAGCTACAGTGTTACTCAGCACGCTCAGGAGAAAGTTGGTGTCATCTTCCAATAGCGGCAGCTCTTCATCTGAGCAGGGTAGGGCCTGGGGGGGGGAGTTTGCTTTTAGAGATAAAGCCATATTGATAAAATGATAAGAAATTTGAGGAAACCACATGCACTAAGATAGGAATCTTTCTAAAGGAATTTCTTTTTTTAATAATAGACTTGTTCTCTCTTACTCCCCCCCCTCAGTTCACCCACACAGACTGTATGAAAAGCACAAGCATGCATATATTATGAGTAGTCTCCATTTCTTTGTAACCCTATTAATAATTATCACCATTTCCCCAATTAATACTAGGAGGACATTCTTCTCTATAAACTAGAGACATCCCCAGCAGCCATTTCATACACTGCAACTGGGAAAACACTCTTCATGTAAACCACATCCTCTTTTTCCAGTAAGAGGTATTATGCACATTAAAATATTAATCTCCTCAACCACTTCTCTGCTCAAAACACCTATTTTTAAACCTTGACTTCACTCCACAGATTCACTGTCCATAAACCATTTAATTTTGGTTCTCACGCAGCTGCAGACTGAAGTTATGCATAAGCCACCTCCAACTGATAATATTCTTTGCCTTCATTTCTGGGTTACTTAAAAACTATAATCTCAAAACAAAAGGAAGTTCCTGTCCTGCTGAGGTCAGGATCAGAAGCAAAGGACACCCCATGGAACTGCAGCAAGACTGGAAATGTACAGTTTGGAATATTATGGTTGGCTGCCCCTATTAGATTTCCTTTGGTATACAGGGATAATATAGTCTAATATAGCATATATTACATACAGTATCTACAAATATTTATTGCTTTAAATGTTAAGGAATCTTATCCTTAAACAAGACCTTTAAAAAGTAACAGCTTTATATTCCACACTGCACTTGGGGTTTAACCTATAGCCTTTACTTGAAGTCCTGGAGTTCTGTGGTTATTCTGCAGCTACTCTTGGAGGAAAACACCCACACACGTTCCAGTTTAGAGAGCAGCCTTCTGCTTCACCATGCCAACCACAGCCAGGCAAGTGCAGGAGGCCGGCAGGTAGCATGGGGCATGTTTTGGAGCTGATTTACAGCCCACAGTTCAATGTGATGATACATCTGCAAATTGCCAAGAAAAACATGCAAAACCCCACAAGTTTTATCCAAGTTTCATTTCTATGGAGCAGTTAACCACGCTAAAGCATTCACTCTAAAGAATTAAATGCTGAACTCATAAACTCAAAGGAACATCACCACTGTCTGATACTCTTTAAGCAGTAGAAAATACTGTTTTATTTTTATTCCACATAGCAGGAATTGCTTTAGAAACTATGAAAGTCAGAGAAAGACACTGCAACTTTGTAAAGAAATACTATCTAAAAAAGACAAATTTGGAGGATGAAGACATGGAAAGATAAATTAGCTGCATTTTCTTTGGGAAATCATCTATTCTGTAGAAAATCTGATTTTGATCATTCTAAAGCTTTCCATGTAACAGCCATACAGCTCTGGCTTCAGCTTTCCAAGACTAAATTCCCAGGACTGAAGAAACAGAATCTGTACATTTTCAGACACTGTGCCAGTCATTACACATAAGATGTTTGGGATCCTGTGTCAGGGCAACTAAAGAGAATCCACTCCAGAGCAAGGTACTTAGCACTGTCTCCTGGGAAAAAAGGGCAGATGTGGGCTGAAATACCTGGAGGGAAAGAAGGACTTCCAAAATTTCCATGAGGAAATGAGATTTCAAACCTACTTTTGCCAAATTCCACTTCCAGAGCTGCTCTGCAAAATGGTCTCACAGTGTGTGAAGCAGAAACCAGGAATTCTCTGGTCTACTGTGCTTGCCACTAGACTGTCCTGGTTTCTCTGAAGTCCTTCTCTCCCCATTAATGCTTCCCTTCTGTTTAAAGCACTGGCTTCAACCCTTCATCTGACTAAGACAGAGGCAAGAGAGCCATTTCCCATCTTGATTTTGTTGTCTTCTCTTGATTTTTCTCTTGATGGTTTAGTCTACTGGCAAGCACCAGGAGCGATGAGATCATTGCAGGAGGCGGCATCTATTCAGAGGAGCTCAGAGCTCCCAAGAACACAAAAATAGTTCCTATTACATTTTACTCCTTGGCAAAGCATTATTAGATTATATAAAAGGCAACAGAAATAGCTGGCACAGATGCATGTAAAGTACTTTAATGTTAATGGCAGTACTGCATCACTCTGGTTCTTGTCTGGAAACCTGTATTCTAGGTAGGTCACATTTGTCTTAAGCTGAAGTTCACTACAAATATACTTATGTAGGCTCCAGGCAGCAAGTGTGGCAGAGGGAGCCACGTTCTTTGTGAATTAAGTGAGATGGAACTGCCAGAAGAAGTCTGGCAACTGAGTCAGGCAAGAGGAGAAGAAAAATCCATGTGGATTCCTGAAATTCAGCTGTAAATGCACAACAGTGTGGTTGCACGGTCAGAGTTGCCACCATACCAAGAGAGTTCTCTTTCCTGTAGTGAAAATGACAATAATTCATCTTCAAGGAAACAAATACTCTGGTCTGCTGGAAAAATCCCAGCACTGACATTTTCCAGATGCCTACAGACATGGCAGGTGGATAATGGGATAATGCTCTCCACAGCAAGTGACAACTGTCCTCCAGCTATTTAGTCTTTCATTTTGGGGGGGGGGGGGGGGGCAGGGGGGCAGGCAGGGAAGAAGAGAAGAGGAAGAAAGGGAAATGGGTTAGGAAGAAGACTGTGGAGTAAGCAGAATGGCTGAGGAGCTACCTGGGAACACAGAATATCCAATGCAATCACAATACAATGATAAATCCTTCCTGTGCATGACCCGGGAAAAGTGACTTTCAAGTCAGCTCCCCTTTCTAAGAGCACAGCAATAGCAACACATGTCCAGCTGGCATGAAGATACCTGGATGAGAGTTAAAAACACTTCAGCATTACAGTATTGATGGTCATACTGGCATATTAGTCACAGACAGGCAAACAAGAAGTGCTTTGCAGACACACAGATCACATTAAAAGGAAATACTAACCAGCAGCTGTGGAGCGCTTTCTGGAGGGATTTAGCAGTAAACCCCTACAGAAGGGTTCCATGTTAAGTTCCTAAACAAGAAACTCTACCCATGCAAAATCATCTACCACAGTCAGACCATGAGCCAAGTGACTACTTTTGATGAAGAGGAGGTGTAAAAAGCTTGTCCACTCTGGCGAAAAATAAACCCACTTTTACAGGCAGCTGGTGTTTGATTTAAATGTGCACGTGTACATACCACTGGATTAGGAAGCTCTGATCCCACTGCAGCAACACTATCTGTTACTACTGCCAACGGCTAAAAACCCTTCTGCTATGTCTGGAATGGAAGTGATCTTCACCTCTGGAGTTCAAAGGTCAGAAGTTTATTCCTCATGATGTCTGGCCCAATGACAGATCAAAAAAAGGCACCTGGGAAATCCACCACTGACAATATAATTCCACCAAAAAACACCCAAGTGACCATTTACTGTTATTATCAGTAGCAATGAATAAGAAATACTTTTTCTATCACCAGAAATGATGATGATGACTGGAAAGCCCATTTGTACCGGAAAATGCATGAACCTGCGAGGTTTTTGACATACATAAAGCGAGAGATATACACTTGGTTTGGATCAGGCACAGTGAGAGTTGAATCCCTGTACCCTACATTCTAAGCAAGTACAGTGGCCATCAGCCAGTGGACTGGGCTGCACTGGTGTTGCACCTCTGGGCCATTCAGGCATTCCTGTGCTGGCTTGCCACTGCTCTCCTCATTCAGGCATCAGCAAAGTAAGTTTTGTTCTCATTAAGAGGCACTTGTGCTGACCTGGCATTTTGCCATGGAAGTGACTAAGAAAAGATGCCCAACTGTTAACCTTTCTTCTTTTAAAAGTGAAGCTGCAGACAGCAACAGCCCTTTTCTGTGTCACCAGAGCATCAGCTCCAGAGGCCTGAGTGTAAGCAGCATGCTAGATGTCACATATTCCCTTATTTAAAATGAATTCAATATGAAAAGTTTAGGTGAGTTCAAGTATCAGTTACATAAATCTACCATTCCCTAACTTACAGCTACTGTACATTTCTCTTAGCATACATATAAGTACACGCAACTTACACACTTACTATGTAGTTACAGTTAACACACCAACATACAAGCGAAAGCTAAAAAACCAGGTGTTTGTCAAATTACAGTGAAGCCTTCAGCAAAGTCCAAGGAATCTGCTTTGCAGATTTCTCCTTGGAACAGACAACAGCAATTTGAATACTGTGACTCACTGGAAGGAAGGCTGAGATTTTGCAAACCATCAGTATTCCATGTCCTCCCTCAGCTAACTTTGCCTTGTGCACATAAAGTGCCTGACTGAACTGAAATATAACTATGTTTTAAAACAGGAACATCAGAAAGTTAAGTATGTGCTAACAGTAATGGGGGAGAGTGGTGGCCATCAATCCTGTTGCTGTCAGGCCTGTTCTGAGGAATGGCTCCAGTTTTCTCTCTACTGACTGAGTCTGCATCAGCAGGTCATTAGTGAGCAGGAATTAAGGGGCTCACACTACATCTTCTCTTCCTGAAGTGGAATGCACCATTTGAGTGTAAATCCAGCCTGCTGAAAAATAGCTGTGTTTTGTCTGAGATAACAGGCTGGAAAAGGGATTCCATAATCAGGGAAACCAGAGTTGAAAGAGTTCTCTTCCTAAAGATGCAAACTGAAAAATACATGCTGTCTTGAATTACAGTTACACTTCCACTACAGAAAGTTTGTATTAAGACCCATTACAAAACAATTTCTATACAAAAGAGCAAGAGAAAAATCATTCTTCCAACTGTGCTCATTTCTTCAGGCTCATTAAAGAAATTCTGAGACAAAACAGTCTTTGATCTCAGGGATTGATACAAAGCAACTGCACGTTTCAAAAGAGACATAACTATTCCTAAGGAAACAAAACCTCTGTGCAAGGAGAAAGTCAGTCCCTGAAATGGAGAAGCCTCAGCACTTACCTCTTTCCGAGCAGGTCAGATTTTGGGAAGTAGTTTCTCAGAGCACCTCAGACATTCCATGTGAAGTGTTGTGCTGCAGGGAACTGCTGCAAAACTTGCTGATTTATTCCCCCAGTTGGTGTGCATGCTGAACCCCAGCAGAAATCCCGTGCAGGCACAAAAAGAATAATAAAGGACAAACAAGCCCAGAAGCCACAGGAGAAGCACCTCTGCCCTTGAGCAAAGCACAAAAAAAGTTCAACAGGGAAATACAAAGGAAATCCAGCGACAACCAAAAGTTTGGATAAGGAACAGGAAAAGCAAGCTTGCTCCCTGCCTGTAGTCCTGGCTAAAGGTGCCTCTCCAAGCAAAATTCACGGCGAGCCCCAGCTCCTCGGAGCAGATGGTATTCACACATTATTCCCGAGCAGCAGCATTCCCCAGTCCAATCAGGAGGCAGCACTCAAAAGCCAAGCGCTTCCCAGACTCGGTTACAGTTTTCAATAGCTGTAGCACAAGATGAATGACTCAGAAAATGAATAAGCAGGGAAAATAAAACATGCCTCTCTCCTAGGCAGAGGCACAGGCAGCTCAGCAGCCCCGAGTGTGCTGAGCACTGGCTTCACGCTGAAGGCACCTGCTTTTTATCCCTAGATCCTAAATGCTGATTACATTTTCCGTATCTTTAATTTGTGGGATCTAGTTCATCTTGGGCTTGAAGGCACAGTAAGAATTAAATCTTTGCTTTTCTTTTATTCAGTCTTAAAACCAACAAACATTTGTAAGAGCCATAAAGAGGATGAACTGCACATGTGCTCTTCCTGACAAAAAAATTCCTGGTAACTCAGTGACACTTCTCATGCCATCTCTTACTGGATACATATGCATACATCTAAGATGAAGACCTAACTTTACAGATCCTGCTGCAAATTACATGAAAAGAGACAGGTTGATTTTAAACCTGGGTCTCCTGAACAGATTAATGCACCCTCTGGTTTTGCCTGAAGTTTACCAGGAAACTTTAAACTACAATAAACAAATTCAACTAAGAAGCAAATGAATGAACATCTACCAACTTTAAGGTGAAGTACAACCATTACCTGCAAACTGGCTAAACAGAACCAGTAAACTACTCCCAAGTGCTTTGCTTGGCTTATAGACCATTGTGACCAGTTCACCCAGAGAGTACTGCTAAATACAACCCCTCTGCTCACTGCCTGGCTCCTTCTGACAGCTGCAGCCCAGGTTAAAGGATGATCTGCAAAACAAAGCAAGTTCCTCGTGGACATGGAGCTGCACAGCACCAGCAGATCTCCCCCTGGAAGTGCACTCGGGAGCTTTCAAAAACATACTGGAATTCCCTTTAGTTTTCTAACAGAAGAGGCTGCAAGGAGGTGGCACAATGTTTAATGTTCGTGTACCAGCTCTTGCTGCTGTCTACATGCAATGCTTTTACTGCTGCCACTCAGAAATTAACTCTGGGTTGGTGGAAAACACGCTGCAGTCAGACAAGTGGAAGCAGTTAGATCAGCAAAGCTATTTGGGGTGAGCAGCATTCTCCCAGGTCCCCCCGGACATTTTCAGATCTTTGTCTGTGGCTGTAAATTGATCCTTTGCATTCCTGTCTGACACATGAACTGTGAAAAACTCTTCAGGGATATTCTCTCTGCCATGAGTAATGCTCTGACAGCGCTCCTGCAGAACAGATGAGCAGTTGTAGACACAATAAAATATTGTGAACTTGGGTCTAACTTTTATTAAGTCTTTTTTTTTTTTCTTCATCCTACAATGCAGAAGAGAACTCTATTAGCATCTTACTTTCCTACTTTCAAAGCATGAAGGATCAGGCTTAATGGCAGGACCTACACTCAGAGCCATGCCATGCTCACCCGGTGGTTAAGCAAACAAACCCACACACACAGCTAGAGCACAGAGAACACTGCCTTGTGTTACTACATCTGCCACAGCTGCCCACCAACTTCCCAGCTACAGCTAGAGAAGTACTTAGAGGTGTCAAACCAAACTAGAAGCATATCTAGATCTGGGAAGAAAACAAACATTTCTTGAAACTTCACTTTGGCAGACATTTTCTGATCACTGCATTAAGCTCAGCAGCCAAAATCATTGACTACTGACTCACTGAGCAAGGCATATGGTCGGCCCCTGAGCCTGCACCAGCAGGAGCAACGCTCTGCAATTACATCTTTCCTTGTTCCTTGGAGATGCTCAGAGGAGAAGCACATCTAAGTGTACACATGGTTACCGTCATGCTCTAAATGACATGATAACCACATGTAAGCACTGAGAAACCCCCTGGGCAAACATCCTGATCAGGCATAAGAAAACACTACAGTGAAGTGGCTGGATGTAAGCAGTTTATTCTTCCTCTCCCTGGTGCGCAGTGCATTTGTGAGACATGGATGTGAAGAGGCTCTGTCGGCCTTTCCAGACATCACCAGAAGAGGAGGCTGCTGCGCAACATCTTCCTTGTTACACGTATGTGACCACAGCAACCTTGATTAAAGCTCTGAGAAAAACCCACTTGACCGACTCCTTGTCATGATGTGGGGCCTCAGCTCTCAGTAGGGACTGACAATTCCTTCTGTGGCTTCTCCAGTTTCTGTTACTTACTACCAGAATCTTCTGAATTTAAAGGCTTCTGATGCATTAGATGTACTCTTTTAATTCCTCCTCATCTCTACTCCCATGAAATCCCTTGTCCCCTATTTTCCAAATCAGACACATGAACAAAACGTTAAAAACGTTTGGGTTGGATCTTTCCATTGTTTTCTGTAAATTCTACTGAAGTCACCAGATAGAGCTTGTGGGTTGGTTCTGGTTTTGCCAAAGAGTTTTGGTGACAATAGAGAAGCCCACTGAAATTTAGAACCTCTTTCACCATAAAAAAATTATTACCTGGCTTAGACTTGCCTTTCAGTACAACACATCTTTCCTGTGAGTTACAGTTAGTACCTCAATGCGTGTAGGTAAAATGGAGAAAATATAGAGCAAAATATAAAGAAAGGGTTGCCCCCAAGAACATGCCTACCATCGTTATCTACAAACCACCAGGAATTTAAGTAATGGGTTAAAACTGAAACAGGAGAAGTTTAGATTGACTATAAGGAGGAAATTCTTTCCTGTAAGGGTGGTGAGGCACTGGAATGGGCTGCCCAGGGACGCTGTGAATGCTCCATCCCTGGCAGTGTTCAAGGCCAGGCTGGACGAAGCCTTGGCTGACATGGTTTAGTGTGAGGTGTCCCTGCTCATGGCAGGGGGGTTGGAACTGGATGATCTTAAGGTCCTTTCCAACCCTAACTATTCTATGACTCTATGAATTCAGTATTTGTCTGCTCTAGGTAATACACTTCCCTTTTGGTTTCAATTTTCCTACCATCAAGCACATCTTTCTTTATCTCTCCTTAGTCAAGAGCCACAAAATAGACATGGGGTAAGAAGTATAATGAAGAAAAGAATGAAGCATCATTGTCCCAACATTCTACGGCATCTTCAGTACATAAACTATGCTTCAATTTAGATGCTTCAAACATGCTTCAATTTAGAAGGCAGTGCCTCAGAGCACTCCACTGAAATTAGTGTCATCATCCTGTTCTCCTTTTTCTCATTACTAGATGCCTAAAATGCACTTCTGAAGCAGAAATGCCGCAGAATTTCCTCTTGCAGGGGGAATTCCTGGATCACAGCCTTCTCTGGGCAACTTTCAGAAAGATACGTCAAAATATTTTACTATTTTTTCACCTTATTTTTAGTCTCACCTTCATTCTCTCAGAGATCACCATAAATCCTTAAAAGACTATGAGGTTAAGAATACGTATCTATTACCCACTGGATGAGGTGTCCCAAACTACATCACCTGCCAAAGCCAGCTCAGTAGCAGTGTCTGTGGCATTTCCCATTCTACAGCTGATCTACCCTATTTCTTTATATAAAAGATCAGACATCAGTCTAAAACACCAAGTGAAGACATCAGTCTTCACCTGCAGCAGCATCATTTGCCAGTCTCATGTTCCTGCACAACCCTGCTAACAAACCATGTCTAATGTACAAAAAATTCTGTTTCTTGCTTCTCTTCTCTCTACCAAGGGTGATTTTTAATGCACAAGTCAAGATAGTTTGTACTCAAAAGTGTGTACACAAATACAGTATCTTCTAAACCTTCACTGGCCTGCAGAAAGCTGCTGAGTTGTCATTTACTCTTGTAGCTGCAAGTGGCTATAGCACAAAAGTCTGTAGCTCTGATATGTCATCCCTCTGAAATGGGTAATTTAGGGTTATGGTTTCAGAATCAGCACATTCTTCAGCAATTTTCTTCCAAGAAAAGTTTTTTGTGAAAAGAGTCAAGTAAAACCACGCGAGTACATTCAAAAGAACACATCAACACTCCGAACCAGGAGCCACGGTGAACTGACAGTCAGCTGCCTTTGTATTCCTGCATTTCAGGAGAGAAAATAGCAGGGAGGGAGGGAAGAAAGGGAGTGCTTAAGGCTTTTTAAACTCCTTACAAGAACCTCCACCTTTATGTGAGCCTTTCTCCTAAGCACATGGATGGAGAAAAGTTACACGCCTTTAGATGGAGAAAAGTTACAGAACTTCTATCTCCTTTCCCAAACATCAACAGCATCCTAGCAAGCTGGTGTCCAGAGTAGTGCCAGCACTACAGCTCAGGGAAGAATAGAAAGAAAAACCCCAATAACCCTTTCACTCACAGGTTATGGTTTCGTTCCAGGCTCTGTTAGTCAAGGCAACAGCTTAAATGTCACTTCTAGCCCCCAGATAAGTGAGTGGTCCTTCTCTGCTGCAGTTAGAAGCAGTAATAAACATATGAGGTATCTCCATAAAAAGCTGGCAATTTGATTTGATGAGAAGAAAAATCTGGGCTAAGAAATGAGACACCTTCTCAGCCTTGAATATTCCCCTACCATCCTTCCAGCTGATTTCATACATCTCTGTAAGCAAATCAAAGGGCTGCAGGAGGCAAAAGAGCAACTCTGCAACTCTAAAGTATATTACTGGCACATACCCTTCAGAACAGCTTTTACCATCATTAAGAATCTATTGATTAGGCTGCCAATAAGCAACTAAGAATGAAGTGATGCTGAATTTTAAGGGAGATGGTTCCCCAGTGCAGATCACCAGGTACAGCAAAAATTAAAGAACAGTTCCCATTCTGCTGGCAGAAAAAAGGAATTTGATTTGGCATTCTTGAAGGTAAAAAGCACTTCCACACTCAGCACAGATGTTTCAAGTTCTGGTCACATCCCAAGGCATTAATATTTGTCACATGAGCAATTCAGCAAGATAAACACAACAGTTACCAGTGTGTTCATAGCAGTTCATGAGCTGTCTGATAACCAAAGGGGCTGCTTTAAGAATGACAGCTACAAGACTGGGATTTACAGAGTTGCAAAGGGGAGCTACAGAAGGTTCTACAATACCTAGCACCACGAGCGCTTACTTATCTCTCATTTCCCAGTTTATGACCATTTCCAGAATCTGCCTACTTATTCAAATATTTTGTGGGAAAACAAGTTTCTACACAACATGACAGAATATATTTTATATGTCTAAAGAGAAGAATGGGAACCTGTGTATCTTACATATGCATTCTAAGCTTAGTGAAACTGTATTTCCCACAGAACCACAACACTCTCTGCCTCCTGAAGTCCAGATTCTAATGTTGTGATAGGCAAGAATACTTGCTTATATGTTTGTTAACATCAGCCCAAACTATGATAAACCTGTAACCTGTAACTATGTAAAACCCTGTGACTATGATAAACCCAGTAAGGAATAAAATCAGATTTAGTTCTCTGTTCTAGTGGTCTATAAGGGGAATAGGACATGAGAAGTAGATGCTGTTCTTCTAGAGAGAAATTAATACAACTACATTTGAAAGAGAGTAGAGAAGTGAAACAGAAAGTGTGATCCTCCCCACTTCATCTTTCCATATAAACATTATCATTTGAAACAACACTGAAATCTGCCCTTGATTGTTTTATACAATTCAACTTCAGCATGGCACAGAGCCCAAAGTAAAGCACAGCTGCCTACTTATATCTGCCCAGTCAACTGTCCACATAGTTTACATGTTACTTCATTCCCTTAAGCACATTCTTTCCATACAGTTTTAGGTCTGCTGTGATATTAACACTGCAGTTATGCCATACTTGAAGCTCCAGGTTATCAGCAGAGTCTGTGCTGTGAAAAATACGTAAGTAGTTCTTGAGGAATATATATGTAGGAAGTAGAATACTTTCCAAACTATATCTACGATAGTAACAAATACGTATTAAAGAGCTGAGAAGCATTTACTTTAAAAATCACAGGCTTGAATTGTTTTTACAGATGTAAACATTTTGTTGTCCTCAATGCAGCCAATTCCCTCTGCTAACAGAGAAATCAGACTTGCAAACAACTTTGTATCCCAATTTATGCCTTCTAATCGACTAGATACCAGAACATCAGCATGTGGAATGCTATAAATCCAGGCAATAGCTGCAATTTTAACCATGGACTTAAATTCCAGGGTGAATTTATGTGGTCCCTAGCTAAATATATCCTTCTAAGTAAATTACTCATGCAATTGCCTGTAGGAAAGCTTTCTGCAGATCAAGAAACTGTTTCCAAATGCGACGTTTGACAGCACATACGGCATAAAGTTACATCCTTTTCTTGCTGGCAAAAAAGACCCCAAACTGAATCCTGTAGAATGCACAGGTTCCTCTCCTCTCTGCAGACATTGCTCAGGAGATAGGTTAATGCTGCCTGATTACTGCTCCTTGCAACACACTGTATGTATCAGTTTACTCTGTTTATCTCCAAACCCTGTAAACAGGGTGATTTCTAAGTTAATGTGAAGCACATTCCCACATTCATTTCTACTTATCCATGCAGAATACAGTAAAAACACATGCCTAACCCTGCGCCTTTAGTAGGATGTGTAACTCAAACACTCTTTTCACTATCCTTTTTTCCCTCTCTTTTCTATGTTTTCTACTTCTTACCATTGGAGTTGTCCTGGTCCAAAGGATAATCTGGTTCCATTACTTCAAATAAAAGCATCCAACATGCAGTTCTCCATGCAGCAGAGGCATAAAAACACAGCAGTTGCCTAAGCTGATTCACCTGATTTATGAATTAGTGCTGCATCCATAAGAGGCTGTGTTTCTTCTTTTGTATTACATCTGGCTCCTTTTCCAACTAGATGGCTGGGTATTACAGCATGCAGGCCTTTTTCCAGCATCCTCCTAATGCATTATATTTAAAGTAGCAGCAACCTTTTTCTCCCATCCCCCAGAGTAAGTTACAGCAGTAACTAGGCTGAGCTGGCAGAGAGCGGAGCTCATTCAGAACAGGACCTGCAAAGCGTCCTCCGATTCGTGTTGCTGCATAAAGAGAATGATTGATACAATCAAAAGTAAGTGGGGTTTGACACAATGCAGTGTGCGCTGCAGTGAATGCCACCAAACCCAGCACAGGTCTGGAGGGCTTGGGGGAATACGGTGCTGAGGCCACCAGCATGCACCCCCTCACACACAAACACGAATTATGTCCTGCTCCCTCCGCCTCCCTTCCCCCCCCTTCCACTACAATCTTTTATAACCCTGGATCTCCTCCAGCAATAGGCTGTTCCTTTACTCAGTTTATAATAAACTCTGCCATTCCCTTGTGTCCCCAGGGCTCTCTTGGAAAGGAAAGAGGCTGTTTGCAGAATGAATAGACCAGCCAGCGCCTAACAGGGAGGCAGCTCAATGACTCCACACTGGGCAGTTGTAACTTGCTGCAGCAACAGCCTTCTGTTGGAGACCTTGTCCTGCATCCACCTCCTCTGCCAAGCCAGGAGCTGCTGCTAAGTTGGAGTTTTAAAAAGCCTTTGGCAAATGAGCTGGAGAAGCAAGCACCAGCCTTGCTAGACTCAGATGGGAAATTACACCAGAGTCTGCAACAGAGACAGCATTAGCTGACAGATCATTAGATCACAGCATTAGAAGTCAGGTTGCATTCATTCCCCTACTGGGTCTGCCACTAACTCCCTGAGACCTCACATAACTCATAACTCTTCTCTCTGCCTCAATTTGCTGTGCTACTGACACTGAAATATGTGTTATCTCACAGGAACACAGCTGAAACCTCCCAGCCTTACATGCTTTGAACTTCTCGGATAAATGATACAGTGCAAGGATTGGGGAAGAAGACCTAGCACCTAGATGAAGAATGAAGATTCTATTTTCTCTGAAGACATGTCCATAGAATAACAGAAGAAGGTATCAGTGTGTAACTATGCACCGAGATGTGCCTCTGAGAGATCACTTCATATTGCTATTACAACAATCCTGAAGCAATCCTCCAAATCCAGACTTTCAGGATCAATTTTACCTGAACTGATAATTCAAACTCTAATGCTCCAGCTAAGGCATTAAAACATCTTACTTCAAAAGGATGCTTTTGCCTAAATTTAAGGCAAGGCTCAGGCTAAACATCTCCAACAGATTTAGTGCATTTGGGTTTGTCATGGCTGATGACACAGGATCTTGAGGCAGGAAGGGGCTTCTATTTTTGTGCTCCTGGGTAATGCTTCTGCCTTACTTGCTGACTCTTACACCGTCATGTAACTGGTGCTTTAGAGCTGCCTGTTCACGCTGGGTGCTACAAGCTGTAGGCGGACAAATGAATGGCTGACTGAAGTGAAGCAAACATGCGGTGCTGTGTGGAGGAATTAACCTACCAGGTTGATGTGACTCTCCTGTAATTGTACCTTGCAAAAACGTTTTAGTTCTGTTCCTGAGGCTTTGGTATATTAATAGAAGAAAAACTCGTTTTTTTCTATTTGTTTTAAGTTTTGCACAGTATATAGCCTCTATTAAGTAATGTTCTGAGATCTCTGCCTTGGTCTAAATTACAGAGCTGCAAACCCTATATTCTCTCCCCTCGCACCCTACGCTCCCGATGTTCTTTACAACTTCTCTGCTTCTCCCACACACTGAAAAAAACAAAAGCCCTCCGTCTTCCCACCTGCCCCCCAAACCCACCTACTCGGTGACTACAGGAACGTGGTACTTGTCCTGTTAACAGGCCTCCACCTGATTTATATTTTGGATCATCCATCCAGTCTAGGAGTTAACATATGATAACTATCATAAGCATAAGCTAGAAAAAAAGTCTGTTAACTCTTGACTGATACATTAGAATTATAGAATCCCAGACTGGTTTGGGTTGGAAGCTACCTTAAAGCTCCTCCAGTTCCAGCCCCTGCCACAGGCAGGGACCCCTTCCACTGGAGCAGCTTGCTCCAAGCCCCTGTGTCCAACCTGGCCTTGAACACTACCAGGGATGGGGCAGCCACAGCCTCTCTGGGCACCCTGTGCCAGCGCCTCAGCACCCTCACAGGGAAGAGCTTCTGCCTAAGAGCTCAGCTCAGTCTCACCTCTGGCAGGTTCAAGTCATTCCCTCTTGTCCTGTCACTACTCACCCTTGTAAAAAGTTTCTCTCTGGATTTCATGTAGGCCCCCCTCAGGTATTGGAAGACTTCTTATTACATGTTCTTATTACATCCCTCCACTCTGAATTAACCAAAGCTGACAATAAAAGGTATAGAAGGGATTTAGAGAAGTTCTGGGGTTGAGGAATCCTGAACAGATATCATCTGCTTATTCCGTGTCCCAGGGTGGGGAGGTACATACACAGAGTGACTCATGAAAAGCCTCTCTCGATCACAGAGAGCTGGGAATGTCTGGAGAATCATGACTGACAAGGTAAAGGGATACATGATTCTGCAATGAACCTCTGAATCAGCATACATATTATATACAGAGAAACAATCTGTATTCTTCCATGAAACTGATGCTGCATATACACAGTGTACTTTCCACAAACAATTTAGCTCCAAAAAAATGAATAACCACCTGGGAAATCCTTCCTTGTGGAGGGTCAGGAATAATCCAGGAATGCTACTGAAGAAATCAGGATAGAAAAGTGAAAAATAGGAATTATTTCAAAGTCAACAAGTTTGGATGACAACTGATTTGATTTTCATGTCATCCAAAAGATTTGCTCATCTGTAGTTACAACAAAAATGAATTTACATGTGTAAGTCAGAATGATGTTAATATTTTGGCTGAGCCAGTACTCAGAACTGCTAACAATCGAGCGATTGTCATATGTTCTGTGCTTGAGCACAGCTCATGCAGTCAGGCAAAGCAGCTCCTGCAATGCTTCTGAAAGGAAAGGGACAGTTGGAAGACCAGAGCTTTGATCACTGGGGATTTTAATTGCTCAGGCACTGAATGGAAAATTGCAGAAGTGAAGAGGGAAATGATTTGCAGACAAATGGCCGGAATGGTCAGAGCCTATGCTAGACCAAATCCTAGGAAATGAGCCAAGCACACTGAACTAATGAGTGTGGAAAGAGAAGTCTAGCTAGCGTGTTCTCCGGAATACCTATGAGGTTAAGTAGAACACAAAATGTAGAGGTTTGGAAAGCTGACTTTTCAGGGAAAGAATTCTGAAATGGCTGGAAGGAAGTGGAAATTAAACACACTTCATTTCTGTCTCATCAGAGCATCTCCACATTGCCCTGGATGGTTAGTTTTGAGACCAAAAAGGAAGTTATATTTAATTGCCTAATGTCTGCAACAGCTTTTATATACCAGACTCCAGTTGTGCTCTATATGTAAGACTTTACTTTGGAGGAATTGGTAGCTACTACTTCTTAACTCCTGTTTTGTTTCAGAACAGATGGGAGTCATAGCTCACATTGGCCTTTATTTCACACCGTGAGACATGAAATTGTAAATAAGAAAGATGGTGCTTCCTTTTAGTTTGCTGTAAAACTTTGGGCAAATCACCTCATCTGTCTTTTATCAGCTACACAGATCTGCACTGAACCTGTTTGTTATTCCTTATCATAAAGCAATTTAGTATTTCCAGATTAAGCAATGTAGTCTAAGTTTGAAGGAGTATAAATGTGGTTGTATAACTGTCTTGGATTTATTACCAGGGAAGGGATTTGCTTCCTAGGTCTTTGGGGACCAGGCTTTGCTATTTTATGTGCAGTGCCAATGGATTACAGTCAATGGAGACTGCAAAAGAATCTCATTTCTACCAGGTGTTTTAAAGATCTATAGGAAGAAGTAAGTAGGAATACCTGCATGGATAAACTGGCAGAGCCAACAGACATCCTGCAAAAAATATTCCATTCTTCAAAATAATACTCCATTCATCCAGAGGGAAGAGTTGGTACAATTTTTACATTGTTCCTGGCAATGTATCATTTTGCTATCAAAAGGCTGATCTCTGACAGCCCAAGAACACCACCAAAGGACATTACAAGCATTATTTAGGCCTTGCTCATCCCAAGTGAACATTACCATTCCCATACTGTAACATGGGACACAGAAGCACAGAGCTGCAGGGCACCTCCTCTGCAATCATGAATGTGACTTAGTTTGAATGTTAGAAAAACTTGAAGAGCTTTAACTGTTTAAAGTTCTAAGGGCCCTAAAATGAATCTTTTCCAATATAAGCAGGTAAAATAATACAGCAATTACATTTTAGCTGCTAATATCTTTGCAAAAATGATTCCTGGGGATCATTCTCCACATGCCAACTGAGCAGTGTCACACCATGTGAGAAGACCAAGCTGGAGATGGAAAGATCTCCATTATTTAAAATAAGGAGAAAGCATTTTAGGCTGCAGATCTACAGGAAGGAGTGAGAAGAGATTCAGTTTTTCCCACTGGGAAACGAAGAGTGGCACATTACTCTGCCTACTGTTTAATGCAGTCGTTGTTAGCCAATGTAAAAGATCAGCATGATGCCACAGCTGCCCGCCACCACACAGCCCTTCTTTGAAACCTAAATTCATATGTAGGAGGGAGCAATGAATGCCTGCAAGTTGAAAAGCCAGTAAAGCAGAGACCTGCTTAACAAAACAGTTTGCCAAGGTTACTGGGGGTGTTGTCAAAGCCTCCTCTTTTGTGAGGGCTGAATAACAATTCAGACCAAGTAACCAGCTCCACAGTTTCTTTGGCTTTACCTGGCAAGTTTTCAAAGTCACTGCTCATGGCTGGGTCTGTTCCCAGTGAGGTGCAGCTTATCTTGCCCTGGACAGCAAGCACAGGGATCATCCTACTCCAAAAGTTCATGCCAAAGCCCTACTGTGCTGCTTTTCTGCTTGAACTAAGCTATGTCTGTCAGAAATGGGCTTGAATGACACAAGCACAAATTGAAAATGACGCATCCTGGGTTACTTCATACGGGTAGGAAGAATTCCCCCTCCTCAGACAGCAATTTAACCATTTCACTTCATAAAGGCAAACAAAACCGGGATCTTCAGGATCCCAGTCCCAGTTAGTAAGATTCTATCCATGCAGATGCTCCTGCAAGCAAGCACAGAGAAGACTATGACCTGTTTCAAGCTTATTACTCAAGAACTTTCAAAAGGTGATGTTGTCCAGTGCCACACGGAAGGCTCTATCCTCAGCTGCGCCCCTTTCAGGATATGGATCATAACCTGCAGCAATAAGACAGACATCCTTTAAGGATCCTTTATCTGAGGAGATGGGAATTTATACTCTTAAATCAGCAGACTCATATCTTAATTTTCTGAAGAAGGTGACAGTCTGATCACACATCTGAAGGGGCAGCTTCTCATCCAGAACTCAGCAGAGCTCCACCAGACAGAAAAAGCATATGCAAAATAAAAGTGCAACAAGTAAATGGAGCGTGAAAAGCTACAAGACTTGTGCTGGAGAAGTCTTTGTGAAAGACATTCCCTAGGATATCATCAGTGCACGAACTGGAGCCCTTCAGTGCTCTCTGGTTTTGTGAACCATTAGGAGTTTTGGTTTGTAACAACATTCTCTGATCTAAGAGCACTTCAGTACCTCCTAGGTGCCCAAAATATCTCTGCCACTAACTACTAGATCTTGTAACAAACAAATAGAATTCTAGAGACTAAAACAAACAACACACTTCAGAGTTACAGTTAATCATGATCAGAAAACACCTCTATGACTATGAAAGGAGTACACAAATATTCTATCATGAAAAATGCCAACAATCAGGTTAAAGTAGTCAACATTTAAGACCTAAGACCCCCAAATTAGTAATATTTAATAGCCCCAAAATATCAGGGTACTCTTTCAGGGTAACTAGAATATAACATTACCTCTTGCTACTGTATGCATCAGACTGAGGAAGGTGTTTCTGAGCTTCCTTAGGAGAATCCTCCTGGCAATTTAACAGAGGAAAATAAAACTGAACTGACTCCTGGGCAAAGAAATAACACCAGGTCTGCAACACACAGGGCTCTGTGCAGAACTTCCTGAGCTGTCTGTTGAGATTCCACCTTAGCTGACTTTACAGATTCCTGGCTATGTTTCTGCAGTTGTCTCCTAGAAACAGGAACAAGAAGCATTTGCTGTTTTCTCAGCTCTTTTGAAACACTCTGCAACAGCTTTCTCCACATTCAGGATGCACAAGTAATCAATGTGTATCTCCTTAATCAATGGGCAGACTTAACGAATGGGTTGTTCTTTGATGCCACGTTATATAAACGTAATACAAGAGCCACTGGATGCATCATTAATAAAAACTTGGACAAAAGTACCAGGGAAAAGTCCAATCCATACAAACATCTGGATAATCAACCAGAATCCCGAGGGTACCTAAAAATTGGATTAATAACTTTATGATCAGACTGGATGTTGGAAAGTTACACGATTTCTTCTTGCATCAAGCTAAATTCATAACTGATATAGGTGCTGAAGGATACCTTCCTGAACAGCATAACTGTATACTGAAAATCACCTTTTCTTCCCTCTCCCATATATGTGCTGATCTGCCACTGTTCCACACAATGCTGAGTGAATATGATGGGACCAAGACTAACTGGTCCCTGTTTCTCCAGCCTGGATCACCTCCTGCACCTGGCGCTTTTAGTAAGTTCTTCCACACTAAAATAAGACAGGTTACAAAAAGCAAATGCAAGGTTTAGATGTATCCAGGATTATTTAATTTATGTGAGTCCAGACCAGATGGAGGTGGTGAGTGATAGGAACCAGCCATTGAAATGGCCTCTCCAGATTAAAGCTATTGTCACACTGATTAAATGGGACAGAAAACTGACACTCAGATCTCCTCCTCTGCAATCTTGGTTTCCACGAATCAGTAGATCATTCCCATACAACAGAGGAAAACTGTATCAAAAAATGCATTTCTTTCTATTTGCAAGTTCTCTACAAAAATGCATACAACTTAGAAAGAACTCCAGACTGTGTTTAGGCACATCAACAAAGCTGTTGCATTGAGAAGAGACACAGTCTGAATGCTCAGAGGCTGTCATCTTTCCTTCATTTATTCTCTCCTGTCTTTTCCTCCCTCTCTCCTCTGTTATTTAGGGATTCAGCCAATTGTCCTTCCAGATCAAGCAGTCTCCTCATTTTAATAGCTGTTCGCCTCATTTTAATAGCTGTTCGAGGCAGAATTACTCCATATGGTCTCTTGCTTAATGTGAAATTCACACAGCAAAAAGTAAAGATTTTGAGCTAACTTTTGTTTGCTGCTGTCACTCGAGAAGTGAAACCCAAGATAAATGATGTCTCATTCTTTCCCCATGTTTCTAATCTGTTTCTGATACAAAAGGCTTATAATGTCTCCTTTTGGAATATTACTGTCATTCTTCCTTTTTGTTGTCCGGTAACTTCTGATTTCACATTCACTTTTTCAATACTCTTCCTTGCTTTAGGCAGAACAACAGTATGAGAATACAGCCTCTGTTCCTACTCAATTAGTTTGGCCTGAGCTCAGGCTTCAGAAATAGATCCAACTATCTGACAATGATAAACCAGTTTTTAACCCAAGGTTTCCATAGAATTGTTGAGATATTGGTGTGGATATGAAGTACACACAGCAAATCTCATTTCAGACTTGGCTAGAAAATGAGAAACTTCACTGAAATCAACAGGCAGAGGAAGGGTGAAGTGAAAAGACAGAAAAGAAATACTCATTTTGGCACATGACAAGAGCCTGCAAGTTCAAACCTGCTTTTCATTACCCTGATGAATAAAAAATCCTGAGTAATCAATCATCTATCACACACTTCCTTTCCTGACCCCTATGGTATCTCTTGGATTAGTCTATGCTGCCACTGCGAGGGTTTATCCTTTGGTTCTTGTACAGAATCCAGAGCAGTTACTTAGGAATCACACAACAGATTGGCCCTCAGGTGAGGGATGCTTCTTCCATTTACCCCGAAATGTTTCTCACCTCAGCACAGATTAAGGTAAAAGAGAATTACATATATTTACAGCAGTTTAGGCAACACAGCAAAGACAAGAAATGAAAGAAAACCATTGTAATCTACTTAAACCAAAATTAAATTTCTCTCCCTGTGTATGTAGAGGATTAATGCAGCTGTTTTTCCCACACACAAGCATTCTGACTTTCTGCATTCCCTATAAGTTCCACTCATCACAGACACCCTTTCTGGGTGGAGTGTGCACGGTTTTGTAAGTCATCTCTTATAGCTTATCTCCTCACAGAATCCCAGACTGGTTTGAGATGGAAGGGACCTTAAAGCTCATCCAGTTCCAACCCCTGCCACAGGCATGGACACCTTCCACTAGAGCAGCTTGCTCCAAGCCCCAGTGTCCAACCTGGCCTTGAACACTGCCAGGGATGGGGCAGCCAATGCAACATTCCTGCAGTTCCTGAAGCATGTGAACAATCCTTTCAGATGTGACACTTGTCTACGAACTCTTGCTTTGCTAATTGCTCACTTCAGCTTGAAGTTTAATTCACCTCTATTTAATGATCTGCTTATCTGTGGTTTCCCTTTGGTTTTCTCCCACATGGTTCCTGGTGAACTGCAGAAGCTCCTCTTGTTTTGACAGGTTCATTTTGTTTCAGTGATAATTAAGTGCATCATCCCCATCTGGGTGCTGCTTTGCAAAATTGCCTCATTTGCTTGAATAAAAAATTTAAAAAATCTTCCTATTCAATCGATTCCGGTTAATTTTCCCCATTCATTTTTCCGTAATTTTTATGTCAAGTCTCCCTCTATAAAGGGTTCCTGTGAAGGTGTAAAAGGATGAGTTACACCTGTGCAAAGGCCACATATTGCTAGAAAGCAGATGGGGAGGAGAACCTTGTGACTGCTGCATCCTCTTACCCCACAGAGTGCTTGAGGTGCACGGGGTGGAGCTGAAGCAGTCGTATACACACCTCTACATATTACCACACACATATACACCTATCTTATAAGTCACCAGACCCTCTGAAAACACAAAATACTAATATCAGCCGAAAGAACAACTCTGAGGTTCAGATACAGCAGCAATCCCCAGGTCACTGTTTCACAATGCATTTGAAATTGAAGGAACATGTAACCTTCCAGGGGAAAGCTCTGGACTGGATTACAGAGTCTGACCAACATGGTTTCCATTTACAAGAAACACTTTAACTAAACTTCCAGTGCTTACAGACCATGAAGAGTCCCCACAGCCACGTAGGTTATGAAACACTGCTTCAGGTGCCCCAGCTTTAAGAAAATACTTACTAAAGCTGTGCATGCTTTCAAACATACTCAGACGCAGACTCCTTCCAAGCAGCTTTTCCGTCCCACTTCCATGAACACATGGCCCTGTGAATACTGCATGCGCTGTAACTGGGGGGTATCTATCCGGAATTGCCAATTCTGACTTACTGCGGTATAAAACAATATTAAGGTTCAGTTGCCTATTGACTGTTCAGCATCATCTGCAGCCATAAGTGTCCTCCTCTCTCTGTGCAATATTATCACCTTCAGACTCTCCAGTGCTGTCTTCAAGCTTTGTTAGAGTAGCTGACATGATTAGAATGGTTGGAAGGATTTAAAGTGCTTTTTCCTTTTTTTTCCTTCTTATTTGGCAGCCTACTTTTATCTGATTTAGCAGTGTCCTGGTTTGCCTCCTTATTCTGACTAAGAGATAAAACAAATTTCTATAATCAGTTCCCATCACTTGATAGAATAATTTTAGCTTTGCCTGATTCTAGGAAACACTCCTCAATCTGCACAGGCTACAATAACTGCTCCTGGGCTCCTCTTCTGCTGTGGGTCTTGACCATCATCAAGCAGAATCCTCCTCACATCTGATTCTGCAGCACAATGGACATGTCAGTACAACAAGCCTGGCACAGGACTGTATAAAGTGCACCTCACACACTGGAGAGCCAGGGGTTCAAAGCTCTTTGAGCTCCCACATGAAGCAACAATTTAATTTCCCTTTCTTCATCAATTCTTCATTCTCTCATGATGTCTTGGCAACATTTTGTTCCCGTTCAACATTCATCATTAGTTTCTTTTTTTTCCTCTCACTTCCTTTTATATTCCTTTCCCTCCCCATCTGCTAATTTAAAAGGAAATTGCATGGTATTCAGCATTATCAGCCAATCTGTTTACTTTGCTCTTGCTCAAATGAAGACCATTTCTCACACACTGAGCTGCTCTGTCTCACTCCCATACACACTATTATTATTCTCAAAGCCTGTGTTTTCTTTCACATGCCACCTCAAGAGCTAACTACCCTTCCAGAGGTATAGATCTGCCAAAAACTTTGTCTCACTTTAAAATTAAGACATGGAAATAAGATCTATGGGAAAGAAGAGAAACGTCCAGATTTAGGCCTTCTCTCACTCCCAAGCATTCATGTAACAGCAGGTACACTGACACACATGAAAAAGCAAGTGAGGTCCTGACACCATGCAAGCTGTCAGCATCCCCACACCCGGAGAGGAAAGCATCTCTGTGCAGAATAAGCTTTCTCCTGAGAAAGAGCTTCTCAGTGGTCCAGAGGCCCTCACTTGCACCATCAGAGTGAGTGCTACTAACAGCAAAATGCTGAAGCACTTCTCGATAGCAACACAGAGTTTTGTATACTCAGGCACAAAGAGCGTAACTGGTATTAATGGCTTTTAAAAGCCAGTGAGGAACAAAAAATCCACAAGTGCCTGAGTTCTCCTCTCATGATCTACTGAAATATTTCAGAGCAATGTTACCCTTTACGAAGGGGGTTAACATTGAGTGATGATCCTACTGAATTATTTAAAATATATATGGAAATGGAACTGAAATATGCGCCTGTTTCTACAGACATGAGATCAGGTGGCACAAGTGATCTCCACTATAAAATGTCACATGTGACCTTAAAAATTGGATTATAGACCAGGCTTTTCCTAATTCATAATTAACTTGGCTCTAAATGGAGGAGTCTGGAATAAAGGAGATAACTGAGATTTCACCTCATGAAATATTATGGTTTGTATTTCAGGGAGATGCTATGAAAATATATGGGCTGCTGACCCATGTTTATCAGCGTCTTAAAGCACACGTGGAATTTGAAGAGGGTAAGCAAACGAACTGCTTCACAGGTGAAGAATTCTACTGAATTTAATAAAACCAAGTTTGTCAGTCAGTGAAAGCCACACAGCTGCCAAGTAGGAAACACCAACTTCTCTGGGGTTAAAGAGGAAAAAATATTAACATGTATGTATGTGTATTTAGCACTTGGGAATTAAAGGAAAATGTTCAACTTTTGTATGAGTTTGTTACTATTAATACAAATCTTTCTGTGGATTCTTGTGTGACAGAAAAATAGATCAGAATAATTTTACTGAATATTGGAGCTTGACTTTTACCAACAGCAGGAGGAGATCATGCTGTTATATTGTATGTTGCTTAGCAATGCAATGTGAGAAGCAGCACCACAGTCCTTGACAGCACCATTGTCCATTGAAATGCCTGTGAAATATTACCTGAGTTATATAAAGATAGCACAGTTTGAGAAAAATAGCATAAAGTTTCAAACTGGACAAAGGGAAGGAAAGCTGGGAAGAAAAGACAGTGCTGTGCCAGTGGCTGAAAGGTCTCCCTGGCTGATCTTTCCTTACCTGAATACACACAGCATAAATTAAACATGGAGGACTCCTATCTGTAAAATCTCATTACAGCTATGCTTACAAATGCTATAGTGGGTGGTAGAGTACTCTCTAACAGTTGAACAGCTCTGAGCCCATATATGTGCCAGTGCCTCTACATTATGGCCATATAAAGACGACCTGTTGTTTATTGCTCCCATGTTTTGCTTTGGAGGAAAAGTTTGGCACTCCGATGTACTGACTGCTCAGGCTGAGTGGAATACAGACAAAAGAAGAGGCACTGAGCAAAGATGGATTTGTTCTACAAACAGATTACATGATAGGGTCTCTTATCAGTCAGACATATGTGAATATTCACCTTTTGAGGCTTCACAACACACCAGGTGACAGGCACACCCTCCTGTACTTGCTGCCCTTGGTTGTTCTCTGGTGCCTTTTCCACAGAGAAGTGTCAATCTGCTCTTGCTTCATTGCTTTTGACATCCTCAGTGCAACAGCCTCTGCCAGGATTTGCCTTTATGCACGACTGTAACAGTTCTTTGGCCCATCTTCCAGCCATTCACCGTATTTTAACTAGCCAGAGCAAACAGCTTGGGTAATATGTTGTCTGACCTTTGTAGCAGATGCCAAGACCTGGGTACTGAAGCATACAAGAGTGCTGCTTCACTGCTAGTGGTGAGACACTCAAACTCCAGCCTTTCCAACAACACTTTTTTCTCCTGTGTAGTTTCTTAAACATTCACCTTCCCTGGGTAAGGGCACTGTGTAATTTTGAAAGGACACATGAATGTGCTACTGTGATAGTGTTATTAATGACTCAAATGGTGATTAACTCCTCTGAACTGCTGCAAAGGAGGTTTCTCCAAAAGGTGGCAGCCCATGTCATGCTACACTTGCCAGAGACCACTGCTGAAGGAGAGCAAGCATCTTCATGTAGCATGCCCATGGAGAAATAACCACAACTGTATTATCATCCACTAACGTCATTCAATAAAAGTTCCCTTCATCATCACACTGCCTTTTTGGCAAAGTAGCTGTTTCCTGAAGAGGAAGCTGGCAATGCAGAGAACACACACAAAACTAGATCAGTGCACAGGAAGTATGTCACCATCAGATTGGATCTAACCTCCAGTCCTTTGCAGCTCACAAACACTGCCATTGCAGTCACCTCACTGAGGTTTGTAAGCTGAGGAAGCAGTTGCTGATAGTCTTACTTTGTCATATAGAACAAACCTCAGATTATGGTGGTTCATAAAGACATGGAAGCATATCTGCATCTTAAAATATACTGAATAGACATGACAGATCCTCAGGGCCTTTCCAAGGAACAATTCAATATACCCTTTTATAGTATTTGGCAGGAAACCACTACAGAGTTTATTCAGCTTGAATTAACTAATGGATTTGAGCGTTCTCTTTAACGAGGAGAAAAGATGTTGAGCTACACTGACTGCAGGCTTACAGAATGCTTTGGACGAAGCTCATAAACTGATTTACCAGAGAATCTCTGTTGGCTTTTCTCTGAACTCCCAGGCAGTGATGCTTTACCTTTTAAAATGAGAATTCCTAAAATTTATTTAGAGTATTTATTTTTCTTGGCATATGTATCACCAGTAAGCATAGGAAGTTATTTGCCTTTATTAAAGAAGCAATGGTGGAGGAAAAAGAAGACAGACACCTCACTTTAGTGTGAGGTGTCCCTGCCCATGGCAGTGGGTTTGGAACTAGGGAGTCTTAAGGTCCTTTCCAACTCTAACTATTCTATGATTCTATGGTTTCTTTCAGCAGCATAATAAAGGAAGCAAAAGCTTCAGCGAGGCCATACCCTGCCAACATGCCCAGAAACCCCACTACATGAATACATGGAGTACACATGTCTTCAGGGAAGAACCCAATTCCTTCCCACAGAGGAGTACCAATATAAATACAGGAGCAGCAGTAGTGACATTTATGTAGTAAACCTTACTAGTCTTCATCCAAGGCGAATATGGTTTTGATCTCAAGGAGTACGGGCTTGATAATCATTCTCCTAAATCAACACTGAGCTTCTGAAGCAGCAAGGACACCGAGCTGAAAGCAGTTGCTTTTGCTTCCACATGACCATGGAATTGTTTGCTGTGGAGAGCTTCCTGGGTCTACAGCTACTACGTATATCAAATTGTGCAGAAAATACACACTGTTAAGGACACAGATCTCCATGATGCAGCAGCTCCAGAGACACTGCACTAGAGAAAGGCCCAAAGAAAGAGCAGTTCCCCTTGTGCTAATGTGGCCAAGAAGCCAGTATTTTTTCTCTGGAAAAGAAACAGCAAAGTTTACACAGGTCAGAACTAATCACTGGGTGGTGTTCCCAAAATCATACCTGTTACCTGAAAAGAATATGTCTGATAGCTTTAAATAGTGAGTGCCGAACTGTGTGTGGGTCATCTCTCTTCAATGGCATCAGAAATGTATTTCCATGACAGCCTTTGAATCATTTCATGTTTCTTTGAATTCATTAATTTGATTTCCTTAACTCAGCTTTTTAAGCTTCTGCCACATATTCTTCGTGTTTCAGCCTCAGCTCATTTTATCCGATCTGAAATTAAGATCTGTTCTGTGGCCTCTGTGCCTCTAATGGATTTTCTGGTTAAACATAAGTGAAAGTGTAATTCAGCCAGAAGGTTTTTCATAACAGTGCAGTCTTACAATAGATTAAAAGCAGTTAGCTTTTACTAATATGAGTCCCTTTTTGGATCTAGTGCTTCAGAGAAGTTCAGTAGAGGCAGACTTCTTCCTTTATTCCTTACTTTCATCCTGAGGAGAGGTTTTTCAAATTCACTAAAATTGAAGACTCTTTAATCTTTTATTTTTTAACCATTTGCAGCTCAGAAGCAGAGGAGCTGGCTGGCAGGGATCAACTGTGCTGTCTCACACTCTGCAGAATTTCAGCAAGGATAATAAAGAACATCCCTGTTTTCATAGGCAATTGCTCAGAACAACTTCCGAAGTCTGTCCTTATGTTTTTCACCTTCCCAAGCACATCGAGTTCTGGAAGCACCCAGAAATGGGGAACAGTTGCACTTAAAAGGTGAGGAGCACAACCATTCCTGGCTTCCTCGCAGCTGAGTCTTTCAGTATCCATCATCATCATTTACTTGGCTTGTCAGTCTAAGGCCATAAACCCATCTGATAGTCTTCCTTGCGTTTCCCTTTGGCTACACTGAGCCTTTGGACTAGTTTCCTCTAGTCAGAAGATGGAACACACACCTGAACAGATGGTGAATGCATCTGTCTCCAGTATGCAAGTTCAGAAGTGACCAACATTAGGAGCAGCTTCTTAATATTTGCCTAAAGCCCCTTCCTCTCATACTGCATTTCCTGGGAGAACGACCACAGAGCCACACACTGAGATTTATCACGACTGATTTAACTGACAGCATTCTGCATCTGTGTATCCAAAATGTGAAACTGCAAGAGAAGGCAGGGAGGCTGCAGAATGGCTGCAGGCACTTTAGCTCCGCATTTCTAATTATAGTGTCAGGGGGAAAAAAAAATAATATTTCACCAGGAAAGTCACAAGAAACAGCTTTTCACAGCCTTCAGCGTACCCAAGTTCAGTTCCACACAGGGAGACAGTGCTCTGAAGCTAATACACAAATTCCAGACACTGCCTGGGCTGGGGCCTCTCTGATGAAATTGCTGAGGCAGGTTGGTGCTTATCAAGATGAAATGGCACCCCTTCTGAAAGCCTGACATGAGGCTTATGTTTATTTCAGGATTTTTGGAACAGGTAACTTCTGAAAAAAAACTGTCACTACTAATTTGGATTGAATCCTTACAAAGAAAAGAGACTTCCACCCTACTGCTTGTCTGTGGAGAGGCACAGCTCCTCCAAAGACCCATTGTAGATAAGCAATGATGGCATTAATATGCATCTTTGCGAGAAAGCAAAACTAAGCTGTCCCGAGTGAAGCAGGAACAGCAGAGCTGTTGCAGATGTACATCAGCAGTGAAGGAGTTAAGACGGTTTCCCTTTACAGAGGAGGATGAGGATGTCAACACTCCTTTCACCAGGCACCTGACAAAGTAAGTGCTGAGCTGACACGCAGCAGATGCCTGGCATGCAGTTACCTGCCTACCACACAAACCAAAGGTTACAGTAGACCTGGAGGTAAAGGCTGATCAAATGGCTCCCACTCCTGCTCCAAAGGCTCCTCGCCTGCACAGCAGGAAGACTCCTCATCTTTAATGCACAGCTTACCAACAGCAAGTACAAAACCAGTTTCGGCACCACTACCTGACTGGGTATTTAAGTACCACCTTTTATTTCCCTATAGAAAAGGCTTAAACTCCCTCTTGTGGATAATTTGAGAAAAATCGTTTTGTAATGGAAAGACCACAGCAGAGTTAGCAAGAAATCAATCTCTTTTTCAAATCTTCAGGTTTTCCCCCATTATGCCCCCTGAATGTTCCAAAACAGGTTGTGCAGTCTCTATCCTTGCAGGTTTTCAATAACAGGCAAGATGGAGCTTTGAGCAACCTAATTTGACCTTTACAGCTGACCCTGTTTGGATCAGAGATCTCTTAAGGTTCCCTCCAACCTGTATTTTACAGCCTATATTCTTATGATCCTATACACATAAAAGGAGGAAAGCATACTCTTTAAAGGAAACTCAACAATTGCTACAGAAGAAGAAAAAAGTATGGAAGCATATTAAATGCTTTATACTACTCATTATTTCATGAGTTCCAAATGTAGTTGACATTATCATCTGTTGTTGAAGGTTTCAGGTGAATTACTATGGGAAACATGGAAATGCACTTCACTGCCCTAATTCCCAAGACAGAGGAAGAGAAGCTAAGAATGAAATAGAAGTGCAAACACAAAGGACAGGGTTGAAACACACTGACAGAAGCACATGAAGTATTATCTCAAGAAACTTTTGTTCCATCTGTAACCCCAAAGTAACCACAAACTAAACTCAGACCTAGGTACTGCTCAATGACAGTTTTGATTCACCACAGCCTAATTCTTAAAACACTTGCTCCGAGCATCAGTATTTACTTTCTAAAATAAATAAAACAATACATCTACATAATGTTTCACATCTCCAAGTCTCAAAGCAATTTAGAAAGTCAGAGAAGCACTACAGATCCACAGAGGTTACGAGTTGGCTTTAAGGCAAATGCACTGAATCTTGTTGAGCTCAAATCATCCCATGAAAGCTCAGCCCAGCGGCTTTGGGTGCAAATAAGGAACATCAGATGAGATGGCAGAGCTGGATATAGAACATACAAAAAATGCAAAGACAAACCTGAATTTACCACTGGGGAGATGTTTACATTCAAACCTGTATATAAGAATAAACACAAGAAATAAAAAGAGCATTTGAACCATTTCTTACCATGAAACTTTATAGCCTCATAAACAAGGCATCAAGGCCATGGCAGTCAAAATGCTCCCCCCATCCAGCTCTGCCCCTTTGTTACAGACATTTTTAACTGGAGTCAACTGTTTGTCCTTGAATTTGTTTTTGTGAGAACCCACCATTGGTTTCAGCTGTGGGTAAAGGGCACTGCAACTGAATGCTTACATATTCTGCACTCTCTTCATTGGTAAGTTTTCTCACATCCCAAATGATAAGCATATTAGTCCTGGGGTTTTCTCCCTTTCATTTCATCTATGAAAGGTGAGTTCATTGCACAGGAATAGCCAACTCTGGTTTAATTGAATCTTAAATGGAAAAACAGAGTTACATGAAAGCAGAACCTCTTTGCTGGATTGTTCAGCCACATAGAAAGGAACCAATTTCTTGGAAAAATATTATGCTTTTTCCTCCTTCTGAGACAGCAGCTATTAAGAGAAAGCTCCAGGCTTGCAGCATAAAACATTAGGGCAAGGCAGTGTTAGATATATTCCTGCCTCAGAACTTCTCGGACAACACAATTCAAGACATGGGCTTCTAATGTCTCCCTGTTCAGTCTGCACCACAGCAGTCAGTCTTTATTCATCATCATCATCATCATCACACACAAAATACACTGAGCTGTTCACAGGAGTGAGAAATTCTGGCTGAAAAAGTAACACTGTGACCTCCTGGGACATGCAACATACTTTGCTTTTGGCTCTGATGATTACACAGCATTAAAGCCACTTTAGACAACTAATAATGCACCAAAACACACTGTCAGACACAACTGACAGCTGACCAGTTCTGACTAGTAGAAACCTACATTAGCAGCCAGGCAATGACCTTCCCTTCCTAAAACCTCTGGCAGGAGGTGCATCCTGTGGAGGATAAGCACTTTCTCCAGCTCTTGCTCTTTGAAGTATTCACACAGCTCAGGCCTTCAGAGAGGTGGAGCTATTTATGCAAGCTGGAGAAGTCCCCTCCTCTTAGAAACTCATTCTTGTACGTATATACTTAAATTACACCAGATAACACAGGTTTACACTTCTATATATTTAATTGCAACCAAGAGAATTTATCATTTCCAAAAAGATATAATGGCACCCAAGAGCATGAGAAACTGGAAGAAATCTGTAATGAAAAGCTATATGTAAAATCAACAATGAAATACAGAGATTGGGGGGTATGCACAGGGCAAAGTCTTTGCTCAAAAGAGCCGAAACCCTTGTTACTGAAGAGATGTCATAGTGCAGTGCAGAACATTTGGCTTGAAACTGTCTGAAAAGCTGGGTTTACAATTTGGTATTACAGGACAATCAGTGACTGAAGATCAGACAATGCCCAATATGAAATACTAGTTGCCAAGCTTGACATTTTATGTCTATATTTATATCAATCTCAAGGAGATGGAGTTTGCTGGAAGCAAATCCAGCCATTAAAGCAGGACAGAATGTACTGGAAGTCTGTCTGACTCGGTTTAATAGGGCTATATTTATTATTAGCATTATAGTCATTAAGATCTACATCTAACCTAGTGGAATTACACTTCTCCTTTCAAGACTTTCTAACTTTTCTGCGTCATAAATTCTTTAAGGGATTTTTTTGTTGTTTTTCAGAGTTCATTACTTTTGGCTACCGGTGGCACTCCCTGAGAGTGACAAAACCTGAGACTGAACAAGATCACTATTGTCTCAACACAAGGGCTCCCACACTGCACTGTACCCCAAAACATAAAGCTATCTCACATCATACAAGGCAGATACATGCCACCACTTAGGCAGCACCTGCTTACAGTACGTACTGGCATAAAGAAATGCTGCTTTTTTTGGCCATAGGGAACACACATACAGTGACAGACCAGATTTGTGTAGTAGGGAGCAGCTGCCCTGCCCATACAGCAAACGCTACTTAAGATTGCTGAGCGCTGGAAACTGCCTGACATTTACTTAGAAGGACTGAAGGCCTATTGAGTGAAGAGCTTGTCTTCTGGCTTCTATTTGCGAGGGGAAAACCAGTTAATGTGTGATTTGCACTTAAGTAACAGTATGAGATATTTTGGCTACACATTGATGCAGAGGTAATAAAAGGATGAAAACTCTGCAATCAGGGGGCCTCTGACCGTACCTGCATCCTGGTGTGTTAAAAGGTGCCTGGAGATAGGGTGATGAAAGGGATTCTTGCTTGAAAACTCTGTGTAAGAATTATTCTGAGCACTGTATGCCACTGAGCCTCCTCTGTATTTTCTGAAGCAGCTGGCAGGTAAGTGCTGGCACAGAGACAGCTATTAAGGCAAGAAGAAATGAGTCTGCAAAGACAGAAGTTCCATGTAAACAGCAGCTTAGGTGAAGAACTGAGGTCCTCCTTCCTTAGCAACAGCTCTCTTCACTGGTAATTAAGCCCCCAGAGAAGGGTATCCCTCAAGAGCCAAAGATGGACCTGTTCAGATTCTGGACTCTGCCAACCCTGAAAAAATTCACTGGAGTCCAGGGGAGGGCAGCAGCTAATGCTAGGATGCACTGCCTCATTAGACACCCTCAGCTATGAGAGGAGAGCTGACATTAGGCTTATTGCCAAGCTTTGCCCCATTAGAGGAAGAAAGCAAAAGGACACAGAATAAAATTGGGAGAATGAAATAATAGAATAATTTGTACCAAAGGGCAAGACTTCTCATCCCTGCACTCTACCCCCCTCTTTTCCCAGGGTGAATTATGTGACATAATTTAGAGTAATATGTTCTCAAGTAAACTGCGGAATGTCTTTCTTTTTTTCCTTCTAAGTTTTAATGAAAGAATTTTATCAATGCCAACCAGAGAAACACGGCTCATAGAACTGCTGAAAGGGATAAAATAGTTTTTTGGCCTGGCAGCATGCATTAGACAGACCAAACTGGCCACAGAATGGGAAAATGGGGGAAATAATTTCCAGGTGAAACACTTTGCTTTTCCTCCAGACTAATTGATGTTCTTAGACTAAATTCAAGTACACTTTAAAATAGTTTAGAAGAAAAATAAGAAAATAAAAGAAACATTTGATTTGGTATCAACCAAACGTGTGTTTCTTTCCATGCACCTCTCAGAAAAAAAAAAATTGGCTTTTTGGAACATTTTTTTCATTTGAATGTCTATTCAATTATTTGTATAGTTCTACTTTGAAGTGCCTCTATTAGTCTTTCTGCTTCTCTTACAAAGTTGGTATTTACCCTAAAGGAAAGAAAAACTGGGTAAATGTAAAATAGAGATGGGAGCTCATGTCTTTTCCTGGTAGTGCTGGCAATGGCCTGATAGAAAGAATGTATCAAGAGCGAATTAATACAGTGTGCTCTACAGGAGATAAGGAAATAATTCCTCTACACCAGAATAAGCAATGTATTTTACTCTACAGTAATACTGAGACTTTCAGCAGTACTTAACTGCAGGCCCGTGCCAGCTTTTAAAGTACAGACAATGCGTAGCACACCAGTTCTGAAGGTGCCATCTGCTCCAGTGTTCTTCATTCCCGTCCTGGGCTTTTTTTTCCCCATTCCATGCTACAGATCACTATCTCCTCAACTGTGCCAGTTCACTTGGCTCCTGGATTGCCAGGATCTTGAACACCAAAATGACACAGCTGAAAGCAGTCATTTTTTAACAGGTATTTACAGCTGCATCCTTCCAGTGGTCTGGTTTATACATGCAGTTAATGTTCCACTTTGACAAGCTCTAACTGACAGCCATTCCTGACTTTCTTCTTTTTAAATCACTGGGTACAGTAGAAAGAGCACAAGTACAAAAAAAGATATTACAGACCTTTGAACTAGCGGACCACATCATATCACAGCAAAGCCATGCATGTATGTATACACAACACTGAAATATCTTCTCCCTCTTTTCTACCATCCACTGAAAGTTGAAGTTAAAGTTCTCCTCCATGCTTTGATTCCTTCTCCTGTTAATATGTTCTGCACTTGCCTTTTACCTCAATTTCCTTCTTGAACTACAGATCACCAAACTTTCATCGCAGGAGGAATCCACTTACTGTTGCTACAGCCAAAACCAACATCAGTGTCTCAGGAGAGAGTGTTGTTGAACAGAATGTGGGGAATTCATGTGGAAGTGTGTCATACAGCCCTGGGGAGCAGCACATTACCAGTGCTGGAGGTGAAAGCCTTGTCTTACAGCAGGTAATGAAAACCTGAGGAGTGGAAGTGCCGAATGGCAGACATGAACACAGAGCTTATATTCTATGCTTCGTGTAAATGACTGCTGAAAAGCTGAAATCTCTGTGTGCAAATGCCACAGGGACATAACTGAAAATGTCACCGTGTCCAACTTGTCATCAGCTGGTCTCATAGTGACTAAGCCTACATATAATTCTTAACCTATGCATAATGGTAAAAGTTGAATGCAGGAATGTGCAAAGGCAGGAACCAAACTGTTGTGGGACTCTTCAGCAAAGAAGGAATAAGAACACAGTTATTTCTTGCCACAGGCAACAGTACTTGAAAAATGATACAGGGCAACTACCAGTGCAGTCCTGAGCACAGATGTGTGGAGCCAGTACTGAACAGGAACTTCACTCACTCCTGGCCAAGGAGAACTGGGCACAGCAGCTTGTTGCAGAAGCACACAGAGCCAAGAGAGCTTCTTGTAACAGGGTGAACATGTTGCTTGTAAACACTTGACTAAGTAGGAGTTTGGCACATGTAATGCTGGGTGAGGACTGTTGGACCTCCTGCAGATTGCTGAAAGGACATAGTTGAAAAATTGATTGCACATACGTGATACACCGTCAGCAAACCAAAAAATACCAGCTGCCAACCTGAACTGGAAAACATGTATTAAACACTGAATCTGAGCCTGTCAGGGGGAAAGAAACTCATACAGTACTTTAAAGTACATCCTAGTATGCATATTGGTGGGAGAAGCACAGAGGCTGGAAGTCCATGTGAAATGTTTCTTATTTTTATGTTTCTCTGCAATCACAGTAAAAAGAAATATCGAGCTCAGCATCCCTGCTAGCAGAGAGGCTCATTAGGAACAAGTTGCACCATTTCACTAAGAAAAAGAACACATTTCTCTGTGATTTATGAAAACCAAGAGTCAACGGGCTGCTCAGGTCTCTCCCCAGTTGTATTATAGCTCAAAAATTTGCAAATGGACATTTAAAACACATTTCAAACCAATTTGTGTCTGAGTGTACAACTTGCTTACAACAACAAACTACTGAAGCTGAGTAATAAAACTTGGAGAGATGCATTTTATAGTGGAAACACTGGCACAACTTTAATTACTTCACTGTAACCATCATCTCTGTGGACAGACTGTTCAGCCACTTCCAGTGTATTTTAAACCTCCATGAAAAAGACAAAGAAGAAATCCATACAACAAGAAATAGAAATATAAATCCTTTCCAAATGCAAGATGATTTCAGCTGAGAAAGCTTGCAACCCATTAAGACACAATCGTTAAGATGAAAGGAGAAGCAAGCAGTGGTATTTCACCCATTGTCCATGACAATTCCATTCTAACCAGAGACAGAGGAAGGTTTACTAACAACTCAATAAGGAACACAACCTCAAGCCTTTTGCAAATTGAACAAAAATAGTCATTTAGGAAATAGGTCACAGGCTTAGAAGGAAATGCATCTTCAGCTGCCATAGAAGAAGAAACATTTGTGCCAATGTCCACTCCCTAGATATAAGGCAGCAAACCAAAACAAAAACAGGGGGAGTATCAGCAAGGGCCAAACAACTACCAACTTAATGGCTTTTCACTAGTATGCAGCATTCTGTGCACAGCCTGGATTCAGCCTGGGAGAGCAGCAGTGAGCTAGGCAGAGGCCATTCTGCCAATTACATCACCACTCCAGCAGGTCTACACATACTAAAGTAAAATGCAACGTGATGTAATACACTGTCACCCAGAGAACTCAACAGTATTTTGCAGTTGTTATGCAATGTATGAGCTGTAATAATTTCATTCCCCAGTGGGGCCCACTGCAGCAGCTGCTTAGCAAGTAGTAACAATGAACATAGTAAAATTGCTATATCCAAGGGACGTGAGTAACAGATAAACCAGAATGGATTAAGAGGGCTCTACTGCCCTGATTAGCCATATTAATTTAATATATCACACTATTAACTCAACGTCCTGTTGTAAGGTCACAGGCATGTGACTGACAGTCATACCCCTACCAAGAGCACAGGCAGATCGATCCCTTGCACAGAGAGGTAATTTAGCAGGGCACAGTGAAACTGTTCCTGACTAGAATTCAGACAAGACAAAGGTTTAGAAGGAGATGCCACAGGATCTTGAATGGCACATAAGCTGTCAGAGATTGTTTCATCCTTCCACTGTGATTTTTTTAACTTCATCTCTACATCGATTACCAGTGAACACTTGCAGTTACTGACATCACAGCACCATCACTCCCAGTCTCAGAGATTTCTCCCCAAAACCAGACCTCCTGGAAACCTGTGTGACTTAAATGCAAGAAAAGAGACCATATACAGAAAACAAGCCACTTCCAAGGAACATTTGCTCTGCATATTATACACAAAATAACTGCTCCTAATTCATTTAGTTCAGCTAAAAAAATGAGATACTAAAAAAGCACTGAAGACAGATTGTTTTATGTATATACCAAGCTTCTCTCACGTTGTAAACTTAAAATGCATCTTGTTACTTTAAGCAAAATAATTAACAGCAATAATCCTAAAAAAGGATTTCTGCTAAACAAGTTTCAAAATACAGCAAAAATCAGGCCAATGGGGAGTCATAAAGCAATATATCTGTCACAAAACCTCAAAACAAGATCTATACAGCTTCTTGGGGCTCCTTCATGTTACTTTAGCTATGACTAATAAGAACAGATGTACTTGATAGGAAATGCTCCTCCTGAAGCAGTAGAAATAAAAGTAAAATATTTCTTTCACATCATATAAACTGTTCTATTATCAGCTAATCAGCTGTTCAACAAACATTGCATAGAGGCAAGCAATAAAAGGCATTGACTACAGAACCATCTTAACAGCTCTAAAGCAAGCTTGAGAAAAAGCCTCTAGAACCAGCTCTTTATTAAAGAGTTTCATTAAATGTATCAATAACATCTTAAAAATGTCCCATCATATCTAGGAATTTAAACACAGTCATCAAATTTATCTAACCTACTAACCAACTAGGCCTTGCCAAGCAAGTTGGATAGCCAGATGCCGTAACAGTTTAATCATTTCTATTTTCTTTCTAAATAACGTTACTGCTGGCCCTAGGGGGTAAACATGTTGTTGTAATTCTCTTGTTCTACTATATAATACTGCACATAATGTATTTGGAATTACTGTCACAATTTCAGCTCAGTCAGGACTTGTAGTTAACCATATTGATAGTGTGGACACAATTCCTAAAATAAATGGAGGCAAACAGAAGATTTAGGTGCTAAGGAACTATACCCTCCATCACATGGCAGAGTCTGAGCTGCTGGGTGTAAATCGTGATCGTTAAAATCAGTGACCCTACACTTAATACAGTCTTGTTAGTAATTTGTAGTACGTGTCTGAAATCAATGCAGAGTCCTTCTTTAACAACCTGTAAAATGGGCATAATAAAGCTGACCTCTCTTGGGATGCAGGAGATTTCACTCAGCAGCAGAAATCCCAGAACAGGTTGGATAACGAACAAAGCATTGTTCATGCCTTGTTGGCTAAGCCTGGGTGGGAGAAAACTTCTGCCACTGTGACAGGCACATTGACCTCCTTTCCCAGTTTTAGACTAAGCTGTAAAATGAACAGGTATACATAAAACAGGTTCAGCCACCTTTGGACTGTTTCTCCCTCCACTGCCTAAGTAAGTGGTTAATCTCACCAGCAGAGACTGAACAGTGGTTTCAGGTAAGTCTGGCCTTAATTCAGTACTTGCAAAAAAGTCACAACTGTGCAGTAGTGTTCTGATTAAAAAAGGGGCATATTCCCTACAAATGTCAGGCATCCTGCTCAGATATGCATCCTACGGTACAGGATGTATGCTCATGTAGTGTAGATAAAGCAGGATTAAGGAGGTTTGTTTCTCTTTGCACATAATGAAACATCTCAGTACACCTCAGCCAACCACTCTACCATTTGCTCCTTTCCATTTCCCTTCATTCTTCCTCCAGTTCCCATGGAATAACTCACGGGCTCCACTCCTGGTCTATTGAAGTTTTTAACTGATTTGGCAGAAGTACTTGAGCAAATTACTTTTGAAAAGCAACTGCCTCAAGAGACATTTCCTCCTCTGTTTGAACATGTCAAGGACACTAATTGCAGAGAAAGATTTAGCAGATAAACTCTGGAAAGACTAATGTTTATGAGCTTTACAGCCTCTTGTAAGATACAGGACACAGGAAAGTACTGCGGGGGAATAAAAACTTTGGGACTCTCTGTGGTCTAACCAGCTCAGCTCTCAGTGCGTATGTATACCTTCTAGTTTAGCTCTTTGCTTGCTTCTCAGCCAAGAGTTACTCGAGGTCCTCAGTACCTTCACAGATGTATAGATTCTGAACTCAGCTCTGTCTCTGCAATCAGATTATACATCAGGGAAGGAAAAAAAAAAAAAAAAAGAAGAAGAAATCTAACTTGGCACAGTAATAATTAATCCTTTTCACAAATCACATTAGTTAAACCAGAAATACTTCATTTCCAATATACCTGTGAAACAGTATTTCATGCATTCCCCAAAGGAAAGCAGCAGCAAACATGTGAAATTGTTCAATAAAAGATGAAGAGCCAAAGCAAGAGGAAAGATTTTGAGTATTCTGAAGAGGTGGGAAAAAAAGAAAATTCTGTAAACTGGAGACAAATTTCTGTTTTCTATTTTACTCTTGGATTTAAAGCATCAGTTCAGAAGAGAATCTATACTTAGCATAAAACAGTCTAAGTAATTCCTGAACTGGAGTGTGGGTGCAACAGTGGCTTTAATTATTTCAGTAAAAACCAAATGATGAATCACAGGCACAGGGGCTTTGAAAGTGCCTTCCAAAAGTGGCCACATCCTTCTATATACGTAACAATGGTCTTCAAACTTCAAGATGGGTTCTTCTAAGATTCCAAGTATTCCACTTGCTTATAGACAAATAGAATTTTGCAGGCATATGCTATTTCTTCTTTTCAGACTGGAAAAATAATTTATGCTTTTTTAGGAAAGGTTTCTCTTACGTTTTGGGTTAGTTTGTTTAACAATTTACTCACATCTGTATGACAGATACAGTAAACCAGGGTATTTCCTGCATGCCTATTCCAAAAAGTATCTATTCCACTACTATAAACACCTCCTCAGCTATACTGAGATTTTACAATACAGAAGGTGCAACATATATAAAAGACAAGAGTCAAGTCCCAGGGCTTTTGTTCTTGGCTGCCACCTGTTGCTGTGTGAGAACCATCACCATGCAGAAGGGTGTGATTCTTTTTCTGCAAGAGAAGGGACACAGCATTTATGACTATTCAGATAGCATTAATTCAAGATTTTTCCTCATTAGATTGAAAGTAACAATACATACATTATCTCATTTGCTCTGACAGCCAATATTAGAAGACAGTCAAAGATAAAAATGAATTAGCCTCAACCAATTCTAAACATGACTATATGCTATTTTCATAGTAAAGCTATTTGCATGGCCCATGGAATTGGGAAGGAATTAATCACAGTTACCACAAGGTGCCACTGACTTCTTAAGAAAAACTTCATTAAGTGAGGATCAGTCTCTGTCATGAACTACTGAAAGATCAGGTATAAAGTGAGGATGAACAGATTGTACATAATGAATTCTAAGGCTGTGAACTGATCTGTGTTGATTAGGAAAGTGAAATCAAGTGAATAATTCAAGAACAGAAATAGCAGAATGGCTTGGTGAATCCTGGCTTTCATCTCTGGCCAGCATGCTTCACTTAATGATACGATGAGTAAATGGTACAGTCATCACTGGACTACAGCCCATATCGCAGCACTGGTGCAAAGGATGGTTTAGCACAGGACAAACAGAGCCCAGCTCTGCAGACCACCATTAGGCCACAGATAGTCACAGGAATGTGGGACAGGAGTAAGGCAGCTCAGGAGGTCAGAGTAGGCATTCACCAAGAGATGTGAGCAGGCAGAATGAGGAAAACAGAAATGGGTGAGTGTGGAAATCACCAGAGATCGGTACAGGAAATTTCCACAACCTACAACCAACTCGAAGCAAGATGTTAATGCTCTCATTTTCAGACCAAGTACAAATAATTACATATATTAATGATAACAGCAGCTGAATGGAAATATACACCAACACACTGAGTGCTGAGCTGCAGCTTCTTACCAGCAATCTGTCCTAAAAAACTCACCATTAAAGCAGTGATTAAGACAGAAATGTCACCTTACATTTACACAGCAGTTTTCACTCTGAGGCACTTCATTAACTATCTTTCCAAAGATCACTTTGCAATAGCGGTTTTGCTGTATTTATCCTCTCTCTGTCCAAATCAGGAAAGAGACAGACTGTACTCTTTTTGGAATCTCATCAGATAAAACCTTAAACTGTAGTTTCCATAGAAACACATCATGGGGCTCTCGGTTTCTGTTCCAAACCTGTTTATAAACTTCCAGCTTTACTTAACGCTGTGTTTTCAAAAATGCCATCAGCTCTTTCATTATTTAGTGCTATTCCAGTGTTCTGTGCTAAATAAAGGAAGTATGGTGAGGCATGATTGAACCATGCCACTGTTAAACGGAGCATCTCGCCTTCAACTTCACCATTACAGCACATAACTGAGGTGGAAAGTAGTAACAAAAGGGAATAAGGGGCCTTGACTTCAGTCACCTACACACAGCCTGACACACCCAAATTAAGGCTCCCCAAAGGCTCTCCAGACAGTATCTGAGCTATGTGCCAGTGAGATACAAGCTTTTATTTGCGTAACTACTTCTCATTGCAGTATGAATCTAAGGCACAGATTGGCCTCACCGGATGAAGCAGACTGAGAAAAGAAAGGAAAAAGGTAAGAGAAGAACAAGAGCTGCCAAGGACAGAGGCACAATATGGAAAACAGTAATTTTTGGTAATACGGTAAAACCTCTGTCAGCCAAGTCCCATTTGCACTTAAAATCTCCTGTCAAAGGTTGTTATAGATATTTGAGCCTCATACAAACACTGACTATGGAAAAAACAATGCCGTGCAAATACTGTACACAGGTCTGGGACATTTCAAGAACATTTTGAACAAGCATATTCTTTATAAAAATATAATATTGATGAGCAAAGTATGATGCTGTGTTTACAAAGGTATAAAACCAATCTGTACTTTAAACCCAAGGATTACCGAACCTTTCCAAAACTCCTTTCTGCATGCTGCTGCCACACGCTTCCTTCTACAAAAACACACAAATACCACAGAGCCCTTGCTCTGGCTCATAACCTCCCTCCCATGTTGCATATCCTTGGCTATTTGGGTGATTTACAACCTCCTCACAGACCCCCTTTCAACAGGTGACAGGCTTAGCAATAGTGTCCATGACAATGTCTATGTTCTCTGCAGTTGATCCAGCACCTTCCCTCCGTGGTAGTGCTGAGGCTTGATCAGCTATGGAAAATAAACATCACTCAGTGCACTCTTATGCAGTCAATGTGACTAATATCACTCACCAAAGTCTGCTGCCACCCACCCCCAGAAAGAGTTGATTTGGTTGTCAATAACAAATGAAGTAACACAAATGTTTGTCTTAATTTTCTCAGAATGTCCTTTAGTTCCTTTATGAATCCCATATAGTCGAATCACTGCTGCCAGAAATGTGTTTGTAATAGGACACATCCTCAGAGGCTTTGGTTACTTCCGGCACCAGATTTAGATTATACTGTTTGTCCTGAAATGCTTTCAGTGTCTCACACAGTTGTTCTATTTTAAAATACAGAACTATTATACATAGACTGACACATGCAGCACTTTAATCTTTTTTTCTTCCCATTAATATAATCTCTTAGCCTACAACTAACTCTTTCAAGCACGTCAGTGTCCAGAAATGCAGCTCCTGAATTCTAGGGCTGTGGTAGTTACAAGTGCTAAAACCTCCAGGCCATTTAAGTGTGAGACAAACTTGTAATTTCAGTGACTACTACAGGAGGATTTCTTCTGAGACCTGGTTTCTCAAACAGTGAAGTGACATTTCATTGCTGCTTTAAGGCACTGTGATGACTTTGACTTGTTCTAGTAGGTCTACCTTTTTCTTTTATTACCCAAGGCTTTTTCTGTTTTGTTAAACACAATTTTTCTCTTTTGCCAAACCTACAGAAGCAAAGAAATCATTATACTGAAAAATCAAAAAGAGCACTAGCTTCGCCAGATGAATTCTGGGTAAGAGTAGAAATGACAAGTAAAACCTTTGTGCACATGACTGGCATGCGGAATGGCAGAGGGAATAGGAGAATGGTTTCACAAGCAGCTTATCTGAGAGCACTGGGAAACCTGCAACTCCTACATCCCTTTTTTTTCTTTTCCTTCCCTGACAGTTCCTTCTGAAGGGATGTTCAACACAATGCCAACAAAGCTGGTTCCTACATCCCCCTGCCCACAGCATCCAGCCAAAGGATGAGAGGAGAATGGTGTGAGGAGCAGAGATACTCTAACATGGCTCCAGGGCCATGTCAGGAGATCTTAGACCACTAACAAATCATGAAAAGTCAGTCCTCTGCCTCTTTGACCCAGAAGAAATGCTTCAAAAGAAGGAATTATTTCCAATATATTCTCTGCACACTAGTATCATCTGCAAAGACAGCTTTTAATTTGACTTTGATTTGTGTTTGCGCATCCACATACCCCTTACCAGGATGTATGGAGAATTTAACTGAGCTAGTTTTGTAGAATTTTCTAGATTCCCAAAATAAATGTAGGGCTCATAGCCTGGCAGTAAAACAGTTCCACAGTCTGGCAGTAAAATAATTTGCTGTAAATTTGACCAGAGTTCCGCTATATTTTTAATAATTAAAGCATGTTAGGTCAGAAAAAATATATTATGCATGTTATCCTACATATTAATTTGATTCAAAGCTCCAATGTCCCCAGCAGCAGCCGAAGATTGGAGAGAGAAAGACTCCTGGGGAGCCCTATGCTTTCCTCTTGCAATCCACATCCACCAGCCACAAGGACTCAGGCCTCCCTCAGGACAAGCTTGGTCTCAACAGTCTTTTGTATGTATTTTGTAAGTGTAAACAACATAAATACAACAAAGCTCCTCAACCCAAAGATATTTTAAACAATGTGTCTTTTAATGTGGGAGAAGTGATTCTGTTTAAAGAAACAGGATTTTAAAACCTTCCTATTTGGGGATTATTGATTCCAACATATATGTATTTTATTTCCACTGAAAACAAATAATCCCATGATATAAAAATAGGCAACTAAATGAAATGCAGACTTTTATAATGTGGGAAATATTTGTTGAACTGGTTTTGATTATATTTAGACTGATTTAAAGCAGTGTTCTTCAGAATAGAACTAAAATATATGTAGACAGAGCTACTGCAAATGTATAATGTGAGGTAAAACAGTTCTCCAGAGACTAACACATATATGGCAAGAATGTGGTAGTAGATGGTAGCAGATGTCCTATCATACTTCAAGTTACATTCACTCTTACAATCTCTGGATAATAAACAGCAATGGAAAAAAAAAAAGTAGGAGTCCCTTAAAACATACTGTAAGTTGTGAAAAGCACAATAAAATAAAGCACAGTAAAACACTGTGTTACCAAATTGTCACATATAATCCCTGTGGGAAGCTGACAACACGGGACACTTGATGGTCTCAGAAGAGCACGTGTGTAACTCAAGTTTCACATTAGCAGAGTATGAGCAGCTCTAAACAGGATTCAGAAGCTCAACATTCCACATACAGCAACTTTTTATGGTAAAAATCAAAGAGTTTCAGGAATAGTCTTTGATACTATTTCAAAATTATTATGGACTACAACTTCCTTTACTCTCAGAAATGTTTTAAAACAAAGACTAAGGTATCAAAACCCAATATACTTAATACACACTTCAAACAAGACTGTCATTGGTATCAGCTGTGGCCAATATCGCACTGACATCTCATGGTGGCTCTGTGCACTGCTCCCAGCTTTTTCCGCTTAAGCAAACCACATATTGATAAGCAACATATAGCAAATAAATACACTGATAGTAGATTTCCCTTTTCAGAGATGCAGAAAGCTGCAGCTACTGCCCACAGAAGGAATTGAACAGGCATTTCTAAGGCTGGTGCCCCTCGCAAATGCCCTGATTAGCTGCCTACCAAGCACATGAGAATTCAAGGAAAGATTAAACAAGCACAGGCTTTACTACAGAGTAATACTAAGGAGTTACTGCTGAGAGGAACTTCCATATTTGAAAGCAAACCAACATAAGTGATAAAGGCAATGAAATGTTTCTCTTCATAAGGCCTAGAGATTAATAAATCAATTTTCAAAACCAGCGTTGTCTTCTAGCCAGAAAAAAAATAATTCTTTAAATCCTTTACTTACTGAACCAAAAATCAGATTGAGAAGTCATTCAGATATTATTAGTAAAGGCTACATTTTCCATTTTTCTTTGTTCATACTTAGCCTTCTAGTATTTCAGGAGTCTTCAGTCTGTAGAGAGCATTGGGTTTAACTCAGATCCCTTGAGGCATCTCACTGGTACATGGGAAAGACCTCCTCAGTTACTACAGCTCCTTGTTAGTAAACCTGGTGCTTTTCCTCAATATTTAAGGAAAAACTGAAATTGTATTAAACAACATAAGATCACTCAGCAAAGCTGAAAGGAAAGGAGAGGGGACTTCATTACTCTGGTTAACTTCCCAGAAACAGCCTGTTCAAACACAGGGTAGAACACAGTAGATGGCAGCAATAACCCACAGAAGAGGAGCACTGCTGCCCACCACCGCCCTGGGGCTCTTCCAGCCTTGTTGGCAAGCACCCAAAGACAGCAAAGTAAATGGAATGAGGGCCCCATCTAAAATTACACAGAAAGCGTTCTCTTCTTTGAGCAAAATGCCAACATAAATTTGTATACAAGTACACAAGATGTTGCTGAGATACTGCAGCTTTAGATGAAGTAAGGTTGCTGACTTAAGGCCTTAATTGAACGTTTTACCTTAATGGCAGCTGAACTAAGGTAAACCAGTGTGGAACATTTTTTAATGCTCAGTTCATAGCAATTTTAAAGCCACTTATTATTTGCACCAGCTTAGGAGTGCCAAATTTGCTATGGGTTACAAGGGTTCACCATAGCTTATCTACTCTGTTTCCACAGAACATGGTCCCCCATTTCAGGCACATCCTTCCTTCCTTCCCAACATGAAGACACAATAACTAGCCTATTTGCCAGCAAAAAAGAATAAAGATAAAGCTGCACTCTCAACTCCCTTATAATATTATGAGTTTCAATACCATGTATTCCACTATGTTATGTTCCATTCCTGATCAAAATTGAGCAGCATGTGCTCTGACCAGCCACCCATCTGCATCACAGCACTCCCCACTTGAACATAACTCCCATTACGTAATCTGTTCCTGTCCCTATAGGGTGCTCTCATGGATGGTTAAATGTGATGCTGCTTTCACACACAATCTTCTCCATCCTTTGACCTCTTCCATTAAAGGATGGGAATACATAAACATCTTCATTATATTTATGGTAACTGGTAAACTCTTTTTCTTCTGCTGCTTAAGTGCTTATTCTAAATGCACTGCTTTTGCTTTAAAAAGGAAGACAAGGAAGCAGGGCTCAGGTCTGCTGGTAACGTACATGCCATCTTACATGCTAGGAGATGTTTTGCAATGACACATTTTAACCACATTCTTACATGGCAGAAGGACCTCCACAATCTGAGGAATGGAATCCAACAAGTCCAGATTGAAAGTCATCACAATTCTTGAGATGATGACTTTTCAATAGTTTGCATAGAAGAAATAACTGTGAATGTTTCCTCAGATACTAACAATGAAAAGACCATGTCCCATGAGGCACATAATTCATTTTCTAAGTAAGAAGGCAAAGAACTGGGTGTTATTGTTTTCCTTGGATCAGGTCTCTCTGGATGAGGCCTGAACTATTTTCACACAATGAGACACCAGCTCAATGAACTCCATTAATTCTCATTTAATTATAATATCATGATAATTATTACTCATGGGCGATTATCCTATCACATTGCACACTGCCTCATGGTATTTGAGAGCTGTATGGAGATGACAACTTGAGCCTACATAAGAATGATCCTTTACCAGTTCTCTTTCAGCCAGCTCAAAGGTTCTCTCTTCCTTTTTACACACTTCAAAGAACAGCCCTACATGTGAAATATACACAGCAGTTTGGAACAGCTCAGCATTTTCTTTCACCTTTCTTATGGGTGGTTTGTATGGTGAGGAAATGGAAAGACAGAGTCTGTTTCAAAAAAACAACAACTCCTGTTTATCCACTGTACCTACTCAATGGATAAAGACACAGCCTACAAAGTTGCTTAGATTAATGTTGTAAAAGTATCAGTAAACTCACACAAACTGTAGATAATAAATCCAAACCAAAATGTTGAGGAATTATTAATAGCAGAACAGAAGGTGCCAGCACTGATGAATGCATTAATAGCAACTGTCCATGAGAACATAATAAAGACAAACATATCATAAACCCTCAGGGACCTTGAGACAAATTTAGTCTTTAAGTCTCCTATACTGCTAATCTGGATAGGTCTGAAATCAACTGGTAAAAGTGTGGTAAAATGGGTCCATGCCAGCAACAGAAAGCCTATTCATTTGGTATATTGCTCGCACGAGGATTAAGTGTCATTCACTGATGCTGTTTGTAACAACCTGGAAACTCCAGGAAACAGGACCACATTTCAGCATGCAGCACTCCACTCATGCACATCCTCCTCAATCAACCTAACCTGTTAACCAAAAGCTTTCCTCCTCTGGTACAGAATGGAACGCAAAATTGAGGCTACCTCTAAGGAGGAGTCTAAACACACAATAACACCAACACTGCAGATAAATTTCTGTGTAGTCCTGTAAGACCATATCTCCTTCCTAAGTTGCAATGTGTTTCAGAGAGAAGCCATTTCACACCATCAGTGCAACAATACGATGAACAGCAGTTTGCACATCCCTTTCCTGTCCATTAATCACAAATAACAGTTAAAGAATAGCCACGAATCACCTGCAGCCCTCCTAATTCAGCATAACATAGACCTCACACCTGGAATGGGAGAGTTCTTCAAATGGGACCACTTTTATGACACTTGGTATGTAACAGCTCTATGCATAATGATGTTTTTCTGCACATACCTGGTTTCTGTGGGATGAACCTTGTAGAAGAGCAGCAGAGATCCCAGCTTTGGCATCTTGGAAAGGGGTGAAAGCTCCAAAGTCCTCATCGATGTCCTCCAGCAGGTCAGGAAGAGCAGCAGGAACACCCGAAACTGAAGGCAAATGCTTGAAAAGGAGCAGGTTTTCTTCAGGATTAAGTCCCTTCCCAATTGGGACACACACTTCGGCACAGCCACAGGAAGAAATACACCGTGTGTTGACTTGTGGTTAAAAAGTCAATCAATTCAGTTTGAATGCTGACCCATCTTCACTCTTTCCCAGCTTGCCCATTACAAACCATCAAGGGCCCATCTGCACGTTATATCATACCTGGGGCAGGGCTTCCCTCACACAGGGGCTGTCCTCACACAAACTCCCCATCGGTGTCCTCCAGTAGGTCAGGAAGAGCAGCAGGAACACCTCACACTGGAGGTGAACACTTGAAAAGGAGCAGGTTTTCCTCAGGATTAAGTCCCTTCCCAATTGGGGCACATACTTCAGCACAGTCACAGGAATAAATATGGCATGTGTTGGCTTGTTGCTCCTCAAACAGAGTGGTTAAAAAGTCAATCTCATCAGTTTGAATGCTGACCCTTCTTCATTCTTTCCCAGCTTGCCCATTACAAACCATCAGCCCCATCTGCACGTTAAACCACACCTCGGGCAGGGCTTCCCTCACACAGGGGCTGTCCGGCGGCCCGCTCACCTCAGGCATCTCGCTGCACGCCTTCCCCTCTGTCCTCCTGCCCGGTTCCAGGCACCACACCGAGGGACCGGCACTTCTGCCCTCACCAGGGGCATTTCTGCCCTCACCAGCGACACTCCCCTTGCTGCTCAGGGGGCAGGGACCCGCCGCCATCGCCGCTCCGCCGCCATCACCTCAGCACCTCAGGCGGCTGCGCGAGGCCGTCGAAAAGGGCGGGAAGGGCGCGGCAGGTGGCTCGTGCTCCGCCCAGCAGCCGAGGGGCGGGGCCAAGGCAGGGCGGGGCCGAGGCGGGGCCAAGGCGAGGCGGGGCGGGGCTAAGGCGGGTCTGTCGGAGCGGGTCTGGCGGCGGCTTCGCTGAGGGGACGGTGATCATGGCGGACCATGAGGCGGGGGTCGCGCCGAAGGCCCGGCGGGTGCAAGGTAACCGCGGTAAGGGAGGGGAGGTGGGAGCGGGGCCGCGGCCATTCGCTTTCCATCCGCTCCCCATCCACTTTCCATTCGCTCCCGGGTTTCTGTTTCGGTTTCCGTTACCAGCCGCAGAGGAGAGTTCGCGGATCCGTAGCCAAAGTTCGTCCCGCGGGAGGAGCGGGGGGCGGCTCGGTCCCGCTCAGCTCCCTCAGCCCCCTCAGCCCCCCGCGGTTGTTGGCACCGCCGCGGTTCGCCCCGTCCCATCGCTGTGGGCCTCCGCAGCGCACGGGGAGGGGGCAGGAGGAGCATCGCGGAGCTGGCCCCGGTTGCCACCCTCGAGCTGCTCCTGTTGTTTTTCCTGTGCGGTAACTGAGGGCAAATCGGAGCGAGTGGTTAAGAGCAGAGTGAACAGAAGCAGTCCCCGAGGTGGTAAATGAGGACAAAGAGGATTTGGGGACTGGGTGTTCACACGACTGGTGCCCTGCCCCGGAGCAGAGTGTTCGGAAGGTGTGACTGGAGGAGGCGAGAAGTCAACAGTGTTTTCCCGAGTGGGGAGTGAAGCTGCTATCAATTCTTCTTTATTTCGGTCGCTATTCGACTGGGGTTTGGCTTTCAAGTCAGAAGATGCGTGTGTAACCTGGGTCGGGAGGCCTTGGAGATGATGCACTGAAATAACCCAGCCACCAGTGCATGTCACTGGAGCGTTTTCCAGTTGTGTTCAGAGCCAGGCCGCAGGGAAGCTATGATTGCTTGTGCGTTTTCGTCAGTTGCAACTGAAGACAGCAATAGATTCATGAGATTGGTTAATGTGCACAAAGGTAACGTGGGTAATGCGAGGTGTATAAATAACTGGATGTGTTTGGGCCCCCTGCCTTGTGGCGCATGGCAGTTCTTCTATCCTCCTCAGATGGTGCAAGTTTCGTCTGTAGGAACTCGAGGTATTACCAGTGAGCAGCAGGCACTTGTGCTACCCTTGTCTGGGGCTCTGCACACCGCTCACTTGACGTGCTGCTGAAGGGGTTTCTCCTGTAGCTGCTGTTGGGCTGGGTTGGAGGCTAAAGCTGCCTGCCAGGGGCTTTTTTAGCATAATAAAGTATCTATGGAGTGAATTACCTAAATCATTACATCTCATAACCCAAATTATGTGTTAATGCCATTTCCCGTGTGAAATTGTTTGAGAAGCATCCGAAAAGACACGTGGTTCTCACCGAGAGCAGTATTCCTTATTATTCCTGATTGCTGATTAACAAACACTGAATAACTGTCCTAGAATAACACCCTTCAGTCATTCACAGGCAATCCTGTGTTTGAGCAGTGTGGAATTGGAGATCTGTGCCTGGTGTTGCCAGGCTGATCTCCCCCATGCATTTGCTCTAAATCTGGTGTGTGCACGGTTGGGGAAAGGTCCCTTCCTCCCGTGATACCCTGGAGGTTCCATTTATAACATTCCTTATTTATAACAGTGATGTGCTGCTTCAGACAGGCTTTGCAGAAGGAAATAAGTGGCAGGTGAAGTTTATGTGCCACTCCTCTGGTGGTGATGAGAGCTTCCAGCCTCCAGCACTAAGTGTTTATTGTAAATTGTTGATACTGTTTGGTGATCCAAGTGGTAATTTCTTGCTCAAGTAACGGTAACTGTTCCAGGATTCCATTAAGCGTTTGTTTTCAGTCTTTCTCCTTGTGGTTTGTTTCTTAATCCTCGTGTACTTCTGCCGTTCCTGTCAGTCTCAGCTCGGTGCTGTCACCAGCTGCTCTTTAGGAGCCAGTATCAAGGAGCCTGGCTGAGAATTCAGGCCAGAATAGCCCATTGATGGAGTTATTCCAAGTCCCATGAACGAGATGGTCAAAAGTTGCAACCAGGAAGCTCATTCCACAGATGCCCAAGTGTGTTTCTGATATTTCATCGTATTTTCACAAGACAGCATCCCTTGCTTTTGATGTTGTGAAATGCACCATGTGTTGGGAAGGTCGTTGCTAAATGAAGTGTGCACTTACTCAATCTGGGAATTTTACACTCAGTTGTGACCTCTACTTTCCTGTTCAACAGGGAAGCAAATGGATATTTCTTTTCCTGTTCTGGAGACCAGGTGGTTGTTGGTGGGGGCTTGGTGTTAAGCTGTAGAGTGGAACTGAAGCAGGATCCTCAGCTCCTTTAGGTTTATGAGGGTAAAAGAGAGGAGACCCTTCCTGCTTCTCAGTGTAGGTTGTGAATGCTGCTTATGGCTTTAGGCTGACTAATACCTTGTTGCTAAATGAAAGGTAATGTTCCCTTCACTAATGCGTTTACAGATGTTGCTTAATGCCTGCAGTTGCTTAATACTGATCTATGTAGGCAGTGCATTTCCTTGACTTTTGCAGAAGGCCTGGAAATTACTGCTCTCATCTCTATTTCCACTACGCAATAATAAACCTTGGGGCAATAACTTTAGGTAACTTTCCACAGAGGAACTTTAAAATGACAGCTGATATGACACATCCTTGAGCATTATTATCGTGGCATGTGACAGGAATACACATTATAGATAAGACAGCCAGCTGGCTTCCTAACGTTCAAGATACGGTGTACAACAAAACCTCGATATTCTTAACTACCTCCATATTCCACCATACTTAAAGTCCTGGAATGGTGGCTCTAAGGCCCACAATCAGTGTAAAAGAGGGCTGGAGGGCAAGTTCACTATTGGTCCCCAGTTATTTTGCTGGTTTCTGTGACTTTAGTCAAAGATTGTGGATCTAAATTTGCAAAGTATCTGCTATTATTTGCTCTTACTCACTTTCAAGATTAGTGGTATCTAATGCCTGACCTGTCTTGCTTCTCTTTTTATCCAGGGTATATGCTGCTAACGCCAAATTTAAGCCAGGCACAGTAAAATGCTTACACATGTACCTGGGTGTTAAAATCAATGGATATTTTTAAAAATCAACATTTTGCTTTACAATAAAATGGGTTCTATTTAAAATAACAGGTTGGAAAGGAGACTCCAGGACTTGTTTCTTGTAACTGTCCAGTTTTGTTGTACAAACTGAATAGTAGGTGTGTTTGGTGAGTACAGACAACGATTCATTAGATCATTCCAGGTAGAACTAAACTAAAGAGTCTGGATTCTTTAATGCAGTTTTTACCCAGCAACCAGCTGAATGCAGTCCTTCAGATCACGGGACTCTGGTCCCTTAAGTGCCTGTGAGCACTGATCAAGCCAGGATAAGGTCTGCATGTTTGCAGCACTGTAAGGGTTCAGCAGAGTCGGGGAGCGTGAAGCCACATTCTGTCATCTAAATGTGAGTTGTCTTCTGAGCCTTGCAGCTGCTTCTTGGCCCTTCCTGCTTTTGGCTTCTCAAAGGCTGGAGCAAGAGAGGTGAATTCAGTATCTCCATAGTAGGATGGTTGCTTGGTGCCACTCTGGGATATCCCCACTTGGCAGTGGGCTCCTGACAGCTGGGGGAGGCTTAGCTGGCAGGCCATGGAACTTCCGATGGCTTCAGGAGCGCTTCCTTCCCAGCACGTCTGCACCTTGTCACGCTGCGTTGCTTTTTTAAGCTGTGTAGTATTTGAAACCACCAGCTCTTGTGTGCTGATTCTGGATGTACTCCCACTGGGTGCCTCTGCATGGCAGAGAACTATGGAGTTTTCGAAGCATAAGGAGTCTTTGGCCAAGAAATGCTTTACAGAGACCTTACTTCATGTCCAGCTTATCTTGCACCATATCTTATCCTACTTCCTAGATACAACAGTGCTGAGAATTGTGGTTTACTGAGATCAGTGCCGTGACAGCTGGAACACAAACCAAACACTGAATGTCCTGTCCCTGGGGCTGATGGGCTCTGGGGTGTTCGTGTTTCACTCATTACACGGATGTTGCTCTGACTTCCTTAGGCGATAAAAGATCAGGGTTTCTACTGCTGCCCTTGGGCATTCTGGTAGAGAGAACTGGGGAAAAGGGAGGCATTTGGGAGTCTCTACTTAAATGTTAGTGTACGGAATTATGTGTAAATGTTACATGGGCCACACTCTGCCCTCAGCTCTCTCACACAACTGACAGAGACCAGTGAAAGTGGAAGAATTTGGGTTTTAATTTGGCTTCTGAGCTAAACCTGATGTGTTTGGCCAGAGCAGCAGTGCTGCAACAGTGCCCTGGTCCAAATAATACCCAATTACAGGCACTTTCTGTAACAGGCAGTCTTGGGTTTAAATCTGAAGATCGCTGCTCTTCTCTTGCAGATGACGCTGATAGTGGCCTTGGCCTGTGTGGATGGATCCTGGTGATCACTTCCCTCTTCTTCACTGTTATCACATTTCCTATATCCATCTGGATGTGCATAAAGGTAAATTGGTCACTTCTGTGCTGGGTTAAAACTTTAGCAGTGCAGATGCTTCCTAGTGGTTATCATTGGTCTCAATTTTGTCACTCGTTTTAAACACAAATTAATCTATTACAGCAGACAGTGTATGACAGACCCCAACATTTCAGTGCATTAATCTTCAAACAGACAAAGAATTACTCTTGAAGGACTGATATTTCTCTTACAATATTGTGCTGAGTGCTCATATTGCTCTTTGCTTTTAACGATAAAGTTCAGGCTAAAATTGCCAAAAGCAGCTGGTATAGAAATGTCTGTTACATTGAAACTCACAGCCATCTGAAACTAGTGTATGCAGAGTTTGGTATCCATCATATGGCTTCTGGAAACCCTTGCATGACATCCCACTGTTTATTACAGATTATAAAGGAATACGAGCGAGCCATCATATTCAGACTTGGACGCATCCTGAAAGGGGGAGCAAAGGGACCAGGTATGTCCTGGGAGCATTCTTAGTCTCTGTTCTCATTAAGTCACCAGCTGTAGCTGTGGGGAGGCATTGCATTGGACTGGCCAATGGGTTTCTTCAGGGTTTTGTAACTTCCAGGGAGAGGATGTGTTGCTTTATGAGGAGAAGATGGTAAACGTGAGCCTTAGCCAGCTCTCTGCAGTTAATCCATCATCTTCAGGTAGAGTCAAAGCACCGAATGTAAAGGGAGGAATAACAGCATCAAATGTGCCCATTTAAATGAGAAGTTCAGTGTGTCAGTTAAACCCAAATGGTCTGAAAGCCTCCACATTCTTCAAAAGAAATAGAAACAATACAATTACATGCTACTTTTGAAATGTTTCCTGTGCATATGAGAAATTCTGATGTAAAGCGGAAGAGTGACAGTGATGCCCCAGAACAAAAGGAGGTTGATGGTTCAATAGCTTCTCCTTGCCAGAATTGGACCCTGCAAATAACTCCATAGGACAGATCTTCAAAAGTGGCTGTGAACAGTTCTGGGGCTTCCCCAAATGTTAAGGGTCTCTAAGACAGACCTGAATAAACTGAAGTTTCTCAGCATACTTTATCAAAAAGCATCCTGATTTGAAGGCCACAAACCAAGATGCTGCTGAGCTCAGTGTGTGAGGGCTGTGCAGCTACCGTGGTTGGATTGAAGCTTATTTCAGTAGCAAATTTCACCTGGTTTAACCACCCATTTTCACCTCTTGACTGGGTGTTTTTGTACAGGCTTGTTTTTTGTCCTGCCCTGCACAGACAGCTTCATCAAAGTTGATATGAGGACCATCTCTTTTGATATTCCTCCCCAAGAGGTGAGTCTGCACTTGCCTTTGTACCTGCTAAAGGGTCCACACCTTGTTTTCCTTTTCCCCTCTTGGTGTTAGGGCGTGTGTAGCTTTAATGTAGACTCCTGGGCAGGTTCAGTGCATTGTGAAGAGTACATACATCCTTGAGTAATACCACTCAATACGAGAAGATTGCTGAAAGAAAACCAATTATGCTGTCCTCAGAGGATCAAGTCAGATAACTGCATACTGTCTGAGAGCTAGAACAGGAGGGTTTGGAATAAAGACTGCCTGCACCATTCTGTAATTGTTTCTGGGAAATCTGGAAGATTTCCAGGCACAGCACTGATCTTTCCCGTGCCAATTGATCTAGATGGATAAACCAGCTAAAATAATGGGATGAAATTATTATATGCATCAAACACTGTTAATGACAACTCGGGGTAATGGTCTGCTCCCTTCCATGGGTTTTGTGTAAATGTTGCTTCTGTGTCCTGCTGTGCAGGACTGCTTTTCCTTGGACATCTTAATTTCCTAGCAGCTTGTCTCCACAGCTTTAGCTGAACTCAGCAATGCCAGCACAATAGATAACAAAAGAATAAAACCCAGCTAGCCCTCTAAAAGCAGTTAGTGAACAATTGGGTGTTGATGGCTATAACTGCATCCCTCGTGGAGCTGGTCTGTCTTGCAGGATATGGATGCCTGACACAGCCTGTCTGCTGCATCTGTTCCCTGTCATATTCGCCAGTCGGTTTGTTCCTCGTTGTTAGCTCTAGATTTAGACAAATGGCATCTGTCAGGGTACACTCTAGAGGGTAATTGGGAGAAACCTAATCCTGCAGCTGCTGATGTGCCATTAGTGAAGCCAGCAGTTGGACATTTACCTTCTGACTTGATTGAATCATGCCCATGGATTTAGGTTTGTCTGTGTTCCGTAGGTAAGAACAGAAATACACTTTTATTTGTACAATGTGATTTCTGTGCATGCTGCTTATTCTCTATCTTAGACTGTTATGAAGAGCCTCCTAAAATAGGTAGTTTGGGGAAGGACTGAACAGGTAAGGTTAAGTAACTCTCATGTCTTTCTCTTGTCAAATAATGTAATAGTAATTGCCTAACATGGAATTAGGACACTTCTCATGGTCATGTGGCATACTTCAGTCTCTTTAATTTAGCTATAAAATAGAATTAATATTAATGTTTCATTCTGGTGTATCCTCTTCTAAATCCTCAGTATCTCTCTTTATCTTTGCAAGTACCTTCTTTGCTTAACATACAAGTGTTAAATTCAGTATATCATTTGAGCCAAGCTCTGAGGGTGTTCACAAATGATTTCCTCTGCAGCTTGTCTAGAAATCACCACATACTCATGTAGTAGCACAAGGTGGCGTTTCAGTCAGTAGTACCTCTAAGGACAATGAACTGCAAGATAACAACAGATACTTCTAATGCGATGTCGACATCAGGCTGGCACCCTTACAGCTGAAATGCACCAGGCTGCTGGGACAGGCAGACCCCATTTTGTAGGAGCTGTCAAGTAAAACAAATATGTAATTAGCATAATAATTAACCGTATCTTAATCAGTAATTATGCTTTCCTTGCTGCTTTTCAGATCTTGACCAAGGACTCTGTGACAGTGAACGTGGACGGAGTGGTTTATTACAGAGTTCAGAACGCCACCCTGGCCGTGGCAAACATCACAAACGCTGACTCAGCCACACGTCTTTTAGCACAGACGACTCTGAGGAACGTTCTGGGGACCAAAAACCTCTCCCAGATTCTCTCTGATCGTGAAGAGATCGCACACAGCATGCAGGTACGAGCAGCTCTGCCCAAGTGAGCCACAGGCAACCCATAAGCAGCAGTCCCGTGGGTAACTTCCAGGGCAGGGTTTATTTTGGCAGCCAAGTGATAAGCCAAGCTGTGATTTGGTGTTTTAGGCAAAACCCTATCGAGAGCTATTGGGATGGTATTGTGTTTAATAAAAAAGAGTGACTAAGGCAATAATGGAGCAGTGGGAATGAGGGATATGGGAGAGGAGGGCTTCCCAGGATCATTACATCAATTATTGGCCATTGAAGGCAATTATGCTGCAGAATTCCTTTAGCTTATTGATCAGGCTCTGGGTTTTGGGTTTCTTTGTTAGTTGACAACAGTTATGTTTTTATAATTAGCAAATCATCGTACTTATGCCAAAGCCCTTAAAGTCCAAGAATCATAAGATAATTAATGAATTTGGTTTATTGGACACTCTTTGCACATAGTCTGCAGGCAGGTCAGTGCTTAACTTCATTGTCCTGCCTTATACAGGCCACACTTGATGAGGCAACAGATGACTGGGGCATTAAGGTGGAACGTGTGGAGATCAAGGATGTGAAATTACCTGTCCAGCTGCAGAGAGCAATGGCTGCAGAAGCTGAAGCTGCCCGTGAGGCCAGAGCCAAGGTAAAAACATCAACATCTGCATTTGCGTTATTTTTCCTTCTCCATGAATAACTCAACATGGGCATGTAGAGGATGAAGATTCTCAGCCAGGCTGCGTTGTAGCAAACGGGAGTGCTGGGATTTGTGGATTTATGTCTGGCTTTCATTGTGGTTTGTGCAGGTGAAGTGTCCTTCAAAACCACAGAATCTCGGCTCTTTACCACACTCCAAGAACAAATCTCAGACACAATTCAGAGGTTATTAGCTGAGCCTGCAGTGAATTAGAAGCCAGATTTACTTCCAGCTTCCTCCTGAGTAGCCCTGATTTTAGGGAGGCATTTGTTGTCTGTTTGCTACTTCATATGAGAAATAAAACAGCTGTAGTGGTTTTGTCACCCTGAAGCTGACCAGTGCTCAGTTTGGTCCTGGCATCTTGTTCCCTACTTGTCCAAACCCTCCACCTTTGCTTGTAGAGCAAGCTGATGGAAGGAGGTATTTGGTAGGTACCAGTGGTCTGTTGAGCTGCCTGTATGCTTGCATTCTAAGTACTGAAGGTTTGTCTTAGCAAAGTGGGGTTTCCTAAAGCTCATTTAAAGCCATGAAAACCACATCGGATCTTATGAAGTTCATCATCTCACACACGAATGATTTTTTTTTATGTACATATAGATGACTGATTTCCATATCTGCCATTATTGAGGAGTTTCATTAACTTTAATCTATTTTTAGGTTCTAATTATAAAATCTGGATTTTATTTTCATGAGAAATAAATATTAAACTGAATTTCATTAGACTTCAGGGCTGGCAATTACTCAATGTGAAGCTGGTGGTGCACCTCAGAAAAGCTCTTTAAGCCTGCATCAGCGCTCCAAGTATTAACTTCTATGTATTCTTTTGAAGCTTAATTATTTTGTGATTATTTTTTTAATTACTGTTTATTCTGATGTTTAAAAGAATACTGTGCCCTTGCAGCAGAACTCTGGAGGGGAATCTGCACTTCCCTCTGCTGATGTGCATTAAATTGCTTCACCAACAACTCCTCTGTTGAAACAGCAGCATTCAGCCCTCCTTTACAGACACTCAGGAAGTATTTATACTGTCCTGGTGCAGAAGGGCTTGTCAGGAAATGCCTGACCACAAAGTTATCCCTAATGTGCTCATAAATTAAAGGAGGAGTAAAATGTATTTCCCCATTGAGAAACATGGGCAACATTCACTTGTCAAGCCCTTGCAGAGACCAAAAAAATACAGCTTTAAATGAAAGCTTAAAGATACATGTGGGAAGCCTTCTGCTTTTGAGAGGCAGTGCTGAAAGGAGCACAAAAGAAGCTTTTGAAAATAGAACAAACACACCCATTGCGTTTTCAAGACATGGTGTTGGCTTTTGTGATCTCAGTCCTGAATGGGGGAAACAGACAATCCATGGCCGTGAAAGCAAAGCAGGAATGGCTTGTCTCAGCAGGAGAAAGGCAGAACCAGTGAAGGAACATGGGAAGGAGAGGTCACTTGATCAAGCAATGAGCAGTGTCTTTGGAATATGACATAAGGCTGGACATCTTACACATCTCCAGGTTGTTACTGTGCCAGAAGGAATTCACTGTGGTTCACCTTGCTTCCCCAGGTCATTGCAGCTGAAGGGGAAATGAATGCTTCCAGGGCCCTGAAAGAGGCATCCATGGTTATCACAGAGTCCCCGGCTGCTCTTCAGCTTCGTTACTTGCAGACCTTGACCACCATTGCTGCGGAAAAGAACTCCACCATCGTCTTCCCATTGCCCATAAACATGCTGCAGGGCCTCATAGGTGCCAGTCGCTAGGTAGGGTGGGCTTTTTGCTATAGCAAATGTTTGCAGCGCTGAATTCCATGTGTATCATAGCTTATGGTGGTGTTACAGTGGATTTGCTGAGGAACCTGTTTTGTTGTATGATGTTATAAAACTTACATGTAATGTTTCTGAATATGGACAGTCAGACTATCTGAAATGTCTCAAAGTGAATACAAGCAAATTGTGGTCTTAAATAAGCAGGTATCCATATACTTTCTTAACCTGCAACCTCCCACTTTCAAATAGTATATGAAACCATTTGTGGTGACAATCCAGCATCTAGAGAGAGAACTATTCCTCTTAACTGAACTTGTCTGTAGCCCTGCAGGGGAAGTGGAACAGCCCTAACTTCTCTTGGACTGCAGTTGCATGCAGGAAGTTACCAGATTGCTGTGGTGTGAATTGGTTCTTCAGCTTAAGACGGGAGAAGTAATGAAAGTTGGTACAGGAGTGAAAGTACTGGGTGCTTCCGAAAATCAGGCCCATACTCTCTAAAATAGTTCCCCATTCCTGAGAACTTCCCATCTCTGAAATGGAATAACTATGCCATAGTTATGGATACAACATACTTGCAGTCCCTGAGGGCTGCTCTGTTGTTACAGTGACGTGCCTATGTAGATTTATGCTGAAAAGTCATTGGGTCTGTCCTAAAGATGTTTTTAAAGATGTTTTTGTTGTACCTCGGTCTGAAACCTCAGTTCTGTAGGAGGTGGGATCTCTCTGATTAGTGGGCTGTGGTGATGTTTAACTGAAGATGTTGTACTGTTGATGCATCTGTTATAACAAATTACTGATTCCCCTGTTGATGCTGTTTCTGAGCAGGCCTCTAGTATCTGTTGTGACACCAAGGGCTCGTACTTCACACCAAAAGCGTGTAATCTTCAATTCACATAGTCTTGAGCAGTAAGTCTGCTAAACTGTATTCATGTTGTGTGCCTCGTTAGTCGATGTAATTACAGATTAAAGTGAGAAGAACTAGAGCTGCAATAGGGAGGAGGGGGCTCTGGGCTGCCACCATCACTGAGTTGGGCATCTGGTCTTTGATTACTGGGATGTGACAGTGAAAACAACAGGTCAAACCTCAGTGATACAAGTGCCCTTCTCACACTGGTCACCATAGAGCTCCTAACTTGGTTTTGTATCCCTTTCTGCTGCAGTCTGTTCTGTATTTACGGGTATTTAAGATGTGTTTACCTGTGCCTTGACACGCTGTGCCTTTCTCACTGTTAGGAAAGGGGCCCAAGCGCTTGCTCGGGCTGGAGCTACTCGGTGCTGTTGCTGTTCTGCAAAGTTTTTCCTTCCTCTGCACTGCACAAACACTGTACCAGTCTGCACGTGTGTCAGTGCTTCAGTTAGTGTAAGCTGAGCTCCACTCCTTGCTGGGATGGGGGCAGAAAGACAGTTAACAAAGCTGTAATGACGAATGTTACCATGCTCACATGTGCTTGCAGTGGGGAACAAGTAACTGTGCAGCTGGAGGCTAATCCCTAGGGAAGGGCAGTGATGCTGTAACTCCTGCCGGTGCTGCTGTCACTGGCCACCCCTGTGAATTGTTGTTGACACCAGAAGCACACTTTTTGCTCCCATCCTGAATAAAAACCCATGCTGTTTACTGATGAGTGACTTCTTGATACATTAATGCTATTCTGCTCTTTCAGAGTGTTAACTGCTCATGATTCTGGTGAGGGTAAAGCAAAACAATCCCCCAAATCCTATCTATGACCATTTAGTAAGGAGTGCATGTGAAAAAGATGGCACAAAGAACATTTACTTCTCTAAGGGGTATTTGTTTCAACAAGTTCAAATGTGAGATCTACAGGTTCTGTTTAATGTTTTCCTCTCCATAACAAACCCCACCTTTCCATTCTTCACATATTCCACACAAGCTTTATTGTATTAAATATCATCAAAGCAAGGAGGAGGGTCAGTGACTGGTCATGATTGGTTCTGGTAATTATTGCACAGCTAATCAGCTATTAACAGCATTGCCTGTTCACATGCAGCCTGCAGGAGGACAGGGCTCTTGAAGGCACCAAACTTGCTCCATTTAAGAGAAAGAAACCTGTTACTTTAGACATCCACGTCTGCCATCGCTCTCTGGAGAGGATCCACAGCCCAGTAGTCATCATCCCAGCCCAGGAACCAGCCGGAGAAGGTTGGTGGCTCAAACCCTTGCTTCACCACGGTGACCGGGGTTCTCTTGTCCCGACTGGCTGGGTCGGTTTCAATGTACCGCTTGGCTGGAAGCACACAAGTAGCAGGAAATGTCATGGAGTAAGAGCTGAAATAGCTGAAAAGTGGCTATACAGATGCCAGGGATACAATTTCACATTGTTCATTTAAACAAAAAAACCCAAATTACAGAAGTTTTTACTCCAGTTTTAGCTACACCCATTGGACTGGCACCTGGTTGTAGAAAATGGACACTGGGACAATAAGTCACCATTACAGGGGCAGCCTGCACCCCCCTTGCCCACACAAGAATCCTTTCTCAAGGCTGAGGTTAAGCACAGCATGTCTGAGTACGACACCTCTTTGTGCTGGTCTTAAGGACCCTCCTTGCTTGAGAGATGTGATCTCTTTGATAGAGCATTGAGCTTCATGCTGTGATTAAGATATGTTTCTCAGTAGATTAAATTGCCTGCTTTATGATCAGACAGCAGGGAAATAAGAAACAATTCAGAGAGGATAATGTGACATTACCAGATTTCAACGCCTCAGTTTTCTCCTCTTCTTGGGCATCTTTCCCAATCCATACAAAGACCTAAAGATTAAAAAGACCCATGAATTATTTAGCAACAATCAATCTCTCTGTGAAAGAAAGGATAATTTAGATAAAGTCTCAGTGAACAGAGTATGACAAGAACAAGAACATCCTCATGCTGGTGTGCCTGGGTTGTTGACCTACGTGACTAAAGCTAGTGGCAGATAATGAGCAGTTTCTTGACTGTGTTTTATCTACATCAATTCTAGATACACAAACAAATCATACTGTAGCTTAACATCAGGAAAAGGTAGCAGATATTTGAACATTTTTACATAAAATATAAAAAATTAATCTCAAGTTGGCTTTTGGCTGATGTATGCACAGTCTGTTATTGAAAAATAACAGAAAATGTGTCTGTATCTTGAAGTGCTGAAGCCCAGTGATGGTTCACATTGGGATTCATGTTCTCTCCAGCTGGGCCAAAGATGCTGCCCTTGAGAGGTTCACACTCTAGGGGAGCACATGTGACAAGAGCCTGTTTTCTTCAGTCCTTAAGCTAACCAAAGACATGGCAGGACACCCACTATTTGCTCACATTCAAGAGGTAAATTCTCTTCCATGTCACTAGTGAGATGATTTGTTCTCAGGCCTGAAGATGAAGGGACTCTGTACTACAACAGCTCCTCCAGCTGTTGTAATTTGGGTCTCAGGTTAGAGCTGACCTGTGCATAGTGTTTGCTCCTCTCGTCTTGAGGTCAGTGTGACATACCTGGTCCCATGTGTCAAGGAGCATAACATCATCTGTAGCGAGGTCATCCTGAACCAGTTCTCCAGGAACTTCTTCAATCTGGAAGACAGAAGATTGTGAGGGGCACATTACTGCAAGTTCCATTTTACTTTTCCAGGAGAAACCCAGTTTCACCCCTTACTGGTGAGATGCATTAAGCTGGACACTGCATGTGACCATGCCAGTCAGGCTATATCACAGAAGTGCTTTTACACCACAGAACACAAAATCAGTCTCTGTCCTCCTAGAGAGACCACGTCACTCCCGTGCAGACTTGTGACTGCCTCTTTTTACTTGAAAGATTCACAAGTTAAAATTCGAGGGCTCTGAGTGTGAGTTCTTAACCAGGCTGATGCTGCAGGGAGTAGCTGTGCTGGCACAACAGCACAACACAACTCGCTGCTGTCTCTGCAGCAAAATGGTGCTGGTACTTTCCTTCTGGAGGCAGCACCGCAATGGGAGACAAGGTATAAGGGCCTGTTGGTTGGCTTAAAGCAGACTGGGACAGATTCTCCCAGCTTTGTCAGGAGGATGTTGAATTAATTGGCTGTGCTCTTAGATACTCACAGTGAAGCGTCCACTCTTGTTGGAGCATGCAAAGAGACGAGGGGGATGAGCATCCATCTTCTTGTCCTTCAGCCGGGGGGAGGTACGGTAAGGAGCTTTTCCACCCAAAGCTGCCCAGAAATTAGCTGGAAAAGAGAAAAGACATCCTGCTGCTCCAGCTGCTCTTGGGAACCACAGAGCAGCGTGGTCTGGGTAGGACTTGAAGTACTCTTCTATGTCAGAAAGTCCCAAAGCCCTACAAGCATGAGTATGCTGTTAAACAAAGCAGAGATACTTTGGAGAAGCCCCTCTGTGCCTGTGTCCACCTCTCCTTGTTCTGAGAGACAAAATATCCATGACATAATTCCTGTGAACAAGCAACTACACAGAAACCACCGTGGCCTCTTGTGCCTCCCTCACCTGGCTCTCTGCCCTCAGCAACCTGTACTGGGCGAGCTCCCAGTGTCTTCAGTAGCTCCTGTGCTCCTGATTTCTCAGCATCACTGGCTCCTTGGCCAACCCAGAGGTAAGAAGCAGAGGGAGTTTTCAGGACAAAGGCATCGTTGGAATTCAGCTGACTGGCAGCAGGATCCAGCTGGAAAGAAAGAACATTGCATGTGTTGGGTGCAATTGTCCTCTATGCAGAGCCTGTTATTTCAAGATGAAAATCAGGACCTACTGTTGAATAAACTGCAAACAGACTATTCCATACCAGCATGTAAGGCTTTAAGATACACTGTATATTTGTATCTAAGTGATAAGTTAGATTTACTCATATGAGAAGGATAAATAAACGTGTGTTTCTATTCCACAGATACCTCTGGCCAGTGCCAAGAACGTTTGGATCTGTCATTTTGCCAGTCTTCATGGCTATGGCAGAAGATTTAGGAACTTGCTGGGGGGATCACTGCAGGTACCCCACTGCTGAGGCAGCTCAGTCATTAATGGCATTTCCTCAATGTCAAAAAGGACGTGTCCTCTTGAACTGGAAACCTAGCAAGTTGCTGCAGACATAAACCAGAACTTTTGTCTCTCCTATAGCTACCAGTAAGGGTTTAGACTCTCTTTTGTTGTTGTATCAAAGGAGTGGGGCTCTCAGCCTGTGCTGGCACAAGCTCTGTTTGCACAGAGGATATTTAGCACTTTCTCTCTTTGGCATTGTTGTCACAGGGGATTAGAACAAATCACAACAGCCATATCCTAATGGTTCCAAAGTGTTTGAGGAGTGTCAGAGAGTGCAGGGTGCAGCATCTAGCAGAGAATTAGGAGGAAATGGCTTAAATGTATTTAAGGTGACATTGATTAACTAATTAGAAAAACATGGTTAATATCCATGGAAAAAGAGGACTGTCAATAGCTTGTAAAGTGTGCTTCAGTTTACCCAGAAAGCTCAGTTTGCCCCTTGTTCCGTTCAAAGGGGTCACAGTTCCATCACACCCCACACGAACCACACCAAAGCTGACTCCACATACCTCTACTGCTCTGGTAGCTCCCGAGGTGCTGGATCGCACCTGGAAGAGCCGTGTTTCCGCAGGTGCTGTCTGGCCTCCTGCCCTTGAGGTTCCACCCTTGTACACAATCAAGGGTTTGCCACCAAACATACTCATCAGATGAGGTGGCTCTTTTCCTTGCACCACTCGTTTCTAGAGAAAAAGACACTGCTGTCAGTTCTAAGCCTCATAAGATGTACTAGAAATAGCCCTTACAACCATCTTCCCAGCTGGAATACGGCACCTAGCTGGTCACAGGAGCTGAGCTGTGCCAGCTCATCCTGCCCAGAAACAGAGCAGTGATTAAACCCAGCTCTCCCAGTTGCCGTTTCATTTTAACTGGCCAGTGATCCACTGGCGCAGAGGTAACAAATAACAGCTATAAAACCCTCCTGCCTCATACAGGCCACTTGTAAAGCTTCCTTGTGTAGTAGCTGGCATGTAAGTTGCCTCTTCCTAACTCCTACATCATGGCTGGGTTTTTCCGCTGCACACTGGTATCATGTAACTATACATATCACAGTATCACAGTATCACAGTATGTTAGAGATTGGAAGGGACCTCAAAAGATCATCTAGTCCAGTCCCCCTGCCGGAGCAGGAACATATGTCTTATTTATTCCCATAGTGTGGATTTTGGGAGGGGTGGGGGTGTGTTGTTTGGTTTTTTACCTGCACAGGGCTGCCTCCCAGCTCCTCATCCAGCTGCACTGTGAGGAATGCAGAGGTTGCGATTTCATCTTGAGTGGAATCAGCACCTTGCCTGAGGGAGGAGGCAAAAGCTGAGTTTTACTTTCAGCCCTTCCCCACACACACCCCTGACAGAGATCAAAAGGAGGAGAGGGAAACCCTGGTAACCAAACCTCTGACACTTCATTCAACATGAAGGAGAAATTCATTATCCAGAATTGCAACACAGCGATTACAGAGGGAGATAAGAATGTTTTCTAGATAACAAGCACAGATTCTTTAGTATTCTTTAGTATCTTTATGCCTATCTCTCATTATCTTTCTAGCAGCTAGTTTAAAAACACTGTTGGTACTCTTATCAGGAACTACACATCCTTCCAGTGCCTACAGGGCCTGACAAGAAAGCTGGAGAGAGACTTCTTACAAGGATGTGTAGGGACAGGCCAAGGGGAATGGCTTGAACCAGCCCGAGGGGAGACTGAGCTGAGCTCTTAGGCAGAAGCTCTTCCCTGTGAGGGTGCTGAGGCGCTGGCACAGGGTGCCCAGAGAAGCTGTGGCTGCCCCATCCCTGGCAGTGCTCAAGGCCAGGTTGGACACAGGGGCTTGGAGCAAGCTGCTCCAGTGGAAGAGTCCCTGCTCATGGCAGGGGTTGGAACTGGATGAGCTTTACAGTCCCTTCCAACCCAAACCAGCCTCAGATTCTATGCAGCCCCTACCAGCTGCATCCTTTCTGGTTTCAGTCAGACAGATTTCAGTTAGCCTGTGCCCTCTCTGCCTGCTGAAAAATTCCTTTTTAAGGGCATGCTCTGGGAACTGTAAGTCACAAGCCACCAGCTGAGCTGGCAGAGATCTCCAAACTTCAGTACGGTGGTCTCAAAAGGTGTAGGAACTCTGCGAAAAGAAACAGAGCCTGGTCCAAAGAAGGGAGTAACTACTACTAGGAAAGAAGAAAAGAAACCAAAATGCTAGCAGATAACTCCCCTCATTGTCCCACTTCAAACAAACCATTCCAGACCTCTGGTAGCTTTGTTTGCAAGGGAAGATTATCCAGGGTGAAATTTCATCCCCCACAGATCCTCTGTAAGTGGGAAGCAGCAGTGATCCATTTTCGAAGTGCAATCTCAGCCCCACACAGCCACAGTGCTTCCTGACTTGCATCAGGAAAACTCTCTTACCAGGTGTAAATGATCTGTCCCTGTTTCCCAGCGTGCTGGTAGTTGTACAGGATGATGTAGCTGTCCCCTCCATAGAACTGGCCATAGGTCGAAGGATCCACTGGCACTTTCTCTGAGCCTTCTATTCTCCAAATCTAGAAAAGGAGCAGGAATATTCCGAGTTCAACGGGACAGCAGAAGGAACAGACCTTCCTGACAGGGCTCCAGTGCCTTCCCAAAGCCAGCCTCAAGAAGCTTGCGGTCCTGCAGCCCCATCTGCTGGGGAACGCTGCTAAAAGCCTGGAATTCCACAGCCGGCAGGCGGGGCTGGGCACCTCAGTTTATCCCATTTGGATTCCCCTAAAGCTACTCAGAGAACCGCGGGTCAGGCTGCCAGCACTGATCCCCGTTCTGCGCCTGACGTGAGCATTTCTATTTCTTTCAGTCAGATAGGTCAAAAATGGAGCTTTTCAGCTTTACTGGAGACTTCCCAAGTCTAACACTGGCTCTGATCTCTCTGTGGGCTTCTGGACAGGGCTCAGCCCTTTTACCCTTCACCATCGCTTCTGTGTGCAAATGCATGTGTCCAGGTACACGAGGTAGGAGCTCTGAGACGATCACCCACCACGCTTGTGATGGCAACAGCAAGAATAACCAGGAGGAGGAGGAATGAGAAGTGTGGGTCCATTCTTGCAGGAATGCCACCAAGCAGCAAAGAAAATTCTGGAAACCTTCCCAAAGGAATTCTAACACTGCTCACCTGTTTCCTGCCTGAGCCATCATCCTCCATCCCGTGCTGGGCAGCCATGGCCTTGGAGGTGTGCAGAGTGGCAGCATCAAAAGGTACCTTCTCAATCCTGGCAACGTGACCAGACACATAAGCCTGTCCCAGTCCTTCTGTCTGGTCCTTGTCCCGCCAGTTCTTGAAGAACTGCTTAAACAGAGGTGTCTCACCACTCTCAGGGAGGACTTGGATCTGAAACAAATGAGCCAGCCCATCAGGAGCCAGTGGTACTCAGTCTTTAAGCCTCTCCAAACTATCCAACCAGCTGTAGGATAGGAAGGTCCAAACTATCACAACCAGCTGTATGGGTTTCAACACACCACAGGGTGCAGAGTCAGAACTCAGAGTCAGTCTGAGTTCTAAGAAGGCTGAAGGGGTGTTAAGCCTTTAGAATGAGCCCCCTCAGAACAAGAAGGGCAGGTTTATCTACAACTTCTCTTTCTTACTCTTTGGAGAGAGGTCATGGAAAAGAGGATCTTTTCCAAGAGGAAGAAGTGTTAAATAGTAGTTCTATTGGGGTCAATGCTATTTCCAGGACAGTGTTAGCCCAGGAGCAAGCAACACTGCAGCATTGCCCTGCAGAAGAGCAGATCACCCAAAACAGGAGCCAGTTGAAAGACTGCTTGTGACATTTCACATGATCTGTGCTCTGGAGTCAGTGGCCTGTGTGGAAGAACAATAGCCCCAGTGCTGTCTGGGATCAGCCACAGGGGGACTGCATGTCCTACCTGGGTGTGTTTCGGGTAACCCATCTTATCAATGAACTCAGAAGCTGTTTTCAGCGCTGCCTTCTTCTCTTCAGAGTTGGCATTCTTGCCTTTAATGAAAACAGAGAGAAAAGAGGTCAGAGTTCTGCATAGCCAAAGAAGAAACTGTCCCAGGAACCTTTTGCAACAGCAGAAGGGCTCAGCCTTCCAGCCACATGATGCCACATTGAACAATTGTCATTTGCTATCTCTTTTATGCCTTTTGTGGTGGCTGAGAGCCCACAGTTGCCTTTCTACTTATGATACTGTTTTTTCCTTCCTGGTTCCCAGGACCCTCACTTTAATCCTCTACACTAAAGACCCTGTACCTCAGCACACAGCATTTCAGATGCGAGTGCTGTTCTGAGATATTTAATGCTATCCAAACTTGCCCTGAAGGCACCACCACCATCAGGTGTACACCCCTTCCCAGCTTGAAAGAAACAGGGACCAGTAACTGGATAAAGATCCTGTGCTCGTACAACCAGCTTCGCCTGCATCTCTATGGTACCTTTCCAAACAAAGATCTTTCCATCTGTGCCATGGTCCAGAATGAAGCAGTCATCTGTGTTCAGGGCTGCCTGGGAGAAGGGATTCTCATCTGCCACCAGGGAGACTGCCATGTTGCCGGCCCCATTGGAGACCTGTGACAGGAGAGCACAGAGATTGGATAAGGCACCATCCGTTCCCCTTCAGCTCTATGGCCATAGTCCAGAACTTGAAGAGTAGAAGGGAAATAAATTTGAATGCATTGGCTGCTTCAGGCACTATTGTTTTGCAAACAGGATACCTTTGACACAGCAGCAGTACGACAAAAACATAACACGCTGAAGATTTCAAGTATTACAAGCAAAGCAGGGGGGATCAAAGAAAGACTGATGCAAAATGGTAAAGATCTTTGGTGCACAAGCCAAGAAATAGCTACTAAAGCAAACCAACTGCACTCAAGAACTGGAGGGGACAATCTTGTGAAGAGGCCTCCCTCTGTCAAGTGGGTTTAATAGCCCGAGCTCCTGCACTTACTAATGGATAAAGATCCACATTACAAACCATCTTTGCAGATACTCACCACATGAATAGAGACTGCTGCAGAGAAGACTTAGACACTCTTCTGCACTTATACCAGCTGATGGCAAATGTTACCTTCCCAGTCATTGCTTTATCATGCTTACTGGATGTACAAAGGGGTAGACCCTGGTTCTCAGGCTCACTATTTCTAGTTCTATCCTGTCATCTTCATAAGACAATGCCTGATAACACAAAGGAAAACTCCCTTTTCCCCCCATTCATTTCACATTCTACCTTTCCCTCAAAAATTCCTGGAAGTCAAAGGTGGTGATAAAGACAACAGAAATCCTGTGGGTATGCAGTGTACACAAGCACGGTTCACATAAAACCTCATAAAAAGCTAACAGCAGAGTGAGGGAGAATTAGGGCTCGGGTTAGTACAGCTCCTCTCTGCTGTTCCACCTCCACTGAATTGCACAAGCATCACCCCTTCTGCACAAGGTTATTTGTGGGGCCTCCTGTTACCTTGTAGAGCTTAGCCAGCTTTCTGTTGGCGGTATCAATTTTGGCATCATCGGGAACTCCTGCTGGCAAACTGGGCTTTGGTCCCAGAACCTGTGAGAGAGAGAAAACCCATTACCAGCCAGGCCAAGAGGATCTCTGCATCCCAGGTACTCCAGCCACAAGAACATGGGGAAGAAACTTCCAGATCAACAACAGCAAAAACACTCTAATGTCCCAGCATCTGCATTGAGTGTTTATACCACTAACTTCATCTGACTGAGCCCTTCCACACCCCACTCTTCCCCCTCCAGCACAGACAAATGGACAAGTGAATAACCTGAAGCATTTCCTCCCGCTCTGATCCTTCCTCTGAGACATAGACCTTGGCACGACCATTCCGCTCATTGTCCCGAATCCCCTTGGCCAGCACAGTGGCCTTCAGCCGTTCCTGGCGGTTGCTGTTGGAGCCACACCACTGAAAGATGTTCTGAGGGAAAAGAGAAAGACCATGTAGCTGTCAGAGCATTAACAACCCCCTCTCTATAGAGGAAAAGGGAGCATGGCTGGGTTTGAAAGATGTGAGATTAGCTAAACGGTGTTTCAGAATGCTCAACACCATGGGAGAAAAGGTCCTTACATGAACTAACCAGACATCTCCTGCCCCTGGAAGTCAGCTAAACCTGGCTCTTCTGTGGTACTTACACTGCCGAGGTCAAGGATGAAACAGTCCCCTGTGTTGAAGCTCTCCCAGGTCACAGGGACCTCTGTTGCTCGGACTGCTCGCCTGCCCTTGACCTGCAGGAGCCTCTGCACAGTCACTTCATTGGGAACCACGTGTCTGAAGCCAGAAGCCACACCACCAGCCTAAGGGAAAGCAAAAGAACAACAATTCATACTGGGCTGTGGCTTCAGAAAAGATGAAAATCCTACTGATTTGGTACCAGTGAGCGGGTTTCGCCTCTCACAGGGAAGAGGGGCAGCAGCAGAGAGAGCTGGTGTGGCCAGGCTGAGCTTTTGAATAGCATATATCTACCAATACATCCCAGTGATCCATTCCCATAGCGTGTAAGGGACACTGACACAATACAGCTGGAGGTCTCCAAATTCGAAGATCATCAGTAAACTGAGGTATTAATAGGATTTAATAGGACTGGTGGTGTGAAGAATATATTTCCTTACATATTATGTGTCCTCCCTAGCAGAAATTACCCCAGCCTCAGGATTTACCTTCTCTGCTGCTAAAGAGACACTTGGAATTACTCATCAATGTGGGACCCATATCAGTTATCCTCAAAAAAAGCACAACCAAATTCAAATGAAGGAAAATAACAACAAACAAGTGGCGAACACAGAAACTAGAAAAACCAGAAAAGTGTTAGACATGAGGAAGTGTCAGCACTTTGCAAGAGTCTGACCTGATATCACTTCCCTTGTGCCACTGGGTTCCTATTCTTGTTTGTTTTGACTTCTTCTATCCCACTTCACTGCACTGGCATCAACAAGTAACTCCCACTACTATTCGCCTGCTTTACCAAAGCATTATGTATGCTAAGGAAGTGGGCTAAGCAGAGAATAAGGTTGGGAAGGTCAAACTCTCTTATACAAGTGGGAAGATACTGAATCTACTGGGTGGGTGTTTCCCAGTAACTTGGATTGCTGTTTCCTAAACTCATTCCAGACGCTGTGGGACTGTTCTTTCCTCTGCTTCTCAAAGAAAAACAAAACCTCGATTCCTAAACTTTCCTGGGGCTTTGCTTGTGTATTATTCATTCAGCCAAAGCTCTCCCACTGGGACCTGCTGTCCTCCGCCCTGTCAGCTCCAGCTCATTGAAAACATCTGGTTGAGAATGGCTTTTAAAAGCAACTGGAAAAAGGGCAATTCTCATTCTCGTGAGAATTGGGCAGTGGGCAGGATGCCATTTCTTGCAAACTGGATTCAGCCTGGTTGTGTAAAGACCCCAGTCATCACCTACCTTGTACTTGATGCCAGACTTGAAGTACCCCAGGAAAGTTGAGGACTCATGGCCTTGCACCTCCCGATGCTGAACAGCCTTTCCGTGAAGGTAGTCATCCATCTGGACAGTGAATATGGCAGCTGCTCCACGCTCATCTTGAGAGCTTTCATCTCCTAAGAAATTAAACGGCAACAGCTTGGAGGGAATGCAGGGATTCTGCCTCTACATCCAGCTGTGCAAAACACCTGGGAGAAGGCAGGTTACAGGGAAGGTCAGTTTCCAGGAAGATCTGCAGAATAGCTATTTCCAAACTTTTCTAACAATGTCCCCAAAGAGCTGTATAAGCTCTGTGTTTACTGGCAGGCTTGAAATGTCATTGTAACTGCTGCAGCCCCACTGCTTCACAGCTGCCTCTTTCACAGGCATCATTCACTTTTTTTGGCCATTTTACCTTGTCTTGGAAGGAAACTTGCTATGGAGCAGACAAATAAATCTGCAGGAAGATATTATCGGGTTTTATGAAGCTGTATACACCAGTAGGAGACCGGTTCCACCAGTTCTGGAGCTCTTTGATGTGGAAAACCTATTGACAGATGGCAGATATGACAATCTACCATGCAAGTATCTTACCCAACTTCACCTGTGATATTGTCAGAGTCTGGTTTTGTAGGAGGAAGCCTTGCCATGTTACTCAGTGATATTTACTGCAGAGGGCCAGTTAAGGAGGTCTGAACTTCAGGGGGAAAAATCCCACTCATTGTGTCAGGAGGAAAACAACTGATCCTCATCCTTTCCAAGAGAAAGGATCTCAGCCACCCCTTCATCTGAGATCTTGTCTGCTCCGTGAGCCTCTGTCATCTTGATCAGAAAAAGCTATTTCCAGGTACAGAGATGACTGTACTCACTGCTGCACAAACCACTTCAAATATTTAAGGCAAGCAGCACTACAAACTGTGTTCTCACCATGCTGCCAGTTCTGCTTTTCATCTCCTTGGGTAACACCAGATAAGGCTGGTGTAGTGAGAGGAACGGAGCTTACTTTGGGCTCCTGCAGCAGGGGCATTCCACCAGACCTACCTAACCAGAAGTGCAGGTCGTACTGGAGGTTCCCACTCCGCTGTTTGATGGTGTTCAGCACCAGGTAGGAATCTCCTGTGAAGAAGTCTCCATACAGATTTTTTGGCACTGGTACCAAATCAAATTTCTCAACCCTCCAGATCTGCAGGCCGGGTTCCTTCCCAGCCTTCGCAAACTCAGCGTGCTCCACCATGCTGACAGGCTGGGGACAAGACAGAGAACGCTGTTCAATATGCATAGTATGAGGAGGTGCATGTTTAAACCATAAACTTGTGATCTCATAAGTATTGTTCCAGACAACAAGTGCAAAGCTTGCTTTTCTCTTGCACTAAATTTTGAATAAAGAAGTAAAAAAAGCAGGGGAGGGGGATATCCCTCTCAATCTTCACTTCCAATCAAGTCTAATTCCTTGCTTATTCCCAACTTACTCTTTCCTAGACTCTTTTCTCTGTTGGTTTTTTTGTTGTTGTTGGTTTTACCTACCTCTTGATTTTACTCTATTTTCTTTACTAATTTATAGCTTCCCAGTATGGCACATAAGTGAAAGACTAATTCCCTTGCTGACTGTTCTTCCTATAAATGCTGCATAGCATTCAAGACTGTAGGAAACAAACCCCTTTTACCTCTGCCTGTCGTACATCTTGCACAGGCATTATTTACAGGTTTCCTAAAACCTGTGTGATCTTACCCAGCTCTTCCTGGAAGATGTTGTGAATCCCATCAAAGAGCTGGGTAACGCACAGTTTGCTTAATCTCTTCTGCCATGTTACTTCAGTACTTTTGTGTAACTGCTCCCTTCTAGGAACTAGGTATATACACAATACCCTGTCCTAAGGACACTGCAATTTAGGTTTAGCATGTGCACTGTCATACTTACACAATGTATTAACAAGATGCAATCCTATTTTTAACAAACATAATGAGCAGTTTTATATACGACAAAATAATTTGCTCTGGTAACACTGAAAGGAAATAAAACATTTCTGTTGTATTGCAAAGGAAGTTTGTCTGTACATCACAGCATGCCTTGGAGTGTCAGACAACAGGGAATGAAAATACATTAGAAGCATCCAGGATTTTGACAAGGAAGATAGTTCACAGCAGCTGATGGACAAAAGTACAATATGCTCAGGTTTCAAGGCAGAAATAAAGAGTGTTACAAACTAGAAAGCAAAATAGCAAGTAAGCTACCAAAGTGATTTTTACGCTGAAATCAGGTATCTAAGATGGAAAGTAATGAACTTTATCATCACGATTCCAGCCAGGCTGACTTCATTTCTCCCAGATTCCCACTATAACATTGGACAAACTCCTTACAAACAGCTAAAAGAGAGAGTGACTTTTGTAAGTAATAGAAAAACAGAAGTTTTCAATGTTTGTGATGTTAATCACTTACCACAGCTGAAAGCACAACAGCTGCTGTAACAACATATCCAAGCCCTGCAACAGACATGGAGCTAACACAGCTCAGCTTCAGAGCCACTGTGCAGAAAACGGTGAGAAAAATGTAACTGAAGTCCTGTTTGCCCATTTCTAACAGTAAATGGGCTTCTCCCTTCTCCCACAGAAGCTGCAGGGAGCCCCTCTCCTGCTCCCTCCTCTTGCTGCTGCAAAGATGAACCGCAGAAGCCAATCTTTTATCAGGGACAAACACACCCACCCCGTCTGCAATACAGGGGCGTAACATGTTTGTGCAAACAGTCCTCTTGGAAGTCTCAGAGACTCCTTCAGCCATTTACAGATGCCTGATCCCAGTGGGCAATAACTCCAGACAATATGCTATCCATTACAGCCAACACTGGGATTACATTCCAACAAGCCAAACATCTAGTCATAGGGCCAATGAGAGAGGGAGAAATTAAGAGACATCAGCAAGAGAGGCACTATTTTGTCAGCTGAAAACTGGAAAGTTGTTGGGATGCAAAGGAACAGAAAGGCTGTTCCAGATGGCAAGGGCTGCAGAGAGGTTGATTTTGGAGATGAGAAGAATAGATAAGCACTGAAAGGATACAACTGAATAACCCGAGGGTGGAGGGAATACACCCGCATCTCTCTGAGCTTCTCAGAGCAGCAAGAGGTAAAATTTGGCATGTGCTTTGTGTATCTGCATCAGAATACAATCACCACACAGGCTACTGTCACAGTAATGCACTGAGGGGTTCTGAGATGGAATGGTGTTATTTCAGCTCACATGTTAGCAAAAGGGCAACAGAAGTCTGGGTGGTGACAGAACAAGAGCTAATTCTGTAATTTCACAACCAAATATTTCTGAGGGTGTAGCAAGACCCCATGACAGGATTAGAACAGCTTTCAAACCTATTCAGTTCAACGTAGTCACTGCACAAGATGGCTGATAGTGGCAAAAATGATGTGCCACCAGTAAAGACCTTGTGCTTCCAACTTGTCCCACACTTCAGCAACCAGTCTGTTACGTTTCCCAAGTGTCTGTAGTAAACTGTGTAGTGAACTTCACACTCTTAACACCGCGGGAACAGCCCTATGCTCTTACCAAGGATGGAAGGACTCTGCAAGGTGCATCAAGGTGTCTGTCACACAGCACCCAGCAAACACTGCACAGGGACCTCCCCAAACCTTCGTTCTGGTATGTGGCTATGAATATGCAGGAAGATCAAACAGGAATGATAGCAGCAACAAACTAATGCCTGCAGGAGTTGTGCTGCTGGTTATCCTATTGCTCTTAACACACCCAGGAATGAATTACTGACAGTCTGTGGTTCCCACTTTGAGAATCTCTCAAAGAAGCTTAAATGAGAAGCCAAGTCCCCCACCTGCAGAAGTCCACAACAAAACTTCCATGAAGGAAAGAGCAGCCCCACTTTGTGCTCTTTCCACTGTCATTGAGAATATTTTCCTTCTCTCTCCCATTAGAACACTCTGCTTCTCTGCTGTCCAAACTGATGCAGTTTGTTTTGAAATGGACCTTGGCAAACTCTGATTTAGTCAAGGCACATTTGGAAATATCACTGGAAATTCTCAAAGTGAAATAGATCACAGAAACAATGGCTTGGGCTTGCTGGTGTTTCCAAGCCTGTGAAGGAAGTTCAGCATGTCAGAGGTCTGAGACCCAGGGAGAAAAATGTTGGAACTCAGGGAATCCAGCTGTGAAAGACTTCTGCAGCTGCAGCACACCCAGAGCAGGATGAGTGGATTGCACAACATTAGAAAGAGATGGGTCCCTTCCAAATGGAAAAGTACTTTGGACTTTTTATTAATAAACACCTGTATAGTGCCACACTTAGGCAAACTTCACAGACTGAGGGCAAAAAGACTGGGATAATCTTTGCTGGCATCCCCTTCTAGGATATATTGTGATCTGCAAGTATATATTTAAAAGCATATATGATATTTTGGAAAACCGATTTATTTGGTCTTCTAATTAACTTGGCATTTGCTGTAACTTTCCCTCAGTCCAAGCCTGCGTTGCCAACTAGCTGCAGGGTGTAAATCTGGGCAAAAAGAGGGAGTGAGGGCTACAACTGATAAATTGCATTTTATCGTGTTCTTGGTAAAAACTAGTGTGAAACATATTTGAGGGGAGGAAGTGGAATATACTCCAGCAGCTGGGATGGTTTATTATTGCTGTCAGCAAATGGTGCGTTGTTAAACCAAGCCACAGCAATCTGTGCTCTGGCTGTTTTAGTGAGGGCGTATGCCAGGTGGAATTGCCAGGACCATACCAAAAAGGATGTTCTTCTGGAGACTTGGTAAAGGGACTTTCAAGCTGATGTTAATAAAACTGTCCAGCTTAGTCACAGAAAGGGTGCTCTGCAGAGCCAACATCTTATGCAAAGGAAAGTTATTTAAGGCAAAAAAGGATAGGGCTTGGACTACAGGATTTCAGCGCAGATGGATCAGCTAAATGACACTTGGTTGCACAATGATAAAAACAAGAACTTGAGAAAAGAAGCCCAATGATTTGAGCAAAAGTGGAAGAAAACAACTTATTATGGTAACCAGATGTGCAGCGAACAGAGTCACGACAGGCCCAGCTGAGAAAGGCACAAGATAGGGACTGCCCTATAGGCATGATCACAAGGATACACCCCCTGCTTACCAAACACAGAACACAGGAGGCTGTAGGTGAGGGGAGCTGACCCTGTGCCAAGGTCTGCGTCTGGCTCACAGATCAGTGGCAGAATTTAGAGGCTGCTTCTTCAGGGAAGTGTTAAATGATTTTCCTGAGGCTGGAAGCTGCTGCCTAAGAGCAAAGGTCACAAACCTGCTCTAGTGGAAGGTGTCCCTGCCCATGGCAGGGGGGTGGAACTAGATGAGCCTTAAGGTCCCTTCCAACACAAACCATTCCACGATTCTATGATTCTATGAAAAGGCACAGAGACCATGCAGTCCCTCTGCTCAGCAAACCTGACACTGTTGCCCCCTTGTGCATCCTCTCTGCCATGATGCTGTTGAAAGCCCTCACAGCTGCTGCTTCCACTACCTGGATGGGCAATTGGACAAGTGAAAAACTGCTGGTAAAAATAGTGGGTAAAAAAAGAAATAAGTGCATTTAAATAGACCCAGCTGTAATGGTATCTTCGTATTACGAAGGAAAAAGGCAATTTAAGTGAGTATTTACGTGAAACAGAGAAACCCAGAAGTGTGATCAGTACATTAACAACATCCTGGTTTAAAAGCAACAGTGCTTGTAGGGGCAAGGGGCTTCTTTTTATTTATCTCACAATGCATCAGAAAGAGACCTCCATCTCCCTCACATTTAAAATAAAGTCCAGCAGTTCACCTCCTTGCAGCTTTTATTCACTAATTGGCTGCTTACAAGAGAAAAATTAGCATAACATTCCTTATGGAGCTCCAGTTGATTTATGGCAGTTCACCCATGTATATACCCACAAACAAGGTAAGGACTTACCTGCAGAGGGCTGCTCAGCAAAGCTTGGCTGAACTAAAGGAGACTGAAAGAAGTGGTGGGAGACCAGAGCACCAGGTGGTTGTTCTCATTTACAGCTCCAGTGTCTAGTTCATGACAGGTTCAGATAATTTGTCTAAACACACTGCATAAACAAAGCCCACACAGGAAGCTCTGCAGCCAGCACAACATCACACCACACAGTATCTAAACCACCTGCTGCTTGCTTCTGGAACCACTTCTGCATTTCTAGAGGGCAAACGCTGTTCTTTTATTTTAGTGGATAATACTTGCAGAGCATCAAAATAACTTGCAAATACAGACTGAACTGCTAAAATATGGGGGGAACAGTAAATCTTAGTAGAGTCTGTATCCACACTACAGTCATGCTGCAAAAATGCTTCTTGTGCACCAATCCTCATTGTACCTAGAGGGCAGTCATTTGCATTTCCACCAGCTAACTCTCTCCTTCCTGCTATTTATTTGCAAAAATTGCCAGGAGGATACAGGCAGCTCCATAGAAATGACAGTATATCTTCTCAGGAACAGAAAGACTCGCTTGCCTCCCAGCACTCCAGGCCTCCTATATCAAGCACCAGAAGCAGTAAATCGCCACTGCATTTCTGCTGCAACAGGAAAACCATAAGTCATTGTGTTTTGCAAATGGTTCAGACCTACTGGCACCATCTAGACCAACGGAACCGACAGGTTGCAACACTCCAAGAGTAAGAGCTGCATTCTCCAGATCACCATCTGAAATAATGACACTGACAAAACCAAATGAAGTTACATGCTTGCTTCAGGTTTAGCTCTATGCTGTAGTAGAATCTACACTTTCTGACTACCTACACAGCCATCTGATTTTAGTCTGATCTTTCACCAGACCTGTAAAAACTGGGATGAATTTACAAGGACTGGGAGAGCGAACACTACAAAATCATTCAAGTTCTGACAATAAAAAACTCCGGACATGATGCTGCATAAAACAGAGAAGGAAGGCAATTCAGCACAGTATTAACAGCTGATGATAGTGCATAGTAAAAACTGAGATACTTCTCTGTTCCTTATAGCCTCTTGTCAAAACAGTATATATTAAGACTAACTCCTAATAACTCTACAGTAAACCACTGAAAATAAACCTGGTAGGACTTCAGCTTTATTGCCAAGGTGACAGGCACTGAGAAATACCTAAGATAATAGATTAGATCAGTTTTCAGTCTTTAAACAGCCCTAAACTCATCTACACATAAACCTAAAAACAATCCTTTCCCTTCCATGCCTCAAAGAGCAAGTAAACAAAGCTTATTTGGGACAAGAAAACATAGGCACAGAGGAGCCTCCACCTACCCTAGCCATAGTGACTCCACAAGCTATTTCAGTTCCCTGTATGAGAAACACAGTTAATGGCATTCCTAGCAGCTACATCTGAACAGACACTGCCAGCCACAAATCCAAAAATGCAACCTGGCATTCTCTCTTCAGCATCTCCATTTAAAATACACATCTGATTCCAATAAGAACTCGGATCAACAGTCCCAGACACAAAGTACGGCATTATCTGTACAACTGGCAAGTAAGGTTTGCATTCATAAGTTAAAATTCCTCCTAAACCACTTTAGCACACCCAGATGATTTACTGTTCACTTTTTCCAGCTGTTTGGTTGCAGTATGAGTCATGTCGGTTCTATTCTGGTCTCTACCTTTTGTATATGATCCACTTTTCAAACACAGAGGATTCAATGCACCAAGGCTCAAAACTTCAACACAAAAGCCCGAGTTTCTTCTCAGTTGCAGTGCTGTAAATTGGGCAGATTATTATTTACACAGGAGAAACCTTTGGAGAATATCCAGGTCTCCCATCTGAAACACACCCAGAGACAATCTGCTGATATGATCACCTGCTTAAAGGCCCTACCCTAAGAGCACACATGGGAGCTGAATCATGCACTTAAATATACACAGCACAGATAAGTGTGGAGCAGTGGAAACCACTGACTACCTTCATTCATCTGTGAGCAAAAATGAATCCTGAATTACAGTCAGACACAAATCATTGTTCAGTTCTGAAAGCATGTCTTAAAGGAGTGCTTATACAACCCATAAAACATAATCCAGTGCATTAAAATACAACTACCAGCCCATATTATGTCCCATAGAGAGATCTGGTGGTGACAGCCAAGACACACCAAGGGAAGCAGTGAAGACATGCCTGCGGTCAGCTGCAGGGAAATGACACAGATGTTCTTCCTCAAGTCACCAGGTCCTGACTGTGTACAGGGGAAACCATCTGCAACTTTATGCAAACTGGTTTTCTCCTGATAACTAGCCAATACATTCCCCTTTAGCACAGAGGCTTGTTCCACCCATTATCCACAAACCAAAGAACAGACTAATACATTACCAAAGAAGAAGGGCTGGAAACTAGAAGAGATGGCCTAAAATGAGTGCAGAAGGGAAGCACAACACATGGCCTTGCACTGTAGGTGTAGCACCAGACACAGTTGAGCAGGAGAAGGGACTTACAATAAGCCATTACTACACATACAACAAGGTCAAGAGAAGTACATGGAAATATTAGGGTTGAGTACATTTGTGAGTAAAAAGCACAAATGACTTTTTGTGTCATGCCACACTGATGCAGCACAGCACGTCCCAGTCCTACAGCAGCCCTCCATGGGCCCAGGAGCCCGGGCTGACTGCACAGAAACCCTGCCAAGGTGAGCTCCTGCCTTCCAAATCAGCTCCACACAGAACTTGCCTTCCCATCTCAAAAACCTCTGAGAGACATGAAGCAAGTCAGAATTAATAGAAATGAGTTCACTCAATATACATTCAATAATCAAAGTCCTGCTTCTAGGTCAGGGACAATGATCAGAACATGAGGCATAGGTGAGATTGCAGCCGCTGCAGGGGCTTGGTACCTGCATTTACCTGCTGACAGGCAAAAGAGACAGACTTGCTATGATCAAAGCTTGCTCCAGTCCTGCACCCAGCACACACAAGTGCAGGCACCTTCTGCACATCTCCAGCATCCTCCTCCTCCTCAGGAGCACTCAGAGGAGACAGGACTCCCCCATTTCACATGAAGTGATTTTGTTCACAAACACCCAATTCTGAGTAAATCAACCTGGAGACACGCAGAGTTCTTAGAGTTTCTCTTTCCACCTTGCTTTCAGTTCTCCTGACATACACAGATGTGGCCACTGCATTGATGACTCTGGCCTGAAGAGATAGAACTTCTCACGAACACTGTTTTCAGCTCCAAACACAGCAGCCACAATCCCTGTGCCAGCACCACAGCCTTGGCAGGAGGAGCACCCGGCTCCCATCGCTGCTGCGCACATCACAAGAGGGCAATGCTATAAACAGAAATGTCTTCTTCCTCATAGCAACGGCATTAATAGAGGAGCATTTATTTTACTTATTTTTAGCAGGATTCAGGCTTCAGTGTTGAGGAACCACAAGCATTCTCAGACAGCCTGAAAGAAGAGAAAGTCTTCATGGCAATAGCTCCCATTGCAGCAGCCTCCATCTACTCTGAAAGATCCCTGTATGATTCATTTCCTCCAGTGTTTTAAAGATGCTGTTTTGAACTGTAGCTGTAATTTTAGTGTGTGTGGAAACATTCAGTAAATAACATATGTTTAAACTTTGGGTTTGGATTGCATCCCACTGACTGACTAGCTCCTAATAGGAACAGTTGTCTCTCTCAATTGTGTTGGGACATCAGCAGAGATCAGTTCCAGCTCTTCAGGTTCTCAGTGGGAGGTGAATGAAAGACAAAAGAGGAGAGGAAGGGAAAGACTGAAAACACAGCCCGTAGTCAGGAAAGAACACTCTGAAATGAGTAAAAGAAGAAAAATGATCTTCAGAGTCCATATGATCCCAAATTCTGATAAAAAAATCCTGACAACCTGGTTGGAATATCCTGACTGAGGATGCTGTTACTCACTAAGTCCCTGTTCAATGCAAGGTGGAGAAAAACAAAACACAACCTAAAACAAAGGCTGTTCTCAGAGGGGAGTGTGAGCAGGCAGAAATCTCCCAAAAACCAACCAAACCAACCGCTCCACCAGCAGCAGCACCACCAGCTCCCTCAGCACAGTGTCAGTGATTCCACATGGCTATTTCACTCTGGCATTTTCAGGTTGCCAAGCACTGCAAAGCACCCCAGGAAAGAGCTGGTAGAGCTCTATCTAACTCCACTAATGTCAGAGCTCTGTTTAACCTTATAAATCAGTGGATAATCAGGGATGAATACCTGGCAGTTCTGCCAAGAGTCCAACTCTTACTATTAAAGGCTGCTGCTTCCTTTCCTAACTTTTCTGACCATACTTTCCTTCACTGAGCAGGTGGGAAGTGCTGAAAGTTGACATCTTATGAGCACTGTTTGATCTGATTTCACCCATGATGGGATTTAACAGTGGCATATTATCAGGCAGCTCTCTTCCAGTGCCTTGGACGCACACCCAGATCAGCAGACAACGTACTCTGTACCATGATGGATGTAACAGCATTTGTGGTACTGCAATAGAAGCATTCCCTGCCATGACCAGGCAGGAGCAGCAGCATAGCTGTATCTGGAAGGTACAAACATATCAGTGTGTGTACAAAAAAGTCACCTCTTATACCTGCTAGGTTGGCATATTTCCAGCTAGGTGTAAGCAGCCTGATGAATCTTCTGTGCAGTCGGTGTACTGTTGCTATCAGGAAGCTGAAGACTGGAGGATGGAGTGTAAATACGGGAAACCTGCCAATGTCTGTGACTTCTTGAAGCAGAGGTGAGGCAGAGGCACATCCTCTGAAATCCAGGTGCAATAAAGTCTATTCAGACCCTCCTACCACCAGTTCATTCACTCTAATTCTCCTCACTTTTTAAGGAAATAAATATCTTCAACACAAGAAATCCCTCATCACATCAGTCCTCACAAGGATGAACCTGGGGAAAACTGTCCAGGCATTTTTCCATTCCATAGCCTTTGTCTAAACATCTGCTGTGAGCTGCCCTCAGAGACATGGAGGAACCAGCACGACAGCCTCTCCTCTCCTCTCCTGTGCCCCAAGAACTGCATGTGGCTGTGTTGCCTTTCACAGTGCCATTGTTTTGTGGAGCCTCCTGCAGAAACATACTTCACAAACTGACAAAGCACAGTTTTAGGCTCAATAGCTGTGCACTATCCCCACCTAGGGAGTTTCTGTCTGGTAGGGAAAAACAGTTCCAGCATGGCTCGCAGCTGAGAATTCCAGCAAGAGTACTGCTTTTATGGGGAAAGAATTAATAATCCAGAGCATCTCTTTTGAATTCCCTTAGTCCTTCTTAAGGTCTGAAGCGATTAATGATTAAGAGACTGAAAAGACAAGGACTTGAGCTGATGCTGCAAGAAGCAGAACAAACGACATGACAGAAATACACAAAGAGATAAGCTGCACAAAAAAGAACTTGAGGTTTTCTTCTTAACGTAAAGCCTCAGTGACCTTTGAAAGAGTGGCTTTCACAAGACATCTTTTGAGTCTTGAGTTTAAGAGGATTCAAAAGAGATTACAAGTGGACATATCAAACAACAATATATACAATTTTCAGTTTAAGTTTTGAGAAGGGATATCAAGGACCTGGTTTGGAGACTCAGCCAACCTTTTGTCAACAGAAATAATACCCAACTTGTTACTGGCAAACTGCCTGTCTCAGAATCCCCTGCCTTTTCATGGAAAGCATTTGAAGCAACCAGGCAGAGACATATTCAGAACTCGATTATTCACACAGCAATTCCCAAGTGCTGTAAAAGTGAACAAAAACCAAGAGCAGCTGCTTCTTCCTAGACAGTAGTTGGTTATTGTGCCTAAGCTACTTTGTAAACGTGTGTAAGCAGGTTCTGCTCTACTGCAACTGATCTGCAACTTGATCCCTTCAGCTCATATTGAAAAAACAAGAAAAGAAAAACCCTCACCCTGTTTCTTTTGGTGTCGGGATTCCAAAGCAACACTGAGAAACGGCTAGTTTATGAAGCTGCATATTCCTGTGCAACACCCTCTTTCACACATGTGCTACTCAGTAGCAACACTAATGTCTGAGACTGGAATTAAAATGGAAAGCTTGTATTTGCAAAGTGAGTTGAAAGTAGATATAAATCTGGGTAATAAAATGCGTCACAGTGCTATTCTAAGAACGGTTTAGTTCCCACTGGGACTCTCTAAAGCACCCAACCTACAATAAAAACTTACTTTATCTGAACATGGGGTGCAGGAAAGCACTGGCTCAGTCCATGTCCTGGAAAACAGATCACTGCTGCTGCTTGCCCTGTCAGAAAGCTCTTACCTCTCCTCTTCAGAGGAGCACTTAGTGACACCACTGACCACGCTATGGACTCAGCAAGCAGCTGAAGCACTCAGAGAGCACAAAAAGCATCTACAAACCCAGCCTTGTACTGGAACACGTCAGCAGCCAGGCTTTCAGCTGGAGCTGGCAGCAATCCCCCTTGGTAACATTATCAAACCATGAGACTCAGTTGTGGATCGCTATCTCACATCCCTGCTCTGGCGATGAAAGGAACAAATTCACAAACGGGTTGGATTTGTGCCTGTAAAATCAAAGCTGAAACTAGCAGTAGTGTTTTTGCTTTGTCACCCTTTACACATTCAGAAGCAGCCAAAGATTGATGGCTGGTTCAATTTCCCCAGTGTTTTCCCCACGGAATTGGAATTTCATCCAGCTGGAGAAAGCCTCCACTCTTCTGAGAGCAGGAGACGCTCTCCTGGGGACACTGCAGGTACTCAGCTCTCACTAAAACAAGTTGTTACCTAAACACTCAAGACAACCACTAGAAAATCCCGTCCCTTATTTAAACATATAACATTCAAGAAGTTCACCATCCACCTACATCACTGATGCAGCATCTACAATTCCTGCCCTATCTTCACACTGACTGCCAGTGAAACCCGTGGAGCTGGACTTCTCACTGCTCCAGCAACTCAGGCCTGTGGCAGGGCCTGTCGATGGTACAGATAAACTAACACTGGCACTTCGGGTTGGTGTGTATGTGCAGAGGTTGGCTTCCTCATTATCCACCCTGGAGTTCAATCCGGAGCCTGAACCCACACCCAGCACACACGGACTGGGGCGAGCAGCAGCTGTGAAACAGGGTTGAGTGCTGCTCCGCTCTGCGAGTGGTATGGGTTAAACTTGGATCTCTCACCTCTTAGTAGGGACTATGGAACAAACTATCTCACAGACAAGATGAGAGAAGCCAGTTGCAATAGCCAAGGTTGTGCGAGACCTATTCCTCGGTACTCGGGTTTCACTTCCTTTGCCCAGATGGATGTTATATACTGAATTCTGTAAAACAGTTTGAGAAACCCAAAGGACGTGTAAGGAACCCCCAACCCCACTCGGCTCCAGAGTAGGACACCCTAAGCTGAGCCATGCCAGACCCCAGGAAAGGAAAACTTTCGCTGATAAACTTGCATCATGCAGAAAGTTGGTAGTGGAAAATGGAAATTGTAATGATCAGTAAGAAAAATAAAAGACTTGAGGGGAAACAATGCCAGTATCATCCTTGTTAGCAAAGTCGGGGGGTTTTACATCCAAAAGCATTACATTCAAAGCAGTTTTATTCAAAGAGGATCTACTTACTAATGAGGCCTCCTTGAAACAAGTCATCCCCATAACTTTTTTTTTTAAACACTCTTCCTAGGAAACATTTTAAATATGTTTTAAGTGCCTACATTTTTTTAATTTCTACTCAGAGTTTTCAAACATTCTCCCCCCCAGCAATGAACAACCCAAACAAACCCCTGCTGCTCCCACCACTAAGGTGCCCCTCTCACGGGCACCCGCCCAACCCCGCTCCTCGGAACGCTCCCAGGGCCCAGCCCGGCCGCTCCCCGGTACCTCGGCCCCTCCTTCCCCTGGGTCTGCCACCGACACGCTCTCCGCCTCCACCGGGCGGGCTAACGCACCGAGCCAAGCTCTCCGAAGCACGGGGACTGTTACACTGCGGCACCGCTAACTTCGAGGCTTCGCGCTGCTGGAAGTCCCGGAGCCCAGCCGCCGTCCCCGCTGATCCCGCTGCAGGAAACGCGCCGAGCCGGGACCCAGCCGCCCGCTCCTGCGCCGGGCTGACAACCTCGGGGCACCGCGCCCGCCTCCCCCCCCGCCGCGGCAGCCGGAGGATCTCGAAGGGATCCTCTCTACAACCCGACCCTACCTGATGCCGGCGTTCGCGGGACAGAAGCAGCTGCCGGGAGCCGGGCGGGGCCGGGCGGGGCAGGGCAGGGCCGGGCAGCCTCGGGGGCGGACCACGGCGCTCCCCCGCCCTGCTGCGCGCCGCCAGGGGGCGCGGCTGCCGGTACCGGCCCGGAGCGGCCCCGGGTCTAAGGGAGGAGCGGCCCCGGTACCGGCCGTGCGCTGCCCCAGCCCCGGGCCACCATTGTGTTGTACGCGTGTCACCCCAGCCTCCGCACGGCCCGGCCTCCCCCGGCTCCTGCGGCCTCCCCACTGCGCCGGGGCGGATGGAGGGAGAGGTTGTTCCTTCCTTCCCTTTCTCACACACAGTGGGCAGCTCAGACAGTGCCGGGAGGTGACAAGGCGCCATCCTGGTGCCCGGACGGGGAAACATCCCGCCAGGCAAATCTGGGGTTCCTGTACCCCTCATCTCCCTCCAGGCTGGCGGCCCCGTGCCTCCCTCTGCTCCCAGAGGAACAAGGAGAGCCTTGAGCCGGCCAGACAAAGCAGCCCTTCATTGCCGTGCCCTGGGAGGCTCCGTAGCTGCCCCCGCTCCAGGGGGGCAGTGGTGCTGGTTCTCAAAACTGGGAGACAAAGCGGGAGATGAAGGCACAGTGAGTGCTGTGAGGCCAGGGCTGTCACCTCATGAGCAGCTCCCACAGGGCCACCCAAAGCCCTGGCTGTGGGATTTTGGTTGTGAGCACCCACAAGGCCAATGCCTGTTTGCAGGGCTGGTGTAGGATGATGGCAGCTTGTCTCTGAAATCCAGTTCATAGAACCACCAGAATGGTTTGTGTTGGAAGCGCCCTGAAAGCTCCTCCAGCTCCAACCCCTGCCACGGGCAGGGACCCCTTCCACTGGAGCAGTTTGCTCCAAGCCCCTGTGTCCAACCTGGCCTTGAGCACTGCCAGGGATGGGGCAGCCACAGCTTCTCTGGGCACCCTGTGCCAGCTCCTCAGCACCCTCACAGGGAAGAACTCACTGACAAGATCAGAGGTACGGTCATGTTGTCATATCAGCCAGGAAAAGCCCACAACAGCCTTCAAAAGGCTGACAGTGCTATTTCGCAGACACTTCTATTGCTGTAACAGTATTTTGTTTGGTGCTAAGATATAAGCTACTCGCTAAATGACACATACAAGCTTGAACACAGCATTGAGGATTAACCTAAAGAGCTGAACCAGACACAAGAGTTGAAACGTGATCTCCAAAATAAGCCAGATAAAGCCAATACAGCTCAGCTTTAACTCCACTCAGGATAAGAGGAGTCATGCTGAGCTCTGACCCCAGCAGCTGGTGTCACACACTTCCATTTTGTGCTTCCATTCCCTGCCATCAGTGAAATGCAATATTAACAGAATCCGGGTGATCTGCATCTACTTACACCCCAAATACAGTTGGCACAAATTTTCTTATTAATCAGTTTAATTGGAAGCTTTGAGATTGCATACATGCCACTGAAAACACCATTTGGGATGACCTATTGACAAGAGATGAAGACTTAAAAGAAACAATACTAAAAAAGAGATAAAGGAACTAAAAAAAGCCCAACACAATTGGCCACAGTGACATTTCTACAGACACCACAAACTGAAATGGTGAGATGTGAAAGAAGAACTTAGCAACTCAAAATACAAATAAAGACCAATTAGTCACTTCAGACCAATCCAGTGTTACGTGATCAGGTCTCACAGAAGTGTATTTCAAAACAGTTCCTGAAAAATACCACGCTTCTGCTTTCTGTGTTTGCCTGCCTGAACTGGAACAAGGCCACAAGAAGAAGTTGGGGTTCAGGGGAAGAGGACAAACCAACCCTGAGCAAACATACCTTCTTTAGCTGCCTCTTTACTGACTGTGCTTCTGCTGTGGAAGTTCAGGTTCTGACAGTGTGGTCACTGGTGCTGCTGGGTGACAGATTTTCCTCCTGTAAGTGGTTGTTTTCTGTAGTTGCACTTCAGAGGTCATTTCTGTTGTGATAAGGCTTCTGCTGCACTGTTCTATTTCCTGTAGGATAAGCAAAGTTGTGTTAGTAATGATGATAATGAGAACCTGCACTGTGACTTCACAGCGGCTGTTGTGGCTGCAGATAAGGAACTAGTGACACATCATTTGACATTTCCTTGTCAGCCACACAGAGCATTCCCCAGTTTTTCATGCATACAGAACAGTGGAAGGCCTACTACTGCTGTGATTTCCAGTAGGAATATGAAATGCAAAAGTCTTGCAAAAAAACCCTAGTTGTGGTGTTTCAAAGCAGCTTGTTGCAAAGGACTCACTGAGTGTGTCTCTTAGCACAGCTATAAAGCAGATATTAGTTGCATTCTGCTTCTAAAGCTTGTAATGCACTTTCTTCATTCTTCATTGTCCCTTGGCGTTTGGGCTTAGTGATGCTAAAGGAGGTGTCTTACCCAAGTGGGGAGGTTAAAGCCAGCATTCTACTGCTGTCCTCAGTAAAAAGAAAGTGTTTTGAATAAGAAGTGACTGTAACTTTCTGTACCTTTCAATCCCACTTTCTTCATGAATGCTGACATGTAATTTTATCATTATTTAAAAAGTATTTTATAAGGATGCATTCTAAATCAGGGAAGCAGATATTATAGATCATTGTATGTAATTTATGCCAAAAGAACAGACTCCTCAAACCTTCTATCAACTGTATTAACTCCAAGTCTTTACTTTTCCTGGGGTTTGTGGTAAAAAAGTAAATCCAAGAGCAAAGCTCATGTGACCAGAAAATCTGGCTGCTGTTCTTGCCAGAGACTTCAGAAAGAGACACGTAGAAAAGGCTTTTCAAGAGCAGGCTGATTTGACCTAGCAGCAATCCACAAGGAAGGGTGGGACGATAGACAGTATCCCATCTCTAGTAATTTGGTATTGTTACCAATTTAGTGGGCTTTAATTACTGTTGTTAGGTTCTGTCCAGATGTTTAGAATGAATAGGCTGAACTCAGCCTTTTCTCAATAACTGTTGTTGCAAAACTCCCGCAGGCTTTCAAGCACTCGCAAGAATAAAAGAATCAAACAAGAAATACAGATGCCATTACTCAGTCTTCTGTCTTGCTCATATCTTCTGTGGACTCTAAACTTTATAGGGATATTTGATAAAAGCATACAAATCAACTCAAAAGCAAGACCTTTAAAGTGAAGCTGTTTGCCTTTTGCCATACAAATTAATGCAGTTTTATATGTTTGAGATTTTCAGGTTAAAGACACCAATCTTACTCACAGTTGGGTAATGGCTTCTGGGTTTCTTTGTTGCAGATAAGAAATAGCAGTAATTGTATTTCAAAACTGCTTTTCATTTCTGTTCAGAATTCAAATGTTCTCCACAACCCAAATGTCAGATTAAAATGATTTTCAGAATTGTTGAGTAAAAAAGAAGATGGATCTATCTGAAGATGGCTCTGGGGCCACTGGAGGGGGGAAGTGCTGCCCCATTAGTGTCACTGAGGAGACACCATGTCGTGCTTCCATGGGGAAGCAGTTCTGAGCAGGGTGACTAAACCCCATCGGAGAGCCAGCCACAGTGCGTGTCTGCAGGGTGAAAGGGCCAGGACTGCTTGGAATTTTCCCTGGAAAAGAAGAAATCTCCCAAATGAGGTGCTCACACCCTTTGCAGGCTGTTGTCCTGTCTGGGGTGCCACAGGTCGTGGTGATGATTACCTGTCCTGAGGTCCATCTCAGCTAAAACCAGTGGAGCTCACACCGTCTGACCAACTCTGCCACGGCCGAGTCACAGATAGAGAAGTAGCCAATGGATTTTTGTGTGATATTTTAACAATTTTGGGGTTTTTTTAAATTATTTTTTATTTTATTTAAATGGTACAGTATTTGTGTTACAAGAATAGTATTTAAGGAAATGGAAATAACAAGTGCTTAAAGGAACTGTATTTAAAGATAGTGAACCTGATTGTAACTGCACCAAAACAGATCATTTTCCATTTAAAGCCTCCCTCTTGTGGCAATCATTCTCAGTGGCTCATTTTGACCTATTTTTCTAGTAAAAGTCACTCGTGTAAAGTCTTGCAAAACTTGAAAATGGCTCTATCTACTTTAGTTAGGACCCTGACAGTGACTGACTGCAGTTGTACAACTATTTTGTAACTCTCTACCGACTCCTTGCTATTTATTCCTCAGAGATTTATTTATTATGTAGATGGGAGAAACACAATCAATTTGGTTTCAGACTGTGCTTTTCACCCTATGTTAGAGGCTTCTGCCCAGATGAGGTGGAGCACAGCATCCAGCACCTCCCTGGTAGGAGCTGAGCAATATTTAGGGGGTGAGTGATTCACAAGGCACTCACTGCAGAAAGCAGAGGATTCCCTGTGCAGGGCTACACTAAAAGGAATTAGTAATGTCATAGTACTGAAGATGAAAAGATATTCCCATAGGGATGTTAATATCTTTGGTGTGCTGCCTTATGGGAAGGTGCTATCAATCTTGGACATTGATACACACAGAATTTGATGTTTTCCACAATGTGTGAGGCTGAAATAAAATCCTTATTGTCCTCCATTAGCCTGTTAGGAGAGGAAGTCACATTATTTAGACTCAATGTATTTGGGCAGGAAGAGCCATTAGCTCTTTTCAGTCACACTTAAGTCCTAATCAACTCGCAATTCTCCAACAAGTAGAATCCTTCCACTTGCTTTAATTGAAGCTGTTGGAATGGGAGGCACTAAAGCTGACTAAAGCGTCCTGTTCCTCCCCAAAACCATAAATCATCACTGGAAACACGCTGTGTGGCTGCCCTCTAGCAGCTCCTGTGGTAATTCCTCTTTACACAGAGATGTAATTACCTTTAACAGGTTTGTCCAAAAAGACAATCTCGAAGGAGTTTCAATTAAACACAATGTAAAACTGAAAATATGAACATGAATCTGGAATACCAAGCATGTGGATTTTGAGCATCTGGACTCATTGTTTCTATACTATGCTCATGTCAGGAAAGTTTGGATGTTGTGCTGAGAAGCTGGGTAAGTTTATTGAATTGGAAATACATAGAATACTCCATAATGGTATTTTTACACGTTTTACACTGTTCACACTCTTTTTTCATCTCCTGAACCACCGATTTATACTTTTTTCCTCCCATGAGCTGTGAGATTTGTGCAGCACCCTCCACTTTTAGGTCTTTCCTGTTTAAACTATTTCAAAATCACAAGTGGTTTAAAAAGCCTACTTAAAAACAAATGAAAGCCAAAATTAACAAATTGGTTAAAGAATTTCACAGGACATTGTAAAAGACATCAGATATAGCACTAATTTTACCGGGAACTGGGGATAGGAAGAGTTCTCTACAGGTCCTTAGAGACTTTGGATATCGGACTATGTTGCAAGCATGGATGTCCTGCGTACCTGAACTTTGCTGGGATATTCCCGCTTGTGTTTTCTTCAGACACGGTGAGATCTTCTCGTTCAGAAGATACTGTCTTTGCAGGGATTCTGAGGCAGGACAGGAAACATGGATAATCTAGAGATTACCTAAACCCAGAAGCTGAAGGACAATTCTAACAGCTTGGAGGCAGCTGCATGGGTGGTTTCGAAGAGGGAACACTGAGGTCCGATGCGATTTGCTGCCGATCCGGGCCGATCCGGGTCATTTTCCCGTCAGGAGCAGCCGGGAATGCCGCGAACTCCCTCAGAGCACCCCCGGGAGCGAGGCGGAACCGCCTGAGGGAGCGCGCGCCGCGCCGTGCCCCGCCCCTCACGCCCGGGCCCGCCCCCTCACGTCGACCGCGCCCCTCACGTCGGCCACGCCTCTTACGCTCGCGTAGAGGGCGGGGTGTCTCCGTGATTGGCTCCGCCGCGGCCTCTCGCGCCCACCTTTGTGCAGCCCCGGCGCCCGTCGAGAGTGGGAGGGGAAACCCCGTGTGAGGGGCGCCGCCATCTTGGGTAAGGGGGGTGATGGGGGCGCAGTGGAGCCAGCGGAACCGCGCCTGAGGGAGCCCCGGAGAGCGGCGGAGACCCGGCCCGGCCGCTGCCCAGCACGAAGCACTGAGCGCCGCAGTGCCCGCGGGTCGAACCGCGCTGCCGCCGACAGAGCCACGCTGCACAGCCACCCGCTGCCCGAGCACAGGTACGGGGGATCTGGGGAGGGGCACCTCTCCGCCCGGCCGGGCCTGGAGCACTAGGCCCCGCGTCGCTGGCCGGTCACCGGGGGGTCCCACTCGGGCAGGCGCGCAGCCCATACCGGCGGGATGGGGTAAGCTCTCGGTCGGCTCCCGGCCCGGGGAGCGAAGCTTCCTCCTGCTGCTGCCCGGAGCCGGGGCCTAGTCGGGGCCGTGCTCCCCGTAGGTGTGCCGCTGCCCGGCGCGGAGGGCCGTGCGGGCCGGTCGCCGGCTTTGGCGGGTCTGACCGCCCTTGCTTCGCTCCCGCGGCGGGCAGGAGGGAGAAGGGGCCCTTGGGGCTGAGGGGGACCAAGCTGGTGGGGCAGGAGCTAGGCCGCTGCTGCACTGCTTGTCGCCACCACCTTCTCTGCACTGCACACTCCCTGTGACACGCCAGCACCGAGTACTCATACGAGGTGTATATATGTTATATATATATATATGTGTGTGTGCTCCTTACTAATTGTAATTGCCTGTAGGGTGTTTACTGTATGTACATATTACACTGTGTGTCATCTGTACTTGTGCTTCTTACGCTGACCAGCGCTGTCGTGAACTTGGACAGAAAAATAACTTCCATGAGGTCCGAGGGCAGTGCCACTTGTTATTCGAGAAAGCAGCTGAAGTATTCTGGATGTGTGGTCTGTTTTCTTTGGGCAGTGCTAATTCAGGATAAACAGAAGACAAGTTCTGTTATTTAACCCAGTTGTGTGTTGCCTGTTTACAGTAGGCTGTTAAGGTTTCAGTAACGTCTGTGGATAGCTTTGTCTTGAGTGGAAATGGTGCTGAATTATCCTTGCTTAACCCTAACCCTGAAGGACTTAATACCTAAATATCATATAGTGTAATATGGATTAAAAAGGTATTCGCTAGCTTCTTGTAGGGATTTGAAAATGCTACAAATCTGAATGGAAGGAAGAAGCTCCTGTTTTCCATGTTATGAATAACAAAAAAGCAAGAGCTAATGTGAAGGACAGCAGTTTGAAAGCAGACCTGTTCTACTGGAGGTACTAGGATGTAAAATGTAAATAGGTGTTTTAAAATGACTTGTTTAATCCTGTGCATCCAATGGAACCTGCTCATGCTTGGGTTGCATCTTGCTCTCTTTCTGAGACGAAGGACATAAACCTTATTTAGTGTTGTTCTACAATGTGTTTGTGACTTGTGCTCTCCAAGGTGAGGACTCCAGATGGTTACATCTTGTTCTGATTTGTTAGAATGACAACAAAACTCTACTGGTTCTGTAGATACTGTCCCTAAACTTACCTGGTATCTCTGGAACTTGGTTCTCTTGCTACAAGTGCAGATGTGCTACAGGTTAGACTGTGTTATAGGAAGAGGAAGAATAGAATAAATGAAGACATGCAAAAGAATAAAGGACTATGCCTGAGAGAATGGACTTGGGAGAAAGTGTTCTTGCTGATGGGGACAGGTATGCAACATTTAATGAGCTGGGGTGTGGCGAGGGAGAAATGCACATCCAAATGCAGGAAGTTTAGGAAACAAAATGGAGGAACTGAATGGAGCAGGATGTGAAACTATTAAAGGCTCACCAACACAGCGTGTGTATGGCTGGATAGCTGTTGAGGGAGATCAAAAAGCGATGATAGTATGATACATAGCCTTGATCTAAAAATACACAAAGTTCTCTTATACGAAAGGAATTGAAGGCCTGTGAAGTCTTTAGAAATACTTAGTAGGCCTCAGGCTGAGTTAAGATGCTTTACATGATTAAAGAACATAGCAAATACATTTCTTCAAGAGCAGCTTGAACAGGGCTCTGCGCAGCTGAAGCTGGTTAGGCAGAGCCTGGTGGCCTGCAGACCTCATCTGCTCTCACAGAAAGAGTAGCTGGGCATGGGAATAATGAGGAAATGCGAAGTGATGTTCAGCAGCAGATCACAAGAAGCTTGCTGGGTCGCTGCCTGATTAAAGATCAGTTCAGCCACATTTACTGTCTTGGCTAATTGTATGCACTAACGAAATCCAAATGGGAAAGCTAAAGATGATGACTCTAGAACAGAAGAATGAGTAAGGCACTGGCTAGCAACAAGTAATGTTGGCAGATGTGAGAGTATTGGGCTGCTAGCAGGCAGCTGATGTGAATCCTCAAGGATTGGCCTCAGAAGAGGGCTTTATGAATATAAGCCTGCAAAAACACACAAAAAACATATGAGGAGGCTCTGGGGCCATCCTCTTGGAGAGGTCTGAGATGTTTATGTCTTCTGAAAGACCTAAATGGTGTATACAATCACAGGACCACAATGAAACTTAATTGTAGCAGACCTCAGCTTGCTGTGGACAGCAGACTTGAGGGAATCCACTGCTCTGGTGTATTCATTGATAGCAAACCTTTATTACCTTCCAGTTGGTGTGATCTTTATGGAAGACCACAGCTGAAGCAGTCAGACTGTATTTCTAGCTGCTTCCTCTAGTAAAGTACCAGTCTGACCACATTGTTGTGTGTGTTTGACAAAGATCTTTGTCTGGGGAATAGTGCAATTATGAATTGAAGCAGTTCTACCTCTCCCCGCTTCTTTCCCCCCTTACTGATCTCTTCTCAGTGCTTGCTGTTCATTAACATCTAAATAAACATGGAGGGAAGAGGAGGATCATGCCCTGGGAAGGAGGAGAGCCACCCATTAATTGTGTGTTGAGATTTAGGAGCTGTTCTAAATAATAGTTCTTGGTTGCATACTCTGCCCCTTATACATAACCAATATTTTCTTCCAAATGCAAAAACTAACAGCTCTTTAAAAGCTGTTTCAATTTGTGAAAGGAATGATGTGGTGGCATTACCTTTAATAGAAAGGACTCCGGCTTCAGCTGTGGGATCCCTTCCTGTTGCATGTCCTTGAGGAATGACTGGAAGAACACCTGCCTGATGAAATGCAAAGTGCCTCAGCCTGACTAAGCTGGTCCTCTGCCTACTGAGTGAGATGTTTTTAAGGGGAACCTGTAACTGTCAGGCAGTCTGAAGCCAGTAGCTGTTTCCTGAGGTGGTACCTCTGTGGCCTGGCCAGTGATGGTATTAACTACACAGTGTCTAACAAAACCTGTGCGTACAGGTTCTGGTCTCTCTAATAATAGTCCTGCTTCTTGCTGAGCATAAAGCTGGGACATTTCTCTATGCAGATGATATCCAGTGAAGACTTAAAATTGACTGTGTCCTTGAGCTGAGCTGGAAAGAACTGCCCACAAAACTGTCTCACGAAAACTGGTATGGATGTGATATTTACAGTCATGGGGTTCTGATAAAGAACATTACAGCAGCGTGCTGAGAGCGACCTTATCTCAGCTTGTATGGATGTATGCTGATACTGGAAATAAGGCTGCAGAGAGATGTCAACATACCTGTGTAGTGCTTGTTGATTAGAGGAGTGCTAAGGTGTACTAGGGGAGTAGTAGGTGTACTGAGATCTCATTGAGGTCATCTTCAACTTCTTATAAATTAGAAAAGCCTCCAAGGAAAAGGTCAATACATGGTAAATAGATTATGGTGGCACTGTTCACTGTAACATTTCCAGTCCAAACTGTAATGCAGAAATTAACTGTACATGCTTTGAAACTGGCAGAAATCTGTGTATGGTGAAGCACGATCCCTCTGGCTAGTTGCCACCCTGAAATACTGCTCTAAGCTCTGGGGAAGCATTACCTCTGTCTGAGAAGGGAGCCAGAACTTGTTCCAAGTTGGCAGACTTTCCTGGAAGATGGCAGGTAGACCAGGCTTCCAGACTCCTGCTTTCTGTTAACAGTAAATTCATGGTTGATTAACTTCAACTTGGTTGTATTGTATAATGTCAGCAGTGGCCAAAGGTAAGTTATGTGTATTTATGTGCAACTCAGTCCTGCAGTTCTTGGCTCTCCCAAGAGAGGAAACCCCAGCCTCTCATATTGGGATTATTCAGATTCACACATCTGGAACAGAGGGCTGTGAAGTGGAGGTAGAGCTGCAGATTGTATGGATGGTGATACTGCCAGTGTATGTTAGCTCCTTGCATTAACATGTAGCTAATATTTTTTGTGTTTACTGAATCCTCTTGTGCACTATTCTTGTCTGACTTCCTTCTGCAGTAAATGCTGAAATCGTCAGGTTTCTGAGACTGAATTCTCCACATGGCTTCTGTGTTTAGCTTGCATTTCCCCTTCAAGACAGAGTCCTTCTGGAATATCAGTTTTATTCCAAAATCTGAGTACAGTTGGAATTCCTGCTAATCCTCATTGGAATTTTAGTGTTTAAAAGCTTGTTGGTTTGTGGTTGGGGGGGTTTAAAGTCATCTGCTCTCCAGAAAAGATTCCTGGCCTTTAGTAATAATTTACAAAGTATTTCAAAATCTTTCCTATAATGTGACCCTTGGAATAAATGTAATCTCAAAGTGTTGCTTGATATTACAGTTTAACTCCAGAAATTGTGTTTAAACTGAGTATCTGTGCTGCCACAAGCTTGTGTCTGTCAGACCTAGTGACTGACCCAGGAGCTCTCTGGGACTTCAGAGGAGGTCTAGGCTCACATACAGCTTAATTTCTCTGTCAGTGCTGCTGTCAGTAAGCTGTTTCTCTAAGCTATGGCCAGTATGTGTTAGGTCTGGCTGCACACAGTGAGCTGTGTGGTATCTCTCACCTCCTTCAGGGGCCTAATGTCGCTGCAAGAATGAGGGTGAAGTTGTAGCAGTGAGATGTGGCTTGAAGTTAGTCCTCCCTTCCCACCCGTTTCTGTTGCCAAGCACAGGATTTGGTTTTCTAACTCACTCTGAAGCAGAAACTGATTTTGATGCATATGTTGCAAAGCAGTGACAGTTTCTTTTACATTGAAAGAGCATAGTTAGAGTGAGAATTGACATGCCTTAGCAAGCAAAACCAGTCACACATGTATATTTAGCAGTGAAGATTCTAGCTGAGAGACTTCAAATTCCATTTGTGATGTAGCCTGAACAGAGTTCCCAGTTTGTCCATTCTTAAAAGACAGTCTTCCCCTTCCAGTGATGTCACTTGCAGGCTTGGAGGTGGAGCATGTTCCCTTCACTTGTTACATACAGTAGTCTTGTAAAGTCATGTGCTTGGGAACAGGAAACTGAGTATTTAGCATTCCTTAGCCACCTTAGGGACTTTGTGAAGCAAGGGAGGGTCACCTGGGCTTCTGTAGGACACATTCATAGCCCCATGAGTGGTTCTCTACCTTGGTACCAGACTGGATGGAGCTGTGAACACAATCCTCCAGCATTACTTAGAAAGTAAATGGCAAATGAAGAACAAATGCATTGGATCACAAGGTGCTCGATTTGAATGTTGCTGCTATTGGGACATGCTGAGAAGAGGAAGAGCATAATGTGTGAAGATAGATTCAGAAAATGTGAAGTATTGGGTGTTTCCACAGTGACACGTTAATTTTGAGCTCTCTGTGGAGCAGTTACTTGTCATTATTTGCTGGTGTTGAAAATAATCAGTGCATATATTGAAGCTGATGCTGTAACTCTGGCATCTTCCAGGCAATAAGGCAGGCAGGTTGCTGGCTTTCTTGGTAAAGAGCAGTGTGTTTCCAGCTGTGGATGTGAATTCTTACCTAGTACAGTGATAAGAGATGGTCTGTTCACTCTGTGGTGGTTTGCCAGGGGCTGAGGAGGACAAAGGTGGTGAGGGGTGGCTGTGGGAGATTTCCCTCTGCTATGGCAGAAGTTTTCTCTAAAATTGGCTTGATTGACACGACTGTTCTTGCAACTTGTGCAGCACTTGGTGTAGAATTGTGTCTTGCCAGCACATACAAGAATTATGGTCCAAAACTGTATTTCGTTCGCTGTCTTAAACTTGGTTTTATAGAACTGTGTGTGTATATATAGGACTGAGTGTAGATGCTTTGCATGCTGCTTGGGATAGAAGGAGTTGAGAGTTTCCATATCCTGAGCCAGCAGTGTCGGAGGTGCAGGTCAGCGCCTGGCACCCAGCAAACCCGTCCCAACCTCCTGCTGGTGTGGTTCCCCTTCAAGGGCTAGATAAGAGCCTTTGCTTTAAACCTCTGCTGTGCACTGGTGGCTGGGTGCTGCCATGAGGTTTGTTGCCAGTCACCTTTCTGATGGCTGTGGTTCACTATTACGGATTAATTGTGGCTGTGGAAACAATCATTTGCCTTTCCAAAAGTTGGAGCCCTGGGAGCTTTCCTGGCTGCTTGTTCCCTTGCAGCACTGGTTGCGTTTGTCATGTGAAGGCCACATGACTGACTGAAAATCTTTCTAGGCTAAAGCAGTGTTCTTCATAAGAACTTCCATAGCTTTCTCAGGGCTGGCTGGCTGCCACGCAGGAACAGGGAAGGAAATGGTGAATTCCCACTAGAAATTTTCCACTTACTTAACTGATCCCACTGTGCCTCCTTTAACTTAAAACCTGGGACAAAAGGAGGTGTTTTGCATCCTTTATGTTAACTGGCAAGATCTGGCCTGTGCAGACTTGTAATCCTGGTTAACTGACATATCAGTTGGTAAGTCAGCTATTGCTCCTCACAGGTTTACACAGCTGAAGACAGTTCTAATTCCTCCTCCATGTAGGAAAGTATAGGAAACTCTGGCATATTGGAAGTGCATACCCCAATCTAATTTTGACTCTTAAGAAAGAGGACCTGCTAAGCCTTACTGTAAGCTGCGGTGCTGACAAAGCCACAGAGATGTTAACTAACTTCCTGAACATCTGATTTGTGGCTTGTAGAGCTTCTCTGACATGGGCATGTAGCAGTCGGAGCCCAGCTAAGGCTGCTACAGCATTCTTTCCAGTAGTTCTTAGCCTTTTGATGCAAGCTGCACTCCTTCCTTTGCTCCTTTTGCAAGCCTCATCAGTGAAGTAACAGTTCCAAATTGCTGGTTTTATTAAACGCCTTCAGATTTTACCTTTGGAGTTGGATTTTATTTTCAGTTAATATGTTGGGTGTTAGGTGAGCATGTTTCTGCTTCGAGGCCGGACTGGCAGGGGTTCAGAGCTAGTGATGTGGGAGTCCTGCTGAACGACACTAATTCGGTGACTGTAGGGAAGTATGAAAACCTGAACTGAGTGAAAGTGTAGTTGTGAGAAGAGGAAGGGGAAGGGAGGGTTGGTTTGCTTATTAGACCTACAGTGGATGAATTGGGTTGAGTTTGGTGAACAAGTAGCAGTTCTGATGTGTTCTGTTTTCTGTTCTAGTGCCACAATGGCAACTGCACCTTACAACTATTCCTACATCTTTAAGTACATCATTATTGGTAAGTACTGCTGGGCTCATACCTGTTTATGTTGATGTGTACATGCATGACAGCCTTCCTCCCAGCCCTGGAGCTGTGCTCTTGGTGACTTCTGTTGCTACTTGCTGTATAGGAGTGGTTCTTTCAGTTAATTGTCCATCTTCAGTCCCTCACAGGTAGCACCTTGCTTGCTGTAAAGCTTGAGCAGGTGACAGTATAACAGCAAATATCTTTGTGTTCCAGAGCTGGAACAGTGTGGCTGGTGGAGATGACCTGGGAGGAGGGCAAGTACCAGTGCCTGTGTTGAGTTACTGTTCACAGTAACTGCTCTTGACATAATGTACTTCAGTGCTCTCAAACGTCTTCACTGTTAGGGCCATAACACTTAGCCCTCTCCATAGCACTACAAAAAAGCATCCTAAAAAACATATGTATGTGATCCCTATCAAAATACAGTTTATATTTGGAAAAAAAATCACTAAATCAATTTGAAAGGGGGAGAAACTTGAACGGGAGTTAACACAGCCGGGTGTTGTTGATTCAGGTTTGCTGTATAGCACCTTCCCTCTGCATCATTAGCCTCAAAGGTTTCAGAATCTATGCTGAAGATACAAGTGCTAATTGGAAACCATCACAAGTGCTAATTTGGAATCCATTGCTTCAGACAGGCTTCAAGCCTCTGTTGGGCTACGTGTTTGTGTTTAAATGTAGCTTTTAGCTTCACCTTCCTTGCCTGTTTACAGCCAGGGACTTGATTGCATTTATTATTCTCCTGGAAGAACTGGTCTTGCTGTTCATTGTTTAATTCTTAATGCCCTTGTGTAGGTGTAAGTGATCTGCAGTCTTGTAATAGTTTGTAACTCAGGCTGCTGTGACAGCCTCAGCCTGCGGAAGCCTTGGTTCTTAACAGATCTTGCTCTTCCTCCCTGTTGGCATTGTGCAAGTGGATAAGTGGAAGTGAAGCAATTTCTTGGTGTGTTCTGGTTGGTTGTCAGTGGTTTTGATGTCTTGACTAACAATGGCAAGTGAGATGGGAGCATGGTAATCACTCAGAAGGTGTATTTTACATTTCAGTTTTGTACAGGTTTGCTTCTCATAACCTTGTGAAATACAGTTGTAAAATCAGTGATTTGGATTGAATTGTCCTTGAGCTGTCTGCTCCACCCTTGCTTGCAACCCTGTTACCAAAACCAGTGCAAAAGTTGATGAATTTGAGGTTTGAGACCAGGCACAAACATCATGGGCTAGACCCAAGGAAGGGTCTGCCTGTCTCTGTATTATTCCTTGTGTAGGATGAAGGAAATGTGCTTCTTGCAACAATGATGTGGTGTCAGCCTTAACTATTCTTTCTGTAACAGGGGACATGGGTGTAGGAAAGTCCTGTTTGCTTCATCAGTTTACAGAAAAGAAGTGTGAGTATTTCAGTTCACCAGCTTATTCTCACTTTATTCTCACGCTTCATCCCTGTTTCCTGCCTCTTTGCTTCCATCGTGCATGAGCTTGATGTGGTGTCTGGCTTCACCTGTGTGGCTTTGCTTTGTACTTGCTTAGATTTGTTTTGATTCCTGCAGATGTAGAAACAAAATGTTGATGTACTAGAGGCAAAACTGCTGCTTCAGTCAGTCCTGCTTGTGATGAGGGGAAAGACTGTGTCTGGTTTTCTGGGGAATTCTGACCCAAGTGAAGTTTCCTGCCTGAGATGTGCATGTTTTCAGTGGTGGTGTAGCTTCCACACAAGCAATGGAGCTTGTTAGTAATGGCTTCAAAAAGATTCCCTTTCCTCTCACTCCCTGTTGCAGACTTAAGCAGCCGTGTCATTCTCTGTAGCTGCTGTGGCTCATGACCTGTGTGCTGGTGTTTAAGACTTACTCCATTCTGACTCACCTGCAGTGTTTCTCATCTATGCTATCATCACTAATTGAGAATTAGCTTCAATTCCTCATGCCTCTTGCATTGGAGCTTGCAGTGGGTGTTACCTGTCTGGCATCCCATGTAGCTCACACTCAGGAGCTAAGCCTGGAGGTGTTTATTAATACAAAGTCAGTCTGTACCCTGTGCTACTCGCTGTCACAGTAAGCGGGTAGGAGCTGCAGTTCACACTATTTCTGGTTTCTAGTAGAACTAGAATTTTTTAACAGTTGCTTTGAATTCAAATTCCCAACCAATTATTTAAATGCTGTTTTGCTTATGGCCAAATTCTTGATGACCGTTTGTCTTGTTCTTAGTTGGTCAGCATTAAGCTGAAGCAGTACAACCAAACTGACATGCCAAACGCCTCTACTACAACGCTGTCACTAACTGTAGATAGCTTGGGTAGTTACTCATCCTGCATTTCTTCATCTGTCTTAAAGATGAGCTCATTAAGATGAGTTTATTAGTTAGAAAGATGCCTTTAAAGGTTTGATTTGCTGTGGTGATAGCTACTTATGAGACTGGCCTTTACCTGTGGACAGTCATGCTACCACCCTGTCTGGAACAACTTGGCTGTTTGGTTTTGAAGCTGTCCTACAGACTTTTAACTGTCTCTTGGTCATTCCTGAAGAGTTATCTTTTCCTACTGCATTGAAATAATGCACTTTTCCTAGAAGAGTAGGCTGAGAATCAGCTGACTCGATACCTTATAATGGATACGGCCAGACAGCACCAGTACAGATGCAGCAGAGAAGGCAAGGAATTCCATAACTGTTAAAACTAAGAAGTTCAGGGAATACTTCATTTTATTTCTGGAGTGATACAGTTTGGGTACTGCAGCTGTAAGAACACTTTCCTAGGGCCTGAAGATCTAGTCAAGGTAACTGAGAACTGGTGATGGTACAAGGAGACCTTGTGCTAGAAAGATCTGATCTTTGCTCTTTCTTTTTCACGGCAGTTATGGCAGACTGTCCCCACACAATTGGTGTTGAATTTGGCACAAGGATAATTGAAGTTAGTGGCCAAAAAATTAAACTACAGATTTGGGATACAGCAGGACAAGAGAGATTCCGGGCTGTCACACGGAGCTACTACAGAGGAGCTGCGGGAGCTCTCATGGTCTACGACATCACCAGGTGAGGCGCTTGGACTGGTGTGTCTCATACTGCAGCTCTGCATGTCCTGGGGAGCTCTTTAGACACTGTGTCTGTCCCCTTCACTTATAGGACTCAGTCTGGATGGGTTTGTGTCCTGTTGTGTGAAGGAGACACTTCTGAATACTTGAAGTATTTAAAGAGCTGAAAAAGAAACATAAGGAATTATGTGAGCTGCTTTTCTTGGAAAGCTTCACTGCTGACAGGCCTGAGGATCTGGGGCCTTGACTGCCTGGGTTATTTGAAGTTGTTTGAAGGACTGCCTTTGTCCTTAAAACTTGCTCTTCAGAACATGGATTTTTGTCTTCCTGGGAGGCAGTGGGTATTGCTGCTTCCCTGGCAGGAATATTGTTAGAGTAGGCACAGGACAGAATATTACCTCTGTTGCAGTGGGCTGCTTAAAGAGACTGTGTAGACACGAGAGCATTGCAGCAGTGCAACCTCTTGGCCTCTTCACAGTGTATTCCTCCAACAAAATGAGTTGGTACAAAAGCCATCCTCTCTTCTTCTTGTAGATGAAAATTAAGGATCCTGCTAAAAGAATAATTCATTAGATGTGCCACATGAAATACTTCTCTTTGCATCCGTGTCCAGTCTTCCCCTAGGGCTGCTGTTGTTATTCTTTGTATATGTGTATTTCCTGTTTAAGTCTAGAGTAAAACATGAGTTTATGCACTGTTTGTTACCGAAGTGCTGCTCACTGTACACTGGGCTGTGAGAGTATTTGACAGGAAATCCTTTAATGTGTTCTTCACTAGACAATATAAACCCTGTCGTTGTGAGGGCAGGAACATGGGTTGGTGTCTCAGCTGTGCTGTCAGAGTTGCTCAGGGGATTTGAAGTCAGCATGTTCAGGTCATGATCCAGGTCCAAACAAGATGCTGCTGCTTTGTTTGTTGTGAGGCTGGGGGGGAAGTATTGGGATGATGGACATCAGTGTGTTCAGTGGGTGCTGACTGAGCTGTTGGACATAGGTGTGTTAAAAGATACTGTGGCTAAAACCGTTCTCCTTGACTCCTTGCAGAAGAAGTACGTATAATCACTTAAGCAGCTGGCTGACAGATGCAAGGAACCTCACCAATCCAAATACTGTAAGTTGGGCTATATTTGACTTGGAAACAGTATTGCTTCTCTCCAAGCAAGAGGTGGAGGGCTTGGGCCAAAGCATCTGCAGTGGTAGCAGGGTTCTCTGAAATAAGCTGCCTGTGGTTGCTCAGCTACTTTAGCTCCAGTCACTCTTGTGTCCCATTTAGCACTGTACCAGTGACTCTCCCCTTACTGTACCCAGAGCAAAAGGCCAGGCCACTGTGCAGGAAAGCCCTGGTTTCCTCTAGACATCTCATGCTTCTCACCTTTCAGCGGCCTGTTCTCAGCAGTTGGAGCAAAACTGTGATTGAATGGGGACAAACCTTAACTTTTGTTACCACTTCTTGCTTTGCGGTGAACAAGGTGAATGCCCTGTCCTTAGATTGGAATAGAAATGGGATCTTTGCAGAAGCTGGCCAGGACTTCTGGAGAAGCTGGGGCGGAAAGGCTTCTCTGTCTGTGAGCATACCACAGAGCAGTTGGCCAGCCAGTTGTAACTTGTTCATGGAAGTCTTCTTCCAAGTGCTCCTAAAACACTTCAGCACCGAGCTCGTGGGAAGCCTCTGCTGTGATGAAAGAGAACTTGGGAAGGCTCTGGCTGGATTGAGAGATGCTTAAACAAGCACAGGAAGTGGTTCAGAGCACAGCTCTCACCAGGACACAGCAGGACTGTAGGGCGGCTGCTTTTTAGGACCTCATCTCATGAGAGCAGCCTAAAGCAGCTTTAAGCAACAACAGGAGCCGCTGTTCCAGGCTTTATGGAGGGGGCACTGCTGGAGCAGTGTTCTGAAGGTGCATGGCTTCTGCTGTGAGACACTTCCGTGTGTTTCCGTTTGGGTTTTGCCTGAACCATGAGCACAGTAGTGAAAAGCTCATCAGTTTCTTCCCAGACTAATTCTCTCTCTTCTGAACCAGGTGATAATCCTCATAGGAAACAAAGCAGACCTGGAAGCACAGAGGGATGTCACATATGAAGAAGCCAAACAATTTGCTGAAGAAAATGGTGTGTGTTTTCTCTTGAGCTGTTATATTTCCTACAGGACAGTGATGTTAAAGGGACTCCTCAGCACTGGTAGCTGCAAGCTTATGCCTCCAAAGTAATGTAATTGTATGTGCAAACTTCTGCTGTGCCTCAGTCTGGCTTAACTGGAACTGTGCTCAGTTCTAGGAATCAGCTTGTGTGTTGATGCCTTAACTTAGTCATGAAAGGCTGTTTAGTGCTAAAACAGTGTCTTGCATGTTATCTGGAGGTTGCAGTGTGGCTGATTTCGGGCTGTTTGGAGTGTATTATGCATTGACTGTTGAACCTCTGTTTCTGAACAGGTTTATTGTTCCTTGAAGCAAGTGCAAAAACGTAAGTTACCTTTCTCTACAACTGATTCAGCTGTGATCAGTTTAAGAGGATTATATTGGTTATGACTAAGTACAGTTATAGTTCAGGTATAGCAGGGATTTACAAGTGCAAAACCCAACAGACCACTGGCTGAGTTCTCTTAGAGTGGCCCCAGCCCCTTTGGTTGCTGACAGGAGTCACTGCACCGGACCTGGGCCAGGCTGTGTTGGCTGGGGAGCTGCTGGAGTACAGGGATCCAGTCTCCAGTGACACCAGTATATGTGGCTGCAGCTGGCACTCTTGGAATGGAACCCTTAAAAAGGATGGGATTTACAGTGGCTCCTGAGCTTGCAGCCACGCAGCTGCATGTGTGGCTCCATGCTGATTTTTGCTTCTTGGCCTTTGGGAATGTGTTTCTTTTCCCTGGCTAGTCCCAGTAGGTTTAATGGCTAGGGAGCCTGGACAGCCTTGAGTAGGCTGTCCCAGGAAGGGTTGTCAGACTCAGTGGTGCATCTGCTGTAGGTACCAAAAGCTGTTCTTGCATGCCAAGGGACAGGCATATCCCAGCAGGGTGTTTATAGCCAACTGCCTCCGCATCCTGCCCTGCCTGAGTAACCCCTGCCGCTCTCTTCATAGCGGAGAGAACGTCGAGGATGCCTTCCTGGAGGCTGCCAAGAAAATCTACCAGAACATCCAGGACGGAAGCCTGGATCTGAACGCTGCAGAATCGGGTGTACAGCACAAGCCATCGGCTCCGCAGGGCGGGCGGCTAACCAGTGAACCCCAGCCCCAGAGAGAAGGCTGCGGCTGCTAGTGACCTCCGTTTCCTGGCTCCATTTCTGACCCTTCACCTCTGTCTGTCGGGAGCGGTGCTTTTGACTGCTGCCCTGTCTTCTGTACATCTTACTGGGTTTAATTAAAACTCTTCGAGACAAGTTTAACACAGTACTAAACTGCTAAACAACGTTAGATGTAATCAGGTTATCAAAGGCAAGTAGAGTAATAAAACCTCTCCTGCATGGTAAATCTAGAAGTTTTTTTTTCCTTGATTGTCCTTGTGATAGTGTCACCGATACCTACTTTAAACCGAGCACTGATGCTGGACTCATGATTTCACACTCTCGCAGGGCTTTGTCTTGTACGGTTTAATTTGATGGTTCTTTGGCCTTTCTCCCCCACCTCTAACCGTTTAGAGATGTCTGTAGTAAAGGATGAGTTTTTTGCTGTGAAATGACTCCGATGGTAGCAAGGGGCTGGGTAACAATGTGCTTCTGTTGGAGGATGTCCCTGTGGTGTGTGTGGGGTCGGGGCGGGCTGGCGCCGCAGCGGCAGCGTGCACAGGGACACGTGCTCGGAGCTTGACGTCGGTTTTCTGCCACTTTTCTCCTTTCCATTTGTTAACAGGACGTAAATATGTATAAAATTTGAAGGAACTGAGCTAACAGTGAAGTACATCCTGTGTATATGATTTTAACAAAGAAAAAATGATTACTGGCATTAGAACAGTATGTAAGAAACCCCCCCGTTTGTACAGTACGAGCTGTGTGTGACCACGTTAGCGCCGAGTGCCACTCACTAACACAGGCCTCATCCCTGGTGTCACCCACAGCTGGGGCAGCTCGAGCCCCCATGCAGCCATTAACACTAGTGGGATCCATGTCTCATCTTTGCACTGTGGTGTTGGTTAAACCCCGTCATGTGCAATCAGCAGCGCGCTAAAACCCGCTTCGCTCTTGGGATAAGCGTTTTGCATCGCTGGGCTGTCGCCTGCCTCGTGCCCTGTGCTGGGGCGGCTTCTCTCGCACATCCTGCGCTTCTCTATCTGTAATTCCTCCAGTGGGCAGAGCCTGGACTGGATGGGCACCAGCGCTGGTGCTCCCTAGGGATTTGGAGCTACTGTTGTATTTTTACCAGGCCCATGTGAGGGTTTCTTTAAGACTTGGGCTTCTCGAGCCTTTTGAGTCCATCCTTCTCACAGGGTGCCACAACCTGTAATGCTGTATCAAAGGGAGATGGCAGGCGGTGACCATGCACCTGAGGCTGTTGCTGAGCTACACGTGGGTTCACTGTGGCTGTATGTGCAGCCTGCACCAAACTGCACTTGGGGAACACCACACGTGGTTGGAAAATGGCAGGGGCCTGTGCTTAGCCATGGTCACACGTCCAGTTTTAGTCTTGCTGCAGGGTTTAAAATACAAAGTAGTCTTAAAATCCCTCCCTAGACACTAAAACTACAATGTTCAGACTTGTAAGTAAACCGTGGTACCAGAGTATTGTACAGTCAATGTTAAATCAAAGCCAAAACTGGAATGTGCAGACAATAGGATTTGGGTAACTTGTGCACTGTCCCTTTGTTTTGTCTGGTTAGTCCTTTTTTTTAACTAATATTCTTCAGTAGATGGGTATGTTCAGGATCTACAGCTCACATCCTGCTTCAGCCGAGGCTGCGCCGCAAAGGGTTTGCCCAGGGACCACGACCTGCTGCTGCTGTGAAGTAAATGTTGTACTGACTCCAGCTTGCTGAGGTGCAATACCTGTCCTCCCAGTTACAGTAGGTCTCACTGTTTCTGTCACAGAAAGGAGCTGTTGGACTGCTGTACTCCTCATTTGATGTAACGATGCTATTAATCTAAATATTTGTAAATAAAGTACCTGTATCTAGATAAACTGCCCTCGCCTGTGTTATTTGCTCTGGCCCCCTCTGCTTGGGCTGGGACTTGAGGGGTGGCTCCCTGGTTTGGGGTATCAGGCGGAGGTGATGTCCTGTCCCATCCAGGGCACAGGCAGTTGGGGCTTGAGGACAGCAGCTCCCTCAAGGCCAGGTTGGATGGGGCTTGGAGCAAGCTGCTCTGGTGGAAGGGTTGGAACTGGGTGAGCTTTAAGGCCCTTTCCAACCCAAACCATTCCAGGAATCTATAATGTGATTCCTTCAGCTGGGGATGAGGAACGTGAGAATTCCTTGTGGCAATGGTGTGTGTTCTAAGCGGTAAAAGCTCCACAGGCTTTTCCCAAGAGGCTGTTCATGGTGTGACAGGCCAGGGCTGAGCCCAGCACAAACACCCAGAGCAGTGTTGTGCTGTTTAGTCCCCAGTACAGTGTGATCCCTCCTTGCTGCATAGTGAAGATCCACAGGGACCATGTGGATGAGAAGGCAGGACTGAGGGTGAGGCCCAGCCCTGTCTGCATGGAAAGGAGGGATGAGGGCTGGGGCAGAGCAGAGCCTGGTGCACAGCTTCTCATGCTGCTGCTGCAAGGCTTTACATGTGGTTCTCTCACAGAGCAAGCTGCTTGGAACCCTGTGAAACCACTCACCATGGGCATATGCTTCAGAAGCGATGCTGCAAAGCCTCCGGAGCATGAACTGTAACCGAATGCTTACCAATGGGAGCCAGGAGCACAGTTAGTGTCAGAAACACCGATTCTGGACAAGTTTCACTCTTCTGCAGTGCTGGGAGCATGTTACTGCTGTTCTGAGAGCCTGTGCTGCAGCTTCAACCCATGGAAACAGCACCACACCACCACCAGCCCCCAGCAAGCATCAGTCAGTGAAGTTTATTTTAAGCAAGCACTCATATAAAACATCCATGTGTTGGACAACAGTGACAACTCTGTCCCTCTACAAGCTTTTGAAAGGTACCTCCACCAAAATAGATGGTGTTTTGCATACTTTTAAAACAGTTTTAAACCCCAACTTATATACATAAAGCTCTGTTACTGGCTCATACAAAAACTTCACAGTGGAGAGAGGGCCCTGCAGCCAATGCTGGCAAACACCTTTTCACACCAGGCTTTGCAGAGCAGCGAGGTAGAAGTGTGAAGGTGTCATCCCAGCTGCCCCACAGCCCCAGCTCCTGCTCTTCTGCTGTAGGGCAGCTCCTCAACCATTACACAGGAACACTGGGTACCAGGCTGGTGGCATAACTCACTGTAACAGGTTTGGGTGCTGGGCTGCATGCCTCTTAAAACCAGGAAGCACTGCTGGAAGCCCAAGGGTGGCAGCAGCCTTCCACTGCAGCTGGCCAGCAGCACAATGGTTTCTCCATGTCCTGTCAGAACTCACCTCTCAGCAGCTCTCACCCACAGCTGGTGAAAATACACCTCCAAGCGGCCAACCAGCATCAACCCTGAGGATCCCAGCTGCAGGAATGCCCTCAGGTAAGGGCCGGCACCGTGTGAGAGCCCACACCTGCCCTGGGGCTGCCACCACTTAACTAGCTTCAACCTTCAGGACAGTCGTGACTGGGTGAAGTTCCCACCTCACCTCTGGGCTTCACTGGGATGCTCCTGGACAGCAGGAATGTGTTGTCTGTGCTGCTGTGGGGAGGCCTGCAGCCTTCCTGGGGCCCTGGGGGAGTCTTGTCAGAGCAGCCTGGAGAGAGCAGCAGGGCAAGAGGAATAAACCAGTGCCTTCAATGAGCACAGAGACGATGTTTTATAAAACAGAACAAGAAAATGGCTTGAACCTGCCCGAGGGGAGACTGAGCTGAGCTCTTAGGCAGAAGCTCTTCCCTGTGAGGGTGCTGAGGCGCTGGCACAGGGTGCCCACAGAAGCTGTGGCTGCCCCATCCCTGGCAGTGCTCAAGGCCAGGTTGGACACAGGGGCTTGGAGCAAGCTGCTCCAGTGGAAGGGGTCCCTGCCCGTGGCAGGGGTTGGAGCTGGAGGAGCCTTCAGGTCCCTTCAACCCAAACATTTATGATCCTGTATAGCACTTACCCTTCTCAAACAAGCTGGCTACTGCCAGGGTTAATAAAGGTACAGTACAATCACCCCCACCTTCAGAACCCCCGCACTGTGCCTCTTAAGGGGTCATGAACATATGGCTGGGATAGACCCAAAGCCACAAATCCTGCACAGAGCAGAGCAGTACCTGAGGTTTTGTCACTTTCAGAGCATCCTGCGCAGGTCCCAGGCTCGAGCTCTGGGCTGGGAACAGTGAATCTGAAGCAGTGCTGCTGACCAGGTCGTCCAGTGCATCAACCTGCCGCCTCAAGCTGTGAAGGGTGTCCTCAGTTTGCTGCTTCCCTCTGATTAACACTTCCACTTGCTTGGACATGCACTGCCGGAGCCGAGCCTAAAGCAATCGGTAGTTCTCTTTATTCCCAGGCAGTGCCATTTTCAAGGCTGTATTTAAGAAGGCTGATGACCTTCAAGCCAAGCCCTCAGGAAGGTGGCACTGAGAGTCCCAACCCATACACAGATGGCAGGGGGTTGCAAATTAAATAGCTCACCTCTCCCAAGTGAGAAAGCAGCTCCATTTCCAGAGCCTTTTGTCACTAACTGCCCAAAGAGAGAGCAACAAGTACGTTCCAGCTGAACTGGGCCACCCCCTGTACTTGCATTGATTGTGGGTGCTCCTGAACTGTCATTAGCCCCATTGCCAATAGACCACAGCATGATGTAAATGAGGGAAGCTTGTTGGAATACTCAAAAATCCAATTAACTGTTAATTAAATTACTCCTCTTGCTACAGCATGCAGGTGCCAGGCTCTCCCTTACTGCTCCCACCCAGAGGCACTCAGTAGCTCGTCAGGGGCCCAGAGCTGCTCTGCTTGTGTGGGGAGAAGGATCTTCATGTGGGTTATGGGGGGACCCAAGGGAGGAGGTCGTGGGCCAGGGAAGAGATGGGATGAGCCACCTTGAGCCGATCCTCGTGCTGCTGCAGCTGTTCTCGGAGAGCCTCCCCACGCCACTGTTCATCCTGTTGGAAACAGAAGCACAGTCAGGAATGAGCACGACAGCTCCAGGTACCACAGAGCAGCAAGAGCTGCACACCAGCAGCAGACACTGCCTGAAAGCGTTTTACCATTAAGAAGACTTTAGAAAGGTTCAACTTCTCCAGGGAGAAAAGTCTCTTCTCAGCAGCAGCAAACAGAACCTCTGAGGGGTCAGATTCACGCTGCAGACTTCCCTCTGCTTCAGAAGATGCTTCTGAATTGTCCAATGGTTCTAGAGAAGATGGGCTTGAAGATTTAAGCCCTGTCCTAATTTCATCTTCAACCTCCAGTTTAAGTAATGCTGCTGCATTCTCCATTTCTCTTTGTCTGTTTTCCAGGTCTTCTTGAGTTTTCACCTACACCACAGAACAGCACCACCACTGTGTTTTACACACTTGTAAAGGGCTTAGGAACAATTTATAAAGGCTTTATTAAAGTACAGGGGGTCAGATAACATGCAGTCACCTTTTTAAACTGAAGTAAGTATCAAAAGAAGCAACTGCTGGCCCAGGATGGCACTAACAAGTTGTTAAGTGCCACTGAGTAGCTCTGACCATTGGTAACGTCTAGTGATTTGCTATGCCAAGTTCCTATAACCAAACCTTAATGTAAACAGGAGCAGGAGTCCTAATTCCTGGCTGAAGCCAACTGTGATACAGCAGAGAGGAGATTCAAAACCAGTACAGTATAAACCTGTGTGACAAGCAGGCTTTCCCTCAAACCCACCTGTACTCCGCTACTCAGTTATACCTGGGACTGGAGATCCCTGTAGTCCCGTTGGATCTGGTCAAGGTCCATAGTAAGGCGCTTGGCTCGCTCCCAGTTACCATGTGCTATTTGTTCAGCAGTTGCTGCATCACTCTGCAAACAGCTGGTTTCATGCTTTTGTTCCTAGGAAAATGCAGAAAGATCTTATCTTTTTACTGTGAGCAGAGCATCCACCAGAGCACACTGAGGACAACTTGAAGTTAAGAGGACAGAAACAGCATTAAATAGGAGCAAGCAGAGATGTTCTGCAGCACAATCTAGAAACACCGGAGTGTGGCTGCCCCAAGTTCTATCTAGTCATGAAGTTAGCGAACCACTTTGTTCCTCCTATGATAAAAATGGGTGTTCCATCATTTTGCTATTTAAAAACAACCCAAATCCCCAAACGTTCTCCCTCCGCTAAGACTTACCTGCAGTCTTCTTTCAAACTGCATCCTTTGCATTTGCATTGCTTCTTTCAGACTCATGATTTTCTTCCCTGCCTTTCTCCTCTCTGATGCTACCTGCTCTTGGAGATGGTTCAGCTCAGACTTGGAGATTTCCAGTTCTTTCTGCAGAGACTGTATTTCTCTATTTTTTTGTTGTAATTGAAACTCGTTTTCTGCGAGCTGGTGTTCTGTAATGAACGTTGTTAAAAACAATCCTCATTAGCAGAGATGCTCAAGGGCTTGGCATCACATCAGACATGTCTGAAACACACAAACACTGATACAAGGGGAGAGGGGACACAACACGGCTGGCTTTAGAATTTCAGTTCTCTGAGCAAGTCAAGGTTCAGGAGTCAACCCATGTGCTCCATTAGAAACCAAGTGAGATTACACAAATATCTGTTGGTTTCATTACATTCAGAGCCCCCAGATGGTAACAGTTTACTTGTGCAATGACTCTTACTGCTTTTCCTGACAGATTCCTCAAGTGCTGCACATCGGGACTCCTCCTTTTCCAGCAGCCTGAGGTTCTCCTCTGCCAGCCTGACTTTTGCTATTGCCTGCTCCAGTTTCACTTGTTGCTCTGTCAGCTCCTTTTCCAGCAGGATTTTCTGATCCTTCACTTTAGCAGTACATTCTTCCAGCTTTTTCCCTTCACGCTCTGAGTTTTGCTTGAGGCGATGAAGAATCTGCCAAGAAAAACAGCACCTCACTAGTACCAGCTCCATGAAAACTGATACCATCACCAAAAGATGTTACAGAAGTAGAAGCAGCTTAAATTGGGAAGCACTGGAATTGAACATTCCCTCCTGACAAGTTTTATGTTTTTCTTGCCTTTGTTATTTATACAGCTCCCTCAGTTCCTCTTTTGGTTGATGCTTTGTTGAAACTGCTCTGCCAGCTTCAGTTAATTTTACTATAGGAATATATGATGAAGCCCAAATTTTCATCAACAGCTGATGGGCTTTGCACAGAAATACCATAGGAGAGAAAATAAAAGCTTGTAGCCAATAGTGATCCACTCAAAACCAGAAGAAAACTTAAGGATAAAGCAGCCCTGGACTTCTTTCTGTTTAGATTTGGCATTAAGGGAACACGGCTGGAGTTGAACTGGGATTAGTTTCACTCAAAGTCCATTGTATCATTGCAGGTACTGTCCTCTGCAGGTACTGCAGCCTGCTCATCTCCCAGGAGAAATCAACAGCATGAGAAGCTCTCTGAACTACATCCAGCTGCTGCATCCTGGCTGCTGACAGAACAGAGTTATAAGGAATCCATCCTAATCCATCTCACCAGCAGCCAAGACACAAACTGCAGGGCCTTCACCCTGCCCTTCCTGCACTCCATGGCCACTGCTGACTGCCCAGCAGTCTTGGTATCAGTGTGACCCTGCCCAGAAGGAAGTCCCTGTCCTTCCTTGGGACACCCCAGTTTTCACTAAAAGATAACTGAATGTTGAAGCTTTTTGTTTGCTGCTATTCCTCTGAAAATGAGGCTTCTTGTTTCTTAAAGCACTGCTCTATTATTTGTAAGCTGTCTGGTTTTAGAGGTCAGGAGAAAGAGACAAGTCAGCAGGGCCAGTACCGCTTCTTGTTTGGCTAGTTCTGTTTCCTTCTCTTCAATCTCCTTCTGGAGCTGCTGCAATTGGGTCTCCCTCTTTTTCTGTCTCTCTTGGCAATCCTTACGTTTCCTTACATACTGCAGGATATCTTCTTTCAGGGTTGCCTGCTCTCTAAGCAACTCATCCTGATGCCTTGTGTTAGTTTTCAAATCCTGCAATATAAAGACATAAAATTAGGTGACAGAACTGGCTGGGAAGAGTAACAGCTCCAGCTAAAAGGCTTGCATTGACAGAATATAAAAGATCACCCCTAATCCCAGTGAAGATTACTGTCCATTTAAACCAGCCACTGAGAGAATTAGCACAATAAGACCCACACAGAAGATGCTGCTTATTTGGGGTTTAAGTATCTTTTCCCTCCTTCCTGTGCACCACTACATGAAAAGAAGTACATATTCACTAAAACTAACCTCTTCTACTTGTTGAAGCTGTTGCCTGCAGTCAGTTAATTCTCCTTTCAGTGATTCTAGTTGTTCTGTTTTATCTAGAAAAATATTTGGTGACAGATTTGAATCAGCAAAGTGCAGTAAATACCCAGCCAGGGAGATCAGCTCGTCTCAGAAAGGAGGAATAGAAAATAGAGAAACAGTTTCTAAAAACTCTTATCTTTTCAGCATGTTACAGCATGTTCAGCCTGTAGATATCTGAGCGTATTAGACAGATTTAATATCATACAGTATAGTCAAAGTGTGTCTTCTAACACAGTTTCTCTTAAAATGTATTACAGCTTAAAACCAGAAGTTGATCTTTACCTTGAAGATCCTTCTGTGCAACAGTAATGTCTGCAGTCAGTGATTTTTTCTGTCTGTTCAGCAGATCCACCTCCTGCTGCAGGTTCTTAACATCCGACTCCATTTGTTCTACACTGGACAATGCAGTCCTGCTGCTCTCTTCAGTAGCAGCCAAGTCTCTGTAAAATGTGAACACATGCTCTTGGTTTGTTGGAAGCACTTGGTGGGCACTCTAGAAACCAGCTGCATTTCAGTAGTTCTCTCAGCTCAAGCAGACACTACCTGGTAGTCACAGTGAGACAGCTGTCCTGTTCCAAGTCTCAACATCCTGCTTTTTATAACACTTCTCACTGCACTGCCATGGCATAACAAATGCTGTTGCATTCATCAGCTCCATGGCTGAGTATTTGCTGTGAGTCTGCTGTAGACATGCTTAAAATAAAACCTCCACAGCATACAAGAAACAGCTCATTCTGTACAATCGGGCACCTCAAAGTTACAGCTTTAGCTTTAATTATGATAGACATTCACTTCTGATCTTTGCAGGAATAAATATCCCCTCCCCCCCCACCTTCTGGTTTGTGACAACTTCTTTTCCAAACTGTGACAATCTTCCTCGAGCTTTTCCTTTTCTTTATTCAGAGCCTCAATGCTATTTTGCAGAGTGCGCATTTGAGAAACCAGATGTTCGTTTTCCTGACGGTCTTTCTCGAGCAGTTGTTCCTGCCAAGCTACTTCCCCTTGCTGACACTGGAATAATCTCTGCATATTCTCCAGTTTTAACTTCTCCTGCAAAAGAAGGCATGGAGAACAACACATAAGGTCAAGAACTAGAACAAGTTAACAACATCTGTAGCTGCAGCAGTTTAAAACCTTTCATTCACAGAGATCACACATAGGCTTGAGTACCCTCTGGAACTACTGTGCTGTAACTGCTTAAAGTGCCAGATTAATTTCAGTGTATTTATGATGAAGGTTATGGTGAATATGATGAGCACAAGGACTGGGAGAAAGGGGTCCAATTCCTTGTTCAAACCTCATTTAAACATCCTATTCCCCCACCCGTAAGAGTAGCATATCCCTTCGTGGCAGGGGTTTTGAAAGAATGGCTGCGAGATGCTCAGGCAATGTAGTAAGGTGACCACTGTAAACTGGAGTAATATTCTCTTCTCTTCCCTGTTCTTCACAGAGAGAGCACAAACAGAAGAGATAAAGTCATTTAGAAGTAAAAGCAGCAGGTACTTACTATTTGCTTATATAAGCTTATAAACACTCTCTGAACAAACACATTAGTCTTTCTGCAGTTGCACAACTAAGTAAAGAAGGGCTGTCCCTGACTCTGAGCTAACAATCCTGTAGCTACTGAGAGCTCTCTCCACCCACTGGTAGCAAAGCTCAATGTCAATCTTTTAATCATCAAAAAGAGAAGAGACTAGCTGAGCTGAAATACCTTTTAATGGTAAAGAGTATCATCCAGTTGAGTTAATAAACAGTCTTCCATACTTACTCCCTGCAAGTGAGGACACAGATAGAATCCAGATGAAAAGACTCTGGAAGCTAATGCTAAAAAACCAGTATTCATCATTCCACAGCCACAAAAGAGCCTTCTGCCTTTCTGTCCTCTCTCCCTCATATGCACTAAAAAGATCCCAGTATTTTAAAAGGCCTAAGCTGACTTAAGACTTTTCTGTGATAAACTGAAATCAGATTAGAAACTGACTGATTTAGAAGTGTAGGGAATCTGTTATCCAGAACAGAACCACAGAATATGCAGAACTCTTCATCCACTGACTAGTTGAGCTACATAGGAAATACTTACTTCTAGAACTGCAACCTGAGTCTTTTCAAGCTCATTGACCTTTTGGTCATGTTGTAGTTTCAAGCCTTGAAGTTCATTGTTTTCAAGCTCCAGCATTTCCAGAACATGTTTCAGTTCTAGTAAAGGTGAAAGAAATAAAAGATTATTACAAGCACATCAAATGTATTCTATGTGCAAAAACAAGCACCAAGGAACTATCAAGGGACACTGTACTGCTGTCATCCCTGTCACAGCTCTGCATGTTTTCAGTTGCTGTGTTAGACACACCAGGTACAGTGAGTTGCTGGTAGGTCTCCTGCTTTTCCTATTCCTTGTCTGGGACAGAGTATGTGGTTGATTAACAATGAGAAAGTATTCCAGAAAAAATACACAAGTTGCAAACTGGTGCTGCTCGTACTTCCCACAGTCCAACAGGATGTAAGTGCTTGGAAGGAGATGTCTCCACTTCCCCACACATCCCAGTGTCTAATTCTTCTTCCATGAATGCAGCACTATTAGTTGATGTCTCCTGACCACACAGTGCTCGAGTATGAACTTCACTGATCAGTCCTGACAACAGATTTGTTCACGCTTCTCTGGCATGAAAAACTCCCACCCCAAGCACAAAGCAGGATGAGGTTTGAGCAAAGGGCATCTGCCAGCACTGTGTGAACTATGAGAATCACAATGGTTTAGGAGTGAGGAACAGAAGACTGCAGTGATGTACAACCAAAAGCTCAGAGTATTTCCTTCCAATCTGCACAAAATACTGTCTAGAAGGGCCAGGGACATACCCAGCTTATGCTTGGTAACTTGCCCAAGTACTCCTTGAAGATTTTCTTCCTCATTTCCAATATCCTTTCTTATGAAGGAAAGCTGTGCTCTTTTCTCATTAATCTGCACATCCAGTTCTTCCCTCTCAACATGAAGCTTTTCCAGAAGTAGTTTTATTTCCTGTGGAAACAGGAAACACAAGGAATGCCATTATTTGCCATTTTAAATAAAGTTTTCCTTTAAAAAGAGGTTTATAAAATTAAAACAGTCTGTTCAGCAATATTCTGGTCAATTTAATCCAGAGTTTATAGTTACAGTTAATGTGTAAGAGAACAAAAGATATATAATATTTAGGTTAAAGTCCTGCTCATTGACAATTTACAGTAACCTTGCAAAGGTTTGATCTACAAATCTGACCATAACACCATCATTTGGTGGAAACTTTATGGGATGTTTCTGATACTTCTTTTGCTGCTCAGCAGGCATACAGTGAACTGAAAACTCCTTTGGAAAAGTTACCCGTATTTGGCGTAGTTTTTCATTTGCTTCAGTCTCCCCATCTCGAAGAGCTTCTTTGAGGTCACCTTTCTTTTGAGAAATACAGTCCTGAAGGACATGGAGCTCTTCTCTTCTTTGCTTTAACTGTTCCTCCAGAAACAAGAGCTCTTGTTGCTGAGCAGTGATCTACAATGTAGGAGTTCAACAGAAGAAGCATCTGGAGGCTGTTATTTCTGTAGCTACACGCATCACAAGAACAACTGTGGTGCACTGTTCCCTGCCAGAGATTTACTTGAACTGCATAATGTGTAAGGATCCCATCAATGAGCTTCATTTGCTAAACCTGTATAATAAAGCCAATACTAAAGACTAAGTTCTGAGCTGGGCAGCACAGTCCTGTACCTCAGAGAGTTAATTTTCTTATTCTGAAATGCAATACAGATTGTCCCAGAGAACTAACTCTGCAGTAGTGTCTGTTATGCAGAAATGCCAGTGAGATCAGCAGCATATTTACGAGACAAAACAAGGATTATTCAAATTATCAACATTAAAATAAATGTAAGAATTAAATTCTTCAGACAAGGCAGTTCAGAACTTAAGACTCTTCTCAGCTTTCTATTACCACAAACAAAACTGAAAGCCCAGAATTAGTCAAGATGAACCTTACCTGATCTTTCACTCTTTCCAGTTCACTTTTCTTACCCTGAAGAAGGCTTTCTACTTCTGTAAGGATCTGGAGGTGATGTCCTTCGTTACCTTCTGCAACTTGAATATCTCCTTGAAGCTTCTGAAGACTGACAGTGAGAATAAAAACATGACTCAGAAGCAACAAAAATACCTTAGGCAGTAGTTTACTGGAGGAGGACATCTTTATCTAATACAGTTTATGGTAAATGAAGAATGCTCACCTCTCAGTCAGCATTTCTATCTTCTGGTTTAATGACTGGAACTCAGAGTCTCTTGCAGCCACCATTTTGTTGATTTCCTTCAAAATGCTTTCTTGTTCCCTCTTATGCTGTTCTAAATCTCTTGTATCTGCCTGTAATAACCTAAAGAAGCATTTATGTCTTTTTGTATTAACATTTTAACAGCTCTCCCTATCCAAAAGCACCATCTTGATATTTGAAAGAATCTTGTTCTCTTCCTCCCCATTCAACACCAGTTCACAAGAGCAGTGTAAGAGTACCTTAATTGCTGATCTGCTTTCACAAGTTTAGTGGCCATTTCCCGAGCCCTTCTCTCCAACTCCTTTGCCTCAGCTTCAGTACAGGACAAATGCTGTTTGGCATGATTGTATTTCTGCATAGTGTCTTTAGTCTAGAGCAAAAATTGAAGATTGAGACAATACACTCCCATTTTATGCTTTCCACATCCGTAACTTGCAGGTTAGCCATCTAAAGATGACCTCATCCTGGCCTGGACATTCCATCTGAGCTTTGTCTCTCTCCATAACAAAGTAGGATCTTTTCTCCTCTCTTGTCCAGAGCAGAAAAGCTTCCTCCTCTTTGGCAACGACTGAAACCTTTTATTTTAGCACAGGTTATCCAACAATTATTTTCATACAGAAGCATTTTAAAAGACTTCAGATTATCCAAGTGAAAATAAACTGCTTGAACAAACAAAACTCCTCTGTTTAAAACAATCTTAACCCAACTTGCAAACTCTTCTGCACTTCAGAGTTACGGTTTTACTTACTTTGCCTCGCGTGCTCTCAAGTTCCACTTCAGCTTCTGAAAGTAGCCTGTCTGCTTCTCTAAGCTCTGCTCGTCGCTTCAGAAGGGTCTTCTCTATACATTCAATTTCATCTGCAATATCTTCATGATGTTTAAGAGTCTTTTCTAACTGCAGTTCTGCAATAAGGTTGTCCGTGTACCCTTCAATAAAGTCCCTACAAGGTCAGGAAGAAAGGCATGGAATTAAAATACAAAATACCACAGGCATGGTGCCTCTTGGAAGTGCCAGTCCATTTACATTAACTCTAAATGAATCAAAATTGACTTTTATTGGAAAAAAGGTATTTCCATGTGGCTATGTGAAATGCATTCTGGGGCAGTGTTCTTACTTGCGTTTATTATGTTTCTGAGCTGCTTGCTGTAGCTCTGCTAATTCACATTCCAACTCTTCCCTTTCATGCAGAAGTTTCTCAACATTTTGAAGCAATCTTTCCATGTCTTTATTGTATTTATGCTCTGCTGCTTCTGACCATTTATCTTTGTATTTCCGAGACTTTAAGTAACATACAGTGTCTTCTAGCCTTGAGACTTCACTCTCCTACATACAGGAGACAGAACAACAAAATTAAGAGCTATTTTGTAATTCAGTCCTCAGACACATGAGCAGCTACAGAGAGAAAAACACAGACTATTAGCATGGAAGGTAGAGAATTCTCATCAGCAAATTCACTCAGATCCAGAACCTTCCCAGCAGGGACTTTTTTTGTTATAAACTGGACTAATGTAACTTGTGAAAATGAGGTGTTTGGGTGTTGCATTTCTATTTTTTTGAGAAAGTGTATGTTAAAAGATGTTCCTCATCCATTTACAAGTCTGTTGCCTGTGGTTAATCCTGCAGCTCACAGCTCTGTATCTTACCAAATCATGGTGTTCAGGCACATTGCAGTGAAGCACTCCAACGGGAATGAGTGGGACAGTGAAGTTTGGAGGAAGAGGGCCATAAACAACCTGAGCTCCCACAGGAGGTGGGCCATAGATAACAGATCCAGGAGCAACTGAGCCTCCACTTGCCGCTGCAGGAGGAGGGCCATAGACCACAGTTCCCTGAGGCACAGGGGCACCATCTGGAAGGACTGTGTAAATAACTGTACCAGGGGGTGGTACAAAGGGGGGGGCTTTGGGAACACGAGTTTCTTCCTTTCCTTCACTTTCTTCTTTTGCTCTTTTATCTTTTAAAAAAGAAAAAAAAATAATCAATTTTCCAGTATCATATATTCTTCAAATGCACATTTAAAATTCTGTGTAATGTACAAAAAGCAATAAACATGCTTGAACTGAATAATTGGTTCAAAAGGTAATAAACATTTATAATTCACACATGCACATAAAAGAATTCACCATGAACTCTGAGCAAACCCACCTTTAGTTTGCTCCTAAACATTCTGAGCCATGAGGCTTGACTTACCTTGACCTGAATTTGCTTTGTGCAACCTGCTTCTGAGCGGTGAATAAACCCAACATCCTCCTTGGTTGGGCAAGTCTTCCTTCCTGCAGTGCCTGTCCTCACCACACCCTCTCCCGGGTGGGGATGTCCCACAACACAGTAAACAAACTCCAGAGTCTTTTGTGCTGTGGGAAGCAGGAGTTGAAGCCTAAAGAAGAAACCAGGATGTGTTAATCTAGAAATGACAAATCATGTGAAATTAACTGTTGTACATATTTAAAGCTGATTTTTCAGGAACAGGCTAAACACACTCTGCTTTCCTTCACTTCCAAGCATGATGCTACTTTAAAAGAAAGCACTAAATAGTTTTTAACAATCTTTCTCTTAAATTCAGACAAATACTGTTTTGCAAGAAATATTTGTCTGTAATGTCCCCTTTCAACTTTAACCTAAGTGAATTTACAGTACTGCATTTTGAATAGTTTGATGTGCACTAGACCCCTACCACTACACAGTAATGGGCTTTATCAGGGAACTTTGTGCTGTGTTGTTTCAGTATTTCTCTTATATGCCAGACAGTGTTTTTTTCTGTACTTTCTCCTGTATCTATCAAGTTTATAATGGACTTTCTTATATCAAATAGCTTTCCACATCATAGGATTTTTCTGACCTGTGATGATGGCATGTAATACCAGTATCCCCTTCTTTTCAGTGGATCTGCCATGCTGGTGATGTAATCGTTCTGGTATGAAAGCACATTTTTGAGTGCTGCAATTTCATCTTGTAAATTGTCAATTTCTTCTTTTTTACCTGTAAATTAATCACAGTTTTATAGGCATCCAAAGCAAAAATTGAGTCAGAAATACTGCATTCTGCTTTTCTCTGTTTGTTATCCTGTTAATCTGAAGCAGTATTTAAAAACTGAATCGCCAGGGGAAACAAACCAAACGCTGTTATGAGATGATGTAGCTACACACTGCCCCTTGCAAGTTTGTCATTTTAAGACTGTAGAAATACAAGTTCATAGACAGGTAACTGATGCTCATCTTTTCCTTACATGCAGATCTCTGACAACATTCCAGAGCAGTATAAACTGAATGCAGGGTTCAATTAGTGTTTTCTAAATAGCTGTAAAAAGCGTTATTAACACAAACTAATGAAAACTAACACACTGTCATTCCTTTTTTCAAACTGAGGAAAAACTTCACTTTACTTCCAAAGGTGACATGGCAGGTCAAGTGGCAAACCCAGAAACCTGGGAGTGCTCGTGCCACTACTGGTCCTCAACCATCCCCTTCCTCCATTCTTATATCTGAAGAAGCAAAGACTCACACACTTCACATAACTGCACTTTGCTGTTTGCTTCATATACAGAGAATCCACTGAATCACAGTGATTTAATGACTGCATGTATCCTGTACACAGGAAGGCATTCTGAACAGTTTGTTCTAGAATAAACTTCCAGAGCTCTCAACATCTGCTCAGATCAAATGGTGAGAAATACAGAAAAGAAAGCGAAGGCTTCTTCATTCATGCTTATCCACAAGAAGTGGAGAGAAAAGAGAGATTACCTGTGCCAGTACTATCCAACATCCATCTTAAACGGTCAATTTCTGCTTTTTGTTTCTCCAGAGCTTCATTTAATTTATCAATCTCAAACTTCCGAGTCCTTGACGTGACAGCGTTCTCACCAGCTTTCTCCATTTCACGCTGAAACTAAAGTGTAAGTTTAAATCAAAGCAAAGCACTTCAGTTTGAATCAAAGCTTTTTCAAACATGCCCATCCTTCCCTATAAAAAATGCTCATTGAGTAAAATGCATGCATTTTATCCTCATCATGTAATATACAGCAAACATCACTGCAACCTACTTGTTCTTCCTTCTCTTTGAGGAGCTGCTGTAACAGTTCTATTTCAGCTTCTGCCCTGGCAAGGTCCTGGCCTGCACGAGCTGCCTGGGCACAGAACTCTTCAGCTTCCTCAATCTCCTGGAATTGAAATGTTAGTTTGAGCTTTAGTTTGCAAGAACCCTTCACAAGCTTGCAGGTGTCTCATGCAGCTTTGGGAGAAGCTGACTCCTATGAAGCATTAGCACCTGTGTGTTCTGGAATGCCAGTATATGTAAAATAATGTTTCTACTTTAACTTTACAGTATTTCTACGGAGGAGATGTTTGTATGTAGCCAAAAATGGTTCCCAGGTTAAGAACCTGAAGTAGTCCTTCTACAGAAGTAGAACTTCTGTAGTCCTTTCTTTTGCTCTTCTACCTTATCTAACAATGCATTTATCTATTGTCTTTCAGTTAGTAAGATTGATCTTGCCTCTTCTTTAGCTTCTTACACACAGTGAGAATGCCTGTCCATACACAGATTTACTCAGGTGTTCATCTACTATGTTTCAAGATGAGACTCTGTTGAAAGCAAGAGCACCTATGCAGCAAGACAGTTCAGACCAAAGTCTTGAAGCTCAGTTTAGAAGACAACACCAGGACTGCTCCCATTATGATGGCATTAGAAAGCACTTCTCACATACAAGCAATTAATAATCAGTGTTGATTCACCTCAGCTCGCTCCTGATTAATTCTGAGCACAGTCCCATGAAGAGCCTTTAGCTGATTTTTAGCACTGGAGAGCTCTGTGGCTGCCAGTTTATCTGAAGTGATTATTGCTCTCTTCAATTCCTTCAGTTCCTTATCCAGACTGACAAACTGCATTTGTGCCCTGGCATCTTCTAGCTTTTTCTGAAACCAGGAAAACAAAAGGATTTGTAAGTTTTAAGTAAAAAGCAGCATGGAAGAAAAGTTTTCTATTGGGATGACATTTCACCATCACCACATATCCCATTTTGTACTATATGCATCTAAGTAACAGAAAAAAAACCCTAAAGCATGGACAGCCAATAACATTTAAGGAAAAGAAAGCTCTTATATTTAATTTAATCTCTGTGTTCCTTCCTGTATTTGATCTTAGAAAGCAAAATAATTCTGAAGGTTTTGAATCTTTTTTTATCCTGAGCAGTCAGACACAGTGCATGGACTTGCCCTTATTCATTCTTACCCTTTTCTCCAGATCTTCCAGTTGAGCAAGAATAGTCTCTTTCTCTTCATCTGCCTCTTGGAGCTGTTGATCAGCAAGGCCCTGAATTTCTTCCATGCTCTTTATTTTTTCCTGCAAATGTTGAACTTCATTCTCTAACTGATGGACCTTGTTCTTATTCTGCCTGTTTTCAGCTTTAACCTACAAATGAAATAAGTTAGAATGGGTAGCCAGGAAGATTTCTTTCCACCCTCCTATCAAAAGCCACCCCCTATTTTAATGATTTAAAGAAACAACTTTAGGAAATGCAGTTACCAGCATACTTTGTACCAAAAAAGAAAAAGAAGTGCTTTGCCACTGTAACTATTACATTTTAAAAGTACCCGAGTTATTTTGGTAGTGGTAGATACAGAGAAGTTTCAAGAAGGTTAATGGCTGTATCTTTCTACCTATAATTAAACTCTCTGTTGCCTCTGAAATGTATCACTGAGTCTAAATTCTAATTAATCAAATAATTAGGCAAAAATCATAAAGAGTATTAATAAAACATAAAATCAGACTCAGCTGTTACATCAACACCAAAAAGGGGGTCTCTCCTTATATCATACAGCTACAGTTAGAGACTGCTCATGCAAATTTTAGTGTACATTAAACCCTTCTCCTCCACACAACATTTTTGCAAGCTTTATGTAATAAAAGCCAAACAGAGGGTGCAAAGGAGCACACATCCTGTCAAATAACCTGATCTAAACCAGTTCTGAGTACAAGCAAATATTTTAAGGTTTTTTGTTTTAAAAGAACTTGGAAGACTGTGGTGATGCTTATAAAAAGAAAGCAGGAACAGCCAGTGCATTTCACTAATCAGAATTTCACAGTACATACAGCATGGAAGTGGTCAATTATTTGTTCTCCCTCTTCAGAAGCTTTTCTCTGCTTATACATTTTCTTTATAATGAAAATTCCTATGTGGTACAATTGTGCACAACAGGAATATCAAACCTCTATTAATGGTTAGTGTTCCTGTTTCCAGTCATCAGTAGCAGCATCCTGCTCTGATGTGAGTTGTCAGATTTGTTTCTGACAAGTAAAATTATACTTCTCTGAAAGAAGGAGGGTAGCAAAGCTTCATCTGTGCCAAACTTGATCCTTCAGCTGCAAGTTACATTTTTTAGACGAAGCTGAAACCATCTCATTCTACTTTGTTGTTTTGACACGTGCCTGTCTGTATTTCTGCTGTACTTCTTCCAGTTTTTCCTGCTGGGATGCCATCTCCTCCTGCAGTTCTCTCTGTCTAGCCCATGCTTTCTCTTTTTCCCTCTGAGCAACAGCGAGGATGTCATTAAATTTGTTCTGCAGATTTGCAAGGCTTTTCCCTAAAACATCAGATGAATTCTGACATCTGAAAGAGAAACAATCCAAGTTCCAAGACAGAAAATAGCAATTTTAAACTGTGATACCAGATACTGAAATAACAAAGCCTACTACAATAGTGCAAGTTTAAGACATCCAGTGTACATTAACTCAGGCACAGCACCGCTGCTCATCAGGCTTGTGCTCCAATTTCACATGCACAAATCTAACACTGTTTATACTTTTATTTTACTCACTTAATCTCTCCATCTCCTGTCTGAAGTTTTTGCTTGAGTTCATTTACACGAGCTAAGACCTCCTCAGGATGAATTAAGTTCGCAACCTCATGGTTGAGCTGATTCTGAACATCTTCAAGCTGTTGTTTCAGGAGATTATTGTCTCCCTGAAAAAGAAAAGACAAAATATTGGTTTCAGTGTGACCTGAACCAACACAAACAACAAACAAGAACACAGAGGCAATAAATTCTGCCTTAGGTATTGGTTTAGTTTTTTAGCTCTTCATCCAAGTAGTTTTCTTACTGACATGGACTGGATGAAGCTTGTAGGAAATTAAGACACATGTAGCAATTAGTCAATCCCTCTGCAATGTGACTGAGCAGCTCTGAAATGATTTCAAAGGTCAATCTAAATATCCAAAGTAGATAAAAGACTATGGTGTGGGGTCTTTGGACAGGAAAATTAAAATCAGGAAAGTTATAAATACTACTCAAGCTGATAAAATTCATACAGAATCCTTTAAAATCCTTATCACTTTCCCCTTGGGGGAGTAGGGAATCATACTGTGTATCAGGTAACCTTTCAAAGGCAACAAATACTTCACCTGCAATTGTTTGAACTGAGAAAGGAGCTTATAATTTTGCTGTTCCTTTTCCTCTGCTAGCTGTGCTTTGGTCAGAGCATTGTCCAACATTTGCCTTTCTTTTTCAAGTTCAGCTTGCAGGGCTGACAGTTCCATCTACAAACACAGAAAACCTGCAGATTAATACCCCCCTCCCAATCCAACCTGTCACCCAAGTAAACAGCTCTATTTCTTAAAACAATATGAACAACAGCCCTAAAAAAAAAAAAAAAAAATCAACAAAACCCCAATCATCCCAGATTAGCCCATCACCAACATTATAGATGTGTTTCCTAAAAACATCATCATGGCTGGCACTGCAAATCTTAATCCATACCTAAGCATGAGCACATCCTACCCACCAGGTGACTGACAGATTTACATTTATTAGTGTTCTATAGAAACCTGACAAGTATTTTCTGAAACCTGGGGACAGAACACCACACTTCATTGTTTTGCATTTTCATTTCTGGCTGCAGTCTGGAACGTGCAGTTAGAATAAATCTTGCAAGAAAACCATCTCATTGATTTCTGACAAATGGAAACTGAAGCAGGGCAGTAGTTATTGTACATCATCATACAGAAAACCAAATTAAGATCTCCAACAGCAAGATAAATGTGACAATATAAATTAAAGCATATGTGGTTCTTCCCCAGCAGAAAGCTGTTACTTTATAATAACTTACAAAATAAAAAGATTTGCTGTAAAACTCAATTTCTACTACAAAGAGCAAAGGCAAACTGTCTTTCACCTGCTCCTTGCACAGGAATACTTTAGAGTCACTTCTCTGATGTAGGCAGAGTTTTCTCTTTCCAAAACAATGAGGACTATTATTTTCCTTTTAACTATAGTGAATATTCTCTACAACCAAATTGCCTGTATCTTACTTCAGTGCAAAGCTATAAATCCTAGCAAACTGGTATTACTTTCCATCTGGGGGCATACCTAAACCAACAATTACTTGCAAGACCACACTACAGATGGAATATGGAGGAAGGTTTGGTTGTCTCTTATCCTGAAGCAGATATCCCTTTGGCAGCACAAGAGTTCTGTTCTTACCTTGCTACGTTGTTTCAGTCTTTCATATTCTTCTTTTTGCTGACTGGCTTCAGCATCTCTATCTCTTAGCTGCGCTTCCAATTCAGCCTCATAGGCACTGATGTCCCTTTGTGCCTCTCTAAGCGACTCATTTATTTCCTGCTGCTCTCTGAGTGCACTCTCTAGCATTGCAATTTCCTGGAATGTTACATTCATTTTAGAAGTACAGACACAGGAGAGGCAGGATCTCTTGAAGAGTACATTGCCTCATGAACTCATCATCAATGTGACAGCAGATAGATCAAAATAGACACACTAACCCTCATCTCTGAACATTAAAACTTAAAGCTAGGTGGCACCACAACATACAAAGGTCAGGTCAATGACATGGCTATGACAGACTGTACTAACATCTGTGCTCAAGTTAAAAAGCGTAGCTTAAAGCAATACACATTTGTCCCTGTATTAAGGTTTACATAAAACTCACCAGGATGCTAAGACAAATCTTTAAGTTTCCATAGCAAAAACTTACACTGTCCAAGAACTGTGCTTTCCTATTTGCAATTTGGTAATTTGCTTCTTTCTTTCAGGTTTATTCCCAGGTAACTGAATTTGGGAAGAAATACAACATTAAGCCTTACTTTTCTCATATTTTCTGTATCCATGGCAACTATTTCCAGGTTGTTTCTTTCTTCCTCTAGATCTGCCAATCTTTCTAGCAAAGATTCTTTATCCTTCTGCAACTCCTTACATTCATCATTGGCCTGTTTTGCCTGAGACTTAACACTTTCCAGGTACTCCTGTAATCCAATGATAATACTTTCTAAATCCCTTTTCAGTGCTTCATTTGTTGCTATTTGACCTGCAGAAATGCAGAAAGCAAATTTGAGACACTTAAGAAACCACACTTATTTACAAAACAAACAAAACCCCCTTTATTCCTCTTATGAAGTTATTATTACATATTGCAGTAGGCAAGTAACTGGAACTCAGCCACAAAATGCCTGTATTTTAAACTGCAAACTGCCTTCCCCAAACATGTATAAATGAACATATTAAAAAGTAAACATTCCCATAAAGTCTCCTTTTAGATCAGTTAAGAATAGTCTTTCAGCTCTTTCCTACACATTCTGTATTTCATTTAAACAAAGATAAAACAGAATCCTCAGTTCAACCCTTATGTTATCCTAACTACCAGAAATACTGCCAGCCAAAAAGAAAAACCAACCATCAGTCAGCTGCTGCTCCAAATCCTTGATTTCCTCAGTTTCTTTTGCAATCCGAGAGAGCATTTCATCCAGGCGACTCTCAAGCTGTTGATAATGTTTGTTCATTACGTCAAACTGCTGTTCTTTACTTGCTTTTTGAGCTTTCAGGTGAGCCTGGAAATTAACAGTTGGAAAGGTAAAGCAGGACAACACCAATACAGATTTAAAGTGTTAAATCAGTATTTAATCTCAGTTTCTGCAATGTCTTATTACTAGTAGTAAAAATCACAAGTGCAGCTTATGTTGTGGTGTTTGGGGTTGGGTTTTTTGGTTTTGTTGTTCCTGCCCCACACAGAATCCCAGATAGGCAATCTCTGAATAACAGCATTGTTACCAGACTCTCCCTTGCCCAGGCATGAAGAATAAAGCCTGCATTTACAAACTATTACTCATGGCTACTGTCTTTCTTCCTGCCTTTACTTTTTGTTATAACCGTTTCCTCTTTCAGTCAAGAACAAACATGATTTCCTCCAGAAGCTTTAATCCTGTCATCCTGCATTGCCTTCACAGCTGATGATGCTTCAGAACATGTCAGGTCACCACCCGAAGGAAAATACTCTGAACCAGCAAGTCAGGCCAAGTTTACCACTAAGATTTACTTAAAGCCGGGGGGGGGGGTGGGGGGGGTGTTCTGTTTTGTTTTGGTCTTTTGTTTTGGTCTTGTTTTGCGGGTGTATGTTTGTTGTGTGTTAATATTTCTCGGTAATACACCATAGCCACAGCTCACACAGGCTTTAGTCAGGACTTTGCACATTTAGTATGAATTCAGGTGATTGTTTTAGCTGTATACAAAAGCTGGTTATGCACACAACACAGTGAATGCTGTTTGTCACTGCTATGAAATCACTCACAAACGACTCAAATGCAAGGGAATTTGGACAATACCGAATTAAGCTGTCATGACTGTCCTGCGTTCAAACCACGACAATGACAATCAGCACCTTTTTCTTACACCTCTAAAAATAAATTGAGCTAGCAGTAGAAACGTTAAATACAAGTTGTCAGAATAAAATCACTTATAAACTTGCTTCTCAGAGAGAAGTAATGGCTAAAACATCACTTTCGGCACTTTGAGTGTATTAAACCGGAAGTTCTTTCAAACATTCACATCGGTACAATTCAACTTGCCGCCCCTTTAAAGACAAACTACCGTTCCGCTTTCAAAAGTGAAATTCCACAAGGAAAACCCAAGCAGAGCGCTGCTGCTGAGTCATTTTGCTGCAGCTGCCGCATGCCACAAGAGCGCCGGTTAGAAAACCCCAATCACTTACAATTTTGCCTTTGTCTTTTCTTCTTTCGAGACCATTTGCAAAACGCCCCACCCCTGATCTCGAAGTCATTTGAATGGAGAAGCGGTATCTTCAGCGCGGAACGCGATTAACCGGGGTCTCCCATGCGCTCCGAAGGCTCCCGCGGCAGCCCGCCCGTGGCGAGGTTCCCCGCGGGTGCGGAGGGGCCGCGGCTCCGCTCCCCGCTCCGCGGGCGGTTGGCCCCGGTCAGCGCTTCCTGTGTTGTGATTTGAAGCGAGGGGCGGCCTGCGGGAAGGGCCGGGCCGGTTCCTGCGGGATCCGTCCCGCAGCCTCCAGAATGAGCAGCCCGGGGAAAGAGCATTAAATATGTATGGATGCATTTTGTAAAGTGTTTGCTCTGCTGAAAACGGCATCAAAATTCGTCCTTTGCATACTTCAATGCATCAAGATGGCCTGAAAAGCTGTCATTTAAAAAAACCCAGCTTTTTAAAGCACTATTCAAAAAGTAATCCCATTTCATCCAATTTAGTTTCTCTAAGTGTCTGCTGTACCCAAACACAGTTAAATCTGAAGTCTTGCTTCCCTGCAGATCCAAAACATGAGATTATCAAAGTAAGAGTTCTTGGTGCATCACCCAGCTTTGCCCCAAACCTGTAACATGTTCCCTGAGCCCTTGCTGAGTTGATCAGTACTGACAGGACTGTGACAGCATCAAAAAGGCAATATAAGGCTTTCCAGAATTAGAACTATTTATTGAAAATTGATTCTACTTTCAGGATGCTGGACTATAGTGTAAAGCCAAAACCTGCTGCTGCCTTCAGCTGTCTGCATCTCACTGGCTGAAATATTAGTATCAGCTCTCCCCGCTTCGGTCAGGTCAGCTGCATCAGCTACTCCAGATGTTTTTTCTAGGCTGAGCTCCTGCAAACAGACTTGTGGGGCACTGCAAGAGCTCTCTGACAAAGCAGGACGTCAGCTATAACCCTGCAGCAGTTAAACTGAACTTTACAAATATTTAAGGCCAGATTCTATAAAAAGATGCATTAAGGATTTCTTACACAGAAACTGGCTCCACAGATTCACAGAAATAAAGATCTAGTTCTTAATGTGCTGGAAGCAACTGCACTTAAAATGAGCTGCCCAAGTGTTTCACTGTTTTTTTTTTGTTTGGTTTTTATTTGTTTTCTTTTTAAATGGGAGTTGTTGTTTTTCAGACAATAACAGCTAAGTTGGTATATTGCAAAATAATATATAATTCATTAAATAAACACAACAAGTGAATGTTAATCTGTTAAAGCAGTCTTTACCACCTTTCTCGGTACATGAATATATGCAGTACATAAAAAAATAAGATACCTGTTTTACTTACATGTCTTGGATCTTCAGAATTTAGAGAAGCAAGAGAACTCTGTAAGTCTTCGAGCTCTTTCTCTTTTTTCCCTATTTCTCTCTTTTGTTTCTCCAATTGCTTTTCCAGTTCTAAAGCTTCCTTGCGTAGCTGATACAGGATTCGTATCTTTTCACTCAGTTGCTGTTCAAGACTTTCCTTGTTGGCCTGTAATATCTGGAGGTAGCATGAGGAGGTTGGATAACAGAGTTTAATTGGATATATACAGCTGATCAGGAACATTTTTAAGAGTTAAATCAGACTGATGGTTTAGCCCAACTGGTTGCCTAAAAATGATCTATTCATTGTTTTGAATCTTCTGTAGAATCGTAGGATGGAGCTTTAAAGCTCATGCAGTTCCAACCCCCTGCCACAGGCAGGGACACCTTCCGCTAGGGCAGGTTGCTCCAAGCCTCATCCAGCCTGGCCCTGAACACTGCCATGGGGCAGCCACAGCTTCTTTAGATGCAGTTAACTGCACTACAACTCTGACAGCTTATTAAAAGCAAGCTATCAAAAACCCTTAAGATTTTCCTGATGCATGACAAATGGATTTACATATATATAATGGCCCTTATAAAAAAGAATGGGAGAAAACAAGTTCTGTTTTCTCCATCAATAATGTTTTCCCTTGCTATTCACGTAGCAGTTTCTTTACATACCTTTTTCTGAGCCAGAGCACCCTCTAATTGTTGCAGCTCCTCTGTTACTTTCAAAACTTGTTGCTCTGCATTTCCTATTGCACTTTGCAGTTCTTCTAATCTTCTTTGTGCTGCAGACAAAAATTAAACCAAAACCCACAACCCCCAAAATACATTACAATATTCTGTATAGTATTGATAGATGTTCTTTGTTAAAACATTAATCAGATGTTTAGAAATTACAGCACTTGAGGCCTTTGACGCCTTATTGCTGTTCTGTCAAACATGTCAAGCATTTAATCAGTGGAATAAGATACACTGAATAACATATTTCAGTTAAGATTTTACCTGAATCGATCTTTTTTTCTTTACCCTCTAGTAGTTCATCTAGAGTTTGAAGCTGGGGTTTCCTACAGAAGTCCTCTTCATCTGGCTGTATTTTTCCGGTCTCCAGCTGCTGAGCTTTGTGAGCAATGTAGCCTTCTCTTATAAACATATTCCTTTTATACCTGGCCTTACCAATGTATGGGCTTTCACCAGGTACATTATCAAGTTCAACATCCTGCAATGTATGAAGCAGTACATCTTTTATCTCACAGGTATGGCTGCAGTCAACTTGCAATATCATTTAAGTCTCTTAATCATTGAAAGGAAAACAAATTTTAGATTAGAATAATTAGAAGAAAACAGACTGCAACTGACTTGTTTGGCCTTTAATATTCTTGTCATTTTATAATAGAATTAAAAACACACAACCCCAGTTGGTGTATGACCAGATTGCTGCACATGAGTAATGCAAATGGACATTTAACTGGAGGAACTTTTCCTTAATATTTTGGACTTAACAGTAAGATAGATTATGCTTAATCCATTACATTGTTGCACTTAAACTTTATTCAAACAGAACTTTAAAAACTCATTCATAGTTAATGATTACTGATCTTTACATTCCTTGTGCAGACTCCCAAGATCTCTACATTTTTTTGCACGTATGACAGAGATTAGCTCTAGTAGGAGAAAAAGCCAACAGAGAAAGGACAGGCAATCTAATACCATCCAACTCAAAAACATTCTGGCTTGTGGAGTTTCTCCAAGTGAAAGGGTCTCCGCAATTAAGTCAGAAGAGAGGACTATCATTTGTTTGGTTAATAATAAGAATGAAATGATTGTTCACTGACTCTGTTTGGCTAAAACACATGCATATGTATACCAATATTCAATACACTGAATGTGACTCAGATTCAGTTTAGTTCAAATCTTATAACATACACTTTTAAAATTATTTTATTTCATAACTCTTAATAAAGCAGCCTGGTTTATTAAGTTTTATTAAGAAAACTATTAAGTTTTCTGTTTTTCCAGCTGAAAATCAAGAGAAACAGCCATGAAAATATCCTTCATTTTTAAATTGTTACCTCTGGTGGAAAATAATTTAACGGCTCAAATTTTGCATCAATCTTATAAAACGCCAGCTCCTGCTCCAGCTCATACTGCTTCTGGCAAGCTCGGGTGAGCTCCACTGTCTTCTGCTTTAACTATAAACCAGCAGACAAGGTAAGCTGCATTTAAGTGTCATCATCACATACATTCAATTCAGTAGAGAACAGCAAAAACATGAACTTTGAATCAAAGCTCGCATCAAAAAAAGGTTAAAATGATGTACTTTGGATCAAGAATATCACAAGGTGCAACTTTATTACAAATCACAATTTGATGACTAAGAACCCCACAATTAACATAACACAAGTGATCACATGAAAGGCCTTTTAAGTTTACATGCATCAAAGGTTTGAAGACAAATTTGTCATTAACTTAGGATAAAAAAACAATTTGGGTACAATCCCTTAGCAAAATCTATGACAAATAATTAATGTATTTACTGCTAATAACGAGCAGCAAGAACTATTAACACTCTTTAAGTGTACAGAGGCTTTGCTGCTTAGTTTTTGAGTTTCTTTTTTAAATAAAAAGTCCATCATGTGATTTCTTTTTAAATTAAATTTTCACTCTGAATACCTGAGGAAGAACATGCAGCAAAACTCCAACAGACAGGGGAAAGCAGGACTAATGGAGGATAAGAAATAGAACAGAATGGAATAAAGAAAAGGATTAAAGAAAAATTTTAAAAGACAATATATACCGTGCAGAAATGATCTGTGCATCCAAAAACCACAGTGAATATGAAGTCTCATTGGAACACTTAATGCAAATGTTCCTACTTCAGTAAACATGCAAATAAATCCTAGAAGTAACAACCATGCAACCCAGGAGCACAGTGGGGCTACCTTAGTGAGGAATAAAGGCTCTGTGGAAAGGGAACTGTGACAAACCAATACACCAGCTAAAGGAAGAAAGAAGTAGGCAAAGTTTGTCATTCAAAAGGATAAGAGGGGTTAAGCTGTGAAATATTTGCTGCTAAGTCTAACTATACTGAAAACTATGTTATTGAAATAGGCTTTTGGTTAGCTTGAGTATTCACAGAAGAAAGAGCTATGGAAGTGTAAGTTACAGAGATTCTGAAGGACTAAATTTTTGAGGACAAGAGAAAAGCCATATATTAAATTCCCATCAGATTATTCACAACTGAACACTCTCAATGCAAAAGGGCTTCTCTTGCATTTTATAGCTACCAATGAAAGACACTTCTCGGACACAAGTTTTTAGGATGATGTGAATAAAGGACAAGTAATCTAATGGACATTACTCAACATAATAATCAAGGGGTATTACTGACATACAACGGGTTTGCACACCTTGTTTTGGCTCTTAATTTTAAACACAAATCTCCAGTCATTTGAATTCTCACATTGAGGACTGGGTTTCTGACAACAAAACTGTTCCAAATATTTAGTTAGTACAAGTCATTATCTTACCAATTCATTTTTGGTGCCCAGGTCCCTTTGTAGGTCTTCATAGCTTTGTTTCTGTTGCAAAGTCTTTTCTTTTAATGATTTGTTGACTTCATCTTGGTGGTGGAGCTGCTCAAGAATTTTGGACTGGTTATGTTTAAGGGTCTCTATCTCCTTCACTGCGTTTTCCAACTCTCCTTCTAATTGTTCTATCTCTTCTGAAAAAAATGTAAATAATAGAAACATTTAAACAGAAAATCTTTTCCTTCTAAACTTAAATTTTGTGTCATTCACTTAAGTTCTAACATATTACCTAAATTAAACCTCTCTAGGGCTTCCTGCCTGTCACGATTTGTCACTGGCTGTCCATCCAAGTTTTCCAGTGCTCGCAAATGGAATATGGTGTACAAGCAGTAGTGAGGCAGACTTACAACTGGGTTATCAGCAAGAAATAGAGAGGTGAGATCTTGCAGAGGCTTTAGTTTAGCTATATCATGGAGCTAAATCAAAGACAAATGGAACAATGATTAGACATCCTGCCAAGAACAATTAAACCCCCATTAGTGAATTTCTGATGATAGAGTGTTTGATGTTAGGTCCATGCCAAAGATTACACTTCATGCTAAAGCATAATCTCTGAAAACCTACCAAAATACATAGCACCACAAGTAAGGTAACTTCCTCACGTAAAATACCACTAGAAAGAGGGCAAATTTCCTCAAGCCTAATCTTGGAAATTGTAAGCTAACAAGGCCTCTGGATATATGTAACCTTCCACTCCCCCAGACTTATTCACAAGAAAAGGGTTATTTTATCATGAGAGGTACTCAAACAAAGCTGGTTCATCTTTCCTCCTCCTCAGCAGCATGATTCCTTCAGGAATTGTATTAAGTGGCTTCCCTTCATAGACATCCTTTTGTAGCTACAAACTCAGAAGTTAACCTAGATGACAGAACTAAATCTAGTCATGTCCTAAATACAGAATATAAGCAAATAGATTATTTCCAGGTCTCCATATAATTAATTTACCACAAGGGACACCACCAATAATACAGAAAAGCCTTCAAATTTTCCCCAAGTTTTCAAACATTTTCCTGAGCAATGTTATACAGGTTTATGCCTTGAATATCTGGCACAAAAGGAGTGTTTCTGATAAGCAATTTTGCTAGGCTCACAACAGCTGTATTTCACTATAGACTATGGAAAGACACTCAGCAATTATATACCAGTTCACTTCATGAAACACATATGAACAATTATTGTTCCTAACTACGAGCACTTACTGATGACACTTTATTCTGTTTCAAATTGAGGATACGCAGGGACCTCAGTTTCTTCCCTACCCACACGGGAATATGCTCAATCTCATTCCCTGCAAGGTTCAGCTTTTGTAGATTCTGCATATGTTCTATACCTTCAATTTTTCTGAAAATTAAGAAGAAAAACATAACATTTTCATGAACCATAGCAAATTTACAATGTAACTGAGGCACTATGGATAAACGACAACAAAATCTGACTCAATTATCATCCAAGAGATCAGCAAAAGCAGTTGTTTTCTGCCATGGACTCATAATTCAAATTAAATTACACCATCTTACTTCCCAGACAAGAAAAATAAGTACTTTACAGCAAGACTTTAATTTTCACTCATCTTCATGTCAATATTGAAATTATATTAATATGTGGTAATTCTGTTTTAATACGCAAAATGTGCTTTTGGAACCAAAAAAAAAAAAGATGGTTTGGTGGGTTTTTTTCCACACGAAGGATCAACTGTAAACTGTCAGTGTGCAGAACTACATTTTTTAGTGTTATTAAGCATACAAATATTACAACAAATATGTAAGTATATATATAATATATGTAACTAAAGTCTGAAAACTTATAGCAGCAGCTAAGAGCTACTCTGTTTTTTTCAGTTCCTGTTGAGAGAGGAAGTTGTGCGAATGCAATGTGTAGAAATGCTAGCATCTTGCTTACTTCCTATTGTTAACCTCTCTACTGAAATTGCAGCTTCTCTACTGCAGTCTGACGTAAAGATCATAATTCACTAACAAAAAAAGGAAACCAAAATTTTTGTTACCATCTGAACCATTACCCTTCAACATTTTTATACCAGAAAGACAAGATAGCAGACTCTCAAACCAGTGAGGATAAAAAAGGCAAATGAGTGAGATCATGGCCTGCCTCATCAAGCCCATTCAGTTTCCTCTTCTAAAAGAAAACTTCTTGTATTGCCTGTATTAGCATGCAGTAAAAGCTGAGTTAAATTTTTAATGCATTTAATTGGGTTATTGCACAGTCTTTATTATGGTAGCTGGAAACTTGTATTTCTGGCTTGGTTTCCTAGGATAACAAGTTTGACTGCAGCAATGTACTCTAACATCACTTCCCAGAACTACTTATCCTTCTAAATATCTAAGAGCTTCTGCTTTTTAAGACAATGTCACCAAAGCCTGTTACTCTTGACATACAACTGGTGGGAAGTTCACCTTAACTGTTCCCCCCGTGAAAGAACCCACTTGATCAGTAAGTTTTATTTATACGGCTTATCAAAACTATGAGTGTTTCTGCTTACCTGATTTTGTTCCAAGACAAATTGAGTTCACGCAACTTCATCAGTTTATCCAACTTCTCAATCTTTTCTATTTGGTTGTTACTAAGGTTTAGTGTCTCCAGTCTAGAGCACTTTTCCAAATTTTCTATGTACTAAAGAACAGAAAATTAATCTCTTAGCATTAAAGCTTTCTTTTCTTTTCTTCTTTCTTTTTTTTTTTTTTGGTAAGAAAAAGGCAGATTTCTATTTTTTAACAACCACCTATTCATTAAAAAATACAGAGTATTTTAACAGTTTATTAATCGTAGTTTTACTGTTGCATTCTAAACCCCTGCTTTAGGTAGTCATATAACATTTTTTCAATAGAAGCCACTTTAGACCTAGGCTAACATAACTAAAATACGGCTGTTTACATGCACTTAAAAATAGACCTTTGCTAAAAAATAAACCAAAATGAATTTTTAACTTTGTTTAATTAGCAGTTAATTTTCAATAGCTTACCTTAAATCTCTTGTCCCCATCCTTTGGGGAAGAAAGATTCAGTGAGCTTATATAGGCCAAATTTTCCTGTTTTGACAGACTTTTTATGAGGGGTTCTGTAATGTACTTAACCCCTGGACTAGGACCATTTTTGGCTGAAAATAAACAGAGAAACTACCTTTAGTAGTGAAAAAATTGGTGTCTTAATATTAGTCTTTTACTTCAGTCTGGATCCTGGGAAAACATTTAATTTATTCCCTCCCTCCCCCAGGGGATGAGAAGAAAGAGCACACCAGAAACATTCACAGGAAATGACACGTCAAGAGTAAGCTCGCCTAGCCCTTTGAAAAAGGCAGTGAGCATCTCTCTTCCAGTCCTCCCCCGGCACAGAATGTAAAGGGTAAAAGTCTCATTATTCTACACTGCTTTCACTGTGTATTTCCACATTTGAATACCAAAAGATAAAGGCAAAATTAACAGGGTTCTTTCCAAAATACCATATATCTTAATCAGACATTTCATAGAACATTCGCTTTTTATGCTTTTAGTATGTACTCTACAAGCAGTTATTTATAATATACCTTTATGAAACTTACAGTTAAAAGCAGCATCTACATTTTCTTCTGTAATACCAAGTTGTTGGTGCCCCTGCTCCATGCTTTTGCAAGCAGATGGAGATGCCTGTTGGATGAGAGGAGATGGTGATCTGGTACTAGGACTGACAGGAGACATTGGACTAGGTGTCCGAGAAGCTGATGTCTGTGGTTTTCTACCAAATGCTTTTCTTTCTGAGCCTTTCTTCATTGCCAAAAATACAGAATATCATATGATCAACATCTGGAAGAACAGAAAAAAACTATCAGTCTGGATGTCTAAATCTTAATGGTTTACATGCCAACAAAGGTGCTACATAAGTATGCTTTTTAAGGATATTAGGTGCTTCTTGTCTCGGTGTCTTAACACAATTTATCACTTCAGATAATACAGTCTGGGACACCACAGAGGTGGTATTTGAGAAAAGTTGTCTTTTTAGCATAAGGAAGTATTTCTAGCACTGATTTGGTGCCAACACCACCCCCCTGATCTAAGCCAATTCTCTAGTGGGTGGCAGCTTCCAGTTTCCACAGTCAAATACACGCTCAGATTGGTGTTTTTTTACTTACACCACTGTACAGCGCAACACCTGGAACTGCCTGAACACAGTAACTGTTCTGCAATTTGTGGACTACACAAAGCCTGTCAGGTTCAGAGATGCTCTCAGCTCACACTAATGCGGTTGACAGAGGACAGAAAGAGCTGACTAGGGCACCAATTGTTTTTACCACATCTAGAAGTTATCCATCACAACTAGAAGAGCAAGAACAAGAGAAGAAACGCAACAGAGGTGAAATAAAATCCTAAAATCAGACTAGCACTGGCCTTCCTTCAGTGTTCCCCTTCCTGCAAACAATTTATTCCGCGACTGCCTGGCAAATTCCAGTGAATGTTAACAGAAACTTCCCCCCCCCCGTGATGAACATATTTCCCTCAGGGCAAGCATAGGAACAGCCATGTACTTGTCACGCATCAAAGCCCTTGTGGTAACCATCTTCAAGGGACAGATTTTTACTCAACCTAGACCCAGTAAACAAAACACTCATTTTAAGACATTCTTTAGGCTAGAAATGTATAGGGGTTTTATTGTTATTTATGAGCTATACGAATGATTATATTTTGTATTGAGATTTTCTTTGTTAAAATTATTTTTTTTCCTGAATCTTCAGAAAGAAAGAACAAATGAGCCACTCTCTTCAACCCAATGCTTGGAGGTACAACTCAATTCAGGGACAGGCAAGTGAGACTGGACACGGTAAGAGAGGGAGACAGATGATGGTGAGCTAGTAACAAGCTACTTTAGGAAGGTTCTTCATGTTTTAAGGACAACAGACATTTTAGCGCGGTTTCTCGATAATAGATGGTGGCTTCGCAATGAAAACGACGCCAGCACCTTCACGTTAGAGCAAGCGGGGAAGGGGAAGCGCTGAGGACCTGGCCAAGGATGTGTGCCCTGAGTGTCTCGGTGCCCCGCCGAGAGCAGTCGGGCTCTCGGTGCCTCCCCGCTCGCGGTTAACAGCCGCTCCCTCCGCCGGTGCCTCAGCCGAGCCCCCGGCCCTTCCCCGCGCTCCCGCCGCGGCCCGCACCTGACAGGACGGCGACCCCACCAGCTCGGTGCTGCCGGCCGAACCCGGCCGGAGCTCCCCTCCGAGGGGCCGAGCTGCCGGCTTCAGCGCCCGCGGTGAGGCGAGCGGCTGAGGGGGATACCGGTTCTCGCTGAGGGCGGTTCCCTTCAGGCCTCCGCTTTGATTACCTGCGTTGACATGGTAACGCCGTCCCGCCGCTTCCCGCTCGGGGCGGCAGCAGCGGCGGGCAGGGCAGCCTCCGGGCACCGCCGGGTGAAAACAGCGGCTCTCGACGCGGCTCTCTTCCGCCTCCCTTCCGATGCCGAGCGATCGCTATCTCCACCGTTCGCCAGAGCCGGGGTGCTGCAGCTCCTTTAAGAGCCCGCCGTGAGGAAACGAACCGACGCCATTTTGTCTGGCTGTTGGCTGGCGACAGGGGACCGCACCGAGGCGGGGCGAAGCTAAGCCCCTCCCACAGCCGCTTTCCCGCCAATGGCGGCTGATGCGGCGCGTGCGCTTTACCTCAGCGCTGAGGGTCTGCGGTGACCATTGCCCCTCTGCCTGAGGGTGGACTTTAAGGTGTTTGTAGTAATTAAAGCCCTAATCGTGTATAAATAGCAAAATCTGCTCTGGTGGTAGTTATTTTTTTGTGTTTGTGCTTTATTTGTATGTATGTGTCTTATATCAGCTTAAGGTTGTATGCAGGTTGGTTTTACTGAGGAACGCTGGGTGTAGCATTAGAAATGCATACTATGTTTGACTGTGGTAATGCAGTAGGGTTAAATTGCAGCCATTTCCACAGAGATCCTTAAATATATCTCTTCTAATAGTTTTGGGCTGTGTTAGTTTGGAATCTATGCGACTAGCTGAAATGTAGGCTTGAAATTCAGTATCCTGTGTCTAAAAAGTAGGGAAGGAGCATAATTAAAAATGCTATTTCAGAGTATTTTTAGACTTTTTAAGTGTTTTCTGATGTTCCTGTTCATTGCTCATTATTGCTCACATGCCACCCGTGTAAACTTGCTGTTTGAATTCTCATTGGTATTTAGGAATAGTTACTTGCAGTATTTTTAATCATCTAAAGCACCATACATCTTATAGGAGTTTATTCTGTCTATTGTTACTTCCTTTCTAGTTTATTCTGTCTATTGAGAAGCCCAAATTGGCCTTTCTGGAATGAATATTGATCTGAAATAGTTTTGTAAATGGCCTTCCCGTAACGGTTGGCTGCAGTATTTGTTTAAGCCTTGCACAACTTTAGTTTAACTTTACCTGAGTGTGCCTGTTGAGGGCCTATGGTTAGATATCAGCCATGCAAAGGTTTTGTTACCAATGGGTTCTTTTGCAAATGTTGTTGAAATTAGTACATGTAGGTGTATTGTGGCCTCATGTTTTCATATTGGGGTTGATCTCTTTACTTACGGAAGTCCTCAGGAAGCTGGAGTAACGAGGATTACAAGTGGCTAAAAGAAATTGGCAAGTAAAAACTTGAATCTTGTGGTCTAAATTTAACAGCACGTCGTGTTTGATACAATTAAAATGCCCTTTTTTTCCTTCAGATGCAAACTTTAAGTCACTTTGTTTTAAATAAAATTGTTTCCTAAAGGACTAACAAAATCTAATTTTTTGTTTGTTGCGTTTTGGTTTTTTTTTTATACTTCTGAAAATTATTTCTTGTAAGTTATGTATCAAACAGAGAGAGATAGGGTTGACACAGGATTGCTCTGAACAGATTCAGAAGTTGAAATCCTAGGTTTAGCTGTTCTGGCTTGGCAGAAGGCGATGACATTCAGTAAACCATGATCTGCAATTAATTATTAACTGTGAGTGAAACACATTGGTGGCATTTCTGTTGATCCAGAGCAGAAGCCAAACACAGTTCAGTCCAGAATCACTAGCGTCTATGGTTTGCTGCCATAGACACTATGATGGTCTTAATATATTTTTTTGTTTTGCTGTTTTCTGGAACAACTTTAAGCCAAGAGAAAACGTAAGTAAAGCAAATACAGAACTTACTAGGAAATGTTACTTGGTTGTTGTCTGCTATTTTAGGTAAATAGAGAATTTTAAGTACAGCCAGTACAAAAGGCACTTTCCAAATTGATGCATTTTCACAAGCAAAATTTTCACTAGTGTGCATGGTAGAAAAAGGGCTGATGCTTCTGGAATTACTGTATTTGCTGCCAAAGAAAGAGGTAGAGTCATTACCTGCTACAAGGTAAACATGCAAAAAACTTAAGCAATAAAGCTGGTGCTCTTTAGCTTTTCTGTAGTGCCTGAAGGCACTTTGCTACAGGTTTGATGAAAGCTCTTACCTAAATGTGTAATTTACAATTGAACTTGGCAATACTTTTTTGATTCTTACCTGCTAACAGTGGTATATAGACAGCAGCCAACCCAAGTGCTTTTGGCATTTCAGAAGAAGATGCACTTCATATTATTTTAGATGCATTATGTGTTAAGGTACTAAAACCTGGCTTGTACTTTTGTGGAATGATGCACACTTCAGTTTATAAAGCACCGAGGAAATTAAAGCAGTCCTGAAAGTATTTAGTCACATTTATCTTTACTGTAAGTTCCCCATTCATTTCAGTAAGAACTTTACTAATGGGAAAGCTATACAAGTGTACTGTTTGGAAGATTAGTGCTTCAGGGTTTAATTTGGCAAAAGGAGTAATTATTTCCATGAAAATAGCTTTTAGCAGACATGCTTTTGTGCGTTTGCAGAATCAAATCCATAAATATTATTCTAGCTAAGCTGTTATTTATTAATGTTACATTGCAGTTTTCATAACAATTATTTTGGCTGGGGCTCTGCTGTTTTTAAGTAATGTCTCATAATAACTTAACCTGATTGCTTTACCAATGTGTACATAAGTGAATTACAAACAGAAGTAAGAAATCCATTACTCTTTTTTAATTGGTTTCTATTCCATATGCAGGTATGTCCTTACAGCACCAAAGATCTTCCGAGCTGGGGCATCTGAGAAAGTTGTAGTTCAAGCTTTTGGTTATGAAAAAGAATTTCCGGTCAATATTGCCATAAAAAGCTTTCCAGATAAACTTGCTGTTTATTCTTCTGGCCATGTTTCTTTAACTCCAGCCAACAAATTCCAAGCTGCTGTAACTTTAACAGTAAGGAATTCAGACTTTTCTTGCAGTGTTTTTATTTTCACAGTTATAAGTGATTCTAGTAAGTTTTCAGTTGTTTAATTTGCAAAGGAAAGCCCTGATATCTCAGTTTGCCATATGTACATAATTTCATTTTAGTTTGTCTGAAATTGAAATTTATATTGGATAGAACTAGTGTAAAGGAATGTAACCAAAGTTAAACATATAATCAAACTATTTTAGAACTGTTATCATAGTTACATAAAAGTTAAAAGGGTGAGAATGGAGAAGTGTTGAATGTTTACAAGATATGTCAACTGAATGTTCAGAGTAAGCCACAGTGGTGACTAAACCCAAGTTCAAAACTTGACTGTCAGTAAAAAGCTCCAAAGGGGCCCAGATTTTAACGTAACATTTGTTTGAAGCCAAGAGTGCAGAAAGCTTGAAAGCTGACGATCAAGAAGGTTTTACTTGGGGTGATGGCTCCCAGGAGGTGCTTCTCACCCAGTTTTCAGCCAAAATAGGTATTTCACCAAACTGCCAACCGTAACTGTATTGTGGCTGAGATGCATCGTGTGTGCACATCTGGTAATTTATATTCTCATAACTTCGTAACTGGGCTCTGCACTTTGTTGTTTTAGTTCTGGACATAAATAAAATGGTAAATTTCAAAATACTTGTTTGTACTTCAGATCATCATCTGTGATATAACCAAGAATAAACCCCTGTGAATGTTGATAATTTTATTCAATGATAACAAAGAGCAAAATAGTAACTGCTATTCAGATAACTCTTCTCAACAAGAAATTCTACAGGAAAAAATACTTGAAAAATATGTAAATATTCTTTTAAAATCTTTATTTCATCTCCCCCAGCTTCAACCAACAGATTTGCCAAGGACAGAGAATTCGGTCAATTATATGTATTTGGAAGCTGTTTCTCCACATTTTACAAGATCAAAAAAAATTCCTGTTTCCTATGAGAATGGATTTCTTTTTATTCATACAGACAAACCAGTTTATACTCCTGATCAGTCAGGTAAATAATGCTTATTTCTCTTGGCTGTTACTTCATTTCTTAAAGTCTGTTGACTTTGCCAAGGAATTAGGATTTAAATGTTCTGTAGGTTCTTGGTTATGTTGTGTTGCCATCAGCTGCTATTTAATTTTTTAATCAGCAGAGTAATATTTTAAACCATTTGATCATACTGTAGAAATGGCCCAGTTCTCCCAGTATCCTCTCAGCCCTTACTCTCTGCACCATAAATGACTAACCAATGGCACAAAGTCTGAAAGATTTTCCTGGGAATATGTTAAAAATATTTATAGAAAAATAATGACAGAATCATTTGTTTCATGGAGATTGAGCTCTTTTCTTACCAAAGTGATGTGCTAAGATTGTGATGGTAAAAAATTATATTGCACTGCAGTGATTAAATGTGAAAGAGGAGTGGTGCAGGGTCTCTTCTTGCTAGCATGAACAGAAACTGTTTGGACACCATATTAACAAAATGTAAGAGCATTCTATAAATATTATAAACTTAATTAGTATGGGTGAAAGATTGAGGTTTGAGGTTTTTGTTTCTTTTTTTCATCACTGTAATAGTATGACTTTGAGATTTATTGTAATAATTCTTACAGTGAAAGTCAGGGTTTACTCTCTGAATGAAGAACTGCAGCCAGCTCGGCGAGAAACTGTCCTAACTTTTGTGGTAAGTTGTAACTGAATTTAATATCAATATTCTGAAGATGTAGTTAGATGGCAAACCAGTATTGCAATATAACTATTAGGTGGTTTTGCAGGTAGCCAGTTTTATTTTAAAAGAGTTAAAACTTGACTTTGCACAGTTGGATAGAAGTTTTCAAGTCCCAGATCTGAGGTTGTTACAGAATGGAAAAAAAAAAAAAGAATTTTCTGGGGAAAAGATTTTTGAGGGAATTCTAGTAATATATGGTTTTCATACTGTGCTTTATTTCATTTAAGATATAAAATAATCAGTATACTGTATTTTTTTAGCCTTTAACAATAGGCTTGTTATTACATTAACTTTTTAGCAATTTTAAGCATTTTTTTAGTAACAGCTTTTAATTGTTGGAACCACAGTAAAATGTTTTACCAGAATTTCAGTCTGAGTTCTTCCTAAAAACATTTGTGTTTTCATGCTGTGAAGTGGGCAAAACTCTTAGAAAAATTACAACCTTTTCAGGCTCTCCCTGAAATCACAGAATGAAGCTTTTCCCCTTTGATAAGAATGGTAATTGCTGATTCTTTCCTGTTACTCTTTAAAGGACCCTGAAGGAGTAAAAGTGGATATTATAGAAGAAGAAGATTTTACTGGAATAGTTTCTTTTCCTGACTTCAAGATTCCTCCTAATCCTAAGTACATTTACTTAATGCTTTTGGAGAATTATTAACAGCCTTTTCTGAAAGACTGACAGCCTCTTTTGCTTGATACAGAGTGTGCATGACGTGAAACTTGGATATTTCTGACATTTCACATAGTGTGTGACCATGTTATAAATAAGGAACCAAATATGACTAAGTATTCTCCTTTCCAGTTGATTTCCAAAGCCAAGTGGGAAGCTTACTCTCAGCTTTTTCAAATACATATATATAACCAAAGAACTGATAATTAGTCATACCCTCTTGCCTTGATTTTGTTATCAGGGAAAAAGACTGCATTTTTCACTTACATTGAGCAAACTTCGCTATGACACAAAACTGGCAGAGATTAAATGGATGTAGTATATGAATTAAGGCAAACAGAATCAGGTTGAATGTTAAGTTAGGGGAGATAAACACATTCAGATATCCTCTGCCCACTGAAGTTCTGTGGGTTTAAGTAAAGCAATTTGAAATGAAGCAAATGCCTCTTGAGTGCTTCTAGAAGCAAAGAATAATCATCCAAATTATGGTACATCAGGTACGTGATACATACTAATCCTGCTCACTACATCGAAACTTACTTGTAGCCACAAGCATGCATTTGTTTGGCCTCAGGAGTGGTAATTGGCAAGTGAAAGAAGCTAGCAAATAGTGTCTCAGTGACCCTGGTTATATTTATAGTCTTCAAAATGTGTCTCTGCTTGTAATCAAAATGTTCTGACGATAGTCCTAAATAATGGCATATTCTTTTCCAATTTCTTTCAATGCTTTAAAGTAAATTTCAAAGAATTATAAAAATAGCAGAGCAGAATTTTCTCAAAGTAGGCACTGAACATATGCAAAAACTTGGTGCAGAATCTTCATATCTAAATAACTATTAACATGAAATATTGTTAAGTAGTAATATTATTTTTGTCTTAGACATTAATTTTAATCTAAAAAAATGTTTATTTTCATTTTGTAGGTATGGAATTTGGAAGATTGAAGCCAAGTATAAGAAGGATTTTGTAACGTCTGCCGTTGCAAAATTTGAAGTTAAGGAATATGGTAAGGTTTGCCCATGTCAAGTGATAGCGTCAGTTCAAGCTAAGCAGTCATACTGGTGTAAGGCTGCCTTAATACAACCTGTCTCTAAAGAGAGATATTCTTTAGTGTGCTGTATCATCTCAATGTATTTGCAGTGATGTAGGATGTAGACCAGGGCAACTGCAGATAACTTAGGCCTTTAGAACTTGGGCTTCATTGTGGATAAGCTCACAGATGTATTTATAATTCAGATCACTTTAAATTGATGTGATTGTTTGATGGCTGTACAAAAATGTCTTTCTGAGTGCTTCTGGCTTTATGTATAAAACCACAGCTAAGTGGCTTTCTTTTCTACCCAATTTTCAGCAATGCCAAGCTTTTCCATCGTCATAGAGCCAGAAAGTAACTTCATTAGTTCTGATAAATTTGAGAACTTCAGGATTCTTGTGAAAGCCAGGTAAGGAAATTGGGCTTTGATTTCTAAACATGTGTGTATGTCTCTTTTACCTGAAGAGTGGTTCAGCTGTGCCCAGAGGTCTTCTCTTTTACTTTGTCAAGAAGTCCTGTCATCACAATCCTTTCTGCTCTGTAAAAGAGCTCAGGGGCCCCTTCTAAAATTCTTAGAGCAATTATTTTTCAACAGACACTTTTAAAGCTAAGCAGACATTTGTTTTCTGTCTCTTGCCTAGAGTATTGCTCTTCTTCAAAAACAAATGCTTTGTTGCAGCCATTAAAGTAAGCTAAAAGCATTTCTGTTGTTTTGTTCTCAGCTATTTTTATAATAAAAAGCTTACAAGTGCTGATGTTTTTCTTCGGTTTGGAATAATTGAAGAAACTGGAAAAAGAATGATGCCTCGTGCCATGCATGTAACTACGGTAAGAAGAAGGAAGTCTGGTTTGCGTAGATTTCATGTGCTTAGTTCAGGACTGATCTAATTCCATCAAAGTTTTCCTATTAAATTTTATGAGAATGGCTCCAAGCTCCTGGTTTACATCAATAGCTATTCTGTGTGAACTTTATGTAATGCTGTTGTTGGGGTCACAGAAATGCACTTCAGAATGAACCTCAGAGACAGCATCTGAGACAGTGTAATTTCAGTCTTGTTTAATTACTCACTTGTGCAAGCTGTGTGGTTGAAATGTCTATGAAATCACTTTTATGCTCTCAGAGTATTTTGTAGGAAAAAATCTGTATTATTTCATAATAAATGAAAGAAATCTAATGGAGCCAAACAGATCAAAATTATATTGATATATTATGGAGACTTCACCACCACTTATCCCTCCATTATTCAGTCTGGCCTTTTTGATTTAGGCATTGAAGAATGACAAAACACATTATCGTTCCTCACGTAGTGAAGCTTTCTCTGTGTTACTCCAACCTCTTGTTGGGTCTGCATGCAGACTTTGCAATACGTGCCAAATGGTTGATTAATTATCAATCATTTTAGGGAATAAAGAATTCTTCTTCATTAAAACATCTCCACCTTTGATTTTCTCTGAAAATAGTCAATGAACAGAAACATGTTGAAGTTAGGATTTGTATATTCTGTATCTATGTCATTTCAAAATTACTGACTATAAATCAATGAATTATTTAATTTCCAGATTGAAAATGGCATTGCTGAGATCAATTTTAACTGTAAGAAAGCAGTGAGTTTTATAGGGATTCACAGTCTAGAAGAATTGGATGGGTCATATTTATATATTGTGGCATCAGTGTTGGAGTCTGCAGGTAAGCTGCTTTATAACTGATTTTTTTTCTTGGTAACATCTCTACAAATGTAAACAGAGCTAGAAAAGAAAATGATATGGATAACTTTCCCAGGGTCAGACTTTCCTTAGTGTTCAGAATTCCTTCTTCCAAAACCCAGAAAGAACAGCCCATCTGTCACTGTAACAATGTTAGGGATTAAATGGTACTGTTTTTCTGCTGTTAGTTTCATTGCAATGTGAGGGGCTCACTCTTTAGAGGAAAGGACTTCACTGTAATGGACAGGTTGTGCTGACCTTTGAAGGCAAGTGGGGAAAACAGAGGCTGTGGTTACTGAAAAGGGCATAATATTTTGTTAGGTGGCCTCAGCGGTGAAGCAGAATTTTCTGGAGTCAGATTTGCTGTGTCTCCTTACAAACTGAGTTTGGTGGCTACTCCTCTCTTTGTGAAGCCTGGACTTCCATTCTTCATTAAGGTTAGTTAACATAAGCAGAATTGTTGCACATTACACCATAAACCCCATAATGCAGAAGCCTTATTCATACTTTTTTGTATGTTTCTGTAGTTCTTAACATTAATTTCCATTAATCTTTTACATCTTTTTAACTTGCTATTGTAGAAGAAGCTTAGCAGCTTGAAAGTTTTCTCCTTGCAAAATGCCACCACTGATATAAGGAATGCTCTGTTTTCTGGTGAACAGGTGCAGGTGAAAGATACAGCAGATAACTCTGTTGGGAAAGTGCCTGTAACTGTCACTGCAAAATCCATTAGTGAGCAAATGGGTGAGACTGAGTTGATACCAGAGGGCTCAGAATCTGGGAGAAGGAGAACAAGCTTGAATGATGGAACTGCTTTGTTTGTTGTCAATATCCCATCTGATAGCAAAGTATTAGAGTTTCAAGTGAGTTAAATCATTAATTCATTTATTTGAGGGTTTAATTCTGTACTTTTGTGAATGTGCAACACAAATGGGGAGATTTTACACTAGCAAGAATTTATAAACTTAGAGACTATTATGAATAATCAGTTATGAAATGCAAGTGCAACATTACTTACCTATTGAAGTATTTATTAAATTATTCTGAAACAGAATACCCTAATTTGTCACATGTCTTTTTCATAATAATTAAGTGATTATTTAATATTTCAATTTAGATTTGTTGTGCAAAATCTCTGAGAGTGCTTCCCTCACTATGTAGGGAGACATATGATTAACCTTTTCTGCTCTATTTATGTGTATATCTGCTTCTAAGCTAACATTTTATGTCTGACTTGATATTTATGGATTATTTTATTAATGCAAATATGAATCTTCAGTTGGTTTTTATTAATTGCTTTAAAAAATGTTGCAGAATGCTTTTAATATTGTAACTATTTGTTAAGTATAATTCTGTACTTAAGCTATTCAGAAGTCAGGACACATGGGGGTTTTTATACTAAAAACATTTCCAGACATCTTATTATTTTTTCAGGTAAAAACTGCAGATGCACATCTTTCAGATGAAAACCAAGCAAGTAAAACCTATGAAGCAAAAGCTTATTCATCATTAAGTCGGAGTTATCTATATATTGACTGGGCTTCCAACCACAAAACGCTAGAAGTAGGGGATGTAATAAATATTAATGTATATCCACATAGTCAATATAGTCATAGAATACAGCACTACAGCTATTTGGTAAGTAACGTATGTTTCCACATAAAATGGTGAATTGTGATTTAATATGTGGTGGTGGATGAAGAACCTCAGCAGTCAGAAGTATCCTCACCATAGAATATATGCAGCTTAGACAACTGCTCCTTCCCTGTACAGTCTGCCAGTCTTAAAGCAGAAAATTAAGTCTCATGTTTAAATTTCCATGAAGTTTCCATTGCTTTGAATTCTCATCTGACATATAGTGGGATTGAGAGTAAGTAGTCCCAACCTCAAGAGCTGATTCGGGAGCTGAAATACAGGGGAAGAGAGAGATGTGCAGAGGCAGTATTTCTTAGGGGATGACGGAGAGTTACCTTCCCTTGAACTAGGCCCACTGGTCCCAGATGCATTTTTATGTGTGTTGTATTATATCTGATTGCAGATTGTTGTTACATGGAAGAACCATTTTAAATATAAAATTGACCTTTTTATTCTCCATATTTTTTCTGTTACAGATCACATCAAAAGGGAAGATAGTAAACTTTGGAACTCAGAAAAGAATTAAGGATTTGGAGTATGAACATTTGACTTTTCAGATAACCCAAGAAATGGTTCCTTCAGCACGTCTTATTGTTTACTACATAGTCATGGGAGAACAAACTGCTGAGTTAGTAGCTGATTCAGTTTGGCTGAATGTGGAACAGAAATGTGGGAATAGTCTTGATGTGAGTAGCAAAATAGGCACTAAAACTTGTGGGTGTGCATTCATTTTATGGTTAGATTTGAACTTGGATTTGCAAAAGTTCTGTAACAGTTCCTTGATTTATTGAAGTGTCTGCCTTCAGATGGATCTGTTTTGGAACAACGTGCTTTTAAATTACAAATATTTGTTTTAAATTTCTAGATCAAGCTGCAGTCAAGCAAAGAGATCCTGAATCCAGCAGAAGTTGTATCGCTTAATATGAAAACACAATTCAATTCCTTTGTTGCTTTGTCATCTGTTGACAAGGCAATATATGGAGTCACAGGAAGAGGAAAGAGAGCAATGGAAAAAGTTAAGTAGTAGCCGAAAAAGAAAAGCTGCTCTTTGTTTCATGCTCATTCTGATAGCTATCATGTTATGCATTCAGAAAGCCTGAAAATAGGTGGAAAAGCAATTCACTCCAGAATAAAAGTTGTTGGTTTAAACAGTGCAAAGTTATAAACAGAATTAATTTACAATATTTTGATTCCTATTAAAAATAAATTGCAGTTTTCAAGACAGATCTGACCTGTCTCATTGGAACCCTGCATACTTGGCCAAAACCACGTTGCAGTGTTAGAGAGCTCCTTGATCAAGGAGGCTTGGAGACTACACTCTCCTAAATTCTTCCTATAATCTCTTCAGGTTATATTTTTAAGGCATACTGTTAGAACGGTAAGGAAAATGCTATTATTGGGGGTTAATGGGTTTTTCAGTGCTTGAATTAGCTCAAATACTGCTAAGTAGTATTCTCCAGTGTTTCGAGAGCAGGTCTGCCAGACTGAATTGGCCTTTCTGCAAGTCTAACTCATTCGTCATACAATATATTCCATGTTTTAGTTAGCTGCTGATGTGTTTTTTCCCTCAGATAATGCTACAGTTGGAAAAGAGTGACCTTGGGTGTGGTGCTGGAGGAGGACGGAACAATGTTGATGTCTTCCGAATGGCTGGGCTTACATTTTTAACCAATACAAATGCTGAAGATTCAAATGAAGCAGGTATATCGCTTTGTTTTAAGCATTAAATTGTGGAGTCCTGTTCTGAGATACTCTATTGTGACTCTCGGTTATCCTGTTGAAAATTAAATTAATAGGGAATGCATATACTAATGATTCGTGAGGGCGGAAAACATTATGACTTGTGAATCAGTTACTTTAATTGGAATGAAAGTACTTTTATTTAATTAAAATAGTAAACAGAAAGTCTCCCAAATTTGGCATGTGATTTTATGGAATTATTTTGAAGTGGACTCTGCTGTTACAAGAAGGTCATGTCTTGTACATGTTTGCTTGTTTTTTGAACAGATGACACTTGCAATGAAGTTTTAAGAACCAAACGGTCTGACTTCAAGGAGAAGATACTCAAAGAAGGTGTTGGAAAAAATATTTTAAAGTATATAATTATGAATAAAAAATCACATCCATTAGAAATCAAGAATTTGAGTGTTTGCTTATGACTTGTAATTATTGTTATTAATGTATTGTAGTTGAGAGGGACTGACAAATATGGAAGATGACCTTAGAGAGGACCCAGTTTGTAAAGCCTCTGACCCATATACTGAATTTGAAGTAAGCAGATTTAAGTATACATTGAAAACACAGCAAATGTTTAAGGTCTTCTTTTTCTGGACAGAGGTAGCCTGAGAGCTCACAGTACAACTTGTAGCAACTTTTCCCAGTGACCACGTACCAGGGACCAACTCTTACCAGAAGAACCTGTGACTCTTAAATCTTAAAATGTAATACAACTCTTCTTATCTACTTTATATTTTAAATTCAGAATAGTAGTGATTAAATGTATGTCACTGGTTTTTAAAAAATGGCAAGCTTAACTTCATCCTCAAATTTGGCCTTCGCTGAAATTCTTCAGTTTTGAAAAATACCTTTAGTATAATGAGTTAAGATGTATTTGGGAATAAAAACTTCATCTCACAGAGGAGACTTATTTTATTCTTATTTCAGTATCCAAATATGGACATCCAGAAATCCGGAAGTGCTGCATGGCTGGAGTCAGAGCCTATCCAGTCACTGAGACCTGCAGTGACAGAGCTCAGCGAATTCGGAGTAACCAGAAGTGCATCTCTGCATTCAAAGATTGCTGTGAATTTGCAAACAGGCTGCGGGATGAAGAGCCTAATAAGCTTCTGATACTGGCCAGAATGCGTAAGTACAAGAGCTTTAGCTGTCCTGTGGACATGTAGTGAACCACTTTGAGCAGAAATGGGTAAATACAGAGTTGACAGCTCTGTTAATGTATGAACCAGTCACTATTACCTGTCAGAGTTATTCCAGAAAGCATATTACCAGTCTCCAAGGAACTTGCGTATATACTTCTGAAGAGGACTGGAGGGAAGTTCTGTAGTCTGTTAAGAGCTGTATTCTATTCATCCTCTTTTAAAACAAGTGGAAGTGCTGTAAGAAAGCATCCTTGGCTGTGAAGGCAACTTTCATACAAAATTTTTACCGATGCCCACACTAGCCAATGAGTAACAACCCAGGAAAGATCCGTGGCGCTGTGAAATTTCTTGTCTCCCATTGTCTCCCTGTAATTGCTTGATAACAAGTTAATCTGTCTGGACAGGTATCTCTGTGGGTAAATAGATGAGGTGCAATTAACACACACTTTTAGGGTATTCAGATACATTTTTTTTCTAGTATCAGGAGTAACCTAAGGTAAATAAGTTACAGTTATTTCTTGTTCTCACAGGAGAAAAATAAATTATTTTGAAGCTTTTGGTCATTGGCAGGTGTTTTGCTTAGGGTTTTTTACTTGCTTTATGTATGTGCTTCAGATTTTGAGACTTTCTTGGAACTGGATGAGGCAGAAGTTCGTAGCTACTTTCCTGAAAGCTGGTTATGGGAAGTCCACCAAGTTTCCTCAAGGTACTACTCTTCTCAAATCTATTATCAACACTTGACTTAGTAATCATTTTTATAGGAAGAACATGCTAAACTTAAGGTAAGCTAAGGAACCTTAGTTTTACCTAAGATGTGTGCTAAAACACAGTTTTACACAAACTCTTCCTGCCAGTTTCCCTCTGTGCAGGATGTGCTGGCTGGTGCCCAGATTGTTGAGTCCCTTTTCCTTTCACTTTCAACCTTGCTTAAACACCAGCTTCTGTCAAGTCAGCTAAAACCAAGTTTATTCAAAGAAAAATCTGCAAGTCGTATGCCCTGGTATCTTGTCTGGCCTAAGTGTTTCTCAGATGGAGGAATTGCTCTGGGTATACTGTATGCTTTAGTTAGGTGTTAGCAGGTGGCTATTGATATAGTGAAAGTGTGCTAATGCTTCTGAACACAGGTCAAAGACTCTTTCTGTCACCTTGCCTGATTCACTAACTACCTGGGAAGTACAAGGTGTTGGCATTTCTGATAAAGGTAAGTACTGCATCAAAGTAGACTGTAGCTAAGAAATTAGGGTGTTTTTCCATTTGGAGTTTGCAGAACATCTCACTGTAGTTGACATATATATTCTAAAATGTTCATTTTCTGGTTGATAAACAGGCAAGGAAAGAATCAAAACATGTATTTTAGAGAAAGGAAATGACTTTGTTTCTTGTTATGCGTGTAAGTGGCTGGGAAAACAAAACCTATAATTGTGCTCAACAGTCACCCATAATAAATGACTAAGGAATATGAGAACAAATAGTGAGTGACTGGTGCAACTTTAACGTGTCCTGCTCTCAATAGCTCAGGGACTTGAGGGGAAAAAGAAACAAATTTTCCAACATATGTGGTAGCACAAATAGTAAATTTTTCACTTTGAGAAAAAAAGGAGAAGAAGCCCAAAGAACTGGCATGTCAGCCAGTATGTGTGAGAAGTGGGAGACAGCAAATTGGAGCAGGAAGCAAGAGCCTGGTCACTTGTTAAAGGCTTGGACAATTTCATAGTACATATTGAAAAGTAAGTCACCAGTAAAGGTGACAAGTATGGGAAGACCTTTTCAAACTTGTTTATCACAAAGATGGGTCACATAACTTGCATTTATGTTTTTAATTTTCTTAGGTATATGTGTTGCTGCACCCCTGGAAGTGCAAGTGGTAAAAGATATCTTCCTGAGTGTTTATGTTCCTTATTCTGTGGTGCGAGGAGAGCAAATTGAGTTAAAAGGATCAGTTTATAACCACAGAGATTCTGCAATTAAGGTAATTTGTGGTCTTAATGAGCTCTACAAAAAGAGTAACATAATAAACTGAAACCTCATTTCCCCTGGGAGTATCCAGTATAAACAGATCCTTGGATTGGATTTCTCTACTCCTTCAGTTAGTGTTATGTGTGCTTTATGTAACTGTGTAACAGTGAAACCTAATCATTAGTAGTTTTATTTCCAGCTACTTCACGGATTACAATGTTGTCATGCTCTTGTCTTACAGCTTTGCCTCAGGAAAATTAAAATACTTTGGTTTTTTTCTATTCCAATTGTTTGGTCACAGTGTCAAAGAGTGATGGGTTTTTTGAATAACCTGCTCCAGAGCTTGCAGATTACATTGGCTGGGGATTCAATGTAAAAAGGACTATTTTAAAGGAAATACATGAAACAGAAGTGCAAAATTAATACTGAAAAAAAATTGAGGAAGGTGTGCAGAGGTGTCTGCATGAAGCAGGTGTGTGCCTGAGGCCTTGTGTATGGGTTCCCTGGTGTTCCTAATGAACATTTGTTAGTGTGTCTCTAGTGCAAGTAATAGGAATTGTAAAGGTAGCAACACTTGCTCACTGTAAACAGAAAAGTACTGACAGAATGCTCATTATAGTATTTAGTGGCTTTAATATTTCTCTGGTGTTGTACCTGTCACAGAGGTGAAACATTTAAAATCTTTAAACATTTCAGTTCTGTGTTAAAATATCAGCTGGAAATGGAATCTGCTCCTTTGGAGATTCTGCACCTACTGGATTGAGAATGCATGGTTGTAACCTTAAGAATCTAGATGGTGGTTCTTCATCCCCAGTTACATTCAGAATACTTCCTTTGGAATTAGGTCTTCACACTATCAACTTTACGTTGCTGACAGCCAGGAACAGTGAAATTGTGGTTAAAACTTTACGTGTAATGGTAAGGAAAAAAACAATGTTTGTAGTGGTTTTGAATTTCATATTGATTTAGTCACAAGAAATAAAAATGTCTTAAATCGGTATGTAAATATTGATTTTATTTTAATATTATCAGAATCAACAATATTATATTGAATTTGCTGAGATGTATGCAGTGGAAAAATGCATGACAGTGTTTGAGTATACACATTTTTAAACTTTGATTATAAGAATTGTCAGATTATAAATAGATTATAACTTAGTAAGCAGGGAAAATACTGTGTTCTAAATGATTTGTTTTGTGTTTTCAAGTGCTTAAGCATGCTTCATTGAAAGACACATTTTTGTAATGTTATACTTTCCTAAGATTTTATTTATATCTTTTGCTAAATTTTCTCAGTAATTTTGGGAGATGGAACATGAGCTTAAATGTACATAGAATAGACACAGAACGGTAACATAAAACTCGACTACAGAGGAGTTTTAAACAGTTGTTTCAGCTAACATATTTAATTAAGTACCAGCGTTTTCACTTTCTACTTCTTTCCCCTGAATGATTTCAGCCAGAAGGTGTTAAGAAAGAACTTCATTCAGGTTTCACTTTGGACCCACAGGGTGTTTATGGTAAGAGAATTGATCACATATGTCTTTACTTTGTGTATCTGTTCATGGGGTTTGATTCATGATGACCAAGTTTTCTGTAATGTGAAAAAATTGGCATTTCTCTGTCCTGAAATCCTCTCCATATGTCCCTTCTAAGGACTTCCTGTCTTTTCATTGACTAACAGATCTATCTCAAAACAGCCAGTCTTTCAAAAACATACTTGATTCATTTCTTAAAGGAACCTTTATATGTATCTTTTACTGTGATAGACCATTAAGCTTTTCTCAGTGTGCTTGGAAACCAGTTAGCAGGTGCTTTCTTAATGGAAATAGAATATGTCCTCATTAACCAGAAATGAATCTGAAATCACAAAGTTTAGGTCCAGATCAGTTGGTTTTTGGTTTGGTTTGTTATTTGTTTTTTAATTAGCAAAAAAAGCAAAAGAAAGATTGAAGTGTTTGCACTCAGTTGTAACCCTAAAATCTGGCCATTATGGCTGCATCATCTACTGGTTTAGACTGTGCAGTTTGACATACCTACAATTTCAATTCTAGGCTCAATCAAGAGACGACAAGAATTTCGATACAAAATCCCACTAAACCTGGTCCCCAAAACAAAAATTGATAGAAGTGTCAGTGTAAAAGGTAAATGGAATTGAAACCTGTATCCTGTTGCATATGTACTTCATGTATGTATGTTCTTTTTCTCCTATTTATATTCCTTTGTTTAAATTTATCTGAATTTATTCCTAGGTTCTTTTGAGAACATGTTTGACAAAGCATAAGCATCTTTTGTGCAGAATTTTGAATACTTCCTATAGAAAGATTGCTTATAAGTATCAGTCAGATTCTGTCCTTCAATTCACTTTCATGATCTCTCATTTAAATAAACCTTGGGTTTTTTCTTTCCACAGGGCATTTCATGGGTGAAGCAATTGCCACAGTCCTCAGTCCTAGTGGTCTCAGTGTTCTGGCTAATCTGCCAAAGGGCAGTGCAGAAGCAGAGTTGATGAGTATTGCCCCAGTATTTTATGTGTTTCACTACTTGGAAGAGTCAAATAACTGGCATTTACTGGGTCCTGAAACCTTAACTTCAAGAACTCAAATGAGGAGGAAGATGAAAGAAGGTAGAAAAATATAGTTGCTTCTCTTGCTTCAGAGTTGTAGAGGTGCATAAACTTTGCTGAGTGAGAAAGATAATATGCCTGAGTGAGCAAATAAGATTTTGATGTAAACCTCTTCTCATAGCTTACTTTCTGCCTAATATATCCCTTAGGAATTGTGAGCATATTGTCATTCAGGAATTCTGACTTCTCATACAGCATGTGGAAGAATGGGCAAGCTAGCACATGGTGAGTTAAAAAGGTCTTTTGATGAGAAAAGGCTTGTTTCACTGCTTTGCTTTCATACTATCACTATTTTTTAGACACTGATATTTCTAGTAAGCATGAGAGGTGAGCTTGATCTAAATGGTGCTTGAATAGTATCTGCGTATTCTATCCTGAACTTGCTAAATCTCTTTTTTTTTATGTCCATAATTCACACCATTACAACCAAGCTGGGACAATAGTTAGGAGCAGACATACCCTAAATAATTTGCAGGATTTTGCTCAGTTCTAAAACCTCTTCTTTGGGCTTGGAGTTCTACAAAACATCTTGGGTCCTTGCAGAAGTCAAGCTCAGGCAAAGTTTGTACCCCATGTTTGCAGAAGGAAAGCAAAGTACAGGGATGTGAGCAAGGACAAGATAAACATACCTCTTGTTCACACAAATAGGATCTTTAAAGGCTATCAAGAAAGAGGAACTACTGTTTAGGGGAAACAGAATCTGCCTTTGAAAATTAGGCAAAATACATGGTCACTGTCTTACCTTTCAGAGTGGCAAATGCAGTTCGCTTATAAAAAGGAACACTCTTCAAAGACGTCTTCCTTAAGTTTTGTCTGTATGGAAAAAGTAATCTTTTGGTGATGTCAGGAGTTCAGAGCCTGAAACATAGACATTGATCCTACTTTAAAATAGATTATTAGTGATTATTGTTCATTTGTTAAGTTGAATTTAAAGTTCATCTGCAATATTTCTTTGAACTGTGGCAGCGTGTAACATAGCTGAATCATAACCAGCACAAACGTGTGTCTAACTTCTGGGAGTGTGGTAGAATCTGCTGATCAAAACAAATACGATCTGTTTGATTTCCTTGGCAGGTTGACAGCTTTTGCTCTAAGGATTCTTGGACAAGTTAATCAATATGTAAATCTTGATCAGATTTCTGTTTGTAATTCCCTTCTGTGGTTGATTGATAACTGTCAAATGCCAGATGGGTCATTCAGTGAATTTTCAGATTACCAACCAGTGAAACTCCAGGTAAGAAACCCAAACGTTTTTTGTGTGTATGCCGTAAAAGCTGAAGTCCCCAGGAGGTAATGTGTGTTTTAGCAATGCAAGATGTTTTAGGCTGCGCTTCACCAGAACAACAATTCCAGACAATCTTGCAAACCTTTGTTTTCCCATTAAAAGTTGCTGCTTGCCACTTGTTAATACTAAAAAAACATAAATTGTTGATTTTACAATATAATAGTCCTGGCTTGCAATAATTTTATATATGTTGGTTTCTTTTTTTATAAATAAGCTATTACCTGCAGAAAAGTCAATATATTTTCAGGCTAAACCAAGCTGATATTTCTTACAGGAATGTCTGTTTGTCTCCTTACCTAAAGTGGAAAAAGTTTTACTTATTGAAATTAACTGTTGTTTCTATTTAATTATATTTCCATATTTGATTTTGCAGGGTACCTTACCTAGAGAAGCTAAAGAGAAATCTTTATATCTCACAGCATTTTCTGTTATTGGAATTGTGAAGTCAATTCAAATATGTCCTACTCAGGTAAGTAATACTTTTATTTCTGCCAGTGGTCATATTCTGGGATTCCGGTTTCTTTATTTTTTATTTAACACTTGTTCAAAGTCTGATAGCTGTAAGCTATGGCCTCTTCATCTTTTCAGAAAATCCACGATGCTAAAAATAAAGCAGGAGATTATTTGCTGAAGAACGTGCAGTCTGCTCAGAGCCCTTTCACTATGGCGATAACCTCGTACGCTTTAGCTCTTGTGGATTTGAACCACCAAGCTGCACGAGCGGCCTTCTCTGCACTGAAGAAGGAAGCATCTGTCATAGGTACAATGAAATTCTCTCAGGCTGTACTGTATTTGGCTCTTAAGCTGTTCTTTTAGTATTGATAAATGCTGTAATGTGATGGCACTACTTGGAGAGTGAATTTCAGTGACACTTGCTTTGGCATAAGTGACATTTCAGTCTTTTGTGGCCTAGTGTTTTTGCCAGATTCAGTCCTGCTTTCAGCTTTTCAACAGTATTATTTCATTCCCTGTTGTACCACACTTGTTCTATCCATAGCCTTTCCTTGTATTCAGGTGTCTGTAGTGGATTACTTTTGTTTGCCTCCTCAACCTTCTGAGCCCCCTCTTTTCCTTGACTGAGAGTGGAATTTGTAGTCTCTTGTGAATGGGACTTGAGCTGTTCTCTCAGCAAGCAGTGATTCCTACTGGAATAGAAAGGATTTGAAAGTTGGAAGTGGCTAAAAAAAAAGACAATCTGTGTTCCATTTGTTTGGCCACTCTGTCACTGGTCAGGATGAGCAATATTTGGATGTTTTGCATCAGGTCTGCTTATCATCATTTTCTAGTATAAACATCAGACTTACTAGTGTAGGAGAAGTATATCTTCATCTCCTGTTAAAGGCAGTGATTTCCTCCTTTTCCCCTTTACCCAAGTAAGCAGAGCTTCAGCTTGTGTAGTGTGGAGAGAACTGTAGCTGTGTTTCAGATTAAAACCTTCCTGTTATACTGTTGTAGGTGACCCTCCTATTTACCGGTTTTGGAAGGATACTCTCAAATCAGTAGACCAGCACACTCCCAGCTCTGTTACTGCACAAATGGTTGAAACCACAGCATATGCCTTGCTCACTACTTTGCTAAGAGGGGACAAAAACTATGCTGATCCAGTCATCAAATGGTTGTCTGAAGAACAAAGATATGGTGGAGGATTCTATTCAACTCAGGTGAGCTTTTATATATTTTGTTCTTGTTCTTCAAGTCCCAAAATCCAGCATGTCTTAAAAGGGTAATATTGAATGACCATGTTCATAACCCAAGTGTCCTCTGTGTGGGACACTGACGCTGTCACATTGATAGTCTTTGGGAAATATGACTTCTTCTCATGAAGTCTGTTGTAAGTAGTAATTTGCAAGCCGATTCCACTGACTTCAGATCTGCTGAATGAAAAGAATCACAGGAGGAAAACTTTTCCCAAGGTTTTTATAAAACAGAATATTTCATTTCATGACTTGATTGTCCTTGTGTTCCACAAAAATGCAACACAGTGTAAGAAAGTATGATTTTTTCATTGTAAAAACTGTGTTAGTGTGCATGAATAGACTATAAAGTTCAAGTGTGAGCTGCCTGATCTCCAGTGCCCTATCAACTAGTGGTATTCTCTAGAATATTCAAGTCATGCAACCTCCCTTTCTTAAATCTATTAAAAAATCTGTGAAGAAGCCGATGAGTGCTGTGTTCTATTGCTCTTTGCTTGCTGCCTTTTTGGGACATGTCTGCATTACTTTAAATTGCACAAATATGTCTGTAAGTATGGTGTTAAACATGTTACCACCATGTTAAGGGTACTGCTGAGACACTGCTAAGCTGTTGGTGACCATTATTTAGAATCACTTAAATGCCAGAAAATAAATGGCTTTAATACATTTTTACTTCTTTTTAATTTCTGGAATTAATTCTTTATAACTGATTTCTGGCAGGACACAATTAATGCCCTCGAGGCCTTGACTGAATATTCACTTCTTATCAAACGGCTTAATTTGGACATGAATGTTAAGGTAGCATATAAAAACCATGGAGAACTCACTGTGTTTAAACTGACAGAAGATAACTTTGTGGGAAGAACTATGACCGTGAGTAAATGGTATCGCTTGCAAAATTAAAGCAGAATTCTTAACTTCTTAAATAATTATTTGAATGTTGAAATTGCTACTAAATTAGCTTTTTCTTTTAACAAACTAGTGATGATTTGGTATAACAAATGTTTAGGGACTCATCTGTTTAGTTTAATGCATTTGACTACCCATTTACATTATCTCTGCTTATTCCTCTGTATTGTTTTCATAGAATCTCTTTGTAGCATAAAACCCTAGTATGTATTTCAAATGTAGAAAAGACAAGCAGATTATGTGACCTGAATTGTTGCTAATACTTCTATCTTTATCCTTAACTTACAGCTTTGTGTTTAACATCCATCCTTTAGGTACCTCTGGATGATGACATATATGTAAGCACTGGCAGCAGTACTGGCGTAGCTACAGTCAATGTGAGAATGCAACCAAGCTTCTTATATGGAATCTCTGCTTTGTACTATCAGCACTGAATAAGAAACTGAGCTTTCTCCTAAACTCTTCCATGTGTTGTCCTTACCCTTAGACTGAAGTGTTGGATGTGATTACACCTATATTTTAGATTTATTATGAGCTATGTATGACTTATGCCTAATGAGAGAGAAGTTGTGAAGTTTCTTCCTTTTCCTTGTAAGGTTTCTGTTCCATAAATCTTAGCAGATGATCAACTTAGTTTTCATGCTTATCAGTTGTTACTGTCCTGCTTGGACAACTAAACAGGGAAGACCTAAATTAGTGATCAGCTTTGAGAAATTGCTCAATTCTCTGTTATTCTGGTGTTTACTCTTAGTTCATTGAGCAATGTCGCTGAAAAACTGTTTTCCTTCAATATTTAAAGGCATGCTTTTTGTGTGCCTAAACATTAAGCTCTTGTCATGATATATTTTCTTTGTATCTTTCATAACCTCTTCTAACATCAAACTTACATCTGAACAGAACATATTCCTGTGAACTAGTGTTTATATTCATAAATGCCAGGAGTCATTTGCATAATATTTTTAGTCCTGTAAATAAGACCACATGAGTGGTGTGGTTTTGCTCAAGAATTCCTCATTTCTTTCTGTGCTGGTAATTTGTTTACTGTGCTTTGCATCCATCAGACCTCCTCATGCCACACAGACTTGTTTTTACTGGTCTTATGTTCTTCATATTGTAAGTGTTCACAGCTTTATGCCGGTTTTGAGGACTGTTTACTGCTTCTGTTTTGTCTAATTTATTTGTATGTCTGTAGGTGAGGACAGTATATAACACAATCGGGACTTCTGAAGAGTCATGTAACTTTGAATTGAAGATTGTTCCAAAGAGAGATGATGGTAAAGGATTAATGTGGTTTTAAATATTACTGCTCAGGTCAGTGCAAGGGAGGGAGGAAAAAGCCTCTCACTGTCTTGAACAAAGTGTTTCTAATTAAGAATGAAACCAATAAATTCTGCCACTTTCTAAATGCAAAATCAGAAAAGAAATTGTCAGGAGCCTTTTTAGCCCTTCTTAAAAATATTGCCTTTCTGTGCATAGAATCTATTTTTAATATGTTTGTTAGGTACATTTTTACTCATTTATGGAAGAGTTCTTGCAGCTGGGGGAGTGAGGAACACAAACTTTTAGCAGAGGAAAGAAATAAGATGGGGGATCTTACAGTGAATTCTACAAGGCACTGAGAGTTCTAGTCCAGTTACAACAGAGTGTATAATCACATTCAGAGGTTTTGCCATGAAGTAGTTTAATAAGGTAAGCACACATTAAATTACATTAAACCTTAAAGCTGTCATTTCACCTGAATTATAAAAGAAGTGTAATGTTACTTGTTTGTGGATAGGCAATGAGTTTCCATAAGAACAGCCAACAAAACAATTTAAATCATTATCTTTCAATTATGACAATGCTTTATGAGAATTTTAGACTGCTGCTTCTGAAGGGTTATAAAATTACTTATTTAACTCTACTTGCTATGAAAAGGTTACAGAAGAGAAGAAGGTGAGCCACTGGGGCGCTTAGAGGCTTGTGCAAAGTAAGTACAGTTGAGGGGATGGGTGGGGGGTTGGGTTTTTTCCTTTCCCCAGTGACTGAGCCAATGCTGTGGTCTAAATATTGATAGAATTTTCCTTAGGTTTTCCTGGGATTACATTTGAAGTTTTCTTTTTAATTTCAGTTTTGTTTAATATCAGTTTTAATCTATTTTAGGTACAGGCCTGGTGTGAGAGAGCCGCAGTCAGGGTCTGCTCATGCTGTGATGGACATAGGTTTGGTTAGTGGATTGGAAGCAAATACAGATGACTTAAATACTGTAAGTATTAGAGAGCATTTTTCTTTTATGGACTTCTTTTGACAGATGTATTTGCTGTTCATCTTTTTTCTGTTAGAGTAGCAGTGCAGATGGATGTCATTATATCCCCATTGCTTCTAAACACTTCCAGTACTAATGAGAATAATCTACTTATGTCTAGATGGATTTTTGATTGAGTCAGAAGCTAGGCCTGTAGTTAAAGTTTGACATCTGGGCTACCTCTGTTGTTAGAAAGGAGCAGATAGAGAATGGTCGTTGCCTCTGTTAGGGCAGTGTGGCAACCCCTGGAGGTGCTGTACCTGCTAATTGCAAAGGGAATGCTGTTGGTATACACACCTAAGTGTAAGCTGGCTAAGCTTTAATTGAATCTTCACTGTAATGCTGGTGTTCATCCAGCTCCTATTGACAAGCATGGATGTTTTGGTTAAAAGCAATTAGAGTTACACTTACAGGATTGAAATAGGATGTTATACACATACTCAAGTGTTCTTTTAAGGACAGTTAGCTCTTTAATCCTTTTTTACCTTCATGTAATGAGTGAAAGGATAATTTCCTTAAAAGAAAATGAAAAAAACAAGTGAGAGTATGAGCATTATAAAGAGATGACTCTTAAAATAAGGGTTTTTTACACCTCAGAATTATGTTAAAGCTACTGACTGCAAAACCTTTGAGATCATCTAAAAAAGTTAAACTTGTTGTAAAACACTTTTCTCTGTTTTTCTCCCCTACAGCTTGCAAGTGGCGTTGATCAGTTGATAGCAGATTATGAGATAAAAGATGGACATGTTATTCTGCAGATAGACTCTGTATGTTACCCTTTTTATAACTGTAAGCACTACCTTAACTCTTTGGAATAATTTTGTTTTGTTTAGAACTCTTTAATTTGTGTCTTTCAAATAGGTACCAGCTAATAATTTTCTCTGTGTTGGGTTCCGAATAAGTGAGCTTTTCCAGGTTGGAATGCTAAATCCTGCCACATTCACTGTGTATGAATATCATGCACCAGGTATGTGTTCCATGCCTTCAAATTCATGTTTAACTTTTATTCCTCCTTAAAGACTCATTTTTCCTCCTTCAACAGCTTTTTAATCTTTGCTAGTTTAAGCTTGGGTAACTTATGGCTCACCAAGTTTCAGTTCTGATTCTTGGACTTTGGTTTTCTGTAGGTATTTATTATTTCTTTTTGGATCTTCTAGATAAAAGGTGCACTATATTTTATAACCCCTATGGAAATGAAAAACTTGTGAGACTCTGTGAAGGAGATGAATGCAAGTGCATGGAAGGTAAACTTTTTTAAGGTGTTTTTCTGTTTCATTTGATGAGAAAGTGCAGTGTAGTGCTTTGGACAAAACCACACTAAACACAAGGAAAAAAGCCCTATAACAAGAACATAAGCTGTTGTCCTTTACAAATCTTACATTAGCAAAAAACCTAAGTGTGCAGTGTGATCATGGATGTCTGACTGGACTAAGCTCAGGTGATTGAGGGGGCTATTTGGATTTTAAATACTAATTTTGCAGCATGCAATCCCATAATTTTGGTGTTTCTGTTACAGTAGATTATCTCAAACAGGTAGAGAGATTTGTGGTGTTTTATGTGAGGGCATGTGGTCACATTGTCTTAACACTGGCTTTTTTCTTTCTCAATGTAGCTGAGTGTAGTAAAGTACAAGACAGACTAGATCGGTCTATAACCGCTGATACCAGGAGAGAAGCTGCATGCCAGAAGGATATTGCATATGGTAATATTTGAATTGTCATTACTTATTTCACATGCTCTGACTGAAATGTTTACTTGTTTATTACTGCTGCAGAAGATTTTGTTTCAGATAGGTCTTTAATGATTAAAATTCAGTAGGCTAGACTGTGGTGTAGAGTGTATGAAGGTGACATAGGAGCAGAGAAGAGGAAGTGTTGCCCATGCCCTCTGCTGAATAGAAGTCACATAAACCAGGGTTAGCACGACAGTGAGCCTGTTCTGATGAGTTCTGCTAATAAGCACCATGTTTCTCTTTCTTGGGACTGTTCTAAGGTGAGCATCTGGCTTTGGGGTCAGAGGAAGTTTGTCAGGCATCAGATGAGAGCCTGGGTTGAGCTTCCATCAGATTAAAGCATGGGTAGAACTCATTAATGTTTCTTAGCCTACAATGTATAGCTATAGCCACTGTTTTCCCAGAAATCAGTATTGTAAAGGGACATTATATTCTCCATCTGAACATGTGTAAGACATTCAGTGTATGTTGCAAGAACAAGAAATAACAAAGTTTATTTCGTGTTGTTCTGCAGTTTATAAAGTGAACATTTTATCTCGCAGTGAAGAGGGTTATTTTGTAAAGTATTCTGCAACTCTGCTGGATCTCTATAAAAGAGGTGAGTATGCAGTTCTTAATCCATTTAACAGTTTATTTAGAGTAAAAGCTGTTTGGTTGAGACCACTGAATCAGCTGACAAAAATCAGCAGCCAAACCTGCTTGTTTCGTGAGAGGAGAAAACTGCACTCTTAAATACAGCCTTTGAGAATTCTTTTGAGCCCTGAGAAGTCAAGTCTTTGGTGGTTTTAAACAGCTTTTCTATATTAGATCTGTTGTTAACAGTCCCAACCTGTAATCAGTGAAATGTCTTTTATGTGACAAAACAAGGTGAACATATTCCATAATCAGTTAATAAGGTTGTGAGCAGTTGTGTAAATCTCATTCATTTCACAGAATGCCCCCTCTTTCTGTATATACAATGATCAAAGTGAGGTAGTGTGCAAGGGTATGCCATACCTGAATTTATCTCAGGTTTTGTAGGTTGGGCATGTTTCTGCTTCTGGGAGAAGAGACTTTAGAGTGTTCTTGGGCACTTACTGTCTCACCCTTGGGAGAGGTGGCTGCTCGTAGGTCTGTGGAACTAAACCTGATATTCACTCAGTTTTCCTCTGAGCACCCAACATGTGCTTAGAATTAATATAAAACCATTTAATGTGCATGAGGCTTATTTACCATTCAGATTTAATTTTTCAAAGCTTTTACAAGAAGGTTGTTTTATAACATCAGATTTTGCTGTTATACAGCTAGTGGCAAACAGATCCCTTGGCTATTCTGTACTGTAGAACATTCTGATGGTTTCTGGCTAATTTACGAGTTAGTTAGCTGAAATTCTCTCTGTGATATTTTTCAATTCTTGACATTCTACTCCAGGGCAGGCTTTTGCTCAGAAAAACAATGAAATAACCTTTGTTAAAAAGAAGACCTGTACAGATGTTGAGTTGAGCCCAGGAAAGCAGTATTTGATCATGGGAAAAGAAGCCTTGAAGATAAGTGTTGGTTACAGTTTCAAGTAAGTAATTTACCACCAGAATACACAGAGATTTAATCTTTAAGTGTGCTGTGAAGTGGCAAGTGTTTGTATGTAATAATTCTTATATAATATAGAATTGATTTAATTTTTTACATGTTAGTTCAACCAATAGTTACACAATGTATTTTCAGATGTGTACATTGAAAGCAGGATTATGAACACAAAGCAAGTAATTTCATATTGTAATTATTCCTTTTTGATGTTTTCCTCCCCAAATCTTAGCAGCAAATGATCATTTCCTGATCTCTTCTTAGATTCCAGTACCCTTTGGACTCCAGCACTTGGATTGAGTGGTGGCCTTCAACTACAGCATGTACATTTTGTCAGGAGTTTTTGAATACAATGGAAGATTTTGCTGAAGATCTCATGATCACTGGCTGCTGATTTACTGGTGGAATTTTGTATTAAAAGATCAAATCTCATATATATCTATATATATATATCTATATATATATATCTCCTCATCTGTTCAGTAATTCTGTCCCAAACTTAACATTCATTAGTACTTCATCTTTAAAAATGGTCTTTGCTTGTATTTCATAGTCACATTCTTATAACATAATGTTTAAAGTAGGATTTTTAGGCTTGGATGGGAAGATAACACAGAATACTGCAAAGACGCTTGAGGTCAGTAGAAGTGGCTCAACTGTAGAACAAACACAGAAGTACTGTCCTGTACCAGAGTAACACTCAGAAGCAGTGAAATTTGATGTCTTATTAAAAAATAACCCTTCTTTATTAAAAAAAAGCAAAAAGTAAAATTGTTTATCAAGTCATTTTGTTACAACTTTAATTTCCAAGAAATTAAAAAAATCTGTCTAAGCTACAATAGGATCCACATATTAAGGACAAAAACCTTCCTGCGGTCCCAGTTCCATTATAGTGACTATTTTAAATGTTCACATCCCAACTCCATCAAAGTACTATAGTGCAAGAGTGACGGATGACAACTCCTAAAGTGGTGTTAGACTATGCGAAGAGCTGTGCTGAATCCAGGTACTCGTGACTCCATTGTGCCTCTTTAGTTCCCTTAGACCCACAGATGACACAGTCTTGCTCTCTTTACCCAAGCTCACATCCAGGCCTTTATCTTAACATGCTGAGTGGCATTTTTCATTCAACACGTGGTGGGAGTACTGGATTTTTAAATTAAGTTTTAATAAATTAGTTTCTTCCGGCCCATGTCTGAAATGCAAAACTTCCCTTTATCAGTGTCCTGAAACACTGCAGCGTGTCTCAAACACCCATCCTTCAGCCCCTGCAGTGGAATTGAAATGTGTTGGAAGTCTAAGGTCAAAAGAAAGCAGTGTTAAACCAAATATTAAAAAGAAAATAGTCACTGCAATGAGAAAACAAGCATGAGATACAGGTGCATCCCACTCTGAGAGAGATTAAATCCAGTGTGTCCCCTTGCTGGTGGTGCACTAAGAATTTCAGTTGTTAAACCAGTTTGGTAAGTTCTCTGTTAATTACTTGTTTTATGAGACATTTCAACTAATTTTAAATACTGCTGATGTTCTTGCATTAGTGTTTCTTCCAATAGATAGTGTTGGTATGTCATCCATCTGGGTAGAGAAAATAGACTATTTTAAAACCAGTAGTTTCTTTCCCACTGCTTGTATTTTAGAAAGACCACAGTTTGGATAATAACCCTGCAGTACTGGTAGAGCATTTGTGACAGTAAATAACAATAGCATACCTTAAATTACAATAGTATTCAGTACATGTGGCATCATATTTTGTTAGTATTCTTAATGGAACAGACTTCAGTGTTAATTTAAAGAAAGCCTGGGTATGTCCACAGCATTGCATCATGCCTAAAAGCTTGCTTTCCAGATAGATAATGCTTTTGAGCCTTCATTTGTAAACCATGCTGCTTTATTTTTCTGAAAATTCTTTTGCCAGGAGAAATTATTCCCCTTTTTATTAAGGCATGAGTATTTCTTACTGTGTGTGAAGGAATAGACGCAGCTCCTGAAACACTCCCAGTTCTTCACTGTGACAGGAACAGCAGAGGGAGCACAAGAACATCATTTTCATACAGGTCCATTTTCATAGTAAACCACATTGTTGAAGGGGCTCAAACCCTATGGCTTGTGGCAACTCTGCTGCGCAGTGGCCACCTCATGCTCAGTCCTGGTAAAGAAACTGGAGGTTAATGAAATGTTACCTAAGTCTTGCTTTTCTGCTAGTCTGATAATCACTGCCTGCTGGTATAACATTGTGTTTCTACAGCTTTGTAAATACATGCAGCACTTCATATGCTGTCTGTAAAAGGAACTATCCCCTATGTCTTTTGTACTCCTTTTTGTGAATTCCTGTGTCTCCATTCCTGGCACTAACTGCTGCTATTTTTGCGCTTTGCTTTCTTGGTTTAGGGGAAAAAAAGTTCCTAAATAATACACGTGCCATTCATTATTTGTATTTTCAGACACAATAGACTGAATCAACATCTATTGTAACTTAGGAAGATTCACAACAAATGTCATTTTGGCACTTGATGACTGAGTTTGACAGTTAAAAGCTTTCCTTGCCTCCAGGGAAGTGGCAGATGGAGGGACAAGTTTCCTTCTCGCAGCTTCAGGCACAGTTCAGCTTGGTTCAGCAGAACAGAGACAGAGTCTGATACAAAGTCCAGTTGCATGCATCTTTATTTTTATTGAATAGCTGCCCAAAAGCAGCACATCCAAGAACTTCTAAATTACTGTTTTCCCTCTCTCTTAGGAATATCCTTGATCCAGAGGGTTGAATATGTGGAAAGAAGATACTCACACATGATGCAATTTTTAATCTTGGCTCTGTGAGTATTTTTTTTTTTTTGATTCTTGAAACTCTTGTAAGAAGCATGAGAAGATACTACTGATTCCCATAATGACTGGATATGAACTCACATTGCAGAGGGAAGTAACACTTAAGTGCTCAGTGAGGTTGTCCAGGCAGCCCACCTGTAAACACTTCTACTTTTGAATTGGACAATATTGTTGTTAATGTGTATTAGGAGACCTAACTGTGTCTCAGGAATGATTCATCTCATAAACTCCTGTTTCTTGTTTCTAAGTACAGAGATACTGACTCACCTATCCATGCTAAGGTGAAACTGAAGATTTCTTTAAAGCGCAGTGATGTCGTATCAAAAAGATCAAATGGTATTCAGATGTGTCATGGGTCACACTACTTAGATACCAGTTAGTTAAAATAATTCCCATTCTTATTGCAGGGAGTAGCTAAGATGGCCTTTGAGATCTTTAATTTAAACTCTGCCTACATCATTAATATACCTTTGCTCTGCTGTTTTCCAGTTTTCAATGTATTCGCTGTATTCCAGTTCACACAGTATTCACTGTGTGCTGGATAAAACCAGATGAAAGCAGGAGCAAAGAGATTGGAAGAATTACAGCCAACGGCATAAACAGGAATTTTCTTCCTTCAAGTCAATCAGATCCATGTAAGGTAAGTCATAGTTCACGTCTAGGACAATGTATGAAATAATGTTTAATGTGTATAGCTTTTAAAAGTAAGAAATTTTAAGGGAAATAACTCAGTCATATCTGTATCCTTTAACCTCAGTCAATGTGTAAGTATAGCAGGGCCCATTCTGCAGTGAAAAATTTCCTGAGACCAATGGGACTAAATTGTCCCACAAGGCTGTTGATGGTTTCTGTTGCAATTTTAAAGGGTTCAAGGTTTCTTTGCCTTCTCCAGCTGACACTGGAATATCTGGAATATCATCTATGTACCTGTATATCATACATGCTAAATATCAAACTGGTACACAGTAGAAAATGCATAAAATGTTTTGTCTCTGTCTTCTACACCGAAGGGTTGGATTTTTGTTGTTGGTTGTTAAAATATTCTGGTGTAGGAATGTCTGGTAAGCATCTGTAAATTTCCCGTTACAACAGCTAAAAACGAATTGTCAGCAGTATGTTGCAGGTGGTACTTAGAAATATAAGACTAGAACAAAAAATAGTAATAAAAAGAACTTGCAGTGAGTTATGGATGACGAAACTGTATTACCAAGAGCAGTCAAATGGCTTTCTCAAGGCCACAGACAAGGCCAGTTGCAGAACTGTAACACTGACTGAAGTACCCTGGCATTCAATGTGAGTTTATCAAATTGCAGCGACTCCAGAGAAAAAAGAAAGTGCAACATAAGCCAAACAAACATGTTCTGCTGTTTCCTCTCTGTGTCAAGAGGCTCAAATGAGTGTCAAGCAACATTTTAAGATCAGGCACCAAAATACATTTTCCTATTGACTGCTAACAGCAAAACAAAGACATCTGACACAATGTTGACTTTATCAAGTGGTCTTAAAATAGATGAAATCACAAAGATGTGGAGGTGTGCATAAATACCAGTGTAGCAAGATTTACCTTCCTCACGTGGCATGGCGTGACTTCCATATGAAAACCACGTGGGGGGGAAGGTTTATCTGTGCTTTCATCTGTTTCACACTTGCAAATTAAGTTGGCAAATATTTACTGCATCTAGTTAGTAAGACAAGAGCTGATCAAATGACATGGGATTGATTTTAGAATCTGTTACCATGCTAACCTTAGTGACTTGTAGCTGGAGAGGTCCAAGGTACTAAGTAACTCACAGGGTTAATCCCAGCCAAAATAGAAATTCTTGGAATAATCACTGCTTAGATGACTCATCTGCATTATGAAATGGGAATTATTTCAAAACACATTCTGTATTTCCATGCTTACTGGGGATTCTGGACATCAGAAAGATCCTTTTATATCTGAATTGTACACAATGTTTTTCTATTCCTTGGTTGTTTATATACGTGGTGTGCAAGTCTCTAAATGTTCCAGTCTTTGAATCACCAGCTAATAGCTTTAGTGGCTCCAGAAAAACATGCCTTCAACTGCTACACTTCTGCAGCCTCCTCAAAGGCCAGCCAGCCCATGTATGTGGGATTGCTGCTCTGCCTACACAGTCAGGCACATGCCCAGAAAGCTCTGTGCTTTAGTCCAAATTCATTCTCACATCTCCTAGAATAGAGATGATTGATGTAGTCTGTCAGTTGTGGCAGGATGCCAAGGGCTATGTCTAAACAGGATCTTTATTGTCATTTATTGATATAAGACTACATCACAGCCAACCTAGGCTCCAAAGGGAACTTCAGAGTTGCTCCTAGTGATACACACAGGCAATCTCAGAAAGCGGGACCCACTAAATGAGTTTGGTCATTACACTTTCATTCCTTTTTGATGTATTTCCCTCATCAGCCATTGAATAAGAAAATTCACCAGATGCCATTCTGATGTGCCTCTCCTTGAATACTCTTGGCAGATATGTGAGACCTGAATCAGTTGAATTCCTGAGATAACAACTCTTAAGGGTTAATACTATGAAACTCATTTAGTTATTTTTAAAAATACGTATTTCTGTCCGTTTCCATTTGTATTTTACTGATTTTTAGGTAGTTAAGTGTCACAAAATGAACTGATTTCTCTCTTCACTTCACTGCAATCAAAAATTAATCTAATTGATGCAAGCTAGTAAGTGGCTTGAATAGAAATTCCACCCTATTATGCACAGTGACACATGAAACTTGCGCTCTTTTGGTCTGACCATGAGAGCTGCTGGGCTGCATCTAACTACTGTGACTAATTTAGGAAGAGAGCCAAATGGTGCCATTCTCTGGCCATTGCTTTACTAGCAGTGCAAAACTGATTTTGTGTAGTTAGTCTTTCAGGATATGCCACAAGCTCTAAGGAGCCTTAGCCAGAGGAGTGCTCTGTCAAAGGTGTTATTGAATTAGCAATACCCTTCAGTTTTAGAACAGGAACGCTAAATCCCTGGAACAGGTTTATGCTCTAACTTTGTAATAACTTGAAGTGACTAATAATTCTTCCTCATCTGACCTGAAAATATATATTAAATACTAGGTGAAAGAGAAAATTGCTTACGCGAGCTAGTAGATGCAAGTTCAAGTTACCACATGATTTTTGTTATGATGGTTCACTCAGAATCTGAAATCATCTGGAAGAAGAGGAATACTGAGTTCTCTCTTCAGTCTATTTGGGCAATGTAAAGCCAGAATATCACACCAGAATTATTTTCTATCATTGCATAGCAATGAAAATGTTCAAGATAAGCACAGCCTCTCTTCTGAGTCAGCAGGAGGGTTCCTGCCTTGGGTAGAGCTATCCCAGATCCCAGCATTGAATCCTTAGGAAGCTTTCTTTCAAGTTAAAAAAACTTGGGCTTTTATAAATAATCTCAAACTCCCACTTCCACAAACAGAGAGTTGTGGAATGCACTGACAGGGGTCAGGAGATTCATTTATAGTCAGGGTGTGGAAGGGATGAGTGAAAACACACCGAGGAAATCCATCTTTTCTTTTGAGGGACTATCATTTTGAATTTAAAACAAACTCACTGAGAGCTGCCAGTTTGGTGTTCATCCATCACGAGCTGTCTCACTTGACCCTACCTACAGAGGCTTATTTTCAGTCTATGTAAATGCTAATGTTTATGCATGTCTCCAAGCAAAATGTGTTCTTAATCTCCTGCTGAATTCTTACATCAGAACAAACTGAAATTTGGCATGGCCACCAGTGATTTTCCAGTAAAAAACCCCTACCTTATAGGAGTTCCATATGCTTTCAATTTTTAAGATATTTAATAATGTTTTCACGTCTAATTAGGAAGAATATCTGGGTTTGGCTCTTCCAGTCTCCTGGGAACTAGAAGTACAGTTTTGCCAGTTTCTGGGTCATTACAAAATTCCATTCCTCGTGTTAAATTTTGCTTTTCAAGTTCTGAATGAACTCAGAATTTGGATACATGTTGAAGCAGCAACTGATTTCCTGGAAAATCCTAAATGAAATTGAATACCACAATGGTCATAAACAGAACATTTAAGTTTAGAAAACAATAGCAGAGTACTCTCGAGTAAACTTCACTATATTCAACCCTTTGTTTTCTATCCCAGCAATTATTTATTTCACACAGGTGGTTATTTGTAAAATCATTATATTTACCCATATTCCTAGCTAGAAGTCATGAAATACAGATTATTCCTAAGGTGCTGTGGTTCAAACTGTATCTCCTTTATTTATTTGCTACTTTATGACTAAAATGGCAATTTCTTTTGCAAGTCAAGCAAACAAACAGTTCTGTTTGATGCACTTTGAATCGGCTGAGATAGTAAGCCACAAAAACTGGGCTTCACAATGGAAAATCAATTGTCTCCTAATGACAGCAGCCCCTCTGGTGCTGGTTAAATGTACTCCAAACTAAACAACAAGAAGTTCAGAGCCTGGGATTAGAACACTGCAAGCTGGTTTCAAGGAGCCCTGTCATGGACTCGCATTGTCTAATTTGGCTTTACAAGAGTAACCTCAATTCTGCATTCTTTCCACCAGTGATTAGATGTTCTCTGCAGTTTGTACTGTGAGGCCATGGAGCACATCCTCAGCTCCTGCAAACCACTGGTGGTACAATTGTTTTTGGAGGAGCTATACTTTTTATGTCCCTAGATCTGGAGATACAGTATTTCTTTCACTGAATCACAAAACGCAAATGTGAAAATTCATTTTCAAAGAGAAAATACTTTATCACCACCTCACATGTCCACACACAAGGAGATTCATGTTTCATTGTGCCAGTTTATACCTGCTGAAATGGGATTTACAATACATAGATGTAAATGCTAGTGTTGGCAACAGACTGGGCATAAACTGCAGCCTTAACTGAAGACTCACGCTGGCTGCACTGTCTGTCGCTGCCAGAGCCTGATTAGCCACTTTTCCTTCATTATTTAGGAAAAGAAATATGCCATAAAAACATCATTTCACTGCCCAAATCATAAAACTTTCCATAAAGGCCTACTGCTGTCGGGTCCTAGAGGTGTTCACCCCAAGCTCTTACAGCTAGGTAGAAATAAGTATCAGTTTCCACCATCTGTGTAATTCCACAGGTTTGGAGTTACGAGTCTATGCAATATTAAAAGCTGGTTTGTTTCTAGCAGAGATTGATTAGGACATATTAGTATTGCGTGTATTGAATAATTGTTTTAAGTGAAGCTTGCAGTTGCTTTTGGTGTGTGTGGAGGGTGATGCAGAGATACAGTTATAAACAGAACTGGAAGCCTGTTTTGGTCCCAATTTTCACTGAACTTTTGTCAAACCTTTCATGCCATGTTAAACAGTGGTTTGGGGGGAACCATTCTGGGTGATAACCGCAGCATTGGTTACCAGAGCTCAATGTTGGCTGTCAGATAAGAGCTTTCAAAGCAGCCAATAAAAAGCATTAGCTTGGTGAAATTTAGAGGAGGGTGCAAGGACTCTGTACTCCCATTGACAAAAGAAGTCTGGAGATAATTTGTGGCAGAGATTTTGATTCCCAGGATGAATCTTTTTTTACATAGTGAATGAAAAGGCAGCATATGAGGGGGTTTTCTGCACCAAGTAATCAAGAGATGTCTTTTCATGCTAGAACTTCAGACTCCGTGAAACTTGCGCAGCTTGTGTTTATGCACAGTTACTCAACCCAGGCTGACAGGGGAATCTTCTTTATGTCCCTGGTGTCACTTGTGCCTTCCTATCAAAGCTGAATAACTTCACCATTTCAGAGTTTCCAAATGACACCGAAGAAGTTTGGCACGATCAGCCAAGCTTCTGTTTTGGTCAGGAATCTCCAAACAAGCTAGGATCAAAAACTTCCCATGGAAACAGGAGGGGGCAAATTAATCTGCAACATAATCTAATAGAATTCCATGGATTTATTAGCAGAAACTGGGGGAATGTGTCTAAACCCACATGCATTCAAACCAGATTCTTAGAAAGCCATGCCCCTGTGTATTGGTCTGTGTCCACTGGTTCTGCTGGTCTCTTCTAACTGCTGCCCAGTTCTGAACAACTCTGAGGTGAGTCCTACCAGAGAGTAGCCCAGCCCAGAAACACCTCCTAGGGCCCTGCCTGCCAGTTCCTGAGCTTTGAAGCAGAATATTCATGATAAGAAAGTGTTAGATGAGATGTTTCAATAACCAGATTAAAAACTGCTGAATTTCCTTCCTGCACATCTCTTGCCACAAAGAAAATACAACCGTAGCTTGTGAAAATCTGCCACAATTCTGCACTGCTGCACTGGGAAGCCAGTCTGTATTTTGATTTCTTCCAGAGTGACCCACTGTTACTGAACCTGGACAGATGGGAGCATTCATTTTCTGAGCACTTTGTGCCCCATTCATTTGCTTTGGGGCTTCAACATCCAATTTATGATGCAGATGTTCGACATGGGAGATACAAGTTTTGTTTTCTTGGCTGAATTCCAAGGACACTGCTGGGAATTTGTATGTGATGATGTGCTTCTGGAGTCCTATCACTTCCAAAGCTGCCAAGATACTTGGCCTCATGAGAGGACTCTTTCTATTCATGAATTTAAACACTAAGCCTGCTTGCCTCTGTTCAGAATATAGACCTGTCTTCCTCTATGCCTGTTCTCTCCCACTTCCAACTTTTTCATTCAGGCTTCTCCTATGCTAAAAGTGTATTTTCCTTTCTCCTTCAGGTTCCTATGTCTTGGTTGGTGAACACTCATGAGTTTGCTTGCTGTAGTGGTGTTTTGATGGGGGCTTTAGTTTTCCTTGCAATGTCATTTTCTTCCTGTGAAACCTTGGATAATGCTTGGAACTTCTGTGCTCCCTGAGTTGCCAATAAGAAGCACGTACAAATAGATGCTGTCAGTGGTGATGTGGAAATTATGCAGGTTTGTGAGCCATGCTGGAAAATACTATTGGAAAGATAAGCCCAGTGCTATTAGTCACTCTACAGTAGCAAAGTGAATTACAAGCTCAGCGGTAGAGAGATGTGGGTTAGCGTAGTCAGTCTCTTTGTGCTTCTATCACATGTAAAAGAACATTTTCTAAACATATCTTTTTTCCCTTTGCAGCAAAATGAGTAACTTCTGAAAGGATTAGTGGAGACTTACCAGACCCTTCACTTTCCCCTCAGTTCTTGTCATTCATGTGAATTAATGAAGATATTACTAAAGAGACCTGTTGTTTCCTTTCTCTGTTTCCACTAATTAGTTCTAGTAAAATATACCCAATGACAATTGCCTTGGTTTCTGGTGCACAGGGTACAAGTGACCTGAGCAATCGATAGAATACCCACATTTTGCCAGCTGTTTTCTAGTCCAAAGAGGTTGAATCTGAACTTGTTTTTTCATGTTACATCCAGAGCTTTGGGAGAGTGTTTTGGCAGGCTTCCTGATGGGCACAGCTCCCGTTCCCAGAGTTCTCTCCAAAGCATTAAGAATGGAAATAAGCAGCTAAGAATTTTCCAGTTTAGATCAGGCTCTGTGTATGTTAAGAGAAACAGAAGCATAACCGCAAGTACCAGCATAAAGCCTTTAATGTTGACAGGCTGCAGCAGAAAGCAGAGCTTAACCTGGTGAAACTCTCATAAACTGGTCAGTATTGGCTTCAAAAATTTGCATCCCATGTTTGTCTTGATATGAGGATGTACTGACTACATGGGTATACCACCAAGAAGCTTTTTAATGTAAAGTTTTGCCTAGCTAGGTTGCCTAAAATCAGAGGCAGACTTAGTGATCTCTTAATGATGTTTAACTCTGAAATAGGATTGCTTATAGGAAACTATCAAGGCCACTGTGACAAACACTTTATACTTCTCTCTGCTCTCTTCAGGGTGATTCCTTGTTTTGTGTCATGGAAATTGCTTTAATGAGTGACAAAAATAAGATAAATGGTACACAGCATCTATTTTATGGGTGCTTTTTTTTTTCTGACAAATGCTGGAGAAGTGCTCCAGACACACTAATACCAGGAATCTGAGGATAATACTATGTTACAGAGAGCATGAGCTGGAAAAATCCTTGGAGCAGAGTGGAGATGAAGAAAGAAGAATTGATTCTTGATTTCTCTTTGAGGATTACAGTACAAATCTTGTGGAAGTTAGTGGGAAACTTTCCATCTCCTTTAATAGGAGTTGGGTTGGATCCTCAGGATATCACTTTAGCGAAGCAGGGCTACAACTGGTAGCAGGCACAGGCAGATATAACAAAAACAATTTAAAAGGATTTATTGTAGACAAGAGGTTGCATTGTGGCAAAGCTGTCACGTTAGCTGAGGATAACATTATATCCAATGTCATAATCTTCGTGCTGTTTGGTTTTTAATCTTGAAGATGAATTGATAGAATCTCACAGCTACTCTGTTGTACTCCTGTTTTATGGGTAGCTTAAGTCAGGAATGAAGTAATAGCATAGTCATTAAAGAACTACTTAATATCAGAGCTATGAGCAGGCAGGAATCCTGGCTTGGAGCACTCGGCTCCAGTTCCTAGAAGTTCTGCATCTCACAGGGACTGGATCTTTTACTATGAAGTTTTCCTTGCTGTGTTTTACCTATTTCTCAGGGTTTCCTAGAACATGTGCTCATTTCTAGGTAATTTATACTCACTGAAAATTATGTTTTCATAGAATGAGACATCCCTATCTCAAGAGTCTCTCCGAAATGAGATTCTCAGCCCTGGAAAAACTGTTTGCACTTCCAACTACTATCTTTAAAACCCTTAGCATCTGAGCCTAAACACCACTTTAAAATGTGCTGAGAAATTGATTTCATTAAGCATGTCAAGCCTTTGGATTATTTTAAAAAGACCGTACTCAAATATATTTCCTTACAAGCTTTTTTCCTTCGGTGTAAGAATGATCATTCACCTTAAATAGTAGCACAGTGCCCTCAATGCCAAGCGTTGGTGGAATGGCTCTACAAAAAAGTCAGGCTTCACATCTTAATCTCTCTCTGAGCCACATCCTGTTTTCAGTTAACTGATCTCAGAGGGGGGAAATTTACCAGAGGAAATATCTCTAGCTTGGAAAGTACCAAAAACTTATCTTTAGTTTCTTTGTGTAATTCAGCACCTCTTAAGACAGAGGTGTCATACTTTTGAAAAGCCTCAAAGCAAAAGCAAAGGAAAGGAGGGGGATAGCTGCCCCTTCATCCTGAAACAAAAACTGACCTGCTGGTGTAACACTGATCTTTCTGAAATCAGCAACTTGCAGCTCTTGATGTTCTGAAAGCTTCAAAAGCCACATCCAGAAATGTTTTAAGAACTTTTTCAGAAGCTAACTCACATCTGGGCAGAACCTGCCTGTGCCAGGTTAACTTGCCACGAGTTGTAACAGCCCTAATCCCAAAACAAAGCAAGCAAATATTTCAGGCCAAGGATTGCTAAGGCTGTATCACACCTTCCCCATAGACACTGAACTTCAGTTTAATACGTGGCCCTGGTGACTCTGCACTTGGAGCATCTACACACGCATTTACACATGAAAAAGTAGAGAGAAGGAAGCGGAAATGAAGAGACATTACATGTGATTCTGCAAGTATTTAGTAGGGTAAGTCTTCTCCGTTACAGAGGTGAATGTTGACATTTAAATTGGAAGCCTTAATCAAACAGACATCCTTTTCCTCTGTGACAATTTCACTGCCAAATCTTATTAGCATCCTGGCTCTTGGTAAGGGTCACGCAAGCAGGAGCCATGGCTACAGTTGGCCAAATAATTGCACACCCACATTGCTAAATTAGTGTTTTCTTGTGCTGTGACACTATTATTGAACTGCACATTATGCTTGTCATCTGGTGAGATCTAAGGTTTTTACAAAAGGAAGCAAATGGCATCGCTTCTTCACAGAGGAAGGTGGAAGCATCTACTAGACTCAGATTTTTCTGACAATGTAAGGCTCAAATCCTTTTGGAAAGTCTTGTATGCTAGTCCCTTTTGGAAAGGGACTACAGGGTGGAACCGAAAAGAGTTATTTGGTCCATGGGTGTATTTTTAATAAAACAAATTGTGGATATAAATGTAGGAAACTTTTCAGATAAACTGCTTGCAAAAATTGAACTTTTGTTATTAAAAACCCACCAGGAAATGGTCCTTCTTTGTCTCTAGGGCCCATGAATGAACCAGTCCACAGCTGTGAAATGACATTGCCCGTGCAGCAGACGAGCCAAGTTATGTTCTGCTACAGGCAGCAGAGCTTGGAAGGGCAGAGACAACCGAGCAGCGACCTGCCTCAGACAGACAGGTACATTCTTCCCGTGTTCTGTGGATATTTTTCATACTTCAGTTATCTTCAGTGAAGAAGATGATTGAAGATTTCAGTCTCAATTATTTTATACAAACATTTTTCATCCTGGGTTTTGGTATTGTTATAGGTTTCTTTAGCCTCTATTCTGCAAACAGTGCCAGGCTTGGTGCTTATAGTATCCTCACAATACTGTATGCTTGCAAAATTAATTTTCCCTGTGTGTACACAGACTTCCAATCTATTTGCTCTATAAAGGGTAAATGCATATCCTACCCATGGACCTGGCTACCTTTTGAGAGGTTCTTTCCTTAGGTGTATTTGGTTTTAAGCTAAACTGCCCTTTTGAAGTCTAGAAAAATGTTTTCTTTATTCTCGCTTTGTTTGACATCGTCCTTCTGAGACAAAAAGGTGGAAGTTTAATGGCATTTTTTCCTGGGAAATCTTCCTTAAACACAGTATGTGTGTAGCAAAGGAATGCATGAAAAAGAATGATGTTATATCATACAGAGCTGAGTCACACAAAGCTGTGTGAGCAGGGTTTAGGATGTTCTTAGCTTCTGCATGAAAACAGGAACACAGCTGTTCGTAACAACTAGAGGAGAAAAAAGTTCTGGAATTAGTTCTGGTATTTCTTGTAGCAGTGCAGGAAAGCACTACTGCTTATACTTATTTGAAGAAGGGGTATGTCGTGATCCCAGAAGCTGCTCTCCTTCCCTTCTGTTATTCAACATAGCCGTTTGGTATTGTATTTGATAACCTGTAATATGTAAGGGGCAGTCACCCAGAACAGCTGTTCCAGATGTGGAACTACTCTATGTGCACGCACAAGACAGAACAGTGTCCACTGATGGGTAATAACCTCATCACAAGGTACCTGGATGTGAACACAGCTTCACAACCCAAGTAAAGCATCTGGAGAACCACCTCTGCTTTTGATTTTTAATGTTCAGCTAGGACCCACCCCCTGTGGTATTCCCCAAGTTTCCTGCTCAAGGAAGAGCCAACAGATTTGCATCTGCAGCTTTCTTCTGAGTGAATCCTACCAGGTCGGTAATTTCATAGTGAATTTCGTCAGGGGAAACGAGGATATTCTGCCCTGATAGTGATGATTTCTTTTGTAGAAATCTTTACTGCACTGTGAGCATCTTCAAAGGATTTGCATCCGTTGTTTAACTTTGCCTTGCGTTACGGTGGCGGTGGAAACACTATCTGTATCTGAGTGCAGGTGGAGGTGAGGCACAGCACGGCTTGCTTGAGGCTTCCCATCAGGGTTCAGAATTCAGGTCAAGCCTCCCACTCCCTTACTGGGGGCAGCGGGTTTCCCCCAGCAGAGGTGTGGAGAGGGCGTTTTGCACTGTAACTTCGCCGTGGGGAGGCAGGAATCTGTCACAGCCCATGGCCACAACCACCCCAGTTTCAGGAACTAGCTACTCACATTCAGCCAGCCCGGGGGAATCTGCTCCCTTGGAGCTTTCTTCGCTCCGTTCCACATCCCCGGAGCCGGGGGCAAGGCCGGCTTCTCGCTGGCCTCCGAGCCGCGCTGGGGGCTCCCCTCTCCTCCCGGCCGCGGCGAGGAAGCAGCCGCAGGAGGGGCCCGGCTGCGCTTCCTCTGCCCTCGGCACGGGCTCCGAGCACCGGCCTCCGGGCCCGGCATCTCCCCGCCGGCCGGCCCCTTCCCCGGCCACCCGCCCCAGCCGTGGCCTGGGCCGCCTGCGGGGCGCCGGGCTCAGGTAAGCGGAGCGGGTGGGAGCGAGGGAGCGCCTCCCGCAGAGGGGCCTCCCCGGGCGCACGGGCCTGATCCCTGCGGCGCGCTTCGGCGAGCAGCTGCAGGGCTGGCGGGGACTGCCCGGCTCCATCCGCCCTGCGGAGCCGGCCATGGGGAGGGCGGGTGCCCGCCGAGCCGGGGCTGCCGGATCCGCTCTCTGCCCTCCGCTGCCGTTCTACCGGCGGCATCGGTAGGATCCACCCGTGGGTGTGCGCCAGGGGCGGCCCGTCTGCCCCGTCCTCACCTGGGTACCAACCCACGACAACTTCCTTAACCCGCAGGTGCACGTTTGGTGTTGCTGGTTTTATGGTTCTTGGCAGGCTGGGAAGCTCCCTGTCAAATGCCTGGAGAGCCCAAGGGAATTGCCTAAGCTAGGCTGCAGAAAGTGCTGTTTGCGCAAAAAAGAGTGTTTTAAATGCAGCGTATGTCCTACCCACCGCTGCAGCTCTGCCTGGCCCAGTGCAGGCAGGCTGGCTTCTTTTTGTAGAGACCTGTCAGTCAACCACAGAATCATAGAATAGTTAGGGTTGGAAAGGACCTTAAGATCATCCAGTTCCAACCCCCCTGCCATGGGCAGGGACACCTCGCTCTAAACCATATCACCCAAGGCCTCATCCAACCTGGCCTTGAACACCACCAGGGATGGAGCATTCACAGCCTCCCTGGGCAACCCATTCCAGTGCCCCACCACCCTTACAGTAAAGAACTTCTTCCTTATATCCAATCTAAACTTCCCCTGTTTAAGTTTGAACCCGTTACCCCTTGTCCTATCACTACAGTCCCTAATGCAGAGTCCCTCCCCAGCATCCCTGTATTACTTTTGATAATACTGAGACAGGTTATTGTGTGTCAGTACTGTTGTAGGAAAAAAGCAGATTTATGAAGGCATTATTGTGATCAAATTGCACCAGGTCGCCAGGTGAAGACCTTTCCTGGACTATCCAAGCAGCTGGGAATACACCAGGATCAGTTTTAGGTCCATTTCCAAAAATACTCAACCACACAGCTCTTTTAACCAAAACTAATACCGAACAGACGTGACGTGTGCCTCAAGGTATATCTGCTAAGAGCACAAATGTTAAGCTTTCTGTGGACTTAGGAGTTCTTTCATTTCACTGCTAGTTACATGACTTCAGAAAAGTCACTGTGAACTCATATGCTCAGTTCCTGCATCTGTGAAGTGTGATCACAAATTTGGGCTGCTGGGAATTGAAGGTGGTTGGGGATTTACTCTGCAGGAAACACTTGTGTGTGACTTGGACTGATGTGATTGTAGCTCTGAGATGGTGGCTATATTCATCTTTCTATGTGCTAAAAAACCCTGGAAAGAAACCCCCAACCCTTCATTTTAATACACTGTCAATTTTCATGTTGTGTTTGAGGGAAATTTTAAGTCTGTACAGTAATTTCCTGCTGGTACCTATTCAAACCCCACTGTGACATTTAGTCACGCATGTCAGCTACAGGCTCAATTAAACAGGTCACTAGATTGCAGCACAGGTTTGGAGCTGTTGTTATATTCTCTCACATCAAAGTGGGCTTGTGTCTGCTTGTTTGAACACCAATTTTTTTCCTTCCCTTTGACAGTAGTTTACTTCAGATGGCTGAGAAAACAAGCAGAGGCCTGCAGGATGGCCCTGCCTCGTCTCCTGATGAAAATGAATTTCCTTTTGGATACCCCACTAACATTTGTGAGGATGTGCCTGATCAGAAGTACCTGTGCAGCAACTGCAATAACATTCTGAAGAAGGCCCTGCAGACGCTCTGTGGGCACAGGTACTGCTCAGCCTGCCTCGCCTGGATTGCACGGTAGGTCCCTGGGGCACTGCCATGGCCGAAAGCGCTCCTGAGAGCTGTGTTGTGCTGGATAGATGACTCTGTGGCTACCTGGCCCACAGTCATTTCACTGTCTGCAAGTACTGCCTGCAGAGGTACTCTCCACCTCATTCTTTCCAGTATGGAAGTGTGGGGAAGGCTGGATTTCTGGGCTTGCAGATGTCTGTAAGTGTGAGAGAATGATTCTGATTTAACCTTGAAGAACTCATACAAGGCTGAGTTACTGCTTCCATGGGACTTTACAGTCCTTTGATAAGTGATGTTACAGGACTTTAATAAGCGTTATCTTGGAGTTTTACTTGTAGTAACTCAGCTGGGTCAGTACATGTTAAGATGCTGCTGCCATTAGTGATGAACGAAGACAGCCGATGTTCAGGACAACCTAAAACAGGAGCTGGGCAGGGATTTGCTTTGTTTGATCAGTTGCTTCTATCCTGCCTTTTCTTGCACAATTACGTTTTGATCCAAATCCTGTGGAAAAGGGTATTTCTGCCTGAAATTGTAGTACAAGTCCATGAATTTGATCTGACTTCAGCTCTGATGTATTGGAAAACGGCAGCTGTCAAGATTCAGTGACTGGCTAAGTACGTGTAAGGCCTGTTACTGTGCTTCCTGAGGGATTTGTTAGTAAGCTGTTTGTGTTTGCCAGTACATGCAGTCTTAGCTCTGGTCACAGTGTGGGGCACATGAAAAGCTGAGTCAATGCACTAGCCACGTTGTGATTTAAAGATCAATGTGTAGTAATGTAAAAATGTGTTGAAATTAATGTATTTGACCAACTTTTGTAAATCTATCACTGTAAATCTAGAACAAAGTTCCTTAATGAAGTAGCATAACCCATAAATTCCAAAAACTCAGCAAAACAGAGCTAGAATTGTTCTATCTTCCCACTAGTCTTACAGCACAAATGGGAAGCTGCCTCAAAGGATCTGATTAGTGCAGTTTGAAAGCAGTGGTGCTCTGTTCAGATGGATGCTTTTCTTATGAGCTTCTTGGTCTGTGTTAGTTCGTTATTAGCTGGATGCTAAACAGCACTGGCAGTGCAATACATCTCTAGTAAAGGTGTATTTTTGCTTTTCCTTTATGAAACTCTGTGGTAAATATTTTGAGAGGAGATGGAAACCTTTTTAGCTGCAGTGGGATGTTAACTGTCTAGAACTCGGTTCTGCGCTGGTTTTATGATCCCTTTGTGATGTGAAGTCTATACATCTATCTGGGGAAAATGTGTTTTCTGTGTTTTAAAAGACTTTAGTTTTCACGTTACCTTTTCCACAAGGTGTTTTTGCATAATTCATGAGATAAATAGCTTTGCATCTTTATTTATTTTTTTCTGATCCAGGCTGCTCTTATTTTGCTGAAATACAGATAAGATTTGTGGGCCTAGTCATGAGGAACAGAACAGCAGGTGGTTTTGACATCACAATATTGAACAAGGGCTATGGGTTTTGAGTGGAGGTTACAATTTCCATGGCTTAATTTGTGTCAGTGTCCATACAAAGACCTCCTAAACCACAGCACACCGACTGATTGTTACTGCATTGTTCTTTCTTTTTGCCAGAAACAATAAAAATGCAATTTGCCAGAAATGCAAAGAGGAAGATCCCAGCACTTTCAGTGAGGGAAGCCTGTTGGCAGAAGAAAGGGTAAGCTGTAGTTCACTAATTTATCATTAAACATTCTCCGGTCTACTCTGTAGTCATCATTGGCCCACACTGCAGGAGGGAATAACAGAAAATGTGATAGCAACTGATAGTTACACATTTTAATGTATGCTTTAGTCATTTGGATTTCCCGGGTTTTGATTTAAGAAAGTATAATGGCAGCCTTAGGACTTCCAAAGCCTGCCAGGTTCTGCAACATAAAATCCCCCCACTTCCATAGGATTAATTTTTTATTGTCTCAAAGTAACCAGTGCTTTCCTACTTGTAATAATACGTCTTAGCTGTTACTTAATTAGTAATCCTTAGTGGATTTTCCAATCTCATAATTCTCTGTACCCTTCAAACATATTACTATACAGGTGGAGCATCCCTAAGGAGAGAAGAGTATCAGATAGCTGGCTGAATTGCCTAAAAAGTATTTGGCAGCGAGAGTATCTGGAGGAAATAGTGGGAAACACTGAGCTGAACATAATGATTGATCAAAACTAGGCACAGGCAAACGTTTCACCTGTAATTTCACTGTGCAGATCTCTTCTGCTATTGTGTGATTTTCCAGACAGACTGCTGCACTATTCCGTATCCTGAACACAAACTGGGCCATAATACTCAGTCTCAGCTGATCTTTTTTCCTCCTTTCTGATTATGTGCAGGAATACAAAGAGGCACACATTCTGTCTAAATGTTTTAGGGAAAAATGGAAGCAAATAGGCAGTGAGGTGAAAGATGAAGTTTAGGAAGTGGCTGCAGCAAAATAATGAAGCTGGAGTTAATAGTGAATAGCTCAGAAAAAAATCCTCAATTCTGTAGTAAATTTCCCAATGACAAAATTTAATGCATCATGTAACCAAAAATGGGTACAGTTAAACCCTTACAAACTTCTTGTTCTATGTTGACTCTCAGTTCTCTTAATAACTCTAGGATTTCTCTGCTGTGGGATTCTCACAGGGTCTGCTGGGACTTTCTGCGCAATCTGTGGGTGGGTGGTTGTAAATAGGGCCCCACTCTTGCAAGCTGATCTGCCTGATCAGATTCTTATGCCCGCCTGAGTGTCCAGACGAAGTCAATCACCATGAAGGCATGAGGATCTGCCTGTGTAGATCAACTTACAGCAAGTTGTATGAGTTTGTAAACAACATGAATAATAGCAACTTTATTCTTTATATCTATTCCTGACAATCTCTGCTTTACCTTTGCTGTGGGTTTGTTTAATGCTTATTTCCCATGCTGTTTACGTGTTTATATTTAAAATGATACCTACACAAGGAAAGGAAAGGCTTTATCAGGATGCCTTAGTTTATCTGATGATCTATTTCTGTAGTCTCTTCCATCCCTCCATCTTACATTTTTGATTTATAGTCCCTTCCTATATATTTCTATGATTTATAATATATATTATAATATTTATTATATAATAATATATAATCTATTTCTAATATAAGTTATATAATAATACTTATATGATTTATAATCCCTTCAACATTACGTCAAGTCTTATCATGGTGCTGTTCACCAGTATCAGTTATTGAGCGTCTACATCTGTCAGTGCAATCAGTTAGAGGAGTAGGGCATCGCACCCTGGCTGCTGACATTCATGGGCCTGGCTTAGAAGTCAGTGCCCTAGTTTGAACTGGACACAAATCACTTTGTGGCTCTCCCCTGTCTGTCTGTGGTTAGAGCAGCTGTAGATCCTGGTTCAGCTGCAGAGGGCTGGCTTTAGCTGGAGAGTAACAAAACCACTGGATGTATCCTGGAAAGCTTTTGGTCAGATTGATCTGTTTGTTAACTTGTTCCTACCTGATGGTCCTGACCACATGAGCTGCAGACCAGAGTCCTGCCTTAGCTAGAAGCCATAAGACCCACACTGTGCAGGTCAGAGTGCTATGGAGAAACGCATATGGTAGTGGATTTTGGATGGGACATGGCAGGGGACCTCCACTTGTGTGACAGGCAGGCCTCAGCAGGTATGTGTGCCATGACAGCCACCCATGGTCAACATCAGCAGCACCTGCACCAACATCTTCCTTTGAAACAGAGAAACTGAAAAACGGGAGATACGCAACTACAATACATCAAATGAGATACGTTTCTGTTTCCTTCTGTTTGACCCAGAGCACTTTTATATCCCCAGGAATCATCTCAGTTACTGTATGAAGGTCTGACTCAGGTCTCTAAAGGAGTTCTGTGCAGAGTTAGGTTCCCAGAGGTTTGGGTGAATATTTCAAAGCAGTCACCTGTGCAGATGAAAGAAGAGATGAGGATTTCCTTGTTTTCCACCTGAGTAGTGTCCGTAATGATTTAACAGCCACAGGGAATGCACATAGCAGTAAGAGACACATGCACTGCTGGGACTGTCCCTGTAGTTAAATGTATTTTAAATTATCTATTTTGTAATGTCAGGAAATTCCTGGAGTTTTTCTGTTATGACACAGGGGGAAAAGCCACCATGTGCCTGGTAGCTTGAATCGCTTTACTTTGATTTTGCTCATCACTTAGACTAGACTATTTCAGAGGCTGGGGCTGGCCTGCTTTCACTAATTGTACATGCATTATTAACTTACTACAGCTACTCTTCCATGTATGCAGGTGGAGCCATACATGGCTGTGTACAGCTACATGATTATTTTGTGATTCCTCGTGCGAAGTTCTGGACTTTATTTGCAGGCTGAGATTAGGAAATGAGTTTCTGTGAGGCCCTGCATATAGAAATGTATGTTCTTAGCACTCGTAGCATTGGCTACACTTCTTTTTTGTGATTTAATAATAGATGTAGGAAACATCATGTTACATGTGTACAAAGGTGTTGTATCTAGGTGAAAACAAACTCCAACCAACCAAGAATGTTGAAACTGATGATTTTATTTATTTGTTTTAGCTCACCTGGTGGATTTTCAGTCACTCGACTGAAATGGGGCATCATTTGTAAATCCTTTCCTCCCTCTATTTGCAAAGGTTCCCTCTGCCCAGTTCTTCCTTTCTCTGTGTTGGGAAATCTGCAGTCCTCTCTGTTGTGTACTTACCAAGAGAGCATCTAAAACCACACCATTAACTTTAGCAGTGCTTGTTCTTGTGTCAGTGTGCCTATTTTGACTGTGCAAGTTGTACTGTTTGAAGTGTGTAGTGTTTCATAATTTACATAAGAATTGTACATTTTTTCATGGTTAACATAGCAAAAACAATCTACGTAGTGCAAAAAAAACCCCACTCACATATGGTTTACATTTCTTCAGTGCACAGTGCCATAGTAAATAGAAACAGCCATGGCCTGAGCAGTGTATTCTCACTGCAGAACAGTCTCAAGTCTTCTGTGCAGCACGTTTAGGAGGTGTTAATGACCCCAATAACGAAATGCATTCATTAAGAGTGGCACATGGCAGCACCCTACAGTTAGGGTCCTGTCAACAGATTCATTGCATGTGATATATTTCAGGCTTCTATGAAAAGGAACTTAAAATAATGGCTGTAGTTGGCTAGGGATATTTTCAGTAAATTTATATTACATCAAACAGTTTAATTTTGAACTGTAAGAAAGAAATTATTTAACAATTATTTGGACTTCTGCTGCACTAAGATGGACTTTCTGGGTTAGAGAGCCTTATGGCAGTATAGCAAATGTAAAAGAAATAAGAGATTTATCAAGATCTAAGATTTTGACACAGTCATCTCATTCCTATATCAGAAATGCATTCTGGAGCACCTTCTGACCAATGCTTTTTTCCTTACTGTGTTTCCTTTCCAGGCATTTGGTGATGCTGCTATTAATAAAGAGATTTCTGAACTGAGAGTACACTGTGTGACCCTGGGATGCAGCTGGTCTGGTATCATGAAAAACTTTGAAGTACGTTTAAAGGCAGTCTATTTAAATGCAGTCTGACTTGAATGGGGACAGGGAGACAATGAGACCAGGTTCTCAGCAAACACATATCAATGCCACATCAGTAGAATCAACCAAGGCACCAGGATTTACACCAATGGAGTACCTACAGATGTGCCATTACCTTTAGTAGGGCTTAGACCAAGTCGAGAACAGGCTGATGTGAAATGCCCAGGTAAAATAGGTGTGGGAAGAGAGGGTCTTTCTGCATTTTAGTCTGCTATGTACCTCGTATAACTGTATCTGAGAAGCAGCTGAAGTGCTGCTGCCTTTTCTTTGCTAATTATGCACAAATTTTCTATGTGAGTGTATTCATCTTTAAGGAAAAATTTACCCACTTTGCTTAGCTTCATAGTTCTGAGAACTGGAGCCCCTCTCAGCATGAATGCATGGCAAAATTGATTTGAGAGTTGGGTGTGTGATTAAAATTGGCACTTCTGAGCCAGGTCTGTAGGGGACAGCCATCTCCTTGTAAAGACAAAATCAGTTGTGACACAGTGCCTACAGAAGCTCCAGTAACAGAGGTCAGAGTGAATAGTTCCTATTGAAAGACTGTGTAGATCTATTAGATATAGTTATGAAAGAAGTAACACTGATATTTTTCCTTGTTGAGACAAGATGATGTAAATAGTGTAAAGGAAATGTTTTAAGAGTTATTTTGAATATAGTTATATCCAACAATAACAATTGTTGCATAGAAGGTGTCAGAAGCTATGCAGAGATGTCAGCAGATTAACCACATCCATTCTATCAGCCAGAGCATGATGGTCTCAGTAGTCAAAAAAACCCTCCAAAACCACCTTAGAGGCTAAAAGTTAGGGATCCTCTAATACAATTAAAAAAGCTGGGACCAGAGTCATGTTATTTTCAAACACAAGCATTGGAGAAAGACAGTTCAGGGGAGACCTCATATCTGAGATCAGCAAAAGTTGTTGGTTAGTTGATTTGGGGTTTTTTTAACTTAAGAATTAAGAAGGAAGCCCCAGTAAAATAGGTGATTTTTTACCAGCAATCTCAGTAACATCATGGAGTGGGACTTTACCCAAGCTTAGAAGAAACACAAAGCAGAGATCTAGGCTGGCAGAATGGAGACTATTTAAAGGTGAATGCGTATCTGCAGTTTACATTTTGGTTTATGACTTTTTATTTCCAGGAGCATCAGAGCTTATGTGAATATGCTTTAATCCCTTGTCACACTGGTTGTGGACACATGGTGATGAGGAAGAAACTTGCAGATCATTTGGAAAATGGATGTGTTAATAACGTGACAATGTGTCAGAGGTGTAAGAAGAGCTTATCCAGTAGTGAATACCAAGTAAGACCATTTCTCCCTTTCAAATGAGGGCTTTGTATTAATGCCTTAAATAATCTATCATGACATTTTTCATCCCCTGCTACTGCACTTGGAGAATATTTAGTTTTCCTGAGTTTCCTAATTTTTCCATGCATGTGTCGGAGGGAAAAATGAGCTGTATTTGGTAGTCTGCTTGTGACGTTACAAGAGAGACGGAAATATCTGTGTGCTCATCCGGTGCTTGGCAGCCCATGTTTTAACTCCTTCTTGAAGCCTGTGTCCCACTATGAGGTAGGTAAGAATCAGAAGAACACAAGTGATGGGAAGCAATCTTGAAAGTGGCTGGAGTTTTATTTGAACTAAAACTGCCCACAGATTTGTAAGGCAGGCTTTTGTCAGATAGTATTTCTATATAAGATATGGTCAAGTGTAACTCACCAGAGGAGCAGCAGTGTCCATTAGAGATCAGGAAGAGCACACTCTGGATCTGCTGCAAATTGCTCAGTGACTGCTTAAACATGTTTAGCTTCTATTTTTTATGTGTAAGTTGTGTTTTCCACTGTTGTCACAGGGACCTGCAAAATGAATTTGCATATACCCTGTATGTATGCAGCCTGAAGTTAATAGCAGTGGGTAGCTTTGCATGTCATAACTGTCACCAATTTATGCCTTTTCAAATACTGAGCTGTGAGATTTACTCAACATGGAGGTAACAGTCCTTCTGGGATAGGAATAAAGCACTCTTGCTAAAACATGCTTCTTGGGAAGCTTTTGCATGTGCTCTTCATAGCTTATTAACCCTTACAGAAAGAGAAGACTATGGGGATCCAAGCACATTTTACCAGTGCTAAATCCAGTGTATGTTTCAGAGAGACAGTAAATACCAGAGGGTGGCAACCCTTAATCCCTTACTTCTGTGAGTAGCAGACTGGAGAAGGAAACCTGAGCTGCCTGATGTTCCCTGAGCACCCTGTCTTTTCAGAGGCCTGTGATGCCGCAGATCCATCTCAGAGGGCTTCATTTGCCTGCTATGAAGAGCTGTTTTCCTCCCACTCATTCAGTTAGCTAACATCTAATTAAGTTTTTGGCTTGGAAACCTTGGCAACCAAGCAGGGGATTGGCCTCGAGATGTTGATTTTTCTCTGCCTCCCTTAGTATTTGTGAAGCTGGAATTTTGCTGGTTACATGATCTGCTTTATTGAACTTGTAGTTACGTGACATAAGAGGGTTGATTATTTGTGTGTATTCTGTGTATCCACAATCTCCTGGGAGCACACAGTAAGTTTTGGGCACTGTGCTCCCTCTCTCCATCTTCACCAATCAGTTATTGAACTTGTGATTTCTGTATTTCCATATTCTAAAGGAATGTCTCACCAGCCCCTTTCCCCCTCAAGGAATCAGTGATCTGAAGGGATCAAATAGTAGAAAGGAAGAAAATAAAGGCTTACTTTGTGCAATAGCTAAGACAGAGTATTAAAAATGAGCTAGAGAGTGACAAAAAACCTGTGACTGCATTTCTGAGGATCGAAAGAGAAACCTCAGTGCTCTTTGCAGGGGAGACTTGAAGGCTGTTGGAATGGCTTTATCAAAAACTTCTGAACTCCTATAGGAAATGTACTGGTGTGCAAAGGCATTTATAAAGATTAAAGACAGCCCCACCTGAACACTATGAATTGAAAGCTGACAGCTGCTGTATTCAATACACATATTACACTTGTGTGAACCAATGGCAGGAGGATTATTTTACCCTTCTTGGAGCCAAAAATGGCAGGAAGTCTCATGTTAGAGGTAATGCATTTTGCATTAGCACATCGTGATGGAAAATTTGGATTCCAGCCTTCAAGATGGTAAAAAGCAGGATGCAGGAAGGGTCTGCACATTAAACAGACTGGAAGGCAATACAAGAAGAGTTTATGTTTGGGCTTCCTGTATATTTGCTTTTTGTTCTGTAATCCACCTACATGTCATTGCATATATGTGTACGTGTGTGTGTGTGTGCATATAACTGCTGGGCAGGACTTGTACATTGCCAGTCTTGTATCAAATTCCCCAGAGTGACCTTGCAAAGCATCTGTAAGTAGTTTCCAAGAGCTCTGGGCCCCATAAGCAAAAGATCACACTGTGTACTTCCACTTAACAGGTATTGCATCTGGAGACCCGTCACTGAGCACGCCTGTGGGGCTGAGAAGAAAATCAATCAGCTTAGAGGCTTAGCTTGAGGAACCTCTGAGCCTGCAGTTCATTGTGCAGGGGACAGCAGCACCCGCTCTAAGCAGATGGGCCTTACTCCCAGATTTCTGAACATTACTTCCTCTAAAAAGAAGCCAGAGAACTCTGCACAGTGAGGCCCCAGGCAGGCACTCTCTGGACAGGGATTTTACACCCAGTGCTCCTGGGGAAGTTATCCTTCCTTTCTTTCCTCTTCCTTAAGCCCTCACCATCCAGGAAGAAGGCAAGAAACTTACTGTAAGCTTTTTCTTCCATAACATGAAGTTCCTATAGAAAAACCTCCCAAATCCCCAAGTTTTTGTAAAATAGGAATAGCATTCCAAAGCACAAGCTTTGTATCAGAGACTCCTAAATAAAGATGCTCAATGATTTTAATAATATACTGAATTCTTTTCTTCTTGTTTTCATGACAGGAACATTCATGTGAAGGCAGTTTATGTAAGGAACAAAACCATGTGCAAACAGAAACACCATCAAGAGAAAAGGTAGGTAAAGGATGAGTGAATTTTCAAAGCTGGTTGGGTGCTGTAAGCTGCAGTAATGCCTTGACTCGATTTAACTTGATTTATAGCTGCTGGGATTGCAGCCTAGTTGTTTGTAAGTAGATAAAAGAATCCCTTTAAACTGGTATTTGATTGTTTGCTTTGCTTTTCCTTTTTCTTTCAACAGAACTGCTCTACACCTTCAGTCAACAAGGATGGCTGTCGCTTCTCTGAGGTCGGCTGTTCATTTAGGGTGAGTGACACTGCTGCCTTCAGAAAGGTCTCCAGTGGTGCACAACAGCACTGTGCCTTTGGTCTGACCAGCTTTTGTGTTCTGGGTAGTAGATATATAAATTGGTTTAAATAGATCTTTAAGAAAAGAGGGAAAGTCTACTCACTTTCAGCAGAACAGCAGACTGAACTGCCATGTTTGCATGGTTCAGCCAGTGACACTGTACCCTGCACTGTGCATTCACTTCAGCTGAAGATAGATGTTTATTACAATTCTGCTGGTTTATCATATACGTTTTGGGTATTCCTTCCAGGGTAACATCTCTCAAAACAGTGAAGAATCTTTGCATTTTAGTTGGCATCTCTTGCCTTGTCCCTTCTTTTGTGGTCAGTATATGTATTAAATACTGGTTTATTTAAGAATCTTGCTGGGACTTTGCCTGGAATCCTCTTTAATCCAGAAATTGTAGGTAATTGTTTTCTTTTTATGTAGCCTGTGTACACATGTGAACACATAGCCTAAATGAGAGGGCTCCTCTCACCACGTCTTCTCTGAGAATTGACTGAAATGTAGCTGGACCTGTACCTTGCAGTTCTTCCATCTCTATTTCTCCCAAGAAATTGAAGTGAACATTGCTTGATTTGGCTGTAGGCCAGTTATGGTGGTTGTGCAGAGTGTACTGACACTGTCATCTTCTCGCAGGGAAGCAAAGAGAAGGTAAAGGATCATGAGAGAACTGCAGTTGGGGCCCACATGCTGCTTCTGCTGCAGCACATAAAGCAACTGAAGGCAAGCTTGTGCGCTGCTGCCAAAGCTGCAAATGGTTTCATCCCACAGACAGAGCTGAGTGTGAATGGTGCAGGAAAAAGCATCCCTGATCTGCAGATCGTAGCAGGGCTGGAAATCCGTGGGGATCTGGAAGAAGATTGTTTTCCTGAATCTTCCGTTTCTGAAGAGGAATCTGCTGTGCAGCAACTTGTGAAGGAGAAAGTGATTTCCGAGCTAGAAAATAAGCTACAAGTGTTTGAGAATATTGTGGCAGTGCTCAATAAAGAGGTGGAGATCTCTAGCTTGGAAATCATGGCCTTTCGGAGACAGAGTGAACTTGATCAAAATATAATACGGGGCCTTGAACTGAAGGTAAATAGTTATGATAAGCATCGTTTGTGTGCTTGTTCTATAGATAACAAGTATTTACACATATCACTGAGAGCTGGTGTAGAGATCAGGACAGGGATGAACACAGGAATTTGAGCTGTGAAGTGTCAAGTTCTGAACACATCTACAGGAGCCTTTTGGAGCTTTGGATACATTTTCAAATGGGGATCTTTAATATTTGTTACCCAGATCCATGTTTAGGTACCTAGATACTCCTGAGAGTTTTGAACATTCAGAGTTTGCTGTGCCCAGACTGTGAGCAAGCAAGGCAGTTGCCTGGTGCTCTTAAGGCTGCATTATTCCTGGGGGACCAACCAGCCATCTGTCCAGTTTGCTTTCATTTTGACACGTAACTGTTTCTTAAAAAGAAATCAGAGGAGACCCTTCAGGGCATGAGGGCTCCGGCAAGATTCTGCTACTTCTGCAGCACAACAACCTGGAGAGGAGAATTCACTGGAGACTGATCTGTTTCTTCTAGATTGCAGAGTTGCACCGGTGCCTGACGCAGAAGGACGCAGGCCTGAGCAGCCTTCATAAGAGTCTTCTGTTCTCTGAGCAAGCTTCCTACGATGGGGTCTTTCTGTGGAAAATAACAGATGTTGGCAGGAAGTTACAAGACTCTGTGACTGGAAGAACAGTCAGTTTGTATTCACCAGGTAAAACACATGGTGTATATGTGTGTTAGCAAAAACCAGTCCCTTAGAAAACCTACTTCTTTCTCTAGAATGGTGCTTCTTTCTGCTCCTGTGGACAGGAAGTTCTTTAACTCCTTCAGCTAAGATGCTGTCTATGCAAAGACCTCATGCTTTCCTGCCTGTAGTTCAGGGCAGTTGAGGTGTGCTCTTCCAGAGTGTTGTGTTCTGTCCTGGGCTTTCACACTGCGATTTGCCCACCCTGCAGCCTCTTGCAGTGACATCTGCTGGATCCCTCTCCTGTAACACACAGCCTGGTGCCTCATGGTGCCCAGTGACTTTCTGCTGCAGTTCTCTCCCATGTGAGAAGTAATTTGATTAGATAAAATATGCTTGTAGTGGCTAATAACAGGTAATTTTCACCGAGGCACTAAAAGCACTCCAGTCACTGGATTTTCATTGCTTATAATCTCCAGGGTGTACTGATTTGTCTGTTCTCATCTCTGTGATAGCAAAACACATCATAGACCATCTTTTCCCATATGCCAGAACACTCATTATGTCCTTTTCTTTCTCCAAATGACACTTTACTAATGAAGAGTTCTGATTTTCAGCTTTCTACACTGCAAAGTATGGCTACAAGGTCTGTCTGAGGGTGTATCTGAATGGGGACGGGACAGGAAAAGGAACCCACATGTCCCTGTTCTTTGTTGTCATGAAAGGAGACTACGATGCTTTGCTCCCGTGGCCTTTCAGGAACAAGGTAAGAGGGGCAACCTTTTAAATCACACTAACTGAATGTAATGACTGTAACCAAAGCTGGGGTTTGTTGAAGTTGTCAGGAGAGAGACGAAAAAAGTCTCTGGACTTTGCAGTTCTCTACCAAGAAATAATTCCGTAATTTAATTTAATTTAATTTAATTTTATAGGTGGCAGAGTTTTAAATCCTTCACCTGGGAACTGTTACAATTTCCCCTGTTGAGAGTAACTGACCTTGCAGATTGTGAACTGTTCATTATCATTTGTATTTAAGTATCGATAGAGCATCCAGCTGCTTTTGCAGCATATTTGCACTTCTGCCTCTGCTGTTTTCCATTTATTTTTCAGTTCAATAACTCATCATTTCCACATTCTGTTTTTCAGGTTACATTTATGTTGCTTGACCAAAACAACAGGGAACATGTTATCGATGCGTTTCGCCCAGACTTGACTTCTGCCTCATTTCAGAGACCAGTGAATGATATGAATATTGCAAGTGGCTGTCCCATGTTTCTCCCTTTGTTCAAATTACAGTCACCTAAATATGCCTATGTGAAGGAAGACACACTTTTCCTTAAATGCATTGTAGAAACAAGTTATTAAATCTTGAAACATGGGTGGCTGGTAAAACACCCACTGAATTTCATTAGTTTACAAGGAAACCAAAACATCAGCTTGAGACCTTGTATTAGTTGTCATGTGCACACAAAATCCAGAGAGCCCAAGCCTGAATCCCTGAATGCATTCATGTCAGCTGAACATCTGCCTGCTAGAGTTAGCTACAGCTGAGCGTGCCCAGCACTTTGCCCATGGATATTGGAAATGAGAACTGTGATTATTTCATCAAAACAGCCAATACTCCCGGTGTAGATGTAGGTTACAGTCACACACACCCCTGCAGATGCACTTGTGGCAAGAAGCACTGTTCTTTCTCACACCTGGCCCAGATGTGGGTGTCATTCTGCTGGTAGTGGGCGGGGAGAGCAGCCAGAGCTCCCTCCTAGCACCCTGGGGTTAGGAGGTTTCGGAAGCTGAGCTTTCCCCATCTTCCCCCTGCTGTGCAGCAACATTCCCAGGAGGCACGGGTGCTGCCTGGCAGCCCTGGTGTGGGATTCTGGCTGTTCCTCCACCAGGGGCATGGGCAGATTCCTTCCCCTGAGGCACTGATTGGGTGTCTCTGTGCTTACTGGTGACCTTGAAAGCAGTGAGTTGTGGATAGCATTTGTAACTGGAGTTGGTACCAGATGATTTATGTCTTGCTATTTATTTTAGATCTATATTTATGTGCTCTGTAAAGAGATGTCCTGTTGCATCAGCAATCAGTGACCACATTGCACTGTGCCCTGGGGAAATTACCTCTTGTATTTCCAAAGGAGTCGTTTGGCTTTCCCATTTCAGATTTTGAGCTCTGAGGGCTGGTAACCCCAGGGAAGTTCAGAGCCAGTCCAAGCAGAGTAAGGACCCCTCAGTAGCTCCATTTTCAAGTGTTCAGTCACTTCCTGAACCTTCAAGGCAAGTGACTTAGTAAAAAATACTGATTTTGTTACTGCTTAATTATTTGTATGTCTAAGTCTTGCCACACACTAAAATAGAACTAACTCTTCGACATGGTTTTGTCTTCTTTTATTGTTATCTTAAAATAGAAGTAAGCAATGAATAATTTTTACTTGTTTTTTAAACTTGGAAATCATGCTTGGAGTGCCTCAAAAGGAGTGTGTCCGACTGGTCAAGAGAGGGGATTCTCTCCCTCTGCTCCACTCTGGTGAGACCCTCCTGCAGTGCTGCATCCAGCTCTGGAACCAGGCTGAGAGAGCTGGTCTGGTTCAGCCTGGAGAAGAGAAGGCTGCTTAAGGGGAGCCCTTAGAGCAGCTCCAGTGCCTAAAGGGGCTGCAGGAAACCTGGAGAGGGGCTTGGGACAAGGGCCTGTAGGGACAGGCCAAGGGGAATGGCTTGAACCTGCCCGAGGGGAGACCGAGCTGAGCTCTTAGGCAGAAGCTCTTCCCTGTGAGGGTGCTGAGGCGCTGGCACAGGGTGCCCAGAGAAGCTGTGGCTGCCCCATCCCTGGCAGTGCTCAAGGCCAGGTTGGACACAGGGGCTTGGAGCAAGCTGCTCCAGTGGAAGGGGTCCCTGCCCGTGGCAGGGGTGGGAGCTGGAGGAGCTTTAAGGTCCCTTCCAACCCAAACCATTCTATGATTTGAGACCACAGGTCTCTCTGTTTCTTTCTCTCTTCCATGTTCAAACTGTTCTTTCAGGGACAGAAAGTTATTTTTCCGGTAGTGTGCCAATCCCCGTAACCACACTGGAGTAACATGCCTAAAAATATGACGCTTTTCATGGCTGTGTAATTTTGACAAGTGCTGTATTTATTACAACCATTCCAATTTTCTTAGAATTTTATTTATTTCCTAAATAAAGCTTATTAACTTAAAAAAATAAGTTTTTGTGTTATTTTCACTGTAAAACGGGGAATTTAGCAACTTGGAAATAGGACAGCGGCGATTTGCTGTCAGAAGAGCTGCACAGAGCTGCAACACTCACTTATTTCTACTGCAGGAGCAGGTTTATGCAGTGCGTGGGTCTGAGAAACAACCAGTCCCATGGGATTTTGACCTGGAAAATTGACTTAAGGGTTGGACAACACCGACTCCCATGGCACTACCTGCTCAGCAGCCAGGCTCAGCACAGAGAGGGACCTGCTCCTCTATGAGGCAGGTGAGTGCTGGTGAGGGCAGCAGAATCTGCCACAGCAGCTTATTCCAGAGCCTCTTGTGGTTCCTGGAGCTGGAGCCAAGCGGGAGGGAGGCAGCAGCTGATCTCCAGGAGTTACTGCAGATTAAGATAGTGCTCAGCTCAGCCTGGTTGCCTGGGAATCGGAGCTGCTCCATATATGTCTAAGCTGCTGTGGTCCTCACTGCCCTGAGCTGCTTTTCCACGAGGGTTTGTTATTAGCTGCGTTTATCACAGTGGGCATTGACTTCCTGGGGCTGCCTCTGCTCCACTGTTACTTTCTTGTGCAAAATCCCTTTCCCTGTAGAGCTGTTGTTTCTTAAAAAGAATCAGGAGGGTTTTCCTTGTGTGTGAGACACAGTGAGAGAAGGTTGGGGGGGGGGAAATGAGCAAAACTCTGTGGGTGAGAGCTGGGGAAAGAGAGAAAGTGTGTGGGAGAGGAGATGTGAATGTGTGTGTGCAAGACAGTATTGATGTGTATCTGTTTGCATCGAGGGAAGCAAAAACCTCTGTGTGCATGTGCAAGTTGAGGGATGCATCCAGCAGACAGTGACTGACCTGATGCATCGAGGGAAGCAAAAACCTCTGTGTGTGCATGTGCAGGTTGAGGGATGCATCCAGCAGACAGTGACTGACCTGATGCATCGAGGGAAGCAAAAACCTCTGTGTGTGCATGTGCAAGTTGGATGCATCCAGCAGACAGTGACTGACCTGATGCCTCCGTGCTTGTCTCCTGCGTGATCCTACCAGGAACAATTACACTGATTTTATTCTTCCTGTGCACAGACAGGATGTCACTGATGGCAGGAGCCCGCTGTGGCTGCAGACAGGTCACATCACACAGGAGCACCACAAGCTTCAGCGAGGCAGAAGCATCGACGCTGGATGAATAAATACCCTGGAGAAAGGACACAACTGTGCCCACCCTGCCTGGTAAAATCAATTTTAAATGTTTATTGGAATCCCTCTAGTTCCAGTTTTTCTTTCTAGCCAGACATTCCCAGTGGGGCAATCCATGAAGTAAAATGGGTGGAAAGCTGCAAGGCTGCAGTTTGCAGGACCTTGTGCTCAGCATCCTGTAGCAGAGGTGCCTCTGCTTCAGTACAGCATCACTGTGAGCATCACCCAGAGCCAGGTTTTGGGATGACTCAGGCCTGGATGGCCTGAATCTGCAAAGGGAGGAAATTCGTTACCAGCTGCACATGTGGGGTGGGACAGCGCATTGGGGTGAAACCGTCTGAGGGGCGAGAGGTGGATGAAGCCTTGCTCATTTGCAGCAGGTAAGAGCCAGCTGAAGCAGAGGCAAACAGAGCTGCCGCCCAGCCTGTGAAAGTGGCACGTTCATGTGGGCTCTGTGCAACCGACGGCAAGGTCTTGAGGTGACTCAAGGCCTGAAAAGCAGTGGGGGCACCTGGAGCCACAGGCTTGAGCCTGGGATGGAGCTCATGAAGGAGCATCATGGGCTGGAGGAGTAGCACTGGCACGAGGGCTCACCCCAGCTCCTGAAAGGCAAAAGCAAAGAGCTGGAGTCTGTTGTTTCCATGCTGCAGGCTGGGGTGCAAGAGGAAAGGGAGAGCAAAATCCCCCAGGCAAGTGAGGGGCTACCAGAGCCAGGCATGGGGCCATGCCCTGCACCCAGGGGTGGCATCAGGGGATCCCCATATGCACAGCATTGACCCCCACAGACACCACCCATGTTCTTCTGGAGCAGTAATCCCAGTTGCACTAATGGGCATTTGCCTACTGCAGTTTTTGTAGTTAGGGAAGCAGCACAAGTAGCCCCTGGAAATTCAAATGTTCCCATCAGGATCAAAATGGGCTCTTCTTTCTCTCTTCTTATGGTGGATATCTTTTCTGGTTCTTTCTTTCTTTTCTGGGGGATGTCTTTTGGAAGCCATGCTCAGGGACCGCAGACGTGTACATAATGTATCTATGTCACAATTATGTCAAGGCTCCATGAATATAAAGCTTGCACAGCTGTAAGAACACTTACACGCTCTTCACATCTCATGCAATTGCATAGAAGCACGCAAAGAAGGTTAAGTTTAAGGAAAAAAGGGATATGGATTAAATTCATGCTAAATAAACAATGAAAAGACATGAAACCCAATGCCTGAATGCTCTTCCTTTTAAAGGCAGGGTTGGCATAAGCCAGCTGAATGTCAGATTTAACTGCTCTGATTCTAATTACAACCATACCTTTGTTCCAATATGCCCTTTGGAATATCACTTTTCTCTGAAAGAGCTCGAACAACAGCGAACTCCCCCGTGCACGAGGCACCGCTGGAGCATTACTGTGTCCATGTGGAATGCATCGAGCCGCGGCGCTTTCCAAACACGGGGCTCTGCTCCAGGCTCTGGTGTTCCTGGAACAAGCTCCTGATTTTCATCTCCAAGACCTTCAGCCACAAAAACGTCTTGATAAGGAAATGGATGACATTGAACTGGGAGTGAAGCTGGAATCGGAGCGGTATCGGGAGCTCTTCAATCCAGCAAAGTGCTTCTGTGGTGGAAATAAGCAGCCAAAATCATTTTTTTTTCTTGGTCTGGACCAGATCAAATGCTGCAGAAAAATCAAAGGGAGTTTTAGTGAGTGGAATCAGGACCGGTTGCTCTGCTTCTAATGGCCAGGTTGGCAAAGAGTCATCGTGCTTCTGTAGCTACCGTGGTCTCCAGTAGTCAAGGACAAGGTTTGTAGGGAAAGATTATGTATTTTTTAACTGACCAATAAAGCTGAAAAATATCCTGGCAAACTTTTAGGTGTCTAAGCCCTCCTTCAGGACAGGAAAGGAACTCATAACCTTGCTCACAGTTGCTTTGAGCTTGACTTGGTTGTGTTGGTAAATCAGGTGGTTTCAGCAAAAAGCTGGTTGAGACTGGAGCAGATGGAATCACTGGCCAGGAGAGAGGTAATTCTGTCAATAATCCCAAACTACTTCAGTTGCAGCTACTTTTATCATCATGGATGTGTCCTATTTTGCCAGCTGCATCTCCAGATGGGAACGGCCCTTGTGAACTGTTTTGCATATGAGAGCTGTGCTGGGTCTCTCCTGCATCCCTTTGCTGCAGGAGGTTCTGGAGCCAGTGCCAGCCATCCCTGCAGATCTATCTCCACACCAGCCCTGTAGTTCAGAGGCAGCTTCGTGTTTGGGTTTCCATTCAATATTCCTCGGCTTCGGTCTCCAAGACTACAAGCCAACATCCAACCCCTCCTCCCACTCCTGGTTTCAAAGAAAGAAAAACACTGTGAAAAGGAGCTACCCAATTTCTGGGCAGTTTTCAAAGCAGAAGGAAAGGCTCTGCTCCGGCCAGGCCTCCTGATGGCTCCCGGCTGGGCTCAGCTGCGGTTCTCCGGGTGCTCAATCCTTGTGCCAGCTGGAAAGCACCTTCCCCACTTTTGCAAGTGTGAAGAAGCAATGAAAAGCTTCAAAGGATAAAATCAGGGTGTCGGAGTAGTTAAAAACCTCAGGGGCTTCATTCAAATCCTTTTGCAAATGGTAGTTTTGGTTGGAAATATAGTAATAGCAGGGAAGGAGTCAGGGAGCTTGTGCTGGAGGATCACCAGCGCCTGGCTTTGCACCATCGCTTGGGGTCTCATTATTTCTGATCATTTGCTTACAGGATATTCTGCTTCCAACAACGGGATTTAACCAGGGGCTTCCCTGCTTCTGTGGCATGGAGAACAGGTCAGCAGCATCTTCTGACAGCTCTGCATGATGGGCACCGAGGCCTCTTCAGCTGGGGATGTGAGAGCAGCATGGAGATGTTCAGGTCAGCATGGGCCCAGGTGGGTGCTCCGTCCCCAGCACCGCGTGTCAGGCATTGTCCCACCGAGGTCTCTGGATCCCACTGGTGCAAAGCCAGTCACTCAGCTGTGTTCTACCACTGCTACCGCACCAGCGTCTGTCAGGGGCCATGGGCCTTCACATGGTGCCAAAGAAAATGGGTTTCCAGCAGCTTCCCTGACTTCACAAAGGTGTGTGGGAAAAGCTGGGTGTGCAGAGGGAAGGAGGAGAAAGAGGATGAGGAAGAGGAGGAGCACAGCAGTATCCAGTAGCTCATGGCAGTGGGAGCTGAGGCTAGGCTTGATGGGGATGGCATGGCAGGAACACCCACAAAGAAACCAGAGTTAAATGATTGTGTAGCTTCATTCGTGTTAGGAAAGAGAGGATGCATCTCACATTCCTGGTGGTTCTTTCTTTCTGTTTGGAACTTCAGTTCTGGGCTCTTTCCATTGGCAGGTGCCATGTTTGGGGTGCCCTCTCCATGCCAGAGGGATGTTGGTGAGGTTATAACCCTGCTTACATGTGGTGAACTCAATCCAGTGTTTGATTTACATGGCACAACATCTGCGTTCCCATGGCAAACCACCAAGATGCTGCAAACACCAACCCATGGTGGTGGGGAGGAGAGTGTAGGAACATCCCCGTGTGCGGCTTCACCAGCACCATGCGGGGATGGGATGGGGCAAGCCAGCACCACTGGCTGCAGGCAAGTGAGTGGTGGTGTTTGTCCAAGGGGAGAGGGATGGTGCAAGAGCTATTTTAATCTGCGGTGACTCACGGCGAGCACATCGTGACTCACCACAGAGTTTGGTGGTTTGGCTGGTTTGGAGATGTGTCAGGTTCCCCGTGCAGGAGGAGGACGGTGTTGAACACCAGGGAATGAGCTGCCATTTCTTTCAGCTGCCTAAACATGGGCTCAGCTATAGGGTGTAGCCACAGCATGGCATTGCTTGGCACAGCACGGCATGGCTTAGCACGGCATGGCATGGCATGGCATGTCAAGCCCCCACCCACCACCCCCCTCATGTTTCACTGGGCTTTGCCTCACTCACACAGGGCTACAAAGCCAAGAGAACAGCCTGAGGGCACCCATCACTGGGGGAACCCAAAGCATCACGGGTGCAGCATCGCCTGCACGCTGCCAAGAGCCAGTCCCGGTGTGAGGAGCGCTCAGACACTGATGTTTTATGGGGCAGTTTGACAAAAACAAATCATTCCTAAGGCGTTTCAAGGGGGTTCAGCCCTCACTCGCAGAGCTGCTCACTTGCAGGACAGGCTCTTTTGCAGGTGCTCTGGTCCTCTGTGCAGGGAGCCCACCCCATGCTGCCACACAGAGCTCATCCCTTACAGGCAATAAAACCTGCGTTGACTCCGCTTGGGCTTGGCCCAGACCCTGCACCAGGAATCAGCTTCTCTGCTGCCTGAGCAGGCCTGGAAGCGTTTCTTTTTCGGCAGCACTTTCCAACAAACTGCAAATCCGTAAGATTCCTTCTTGGCACGGACCGGAGCATTTTTTCAGTGATTGATTTTCTCTGTTGCGATTCAGAGAAAGGCTCCCCCCGTTTCTAGGAATCCCGGCGAGCACAGGTTGTTCCCTCACGCAGGACAATGCTCCCTCCGCAGGCAGCGCACCCCTGCCCACACCCCATCCAGGGGGCCCCAGCGGTGCCCTCCCTGGCTGCAGCTCCTAATCCAAGAAAGGACACACACACACACACAGAGTCAGGGGGGTCCCTTGTGTGTGTCACAGGGTGAGGGTGCCCTCTTCAAGGACTCTGCGTGCATGGCTGGCCCTGGGTGCCCTCAGAAACCCCCAGGTGCCCCAGGGATCCCCAGAAGGCATGCGGGGTGATGGTGCATGTGGGGATGTGGGGTGCCTCGGTGGGGCTTTGGGTGTGACGGTACCAATGTGGGGCAGTGGCAGGTACCCCAATGGGGGCGAATGCACAGTTACCCCAGTGGGGGCAGCAGCAGGTACCCCAATGGGGGTGGGTGCAGGTACCCCAATGGGGGGTGCAGGTACCCCTGGGGGGCAGCAGCTGGTAACCCAATGGGGTCGGATGCAGGTACCCCATGGGGGGGCGCCGCAGCAGGTACCCCAATGGGGGGGTGCAGGTACCCCAGGGGGGCAGCAGCAGGTACCCCAATGCGGGGTGCAGGTACCCCAATGGGGGCGGATGCAGGTACCCCAATAGGGGGTGCAGGTACCCCAGTGGGGGCAGCAGCAGGTACCCCAATGGGGTCGGATGCAGGTACCCCAATGGGGGGTGCAGGTACCCCAGTCCTTGCGCGTTCCCCGCTCTCGCACCGGGGGCTCCGCGCCGTGCCCGTCCGATGCTCTCGGGGCGGCGGGAGGCGGCGGGGGCGGCCCCGCGCTAATTGCATAAGCGGGACGTCAATGGGGGAAGCGCGGGAAGATGGCGCCCCCGCCGCGCGCCGCCGCTCCCCGCCGCGGGCCCCGGGCGGGCGGGCGCTGACCCGGCGCGGGCGGCGGTAACGGCGGCGGAGCGGGCAGCGCTGAGGGCAGCGCTCAGGGCACGGGTAAGGGCAGCGCTGCGGGGGCACGGGCCCGGCAGCGCGGGGGCGGCGGGGCCGGGCGGGACGGACGGAGGGATGGATGGATGGATGGATGGATGGATGGATGGATGGACGGGCGGACGGCGCCGCAGCGCCTTTGAATGAGCCAATGGCGGCGGGGCCCGGGGCTGCCCCCGGCGCTGCCGCCCGGCAGGTGCCGCCGGACCCGCCGCTCTCCCGCTCACCCGCGGGGACAAGGGGCCGGCTCTGAGCCCCCCCCCTCGGCTGCCTCTTCCCGGTGGGTCCCGCTGCCCGGCGCGGCGGCGGCGGGGGAGCTCCCCCGTGTGTGCGCGGGGCCGGGATTGGGGCGGGGGAACGGCGGGAGCTGAGCCCCCGGCACCGGGCGCGCTCCGCGGGTCTGGGGGGGCCGCGGAGCTGCCGCCGGTTTGTAACGGCGAGGAGCCGCGCTGCCGGTGCCATGCCGCAGCTCGCTGCCGCCGCCGCTCCCGCCAGCCCTGTCCCGCCGCTTCACCGAGTTGGCGTCGAGCACGGCGTGGCGAGTGAGGCTCCGTGCTGTGATCCGCGGCGCGGGGCCACGCGTGCGACGGGAGCGCGGAGAGGAGCAAAGTAACTTTTAAGCCGTTTTACTGCTGTCTGTCGGGGATTTACTGGTGTCTGGTGGGGATTTAGGGGTGTCTCTTAGGGCTTTGCTGGTGGCTGGTGGGGATTTGGCGGTGTCTGTCGGGGATCGCAGCTGCAGGGACGGTGCTGCCGGCTGGAGACGGCTTCTGTGCCTTCCACACTTCAAACCCTTCCGTAGCGAAACTCGGCTGCTCGCCTGCACTCGCTGTGTGTGGTGCTGCTGCTTCCCTGCGCATGCAGTGTGCCTAGCACTTCTGAGCCTGTGGAACTGCTGGGAAAGCATGACTTAAAAATCACATTACATTTAAAGCCATTATTCCTCATGTGCCCCTGCCCAGGGCTGAGCTGGTGCAGGCCTGTGGCATGTCCCTGTGTCACACAGAGTGGCTCTGTGCTGCAGGAGCTAAGGTGCTCAGGGGGTTAACTCGTTCAATATTAGCGGAGATTTTAGCTGCTCCCTTTGATTTCACATGAATTAACCCGTCTCATCAGCACTTATTTTGTGGGTCCTGAGCCCCACTGGTTGGGCTGAGCCAGCCCCAGCTCAATGCTCCTGGTAAAACTCTCCATCACACCCTGCCTGGGGATGGGTGCCTGGTACCACAGTGCAAGGGCCAGGTGATGACCCTGTGCATCCTCTCCAGGCTCTGCTGATGGAGACCGCCAAGCTCAACCCCATCATCCGGGATGTCTATGCTGCTGCTGGCCGTGTCCAGCAAGCACCGGCTGTGGCACGGAGGGCCAGTGGCTGCAGAGAGCTCATGGTCAAGCTGACGGAGGGGCAGTACGTGCTGTGCCGCTGGACCGATGGGCTCTATTACCTTGGGAAGATCAAAAGGGTAACGTGGGCACCCAGAAAGGGTAACATGGGCACCCCAAGTGTAGGTAGCACCACTGCGGGGTCACCTTATGGCTCAGAGGGTTGCTAGCCTGGGCTGCAGCATATCCCGTGGTCACTGGGGCACTTGGGGTTGATGTCCTGCCATTGGGTGTCATACCCAGAACCCAACTTCCCACAGCTCCGGGAGTCAGGGCCGGTCACCAGGGAAGATGGGGAAGCACTGGGAATGGGAGCTGATTCTTGACAGTTCCTTGCGCTCTCTCCCTGCAGGTGAGTGGCTCCAAGCAAAGCTGCCTTGTCACGTTTGAGGACAACTCCAAGTACTGGGTCCTCTGGAAGGACATCCAGCATGGTGAGTGCTTCCCTGTCTTCCCTTCCCACTGTTGGGTCGGTGAGTCATTCCCAGCGCCACAGAGATGGGGCTGTGCCTTGCACATCCCCAACTCTGCCGTCTCTGTCCTGCAGCCGGTGTTCCCGGAGAGGAGCCCAAGTGCAACATCTGCCTGGGCCAGACGTCGGGGCCCATGAATGAGATCCTCATCTGCGGGAAGTGCGGCCTGGGTGAGTGTGGACCTGTCCCTCCTGATCTGCTGTGTCCCCCCACGGGGTGAGGGGCCAGCCAGCCCAGCAGGGCTCATGCGGAGCCTTCCCACAGGTTATCACCAGCAGTGCCATGTCCCGGTGGCGAGTGGCGGCGAGAGCCCGCTGGGGACGCCGTGGTTCTGCCGCCGCTGCATATTTGCCCTGGCTGTGAGGGTGAGTGGGGCTGCCCGGGGATCCCACCTCCTTGCGCTGCCCACCCCTGGTGCAGGATGCGGCCCTCAAGGGGCTGTGCTGACCCTTACCCTGCTCACCTCTGCAGAAAGGGGGTGCCTTGAAGAAGGGGGCCATTGCCAAGACGCTGCAAGCTGTCAAGATGGTGCTGTCCTACAACCCCGACCTGCTCGAGTGGGACTCCCCACACCGGACCAACCAGCAGCAGTGCTACTGCTACTGCGGCGGCCCCGGCGAGTAAGCCCCTGCCTGCTGGGAGGGTGATTGTGTCTGGTTTGGTGGGGAAGGGCATGCACAGATGAACGTGAGATCAGGGTCGGGATTTTATCCCTTCTGGGAGAGAAGTCCCAGCTTGCAGGGCACTGTCCTGGCTTTGCCATCCGCATCTCCGCTCATTTGGGAGGCTCTGTTTGCACCCACCTCTGTGGCTGCATTAAATACAAGTTGGGGACAGACTTTCTTTCCCTGGTTGGGGTCTCTGTGCTTGGGAGGGGGCCAGGGCAGTGGCTGCCACACGCTGCCCTCACTGTCACCCACCTCCTCTCCCTCCCCAGGTGGTACCTGAAGATGCTGCAGTGCTACCGCTGCCGGCAGTGGTTCCATGAAGCCTGCACCCAGTGCCTCAACGACCCCATGATGTTTGGGGACCGGTACGTCCCTTCCAGATTCAGCTGGGCTGGTGCTGGGTGTCAGAACTGGCTTCCCAGGAGGGCTCATGCGTGACACATCCCCAATCCATGTCTCTCTGATCCAACTGCCCTGGTGCAAGCGGGTGGCCCCATCCTGCAGAGCTCAGCTCCTCCTGGCCATGCTGTCACTGTTAGCAACTAGAGCACTCTTCCTCACAGCAGCTTCCCATGGCTGTGGGGTGACCCCCACCCCAGCACTCTCCCTCCCTGCTGTTTTCCAGGTTCTATGTGTTTTTCTGCTCCGTGTGCAACCAGGGACCTGAATACATCAAGCGCCTGCCCCTGAGATGGTAAGAAATAGCCCCAGCTGCTTTGTACCTTCAAGTGTACCTTGATGGTCTGAAAGCACTTGTAAAATGTATTAACAGTGCTGGCAGCCCAGCTCCTCCCTGCTGCTCCTCTTGTGCTTGGCCATGTTACTGGTGCTGCTGGGCTGCTGGGCATGTTTTGGGTTGAAAGGACCTTAAAGCTCCTCCAGCTCCAACCCCTTTTATGGACAGGGACCCCTTCCACTGGAGCAGCTTGCTCGAAGCCCGTGTCCAACCTGGCCTTGAACACTGCCAGGGATGGGGTAGCCACAGCTTTCAGAGCTTGCTGCCTAGCTACAATTCACATGAATCAGATGTACTGTGCCTAACTGCAGCAAGAGCACATGGCTGAGGCTTGTTAAAAAGCTGGAAAACTGGGCTGGAGCCATCCTGCTGGGGAGAGGGTGGGCTGCTCACCCTCCCAACCCCGTTGCTCCTGCAGGGTGGACGTCGTCCATCTTGCCCTCTACAACCTGGGTGTCCAGAGCAAGAAGAAATACTTTGACTTCGAGGAGATCTTGGCCTTCGTGAACCACCACTGGGACCCGCTGCAGCTCGGGAAGGTAAAATTGTGCAGCTTGGGATGGGGCTGGAGAGCAGCCTTTGCATCACAGCCCTGCCTGACCGCTGCCATCTCCCACAGCTGACGGGTACCCCCATCTCCGAGCGTGGCCCCCACCTCCTCAATGCCCTCAACAGCTACAAAAGCAGGTGAGACCCAGTGATGGGGATGCGATGGGATGCAGGATGCTCCCGTGTTCCCCCTGCCTGAGGGCTGCTTCCTCCCCTTCACTTCCCAGGTTTCTGTGTGGGAAGGAAATCAAAAAGAAGAAATGCATCTTCCGCCTGCGGATCCGCGTCCCACCAAACCCCCCCAGCAAGGTGCTGCCAGAGAAAGCCCCCGGTGCGGGAGAGAGCGGCTCCTGCGAGCTGAAGAAGAGGGGAAAAAGCAAATATGTCCATAAAGAGAGGTGAGAGACCGAAGTGACCCAGGCACCCCTTGCTTCTACACCTCTGGGGTGGGCTCACCCCCCTCACCTCTGCTTGCTCTGCAGCCTGCTGCCACGGCAGCTCCAGCAGCAGAAGCGGCGAGCAGCACGGCGCAAGAGGGCCAAGTTTTTGCTGGAGGATGCCATTCCCAGTGTGAGTCCATTGCCCCCTCCTCTGCACAACCACCCCGGGCTTAGCAGCCGAGTGGGACCCCCGTTCCCATCCCTGGGGCTCCCCACAAGGTTCCCCCACTCCTGCGGGCAGGGAGAGCCCCTGTCCCTCGCCCTGGGGTTTGCAAACGTTCTGTGCCAAGCCCGCTTCCCAGGGGAAGGAGCGCGGTGGCTCCCGGGCAGAGGGGGACGATGCCGGGCCCGCGGGCAGCACCGCTCCGCTCGGCAGCGACGCCTGAGCTTGTTTTCGCGGCGCAGAGTGACTTCACCTCGGCCTGGAGCACCAACCACCACCTGGCCAGCATCTTCGACTTCACACTGGATGAAATCCAGAGCCTGAAAAGGTCCGTGCGGCCGGGGCAGGGCTGTGGGTGGCCAGGGGTGGTTAAACACCCAAGTGTGCAGGCAGGGCTGGGGATGGAATGGGCCGCAGTGACCTTTGCACCAGGCTGGGGCTGATGCTGCATCTTGTCTCCAGTGCCAGCTCGGGACAGACTTTCCTATCGGATGTGGACTCCACGGATGCTGCCAGCACCTCGGGCTCAGCCACCACAAGCCTCTCCTATGAGTCCAGGTGAGGGCTCTGCCCCTTGGCCCTTCCAGTGGCATGGCTGGGGAGGTAAGGGGCTGCCCCTTTCCCAGCACAGCACCCTCATGTCCTGGTATGGGGATGTCCCACATCAGGGAGCCTTCCCTCTCTGGTCCCAAAGCCTTGCTGGGTGTGCAGGGTCAGAGCTGTTGGTCCTTCCTGGGCTCACCCCAGTTCCCAGCCTGATCCCCCCACGGTCACAGTGGGCACAGCAAGCATGGTGCAGGGGGGACCTTTTGGGTGCTGCCCTCACCTCCCCTCTGTCCCCTCCCGCAGCCGAAGGACCATGGGCAGCCGCAAGCGCAAGTTGTCCTCACCAGCGTACGCCTCGGCGGGGGCCAAGAGGAGAAGCGGGGAGATGGGGGGGCGCCCGGCCACGGGCACCCCCGAGGGCAGCGAGGCAGCCTGCGGCCCCGACCGCACCGATGACGGCATCGACAGCCACACCTTCGAGAGCATCAGCGAGGACGACTCCTCCCTCTCCCACCTCAAGTCCTCCATCAGCAGCTACTTCGGGGCAGCAGGCAGGCTGGTGTGCGGGGAGAAGTACCAGGTGCTGGCGCGAAGGGTGACACTGGAGGGCAAGGTGCAGTACCTGGTGGAGTGGGAAGGCACGACCCCGTACTGAGCCCCGCCAGCCCCAGAACCTCTCCCAGAGCCAAACCAGAGGAGATGGGGATGATGGGAACCCCTCGCTATGAATCAGAGGAGCTCGTCTGCGGCAGGGCTGGGAGCTCTCCGTGCTGGCGGTCCTGGCTGGGGCCGGATCCTGGGGAACCACCATGGATGGAGGCAGCACTGGAACCAGTGCCTTCAGTGGTGCTGCCCTTGGTGAAACCCGCAGCCTTGCTGTTTTAATACCTGTTACTTCAATGGCCATGTATATGCAAAGAGCATGGCCCAGCTCCGCTTTCCTGATGGAGCCTTTGTCCGAGCCCAAGGCACCACCACGGTGGTGGTAAGAGCAGTGAGTGGGTCTGCCCTTTCCAGAAGGGTCCCCCAGCATAGCTGGGTGCCCCTGGGGAAGCCTCTTTGGGGGGTACCCCACAACCTGCTCACACAGAGGGATGTCACGTCCAAGCCTTACAGTGCAGACTTGAGGGGGTCCTGCTGCTAAAGCAGAAAGCACCTCCCTCACCTGGGCTTTCACTGCCCGTCCCTGTGCCTATAGGAGACTGTGGGTGACTCTCACCAGAGTGTGTGGGGTTTTCCTCCTCCTCATAAATTCATTCATTTAAGGAATGTGGTTTGTTTTAAATGAGGGGGAAATGCCCTGTCAACAGCCCTCGTGTAGCCAGCTTTCCTGGCTGCGGGGCAGATGTACGTGGTTGCTCTGGTCTCCTGACCTGGACTGTGCGTGGTGATGCACCAGCTTCGTTTCCCTGTTCTTCTGACAATCATGGTCTTGGAAAAGATCAGCCAAAACATACACCCTTGCCTTAAAACCACCACGGGCATTGGACAGACTGGAGCCTGAGGCCTTTGTTCCCATGGGAATTCTTGTCCTGAATGTGCCAAACAAGCAGACAAACCAAAAAGGCTGAAGAGGACAGCAGGGGCATGGGGAGGGGTTGTACCAGGTCCTCACCATCATCCTGGTGGCCTTGTGGCTGTGCCTTGCTGTGCTTTCTGCTGCCAGTGTGGTGTGGATGTTTGTGAGCATGTGAGGTTGATTTGTCTGAGGAAGGGGAGGAGCAGCCCCTTCTCGAACTAAAGCAATAGAGCCAGGGTGTTCAGGAGCAAAGCAGTTGTCTTTTTTAAAGGAATTCTAATAGCATCAGATGTATTTGTTAGATTTCTTTTGTTCTAAGAGGTTTTTACCGTTGTCCTCCTCGTCTCTCCCCTATCACCACTGGGGCTGTCCCATGGGGCTGGAAGGTGTCATCTTTTTGGGAGATGGGACCCCCCCATCCCTACAGGAGAGGTACAGCTCCTGCAGCCAGCCTGGTCACTCCCCGTCCTGCCTTGGCTTCATCACCAAAGGGTCATTTAAAGTATTCCCCTTTCATGAGTGCCTCTGAAGCCCTTGTTATTGTCCAGGGGCTGCCAAGAGCTGTGCCAGAGCCATGGAGAGGGATTATTCCCATGGGATGGCAAATGGACATTGCATGGGTGGGAGCACCCAACATGTGGCCTTGGTTCCTCACCTCTCCCTCTGTTCCCTCTCTTCTCTTGCTGGCCTCTTGCAGAGAATTGAATGTGGAGCCTTAAAAACTGTCCCTGTTGCAGAGTATATTTTGTATTAGCTGTAATAGATAATTATACTGACTCTGTGCACCTTCTAAAGATTTATGAGTTCAGGTTGCTGCTTGTAATAACCAGCCCTTGTTATACCCAAGTTGTAATTAATATGTCTGATGTACAATTAAAAAGTCGAGGGTTTTTCTAACATCACTGGTTCTTTGGAGTGTCAGGATTATTGAGTTTGGGCGCTGGGGGTCAGTGTGTGCTCCCAGGCAGGCGTCCATTGCTGAGCCATGCTCTGTGCCAGGGTGAGATGTGCCCTCAGCTGGAGAGATGCTGCTGTGAAGAGCAAGAACAGCAGGAGGATGCAAAGGGGAGACTGGGGCAGTTTCTCTGGCTTTAGCACTGCTGTTTCCTGCTCTCAGAGCTCAGACCATTTTCCTTCTTGTCTCTTCTTCCCTGCACCTCCTTTGAGACCTGATGGGGCCACACAAGCCCACCTGAATGCCTGCAAAATGCCCTGTACTACTTCATTATGAGCCCAAAACGGGCAGATGGGAGCCAGTGGAGCATCAGTCAACATCAGGCCAAAGAGAGTCAATGCAAACCCACGATGAGCCCTTCCTCTTGCCCAGCTCACTGTACCAGCAAACTGCATCAACACTGAGCCTGCCCAGGTAAGAAAAACTGCTGTTTATTCCCTTCCCAGTCACACAAACAACTTGATCCTGTTCCATAAGTTATATCCCATTAAACTATTAATGTGAGCATCTTTTTGCAAGGTTAAACATGGCCTGGGTAGAAAGCCACTGTTGAGGCATGGGTAGGGGATGCAGGGCTGGTGATGTCCCGGTCCTGCTCACTTGCTGTCCCTGAACTGGCCATGGATGTTGCTCATCTCATCCTAGCTCAGCCCAGCTCGGCGGGTGGGGTCAGTGTGTGTGCTGCTTGCAGCTCCTGGTAAATCCTTGTGGCATCTGCTTAGGTCTGCTGTTCCCTTGGATTCTGTAGGACTCGAACCAGCACATTGCATGGCAGCAGCACAGGGTGTGAGCCAGCGCATTGCGGGGTGCCCGGCCACATTCTGCTGCCTCTGGGCTGCTCGGTGCATCCTGGAGCACAGGGTCAGGCCAAGGAGGGGAGGTTTTGAGTGCAAATGATATTCCCAATCCCGAGTTTCTGTGTTATTAGCAAACCCGTGAAGATACAAACTGCTTCCTAGTGTCAGCCCGCACAGGGAGACCAGCGGGGCTCAGCACGTTTTACCTGGTGTTCTGTACTTCTCAGTTAGTCCTGTGGGACACTCTCCTCCAGCCATCTGAGGTAGAGAGGGTTTCCTTGGTCAATAGGCAGGCTGATGGTTTCGGGAATTTCAAAGGGATGGATGGATCTAAAGTGGAAACAGACGCAGAGGCACAGTGTCACCAGCAGCCCCGCTCGCAGGCGCAGGAAGCAGAGGTCTCCGCTCCCAGCCCTGCGCTGGCTTCAAAGCACCCGCATCTTCTTTCTGCCATGTGAGAATGTTGCTTTGAGCTTGGGGTTTACCGCAGGCAGCAGCTGACTGCCAGGGGCCCAGGCCCAAAGCTGGCTCTGCTCACCACCCATGCTTGGGAAACACAGGAAATCCTGCCGGGAGGCAGCCAGGGAATGACCTGTGTTTGGAGGAGCATCCCTCCCTATACCCAGTACAGAGGGACGGGTTGAAGCCCAAGAGCTGGTATTTGTGCCACCCTTTTCTGCTGGTGCCATCTTTGGGTTTTTCTAGCTCACAAGGTCCATCAAGACCATTTCACCTCTCCCTTACTGGGTGGGAAGGGGCTTGAGGGACCTGACTCCCAAAGTCTAAGCAGGAGATGGCAGCCTACCTTGGACTGGAAACCCAGTGCTCCCACAGAGCCAGAGCCTCACCTGACGTAGTTGGATAGTTCACCTATTTTCGATGTCCTCGTTTTCACCAACTGTGGAGAGTAAAAAAACCTAAACTGAAACAAACCCCGATGGGGATGGAGCAATCCTGCCTGCACAGTCCCACTGCACCCAGTCAGCACTGCCATGCCCTCAGGCAGGTGCTCAGGGTCCATGGGTACTGTCCTGAACCTTGGGCTGGGCTGGGGATTTTGTGATGTGGGAACTGTCACTTACCAGCAGTATTTCAGTGGATTCCTCCAGTTCCCCTTCCCAGAAATACCTGGATTTAAAAGAAAAGAAGCATCAGCAAATGCAGTTCTGGCTGCAGCCCTGCTGACACCCCAGGGAGGAGGTTCCCTTCCCTGCCTGCTGCTTTCTGCACGTGGCCGTTCCTTTACAAAGTGGTGCTCAAGAAGCATCACTGGCCCAAAACGCTGCAGTGCATGTGACTGAGCACCCTGGATTCACAGACTAGAGCCTTCCTGGCTGTGCCAGCCTAGAGAGAGCTGCCCCAGGGGACTGCAGGGCACAGGAGCTGGGACTGGGGTGGCCATGGCGGGGCTGTGCAGTGGTGGCCCTGCTCCAAGCTTGGGAACAGTGCCCACAGAGGCTGCAGCACGGCTGTGGCTGAGAAGCTGAGTACAGCAGCATCTTGGTTTTCTCCTCTCTTTCCCTGCAGGAGAGGAGACGCACTCCTCCTGAGTCAGAACTGACCTCTCAGAACATTCATGTTGACAAAAGGGATTTCATCTGTGTGCTGGGTTCTGTGCGAGGAGGCAGTCGGAGGCGTCGCGGTGTCTCTTGAGCAGGAGGAACCATCTGAAGCAGGCAAGGCTGCGCAGGAGCAACTCGGCTCCTGCTGTTGTGGCACAAGGGGAGGGATGATTTCACTGGGTTTGCCCCATTTCAGCAGCCTCAGCTGGGCTATGGGGGAGTCTGGGGGGTTCAGGGGTAGGCCAGGGTGCTTCAAAGAGCACCCTGTTTTAGGGCTTTGTTCTTTAACTCCTTTAACAAGTGCAATCCCTTTGCATGGATGGCTTAGGATACCTGCAGAACATGGCTGGTTGTATTTCAAGGTCAAAGATGCTGGTTTTCCTTCCTGGAAGTCCTGTTTAATTCTGTAAAGGCCAATTTTCTGCTCCCTGTCTTAGCTGCTCTTTAGATCCTCTAAAAATAGGTGCCACATCCTCAGGCCCATAAATCACCTTCCTCTTTGCTAGATCTCTATGTAGCCAAGTAACCAATAAATAAGTGGTCCCCATGGGCAGCTGGAGCATCTGCACTCCTGCATAAGCTGAGAGCACTTTGCATGGGTGAGGATCATCTTTACCATCTGCAACAGCCAACAGAGCCAGCAGCCTTCTGGAAACTGCTCGGAGTGTCCATCTCCTCCCCCTGGGGAGCCTGGGTTTGCCTCCTCCATTGGGGAATATTGAGCCCAACTTACAAGGCTGAGCTCTTGGGCAGGATGTTCACGTAGGCAGCCAGCTTCTTATCCATGATGGCCCTGGGTGAGACAGGAGGAGGAGTTAGTGCCCATCCCAGCTTGGTGTGGCTCAGCACCCACTCCCAGGCACAGGGATGTCCCCTTGTGCTGCCCCTGACTGCCAGCAGCAGCTCTGATGCTGGAGACCTGGGATCTGGGGTTAATCATTACCCTGAGGAAGTACAGGCAGAGATGCCCTATAGCCCTATAGCCCTATAGTCAGCTCAGGTCCTCGTGGCATGGCGTGGCTCCGTGTGTGCTGCTCCTGGCCTGGAGCAGCACACAGGACCTGTGCCTCATACACTGCAAGGACCCTGCCTGGCATCAGCCCAGTGCACATCTCCCCATGGGGACACCAGGGCATGGCCACAAGAACTGGGTCTGGGATGGATAAGAAGGGGTTTGTCTCCAGGAAATGTATTTATGCTATCAAACTGTGCCCCTTCCTCTTGTAACAGATTAAATGTGGAGCTTGTTAAACTAACAACATCAAGGGTTCTCTACCCAAAATGTCCTAGAAATCTGAAGCCCAAATTAAATTCCTTCCCTGTGGCTGCTTCTTTTAGCTGTGGGCTGATGTGTTACTGCAGAGCAGCTTGGGTCTACCAGCAGAAGTGACACTTGAGTGATGAAAGAGCCCTGAGGCAATCTCAGGGTGGATTTTGAGAAGAGCTAGGTCAGATGTTGTGTTTTCTGACCACAGCAGTGTCTGCGCCCTTCTCACAGCAATGGCAGCCCCGTCCCTCGTGCAAGCAGCTCTGGTAGAGCATGACACTAGTGCCTTCTCCTTTGGTTTTCCTTAACACTGGCCTCACCGGGCACCACTCTGCACCAAGTGCTATGACAGTGTCAACATTTAACTTCTGGTTGACTTTGAAGTGCAGAGGAGACTGGAGTGATGAGGTATGGGAAGGCTTGGTTCAACAACCTGCAAAACTTAACTCTTGAAGAGGAGCAGAAGGAGCCTCCCCACTGGACCTCACCTTGCAGTCAGCCCTTGCCCCACAGGGGACGCTGGGCTCTCGTCTGAATGTGCATCAGCTCCTTTGCATATGTCTGCATTACCAGCCCTGCTTTCCCCGTACAGGTTTGCACCTTGCAACTATGAGCACAAGGCAGAAGTGCCCTTATGGGGCTGCTCAGGCTCTGCTGCAGGTCAGGGAGGACTTGGGAGCTGCCAGGGCACTGGGAGGAAAGCAGCCCTTCCCGATGATCCTATAACATCTTGCCACCCCAGCACTGCACTGGAGAACCAGTGCCTGCACCCAGCCAACTGGAGGAATTGGGTTTAATGTCTAAGCACAGCAAGGTGATGGAGATGGGCTTCTCCCTGCCCATGGCTTGGAGAGGACAGCCATCGAGGAGGCTCTGGCTTCTTTGCTCTCACCATGTGCAGCCAGGGGTAGGCATTTAATGCTTGTAGAGCATCTTGAGTTAATCTGTAGACCAACAAACTGCAGCAGCAGGAGCGGAGGTATCCCCCGCTGTGTTTGTCATGTCGAACACATGGCACAGATCCTTTTGTTTCTGCTGCCTGCATCCCCCAAGTCACTTTAGTGCAGGGACCTTTTGATTTGAGTGGGTAGCTTCTAACTGCTGCTCTGTTCCAATACGCTGTGATCCCGACTGAGATCCTGAACTTTGTTCTAGCAAACCCAGAGGAAACAAGCGGCCGCCATGGGAAGGAGAAACATCATAAAAAGCTGAATGTGATCAGTGGAAAAGGTCTGCATAATACATGATATCTTTGGGCTGGGCACTTGATGTGTGTCCCTGCCTCACAGCAGGCGCTGAACTGAGACACATGAAATATTAATAAGCAGAGAAGCAAGGAAAATGATCTGCACAAGTCTAAGGCAGGACCCGAGGCTGCTTGGCTCTTATGTGAGGTGCAGTGGCCACATTATCCAGCCCCAAGGGGTCAGCTTCTCACAGCAGGCACAGGGGAGAGGGCAGATCTGTGTGGACTCGGGGGGTTTCTTCTGAGCCTTTAAAGTTAACAGCAATCCAGGTAAACTGGGTCAGAATGGACACAATGAACAAGCTGGATACTGAATTGTACCTGCAGTTAATCCGCTTTCCCAGCCATTGAGCCCTTTTTCCTTAAAACCAGTGGAAATTTCCTTGCAGACTGATCTATCAGAGTGAGTGCTCCTCTGAGCAATGTAAAGGAAGAATAAGCAACAGCACAGGAAAAAGGTGTGCAGGAAAATGAGTGTAGAAGCTCCATGCCATCCTCTACTACCATGCCTCATTCACCCAAATCCCAGAACAAAGGAATAATTACTCCACCAGTAAAAACACAACCTAAATATACATAACTCAGCAATGGGGAGGGATTTCTTTCCCCTTCCTTCCCTGGAAGATAAGGAACAAGGTGTGCAAAACATTTGCAAAGGTGTTGGGATGAAGCATTTTGGGGAACTGAGGCTCATTCACCAGCCACGTACAGTTACTCCTTTAGCAGAAGACACCGAGCAGTGCAGACATTATCCTAGTTGGATTTCCTCCTACAGTTGCAGTATTTAAGGTGACACAAAATCCCTTTCAGAAGCCTGTCAGTTCCTGAATGACTTTTTGGGAATGCTTTACAGAAGACAGAGAGGTTTTGGCAAGCAGCAAGGGAGCAGGGAAAACAGCACAGGAGGTGTTGCAGGAAACTTCATGGTCCATCATAAACATTGCCCCAGTCAACACAGTCACAGTGCTTTGAACAAAGCATCCATTGAGGCAGGGACTGACAGATGTGTGAAAAACAACCTGCATGCAAACCAGCATGCAAAGTATCTCATATGTTAAAAGAGAGGGGGGAAAATCAAGGCAAACCCCTTATTCCCTGAAGTTTGGTCAGCAGAGTGCAGGCTTCAGGTGGTGCCTGATGTGCCTGTTCTCTTTGCTGTGGACCACTTCTGTCTCATTCTCATGGCAGTGTGCTGTGCTTTACCCCTCTCCATAAACACCTCTCCTGCAATTTGTTATCTGTATTGCTCTAGAGAAGAAGAAAGACTCTGTTAGATCAGAGAACATGGAACTGGGGCTTAATCCATCTGAGGACCTGAAGATTTAGAGCCATGGCTTTAAAATGAGAGGCAGTGGAATAAACTGAGAATTGGCTTGGTGTTAACTGCAGCACTGACTTCAGAGACAATTGCCAGCTTTCTCTTAGAAAGTGCAGCTCTTGGTGAGTGGGTGCATGGTGCAGAGAGACAAGGAGAGTGCAGGAGAGAAGGAACACCATTTGGGTAGCAGTACAAAGCGCAGGGAAGTACAGATGCTCTCGAGAGACACGGAAAAGCTTGATTGCACAAGAATAAAGCTTGCTTTTCCACTTCAAACAATTCCAGCAGCCATCAGGGAAAGTGTCTCTGTACCTTGCAATATCCTTGGCAATCTGCTCGTTGAGGCAGTTGATGAAGGCAATGGAGTGAGTCCCAGAGATGTAGCTGCCAGTGATGGCAGAGTGCAGCTGAAGAGTGAGACTCCTCAGCACCGGGTACATCAGCAACGACAGAGTCACCGCCTAAAATGCAAGACGTGTGAGTGATGATGCCAGGGGAAAATACTGCCTTTGGTAAAAGCAGACACTTACTGTGGCTCAAGGGAAGTCTGTCTTCTTTCAACATCACAGGAATGCTACTCGTAACCTCAGTGAAAACATCCTCATAGGGAGATCCATTCTCCTTCCATGGGGCAGGAAAGGGTCAGGCTTTGAGGCTGCATCAGCCCAGAAGTGCCCAGACCTCTGGGTTACAGACCCTACCACACAGTCTCTGCAGCCACGACTGGTTTTCCAAAGGAGAATAAGGAGGTAAGTCACTGGTTGTCTCTGTTAAAGCACACCTTTCCTGCTTTAGCTGCAGGGTGAGGCATGCCCACCCCTCTGGGAATCGGTGGGGATGGGAGCCTGCCTCCCCTCAGATGTGTAAAGGAGAACAGTAGGTCAAGGAGGGTTGGGATCTGCCCATAGAAAACAGAGGTGGGCTGGAGCCTGGTGTGGGAGCAGAGCCCTGGGTAAGACAGTCTGTGCAGGGACAAGTACTCTCTCCTGCTGGTGGATGTTGTACAGCCCACCCAGGCTATGAGAGAGACTCTCACTAGCAGGCAAGGGAGAGAAGACTCAAGCATGGGTTTTAAGTTCATTTCTTCCTAATTCTCTCCTACTAATAGGACAGTGAAATTGCATCCTTTGGGGCACAAAAACCCTAATGGACACAGCCCAGGTCTCTGTCCGCTGGGCTGCAGAAACCAGTAACACCCTCTCCATAGGCTGGCAGCACTGTGGCAACAGGTTGGTTTTGTGTCCATTATTGCTGCCAAGCCCCTTCGCTGCTCTTTGTACCCACATGCCATAAACAGCCACATGAGAACACAGAGTCAGCTCAGCAGGGCGCTGCAGGAGCAGCAATGGCAAGGTTAATGTGGTGTGCTGAGTAATGGCTGCAGGATGGTGCCGTACCCGGGGCTGCAGCACTCGCCTCTCCGCACAGCTGCTCTCTCTTTGTCTTTTGTCTCGTTTGGGGATAAACAGCATCTGGCCCTTATTCAGCCACAGCGATGAAAAAGGTGCTTATAACACTAAGAATATATTCCTTATTTCCTCCCTCCTTTGTCCTCTGAAAATTCCATGGGCCCATGTCATAGACTGGGTTCTATTAAGATTGAATTAAGGAAACCTCTTGTCACCACAAGAGCTCGTTCCCGTTAGGAACATGAAGGATGAGCTGTATTGGTTGTCTCCTCTTCTCCAACCCATTTGAGGAAATATTCTTTGTTATCACAAGGGTTCTCATAAGAATTTTTAGAGCTTCTTTTGTGCTTTTTTCCCCCACTAAGCCATTTAGCAAATATGAGGCAACAAATCCCAGGAGCTACTCAAGAGAGTTAAAGCAAACAGAAATATGCTGGGCTGTGTATTTTTCCAGATTAGAATGTAATCATGCTCCCTGCTTAGCAAAGAAAACATAATCTGACCCGTTCAGCACGGCAATCATTAATCTCCTTGGAAAATGGAAGTGCATGGCATGAGGAAATCCCCATGACCATTTGCATTGAAGAGTGACCACTGTCTTGTGGGGCTTTTGGGGTGGTTTTCCCCCTTTTTTTTTCTGTGGAGAAAGATAAAAGCTGCTTTTTTCTCCCCAGATGATTGTATTTGCCAAAGGATGGTGCAAAAGTGGAGTGAAGCAACCTGATAACCCCAGCAAACCCACTGCCAAAATGTTGACCAACACTGAGAACCCTGCTGTCAGATGTAAGCACTCCATCGAACAGCACCGAGCAGCAGAATTCCAGCTGAGTTTGGAGAGACTGAAACTTCTGCAGGATTTCTTTTGGCTTCGCTGCACTAAAACCAGCTTCAGGGTTTAAAATCACCGCGCTGGGGCTTTTTGCCTGGTTTTTGCTGAGGTTCTGTCAAAAAGAACACAAACCCCAAACGCAACCTGTGGCAATCCCGGGTGTGCTGTGAGGTTCCTGGAGCAAGCGGGAATTACTCCTCGGGAACTCCCCGTGCTCCCTGCAGAGACCGAGTACGTTCCGCCTGCACCATCCTTTCCCTATGAGGTTCCCGTGCCCTCGGTCACCGCGCTCCCATCGCATCCCCCGCTCCCCCCCGATGGAGGGACCCCCCCTTACCAGCAGCAGGGCGGCGCGGCCCGCGCGGGGGCAGCCCTGGGCAGCGGGCAGCAGCGGGCAGCGCTGGCTCAGCCCCTCCATGTCCGCGGCTCCCATCGCTCCACCTGCGCTGCCCCGAGCTGGGAGCGCTGCCCGCAGCCAGCGCTGGCTCCTCCTCCTCTTCCTCCCCTGCAGGCTGGCACCCGCCTGCCTGCCCCAGCGTGGGGCTGAGCCACGGCCCAGGCGCCAGCACGGGGTGCCCATGGCCCTCCTGCATCCCCATGGGCTCTTCCCTGCCAGCCCCAGCCCTGGCACCCAGGCTCCCCGCCTGCCCCTTGCTACTCCTCACCCGCAGAGCTGCGGTGCCCCAGAAATGGGGTCCAACCACAGCAGGGGTAAATGGACACGTTCCTGTGTAACCTTATCTAGGTGTTCCTGCTATGCAGGGGGATTGGACTAGATGAGCTTTTGAGGTCCCTTCCAATCTCCAGCATACTGTGATACTGTGACACCCGAACATGGGTGCTGTTACCACAGCTGCACCAGCATCTGCTGCAGGAATCCCTCAGCACTGGGGTCCTCCCAGTGCCATCTCATGTGCCCTTGTTGATGCCACTTTTGCTTCATTTTCCTACCTATAAACAAGTTATTTTCTCAGATTTAATACCGCTGGGGCTCTGTTCTCTTTGAATACAAACTGCAAAGAAGCTGCCAGTCGTTGTTGTGCTGTTTGGGCCCAGAACGCTCCCGTGCGCAGCCCAGCACAGAGGCTCCATTCTGTCACCCTGTGACTTCACTGCACTACCTCAGTTCTCACGAGCTATTAGGGAAGCCCAGGTATGGTACAGCCCTTGTGGGGCAGCAGCCTGCGCCTGGGCTCAGACAGGGCACTGAAGAAGCCTTGGGGAGGCATCAAAGACCCCTGAGCTTTGCAGTATGGTAACAGCCATGTATTTGCTACTCTCAATTGTCTCTCCTCTTGTCCATGGGCTGAAAGTGACGTTTTTCCTCTTCTGTTGTGAAGCAAACCCTATGTTTTCTTGCAGCGTGTCCCACCATGAAGAGGCTGAGCTGTCGCCACCACTGTGAGAGGGGGTCCCAGCATTGCAGCCCCTTCCCAGCCAGCGGTACCCACTGCACACCGTGACACCGCTCTGCCCCTCCATGCTGGCCGCGTGTGTGGGCCTGAGGGGTCCCATTCCCGCAGCCCCGCAGTGCCGCTGCCCAGGCTCGCTCCGGGCACACACCGGGACGGGTCCGGCCTCTCCCGTTCCGGCCATGCTCCCGTGACCCGCCATCACCGCCCCTCAGCCGTGGCCCCGCCCCTCCCACTCCTGCCCAATCAGCTTGCGAGGCGGGGCACGCCCGCCATTTTGTTTACGGCTGTGCGGACGCGAAAGAAGCCCTTAGCGACGGCGCGGCGGTTGCTAGGGGCGGGGCGGTCTCGCGAGGTTTGGAGGAGGCGCCAAGATGGCGGAGGCGGTGTGGGAGCTGCTGGAGCGGGCGGCACGGCGGGCGGCGCCGCTGGAGGAGCTGCGGGCCCTGCGCCTCGCCGTGCAGGCCGTGCCCCCCGCCGCCCTGCGCGCCCGCCTCAGCGCCGACCACCTCACAGCGCTCTTCGACCTGCTCGGCGTCAGTGACCGGTGAGCGCCGGACCGGCCCCGCGGGCCTGCCCCGGCCCCGCAGCTCCCTGTCCGCCCGGTGGCTCCCGCGGCTACCCCGTCTGCTTCCGGCGGCTCGGGAGCACCCGGCGGCGTCCCGCTCCTGAAAGGGTTCTTTTCTGTCTGTGCTGCCCAGGGAGCAGGTGGCTGCGTGTGTTTCCATCCTGGAGCGGCTCCTGCCGGCCCTGGACCCGGTCTATGTGATCCAGAACCTCAGGGAGGAGCTTCAGAAAGGGCTGTTCCACCCCGATGACTCCGTGAAAATCCTCTCCATAGCTCAGGTACAGGGGTTTCCTCCGGAAGGAGGGGACAGAGCTCCGGTTTGGGCCAGGCTGGGTTAGTCCTAATCTGTTACTGTTGTTCCATGGCTTCATTAGTGGCAAAAGCACTACAGCCGGTGGTATATGCAGGAGTTGCACACTTCCACAGTCATGGAGCTTTGGGTAAATGCTGTGCAATGTGTTGGTATATAACGCTTTATGGTGTATCTGTGCAATGTGACATCTAAAACTATGTCTTGACAGCAGTAATTTGTAAATGAATCCTGTGTCACATGTGCTGGATAAAGCTTTCTAAGCCAGCACTGGCAGCAGGTGCTGTAAGAATTAAGTGCAGCAGCATTTTGATAGTCAGGATGCTTTGAACGGTCCTGTGGAAGCACTGGAGAATGGGATGTACTAACTTGACACTTGTTGCATTAACTTAAAAGACCAGAATCATGGAACATTGTGGTTTAGAATGAGCTTCAAGAGGTTTCACATTCAGCCCCTCTGAAAGCAGGGCCAGCTTGCAGCAGGCTGCCCAGGGTGTTTGTCCAGTGGAGTTCAGAGGGGCTTCTAACATGATTCTGTCTGTCGGTAGCTGTTTCAGTGCTTGAATGGCCTTACAGGAGAAAAAGCTGGTTTAATGTGTTTAGTTTTCCTTTTTTCCTGTATTTAATCACGTTTAGGTCGGGAGGATTGTTGAAAATTCAGATGCTGTTACAGAAATTCTCAACAGTCCTGAACTGTTAAGGCAAATAATAAACTGCATTGGTGGGGAGAGAATAGCAGTGGCTAAAGAGGTAAGTGCTGCTTTCTTGGTTTATTTATTCGTCTACAACCTGATGTAGATATCACATGAAACACCTTTTCTACTGTGTCCGAGATCATGACCTCTGCTATCCTTTGAAGAAAGGACAGCTTATGTTGCCTTAAAGATTATATGAACAGGCAGGTGCTTTAAGCCCAGACATGACTTAGGTGTGGTAGAACATTTACACAGAACTGTTATCTCTTGGTAGCTGTTTATGCCAATGTGAACTCGGAGCTGATTTTGATGCCAGAGACTCGGATCACAGTAACCATAACCGGCTCCCCTTAATGGAAAGTCAATCACAATTCAAATTTTAGGTGTAGAACTTGCTTTAATCAGTTAATTAAGAACACTGAAACTAAGTCTGATTGTCTTGTGGCTTTGCTTTTAATACTAAGCTCCTGTTTTTGCTTCCAGGCCATCAAATCCCTCTCCAGAATAGCACAGACGCAAGATGGTTTAGAGGCTTTGTTTGTGAGCAGTTTGTTGAGTGACTTGAAAAATGTCATGGCAACAAGCGATGTTGTTCGATACCGAGTGTATGAGGTAGGGATGTGATCAAGGTCAGCATTTGACTGATGTGATACCATGGTCCTCTTGCTCTGTAGCTCTGCATTGCTGTCTGTATTTTATGGCTTTTATGTTAGTATGCATCACTGGTTTACAAACTTCCCTTCGTGTCTGCATTTTGTCAAGACAAGAAAGGAGTAGGAAGAGTTCAGCAGTGTTGGCCCTCATATAATGACATAGCTCTGTTTACTTCACGCTTCTGTAGCATACTGTTTCCATCTTCTGCTCTCCAACTAGTGTTGCCCAGGGCATTGGAGCCCCACACAGAGTTAATAAAGACACAGCAAAACGTTTGCTTCTGTGAAAGCAAAGTAGCTGCTATAGTCTCTTAAGCTTTGGGTATGAAGCTTTGAAACTTCTGGAGGGAGAAAGAGGCTGAGAAGAGAGATGCCAAATGCATCAGTCTAAATATGTATTGCAAAGGAGAAGTAATAAGAGTTTAGCCAGCTTAATGAGGATAACATCTGAATAAGAGATAACTTTGAGCAGAAATCAAATGTATGTGCTGTAAATTTGGAGCTCCTTATGAACTTGTTTCAGGCAAACATCTAACTATGAAAACAGCATGAAATTGTGTATTTAATACATATAGTCAGCATTATAAGACTTGTCTGGCTGTTACTGTGAATTGTTATCTCTATAATGTTTTTAGAATCCATTGCTTTTTTTGTTTCCCTCTGCTCTCAGTTAATTGTTGAGATCTCTTCAGTGTCAGCAGAGTCCCTAAATTACTGTGCAAACAGTGGATTAATATCGGAGTTAATTGGAGAGCTGACTGGAGACGACATGCTGGTCAGGTATGTCGGAAGTGAGTTTGTCAGTGAGATTTCCCCCATTTTTGTTTGATTTTGCCTTAAGGGAAGAAAACCAGTTTGTTCTTGAAGAGGGCTTCAAAACGCCATCTGAAATAGGCCAAAATACTGTGTCTGTTACAGGGCTACATGCATCGAGATGGTGACCTCGCTGGCCCATACCCCACACGGGCGTCAGTATCTTGCTCAGCAAGGAGTTATTGATAAAATTTCCAACATCATCGTTGGAGCAGAGTCTGATCCTTTCTCAAGCTTCTATTTACCAGGTAACATCATTCATTTCTTGCTTCCAGTGTTTACTGCTTGCTTTTACTCAGGAGTTAAACTGAGAGGATTGTCAAGCTCATGTGAGCACTTGAACAGAAATACATATGTTGGATACATAGGAAAAATGCTGAAGAACATTCTGACACATGAATAATATTACTCATTAACAGTGGTAGTACAGGCAAGTCCTGAAGAGACTGTGCTAAAGCTTTGAAGTTTGTGTTATTGTAGCCTTTTTTTATCCATGATGTAGCAGCTGTCTTGAATTTATTGAGTAACTTCCAAAATCCTCTCCTGTTCCTTAGTTCTGTCCTTATTCTGATGCATTTCACAAGGATTCAGTTTCAATAGCACCACTTTAGCTGTGAAACAATGTATGTTTGATTTTGCTATTGCTAAAGTTACTGTGCCCTCGCTCTGAAAGCTTCTTTTTTCTCTTGTTCCATCAGGATTCGTTAAGTTTTTTGGGAATCTGGCTGTTGTAGACAGTCCACAGCAGATCTGTGAACGATACCCAGTCTTCATAGAGAAAGTCTTTGAAATGGCAGAAAGTCATGATCCGACCATGATTGGAGTGGCTGTGGACACACTAGGCATCCTGGGATCAAATGTGGAAGGCAAACAGGTTTTACAGAAAACCAGTTAGTATCTGAAAGTTGTCAGTATTTGTGTTGTTTTGGATACTTCTCTTTCTACTGGTGTCATCAGCCTCTTGCCAGGACTAGAAAAACATGAATGCTCACGTAATGATGCTTTCTGTAAAGGCTGTGTTGTTTCCTTTAATACAGAACTGTTTAGAAGATTGAAAGGAGATGCTGGACTACTTGCTGCAAGTCAAATCCTTGTTTTTTTAAGTGAAAATCTGTATTAGCAGATGGCTATTGGAGTATTGTAACTGAAGACTTCTCATTACAAGTGTGCTAGGGTCTGTACTTCCCAAGAGAGCTCGGTTGTGACACACAACTTGCTTTCTGGAAATGTTTGGGTAGCCTGAAGAATTAATGTAAAAGCTTTGGATCTGTCTACCTTAGATCCTTATGAAGCAAAGAGAGCCTTACACTGCTTTTGTGATAGTAGATCAAGAAGTTGCCATTCTCAGGTGTAATGTACAGCACTCCAGTGATAATGTGACTGACAGGTAACTCTCTACCCCTGTAGAGGTCTGTCTGAGTTAATTAAAATCACTTTGTTTTTATGTTCCAAGGAAGTCGATTTCAGAGTCTGTTGAGCAAAATAGGGCACCAGGCAAAGAATGCCCCCACGGAGCTACGCCTGCGATGCTTGGATGCGATTTCATCTCTTCTTTACTTGCCTGTAAGTTTGTGGTTTGGTTTGTTGTCTTATAAATCTACAAAGTGAAATTATTATGTATCTGACTCTGCGAAGACCTTTTGCAGCATCGAGCTTAGGTAAAAGTGGGAGCTTTCTAATGTGCCAAGTCATTAACTTTACTGGTTTGAATTTCTCCTATTTCTTTGCTTCAAGTTTGGAGTTTGTTTGTAAGAAGCCAGGTGTTCTGAAATCATGTTTATAAAACATGAAGTCAAAACATCCTTGGCAAGGAAATGAGAGTCAACAGTTTAATATGATATGGTTTTAATAGTATAGCTCTAAATGAGTAAATAAGCCATTTCCATTTGTCTGGCAGGGCTGCTCTCCAGCACAGCACTTCTCTTGTGTATCAAGATCAATTTATTTAAATGTCTCCTCCAAGCCAAATGAAATAGAGAAAGCCATTTCTTCAGTCATGGAAATATGTTGAGAATTTAAACTATTTCAGTTTAATCTGCTAGTGGCTATTTTAAATAATTTCCTTAACTATTGAATACACACTCAAGACATGAAAGCTTTTCAGCATCCTAATGAAACTCGTTCTGTATGTGATGCATGTAGCCAGAGCAGCAGACAGAAGACCTTTTAAGAATGACTGAATCCTGGTTCACATCCTTGTCTAGCCAGCCACTGGAACTCTTCAGGAGCATCAGTACTCAGCCATTCCCTGATCTCCACTGTGGGGCTTTACGGGTGTTTACTGTAAGTGCTTTATGGTTTTAAAGATCAGGTAGTGAGTTGTAATCCATTCAGTCTCAGATGTTTGAGGTTTTCTAAGTGAATGCCATAGACCCCTTCCTGAAGCCCACAAGGGGTCAGGAAGAAGTCCTCTTTCATTACGCCCCACTTGTGTTCACCGTTTAAATAATGCATCAGACATGTCGTGTCTGTAATGCTTATTTCCTTATGAATTGAAGTGTGGGGAAGCATCAGCCATGCTCTAGGGTGCTGCTTCCATATCAGAGGCACTGCTGTGATAATTCACTTAACTTGAAAGATAAGCACTGAGCTGTACTTATTTTCCAGTACAGTTAAACCCTGCTGCTTGATTTGAGTGGTGGTTGTGTAACTACTGTTTAGAATGAGTAGCCCATTTAATTTTTCCTGTTCCTTGGCTATTGCATAAGTGTACTCTGTAACTGGGTTTTGGGGTTTTAAAATGTTTCCCTCTTCCCCCCCCCCCTTCTCTTTTCATATTTAGGCTATTGCCAATCAACCATGGGCCCAGAAGCTGATGCTTGACAGTCCAGGCTTCGTGGAGTACATTGTAGACAGATCTGTGGAGCCTGACAAAGCCTCGAAGGATGCCAAATACGAACTGGTCAAGGCCCTTGTAAACTCAAAAACAATTGCAGAAATCTTTGGGAATCAGTATTACTTGAGGCTTAGAGCTTACTTGCATGAAGGCCCTTACTATGTTAAGGCAGTTGCTACTACAGCTGTGGAAGGAGCAGAGTAATGTCACTGGTGTCTTGGTTCCCCTTGCAATCTGTGTTACTGAAATAGGTATAAAGACTCCCCATGCTGGAGTCTCTTTCAATTGTCTTTAAAGGAACATGAAGCACTTCAACTCTGAAATGAAAGTCATGAGAGCAAATCAAAACCTGTAGGGCACAGTGTATTTTCCCATAGAATGTCATGGCAGAAGTTCTCTGTGTACTGCTGTGAGACAGGTAACCAAGGGGAGCACTGCCAACTGCTGGCTGGGTTACTTGGCAGAAACGATCTGTGTTTGGTTAAACTCTTGTTGGGTTTGAAGTTCCTGTTGTGTTTTCTCAGTCGATCACAGTTGAATTAAAACCAAACCAACACCAAAACACCTCAAGGTTTGTAACCTCAGCTGCTGCCACAATTTCTTTATCTGTTTGTGTATTTTATATCTGCCAAAGTTGGCACCTGCATGGAACACACTTCCAGCCAGGCATATTCTGTCAGGAGCCCAGCTGGTAAGAATGAGCTAGTAGCCTTCTGTCCACAGGAGGGAGTATGAACTGGATTCTCTTCTATTTTCAACTTGCTGGATGTGAGTTGTGCTTGAATAAATAATCCTATATATTGTTTACACTCTTTATGCTGAGGATGTGGGGTAGGAACAAGCTTTTAACCCTTTTAAAAATAAAGGAATACACACTCTAGTGTGTAATAACCAAATTGGGAGCTTTGGCTCCCTGGTTGACTGCGGCTGTGTACGGCAGCTCAGTTTACTTGCTCGAAAGGAGTATGAGCTCTAGCACTGCAAGTCTGCTTCAGAACCAAATCTGAAATTGTTTACACTATTTTTGACTATTTTTTTTTTTTAATTTTAAGGGTTATTTTTAAGAAAAATACTATTTTAGTTGCCTGAGTTAGAATAAAAGGGTTAAGAACATAAAGCTTTCATGTTTAAGGGCATGAACTGAATTAGTATGAATTAGTACAAAATGTAGTACCTTAACATGTCATCTTTTGAAGATGGTCAGCTAGCTGCTGCTGAGATGCAAGCTGGACACTAGTGACATGTGATGTGTCTTTATCCATAAACAGAGACCATGATACACTTTATACAGAAGGTTTATATTATTTTTTGTTGAGGACGTAAGAAATCTAAGGAATAGCTTGGGGGGGGGGGGTGGAACATAATAAAACATGAAATTACTATGTTTTTGCTTATTTTAGTAGTGTGTCAGGTCAGGTATACCTCTGTGGAAAGTACTTGCCCTGTGTCCCTGCTCTGCCAAGTGAAGCTGGATGAGCTAGTCATGCAGTAACTCTCTTCTTGCTTGTAGTAACTTTGACCTGCAGCAGAGGTGATGGTATAGCCTGCCAAAATTTGCTGCCAAGGGGTCAAAATGGGCTTGGAAGGGCAGAGTAGGTAGGTGAGGAAGTTCCCTTAAGATTAAATAAGCTGTTGGAATGGAAGTGATCTGCTTTGTTGCTTCTGATCTAAGATGTACAAAAGTTGTCATCCAACGTTATCCTGCTGCTGACGCTTTCATCCTAGATGTGCATAATAAACATCTGTTAGTGAGAAATGTGGTACATCGTGTCTCATTTGTGAACAGAGAGAGCTCAGAACCTTCCCGCATCCAGCAAAACATGAAAGCACTAAAAAGGATATGAAAAAGAGTACAGAAGTCCTGAGCTTGTGCTTGTATTGGACAACTTAGCTTTGTTGTTTTAGGTGGCTTTGTGTTCTGGTAGCTCTGTGTGAGCTGTGTGCTCAAATCTCAGTAAAAGAAACTGATGTAGAAACCTTTTCTGTAATTCATGAGTCTCTTCCATGTGTGTTTTCAGCTGTTGCTTTTGAAGGCTACTCTGTGTGCTAAGTCTTTAGCATCTGCTTTGCATGGTATGTTTGCCAAATACAATGTTTTAGAATACACAGAGATGCCAAACAAGGGGATTTTTATATGTGCACATATGCTTTATTTTGCTGAGCTTTGAGCTCAACATTCCAATTAATTGGTCAGGTGCTTACCCCTTACTACACGTAGTTCCCCACCCATCCTGTGTACTGCCATATGGCTTATGGGTTGCTGTATCTTGTATATAATGGAAACATTGAAGTGTGTTGTCCCTGTCTTCCCGACTGTAAAGTAACAAGTGGAGAGAAATGAGATAAAACCAGAAATGGAATGATAGAGAATGAGAATTGAGGTAGCACGCTGAACCTGGATGAGCTTGGTTTAAAATCGCCAAACCCACAGCCCAGACCCCTTCATCTGACCCCGGTCAACAAGCAGCATCACTTGGTGCTTAAGAATTGTGGATCCTTTGGAGCACACCTCCACTTCCTTCAGAGCAGGTGAGGCCCTCAGAGGTATGTGTGTGTCTCATCCCACATGTGTCTGTCACAGCTGTAGAGCACATCTGCCCAGCTGGTCTTTCTGCTGCTGAAGTTGCTGATGCAGAAGAGTTAACCTGGAGGATGTAGGCACAGGTGGGCTTTGTGTTCTGTTCCTAATGGGGAACTTTTGCACTTGGATATTGTTACCACTGTGTTGGGGAATGTGTTCTGACTTCACTGCCAATACTCTTCTCCAGCTTAACTGTGGCATTGAGCTGCTTGTGTCAGTGTTCCTCTGGTGCCATCACTGACAAAAATACATGATTCTCTAGCAGGTAAGTTAGATTTCTTGCCTACAATCTCCCTGGGCTGCTCACCTGAGCAATTCCCATGATGGTTTGATGTCTGTTCCCCCTCGAAGCTGTTCTCTAGTTCCACTGGTGCTGTAAAGTGGGCTGCTCAGAAGTAGCTCCCTTTTGTGGGCAGAAAGATTCCCCTTTGGTGCAAAAGATTTTGGGATAGATGATGCCTCAGGTGCAGAAGGAGCCTTGACATAAGGCAGAGGACTTCAAAAGCCTGCAAACACTGGACACAAAGTTTCTTGGAATACTGTGTTTTACTTGCATTCATGCACTTGTAGGTACTTGAGTAGTTAAGGGTACATCCAGTTTGCTGCTCTAACACACTCTAGCATTGGGAATTCATCTGCTGTGGAAGGAAAGAGACCTAACCTTGAGAGGACATTGTTATTCCTGATGTTAAAGGATAAAAACAGCTGGTAAAAGGAAATTCAGTCTTTCTACACAGACATTAAATCTTAATTGACAAAATGAAGCACCTCATTTTTTATTCCATCCAAGTTAAACTGTTTGAACTTATCAAAATAGGTCAAAACCTTGCAGGACACCAGACTGTAGTAAGTTTCCAGTAAAGAGCACTCGTTCCCGTCACTTGTTTCCTTCCAGTCTTTAAATAACTCGTCCTCTTCCATGTTGGAAGAGGTGAAAATGAATTTATAGCAGCATCGATTGTAGCTGATGTGCTTCTCCCCAGAAAACCGGGAGCTGTGAATCGGAGTGATGCCAGCTTTTTTAGCACAGATCCCAACGAAGACATCGGGGGGCACTGACGCTGCCACCTCCTTGGAGGCCACAAACACCTTGCGAGCAGCATCCTGTGACATGATGAAGGCGCTCCCTTCACAGTAATCTGGGTAAAGCTCCTCTGGGTATTGATGGATGGGAACAAAGCCAGGGCTCTGAGGGTCTCTGTCGGGCACTCCGTGATGAATGACCCTTCCAATGTAGATGTCCTCGAGTTGTGTTAAGCTAAGCAAGTATTCAGCCAGACTGGGAACACCAACGAACGTGTCTTCATCTGCTTTAAGGATATACTGTGCATGGGAGCAGAAAGTCACTGTCCACTCCACACTCATCAACATCTTCTGTGTCTGTGTGCCAGGAGAATCGATGAAACTGCCTTCAATAATGTCGCTGTGCTCTTGAGACTCCTCATTGATCTCCAGCTGGGTGCTTACTGAAGCTGGCTTTCCTAAAGCAAACAGAGTGAGGACAGTGTGACCTCTGGTGTCTGTCACGTTGCCCCATGTCTGCCTGATCACGTTGCGTCTTGTCCTGTTTTCTGGGCTGCTGAAGACAAGAATGAGCAGAAACACCTCTTGATCGGAGCACGTCGCTGTGCTGCTGACGGTGTAAGAGAGATTGGCCTTCAGAGGCTCCGTATCGAGCTGCCTGGCCCGCTCCCTGATTTCCAGAGTCTTTGCATCAGTGTATGAAAGAGGCAGTGACCGCAGGAAGTATTCCTCCAGTAAATCTGCTCCAAAAAGCAGCACGTGGAAAAGCAAGACATTAAAGAGAATGAAGCACCACTGGTGAGTCCGCAGCCTGCAGGGGGTCAGCTGGGGAGGAGAAGACACAGACTGGATTCTCTTGCTGCTACAATGCAGAAGCTTCCCTTTATTTAGAACATAGCCATGCAAAACAATCACAACTTTTAGACCATGGTCTCTGTATCATTAGTGCAAGGCTCTCCCTGGAAACCAAAGCAGCCCTGCTTCTTGTGGTGCAGCAAGATCCCAAGCTGAGAAGGACATTGCTCTAGTGTAGGAGGCTTTGTGTGCATCCATGTGTAGAAATACTGAGGAATATCTCACTATTAATGTTTTCTGACTGTTTTTAACCTGGTACTGACAGCCTGAGATGCTAACGAAGACCTGTAATGTTCAAATATGTCCTCAAAGGTGAGCCTTTGGTACCTGGCCTGAGCTCTTGGCACAGTTTGAATCACAGAAGCCTCATGCTAGCCCCCTGAGTAAGGATCCAAATCACTTACCTGCATGGTGGTGGGAGTTCTCCCTGCAGCAGGGTCTGTGTCAGCACCAGAGGCAGCTTCTCCCTGGCAGAGGCTTTCGGGGCAGTGTCTGTATCTAGGTCCGCAGGATCCAGTTACTGCCCAGTGCCCAGAGACTGTGGCTTCCCCCTTAGCTGCCTGTGGGAGGAAAGCTGATCCAAGGGGATGATCGTGTTGCAGCTGCATAAAACACAAAGCAAACAAAACCTGAGCCTTTCCCTCTTAATTTCTGGCACTTGGGGTTGGGTGTCTCAGAAGCACGGAAGGGCAGCAGCCGCTCAGGCTCACTGGTGAAAGGGGTCCTCTGGTACCCCCATGAATCTGTGTTAGGTCTGCCAGGTCATTGCTGTTATAGCTGTGCCATTGTGGTCCATGGTGGTTGGCCCCTTCACTGAGTGAGCACTCTGTGTCTCCCAGGGGGGAGGTTTGGGGTGTGAGCTTGTGGGCTTGTCTTGCGTGGGTGCCCAATGGATGTGCAGAACACCTGAAGCCCATGGGCACTGCTGGGCCAGGCTGTCTGTGATGGAAACAGAGGTGTGCTTTCAATGAGCCCCTGGGAGCAAGGCAGGAAGAAGGGGCTGTACAGTGGGAGCTGATAGTGCTCAGCCATTAGGCTTACGGGGCTGGGGATGTTCTGGTGTGTAACAAGCTGCACTGGGTGTTCCTTTGCTTTCTCTCTGTACAGTGGTTTTAAATGACCCTGTGTATTTATGCTTTTGTGGTGGCTGCGTGTCCTGGTGCAGAGCTGCAGTGATCTAACCCTGGCCAGGCTCCTGCCTTCGGCGGTGGCCTTGGCTGCTCCAGAGCATCCCTGTGTTGGTGTTGGCACAGCCACGGCTGGGCTGGAGCTGACTGGGCTGGGGAGCCACAGGGGGCTGGAAGTGCTGGAGGGGGAAGTGCCAAAGACACCACGAACAGGATGGAGGTGTCAGCAGGGGTGAGGGCTGGGTTTGGCAGCAGCTCTGTGAGTGGGGGGGGGGGAAACGGGGCTTGTGGGTCCCCCACAGCCCCCTGGATAGGGCAGATGATGGGAATGATGGTGTTTGATGGGCAGATTGTGGCAGGAGGTGTCAGCCTGCATCAGCACAAGGACGGGACCTCCACCTCCATGCAGGAGCACAGAGATCATGGTGTATTTATCAGGTTTGAAAAGGTTTCTCGTAGCAGTTCTGTTACTGCACCCTTAGGTGAAGGGGTGTGAGGGGAATGCAGCATCACTGCAGTTTGCTTTAGCTGTGTGCCTTGCAAGGGTGCGATGCTCTGAGCACTGCAGTCCTCCCTGAAGCATCCTTAGGGCAGATGGAGCAGAGCTTTGATTTCTGGTGTGAGCAAGGGGGTGAATTCCCCAGCCCTGAGCCCCTCAGCTCTTCCAGTGCCTGTCCCTGGGTCTGGGGGACATGCTGGGAAATCTCACTGCTTACAGCAGGAGCCCAGTCCCCACAGTGAGGTTATAGCTTGCAAAGCCAGCCTAAACACGGGCAGTGGGCAAGTGCCAACGTGGGGCTCTGCTTTAGACTCTCCCAAACTGGGGCCAAAGGCCTTTCCCAGAGCTCGTGTGTCAGCTGGGCTGCAGCTCCAGCTGGACCACCCCACAGGCACTGGGAGTTGTGCTTTGAAGCTGGGTGAGCTGTCAGCACAGGAAGGGTCCATCAAATGTGTTCTCTGAAAGGAAGAGCTAATAGGGCAGTATTTGTCACGTACAACAACACAGCTCCACAGCCCTAGACACCCAGTCTGGGCAAAAATCCCCCTTTGAAGATGCTCCATCTCCAGCTAAACTGTTAAATAAGCAAATAAATACAAGCATTTGAAACGCCCTACATTAAAACCTGTGTGTTTAGAGCACCAATAGGATAATGAAAGCCACATGTGCATCGTCCCTGTCGCAGTTGTGCCCAGCATGGTGCTTGCAGTACTGGTGAAGTCATTTCTTTAGCATGGCTTTGTGGTGGCAGCAGGAACTTCAGACATTGCTGATAGCGTGTGCATGGGATGAGCAATATCCCACTGCAGGCAGGGCACCATCAGCTCATGGATGAGGAGCCTGGCTGAGTCCCATTGGGAGAAAGCTGAGGATCAGAAATGGAAACAGTGCTGGAAGGTCAGACAGCTCATGTGGGAATGCCACAAATCCCTTGGCTGCAGGGAGTTGCCTGGGGATGATCCCCCCATTGCCTCTAAAACCCCAGCTTCAGTTCAATGTAATGGACAGCAGCTTCTGTCTGACCTTATCACACCTTTTAGATGGGTAAAGTCAAACCCTTCAGGGAGAACCTCATTCCCAGTGAGAATGAAGGGTTTCCAGAAGAGGAATGCATTTGGGACCCTGGAGTGGCTGAAGCCAGGTCAGTCTGGGGAAAGGAATGATGTTCCTACAGCTCACTTAAGCCCCAAAGCATCTTGTGGGTGTAAATTAGGGAAACAACCAAGAGAGCAGCTTTTCCTGAACCCCAGGGCTACTGTTTGCTTTGTGTGAGCTATTTTCCTGTTTTCCTTAAATTTATGTCCAAGCAAACCTCATTATGGAAGCAGGGATGTACCCATGAAGCTGCAGACAACTTGACCTACTGTATGAGCAGTGAGTGTTTAGACTGGAGGATGCTTGGGGTGATGTTTTGGAGAGGACAGGTTCTTAAGGTCTCCTGGCTTCCCTGCCCATGCTGGGAAGAGGGAAGCAAAGCCCGGCTTGTCTTGGTTCTGCTCTGCTCCATTTCCTGGAGATGTGAAGGCTTTGGGTGCCGCAGTGTTCCCGGGTGATGGTGAGGGCGGGCAGATGGATTTACTGGGAAAACTGGTGAAAATTGGCTTTTCAAACAAATTTACTCCATTATGAAAGCCAGAGCTCTGCCTGCCCCACGTGTCCATGTGGTTGCTCTGTCCCTCTCTGCAGGGTGGATACCCCTCTCCATCCCCTGCTCACAGGCTCTTCCCTAAAGCCCCATTGATTCCCACAGGCAGGCTTTCAGCTCTTCCCTCCTGCTCCAGGGCCATGCCAGATCCTGCCTGTGTAGCTTGCCCATTGACAGGCACCACGGACTCTTCCCATCAGACATTCCCAGTGCCCTTGTGTGGTCACTTCCCTTATTTTAATGGTTGGAGATATCCGCTGTCACAAAGCATCCCTTTGGATGGAAAGCCACTGGGATGCTCCTGGGACCACAGAGCATTCACGGGTATCCACAGTGTTTGAGACCCTCCTCAAAGGGTCCCCTATTTGCACCCTGCCTTTTGCAGTGCTTCACCTGCACCTGCAGACTGATGGTGCGAGGGCTGGGAAGGATTTGCCTGGTTTTCAATATGAGCAGGGGCTGTGGTAAATAAATGGAGACAATTGTCTTGGTCTTAGTCACCTCGAGCAATGTTTCTGCTGAGGAAGATGATTCAGCTCTTGCAGGCAATTCGTCACCTTACGTTCCCCATCAGGCTTGGGAGGTGATGGAAGATAAAGCTTTATAGGAGTTACACAGTGTGTGCTTCATTTATCTTTCGATATTAAACATCCCTTTGGGTGTTCAACAGAAGGAGAAACCTTAAAAACAAGCCACCAAGGCGGCATGCTGACACACCGAGCAGATTAGCTGCTCCTGGTGCACAAATGAGGGTGTCTTTTCTTCCTATTTAATGGCTGCATTGACTGGGTTAAACCCATGTTTTTATAGCCAAGTGCCTAGAATTCATTTGTGCTTTGCATGCATCAGTCTCGGAGCTGCAGAGATCTATCTTTTTGTGCGGTATGTTTGATTGTTACTCCTTGAGTTTAATGACAGCTTTGACAACTAACTACCACTGTATTCCCTGACAAAGACAGCTTAAACCCTCCGTGCATTCTGGAAGCGCTGCGTTCAGCCTCAGAAGTACCAACCTAAATGTAAGTGGAGACCTCATAGCAGCCTTCCAGTATCTGAAGGGGGGCTATAAGGATGCTGGGGAGGGACTCTTCATTAGGGACTGTAGTGGTAGCACAAGGGGTAATGGGTTAAAACTGAAACAGGGGAAGTTTAGATTGGATATAAGGAGGAAATTCTTTACTGTGAGGGTGGTGAGGCACTGGAATGGGTTGCCCAGGGAGGTTGTGAATGCTCCATCCCTGGCAGTGCTCAGCATCAGGTTGAACAGAGCCTTGGGTGCCGTGGTTTAGTGTGAGGTGTCCCTGCCCATGGCAGCAGGGTTGGAACTGGATGAGCTTAAGGCCCTTTCCAACCCTAACTATTCTATGGTTCTGTAAGCTGAACAGGGAATACATGAGCTTGTGCTGGGAATCCAGGCCTTGTGCTGAGCCGGCTGCTGAGCAGTGATCTCCCTGCCAAGATGCCAACCTGACAGAACCCCCCCAGTTTGCAGTGAACCAGAAGCTTCCCCTTTGTTACTCATTTTCAGAGCGTGCTGTGCAGGTTCCTTTGCCTTGCCCTTTTGTTCCCTGCCGTTAGAGACAGGCTCTGTTTGTGCTTGGCAAATCCAGATTGCACATGAGACTCGTTTGACACAGACAACCCCCAGAGCATCTGAGCCCTGAATCAGGCCCTGCTGTGACTCATTCAGTCCGTGCTCTGGCAATGTCTGCAATCAGGAGCAGGTTCTGTGCCTGAGCAGAAAGCTGGGGTGTTCCTTTAGCGGTTGAGGGGGGTGTATGGGAGGGCACCCTAAAAGGCAAAGTTTGCCCAAGGCTGAGGAGGGAAACAGGTCCTGGGGTCCATGCAGTGCCCCAGCCCATGCTCTTTGGGACACGCGGTGCTGGATGGATCCAGCTGCGCTCCCATTGCATGGCGCTGGGTGTGCCAAAGGGGTGGGGAGGGAGCCGCAGCCCCCGCCATTCCCCATTGCCCTCCTGTGGGGAGTTACCGGGGAGCTGGAGCAGGATGGGGATGCGCTCCAGCAGGGATCCTGATGGCTCCGGTGCACGGTGCTGGAGCGGGGTCAGGCGCTCCCCCAGGGGTGCCTTTCTCTGCCCCTTGCCTCTGACCCATCCCCGCTGCCTCCCCCGGGTCTATTTATTGTGCTCCCAGGCAGAACCTGCAGTGCTCGGTGTCTGCTGCCCCGTGCCAGGCCCCTCCTGGCACCCGGGGCCCTGGTGGTGGTGGTGGTGGCCGTGCCTTCTGCTGTGCTCAGCCCCTGGGGGGGGGCTCTGGCTGGGGGCTGCCTTTCCCAGGAGCCCCTCATTGCTTCCCCAGCCTGGCTCTGCTATGGACACACAGCGCACTGCACACAGCCATGCCAACAGCACCCGGCATCCCTGGTGTGCCCCATGGGACGTGTGTGCTGGGTGCTGAAGGGGCTCCTCAGCAGAGCCGTGGGGCTGAGGATGTCAGGAGGAGGTTGAGGTTCGGAGCTGCAGTGAAACCCTGGTTAATTTTACGTTTCCTTGATAGGACTGTTGGGAAATGAAGACTTTCAGCACCGATGGCACACTGGGGAGTGCTGCAGCTGGAGGTGGGGAGGGCTCAGCCAGACCTGGGCCCCTGGATGCTGAATGGTGCCTTTGCTGAGAGCGCTGCCCTGCCCTCCCCTGCCTCGAGTTTAGGGCAAAATCAGGCTGTGCAGGGGCAGAACAAGCTGACACTGCTCCGTGACACTCAATACCGAACTGTAGTAACTCCCATCCCCTGCTTGTTCTCCGGTTCATGACGCACGCTGCGCCCTGCAGCACCTTCTGGAGTTTGATACCTGGGCAAGAGAACAGCAGCCGATGGGGAGGAAAGGAAGGAAAATGTTCTGCGGTCCGTTTGTCCGGGAAGCGATGCGCTCGCTGCACCGGGGCAGCGGGAGCAGGGGCCTCGCGTTCTGCAGAGCTCCGGAGCTGCTCCGTGCTGGAGCCGGGAGCGGTCCCCAGGACATGGGCTCTCCTTCCTCAGGTGGGATCCCGCTGGGGCAGCCGGTCCCTGTGCCCAAGCGGCCTCAGCACCCCTCGTCTCCCCCCTCCCGGCACTCAGCCTGCAGCGCTGGGATGTGGATGCTCTCTTCTTCTGGCTCTTTCTCTTTCGTTTCCCGTTTCCCAGCATCACCACCCCCCCTCCCGTAGCCATTCTAAATCATTCCTCCCCCACGCCTGTGTTATCTCCTCGCATGTCAATACGCTGCTGTGCCACCCACCCCTCTCCTCACTGAGCTGCACGGTAGCGTTTCACACCCGATAATGTGAGGCAATTAGTGAATGAAGAATAACGTGCCTACTTACAAGCATGATGGGTCGGGAAGCATCACACGGGTGGATTGCACGGGGAGGACTAATTGCTTTTCTCTCAAATGACTCCTGGTGTAGGAGAGTCCATATGGAGAGAGAGGAGGAGGAAGAGATGCTGCGGGAGAAACAAAGTCTCAGGTTCTAGTGAGAAGCGTAAAGCCCAGTGCAGCTGAGTGGGAGCTTCCCGCTGGAGCTGGAGCCTGCGGCAGCCAACGGGTACCATGTGTGGATGCATCACACGAGGGCTGGGGCTCACAGGAGAGCAAGGAGGGGGTAGCACGGGGAGAGAGGGGGGCAGGAGCTGCTGGAGAGAAGCAGGGAGCCAGGCTGAGAGAGCTGGGCTGGAGGAGAGAAGGCTCCTGAAGGGGAGACCTTAGAGCAGCTCCAGTGCCTAAAGGGGCTGCAGGAAACCTGGAGAGGGGCTTGGGACAAGGGCCTGTAGGGACAGGGCAAGGGGAACGGCTTGAACCTGCCCGAGGGGAGACTGAGCTGAGCTCTTAGGCAGAAGCTCTTCCCTGTGAGGGTGCTGAGGCGCTGGCACAGGGTGCCCAGAGAAGCTGTGGCTGCCCCATCCCTGGCAGTGCTCAAGGCCAGGTTGGACACAGGGGCTTGGAGCAAGCTGCTCCAGTGGAAGGGGTCCCTGCCTGTGGCAGGGGTTGGAACTGGAGGAGCTTTGAGGTCCTTTCCAACCCAAACCATTTATGACTCTATGAAAACACCTCTCAGGCAGCAGGGAGCTGGGGTCTCACTGAAGTGGCTTTGGTGCTCTGGGTGGCTGAGGTGGCTGGGGAGCGCTGCACAAGGCACAGGGTTGGCTGTGTCTGTGTGAGAGCATTTCCTTCATATGAAGTGGTTCTCACTGGGCATTTCTGCTCTCTCCAGGCCTGGAGCCCCAGGATTCTGCACCATGAGCTCCCCAGTGCCTGTGCAGCAGCGTGGGCTCTGGAAGAGGAATAAAGAAAGAAGCAAAAGAGGTGAGGAGCGGGCCAGAGCTGAGGTGAGTGGAGGCTGCTGTGTTTGCATTGGGCTCCTCATGTGGTGGGACACAGCTTTGGAGCGCTTTGGACTTGGCCACACCGTTATGGATGGCACCTCCTAGCACCCACGGGCCTGAACCTGGAGACATCACCTTGGGCTCCATCCCCTTAACCCTTTCCCAGAGGCAGCCGGCTCATTTCCAGCCTGTCCCTGCTTGTCCCGGGGTGGGGTTGTGTTATTGCAGCAGTGTCCCCCCGGGAAGATCAATGCTCCCCGGCCCCGGCCGCGCAGCACGGCACAGGAATTCCCCAGCAGGCCGGGGCTTGGCGGGTCTGTTTGCTTTGGGAACAGCCCCGGGGCACAGAGGAGCTCAGCGCAAATATTTGTACGGCGGGTAGGAAAGGAAACGGTAACAGTAATGGGAGAGAATACAGAGAAGGAAATAGAAGCAAACAGGTTCCCCCCCCCGGGGCGGGCAGGGGCCGGCGGTGCGGGATGCGCCCCTGGGACCCGGGGCTGCTTCATTGGCTGTTGCCCGGGGGACGCGGGGCCGGTGCCGGGGGGCGGTGGCGGGAGGTGCCGGCACGGTCGCCAGGGGGCGCCGTGGCGCAGCGGCGGGGCGAGGGGTGCGGGAGCGGAGGGTGCGTGGCGGCCGCTCGGCGCCATGGGCAGCCCCGGTGGGCAGCGGGGGGCGGAGGAGGGCAGCGGGGCCGCGTAGGGACGGCATCGCCCCGGCACCTGTTGCTGCCGCGCTCCCGCCTCGCCCCCGGCATGCGGAGCTCCCGGCGGGGCCGCGGGCTGCGGCGGGGCGCGCCGTGATGGGCGGCCGGGAGCGGGAGCGGGACCCGGACGGCGGCGGTGGCGGTGGCGGTGGTGGTGGCGGCTCTGCCCGCAGGCGGCAGCCCCCGGCCGGCGCCCTCGGCAGCGCGGGGCGCTCTGCTCCGCCTCGGCTCCCCGGGCACCGGCGCCGCTTCGCTGATGCCGTTCTCGGGCGAAGAGCGGAGCCTGCAGGGGATCTACAAACCGGCGGGGCCGGCGGAGGGCAGGGCGGCCGGCGGGGCTGCCGTCTGTACCGAGTGCTACACCAACCGCTCCTTCCTCTACGACGATGGCAGCGCTCACAGGTACCCGCCGGCGGGGCGCGGACCGGGGGGGTCGCGGTGGGGTGCGAAGGGGGGGGTCGGGGGCTCCGTGTGCTCTTTCCCCCGCCGTCCCCTCCCGGAGGGGCCGGGACCCGCCGGCAAGACCCTGCCCCGGGCCCCCCCGCTGTAACCGCGCTCAAGGCCAGCAGAAAGTTTCCGCACCGCTCGCAGGGGTCCCCGCGAACGCCCCTGCGGGCACCGAGGCCCTGGGAACGGAGCGGTTGGTGCCTGGGCACAGGGGATGCGCGGGGATCCCGAGCTGTTCCCAGCCGCATCCTCCGTGGGGAAGGGGCAGAGGCAGCCCCGCTGTGCTGCCTGCACGGACTGGGGCCCGCGGGTCGGGCAGGGTTTTGGAGGAGCCCCGGAGCCACCCCAAAGCCAGAGGACTCAGACGCACAGAGGTGAAAAAGCCGCCTTGCCACGGGCACGCAGCAGCTTTGGGCTCGTTTTGTGCCACACTTAGAGTGTCCTGGACAAGGGAGTGAAGAGCTGCCCAGAGGGGAGCACAAGGACCTGGTGCCACTGTCCTCTCATGCTTATATGGCTCATGAGTGCTTGTTGCTGAAGTACCCCAGCTTTTCCTGATAGCTCCTGTGTATTATCATTGATCTGGTTATATTTACTAGTGTGGCTCTTCTGTCTGTCACACTCATCAAACATCAGCTTAAACAAGGCAATGAAGTGCATGTATCAGTTTCGTCTTGGCAGATAAGGACCTTGCTTGGGTTTGTGCCCTGGGCTGGTCAGCTGGAGTTCTTCACATTGACATCTCGCTGTGATTTAGGGACACCATCTTTTGTTCCTTAAGACCAGATGGAAGAAGAAGGAGCAGTGTACTCAGTGCACTCCATAACTTCCAGTACATTGCCACTGAGTGGGCAATTGATAAAATCCTTGAATATTGGTCCTTGGGATTAAATCCCTCATTGTTTCCCTGTGACATGGAACAGTGCCTCAGGAGCCAGGCCCACCTCCTGAGAACACCCCTTGGTCACCTTGGTCATGCCAAGGCGCTTCAGCAAACCCCGTTTTGCAGCTGTAGCGATGTCCTTGAGCATCACTGATGGTGCCTGGGGGTCAGAGACAGGATGGAGACAGCAGCTGTGGAGGGCTGGGACACCAGCGTTACGGGACAAGGATGAGTCCCGGAGCTCAGGCAGCAGTTACTGCTCCTTATACTGCAGAACTGCTCAGGGTCATTTAACCTCATCTCATGCACAATGCAATCCTTGTCCAAAGGTCTTCCCGCCTGTCCCTTTCCATGTGGAGAGAAGAGCTTTGTTTTCTAGTCATTATTATACAGCTCAATGTGTTCCTAACCCCCTCTGGCTCCAGAGGGGTTGAAATGCCGCTGTTTCCTGTGGCTTGCCTCGCCTTCCCCTGTGTTCAGCCCCTTTGCTGCCCTTCCAGAGATGTTCCACAAGCTGGCTGGAGCCCCCAGGACTCTGCAGCTTTGCCCATAGCTGCTGTCACCTGCGGCGTGTGCGAAGGGTATGGGAGCCAGGGTGTATCTGAGCAGCAAAGATGTGTAGCACATCCCATGTACGTTTTGCTGCGTGCTCGAGGGGACTTCAGCTGGGTTGGCCCCATTAGGGAAAGTGGAAGCCTCAATTATCCTCGTGCTTAACAAACCCAGAGATGGCTCAAAAGCTGTTGAAGAGCAATTACACTCTACCAGTCGCCTGAGTGTGGAGGGGGGGTGCGGATGTCTGCGTGCTTGCTTCTGGCCTTGTAAGGGGACAATGGTCCCGAAAGCCCCTCCCAGTCGGAAAGGAAGGGGTTAACAGTAAAAGCAATTGACAGTCTGTTTGGAGAGCAAATACACGTTTCTGGCACCCAGAGGGTACAAATAACCTCAGTTTTACTTTCCTACCTCGTGGGAAACGGGTCGCTGTTTGTACAAGGAGCTGGTCCGTCACTTAGGGAATACAGGATTTCCTCTGGCCAGCAGCTCCTCTTGCCCTGCCTTGCCCATGTAAGGGCACTCTGGGAAGAAGCAGTGATGGATGAGTGGCCATATGGAAGAGCTCATGCAAAAATACCCTGCACAAGGAAGGGGCCTGCGGGAGAAGCGGGGACGTGCGAGAGGAGACCTGGATTTTCCATCCGCTCCCTCCCATTGCTATGGCTCATTTAAGAAGAAGAAGATGAAAGAAGGTGGCATGCACGAGGATACCTGGAGAAGCTGCTTGGGAAGAGCTCATCTTTGTATTAGACGTATGTGGCTTTCCTCATGTCTGTTTTTAATGCCTATTATGGGAGATCTGTCCCCTGGCTGCTAGGCTGCACCTCTCTGCTTGGCTTCAGCGCTGCTGTTTGTACCTGGAGCAAGCAGTAGATGTCCTGTGCTGAGCAGGGTGGGTTTGGGTGCCCTGCCGTGGATTTGGGAGTGGGATGTGGAGGGGAGGTGAGTCCCAGCTGGAGCATCTGCTTGAGAAGCCGAGGATGGGGACTTAGAGCAGCAACCAGAGGGAGCTGTGAGTGCTGCAGGCAGGGAAGCTCTGCCTGTGGTTACCCCATCCAGGTAGGTTTGTAGGGGATGTCTCAGCCTGGGAGCCAGGACAGGTTGTGCTTTCTGCTGTAGCAATCACAGCCAGATGTGAAGCAGCAAGGTGAAAAATGAAAGGTAAGAAAAAAGCATTGGTTAACCTGGGTGCTTGCTCAGCGTGAGCACATCAGCGCCAGGATGTGACCTCCCATCGCTTCTCCTGCCGCTCAGTGGTGTATCAGATGGACTGTCTCAGGTCAGCACAGGGCTGGTCCCTGCAACCCGTTGTTGTCTCTTAGGTTTTGCATTCTCTGGAAATGAATGGGAAGATGCTTCTCTGGAGAGCCTGCACTGAACTCAGCTGTGTAGCTGATTGACAACCAGTTCATCCAGGCAACACTGCAGACACTTATGAGCATCAGAAAGTCAGCCTTGTGGGTTGCAGCTATTGCTCTGGCTGCCCATGGGGATCCTGGCCTGGCTGTTCCAGGAGAAGCCGCAATAGGGAACCATAAAACTTCAGGGACAAGCACCCTGTATCTTCAGAGCATAGCAGGGATAAGGAATTGTGCTTCAGTTTTCTTCTGGTTGATGAGGAGAGGGAAGCATGCGGCTGTGATCCAGGGCTCGATGGGGCTGTCATCAGGTTGTGCTGCTAGAACTGCCCTAGGAAAGCACCCCCAAGCACAGCTGGGGCAGCAGGGACAGGTTTTGCGACCCCCCCACTCCTGTTCTCATTAATGAAGGACCATGACAGGCCCAATGTCATAGAATCTTAGAATCATAGAATCGTTAGGGTTGGAAAGGACCTTAGGATCATCAAGTTCCAACCCCCCTGCCATGGGCAGGGACACCTGGCTCTAAACGATATCACCCAAGGCTTTGTCCAACCTGGCCTTGAACACTGCCAGGGATGGAGCATTCACAGCCTCCCTGGGCAACCCATTCCAGTGCCTCACCACCCCCACAGGAAAGAATTTCCTCCTTATATCCAATCTAAACTTCCCCTGTTTAAGTTTTAACCTGTTACCCCTTGTCCTATCACTACAGTGATGTCCTCCTTGCAAACTGCCCCTGGGCTCTGGCTGTGTGAGCCTTGGCTGCACAAGAGCAGAGTGGGTCAGCGCCTGTGCTCGGGGCTCTTTCTGCCCTGCACAAATATTTACAGCATCTATTTGAGTCCTGCCTGGGAGCCCTGGTCCTGACCCCAGTGCCTGGTTCCCAAGTGCTGCATGCGATTTGTGTTGGAGCCCGTCAGCGTTTCTCTTGCACCGGTGCCAAGCTGGGCCGGAGCGTGGAACATCTCATTCATTCTTCTTGGGATCCAGCACAGGCTCCTCTGGTGGCCCTGGTGACAGGGACAGAGCGTGCAGAGCAGCCCATCGGACCAGGATCCTGGCGCTGTGCTTCCAAGGTGTGGATGGATGCTTCCCCTTGGGTTTGCCCGCTCCCTCTTGAATGTGTTGGTACTTTCTGCCTCCGCAAGAGGATGTGAGTGCTCTGATGCAGCTGCTCCATGAGCAAACGTGCTGCTTTTCCTTTGAGCCTGCTGCCCTGTGATCTCCCTGGGCTCCCACAGCTCTTGTGATGCACTTGCTCCCTGGTTCTCTGCTCTGATTTCGCCTGCTTTTCATCATGTCTCTTTCCAGGCTAAAGACTCCTCCTGATCTATTTGGTCTCTCCTTGTACCAAACACTTCATAACCCCATAGTTATCCCCATTACCCTTCTCTGTGCCTCATCATCTCTGAAGAGGGGAACCAGAGCGTGTGTGGCTCTGCAGTGGGTTTATCTCTGTTCTCACAGCCTCTTCTAATGCTTTGGGCTTTGGCCACCACTGACAGTCAGCTGCTGGCTCTGTAGTATTGTCTGCTGTGACTCCGGCTCTTTGCTGAGTGCTGCTCAGCAGAGCCTGTGCAGGAAGGTGATTTCCTCCCTTTTGGATTAGTTGGCATTTATTGATGCTAATTTTCACCTGACATTTTGTCAGCGGGTCACTCGGTGCTGCAGGCTCCTCCTGCCACTGTTTACAGGCAGGTCCAGGGCTGACCTTCCTGGCTCATTTGCAGTCATCACCATCACTTCTGAGTCCACGCAGGAGCAGAGAGCCCGGTGGGAGCCCACAGAAGATGTTTGTTCCCCTTCTGTTTGCCTCCTGTCTTTTAATCCAGGAGGCATCCTGCTCTTTGTCCTGCACAGCCTGGTCTGGCACTGGGGCTCAGCAGCCTCTTGGGGTTATTTCCTTGAGCCTTTGTGTTCCTGAGCAGTGGGAAGACTCTTCCCCCTCCTGCACCTCCCTGTTGAGTTCTGCTTGCAGCAGAGGGGAGTGCTCTGCAGGGGCCTGGAGCGCATGGGAGTTTCTTCTCCAAGCTGCATCCCAGCATCCCAGCACCCAGGACCGCGCCGAGGGAGGGCTTGGCCAGCAGATCCTCAGTCAGAGTTAGCAGCCTTTTTGACATGAGCCTGAGGAACACCAGGCACTGACACGGGTGGTGGAGGCTTGTAACAGCGTGGGGTGAGGGACTGGGGCACGGCCAGGATCGTGTGCTGTGGGTACCAGGCATGCTCCTGTCTGTGCGTGGTTCTGGAGAGTAACGAGCTCTGCCTTGAGAGCATCTCCTTGCTCATCCCGATGGGAGCTGGGCGCAGGTAGCCTTGTCCTGCTTACAGCTGCCAAGGTGAGGGCTTGGGCTGGTTCCCAAGGGTTCAAGGGTGACTTTGGTCCCAGGTAACTCCATGTGGGAGGAGGAGCCCCAGCAAAAACCACCCCAGATTGGGCAACAAGAGGACAAAGGACTTTTAAGCCCTGCTTACCTGGAGATGAGCTTTTCTGTCCCCTGGGCTGGGGGAAGGAGGGCTGCTGCTGCCTGCAGGAGGGTGCACTGGCAGGACCGAGGCTGTGATGGAGCATTAGGATTCACAGGGACTAAGAAGAGTCCTGGTGGTAGAACTAGAACTGGCCAAGACCCGCTTGGCTTTCTGGCCTCCGTCATGATGCCAATTGCTGAAACTGGGACCCAAGGGACAGCTGAGGGGTAAGTCTGAGCACTGCGTGTGGCTGCAGGGATAAGCGGTACCTAATGGCTGTGAATAGAGGAATAGCTAAGGTGTGGAGACCTGCTCTGGTGTCAGAAGGAGTTATATTCCCCTTCTTAAGCAGGTGGTAGCAGAGGGTTGGCTATTGGCTCCGTGAACTGAACCTGAGGCTCTGACAAGTGAATTGCTCTCTTTTTGCTCTGTTTAGGTTTAAGCTTTTTCGCTGTTGGCTGGCATGCATCACAAGCCCGGTGTTATCCCTGTGTGCAGCAGCACCCTGCCATTAAAAGCTGTGTGATTCCCAGGGTATTCCAGTGCCCAAAGCCTCCAAAGCCCCAGCGGGACTGGTGAGACCTCCCAGTGAGGGATCGGCTCTCACTGCCAACAGAGACAGTCCCAGTTGCTTGATTTCTTGAGCACTGGGGGTGATTCTGCTTTTAAATGGACTGCGGGTGCTCCCCAGCTGCTCACAAACCAGCACCGTGATAAGGAAGGGAAGGGTCATGTCCTTGCTGGGGAAGGGCTGCGTGCTCTGGGAAACCTGCTCCTCAGCATATAGCTCCTTCAAGGAAGATATAGTTTAATGTTGTCATCCAGAAATAGCCTGGAGATAGCTGGGTCAGGAATTTCCCAGCAGGGTTGGTGACCTTGGCTCTGCAGGCTCCAGTTTGGATTTACCCCTCTTCCCGAGGTTGTTCATGGCTGGGATGCTGGGAAGAGCACTGGGTGCTCCTGAGCCTGTCCCTGGTGGGAAGGGTCAGGCTGGATGGGGGCTGCAGGCAGAGCTTGGCCAGGGTGTTGTGCCCAGCCTGTCCTCCGGTGCAGGTCACTGGTGTAAGTGGTTTGCTTCCAGTGGGGAGCTGAATCTTCACCTTTGGAGGAAGGGAATGGAGTGAGGTCCCTGGGAGACCCTTGAGCAAGGACATGGGGATGGGGAGCAGAGCTGTGGCCTGAGGAGAGATGGGGTTGGTATGTTGTGCTGCAAGGGATCATGTGAGCTGATTTGCACTCTGACTGCACATGTACTCAACAGACTAAACCCATTGCAGATGGATGGTTGTGCTCTGGTCTGGCTCTGATGGGGAGTAGGGAGCCTGGCTGGTGCTGTCCTGCCCCTCGCTGTGGGAATGTGGCTCTGCTGTGAGCCAGGTTAGGATGTGTCTGGTCCAGTGGGTCCTGCCCTGCTCCAGGCACCAACCAAGGGCCCACTCTGCTCCTGTGCCCCTTGAATTCCTCTTTCTGGTCTTGTTGCTGCCTCTCCCCAGCAGATGCTCTGCTCATATCCCTGGTGCTTGGCACCGCAGGGTCCTGTGTGTGCAGACACGGTGCTCCTGAAACCAAACCCTGAGGATTCAGCATCACCGGGGAGCTGCAGCCAAGGCTGGCTCCTGTGCTGCTCACCACAAACACTTCCTTCAGCTTCTTCTGGTCCCACTGGGGCTGGAGGAGCCGAGCGGCCTGCTCCTGTGCTCCATGAGCTGCTGTGGGATGAAAGCAGAGTGAAAAGGCTTCTCGGCAGGGCTCTGCCTTGCCCGAGCTTTACCCTGTTGTACAAAGTGAATGTGTGCATCAAGCCAGAAGGAAATGGGGAGATGTGGGGTTGAATTGCTAATGTGGGGTTGTCTAATAAGAAAAACCAGCTCTGGACCTGGAAGGAGCAATTTCTACTTTTATCTTCTAGCAAATAGCATTGCCAGCGGGGGGAGGCTCGTGGAGCTCTGCACTGACTCACGCTTCCTGTTCGTTTTCAATGTGAAATACACAAAATGCTAATGTTGCCATGAGGCCTGTGGTGCTAAATTGCCTGCACTTGTTGAAAGCGAAGCGATGGATGGGTTTGTCACGGGGCTCTGCAGCCCCGTGCGAGTTTTGAGCAACGGCAGCCCGTGATGTGGACACTCTTCATGTGGGTTTGGATGCAGGAGTTTAATGTGGGGGACTGAGCGCTTCGTATACTGCCTATATATGTGTGTGTGTGTGTGTGTGTTCTGTGGCAGTGGTACCCACAGAACTTGGGCTGAAGCTGCTCAGAGGATCTGGAAATCACGGCTTGGATGTTGTGGTGGGCCTGGTCGCATCCCTTGGAGCACTTTAAGCTCTTTGAATCACAAAGTAATAAACCCACAGCCATCATACAGGTAATAAGAAGCTGCTAAAGCAATAAGTGGAATGAAGGTGATTGCTTGTGGACACAGAGGTGTCTATGAAGTAGATACAATGATTTTATTAATGGAAATAGACTCCCTCCATCTCTCCCCTATTCTGGTTGCAGTGATTTCTCACTTGGTTGTGGGACTGAAGCTCAGGAAAGAGAAGGTTTTAATGCTGTATTTTTGGGATAAAGAACCCTACCACTTGGCCTGTGTGTGTGCTCCTCCCCAAGCAGCCACACCATGGTGTATGAGACCCTCTTGTGGCTCTGGACACATCATCTGGGTGCCAGGGCTGTGATCTCTATGAGTGGCATCAGAGTCACCGTATGACCTCTAGGGATGGAAAGGGGATGGTGGGATAAGAATCTGGGGCTCTACCTCTGCCAAGCTGAGCTGTAGATTAGCTGCTTTTCTTCCCTCCATGGTCTTTGCCCTCTCCTCTGGCTGGGCTGTGTTGTGCTGCTGTGCCAAGAGCGATGCCAATGCCTGCAGCAGTTGTGTGTTGCAGGCACAGGAGAGGTTTCTGCCTTCCAGCCCAGCTCGGGAGACCGAGCATGCGTCTCCCCATGCGCTGGGGCTATTAAGGGAACCCACAGGGATGTCACTCAAGAGAAAAAGCAAAACGAGAGGGGGGAACGACTGTAACCCGGTAACCAGGAGAGCTGCGGGAGGAGAAACAAACAGGAGATGGTGGTGTATATTTAAATAAATGTAGAACAAGAAAAGGCAGAATTTCCTCTATGGCTTTGCTCACCTGAGAGGCTCTGAGAGCCTGGCAGAGCTGACCTTCACTGATGGACCAGGGATGCAGGGCCACACTCTGCTGGGTACCAAAGCTTGAGGAATAGTGGCTGTGCTTGCGATGGGGATGCTGAGATTGGACGCAAGGTACTTGCTTTCCTCCCTGCACATCTGGACTCCCTGGACATCCTCCTGGGGAAAGGATGGAGTTGCGACAGAGCTGCCAGCAGGACCTCGTACTTTTGGCTCCTTTTATAGCATGGAACAATGGGAGAGGAGGGATTTAGGCTGTAAATCCCTAAAATCTGGGGCAAGAGTTTGACCTAAATGTAGGTTCAATTGGTTTTTCTATTTGCTGACCCCAGCCTCTAGAAGAACAAGAGGAAGAGCATTTTGGGAGGGCCTTTTTGGTGCCAACAGAGCAGAGAGTGTCACTGAGAGCTTTGGAGCTCCTGATGGTGCCTGGCAGGTTTGGGCAGTTACATCACAAGGGTTCCATAATGTAGGATTATGGATCTGTCATGCCCCCAGGCGGTTTGGGACTGGTTTGTGGTGGGAAGCAGGAGGATGCTCTGTGGTTTCTGTGGTGCGTAGCATGCAAGGAAGCAGAAGAGGAGCTTGGCTTCTGTCCTTCCTCTTCTTTGATAGGTATTAGTCAATAAACACCATAAACCCCCTGGCACACACTGCAACGAGCCTCCAGCAGTGGAGTGTCCTCTGAGCAACGCTGCCCCTTGAGCACTGATGAGCCGTGGCCATGCGCAGCCCCAGCCGGCACAGGCACACGTGGGGGCTGCCGCTGGTCTCCTGCCTGCCTTTCCAGTGCCAGGGGATGGGGCCATCAGCAGCGTAGCTTCCCATGTGCCCCCGGTGGGAATGCAGCAAGGGAAGAACGCACTTGCGACCAGCCCACGCATGAGAAAGCGCATTGAAGGAACCCAACATTGGTGCAACTCTGAGGCTCCTGCCAGGGGCTAAGCTGCTCTGGGGACTGCCTTAGCTGCAGTTTAACGGTAGGAGACATCGAAGGGGAGATCTGGTTTGGGTCACGCTCGCCTTGATCCCAGTGGTCCCAAGAGGCTGAGCAGTAGGGTGTCCCCCTCCTGGCATGCCGATCGCTGCTGGGGAGCTGGCCAAGCTGGGGGAGAGACGGTGTCGTAGTGAGAAAGTGGAATAGTGTTGAGGTTTCCATATGCTGATTACAACGTGCAGCTCTAATGGTACATGGCTCTGGAGGAAGGAAGGAAAGAGGAGATAAAAATAAAGCTGCAGTCCCGTATTTAGCTATAAATCACTTTGGGGTATTTTTTTTTTCCAGTAGTATTTGAAGACTCTGCAATAACCAAACTTGTTCATGAATGTTTTATTTTATACCACTACTGTTTTGAAGAAGTAGCCGGTTGCTGTGGCAGTTCTATAGCTCAGAATCCCTGTGTTTGGGCGGAGAGGAGGGTTGCAAGCTCTCTGTGTCAGGAGATCGCTGGGCAAGGCAGGAGCACTTCTTTTCTGAGACACTGATTTGAAACACATCTTAAAGCCCCTGTGTAACTGATAAGAGGTGCATGCAGTATTTGTCTTACTGAACCTTCATTCTGAATGGTTTCTTATGTGAGGGTAAGAGAGAATGTATTCAAGATGTGGCTGCTCCTGTGGATAGAAGAAGAAACTAGGATGCAAATACACAGCAGAAATTGTGTTTCTAGAGGTAGTGATAGAATTGGCTTGTACTATAATTTCTTAATGCTGATAAAGGCCAGTGGTGAATCTGACACATGATCTGAGGCCAAGAGAAGTGGATTAATCAGGTTTGAAAAGAACCATACCCAAAGCCCAAAGACAAGTGTTTGACAAGAGGATGGGTAGATAGGAGCCTCTTCAGCTTTTGGTGAGTGCAGGGTGATGATGGCCCTGCCTGGACCTCAGCCATGGGAGCAGTGGGGCGTGCAAGCCAGGGTGATAGCTGTGTGTAAAGGTGCCCTTTCCACATGGCAGTCAGTGTGGCCATGGCTGTGCAGCCATAGCTTTCCTCTGGGAAAGGAAACAAAACGCTCCTTTAAACAGGCACTTAATAATCAATGGAGATTGCTGTGTGTGACAGTCTCCTTGAAATGCAATTATAATCACCCACATTCGGAGTGAGGCACCTGGCTCCCCACTTTAAAGTGTGCATTATAATAGGAGAGTGGATGATTTCTGCAGTTTACCTTTTCTCTCTCTGAAAGTCCGGTTTTGGGATGCTCTCCTGGCCTCACAGCACTGAGATGTCTCAGCTGGGCTAGAACTTTGCTGGAGGTGGCCTGGAGAAAGTATGTTTTGGGTGTAATTTATCATAGTTAAACTCTAAGTTAATTGTGGGATTAGATTAGTGTTAGATCCTCCTTTGCAACGTGAGCTAGAGATGCTCAGCTAACTTCTGTGCTTCTATCATGTAATCCAGAGGGAGTCCTTGAGTTGACAGGAGTTTGGCTTGATTTCCCTAAAGACCAAGTTTGGGATCAATGGATGTCACAGAATAACTTTGCTGATACCCAAGGCCCCGCACAGATGCGTTACTCAGTGCAGAGCTGCAGTGGCTGCAGTGTGCGTATGGCAGCTGAAAGGGATTGAAAAGCTCTGGGGGTGTAGAATTAAGTGGCAAACAACATCAGTGAAAATCATCTCAAGTGCCGAGAGTGAGCTGCCTTGTCTTCTGGGGCTGTGTTCTGCAGCATGCTGGTTGCTCTTCCAGAAACTTGGGAACACCAGCTGATCCGGTCTTTGGAACCTGGTCAGCTGGGAACTTACTTAGAGGTTTGAGTTGTTGAAAGGAGAAGGCAGTCTGTGGAGCTTCAGATCCCATCTCTGCAGCCAGCAGCAAACCCCCCTAGATGTCTGCTTATTGCCAATTTAGCATTCAGCTGTTTGAAGTTCTTTTGCCTGTATATAGCTTATGCAGCATGTACTGGAGGCAAAGCTGTGGGAAGGTGGTATGAGTGGGTTGGAGCGGCTTTGGGTGAGACCCTTGGAAGTGCAGCTGACAGGAGTTGGAGCCTTTCATCTATTTGCCTGCCTCACACTCCAAAGTTATATCTAAGGGACTAGCAATCAGCTCACTGCAGAGATGCCATGTCTCCTCTTCCAAGTTCTCCCTGTCCTTCCCACTTCTGAAATTGGAGTTCCTGGCATGGCATGGATAAATGTCGCTGGTGAAGGATCAGGACCTGTGATCTTGCCTTGTGTGTGTGCACTCTGGCTTTCCAGCAGTGAATGGCTGCTTTGCCTTGGGAAGTTTCAGCTTAATCCTGATCTGCTATATTTAGTAGCTGTAGCTAACATGGGGAGCAGTGTCGTACCCATGTTCTGGTTGGTAAATGTGGTTTGAAAAGGAGACCAAAGACAAGCTGTTAACCCTCTGAAGTGATAGTTTGTGAGCTGATTGAGTTTCATCTCTTTCCTGTGTGGCAGGGCAGGTTCCATGTAGCTGGCCATATGCAGTTTTCCATGCCTGAACAATTGCCTCACGTCTCTCCCAGGCACTGCGATCCCCCCATCCCTTGATCAGACACAGCGGCACACCAAGGGACGGGTGACATACCCTCCTGGCCACGACACTTGGCATCTGGACATGACTGACTCATCAGTGTTAGCGCTTTCTCATTTAATACTGGGGCTGTGTGGATGATTTAAGCACCGGCAGTCCGGAGGGGAGCTTGTGCTGCTTCTCCCAGCGCAGTTGTGGAGCCATCACCTTGGCTGCCTCCCATCCATACTTTTCGTTGCGGGAGGAGGCTGGGGGTGGATCTGGGCTTGGCTGCCAGCTGTACATCTCTCTTGCGAGCAGTTTTATTTCCTCCTGCCGACTGGGCTTTTCCGTTGGCTCCTCTTGCTCGCTCTCTGCCGTTTGCCTGCTCAGGAGCGAATGTCCTGCGCTCGGCGCTGCCCTGCGCGGCGGCGGCCCCTCGCCTGAGGCCGGCAGAACCCCTCTTCACCCATGCCCCCGGGGGAAGCGATCTGCAGAGGGGGCACCGCCGCCTGCCCCGCAATGTAACTGCAGCCGGCGGGCGGGCAGCCCCTCCCGGCGCGGGGCGCGGGCTGCGCGGGGCCGGCCCCGGAGGAGGTGCCGGAGCGGGCGGAGGGCGCGGGCAGGGCAGGGCAGGGCAGGGTAGGGTACCCCCCCCCCCCCCCCTCCCATTGCCGCTACCCCCTTCTCTCCCGCAGGCTCTCGTCGCCCGGCGGCTGCGGCGGCGGGGACGGCGGCGGGAGCCGCAAGAGCGGGGTCATTCTGGACATCGCCGCCCTGAAGATGACGGAGCTGGAGTCCGAGGTGTTGCCTCTGCCGCCCCGGTACCGCTTCCGCGATCTGCTGCTGGGGGACCAGTCCTTCCAGAGCGACGACAGGTTCGGGGTGTACCGGGGGGGCAGCGGGGCGGGGGGCACGCACCCACCGGGCGGGAGGAGGGAAGGGGACAGACGCGCACCCACCTGGGGATGGGGATGGGGATGCACTCCCGGGAGCCGGCGCGTTCGCGGAGCTCTCCGCGGTGCTGTGGCTCGCCAGGAGCGGAGCTCTCCGCGGTGCTGCCGGCCGGGTCCCGTCGTGGCGGCCGCGGTGGATGCGGGCACCGGGATGCGGGAGTGTCCGGAGTCTGCGGGCACTGGGGGGTGTTGGCAGGGACAAGTGGCACGGGGTGGATGGGCTGGGGATGGATGTCACAGGGTTGATGCCTTGGACAGTAGGCACCAGGAATATGTGGGTGTTCCGGGGCTGGTGGACATGCTGAAGCTGCTGGGCATTGGGAGCTCCGGGTCTAATGGGCCAGCAGACGTTGAGATATGTGCATATTCTGAGCAGTTTGTTGTGTCTGTGAGTCCTGTCAGGGGTTGACAAGGAGGGAAAGGGATCATTGTCTAGGAGATGCCTGGGATATAATTGGAGAGGTGAGAAGCTGGTGGAACTCCCTCTTAAGCCATATGCAGAGTTTGGGCTGAGCGCATACATTTATTTAGGAGGCTAGGCTCATCCAGGCTGTTCTCAGAGGCTGCCTTTGCAGCAGAGGATGCTGATGGGAGCGGAGTAACTCTAAAGAGCTTCTGTGAATACGGCACAACTCTCCCTTCCTTGGGAATGCCTAAAGAAATGGTCTTTATGGGTTGCTATTCCTGGCGGACTGGCAGGGATTTATTACCAGGTTGAGTGAGCTAAAGCAAAAGGAGAAATGCCATGAGTGGCAAATGAATTCCATGAGCAGAGCAGTTGAATGAAGAGGAACAAGAGCAGCCCTCCCTTTAACTCTGTTCACATCATAAAAATCAAGGAGCCACAGTGCTGATGGGGAATCAGTAAGATTGTCATCTCTTCGTACCAATTAATTGCATGATGTAAGCAGAGAGATGTAACTCGTGTTGAGAAAACCTTTCCGTTGCTGGTGAGTTAGTCTTTGCTTGCCTGCTGTGTATTTGGTGCACCCGCATCAAGGCTTTTGTGCACCTGGGATAAAAGGCAATTGAATTTTTTCATGTGTGCACTTGTCATGCAAAACCAAACAAAAAAAGATGTGGACTTTGGTATTGTGGGATTTACACATGTTCTAAAGAAGTGTTCCTAACTTACAGAGCTGTGTAAGAGTTGGTCTGTCCAGAAAATGAGTCTGTGACCCTCAGGATTTTCAATCCCAAATTTCCTTACCAGGCACTTAAGCATTAATATAGTTTTATGGCATAATGTGAGAGGCTAATAGGAAACTTCTGCTGCAGAAAATGCCTGGGTTTCTGAATGGTTATGGTATGGCTTAATTGGATAAGTTTGAAGTTTAGAGTTTTAATAGTTTTCATATTTAAGTATCTTAATGGATCTGAAATACAGAAGATGGCAATTGCAGATTGTGGTTTTCCTGCGTTTCATTGGTCTACCCCTTAACCTTCATTTTCGTCGTTTCTGATTCAGAACCTCTCCCTGGTTTTAGTGTGGAGATACTCCAGATTATTCCATTAAATTCATTAGCCTTGTTTCCCAAGATATCTGTGTTCCACTGGCTCTGTGTGCTGCTATCTTTAGTTGCTTGACTTTCCCCTTCACCTAGAAAATACTTAAAACTTCACAGTGTATTTGGGAATGCAAATCTATGAGCATACATCTGCTACTCGCACAAAGTCCTCTTGACTTCCCTGGGAATCGGGGTAAGCCACCACAGCAGGCTTTTGGAGATGTTGCTGTTAGGCCTCAGTGTCAGTCCAAGTCATTAACGATACTGGGACCTTATAGGTAAAGCAAGCTCGCTGGTGTAATTTAGATGAGTAGGTTACTCTGTTCCCAACCAACTGAATAAGGAGCTGATTCAGGCTAGCAGAAGGAAAGCAGGAAGCCTTTTGCCTTTGCTGTGCTTATAAATACTAAGCAGCTGAGAGATGTGCTTTGAACTTACAGCACTGACAGGAATGCATGGAGGAAAATTCCCCCATGTAAACAGTACGGGGAACTGTGGATGGTAAAATAGAGCTCATTGGACTTACAGATGTAACACCAGAGGAAAACACCCAGAGCACTAAATATCTCATTTATTTGTAAAAGCAATGCTAAATACATTAGCGTCTCAAATATCTGCTTCTGAAAAACTCCCCTGGAATGATAGTGGGCTGATGAAAGCGAGGAGGTTTCTGGGGTCAGCAGGAGACTAAAAGGATGGGAGGCTGTGGGGGAATCCAAGTTTTGCTGCTTCTGGGGATTTAGAACCACTTCTGTTAGAGATGTATTCATCCATCCTCATCACAGAGGATGCTGAGGAGACACCAAGAGACACTGAAGTAAGAGAATGAGGTAGTGCTGGAGCCTGAGGAACAAGGGCTTGGTGGAACAAGGAGGTAATTAGAGAGCTATGGTACAGCAGGAGGAGAGAAAGCGTCCAGATAACCCACAGAACTGGAAGAATTAATCAGTGAATATGAAGTGGAACAGGTAAAATAGGCTGCTGCTTATTTACTTGTAGAATGTGAAAGGTGAAGACAGTCAGTCTAAGCAAGTAGGGCTTAGTCTCTGGCAGGTAGACTGACATGAGAATTGCAATAATACTTTGAATGTTGTGTGGAGGATGGTAATAAACCAGCCAGGAAGCAAATAGGAAAAGACTGCCTAGAAGAGGAATGGGGGAGGCGAATGGATTTGTGCAACAGAGAGAAAAGCCTAAGGACAAGAGAATTGAGAGTTGTCAAATGGAAGTGCTCCTTCCAAGGTCTTACTCGTCTTTGGAACTCACTACCACGAGGCATCTGGAGGGCTTTGGGCTCAGCTGTATTTCAGTGCCATACAACTGTACTTAAACACGATGCTTGACACTTCTGCAAGGCAGGTCTTTAGGTTCTAGGAACAGGATTAACTGTCACTCAGATCTGCATCGCCAGAGGGTACAAACCACTGTGTCAAGGCATAACTCTGACTGACAGGCACTGAGAGGGTGATTTCTCCTTTGGGAAGGAAAGGTTCTCTTTAGGAACCTTGCAGTTGCCTCAGTGCTTTGGCAGAAGTCCTGTCTGGTTCTAGAAGTTTCTTTCCCTCTTTTTGGAAGGTTCTGTCAACATCAATACTGGGATGAAAACAGATCTGTTCTGCTTTCCTATGGCAGTATTGCATTTCTTATCTCACTGATGTTCTGTTGTTGTGGAAGTATTCATAGCCACTGGAATATAACAGCAAAGGCAGAGTTTAAGACGTTGAGCCTGTAATTAAAAGAAGGTTAGGAACCAGGGACATGAGTACTGCTGGTGCCTGGCTCCCCTCCCATGTACTTGGGATGTGATGACTCTGGTAACAGGAATCCTCTGTGTGATGGTGCCTATGTGTGTAAGAGCAATGCCAAGGGTTGCTGGTGGAAGGGAGAAGGAGCTCAATGCTGCATCCCATAAGGCCTGCAAGTCTGGGCTCTCTATGGAAGGCTTCTGTTCTAAAGTGATCCTGGTATTCGCTGATTAAAAGCAGCTGAGAAAGCACATCTGCTGAATTGATAAATATTGTTTTATACCGCAAGCTGTGGCATCCCTTTGATCTTTGCTGTCCTGACTACGGCAGTTTTTGATCTCCTGCATTCTCTTTTCTTGGACGGTGCTGACAACCGGGCTGGGGCATGTATAAAAAAAGCCCACAAATGAAATGAAACCGTATTCTCAGAGACGTACCATCAAGAGCTTATTCGTTGCCTCATTTAAATAGTCTGAATGCCTTCCAGAAAATCATTGTCAGAAGCCACAGTCCTATTTACAGTAGCAAGATGTAATGGATGTCACTTTGATTAAGTGCATTTTTTTTCTGAGGCTAATTATCAGAAAAGAATCATTTTGATGGGTAAGGATGTTTGGAAAAGCTGCTTGAGCAGAAGAATTCAGCACCAGCTCGAGAGAAAAATTAACATCTATTTCAAATCAAAGATTTTTCAGATGTTGCATAATCCAGAAAAGAGGCTTTTAACAACTGGGGCAAGGTCTGCTTCCAGGTCAGGCAGGTTTTGGAAGCTCCTTTGTCTGTTAACTGGCATCTGGTCTTGGTCTCTTGTCACTCAGCATGGCTCTGAATCATAGGTTGGATTATAGATGGCACAAATGAACCAGAGTGCTGAAGTATCAGGCTTGTAGGAGCTTACCCTTGCAGTTTTCATGCTAACATGCCCCAAGTGACTTCCTCATCAAATGCATCATTACATTAATGGATCTGGGCAGTTTTGTGTCCCTGTGTTAGGTTCTGTGAATATGTCTGCGGCTCAGTCCCTGCTTCATTGCCATTTGATTTAATGGGCAATATTTCTCAGTTTATTTGGAAGATGCAGATGCTAATTTGGAAATGCCAGTTTGTGTCCTGAAGTTAGAGCCATTTATTTCTGTGATGGTGAGGTAGTGGCCAATATTTTAGGCTCTGGACTGCAATGTCTCTTCAGGCTGTGCCATCTGTGCTGGTGAAGGTTTGTACCTGGATTTAGGAGATCCAGCTCTGATGCCTGTGTGCCACAAAGTCCCTTGATGAAGGCTCTTCATCTCCCAGCAGCCTGATCCCTTGCTTGTGGGAGCAGGATTGCGGTATTTATTGTTTAATAGCCATTCCCTCAATATGAGCGTTAAGACCCAGGCTCCCACAGCCCTGTGTGCTGAATCTCTCGAGGGCTGACTCAGTTGTGATGCCTGAGGCCAGCTCCAAACCAAGTAATAAATAACACTGGTGAAGACGGTGGGATCTGAAAGTTGTGTAGGATCACTTGAATTGAATTGCTTCTCCTCAGCTTTTGCCACCTGGCAAAGCAAAACCAGGACATTTATTAATTGGACTGGGCTCTTTTCCTGAGTCAACACTTAGCCAGAACGTGTCTATCTGACAGTACAGAAGCAAGTGCTTGCTCTGCTCAGGAAGCTTGTGGCACTGACCCCGCTCCCTATTATGTGCTATCTAAGTTGTTGGAGAAGCTACAATGCAGGAGTGCCAGAGCTCATGGGGTGGCCAGGTCCTCCCCAGTGAGGGGGGCTGCAGCAGGTCCTCTCCCTTAAGAGGCGTTTGCATCTTCTTCTGTTTGTAGGCTTTTTCTTTCAATCTCAGCTAGCATTCCTAATTGCAGTTTGCTCTTCAGTCGTTCTGAAAGGCTGCAGTGATGATGACTAACGTGGTGTCTTCACTGAAGTGCCGCTTGGAGCTTTCTAAATGGATGTTTCCTTGTAGCTACTGGTGTGCTTTGAGTATTCATCTTAAGGCAGGAACCCCTGGACATCAGCAGGAATATTAGGAAGGTTATGAAAGTGATAGAATATCAGAGAAGATAATTCTATATATTATTTTATTAGAAAAGAGTCATTATTCTTTTCAGGGATATTGCTTTTAGTGTCAGGAACAGACCTTGGCTAGCAATAAAAGTGAGTGCACATAGCAGTCTGGTGGAATGAGTGGAGGTGTCCCTGGAGTGCTGCAGTATGTACAGCTGCGCCCTGATGAAAAGGAAGAACAACATTGATTTTCAGTTATTTAGCGCAATTTAACACTATGGGCTCAAATTTCCATCCCTCCCTGATGTATTTTCTCAGTTTATTTACTTTAGTTTCTATTCAATCTATGGGGAGGATGGACTGGAAAGTGAGAATGTAGTGGTTTAAGTTACCTGAGAGCGCCTGTCCGAGTGAAGGGGGAAACGGGAGCAAGGGGGGCATATCCCTGCTGAGAGCAGTGGGGATAGTCCTAAGAGAGACTTGCAGCAGCCAAGGAGCTGATTTTGGCTCATATTGAGTGAAAGAGCAAAGGGGAAGGGAAGGAGGGGCAGCTCTTGCAACCCAGGAGTGAGGGCTCGGTCCAGGTGGGCACACTGTCACAGAGCACCTTGTGTGGCTGATATTGGCCCTCTGGGAAGAGAATCCATCACACTGGCGTTTTTACTGCCCTGCACCAGTTGTACAGGACATGCAGAATGTCCAGACTGAAGAAACAGAGTGCAGAGTGGCATGAAAAATATCCTTCCGTGGTTAACTAGGGCAAATCTCCTTCCATGTGTTCTTGAGACCGAAGCCCGGTGGGGACATTGCCGCTTGCTCCAGCTGTGCACACGCCTTGGGGCAATTTTCTGCCTGGAGCTCCCGTGCTCCCATGGGTGGCTGCTTAAACTTGCCAGTCCAGAGCAGAGAACAGAAATGCCATGCAAGCCAGCGGCAGCAGTGTGGTTGCATTGACGGTCTTGCCACAGATCTACGCTTTGTAAGGGACATGGGACTCTCTTGCACCAGGGAAGCGTCATGGATGTGAGTCTGTCCACAGAGAGGGTGAAGAAATAATACATGTCATCACAGCAAGCCCCTGCGCCTGCAGAAATCAATAGGAGTGCTGCTGTTGGCTTGGGCAAGGGCAGGAGGTGAGGCTGAGACTGAAACTGTCACCGCTGCTGTCGTGGCAGTATGAGAAACAACCCAGCAGCTGTAGCTGTAATTGCAGAGAACGCATTACATTTCCCTGCTATGTTTCCCCACTGCTTTATCTCATCACAGTTGCATCTTTGTTCTCAAGGGAAATCATTTATTGCCATTCTGAAGGTGGTGCTCATTCCTTTTCCTCTGCACAACCTGTTCATGGCTGACTGCGTGTAGGGAGCGTTGGAGCTCAGGCATCCCCCGCTTGCAGCCTTGGGGGAGATGGGGGCTCAACTCCGGCTGCACCATCACAGCCTTCTGCAGCCTGCCTGGGCCTCATGCAGCTCTGCTTGGGTGTGAGCTGCTCTCTCGTAGACCCCTCTGTGGTCATGGTAAAAGCGATCACCAGCAGACCCTAAATACATTGCTTAGTAAATCTGCGCCATGCATCCTCCTGTTAGGCACAGCATCTCAGAAACCTCGTTTTGTGGTAGACTGTGCAGCAGAGGGGTTTAAAGAGGAATAAAAAGTCTGAAATTTGAATCAAAACATCTCTGTTCCTATGAAGTTCCACCAATAGAGAGGATTAATTCTCTATTGTCTACTATTTTCAGCTCTTATCAGAAGCGATGTGAACACATTGCCTGCTGAAGCCCTGCAGCTAGCACAGATTTCCTTGCCATGCTGCATTTGCCTCTGCTCCACTGGCACTTGCTTGGATCTGTAGCAAAGATGCAGAGCTTCCCAGGGTCTGACCCTCGCTCGGTGCTCCGCCATCGTCAGTTTGCTGAGCCACATTTCATGTCTACTCTTGTCAATAGTTTCTTTGTCGGAGATGATTTTTGCTGCTGCTCTTTAATAATACTGTGGCAGAGCCCTCTTGAGGACAGCACAGACATGACTCCATCCAACTTCCATGACAACATCCAACAAAACTCCCCAAACCCAGGGCAAAATGGTGATTTTATTATTCTCTCCAGGACAGTTTGCAGTCACCTGCAGTCCTGTAGCTTTCTGGGGGTTTTATGTGCATGTTTTTTAAGGTAGCTTTGCACAAAGCTGACTGGTGTGGTGTGTAATGTACGATGCTGGGTACGCTGTCTGTGGGTGCAGGGGTTGTGGATGGGGTATGTCTGTGTCATCAATCGTTGTGTTCCCCATGCAAAAGCAGCTTAGTTGAGGCTGGAGGCTGAGATCCTCCAGCCAGCCTGATCCTGCCTTGGGATGGGTGAGGGTCCTGAGGAAGGTGCTGTCATCCTCCTGTCTGCAGGTCCTGATACGCTTGCAGTTCAGTGTGGATGTGCAGGTTGTATCCCCCCTTCCTCACATGGTCCGTGCTCTTCTTCACACTCTGCCTCTTTCTTGGTCCTGATTTGCAGAGGGCTGTGACAAGTTCCTCAATCTCCTGGTGCTTGTTCCCCTCCTGTAACACCGTGAGCGAACACAGATACTGTCTGTCTGCTCTGCTCTCTGCTACGACAGCAGGGTTTAGCTTTCACTTTCGGGTGGTGTGAAACCCACCGCATCCTCTGTGATGGAGATCTGCTGGATTTTGTCACGTTTGGGTGGCACTCACGGTCTCCACTTTGCCGGCTGCAGCTCCTATGGGGCATTTGCTCCTTGTCCAGGCTCGGAGCCTCTCGGACCCGGGCTCCATCCCACAGGCTCACGCAGCCTCCATCCTCCATCACTGCAGATCGCACGGCGCCTTCGGGGAGGAACCGTGGGGGAGTGCGGCAGGGAGGCTGCGGAGCCCGCGCCAGTGCTCCGGCGCCTGTGTTTGGATTAGTGACTGTGCCGTGCTTCCTGCAGCCCACGCGGGCTCCCGCAGGAGCGGCAGCCTTGCCTTGCAGATTTAGCAGCTACCTTGAGGTGGGAGCAGTTGCTTTTTGGGCTGCGGTAGAGTCATCGAGCCCTGCCGTGCGCCTGGGATCTGCGCCGGTGCTGGCTGTTGGCGCAGCCGTTGCTCCCGTTCAGTTTTGCTGCAGTCGTTTTCTGCCTTCAGATCGAGATGAGCAGATTTAGTTTGGAATCAGGCTTTCCCATTGCCGTGCTGCTGCCTTGGCCTTGCCAGCCCTCTGTGAGCTTCAGCTGTGGGTCAGCACCCAGCACCCGTCACTGGGGTGCCAAGCGGTAGCTGGAGCGTGAAGCACAAACGCCGTGGCTCAGTGGCAGAGTACGTGCTTGCTCCCTGATGGCAGGAGCTGTCAAGAGAAACGTCTCCTCTGTCTAGGAGAGAGGAGCGTTCCTGGGGAGCAGGTGGCGAGGATGTTTAGCAAATGTCAGCTTGAGACCTTGCCATCCTGTGGGCTGAAGTGACACTGCTGAGAAACGTGTAATCCTGTCAGAAAGCAGCAAGAAACATCCACCAGCTCTGTGGTTACGAGCAAGGCAGGCCTTTGCCAAAAGTGGGTGGTTTTCCACCCCTGAGACTCATGGAATGAGAGCTCCTCGGAGCAGTGGGAATCCTGCTCCAGCACATGTGAAGCCTGAAGGCAGGAGCTATTGGCACCGGGCAGGGCATCGCCATCCCCCCCGGGCAAAGGCTGCCAGCCTCTGCTGACTCCACACCACGGCTCCTGCCTTCTCTTATGGGTTTCTTTTGCTCCCTTGGCTCCTCTCTGGGTTTGAGGAAGAAGCAGCCTCTGAGCTTCCCCCTTGCTTTGCTCAGGAGCCTGGAGCCTCGCTCTGCAGGGGCGGTGGGAGGATCTCACCTCCTTCACATGGAGCGGGGACCAGGCAGGGGTGATGCCAGCCGAGCAGCTCTGGCGCGATGCTGATACCTCCATCTGATGAGTAAGGCTTGGCCTTGCACCTCGTGTAATTTGGGTTTTGACAGAGCTGGGGTAGCTGGGGCTCTGCCAGCGCTGCCGTTCATCACTGCTCCTGACGTGAGATGTCTATTTTAACCAGGGACCAGGCAGCTTCTGCCCCGCTGCAGGCAGAGAGGAAGCGAATGCGCTCAGTTTACAGATTGTCTCAAGTCTTCTGCTGGTTCAGCTGAGTTCATCTTGTAACTATTACCATTGGGACATAAGCATCTGGCCAAGCCATGCTGTATTATATCTGAATGCTTTAATCGATCCCCTAGAGCTATTTAATTTGAAAGTGGCCTTCTTACTGCACACAGTGTGCTATTCTGTATGTGAGCAAAAAAGTTTAAACAGAAAGGTTTCCTGCAGGTGGGTGCTCAATACAGTTTTTCAAAGCTAAAACGCTCAGACTTTTCCTTTCAGACCAACTAGGGATGTGATTGCGTGACTGGGAGTGGGGAGAGCTGTGGAGACCCAAAGAAACTCATTTGCCCAGTGTCCATGTGCCAATGTGTGAAGCACATAATTACATCTGAGCTGGTAGCCCCGTATGGGAGTAGTGTTTGGGAAAAAATCTAATTGAATAAAATGGGTAGCAATTGGTTATTAGAAGAGACTTGAACTGAAATAATTGGCATGGCCACTAGTGCGCTAATTTAATTTGGTATTTGTGATGCACAGTCACAGTGTTTGTTCAAGGACGGAGAAATGGGTATTAGGTGGTGCTCATATTTCTGAGCATGAAGTTACAGCTGGTCTCTGGAAAGGCATTTATTTGAGCAAACTATTTAGTCACTGTTCCTGAACTCAGATTTTGAAGATGGATTTGCTTCATTATCGTTTGATGCAATTACACCCACGCTGCTGAGAGTGAAGGCCTCCTCTGACACTTCAGTTCTCACTTCAGATGACTTGAGTGGTCTTTCTAGTCATGTGGAGCAGCTCCACCTCTCTGGCACAGGGACTTACCCTTGCTGAGGAGCTCACACACATATGTGCATGAGTGTGCTCACCCACGTGCTGGCACACAAGCAAGAAAGGGGACGTTCATCTTTCCTGTGCACCCTTTCATCCCTGCTTGTCTGAAGTTCTCAAGACCTGCGTGCATGGCAACGGTTCCGGCTCGGTAAATCGGCACTGTGAGGTTTTCCCATGTGGAGAAAAGCTTTGTAGTCTCATTCCAGAGTGGAGGTCTCTCCGGTTGCCATCTCAGAGCTGTTGACAGGGGTTGCCACGAGCTGCATGGCTCTGCTGCAGGAGCTGCTAATCTGTTGGGTCACTGAAAGTGTTACATGGTGACAGGCTGGTGACACGAAGAGCCATTAAATCTCATCAGCCTTTTCCAGAGCTGACATTCAACGATTGTTCCTTTTCATCTTCACCCAAAATGCTTTTAAAGCTCAATATTGTCATCTTGTTTGGCTTCTTCCCACACTGTACCTGCACTTAGAACTGCCCGGTGCTGATGGAGAGGTTTATTGCCAGCAGCTATTGTGCTAAAATTGTGAGGAAAACCAATTTCTAGTCAGCTCTTGTTACTGTCTCTGATGGGAGATATTTCTTTCCTGCTAAGAACTTGTAGGTGTGTTTTAGTGCCAGATGCAGTGCTCTGTGGCTAGGAAATATTCATCCTTCCAGGGTTCAGCAGCATAAATATTTCTGCTTACAGACATGTGCACATGTGTGAAGGATGGATGCTTTCCCAGTGGTGTGGCTTAAACCCCCCAAAACAAGCAACTGTGAAAAAGAGCAAAGCCCACTGAGCCTCAAACCCTGCTCTCTGGTGCCTGGGAGCATGCCCTGTGCAGCCTTGTGCAGGACTCCTGGCTCCAGAGCTGTGCAGCACATTCAGGGTAAGCCCAAAAGGTTAGTTAAGCAAAGCCAAAGCCATTGTTGGCTGAAGGAAGCCCTGTGCGAGTGCGTAGAGCAGGGAGAGTGCCTTCTGCTGGGTCCGTGACGTGCAGGTTCTCCAAGAACAGCTGGTGATGCTCTTTGGAAGCGCATCCAGCTTTGGAAGTGAGCTTTGTTCAGCCTGTCAGCATGCTGAACAGAGGGCACTATGCCAGGCATGGCTGTGCCCTGCTGAACGGAGCTGGCATTCGCACCCCAGCAATGGCTTTGCCAAGTGAGCTCCAAAGGGAATGCATGGCTTCAGAGGGAGCAGGTTTGGAGAGCCTGGATTGGGCGTTTAGTGGGAGGGAGAAGGCAGAGGAGGAATGTTCATCTCTGTGGCAGGGAGTTATGACAGACGGAGGTGAAACGCAGGTCTAGATGAGTCCCGTGCCCTTCGCCTGCACTGTGGGTGCCTTTTTATGTGTTGGCGTGATCCCCCATTCCCTTTTGAAGCGAGTCCTCCTTTTGAAGGAGGGTGATTTCCAAGAAGCACAGTGGATGCTGCTGATCCGGTGTGTATTGGTGAGCACAGAGGGCACTGAAGATTTGCTCTGGGGCCTGGTGGCTGCTTTCCTTGAGCAATTTCTAAGATCTGAAACAATTATTCCACCTTTTAAGGCCCTTTTTCTTCTCTAAGCTGCCCTATTTCTTAATAGCAGATCTTAGGGAGTGAAAGGAGTGCAGCTGAACCTGCTAGTGCAGATATTAATACAGTCGTGTTATAATTTAATCTTGATCCCATTAAACACACTTAATGATCAGAGAGTTCTTCACTTAGTTTAATGGACACTTTTCCAGATGATGGGGCTGCAAGATCAGACACTTGTTATAAATGTCTGTTTATTAAACAATCTTTCTTCCTAAAAGCTTCTGCCTGGCCAGAATGAATATAAATGGAGCGGATGGTGCTTGCAGCTCAGTCTTTAAGGAAATACCGAGTAAAACACTGAAGCCTATTCCTTTTTGGTTTTGTGTGTCTTTATATATGAGATGAGAATGGGCCAAGACAGGTTATTTAAGGTGTGCTTTTTACTGTAGATGTATGAGGCGGTCGAGCCCTGATGTCCATGAAATAGCATCTGCTCTCAGACTGGCTCCTGGAGCAGCTGTTTCCTTCCCAACAGATGATTTGGTCATGGGAGCTGAACCAGAAGCTGATGAGCAGATAAGACCAACGGTGTGTAATAACCTGACTTAAAATGCTTCTCTGTGGCTTTAGTTCAACTTCTGCCCCTGACTGGGTGTGCTCTTTCATGTGTATGGCAACGCCTGTCTCCTTTGTGGGGGGGAATTTTAGGGATATTTATGTAAAAGAACCCCCTGTAGCCTCTTTCATCAGGAGGACAGTGTTTAGTGCAGTCTAATCTGATCTGCACACCTTACTCCTGTATTTCAGAGTACACAAAGTGAGTAGGTACATGACATTGTAAAAGACCTTTGCCATTGCATAACTGCTGTGTTTAAGGTTCTTAGGCACGCTGTGCCTCATCATGGTGGTGCTTTGGATGATCCAAGCATCACACCTTCCTGTTCCTTTTAATGCCTTGGTGCTTTTGGCTGAATGTATGAACAGGGAGACCCTGTTTGTCAAGTCCATGACAGAGTCTGGGCACAGCATGAGCCTTGACGTGGGCAGCGCACATCACCTGGGCCCCAGGGACTCCTGTTTCCTGGCAGAGCTTCCAGCTGCAGCGCGCTGTTGATGGGTAAGCAAGTTTTTCTCATTGAAGTTAAAATAAGAAACGTACTTGAAGATCAATGGTCTGGTACAACCCCTTGTTCTCGTCCTTCCCACACACCATGATGAGGCTGTCACAGACTCCATGGAGTTCATGCCTGATTTCTGCAGCGCATTGTGAATTTCCCTTTATACGGACTTGCCATTTTCTCTGTCTTATATAATGTATTACAAAATGAAGACAGACAGAAACAGAGAATGGATGGCAAATGGTACCTCGCATGATCCCGCGACCCTGGGGAGGGAAGAAAATGTTATTACTGTGAGACATAAGCAGCAGAGCTGATGGAGAGCCACAAAGCTCAAGTTTCTGGCTTGAAGATTCATCTTTTCTAAAAGCAATCAAAAGAAATCTGTATAAAAAAAGTTTTAAGAAGGTTTTTAGTTCATAGAATCATAGAATACTTTGGGTTGGAAGGGACCTTAAAGCTCATCCAGTCCCAACCCTGCCATGCGCAGGGACGCCCTCCACTGGAGCAGCTTGCTCCAAGCCCCATCCAACCTGGCTAAATGCTGAAATTCTCCACATTTTAAGCAGAAATGGAGCCATTGAATAAGTAAGCACTGCTTTGCAGTGGGACTGATCATTTCATTAGGATGTTAGTGCTTTAGTGACAGAGTTGCTGCAGAAATGTCACACAGAAAAGGCTCCGAGTCCTTTACGATGGCAGAGTAGGAATCACTTTGGCATTTTGAAAGTCTCTGTGAAATTGCTTCCTGGAGAGCTCTGCCAGGGAACCCGGGGAGGTGTTCTGCAGCAGCGAGGGAGCTGCCTGCACCTCCCGGCTCATTAAACGCTGTAGTTTGTCTCCAGCCGGATTGTCACCGGCTCCTGAAGGCACTTTGCTGCTGGGCTGGAAATAGCGTGTGCTGGTAGGGCTCAGGAGAGGCTGCGTGGGGAGGCACAAGGCGCCTTTCCAGCTTTTCCTGCCTGTCAATCCCTTGGGAAAGGCTGAGGCGCATCCCAGCAGAGCAGGGTGTTCCCCAGAGCAGAGTGTTGTTGGATGATGTGCACAGGAGCGCGCTGCTGATGTCTGTCCTGACCTCAGCCACCGGGTGAGGATGCTCAGAGCATCCCTCTCCTTCCTCTGGGTCTTGGCTCCGCCACCTGCAGAAGGAGGGCAGCAAGGGAAGGTCTTGGCCTTGGAGGGGATCTGTGGGAGTCAGGCCCTTGGGAAGGGTGGAAGGAAGAACTGCCATGGTAATTACACCACAGGACATGGAATTGCTGCCTCCTCCTGCCCAACAGCCCAAACACAGGACGGCTCCTGTGCTGCTGCTCCTGTGGGTTTTGTGAGCAATACCCAGGGATGCTCACAAGGTGTTTTCTGATTCCCATGGGAAAAATACTGCACAAACGCTTAAAGTAATAAGCATTCTACAGTGCAAAGATGACTGCAGCTGGGAGGCAATGAACAGCAGCTGCTGACAGTGGAGGGCAATCACATTGCTTTGCCAACCCATGCTCAGGACGTCCCTGCTCCTCCTGGCTGGGGTTGGGTCCTGCCCTGGCACCTCCTGTGAGCTTCGCTGCCTTCCTCCCTGCTCCCTGCATTGCTCTCCTCCCTGTGCACAGCCGAGGCTGACTCATGCTCTGGGAAGCGCTGCCCGTCCCTGCCGGCACCGGCTGCCAGCTCTGCCTGGGTGAGGGCTCAGGCGCTGCTCCCATTAAATCTTGGGAAGCAGATAGTGACCCCATTATGCACTCACCTGGAAAAGCGGCTGGGCCATGCCTGGGTACTGTGCTCTGCCCGGAGACTTTTCATGCTTCCCTTGCAGATATGCAGTTAGATTTTACCCAAGGGCTTTTAATTTCCTCACTGGCTGGAGCAGCCGTGACAGGTATACAGATACCTTCCCTTTCTCCTCCAGCTATTTTAGCCTGTCATCAGCTTTGTTAAGATATGGGAAGAGATTACAAGTCGCTGCAAAGCTTCAGGGGCTCATTGCTGTGCTTGTAAGCATGCAAAATGCACCACAGGAATAGGAAATGTGTCGGAGGTACCGTGGTTTCATAGGGATATCTGCTCAGCATCTGCTCGGGTCTGCTCTACTTCTTCTTCTCCCCGCTAAGCAGTCCCAAGTTAACACACTGGGTTTGCAGCTTTCCTGTTCGTCGCTGATGAGCCACACTTAGAGAGGTAAAAATGGGTTTGCAAAGGCTGCGATGACAGTTCTGGGATTCGGCGTGTGAGGCTTTTGCATTGCCTTTATATAATGGCTCTTGCCAACGCTCCAGGGAATTGGGGAGTCCCTTGGCTAAGGGGACCTGATGTCCCTCCTCTGGGTGAGCCAAGAGGAGAACTGACTGCGAATCCCCTGCATCCATCCAGGGCATACCCATGGGGGGACTGGCTGAGCCCCAGGCAGTCAGAGCAGCGGGTGCCGGGGCTGGTGTGGGTGCTGCTCATTGCACCGGGCGGGAGGGAAGCTGCAAAGCACGGAGGTCTATTGCTGGGTGATTTCTGAATTCCTGAGCTCTAAATGCTGAATTCTCTGCTCTAAATGCTATGAAATTGTTAAAATTTGAAATGTTAATACAGAGAACTGGGGGAAGAGGCAGAAATCAAAGGTTCTTCTGGTACCAGACACACCATTTCCCTCTGGGCTGGCAGCCTGCCTGCAAGCTCTGTATGTATTTTCTTACTTTACATAATTTTTCCATCTCTCTCCATCAGCCCAGCTCTTCAAAGGCTTCCTTCTCTTTCCAGCTCTCTTGCTGCTGCTAAATATGCCCTCCTCTCTGCCTCCTAAAACACTGCTCTTCCCTGAAGCACCAGTGCTCCAGTTTATCGGAGGAGTCTCCCAAACTGCTGAGGAGGCAGGGAGCTGCTGCCAGGTGCCGTTCAGTGGCACTGCCAAGAGTAAATAGGGGAAGCAAGGGGATAAAACACAGCCAGTTAATCCCTGCCTGTGCCATGCAAGTCATTTTAGTGCCTTTGAGTGCCTGGTGTCTGCTGTGGCACCGGTGGCTGCGTGATGGTGCCAGGGAATATCGGTGTTCCCTTGCTCCAGGCTCTCTCCTGTGGGTTTCTGCCATTTGCCATGGTGCTGAGCCCCCTCCAGACATGCAGTGGGGCTGGAGCAGCTCCCCAGGCCCACCCTGGTGGGAGATGCAGCAGGGAGGTCTTTGGAGGTGACTCCCTAAAGGTGGATGTGGCTGCAATGGGGGCATTGCCTGCAGCAAGCGTGCTCCAGTGGAGACTCCCAGATGGAGAGAAGGGCTTTGGTAGGGTTGGGGTTTTGGCAGGAACCTCTGAGCCCCATTACCACTGCAGCCAGCTGCTGTGACGCCAGAAATCCCTGCCGTGTGTGAACTTTGCCTGAAATGCTTTTAATGACAGTTTAATAATAACACTTAGCGCTTGGTACAGAGCTTCTCACCCCTGGAACTGAAAGGCTTTACTGCAAAGGGTAATGACCATTATCCCCCGTGTTCACCGGGGGGGGGGGGAATAGCTGGATTTTATTTGTGTGAATAATTACAACGAGTGGAATTAATCAACTTTTCATATGAATAGTGCTGCTTTTTAAAGACAAACGTCAGGAAAGAGTCCTCAATACAAAGGCAAACTCACAGTGGTGTAGATCCATCTGACGGCTTCTCGGGGAGCTCGTCAGTGCCTGTGGTGCAGAGGCATTAACCCTGCCAAGGCAGCGTGCAGAGGGAAGAGAAAGCACTGAAAGTAAATGCAAGACAGCACAGGACTGACTTACTGGTGCCCTAGATTGTGGTGAGCAGGCACTGCAGGGAGCTGCTGCTTCCCAGAGCTCAATGTGTGTTGCTGCCTTTGCATTTGCCTCTCCGGCTGCTCAAAACCCCGTTGCTTAGGAAGGTTATCCCTGTTCCTAAATGTCCTCTGGGTCTTGGTGTGTTCCATGTAGAAATGGTGAAATTCCAGTAAAATAATTATCATTTCCACTGAAATAATTGTAGCTCCTTAGCTGGAGGACTGAAAGAGGCCGCATCTTCTTAGGAGCTCTGGCAAAACCACTGCGGGTTGGGCTTTTTCCCCCCTCCTTCTCTGTCCTGCTCTACATCCCCTGTTGCTTCTTGGCCCTTTTCAGACTGCAGGCTTGCAGGGGAAAAGGGCAATGTTCTGGTGCTGAGCCCAGGGAAACAGGCTTGATGGTAATGTGCATGGTGAAGAATAATGCCTCTGTGCACTGTGACTGCAGGTGGGAGAGTCACTGAGATGCTTTCTTGTGTTGCTGCCCTGCTGCTTAGAGCCCCTCGTGGGTTCTGTTTGTGGAGATGCCAAGACATGGGTTCACCTGGAAGAAAACTGAAGCCCTGGGAAATCCTCCCGTTATCTTTGGCACTTGTTGCTGAGGGCCCCTGCTCGCAGGCACTGCAGGGGAGGGGAAGGCAGGAGCCAGGATCCATCAGATACAGAGCACTGCAAGAGCTTAAATGCCGGCCACATTTGCAAGCACTTGGCATTGCAAAGCGCTGCTGTGGACTTGCCTGGCCCTCATGTGGTGTGGAGCAGTGTGCAGGCAGCACCGCGCCGGCTGCTCGGAGGGATCCACGTCTCTCCTATGGGGAGCAGGCTCTGGGAAGCCTCAGGTCACCTGGATGCCCATCTCCGTGGACAGCAGGTAGGAGTCACCATGCATCCATCCCCAGGCTCTTCGGGAAGGGTCTGATCATCCGTGTCTTTTAAACCCTGGTTTTTATGGCACAACTCAGCCCTGAGAAAGAGCTGTTGGCTCTCTGCAGCAGCTGAGTGCTGAAGTCCTGCTGCCATGCTGGTGGCCATGGGCCAGAGAAGACCTTCCCCTCCAGGCTAATGGAAGGAAAATGGAGATCAGGTTTTTAAATTGACTCTGGATCAATGCAAACAGTATTTTCTAAGCACTTTTATTAATAAGTACACACATCCTTGCTGCCCAGAGAGGATTCCCAAGCATCTCCTGTGTATTCTAATAACCTCTGCAATCTGAAGAAATCAATGTATTGGTATAGGATTTTTGACTGTAGAAGGAGCTGAACCTCGTTGGATTCAACCCTCTCATTAACTGCAACTCCACCTGCTGATCAGTAGACAAAAATATGGGCAGAAGGACCTATCTTGTTAGGAAAAGAGTAATTTGGGCTGCTCTTGTGCACGTGGAGCCTGAAAGGGGTCTGTGCTCCCACCACATCCCTATGTGGAGGAGCAGCACTGGCACCCCACAGGGATGGAAGGGCCAAGTCCTACGTGGAAACGGAGGGTGGATCATCAACGTTATTTTCTTTCTGCATTTTTTTTTTCTTCCTGCAAATCTGTTATTTTAACTGAAACAAATGTCAGAGGGAAAAAATATTCAACTGAGGAAGCAGGAGCTCTGCCTTCTGCGATGTTAGCGTCGCATTGGGAAAGAGAACAATTATTAAACAGAAATAGAATGAAATCATTACATTTCCCCAAAAACACTGCTGTTCCCAGCCAGCTCTGTTGAAGAGGGTGCTTCTAATGGTGCTTGAACAGCGCTGCTTTACGCAGCTTGGTGCTAGCCTGGTTGCAGAAGCCTTGCGGAGGAGCGTGGAGTTGTTTTTGCAGGGCTGTGCGTGAGCCTTGGCAACCTCAGAAGCCTTGGCAGCTTCTGAAAGCTACTTAGCAGAATGCATGGTGACAATGTAGGGCATTCCCCAGCAGCAAAGGGCAAGCTTCTTGAAAAACACTTCAGCAAATGGCTGGGCCGAAGAGGTTTGTAGCATTTGTCAAGGTATTGGCAGTACTCAAGGGTTCATTAAGCCATCGATGTCGTGCTGTTACAGTTGTTGGGGTCTTGACATACAAGAAGTGATGGTGGTGGTAATAAAATTGCGTGGGACCTCGCTTGTCCTTGCAGTTATTAAATGAAGGGAGGTCAGGATTGCCCTGTAAAGGCAGCGCAAGCACAAGCCAGCCTGATGAGGAGCAGTGGAGGGTGCTGATCCCCAGAGCTTGGTGTCAGTCTGGATGGAAAGGTCATTTTCCTAGAGCTGCTCAATGGGTCTGTAGAACCCAGGGGTTCACTAGAGAGGGAATAATGAGCCTTAATGACTTTTGAGCTCAGAGTCCCTTAAATTATCACTGTATTTGTACGACTGCAGCCCCTCCTGCAGAGCAACAGCTCTGCTGTGGCTGGTGAATTGTCTTGTGAGATGCTGATGTGGTTGAGTGCAGATGTTTGCTAGCAAAACGCGCTCTCCTATTTGAGTTACCTTTTGTGGTGATGGAATTATCTTTATGCATGTAGTTGATGCCTTTCAGGGTGACTTTTGAAGATTCTGACATCTATTTAACTGTCTGTTCTTACAGAAGGCTTTGCACACGAACACTTTTGGGTTGTATCTCAACAGAACAGATTGGTTTGCCAGAATAATGTGGAAAATCCTAACCCCTTCCTGTTTCATCAGCTAGTTATACTGGACTAGGTCGTGCTTTATTAATAGTAAGTTGAATAGGTGCTTAAAAGGAGGGTTGGTCTGAAAGGTACCTGGATAAAAGCAGACTATTTAACAATGCACTTGCAGTGGGTTCAATTAAGACTAATGAAAACTCCGCCTGTTCCTAACTCTTATTTTCAGGAAAATGATTACCACTGCAATTGCTCCTCAGCAATTCCCAGCCTCCTCCAGCCCCCAGCACAGCAGTGGTCTCTGCATAATGCAGACGCTGAAGTGAGACATCAGCACTTTGTAATGGGCTCTCCAGCTAAAATTAAGCAGTGATTTCCCAGCTTCCGGTTGGCATTCAGTGAGCTGGGTGAATGCAAAGTCCTCCTTTGGTCTTTGATGTGACATGGATTGTGTTTGGTTCATTTTCACTCTGGATTCCCTTGGAGAACACGCTGTACATACAAGGTGTTTGATGGGGAGCTGACCCTCCTGTACCATGGGGTGACACGGGAAGCGTGTCCTGCAGAGCAGGCTCACTGAGCTGTGCTTCAGGTTACCTTTACAGCCATGACTCTTTCAAGGAACATTCTGTTTCCCAGCAATGAACGTTCTGGATGTACTGAGTTATGCATCATGCCTGGTGTGTTATTTGAGTTTAGGGTAAGCATAGAGCAGCCACAAATGGGCATCACCAGCACAGGCGACCTGCATTCGTCCTAGATGTCTTTTCTGATGGAACAGCCCTTTGCTTTTTGAGTTACAGGGAAGCATCTTCATCCATTCAGTGTGATCTTTACCCTTTGCCATCAGTGCCCTGGCTTCCCACCTCCCAGACAAGAGGACCAGGGAGCTCCTCCTGCATTGCTGATGGCTCAGTGACCCAAGTTCCTGCTTTGCTCCTTCTCCTTCACCTGCTTTTAGGGCACAGCAGCTCTTGGTCACTGCCTGGGAGGTGGCTTGGGAGGAGAGATGCTGCTGGGGCTGTGGGTCTTTGGGTGACCCTGCATTGGATTGCTCCCCTCTCCTGGTTTTCCTGTCTTGGTTTGTGTTTAAATGCCTAACAGAAAAGGCTTCATGTAGAGGTTCCCACAGGTGGAACTGTGCTTCCCAAGGGGTTCTTTGATATGGGTTTTGTCACCTTCTATACAGCAAAAGTGTGACAGAGGAGTATTCATTTTCTGTTAAGATTCCCCGGGTATTTCCCTAAAAGTGCTGCCGCTTGATGGCCTTAATGCTGAGAGTATAATTTCCATATCTGATCTTTTCATAGCTGATGTCAATCCTGACATTGAAATTCTTCTGGAATGAGGAATACAATGAATGCAGTGTAGAATTTGCAAAGAGATCCCTAAAAGAGAGACCTGATTGCCCCAGTCTCAGTGGCTCCTGTTTTGCAGGAGGATTTGTCAGACCCTGAGCTGGCCACAGTCCCATCCAGAGGGTTAATAACAGCAGTAATCACATTTGGAGCTTGAGAACAGCACCCTGAAGTGAACAGATATAGGGCAATAGGTTGAAGATGAAGCTGAAGCAAACCATGAAGCAGAAAGGAATGACTTAGTAAATGAATGCATTGAGCTAATGAATCATTTTGAGGCAAAAGGAGAAATTAAATGTATGCTGAAAGCTGGCACATTAGTAAATGGGCTGTGGGTTTTTATCCATTTTATATTTCAAAATGCTGAAATAAAGTATATCTTACAGTGAAATCCCATTAAAAAATAATGCTCTCAGTAAGGAAAGAAGGATTTTGTTAACAGGGACTTAGTTTCTCTTCCCAGAGCAGCCAGGGACTGATTGCCTTTGTGCCAAGGGGCAAGTCATGGTTAGGTACTGATCTTAGGAGGAAGAACAGCATTGGCATGTCATGGGGTGGTATTGGCATGTCATGGGGTGGTATTGGCATGTCATGGGGTGGTATTGGCATGTCATGGGGTGCTGTGCACGCTGCAGCAGCCCTCATGATCCCCTTGAAGATGCTCGGTGTTGAAGGCTGCCATCAAGCACGAGCAGGAGCAGGTATAGACTAGCGGCATCCCCAAAAGAGGGCAGGATGCGCGACCACCCCTTTGCAGTCTCACCTGCACGCTGGGACCCTCACAGGTCTATCCCTTGTGCAGGACTCCCCTGGCCACTGTGAATCCTCTTTTCTGCCTGACATCTTAAGGACTCAATGCTGAGCGCACTCAAGGAGCAGCAGGTTTTGTTCTCACCTGAAGAGGGAACACCAGGTTGTTCTGGGACATGGTGCATGCCCCTCTCTGGGCACTGTTTAGCCTGGCCAGGGGAGCAGGGATTGAGCCCCTGGGGCTGCTCAGAGGGAAGCAGCAGCAAGTTGTTCTTTGCTCAGTTCACAGCGGGTGCGTTTAGGAGGGGACCTTGCTCTGCTGCTTTGTGTCTGCGAGCCAAGCGTGCTGAGTCTATTCCCTGGCATGCAGTCCACGCACCGCTCTTCACACAGAGGAATAAGATAAAATAGCTTCCTCCCCCTCACGTTGCTACTTAAAGCCAGGGATGGGGAAAAAATAATCCCTCAGCCCCTGCCCTGCTCGTGGTGATAAGAGCAATGCAATCCTCTTTTTAAAGGAGGCAGCCAAGGCAATTACGTGATTTCATAAACAGCCATTTCAGGGCTCTCTGCATTGTGGATGTCTGCTCGGTCCTTTTGCACCAAATCCGTCGCAGCAGCAAGGCCAGAGAGTTTGCCTCGACTCCCCTCACCACCAAAATAAATGCACAGGGCAGGATTGTTCCACTGAGCAGCCGTGACTGGGGAGAGAGAAGAAGGAAGGAGATGGTACGTGCCGACAGCTCTGAACTGATTGCGGTGAGGATTGCTATGTATGAGAGAGTTCAGGGGGGAAAGAGGAGGAAGTCACAGAGGCAGCCAAAGCTCGCAGGATGGCAAGAGCCAAGCTGAAGAATTCCCCCTCTGAGAGCAATTCCCATGTAAAAACTGTCCCACCAGCAACGACAGAAGATGTCCACGGGGTGAGCCCCTTGTTGCCGGCTCGAAGGATGGGATCCATGGGGAGTGATGTCGGACAAAGGTATTGCAGGACTGCAGTGGTGCGTGGGGCTTTGTGGGTGGGGGAGGCAGCACCTTTTATCTTTTAAATGAGAGGGAAAGGATTAGTGCCACCATGGGCTGGAGGGGTGGTGGATCAGATCCTCCTGGTAGCAGTATTAAAGAGCCACAGCAGCTCCAAAGTTGCATTATGAAATAGGTGGCTGGAGCAGGAGAAAGCCAGTTCCTTTATATTGTTTATAAGTGCCTCTTGGCTTCTTATATGCCTGAGACTGGGGGGCTGCCACACCACACTGTTAACTTGCATTGCACCTTATCTGTGCAGGATGACTGAAGCCTTATTTACACTGCTAATGCCACAGCATGCACTGTACATAAGCACCATGTTTGCGTGGCAGAAGAGATGCCTGGTCCCCCATCTGAGGAATTATTTATTTGTAACTGCACAGAAAATAGAAGCTGCCACACAGAATGGTGCAGCCTCTTCCTGCAAGCACACAGCTGATGTGTATGGGAAGAAGCAAGCTGGTTTTCAGGAGGGTGAAAATGCTGTACATTGCAGTGTTTCAGAAGATGCCAAATCCCCTAGTTGTGATGAGGATGTATATATGTCAGTAATTCAGTTCTTGTTCTCTTCATTCCATTTTCTGTTTTCTCCCCCCCCATCCATTCTGCCTTTCCACCCTTCTGTGCTGTCTTCCTTCTTGGCAAAACCTGCCTCCCCTGTGATTGTGTACTGTATATCTTCTAGGATGTAATTTGGAGCTGTTTCTAGCTCTGGTTTCCAGTGCAAATGAGCACTGTAGGAAAGCTTCTGCTCACGGTGAATTCTACTCATTTGGCTTCAGACTGGAAGGAATTAACGCCCCAGCTTCACTCTCTTGGTGTCATCTCACTGGTGGGATGGGGGAAGACGGCAACAAGGATTAGTGGTGTGGTCCCCACTGGGGAAGCCAAGGAAGGAGCTATGTGTTGTGATAGCATGGCAGGAGCATTGGCGTGGTGACCGCCCCTGTGCCAGGTACATGCTTTAGTCTCCAGGTCTGGGAGGCAGAGTCCTGGTGTACTTGCAGAACAGGAGTGCATGATGTCTTGGTCTGGTGTGCAGGGTGTCAGCTCTCCAGATGGCACTGATGCCGGTTCTCTGGTGAGCAGATGCTTGGATCCTGTGTGTCATTGTCTTCTGACTTCGTGAGGCAAAGGCTTACACGTGTGGCAAGCTGCAAATGGGCATCGTGTGGGTGCGTTGGAGCTGAATCCCTGAAGCTTGTGTGGTCTTAGCACATTTTGACAAGGGATCTGAATCTTGTCCCGGTGTTGATCAGGCTGCCTGTGCGCTGGTTTTGTGTCTTGCTTTCATTGCTTTAGAAAGACATCAAAGATGGACTTGTCCTGGGGGTACCTCTATCTCTGAAGGCATGTCCTAAATACTACTGTTGGCAAAGCCTTTGCTTCCCCTCTGTGCCCTTTCAGGTACTGTTGATGTACCCCTCATAACAGGGCCAGTGTTCAAATACAGATGCACTGGGGCTAGAAAAAGAGTCATACTTGCAGCTGGGAGACTCTTCCAAACTCATCCCAACCACCGCTAATCAGCTGTGATTAAACTTGTAAGAGTGGGGTCCTGCCCAGGGAGCCGAGCCTTCATCCCAGGCCTGACCCTCCTTACCCCTTGGTGGAGAGCATGGCACAAAGGAGGGATGCTGCAAGGCATCATTGGACTGGGGAGGGCAGGGGACAGCAATTCCCAGAATCGCATAGCTGCAGTGGTTTAGTGGACTCTTGTCAGCATGCCAAGTGTGCAGAGCACACCAGCATGCCTCCGGGCTTCATAAAATAACCCGGTTTCACTGGAATCTCAAGTGTTTTGCTGCAGTCTGAGAGGTAGAGGGGTTGATGAAACACTTTTACACTGCTCTGGCAGTGGGCAGAGGCACTGGCAGTGTCAATTCCCAACTGCCAGGCTTTCCTCGTGCTCTGTGCGCTGCTTCCCAACAATTGACTTGGCTATTAAGACTAAGATCTGTGCACTTCTCTTTCAGTGCATATGCAAGCAACAAAGGCAGGAAGATTGCTTAGGAAATGATGAATAGTGCTTGAGATGCTTCGTCTCCTCCAAAGCCAGACAGAAGTGACGTTATCAAGTTAGCAGCAACAATTGTCACTGGGAGTTGGGAGTGAAATTGCCAGGTGATGGTGGAAGAAGATGCTGTGATACAGGATGTTCTCAGGGATGCAAATGAATTCTCTCCATGACTGAAGCCAGTGAAGTTTATTCTCACTTACTTTATTTATCTCCCTACTCTGCCTCTTAGTCATCGCAGCATCTCAAAGTTTTTAGGGGTTCTCAGTCAAAACAGAAGGAAAGGATTTGAGTTCTCTGAAGAGAAACCACTTCACAGCCATGTATTGTTCCACTTTTGGAGGCAAAAAAGGGGAGTTCAGGGCTGGCCCTGGGGGCAGTTTCTGTGGGTGGAGAGCTGTGGGCAGGGTGGGACCAGCCCTGTCTGCTTACATAGAATTGGCTCCCATTGAAGATGCTTGGAGCTGTACATCAGGGGCTGCTCTGAGAAGGGGATGCAGTCAGGGCAGCATCCCAGGAGGGCAGGCTCTCCTGGCTGGGTACCAAAACTCCCCTGGCACACAGCAATCATGGGGCTGGAGCAAGCCATGAAAGGTTGAGTCCTTCCCTTATGGGTTCTTCCTGAAACAGGTTGGTCCCATAGGGCTTGTGCTGGGGCGGTGGAATCTGATAGGGAGCAGACCCACAGAAGAGCCAAGTGCTGCACTGGGCTCTCCATCGGGCGGCTCTGTGGTTGGGAGGAAGCTGCTGGCAGGCATGAGCACATGTAAATATGTGTTTGGATCCCGTTTCGTGGGGGGTGAGCTCTCTGTAGTGCAGGAGATGTGGCCTTAAAAACACAAACACTTTTACAAGATAATCGTGTCCTGTTTATACAGCTCTGCTGGAAGCGGAGGAAACCGTGTCCACTGCCTGTGCTGGGGCACACTGATCCTCTGAAGGGACTGCGAACAGTGTATGCTGTAATGTGTGTTGAAGCAATGCCCTAGCCCCTGGGAGGGCCAGGAGCTGGCAGGGCTGTGTGTCCCCTCTCTGCCCCATGTTTCACCCGTGTCTCTTTGAGTCCTGTTTGCTGAGTCCCGATGGCCGGAACCTGAACTGTGAGGTTTGGGGCAGGAAATGAGCACTGCAGAAGAGCTGGGGTTGGAGAGGACCTCGGGAGGGCTCTGAGCCAACCCCAAAGCTGGACTAACTTTAAAGCTGGTGCATCTGGCTCGGGACCAGCCCTTCTGAGGTTTGAGCATCTCCCAGGCTGGAGATGTCGCAGCTTCTCGGCTTGATCACTCTCAGGATGAATGATTGTTCCCTTCATCTTGTACCTGTTTTCCTTTTACTGTTCCCTCTTGTCCTCTTCCTGCGTGCATCCGAGAGGAGGCTGACTACACCTCACCCGTCAGGTAGCCAAGGGCAGCAATTAATCCCTTCCTTTCTCTCCTTCAGGCTGCACATTCCCACCTCCCGCAGCCTTGCCTTGTCTCTTAGGTTGAGGTATTTTTGGCAGGAATAAATGGGACTTTGCTTCAGCCGTGTTACAGCCAAGCAAGGTGCCTGGAGCCTCTCGGTGACAAATAGCAGCACTCTGCTGGGGCGAGGTTAATGCAATGTTTCTTGGAAGTAAAACACTCGAGGGAGTGAGGAATCACCCGAATGTGTCTGAAAATGCAGTTTCTGGTGATGATTGTTCCCGCAGAAGGCAGCCAGGTCCTGCTAAATGTGCTCTCATCACCCGACACCCACACACAAGCAGCGGAAAGGTCCAGTGTGGCCACTGAAACCGTTCTAACCAGTCTGGCCTTGCAGCCAGGTTTCCCAGTGATGGTCTCTCCACAGCAGCAAGTGCCCGGGTGCAGTTCCCCTTGCTGTCGAGCCATTGCTATGCTGTGCTGCTGAATCCTCACCGGGGGGGACAAGCAGCAGCTAACTTCTTTTTTCTTCTTATAGTTCCTTTAGCAGCAGCTTTCTCCAGCAAAGAGCTCTGGGAGATGCCTCTGTTTGCAGTGAGCATCATAAGCTGCTTCCCCACTTCAGCTTGCGTGCAGGAGGGACGCTATTGCAGGGACTTCCCCTGCGCCTGCCGACACGCACAGTCCAGCCTGGATTCTGCTGCTGCTGCTCTTGGCTGCCTGCAGAGGGTTTATAGCAGAGGTGCTGACACCTGGGGGTATTGGTTTGGTTATGGGAGGATCTCTCTCTGTGCCAGAGCTCGCTCCTGCACCTCTCTGTGCTGGGACCGTCTGTGTCAGGGTGTGAAGGCAGGGCTGCCGTGCGTCCCTGGGGCAGGCAGGAATGAGCATCACTGCAGGCAGGGTCCCTGCCTAAGCCTTCATGGACAAGACTTGAAAGAGAGCCCAAGCAGTCCAGAGCGTTTCACTTACAAAGTGCTTTGGTCTTGATCCACTTTCCCTCAGGCTGGGCTGGGAGCCCCTCACAGGGAAGTGTTTCTGGGAATCTCTGTATGGAGAGCATTGAATCCACATCAGGGCTCGCTGTGTGGCTGTTTGCTGACAGGGTGTTGGTGCTCTGTGGTGGTTGCCCAGGCTGGAGGGTGGCATCTCTGAGCCTTTCACCAACAGTAACTGAACCGTAGGCTGCTCTGAGAGCTGGGATCCAGCCACCCAGCCTGCTGTAGGTCCATGCCCAACATCCCCATTGGAAGGTGCTCATTGAGCATCACCTGTTCTTGCAGTCTTGGGTGTAATTTCCTTGGGTTGTTCTTCCAGTCACCGTTGTACAGCTCAAAGACAGGGAGGTGTCACTGCTCACACACCTTTTAACATGGGCATTTCTTTCCCAAGTAGCAGTGGGTGCTGCTGTGTGATGCTGGGCGTGTTTCCAGTGTAGGACCACTGCAAAAACCAGGCAGGGTGCTCAACTGCTGCATCCATTATAAGGGCAATATGCAGGCGCCCTGCTTGATCCTGATGAACAGGAAATGATCCCAGATGCCGGCTGCCAGCACAGCAAGCTGACAGCAGGAGTCCTTTGCACCAGACAGAGCCCTTCATAATACAGCCAATGATTCCATCCCAGGCTGCAGCATGGGGGCTTGAGCCTGGCTGTCTCTTGTGCTTGTCCTGGATCTGTGCTGGACCCCTGAGCTCTGCTCATCCTCCCTGTTTTGTACCCACTCCTCTGCACGGGGACAAGACCCACATCACCGTGTCCCCCCCAGGGCTCAGCTCTGAGCTCCCTCCTGCACGTTTTGGATGCATGTCAGTGGCTGGTCCTGTATGTGTGGTCCCCATCCCTCAAATCCCTGTCCCCAGGCACCCTTTGGCAGAACGTGTTTGCATCCCCAAGCTGGCAGCACCGTAGCAGCCTCCTGAGGGGAGCAGGCTGAGTTTTGGAAGCCTGAAGGCTCCTCCCACGGCTGCTGGTGAGATGCCAGCACCGCTGAAAATCTCAGTGCCCTATATAGGTGCTGATATGCAGACGAAGCACCTAAGCTAAGGATTCCTGCACTCAAAACACAGATTTGGGCTTTTGCTCTATTTTAGGTTGCTCATTTCCATCAGGTCCCATCAGGCCATGGGGATTTGCCCCTTCCTCCTCCCCTGGTGAAGGCTTTCCCGTTGCGGTAAGAGCAGGATGCTGCCACCAGCCATTGGGTGATGTGGGACTGTGGTACAGGAGGGTCTTGCAGCCCGATCTCCAAGCTCATGCTTCCTCTGCAAGGCTCAGGACCGCAGCGACTCATTGAGCTCATTAGGAATGATGCCTTAGAGCTGCCTCAGCATCTGCAGGGCCTTTCTGCCCAGGAGCCCTGTGCCCAGCCTTGGCAGCACCTCCTCCTCTGGGAGAGCCAAAACTTGCCGGCAGGTAATTGCAGGCAGCGCCGGGAGCTGCCGGGCACTGGGCTGTGCGTCTGCTGCAGCGGGAAGCGCTGGGGTTTGGCACCGTTCCTTGTTTGTTTCTAAACTTTATATCCGTTGTGATGTAGATTTTGCAGAGGGATGCCGAGGAAAACCGCCTCTGTGACTCACATCACCTTGATGTGCTGCCTGCTGGGGAGGAGGCAGCCGCGCTCGCACTGCCCGCACGCTGCCTGCCTGCACGGCATCTCCCGTGCCAGTGATGGGGGGGGTTTCTTCATGTGCCTCTTCTTCAGCTTCAGTGTGTGCTGGAGCAGTCGGGGGCTTTTATGGGCTTCCTCCAGACTGGGGGTGCTTAGAGCTGGAGTCGCATCCCTGGGGTCATCCCTGCTCCACGCAGGGAGATGGGCAGCCCTGTGTTTGCAAGCAGGATGCGTGCGTCTTCATCTCCCTTTCCCCTTCCTCTTGCTCGTTCCTCCTCTCCCCCTCTTCGCTTTCTTTTTTCATCTCCTCCCATCTGTCCTTCTCACATCAGGCTATTTTTGGGGGATGAGTTTCTCACTGTCAATATGGTAGGAACCGTGGTGCATCTCCTGTCTTAGAGGATGAACACTGCTTTGGGTACCCTTCCCAATTACATTGCTCAGTTCTCTTTAACCCCCTGCCTTGCCCCTCTCTTGGAGATGTTTTGAGACTGAAGGCTAAACAGTATTTAGTTTGAGGGCTCTATCCTCTGGGATGCAGGATGCAGTGCCCTTTAGCCCCAGGTCTCAAAATGCCTCTGAAACTTGCAAGTGGTCCTTTAGCAACCTGAAGCCAAGTGTGGTGTTGGCAGGTCATTACTTGTGCCTTTGTAACTCCCAGGGGCTTTTAGTGAAGGGTAATTTCTTTTCTTGGCTTGGAAACGATGGCTGTAAATTGAATGGGGAATGCAGGACCAGATGTGAATTTTTAATACCTTTCATTTGCCAAAATACCTCCCAGAAAAGTCAGGAGAGAGCAGTGAGGGCACGGAGCTGGCAGGGAGTTCACTGGGAGGGAGCTCAGCTTGAGCTGCTGCTGTGCTTTGCTGCTCTCTTCTCCATCTGAGCATCTTGGAGCACTTGAAATGCCCAGAGAAGCTGTGGCTGCCCCATCCCTGGCAGTGCTCAAGGCCAGGTTGGACACAGGGGCTTGGAGCAAGCTGCGCCAGTGGAAGGGGTCCCTGCCTGTGGCAGGGGTTGGAGCTGGAGGAGCTTTAAGGTCCCTTCAACCCAAACCATTCTGTGAACCACAGGGACAGTATTTAACCTCAAATTATCTGCCTGAGGCAGATGGGATAAATGCCACCCAGATCCCACAGCACCCTGGTACAGGCGGGCTGCCAGCCAGGAGCCAAGTGTCTTGGTTTAATGGTTAGAGGTCCAGGTGCAGCACTTCTCTCCCAGACCATGGACTCTGGACAGGGAGGTTGGGCTCAGTGCCTGTGATGTAGTTATCTTCCATGGGAGCAATGAGATGAGTTGAGGTTTGTCTGCACAGGGATGCTCAGGGAGGCAGATCTGGATGAAATAAGAAAGTGACTTTTAAGTAGATTATTTCAAGTGTATTAAAAGCCAGCATAACCTTTGTGGCTCTGTTAAATAGCTTTAATTCTGTGTATTGTAAATCTACTCTTTCCTTCCAAGGGAGACTGTGCACAAAAGGGTTCGTGCCATTGTGCGAATCCTCTCTAGCAGGAAACCTGGAGTAACTGCCAGGTAAGTGACACTGCAGACAAGTGCACAAAGGCTGGGGTGGAGCTGATGAGGAGCACTGGAGGGAGGATGCTTGAGGAGCACTGGAGGGAGGATGCTTGAGGAGCACTGGAGGGAGGATGCTTGCACAGCCGCTCTGGAGCTGGGTTGGCAGCGCTGCTCAGGCTTGCACTTCTACAAAGTTTTTGTTACCAGGAAAGCAGCTTTTTCAGGTGAGATTTGGGGTGATTTTTAGGTTTCTTCAAAAAAAAAAATGCCTTATTTTCTCAGCAATCAGACTGTTTATGAGAATTTGGGTGCCTGGTGGGAAGGAGGAGAGGTTTCAGTGCAGCATCCCAGGGTTGCTTCTTCCCCCTCTGATCAGTTCATTCATTTGGAAGCCAAGAGCACCTTTTCATCACATGTACTTTAACCATAGCACAGAGTGATCAAAGCTGCTATTGATGAGGTTTATGGCCTGTCCATCACTTTGGAGTCCCTTTTATTCATGGTGCCTTTTTGTGAGTGAGGTGTTTACTCCCGTTGTGAGTGTATGATTAAATGTGCCGTTGCTGTTTGGTTTTCAGGAGTGTTCTTCTACCTTGGGGACCTGCAGCCAAAATGAGCCCTTGTTTGTGCAGCGCTCCTGGTTGCCAGCTGGCAGTGTATTAGGAGAAAATCAAATAATTTGCTGTTTCTTTCCCATAAACACCTCTGCAAGGCATTAAAAGCTCCTGTGCAAAATGAAACACGAGTGGAGGGGCTCGCGCAGCCCCTGCTGCTAATGTGTGCTAATCCAATTTGGCAGGAGGGAGGCTGAGCTGGCCAGCTCCTTCCCAGGCCTGCGCTTGCCTCTGGTTTGCAGCTGAAGGAAGCCTGTGTTCTTTGTCATTAATAAATGGGATGATGACCCACCTGGGGCTTGTTGTCCCTGGGATGGGGGCACGGAGATCACTGGGGTATGAACTGCCTTACTGCTCTGTGATGGGTGCACAAGCAAGATAACAATCAGCAGGGCAGGGGGGAAGTGATTGGAGGACTCAACCTCCTTCATAAAAACTAGGTTTTATTAATAAACCTAGTTTGAGCTTTATTCCCATACATTAAGGCCAGGTTGGATGGGGCTTGGAGCAACCTGCTCTAGTGGAAGGTGTCCCTGCCTATGGCATGGGATTGAGCTAGATGATGTTTAGATCCCCTTCCAACCCAAACTATTCCATGATTCTATGAGGATGGGAGGTCATTGGCTTTCTTTTTCATGTGGATTATTTGTGGGCAAAGCTGGGTGAGCAGCACCAGGGGTGCTGGGCTGCTTGAAGGAGCACTTTGGCTCCTTGGTGGCAGAGAAGCCTCTTGGGCTGCATTGGAGCCTCTTGTCTGGACAGAAGCACCTCCTCATCCCACACCAGCTCCCTTGTCTCCCTCCTTCAAGGCCCCATCATCTCCCACAGGTCTCCTGGGTCTGATGCTGGGGGGGAACCTGCTGATGGTGTCCCCTGGGATGGCGGCTCCATAGGCACAGCCTGTGCTCTCTGCAGGCGTTTCAGCTTTGGGGTGATGAGCGCCTCCCTGCAGCCTTCTCAGATAATAAATGAAGAGTAGTAGCAAAGTAAATCATGTCACGGGGAGGCTGCTGTGTGTGCCTTGCAGCTGAGGGATGAATTAGCTTTCCTTTGGACTCGTGTTTTAATTGAAATGTGAATTTATTGCTTTTATTTAGCTTGAGCTATGCTGGAGTGCTGTGGACTCATAAAGCACAAAGGAAAATAAAAGAGAAAGCCTTCCTGTGCTGCAGCTGACCCCTGTGCTTTGATTATATGTCTCATTTACCCTGACTCATGTTAAATAAGGACAGGAGAGAGCGCGGCACTGCTGGGCACTGGGAGGCAGGGATGGGCTCAGGACTCGGGCAGTCCCAGCTAGCACCAGTGGTGATGGGGACCGTGGTCATTGATGGTGATGGGGACCATGGTCCTCGATGGGGATGATGTGTCTTGAAGAGAGCATCATTTGTGCAAACAGGTATTTTTCCTTCGCAGCTGGAATTGCTTTGTTTCATAGCACTGTGCTGCTGTGTGTCTGCGTGCCTGTGGGATGTACAGTACACGAGCACAGCCCCTTCCCCTCCCACTGCTCTTGTACATCTCTGTGTTCTTCTTCCTCCCCCTCCTGTGACCCCCCATGTTACCCTCATCATTCCTTTCTATTCTCTTAGTTTGTTATCCCTTCTCTGGTGATCACCTGTGTCTGTAGAACCAGCTCTGTGAAGGTGTGCGTAGGAGAAACACAATGTTAGCTTCCTAAAAACACCCCAACCAGCACCTTTCAAAATCTGATTTCTCTGTACAAAGTGTGACACTGATTTGAGACAGAGCAGCGATGCAGAGTGTGAGGCTCATTAAAAGAAACATAGAAAGGAAAAAAGGCATAAAAGGTTTTTATCCATGGAGCTGAGTCCGTAAAGAGGCAAAGCCACCAGAGCATCACTGGGACCTCAGTGGGGACATATCCCAGGCACGGATCGACCCCTGGCCGAGCACTCGGGCAGTCGCTTGTCCCTTCGGCGCTGGCATTCCCTGTGTTCCTGCCTGGCAGCTGTACGTTCCCTCACCTCCTGTGATGCTCTCGCTCTGTAGGCCTCACGCCGAGGACTTCAGCGTGGATTCCTCCTTCTCACAGTAAGTGCACCGCATGCGTTGCCCCGCGCCGGCGCTGCGGGGAGGGGATGAGGGCTGCTGCGGCACCACCGGCACTGCTCCATCGGGGGAAAGCCAACTGTGCTCTCCAGAGAGTGAAAACCTCTTCCAGCTTGGGGTGTTTGTGTGGTGCATGCGTGCATGGTGTCCGGTGAGCCAAGTATTGGTAGATGAGACATTCCAGGCCGGGCTGGATATGGGTCAGAGCAACCTGGTGCAGTTGAAGATGCCCCCATCGGGGTTGGCCTGGATGACCTTCAATGGTCCCTTCCAACCCAGACAATTCTGTGATTCTGTTGTGGGCAGTATCTGCTGCCAAGGCTAGTGGTTGGCCTTGGTCATAGATTGTTCTGCTTTTCAGGGAGCTGATGAGCATGAGATTCATCCTTCACTGCTCTTGGCACCAAGGAGTTGTGCATGGCACCAGCAAACCCTTCTGAGAGAGCAATGGTTCCCACCCTGGGGAGGGCTGTGCACTCAGAGACACACAGGTTTCTTGGGGAGGAAGTGATATCTTTGGCAGCAAATTGGTGATTACCCATTAACGATGAGCTCCATGCACAGACCCTAATTAAACAATCGAGATTCATCAGCAGAAGCAATTATAGGAGCAGACTCATGAGTTTCAATCTCCAATGTTGTGACACAATAAGGCAAACAAAGCAGTGTGTTACCGTTGCTTCTCCTCTTCCTGGGTTGTAATCTCCTTTACTGAAGCCCTGAGCTAAGGCTCCCAGCCTGGGGCAGCCTGGGATGGAGCAGCGTGTCCTGCTTCATCCCAGAGCCAAACCCATGTTTTCGGGAGTGCAGGGTGCTGCTGGGTCATTGCTGTGCTGCTGGCCCTGCTGTGCATCTCCACCACTTGCTCTTAGGTATTGAGGGCATTTGCATGGGGAGATCTTCAGCCTATGGAACCTCCAGTGCTTTGTTTGGTGCCTGAAATGAGCTCTGTACCTGCTGCATGCGGTTGGAGAGGGATTATCGCTGCCTCCAGGGAACAGGGAATTGATAAAAATCCCATTTCCAGCGCAATATCCTCCCTAATAAGATAGGAAAAAGAAGTCCAGCGGCAGATTTCTTTTCTATCAGCACAGGTTCATGAAGCCTTTCCCGCAGTGTGTGCCTGGGTTGGCCCCTGCCTGTGTCCCAGCTCAGCAGAGCCCTTGTGTGAAGCCAAGAGTGGTCTTGGGCAGAGTTTTTCCACAAGTGGCTGCTTGGAGCTTGCTTTTCATCCCCAAAACATCAAACTGCGGTGTTAGTGCTGGAGCCAGGATGCCATTACCTGCATCCCACTGTGTTTAATTTGCTGCAGAGGGGTTATTGCTCCTTTCTTTGGGCAAGAATCACTCCGTAATAAAGCAGGAGAGGCTTTTTTCCCTCCTTCTATTCCCACAGTAAAAGAAAGAAGTTTCTGTGCTGGCCCTGGGGCAACATGTGCCACAGCAGCCTGGTTCCCAGTGCAGGGTACCCATCGGTGTGGGTCTCAAGTTGCATGTGCTCTGCCCAGAGCCCGAGCAGCACAGCAAACTCATCCCTGCCTCTGTGGGAGCTGTGGCATCAGTCCGGATGGGTCACCCAGGCAGCCTGACCGGGAGCCTGGATCCTGCAGGGCTGCAGTGGTGCCTGTGAGAGGCTGATGTGGGGCCAGCTGAGCACCTTGAGGCTCGATGCTTCCAGGATGTATGGGGATTGTCAGAGCCCCTGTTGTGGCTGGTCCCGCACGGTGCATGGGGGGGATGCAGGGACAGTGGGGATGCACAGGAGATGTCCCCCCAGGAGCTGTGCATCCCTGTGCAGTTCTGAAGCTGCTTTCTTGCACGCTCACCAGCGCCGAGCCAGTAGAGCCTTGCTGAAACCCACAACCCTCCTCCTTTGAGTAATTGTTCAATTACTGCTTATTGAGCGTGGGGGCAGCCTGTTCCCTGTTTTCACTTTGGCAGGCACCTGGGTTTGCTCTGCGCTCACAGCTGTACTATTCCCACTTCCCATCTCAAAACATGCACCGGGAGCAGCTCATTGCACCGGTGAGCTGGGAGCTCCGGTGGGAAGAGCTGTAGCTGTCCCGCATCCTCTGGAGAGGTTGAGGATGGTAAACACATAGATTCTGGAGGTGGTGCTCAATAGGCAAAGCTTGCTTGGTGTCATTCGTCTCGCTGTGGCTTCAGTACCCAAATGCTTGTTGCCATTAGGAAAGGTAGAAAATTGCCATTAAGGAAAGGTGGAAAAAAGCAGCGAGCATCTCTGAAGGAGGTCAGGAGGGTTGGCAGCTGCTGGAGACCAGCCTGGGTAGTTTGTGTGCTTGTCACCAGCAGGTGTCTGAGCCTCAAGCTGCACCTGGTACCCACAGCCCATCCCTGATGAACCCCCCAGGCCATCTCATTAATTCCAGACTTGGGCACAGCCAAAATTCCTCATGTATTTGATCCATGTGGTTTTGCATGGAGCATACGGAGCTGTCCTCTGGGCTGAGCTGGAGCGCTGGGATGAAGCGGGATCTCACTTGAGGCTGTGCTGCCTTGGCAGGGGTGGGTGATGGCACCCACCAGATTGCAGAGATTTCTGGGTTATTTTTGGTTTCTTAGGGGTTTTTTTTTTTGGTATTTTTTCCCCCAAAAAATATCTCAGCAGAGTCTTTTTTTACATCTCACTACATGATGAAGTTTCTTGAGAAATTTCCTGGGACAAGAACAGCATTTCCCACCCAACCAGAGTGTGAGAACAAGGACTGGGGCTGCAGAGAGATGCCAAGTTTTTTCTTGTCTTGTGCTCATCCTGGTCTTGCATCCTGCACTTTTCTGAACAAACTATTCTGTCTTTTTGTTGGATCTCATCATCTTACAACAAATTGCCCCTAATCCTAGATTTAAAAAGTACAATAAATAACAGAGCAAAGATGAAATTGCTCAGGCGTTATGAAGCGCGTAATAGCGGTAATTACACTTCCAAGCAGAGGGCTTGTAACCAGACTTGTACTGTGATGATTATCTGTGTGGCCTGGAGGGGTCAGCCAGCACGAAGCAGGGGGAATGGGATGATACCTGCTCCCTTCCTGCAGAGCCTGTGCCCCTTGGCGCTGCCTGGGCTGGGCTGACTCCACACTGCCCGGTTGTCAGGAGGGATGCTCAGCCGCTGGGAGGGATGCTCTGCTGTCAGAATGGGTGCTCTGCTGTCAGGAGGGATGCTCAGCCCTGGCAGCAGGGAGGGGACAGCTTGAATGGACCAGTTTGTCTGAGCTGCTCTGAAGGCAGAGCCTGTCGGGGTGTGTGCTTTAGGGTGTTAACACAGTTGATTTTCTTTTGAAGTTAATTTCTTGACAACTAAATTAAAGGGTATGTTTTAGATGGTATCATCTCTTTCCCTCAGCTGGAAATAGAGCAGCTTTGATACTTCTGGGTGGTTGCTACTGCCTGGTGAAAGCCATCACTCATTCAGCTCTGAGGTGTTGGCTTAACTTGGCTTAACATCTGCAGAGCGGGTGCTGGTGCTGGACCACGGCAGCTCCCTGGTCCCCATCATGCTGAGCCCTTGCTCTGCGCTCCCTCCTCCTGCAGACAGAAGCCCTATGGGATGGTCACCCTCAGCAGGGCATTGGTAGGGCCATGGCTGTAGACACCCATTCAGGTCCAGGGGCTCAGCCCGCTTAGCACCAAGGGCAGGTTGTCTGCACAGGAACATGTTCTTCCTACTTTCTCTTGTTCCTTCATCTCTTTGCACTGATAAACACCCCCTTCCCCCTCCCCATGACCTGCTTCAGTTGCTTTCCAAATGTTTCTTCTTCCTGCAGCCATTAAGATGGATGAATACGTGGGCCGCTTTGTCATAAAAAGTTAGATCTCTTCTAATCATTCAGTTCTTTTATCCATCAGTGCTTATATTCATAGTCTCAAGGTGGGCTGCGGCGCTCCAGATCAGCAAACCATCTGTCTGGCGACAGAGATTTATATTGCTGTTTGTTCCTTTGATACGGAGGCGAACGTCTGGGAGAGGAATCGTGCTCCCTCGAGTCTCCCTCTCCTCAATGCATTTAATCCTCAGGGACTCTGATGAATGGAGCGCCCAGAGCTCATGACGGAGCTGAAGGCCAGTTCTTAGCATTTCTGGACATTTTTAATAAGGAGAAGGAGCAATGAGCTTGTGTGTGCAGTGCTGTGAGGAGCTGGGGCAGCTGATTTATGCCCTGGCTCAGATAAATCATTTGCCAAACCCGGCTTTGGAAATTATTAGTTTTACTGTGTGTTAAAGCTGTGCTTATGAAGCTCTGCAGTTATGGCTGCTTGCTCCTCAGGCATCGTGCTAGTTGAGCCAAAGCTCATAAATCCTCTTGCTTCACTCCTCAGTGTGTGTGGTCACAGTATCACAGCATCACAGCATCACAGCATGCTAGAGATTGGAAGGGACCTCATAAGATCATCTAGTCTAATCCCCCTGCTGGAGCAGGAACACCTAGATAAGGTTACACAGGAGCGTGTCCAGGCTGGTTTTGAATGTCTCCAGAGAAGGAGACTCCACAACCTCCCTGTTCCAGTGTTCCGTCACCCTCACTGAGAAGAAGTTTCTTCTTAAGTTTAAGTGGAACCTCTTGTGTTCCAGTTTGTACCCATTGCCCCTTGTCCTTTCATTGTTTGCCACTGAGAAGAGCCTGGCTCCATCCTCGTGACACTCCCCCTTTATATATTTATATACACTAATAAGGTCACCCCTCAATCTCCTCTTCTCCAAACTACAGAGACCCAGCTCCCTCAGTCTTTCCTCATAAGGGAGATGCTCCACTCCCTTCATCATCTCAGTTGCCCTGCGCTGGACTCTCTCCAGCAGGTCCCTGTCCTTCTTAAACTGAGGGGCCCAGAACTGGACACAATATTCCAGATGAGGTCTCACCAGGGCAGAGTAGAGGGGAAGGAGGACCTCTCTCGACCTACTAACCACCCCCCTTCTAATACACCCCAGGATGCCATTGGCCTTCTTGGCCACAAGGTCCCTGTGGTTGCTCACCCTCCTCCCTGCTCCCTTCTTGTGCCAGCAGGACTGGCTGCGGAGCAGGCGCTGGGTTCCATGCAAAGGCCCCTGGTGCTGTCTGGTCCCTGCCAGCATCAGGGCTGCAGGGGAGATGCAGGCTCAGCTCCCGTTTGTGGGGCTGCCAGGGATGTTTGGGGTGAGGTGTGCTCTTGGGCAAGCCCCACAGCTGCTGCTGCCACTGGTGCATTTGTGTGAAGCGTTTTCTTCACTGGATGCTGTGCAATGTCCTGCTGGGGGTTGCTGAGTGCTGCCAGCTGTACCTGGGCATCCTTCCTCTTGGCATCGTGACCAGCACAGATGCCAAATGTCTTAACAGAGGTTGGTGAGTGCCCCACTGTTGGTTGTTGTCACCTGTGGTACGGAGCTGCTCGGTGGGTGACATCCTGCCAAGGGTCCCAGGCAGGGCACAGGGTCTGTGGAGGACATGCAGTGTTTGCTTCCCTGGTAAGGCTCCTGCTTTCTTTCCTCTCCAGCACTGTCAATGAGGACAAGGTGACTGCACAGCATAGAGCCCCTGGGCTCTGCCTGCAGCAGCTCCAGAGCCAGAGATGGGTCTGCATCACTGACCCCTCAGGCTGTAGCTGCCCCAGCAGCATTAGGGAGATGCTGAAGCCCAGGCTCTTCAGATCAAGTCTGACTTTCCCACCTGATAAGCAACTCCACAAGAAGCTCTGAGGAGCTCTCAAGCATGTGCTGTGCTTTTTACACACCAGTCGGTGTCCCCAGGAGCTGTCAGCTTGGCTGTGACATGCCAGCGGTCACCGGTGGGTACCAGGACCTGAATCCCCGGAGCGATGAGGGTGTCCTAAAGCCCCTTCCCAATCTGCAGCTCCTCATGCATCCACAGTACATACCTGCTTATCCCTCTGCTGTCAGAGCGAGTAGCAGCTGCTTTCCAGTAAATCCCAATCCATGTTGTGTGCCAGGCAGCACGCGTGGCTGGAGCCAGCACCGTGTGTGCATGGGGGCTGCACAGGAGAAATGAAAGGGAGTGGTAGGTTTAATGACCGCCACTGTGAATGGGCTCACACTGGTCTATGCCTTGGCTTGGTAATAGGCCTGATTAATGAGATCTTGATGACCTCTTCCAAGCAATTAAAAACATAGCAATAATAGTAGCACTTACTTCAGAGACTTGTTGAATACAGTGAAATAGGGGGAATAATGGCTAATTTATATTGCATTTAACTCCATTATCAGCTGTAACAGTAATGAGCAGACTTTGTCTTGCTCAGAGTCTGAAGCTGAGACATCAGGAAACATTCCCTTTCTGCCTGCACTTAGCAGACAGGAGTGTAATTTATAACCCTGCCTAGGATGAACAAGTGAGTTTGCCTAAGGCATTTGTAAAGTAATAGGAGAGGAGGTGGCAAACGAGCTGAACAGGACCAGGTTGGCCTGAACACCATTAATCTGGGTATGCTTGATCCCAGACCCTGCTGAGATCCATTGGGAGGAACCTGCAGCCTTGGTGAGGCTTTCCCCAGCCATGAGCATCCACCCGGCATGTGGGGACCAGCAGGAGGGAAGCATATGGGTGTCAGTGCTGGAGACTGGAGCAGCTGAAGATGAAGAAGGTCACAATGGTGGATGAGCCATGTTCAGCTTCACCTGTGGCTCCTCGCTGCTGGTTTCTGGGCAGTGCCCCATCGTGTGGCTCTCACCGTGGTGTTGTTCCTGTGCCACAAGTCACCAGCAGCTCCCAATGCCAAGTGATGTTTGGAGTTGGTTGTCAGCTCCTGGGTTTTTCTGGAATGGCCAAATGTGGTTTCTTAGCAACAAAGGGTGGTTTTTTTCTCCTTTTAGCTCAGATTTGTTGTTTAACAGCTTCAATGCTGAATGCTGCTCCCACCTGGGCAGAGCCAGGGCATGGGTGTACCAGGGAACATCACCCTCACTGGTTCCTGGTCTGATGCAGCCACAGGGGCTTGGAGCAGATTGAACATTGCTGGGGAGACTGCTCCACTTTTCTGAGAGGCTTTGAATGCTGTAAAGCACGTGGGAAAGGAGAAGTCTGCAAGTCTGATGCCAGCTCATTGCCTGTGAATGAAAGCCAAGCCCTCAGCCCAAAGGATACCTGGCCCATGGGTCACATCTGCATCCTTAGTAGTCATTGATGCACCACGTCTTGGTGTTCATGGCTGGTGGTAACAGTGATTTGGTATTGTGGAGCCTGGGATCTGCTGTGGGCTGTTCGGGGGGGGTCACTCAGCTGGGATGGGGAGATGGGGTTCCTGGGGGGCTCCGGGTCCAACCTGCCCACCCCACTGACATGCTCCTCTGGTGCTTCCCCCACAGGGTGCAGGTCGAGTTCTATGTGAATGAAAACACCTTCAAGGAGCGGCTGAAGCTCTTCTTCATCAAAAACCAGCGATCCAGTGAGTGCTCCGTGTGTGCAGTGAGCATCTGATGGGAGAACCCAAACCCTGCCCCAGCTGCGAGAGCCAGGCTCTGTCCCTGCGGGATGAGAAGCCATTGCCATCTGCTGGTGGCTGTTAACCAGGGTGTCCTCAGCCCTGTTGGCCTTTCTGTTGGGTGTTGGCCAACATGGTTTGAGGGATGTGGTTGCACGGGGATGCTGATTGCCACCTTTGTGCACTGGAGATATCCACAGCATGGAATCCAGTTGGGACAAATTGCCAGGAGCAGGATGGGTGTTGAGAGGTGCCTGGGAGGGGGTCAGGGAGCAAACATCCCCATTGTGATGCCAATGATGCAAGGAGGTCAGTGGCTATGGGGCAGCCGAGGCAGGCTGTGAGTTACCCACTCGCTGCAGATTAGCCTCCACTTGACTAATGGTGTTGTTATTGCCTTTCTCCGAGCTGTCATTAGCTGTCTGGAGGGAGTCTGCTCCTTAATTTACAAATTCACATTTTCCTTTCCGCCCTGCATCGGTGAAGAGCTGGAGCGCAGGCAACGGGGTGCCCACGGGGAAGTTTTGAATGAAAACGTGATGAATTTCTCACTTGTAATTTGAGTAACAACCCGATGAACTGGCTGGAGATGGATTGTGGATAAAGCAGCAGCTTTTGCTCGCCATCCCTCATGCAAGCTGGGAGCAGAGTGGGGCCCTGGCCCTGCTGTCTGATGCTTTTTAATGGATGCTTGCTAATGAGGGGGATACACTCCAGCAGCTCCTCCTTTGTGTCTCACATCTATTGGGGTCAGCAAGGAGCTGACTCATGGTTATTTATGGCTCTGTTGGTCTCCTGGCTGACACTGGGTATGATGCAAAGCATGAGCAATGTTTGTGTGCTCCCATGGGGCTCAGTGGGGTCCTGCGGTGCGTGGGGCTGTGCTGTGGGGTGCCCAGGCTGTGCTGCCTGGCCCACGCTGTGCTCTCCCTGCCGCAGGCCTGAGGATCCGGCTCTTCAACTTCTCCCTGAAGCTGCTCACCTGCCTCCTGTACATCGTCCGTGTCCTGCTCGACAACCCGGAGGAGGGCATAGGCTGGTGAGTGCCAGTGACGCCACTGGGCTCCCCAGTGCGTGCAGTGCTGAGAGTGGATGGGGTGCTTACAGCGGGTGTGAAGATGCGCAATGGGGGGCTTTCCTCACTCTGTTTCAATTGGTACTTTAGCAAACTTGCTGGTCTGGAAGGCTTTGCTCCCTGCTCAAGCCCTGTGGATGTGGCCCTGCACTGGCCCTGCACAGCAAAGAGGTGCTGGGAAAATTCAGTGTGATGTTCATTTCGAATGCTGTTTGGTTCTGATGATCGGGGCTGCACCGTGGCCTTCAGATACAGGCAATGGCTCATGACTTCAGTGCATCACTATGCAAGTGTTCTCTGAATGCTGATGCCCTTGAAGACACTTCTGCTAAATCCCATTTAAGTGTTTGGGGAATGAATACATTGTGCCATTTAAATCCCTGAGGTGACAAATGATTACATACAACAGCTTTGCTCAGGGTTTCAATGTAAGCCTATTTTTAATGTGTCCTTACTTTGTTTAGCTCCCATACAAAGTGGGGTTTTTCTAAGAGAGAGGAAAATTAGCAAGTTAACCTTCTTTTTGCAATGGTTGCAGTACTACCAAGTACATCCTCGTGCTCCAAATGTGGCTTCAGACCTGTGAGGTTTAAGCATGACAGAGATGCACATCCCTGAATGATTGAGCCTGGCTGCTGTTTGGGGAAGTTCCCTTTCTTAAGGGTGCATGGCAGAATAGGGTCTGGCCACAGGGAATGCTATAGCCCCTGCTATAGGGACCAATGTGTGTTTGAATTCATGGGAGTGTTCTTTGGGGTCTCCATCAGCATCAGGATGCAGCAGCCAGGGCACCCCATGAGCCTTGGGGATTCAACACCAGCACCCTTGCTCCTTCCTCCCCCTCACTGACTGCTTTCCCTTCCTTTGCCTTTTTCTTACAGCTGGGAATGTGAAAAACAGAATTACACCGCGTTCAACCAGTCCACAAAGATAAACTGGTGAGTCGAGAGCTGTACTGGTGCTGGGGTCCGGCTCTGCCTGGGTCGGGGATGTAGTGATGGATGTGGCTGCTGCTGGCAGCTGCCCGGGGCCATTTCTTGGTCTCAGGGCTGCTCCAGGCATGCACAGCAGCATCCCAGGACTGAAGCAATTGACAGTGCTTGTGGCTGTACCCCTGGGAATGATTTATTCCCTGTGCAGCCATGAATGCTGCACTTATGCATTAACACAAAATGTTCCTTACTGCTTGAACAAACCGCACTAAGGAACAAACACCAGTGCCAGTCCTTTGCTGGATCCTGCTTCGATGATGGCTTCATATTAGTGTTGGTGGGGGTAAGAGCGTTGCTATTTGGGCTACAGATTAGATCTGGTTTGATTTTTCCATGCAGGTCACACATCTTCTGGGTGGACAGGAAAACGCCGCTGTGGGCTGTGCAGGTGAGCGCCCACCCCTCGGGGGAGCCAGCAGGTCTCTGTGCATCCTGTGCTGAAACAACGAGGGGCAATGGGTTATCTTCAGTGAGCACAAAATGAGCTGGGGCTTCTGCTGGGAGAACAGCACCTGGGTGAAAATCATTGGGATGGATAGGAAAGGGAACGCTGTAGGAAGATAAAACCATGAGGCTGGCTCAGCTCCTCCCCAGCCTGGATGCAGCTGTACCCATAACGGGCTGGGGAATGGCTTGTGAGAGGGTTGAGCACCCGTCAGCTCCTGCTCAGGGCATCCTGGAGCTCACACGTCCAACCCGAACAAACAGGTCCTCATCTATGATACCCGTGGGCTCCTCATGACACAGGGCAGGGCGGGCTCGGGGAGCTCTGATAACTGATGCTGCATGGCAGGAGCCCTCAGCAGCCTTTGGTGTCTGTCTCTGCAGGTCAGCATAGCTTTAATCAGCTTTCTGGAGACCATGCTGCTCATCTATCTCAGCTACAAGGTACGTGCCCTGCGGGGGGCAGTGGGCAGTGATGCGCTGCCTGGGTCAGATCCCCCTGTGTGAATTCATTTCGCCTCCTTTGAGCTGTCTGAAGCCTGAGGCATCCTGAGAGGACGCTTATGTCAGTGATGGCTCAGCCGGCCGGGGCTGTTTTCCTCCCTCATTCCCCCCAGGCTGCTGGATAAGTGTTGTGCAGAGCAGAGCGGGGGGGTCACTTTCCTTTAAATTCAGCCCTGTTTACCAGAACTCGCTGTTTTTATGGGGGACAGATTGACGCATGTTGAGCTTCCTAAGGCTGAGGACCTGGAGCTGAGCTTGGCAACAGGGCTCCTGCTTGTGCTGAGGTCTGCTGCCGCCGGAGGTAGCAGGCACTGCTCCAAGGCAGACAGGGAGAGGCACAAACTGACTCCTTTGGACCAAAGCCCCTTAAAATGGCCAAGAAAAGTGACCTTAACAAATGGCATCTTCTCAGATTCAACTGGGACAGTTGGCAGCAGAGACTCAGACCCTGCGTCACCAGTGATCTGTCTCACTCTCATTCTCTGTCCTGCATGCAGCATCGTGTTATGCACTGTATTGCATGCAGCATCCCCAGCTTTGGGAGCAGCAGTGATGGACAGAGGGATGTCATGGCTGCAGAAAGGACTGAGCAGTTTGGGGACGTTTTATTGCCTGTGTGCCTGCTGCCAGCATTGCATCTCTCTCCCACAAGCAAACTGGAGCATCTTCCTGGCTCCTCTGGCATCCTTCCCCCATCTAGCAGGGTCTGTGGCAGAGTGGGAGCTTTTTAATTGTCCCTTGGCAGATTTTTAAGCTTCCTTAATTATTATTTGCCTCTAATTCCTCAGGGGAACATCTGGGAACAGATTTTCCGCATTTCATTCATCCTGGAGATGATCAACACGGTGCCATTTATTATCACGGTGAGTGTTTCCCGGTGACATTTGAAAGCAGCTTTAAGGGAAGTTTAACAAGTGCTGTAGTTTTGGTGGTGAAACAAAGAAAAATGGGGGTGTGGCCAAGTAGTATTTAAAGCTGGCAGGATATTTTGTCTTCAATATAATGACTTTCTCTGGAGTGTTACCCCAAAAACCATCTTCCCTGCTCTGCTGCAGCCGGGGCTGCTTTCAATGGCAGCCTCTGGAAAGGCCAGTGCTGAGCTTGGGGATGGATCCTTCCCAACAGGGCTCAAATTGGCTCTTCATAGGGGTTATTTTTGTAAAAAGCATGGTTTTTTTCTGTGATTAACTCTTGCTTTTGTAGATATTCTGGCCTCCTTTGAGGAATTTGTTTATTCCTGTGTTTCTGAACTGCTGGCTTGCCAAATATGCCCTGGAGAACATGATTGTGAGTGACCGGATGCATCCCACCCCTTTCACCTGCCCTGGGGTTGGTGGGAGGTGAGGCTCTGCCAGCTGGTGATGCTGTGCAGTGACCCGCTGTGGAACAGGAGCCCTTTGGTGTCAGAGCCACACTGATTCTGTTGGCTGCACATTGAGAGGGACGGCCTCTGGCTGTCCCCAGGATATGGTATTACATCAGGATGAGATGTTCCAGCCGTTCCCATGCACCCATTTGGGTTGTTTGTCCTGGCAGCAGAGCCCAGACCCGCTCATAGGAGCGCACATCCCTTTTCAAGGGCCACATTCTGGCCTGATCTTCATCTGGGTGGGCTCTGCTGATGGCAGCGAGGCAGCGGTTGGTACCTGGAGGGGTACTTTCCCTCAGCCTCTCTGAGCTGGTGAGAGCCCTCTCTCCTTGCAGAACGACCTACACCGAGCCATACAAAGGACCCAGTCTGCGATGTTTAACCAAGTGCTCATTCTGATCTGCACCCTCCTGTGTCTTGTTTTCACGGGGTAAGCGTTGCTCTTCCTTTCCCTAAACCACCTTTTTCACCCAGGGAAACCAGCTTCGCGTGTCCTAGGGGTGATTGATGGAGCCAGGCTCTTACAGGAGAGGGAGGTGGGGTGAGATCTTCTTGTCTGGGGTGGGGTGGCGTTGCCAGGGCATAAGGTGGTGATGTGGGAAGTCAGAGGAGGTTCTGCTTTTAGTCTTCTAGCCTGATTTTTCAGTCTGAGAGGTCTGTGCACACTGAGGAAAGCATAACAGAGAAGCTGTGGCTGCCCCATCCCTATAATTAAGGCCAGGTTGGACAGGGCTTGGAGCAACCTGCTCTAGTGGAAGGTGTATTGTAGAAACTAGTCATCATCCCTAATTATATGGTTTTAACAGAAACCTGTTAATGGCGTGCATGAAGGCGTTGGAGGGAGACGGGTGCTGCATACAGAGCAGGGCTGTGAGTGCTGCAGGGTCAAGGGCAGGGACAGCAGTTTCCTGCAGGGACAGGCTCGGACGTGTGCGATGCCTCATTCACCAGGACCCATTGCACTCCTTGGTTCTGACCACGCTCTGCTCCCCACCACGATACCACTTGAGATGCCTACTACACAAAGAGCTCATTTGTGTAATAGGCCACTGGGGCTCCTGCTAATTAACTGGCCCTTTTACCCCATGCATTGCCAGCAACAAGGGCAGCTCTTTACAGAAGAGCCAGTTCTCACTGCTGGGTACTTAGCTTTAAATTAGGCTTTTTGAAGCTTCCTCTGGCTCCCTCGGTCTGGATTTGAAACATCTAATACCACTGAGCTGCTGAATGGTCAGGAAATGAAGCTTTTAGGCTCATGAGTCTTTGGCAATAAAGGCAATCTTCACTTGTGAATGACTAATGCAACTGCAGAGCTCGTCAGTGCTCCCTGCCCATGGCACCTCCTGCCTGCTAGGGCCGTGGTCGTGTGTCTTGGTGGATGTGACAGGGCTACAGTTTGGGTACGGGATGACTTAGGTCATGCTTGTGTTTAGCAAGGTCACTTAGAAACTGCAGGTAGCGAGGTGGCTCTGTGATACAGCTTTCCAACAGCAGTGGCATAGGAATAGGATCTGCCTCCTGCCTGCTGGAGCACATCTCTCTTATGAGAGCCCTTCCCGTGGGATGAGTCTCTCCAGAGCCTCACTGGGAAAGCTGCTTGCTTGCATGATTTGGGGTTTTTTGCAATGCAATGGCAGCTCCCAGGTGATGCTCAACATGTTTTCCATGGCACGGACTTGCTGTGACCCATCAGCCATGTCCTAGACTTCCCAGTGCTGCTCTGGTGAGCAGCCACATCAAAATAAATCCTTCATCTCTAAGTGTCAGTAGTGGAATCACTTCTGCTGGTGACATAAATCCACTGCTGATGCTGACAGCTGTTACAGACAGATTCCTCCATGGACATGGGTTTAAGTTGCATTCTAGGGTCCCCTACTGCCTTCAACAGGAGCTACAGGCGCTGCCTGTCTCCTGGGCAGGGCAGCACTCGCTGTGATGTGCTCTTTCTCCCTTCAGGACCTGTGGCATCCAGCATTTAGAAAGAGCAGGTGAGAAGCTCTCCCTCTTCAAGTCCTTCTATTTCTGCATCGTCACCTTTTCCACTGTGGGCTACGGAGATGTGACCCCAAAGATCTGGCCTTCCCAGCTCCTCGTCGTCATCATGATCTGCGTCGCCCTCGTCGTGCTGCCGCTCCAGGTTAGCCCTGCCCGAGGATGGAGAGGGATGCAGAGCCTGCGCCCGGGCAGCCCTGCCGATGGGGACAGCAGCTCTCTGCCTTCGCTTGCAGTTCGAGGAGCTCGTCTACCTGTGGATGGAGCGGCAGAAGTCGGGAGGCAATTACAGCCGCCACCGTGCCCAGACGGAGAAGCACGTCGTCCTCTGTGTCAGCTCCCTCAAGATCGACCTCCTCATGGACTTCCTCAATGAGTTTTATGCGCACCCACGTCTGCAGGTGAGGACCAGGCGTGGCGGTGGGTGCTCTGCCCAGTACAGTGGATGTGGCAGCGTGTGCTGTACTGGCCAAGGAGAGGTGACAAGTGGTACCCTAGGGCCACCTCACTTTGCTGTCTTCATGGTAGGGCTCTCTCTGCCTGATCCCCTCCCTCTGTGTTCTGGCCAGGCCTGTTGCTTGGAGAGGGACCACAGGGACTTTTCTAAATGTAAAAGATGTATTTGCTGAATGAACAATCTCAGATGGAAACAGAACATGTAATCACTAAACCTCTATGGGGTTTAACCAGCTTTTACTGGAGTATCCTCACATAATGAGGGATCTTCTTGCAAATGGCTGTGCCTTTCCTGCTTCCCAGGATGAAAGGATCACAGATGTGTTGAAGATTTGCATTTCATTCACATACATTTTGTTACCATAGCCCAGCCTTGACTCCAGCTTGACATTCAAGCTGTAAAATCCTGCTCCTTGCAGCCACTTTGCTGCGAGCACACAGCTCTCTGCTAGTTCCATAGTCAGATGTGCCTGCATTGGCTTTATTATGCAGAACATGCTGGAGATGATGCTGATGTGTTTCCCAAGGCCGTTGTAGGACCCTGGAGCAGTGGGTGTCACACACCAGGGGCAAATACCCCAGAGCAGCAAAGCCCCATGTGCAGGGCCTCCATCCTGCCGACCCACGGGAGCCTCTCTCTTTCAGGACTACTACGTGGTGATACTTTGCCCAACAGAGATGGACATCCAGGTGCGGCGGGTCCTGCAGATCCCCCTGTGGTCACAGCGAGTGATCTACCTCCAGGGCTCTGCGCTGAAGGACCAGGACCTCATGAGAGCCAAGTGAGCTGAGGGACACACCACACAGCCACGGCGAGGCCGGCCCTGCTGTGCAGCCCTTGGAGCCACAGGGAGGGTCCCCAGTAATGTCAGCCCAGATGCATGATGATGGGCGTCCCTGCATGCCTTTGCTGGGGTCTCAGAGGGGGCTGGCAGCGCCCTGGCTGGTACAGGCAGATGCAATTGGCCATTGCAGTTCATGGAATCGCTGCTCTCTGTTTGCAGGATGGACAATGGAGAAGCCTGTTTCATCCTCAGCAGCCGGAACGAGGTGGACCGCACCGCGGCGGTGAGCCAGGCCTGGGGGTGGCATGGTCGGAGATCATTCATGTCTCGGCCATAAGGGAGCGGGGTAATGGCTGCGTCTCCCCTCTGCCCAGCACAGGAGGGCATTGGGAGGCAGCTGGAGTGAGAGCATGGGGTTGAGAGCTGAGCCCCTGTGGGTTCATCTTCTTTCTGCTGTCCCAGTTTCCCACCAGTGCTGGGTTTTGGGGAGCAGGAGAGGGCAGCTATCCCCCGCTGGGGTGCTGGAGGACCCTTTGCCATACATCTCCATGGTGGCCGGGAGCTTTGCGTTTCATCCTTGGTGCAGAAGCACTGGGGGAAATAAGCCATCGGACAAACAGCTTTTGCTCTTTTCCTCGGTAGGATCACCAGACCATCCTGAGGGCCTGGGCTGTGAAAGATTTTGCTCCAAACTGTCCCCTCTATGTTCAGATTCTGAAGCCTGAAAACAAGTTCCACGTCAAGTTTGCCGGTGAGTTGAAGGGGCTGTGCAGGAAGAGAATTAGCTCAGGACAGGCTTCTCCTGTGTGCTGCAAGGGGCTGGCAGCCCCGTTATCACGATGCACACTAAAGCCTGGATCAGTGTGTGAACCCCACACATGGCAGCAGTGTGGCCTCTGTGGGATGCTGTCTGCCATTCCTATGGTGTCTGCCTGTCCCTGTTTTCCTGTCTGCATCAACCCCCTCTGCCTTTCAGATCACGTCGTCTGTGAAGAGGAGTGCAAATACGCCATGCTGGCGCTCAACTGCGTCTGCCCCGCCACCTCCACCCTCATCACCCTCCTGGTGCATACATCCCGTGGCCAGTGAGTGCTGCCTGCCTCTGCTTGCCCCTGCCTGCCCCTTCCTGCCCCTGCCTGCCCTTCCGGCCCTGCCTGCCCCTGCCTGCCCTTCCTGCCCTGCCTGCCCCTGCCTGCCCCTTCCTGCCCTGCCTGCCCCTTCCTGCCCTGCCTGCCCTGCCTGCCCTGCCTGCCCCTGCCTGCCCTGCCTGCCCTGCCTGCCCTTCCTGCCCTGCCTGCCCCTGCCTGCCCCTTCCTGCCCTGCCTGCCCTTCCAGCCCTGCCTGCCCCTTCCTGCCCCTTCCTGCCCTGCCTGCCCCTTCCTGCCCCTTCCTGCCCTGCCTGCCCCTTCCTGCCCCTGCCTGCCCCTGCCTGCCCTGCCTGCCTATGCTCTGGGCCCAGGGGGAGAGGGTGAGGATCTGGCATGGGTCTAGGAGAGCCCAGTGGGGACCCGGGACCCTGATCCAGGTCGGGAGCAGAAGCCCATATTGCAGGGGGAGCACAGCAGTGCAGACGGGCTGCCAGCACCAGCTCTCCAGGGACTGGGAACTGAAATGTCTTCGTTATACCGGCATGGTCCTGCTGGTGGGAGGGTTAATGCGCAGCTCGTGCAAACGCCCCCCTGCAGGCTGTGTGCAGGTCCGTACACAGCGGTGTTGTGGGTCCCGAGCTCCTTGGCCAGTCACAAATGTCTGCGGTTTGGGTGAAGTGCCATCAAAAGAGTTATAAAACATCATTGCCAGGCGGCTCCTTCCCTGTGCTCGGAGCTGTTTGCCAACAGGGGCTCTGAGCCCTGCCTCTGCACCCCCCGGAGCCCTCATTGAATAAAAAGGCGCTTAAAATCAGCAATGGAAATGAGCTGCAAGCTCCGACAGCTCACGGTGGCACGGCCCTGCGATCTCACTGCTGCTGGGCTCAATCCGCTTCAGTGCTCATGAGCACCCCCGCTGTCGGGAGATGGATGGTGTAACGGGGTCTGCGCCCGCGGCTCCCATCCCGGCACCATCGGGGGGTCCATCCCCGCACGCTGCCGCTGCTGTCATTGCAGGGAGGGCCAGGAGTCCCCGGAGCAGTGGCAGCGGATGTACGGGCGCTGCTCGGGCAATGAGGTCTACCACATCCGGATGGGCGACAGCAAGTTCTTCATGGAGTACGAAGGGAAGAGTTTCACCTACGCCGCCTTCCACGCACACAAGAAGTGAGAGCGGGGGGTGGATGTGGTGTATCTGGCACTCTGCATCCCTGGGGGTCAGGGCTGGGGCTGGAGGGCGCTGTGAGGTCTTTTGTGCAGGGACAAAGCCTCAAAGGGGCTGTTCTCCAGCTGTGAATGCTCACATTGTGCTCCTGGAACAGGTACGGAGTCTGCCTGATCGGCATCCGGAGAGAGGAGAACAAGAGCATCCTGCTGAACCCCGGCCCGCGGCACATCATGGCAGCATCCGACACCTGCTTCTACATCAACATCACCAAGGAGGAGAACTCTGCCTTCATCTTCAAGCAGGAGGAGAAGCAGAAGAAGAAGGGCTTTGCTGGGAGAGGAACCTATGACGGCCCATCCCGCCTGCCTGTGCACAGCATCATCGCCAGCATGGGTGAGCTGGTGGGACAGGGGGGGAGTGAGGGTCCCCAGAATGGGGCAGGAGCCTGCACACTCCATCTCCTTCCACAGTCACCTCCCCACTGAAATACACCCTGCTCCTTGCTCCCAGGCTGCTCTCAGCAAGCCCAGATATCATTATTAAAGATTGATGTCCGTTATTATTAACAGTATTTGCATACCCCCCCCCAAGCCCTGGCTGGAAGAATGAATGCCGGTGGCCACATCCTAAATCACATCCGTGATTCACAGCCCGACGAGGAGCGCAGTTTGCTCTGCAGCGAGTGGTGCATTCCCTCCCATAAAAAACACCATGAGTCACTACTTGCAGCTTGTCTCTGGGCAGAGCGGGTTTTGGGGCGGCTGAGCTGCACCAGCAGATCGTATTTCAGGCAAATAAGTTATGCGTTTGTACTCATGAGCAGCAATTTGCATTGATTATCCCCGGCAAGGCGCAGAGCCTGTGCTCAACAGCGTTTGCCAGTGTTCTCCTTACACGGGTCATTTGCAGAGGGACCTTTGAGAGGGAGGGAAATGGCACGGGTGCCTCAGTGTTCGCGACAGCTCCATAGATACGTTTGAGTTTTGGAAGGAGGACAGGATGGGGAGGCCTCTCCTGTCCTGGGTGAAGATGTAGAGCTCATCAGCAGGGATGCAGGAAGTGGAGGAGGGTGTTGTGCTGTGTTGGAGGCTGCCTGCCTGCCTGCCTCTCCTAGGGAGCTTGAGGATGATGGGGGCAAAGGGGTGTCCATGGGGAGGGCAGCTTCCCAGCAAGGGCAGACACAGTGGCATCAGCTTGTTCCTAACCTGGCTGGTGTCTCCCAGAGCCTGCAAAGCGGGGTGAGGCTGGATGGGTGTCCTCCCTGAGGTACAGCTGAATAATAAACTGCTATAAAGCCAGGTTTTGCAGTAGGTGGGCAAGCAGTGCAGCCAGCCTAATGGAGGTGGCCACTGCAGGGGGACAGTGGAGGTGACAGTCTCCAGGGCCAGCAGCCTGCACCCACTATAGGAGCTGTGCCCCAGGGAGATGCTCCACACAGCAGTGCCCAAGTGGAGGTCACTGCTGGGTGCTTTGCCTGCACTCCCTGTGCCCATGGATGGTTCAGCTTCCTCCGGGCTGTATTTACCAGGCAGGGCTCAAGGGCACGATGCTTTGCCGACTCAGCGCTCTTCACCGCCTTATAGCGCGTTTGCTGTGCCTCCCTCCCACCGTGTCCAGGTACAGTGGCCATGGACCTGCAGAACACGGAGTGCCGCCCCGCTAACAGCAGCAAGCTGGCGCTGCCGGCGGAGAACGGCTCCGGCAACCGGCGGCCCAGCATCGCGCCGGTCCTCGAGCTGGCCGACACCTCCTCCCTGCTGCCCTGCGACCTGCTCAGCGACCAGTCGGAGGATGAGATGACGCAGTCGGACGAGGAGGGGTCGGCGGTCGTGGAGTGAGTCACCCGCCTGCGGTCGGGCTGGTCCTCGCTCCATCCCTGGGAGGGTGCTGAGGCGCTGGCACAGGGTGCCCAGAGGAGCTGTGGCTGCCCCATCCCTGGCAGTGCTCAAGGCCAGGTTGGACACAGGGGCTTGGAGCAAGCTGCTCCAGTGGAAGGGGTCCCTGCCCGTGGCAGGGGATGGGGCTGGGTGAGCTTTAAGGTCCCTTCAACCCAAACCATTCTAAGACTCTTATTGATTTCAGAGAGATCAGGATCATTGTAAATGATGGGTGTTTGATAGCGCCTTAGGGGTGCTGGGGTTCATTCCCTCTCAGCTTTTGCCTGAGCACATGAACATGTGCAACATGGGCAATCCCTGCTTTTGGGGTGCCCTGGAAACACCTCCTCTGGGTACCCGTGAAGTCGCACCAAGGCAGACGCTGCTGGGGATGGGCAGGTTGTCCCATCAGTCCTCTCGCCTCCCCTCACTCACTGACATGAAAGGGATTCTATTCTCCATGGCATACAAATAAACCCTCACAAAATAAACCTTTAAAGCTGTCAGTTTATGGCAGCCAGACAAGCACTTGCTTTACTGCTTACCTGTTGGATGCTGTCACAGCCATGGGGGGAGTTTACTGCAAACTCTCACAAATCAGCTTTTATTCAGGTCCACTTTTAGCTGTTCTTTAAAGGAAAATTTCAGCTTCTGGTTCCATTAGAAATGCAAATGGTGATTTTTAAAATATCTGTTTACCAAAACGAGCTCTAAAACTGGGCCATGAGGTGGTTTTGTTTCTCCATGTGGCTCAGCATTACCCTCCTCTCCCGGAGCTCACTGCTCTGCCTCCCTCAAACAATGCTTAATGGTGCTTAATCTGCTGCCTTCTTCCCTCTGCTGGGAGCACTGCTTACTTACAATCTCATAACCCTCTGTATGGCAAAACCCATTCCTAAATAGGTGCATTTTGGGAAACCTCCAGCTGCTGCAGGGGGGGTTGTGGAGCATTTCCCAGGTGCTGAATCCTGGGCTGCTGTTCCTAAACGTTATTCCCAGCACCTGAGGGCTGCTCCTATGGCAAGCTCCCCCCATGTCCTCACGCTGCTGGGTTTGGTCTCTGCTGCAGGTACGTGAAAGGCTACCCCCCGAACTCCCCCTACATCGGGAGCTCCCCCACTCTGTGCCACCTCTTACCGGAGAAGGCCCCATTCTGCTGCCTGAGGCTGGACAAGGTACAATGGGGCTGCAGCCCCCCGGGTCGGGTTGGGATGGGATGGGACGGCTCCGTGCGTGGCAGGGGGGTGAGAGCCTCACGCTGAGCCCCTGCGCTGCCTTCCACCGCACAGGGCTGCAAGCACAACAGCTTTGAAGATGCCAAAGCCTACGGGTTTAAGAACAAACTGATTATCGTTTCGGCAGAGACGGCCGGGAACGGGCTCTATAACTTCATTGTCCCCCTTCGCGCGTACTATCGGTCCCGCAAAGAGCTGAACCCGATTGTGCTGCTGCTGGACAACAAGCAAGTACTTTTCCATGGGTGTTTTCCATCGCGCTGAGCCCTCCCCTGTGACTTCATGAGCATCTCACACTGTGGGGATGGATGCGTGGGGGAATGGCAGTGCCGCTGTTGGGTATCTTGGCTTACGTTGGCCCTGGGAACTCCTGTGTGGGTTTTTGTGCCTGTCTTTACCCCATGGACTTGATGAAGCACCTTGCTCTCTGTTGCTCTTCCTCCAGGCCTGAGCACCACTTTCTGGAAGCCATCTGTTGTTTCCCCATGGTTTACTACATGGAGGGCACGATCGACAAGTAAGTGTTTCCACTCACGTCCCTTGTAACTTCTGGCACTGCCTCAATGTGTTGAATTTACCCCAACCCACACTTTTGGGTCATCCCACGAGAAGCCCCAGGGCTGATACCATAGAGCTGAGCCCACCCTTGGCTTCGTGGGCTGTCGAACCCCTTTGGTAGATGGGAGCAAGCGCAGAGCTGGTGGTTGGGAGCAGCCTGGGCTTGCTGTAGCGCTGCAGTCGCAGCGTGCTGCTTCCCTGTGTCCTTTCCAAGGGCTGACCCTGCGCTCTTCTCTTTGGGAACTGCCCAGCCTGGACAGCTTGCTGCAGTGCGGCATCATCTACGCCGACAACCTGGTGGTTGTGGACAAGGAGAGCACCATGAGCGCCGAGGAGGACTACATGGCAGATGCGAAGACCATTGTCAATGTCCAGACCATGTTCAGGTGAGGGGCGAGCACTGCCCTGGCTCCTGCATGGCCACTGAGCTATGCTGTAGGCAAGACTGGGAAGGCTGCTGGTGGCCGGGGTGGTGGCTATGGGCAGTGGGACTCACCTGTGGGTGGACTTGCTCTGGGAAACAGCATCTAATCAGCTCTTTCTGACCTCAGACAGGTACAGGGATGGGTTTGGTCTTCCTCAGGCTTTAAATACATGGAACGCTCTCACTTCTGAGTAAGCTGCAGGAAAACAGGAAAACAGGTCTCTTTCCATTGCAGGCTCTTCCCCAGCCTCAGCATCATCACGGAGCTGACCCACCCCTCCAACATGAGGTTCATGCAGTTCAGAGCGAAGGACAGTTACTCTCTTGCCCTTTCCAAGCTGGAGAAGGTAAGAGAAAGTCTTCTCCTGCACATGGGGCCTGGGAAGTCAATGCTGGGAGTGACTGCGGTTTTGTTCCTCAAAGTCCTGTACTCTTCTGCATGCTGCAGCTACCACAGGCAGTGGGCATCTACCTGAGATAGCCTGCAGAAAATGAGTGAGCAGTTGATCTTTGGGCTCATTACCTCCTTCTATGTATTTATGCATTTATTCAGTGGTGGGGGTTTGTACTACTGCTGTGCTGGGCCTCTGCATCAGGCTTAATGCTGTGACTGCAGTAAGGGGAGGCAGTGAAGTCACCTTGCTGATCTTCCAACAAGGGAGAAAACACCCCTGAACCACACACTGGGGCATTCAGCCCATGTCAGAAAACCCCAACCCATTGCTAAATGCCCTGGAGGATGTGAACAAGCCCCTGTGGGTGCTCACATCTCCCATTCCTCCTCCAGAAAGAGCGAGAGAATGGCTCCAACCTGGCCTTCATGTTCCGCCTGCCCTTCGCCGCCGGGAGGGTCTTCAGCATCAGCATGCTGGACACGCTGCTCTACCAGGTAAGAACCCTGCGGGCTCTGTGTGCTGCACCCTGCAGCTGCGGCCACCCCTTTGCATCCCCCAGTGCATAACTGAGCAAGCCTTTCCTCTGGGTTCCTGCCCAACGTCTCCCCGCAGTCGTTCGTGAAGGACTACATGATCACCATCACTCGGCTGCTGCTGGGCCTCGACACCACGCCGGGCTCCGGGTACCTCTGTGCGGTAGGTGCCAAGTCCTCAGCATTGAAACCATCAGGCCAAGTCATCACAGATCTGGTGGGATCTGTCAGCCTGTGCGTGGGGATGGAGGGTTCCCATCTTCACCCTGGAAGATGGGGGGTAGGCAGCATTGCCAGGTCATTGCTCCCCTTCCACTGTGTGTGGAGAACCTCAGTGCTACCAAAAGTACAAAAGCCCAAGAGCTGCCAAGGACCAAAGTCCTTGTTTTGAAGGTTGGAAATTGCCCCTGGTCTTTCAATGGATCTTCACTTTTGGGATTGAAAGGGATGAGGTGGGGAAAAGCTCAGGAGCAACCCCAAGGTGCTCCTCAGGTGGCTTTACATGGCACAGGATGGCTGATGTTTGTCTTCTGTTGCTCAGATGAAGATCACTGAAGATGACCTGTGGATCCGGACCTACGGCCGCCTCTTCCAGAAGCTCTGCTCCTCCAGTGCTGAGATTCCAATTGGGATTTACAGGACAGAGTCACACATGTTTGCAACCTCTGAGGTAGGGGCATGGCAGTGGTGTGTGCCTGGAAGGGGCTGCTGGTGGTCCAGGCTGAGCATCACCACACAGCAGAGATGTGGCCCATGGGGCTGGCCAGGTCCATGGGGCCCTTGGACCTGTGTGCAGCATCAGTGGGGAGGAACAAGGGGAAGGGAAGCTCTGCCTTTGTTTCTTGAGTGGCTCTCTCTACGTGGTTGTGGTGGTGTCCTGGTTCCCAGAGTGGCTCTGTGTCTGTGTGGTGGTGGTGGTGTCCTGGTTCCCACCCCGATACACTGGTCCATGTGAGCGCCAGTTCTCCAGGCAGCAGCCTGGCTGCGGGTGGATAGGGGGATTTTCTTGGCACAGCTCTGCCATGCTGCATGGCACTGAGTCCGTGGGGAGCAGGGGGATGTGGCACAGTGGGGCTGCCCCTTTGCTGGGCTCACTTTGGTTTTCCTTCCTTTTCCCTACTGCAGCCCCACGACATCAGAACGCAGGTGAGTGCCGTCCGCGTTCGGGTGCTTGGCTGGTGTTGGGCTTTGTCCTGGCTGCCAGCGATGCCTCCTTGCCCCCCCAACCTGGAGGCTGCCCTGTGGGCAAGCAATGGTCTGGCTTGTGCCAGCAGCTCCTCTGGCCACTGAGAGCCACCGCACTGCCTGTCCCCATGGAAGGGTGATGCCAGCTGAGCATCAGCAGTCCGGGAATGCCAAAGTCCTTGATGCCCTGAAGTGTAATTAACTGGGATAAGGAGCAGGGGAGTGAGCCAGGCTCTGCTGTAAATCCTTCAGCTTTGTGGGAAGTAGCTACAGGGAGCCCAAAGTTGCCATTTAATTAAATGCCATCCACCTCTTCCTTAGAGATGCTTTAAACCACTTCATTAATAAATTCCTGCTCTCCGGTGGGATTGCTGTATTGGAGATGCAGCAGCATGGCTACTGTAAGGTGAAGGAGAGGAAGGCAAGGGCAGATATAATGGTGTAAAGGATACCAGCTGCCTGTTAGTTTCCACTTCTCCCATGTCTGATGCCCGGGCAGCTCTAGCGGCACAGAGATGATGTGCTGGGAGAGTGCGTGTGTGTCAGAGGGAGGATCCCATCCCAAGGGAGACACCCACCCCATCAGACCCAGGACCGGCCCTTTCTAGCTCCCCCCTTGCCCTCCGTGACCTGCTGGGCTTCCAGTCACAGATCTCAATCAATGTGGAGGACTGCGAGGACACAAAGGACGTCAAGGAGCACTGGGGCATCAAGACCGGCCACCACCGCAACTCGTGCTCCAGCGACCAGTCGGAGCACCCGCTGCTGCGGCGCAAGAGCATGCAGTGGGCCCGGCGGCTGAGCAGGAAGGGCAACAAGCACTCCAGCAAGACGGCCGAGTGGATCAGCCAGCAGCGCCTCAGCCTGTACCGGCGCTCCGAGCGCCAGGAGCTCTCCGAGCTCGTCAAGAACCGCATGAAGCACCTGGGCTTGCCCACGACCGGGTACGGTAAGTGCCGTGCGGGCGCGCTTCTCTGCGGGGCTGCGTCCCTCTCGTGGGCTCCTCAGGTAACCCCGAGCCGAGCCTAACCCCGAGCTAAACCTAACCCGAAGCTGAACCCAACCCCATACCAAGCCTAACCCCGTGCCGAGCCTATTCCCCAAGCCTAACCCCGCAGGCGCTGCCGGGCTTGGCTCAAGCAGTGCCTCACTCCCCCGCTTGCTCATGCTTCTGCTCAAGGCTGGGGTCCCTGCAGCGCGGAGCCCCCCTCGCCTGCCACCCCCATGGGGGGCTCTGGGACCGGTCCAGGCAGCGTCAGGAGTGACTCTGGCCCCTGTGCCTGCAGCGGGACCGGGTGCCACCGCGCAGCCTTGGGGGGCGATGCCCCGCTTGCCCCCCGCTTTCTGGCGGCTCAGGACACGCTGCCTGCAGGTCAGCTAACCCCTCCTGCCCCAGAAACCCCTTAATGCAGCAGGGAGAAGTGGAGCCCCATCAGCTGGCGCAGACCCCGTTTGTTGTAGACTTGAATCCTTCCTAAAACTCTTCCATGGAAAACCTTTCGGTAGCTGCAGGGATGAGTGGTTTGCTTCATTGTGTGCGAGCGAAACCGATGTCTGGCTGCGACGAGCCTGCATGGCCCCGGGGCATCTGCAGCCCTCAGGGTCCCTCCGTGCAGCTGCATTTCTCGTGAAGCTTCTCACCCGCTCAGTGCTGGTGTCTGTGTCCCCCCAGATGATCCCCCCCTCCTTGGTTACAACACTGTAGCCTGCAGCTTCCTTGGTTTGGTTCTGCTTTGGTTTTTCCTTTCTTTCTTTTAAGCCATCCTGTGCTGCCGCCTGTTCGCTCCATTCTCGAGGACTGTCCGTCTGTCCCTGCTCGCTTGCAGGCTGGCACCATGCCCTGGCCGGGATGGGAGCCCATTTCGGGAGGCTGGGGGGGTTATTCCTCCTTTCCCCATTCCGGCTTCTCCCTTACAGCCCCTGAGGTACATGAAAGAGGGGAGAAAATGTAAAGAAACACGGCACAAGGGGGGTTTGGAGTGCAGGGCATATGGCATCAGGCACTGGCCGGCCCCATAGGGAGCAAGGCTGGAGAGCTGGCTTGCAGCAGGGCAGAGGGGCTCAGGGCACTCCAGGCTCGCAGTGGTTTATCCCGCTCCTCTCTTTTGTTCCTACATTATGAGTCCCAGAAGCTGCTGCTGCTTTTCCTAGGGAACTTCCAGCTCCCTGCGGCTCTGTTGCAGAGTCTGGAGCACGGCTGACGCCATTCACCGCCTTAAGAGAGCTGCTTCACACAGTGTGGGGAGCGGGGGGACAGGGAGCGCTGGAAGCACAGCCCATGCGCCTGAAGCAAGAGCCGCTGTGCACCAAACACAGGCAGGGGTGAAGGCAGAGGCAGCTCCTCTGCCTGAATGACTTCAATGGAGGATCCCGAGGGGCCGCCTGCAGCCAGCCCGGCAGGGATGCTCCGGCGCTGTTGGCTGGGGCAGTGCTCGAAGCTGCATCCTTCCCCTGGCGTATTTCGGTTGGAGCGACCCAGGGAAGCTCCAGCAGTCGAGGAGGCAGCGGAGGAGGGGCGGGGAATGCAGGACCCGTCTCCCGTCGGGATGGGAGGGCAGTGCGTGGCCGGGATCGGGGCGCTGGGCACAGCGGGGGGACCAGCATCTCCATAACCCCTGCGGCACAGCTGTGCTGGGATGTGCGTTGTCAGCGTGTGTCACCGTCAGTGTCTGGACACCCATGGCGTTTATGGACGACCCCGTTGCTCTGCCTTCTGCTCCTTTCCGTTTTCTTTTGCTCATTTGATTGCTGCAGTGCAGGAGCTCGTCTCTGATATTTGCCGAACCATGGCTTGCTGACCTCTCTCTCTCTCTCTGTTTATGTCTGTGCCTTTCCCTGTATGTTCTGTAGAGGATGTAGCAAATTTAACAGCCAGTGATGTGATGAATCGGGTAAACCTGGGATATTTGCAAGGTAATTCCCTTTCCCTGGGAGTCCCGCGTGACTCACGGCGTGCAGCGTACAACAAGATCATGCCAGCTGAGCCCAAACCACACACCCCTGCCGGTTTTCACCTTAGATCCCCGAGCCTTTCAAGCACTGATTGGTTTGTTTCGGAAAACAAAAGCCCGAACGGAGGCGCAAACAGGGCTCCACGAAGCCGTGGAGATAAGAGCCTCAGGGACCCTGTTCTAGCTGAGTTCTTGCAGGGAAATCGCAGCCTTAGGCTGTCGTTAAAAGAACCCCCCCTCCATCGCTCTGCGAGTTCGTTTTGGTCTGTGAAGCCAGGGGCACCTTGAGGAGGGGATTTGTGGGGGGCTGAGCACAGCGGAGCTGCTGCTGTGGGCTGTGATGAGATGCTGCTGCACCAGCCCCTTCTCCTCTTGACCCCACATGGGTCAGGCACAGCTCAGGGTCCAGGCAGCATTTGGAAAGCCCTTCACAATCCTTGCCTTGTGTTCTTTAGCATTAGCAAACCCTGTTTTCTAACCCAGCAGCGGCTCTCACGGGCACTGCCCATGCTGCAGCCACCCCAAGCACCTTGTTGGTGTCTGCAGCGTTGTTGCATCATTTACACAGTGTAAAGGCACTCAAAGTGGTGTAAAGTGCCCTGGAAAGGCCCCGTTTTACTGCAGCAGTTAGAGGTTAGCAGTAGCCGGGTTCTTGCTGTGTTTTAGGCTTCACTAACCCGTGCTTAAGGTGAAAAGTTGGCATTTTCCTACGAGCTGTCCTTCATCAGAGAAGCAGCCCCAGCCGGGGCTCATGGAAGCCCCACACCAGCACAGTATATTGCCAGCAGGGTGGTGGGTGCTGGGCAGAGCTCGGACCCCGCTGGCATCTCCCCATCCTGCAGAAGAGCTGGGGCTGAGTGGGCACCACAGAGGGTCCAGCACCATCAAATCACCCCAAACCAGGAGCCCCCGTGGGTGAACACCCGATGTTGTGGCATCACTCCCGGTGCAGGAGCTGGAGCTCAGCGCTGGCTCCCCCCCCACCCCAAATAAACCCGGTGGTTGCTGGGCTGAGCCCCGCCGCTGTGCCGCAGGGGACCCCATGGCAATATACTTGGTGGGTTCTGCAGTGCCTGGCTTGGCTGCATGGGGGTCAGGAAAAGGTGCTTCCATGGAGCAGGGAAACCTGCCGCGAGCCAGGGCCCTTCCCACCTCCCTCCTCATGTCAAACCCCGTGTGTCCCGCCCGGTCCCAGGGTCTGTGTGTGCCACCCGCACCCCAGCATCGCCACCCCTGTCCCCGCCTCGCTGTAAGGATGAGCACTGGGATGGACAAAGCTCGAGGGACTGGCTGGTACCCAGGGCTGGACCAGCACCCTGGTACAGCATCTCCCTGCGGTCCCATCCACCATCAGGCACCGTCTGTGGGCTTGGAGGTGCTGGGAGGTGTCAGAGCAGCAAAACAAGGGTCTCATGTCCCCCTGCAAACTCTGCTGTGTGCGGTCCAGCTGCAGGGATGCCCTGGGACCCAGCTGGACATGCACTGGCCGAACGCATGGGGGGGCCTTTTTGCATCCCTGTGCTGGGTGCCAGGCCTTGTGGCTGCAGCGGCTTGAGCTCATTGCACAGCTATAGAAAAACCCTATTTCAGAGGTTCTGCCCCAGTTCTGAGGCTGAAGAGCAGCTGACTTGTGCCTGGGGTGATCATGCACCCATGGGTGCTGTTATGGCTGGAGACTCATCCTGTGTCCTGCTGTGTGTTGGGCAGGGGGAGAGCAGGGATGGGGTGGTGGGAGCAGCCCCTCTCCCAGTGGCCACTTCCTGGTCCTGCTGCCACCAAACTGAGCTCCAAACTGAGCACCAGAGTGCTGGTCTGAGACCAGCAACCATCGCCTGTGCACCGATGCTGCTCAAGAGGGACCCTTCTGACAGCCCAAGAGGTGTCCCAGTGACAGCCTTGCAGCGAGCTGGCGTCCCACCGTGCTGCTCATGCTGCCCCTGGTGTCTGCCCATCCCCTCTCCATCCTGTCCACCCACATCCATCTGTAAATGGTGTTCTTCGTCGCAGCGCTCCCCCTCCCCGGCCGCCCGCAGCCTTGCACCCCCATTCATTTCACCTATGATCTTGTTCTCAGCTATTTTGGAAAGCACAGCCTCCCCCCCCCAACACCCCTCCCTCGGCCCTGGGGCCACCCCTTTGCCCCTGCAGCACCCATGGGTGGCCCTGAGCCCTTCCCCGGGTGGTCACTGTAGTTTAGAGCCATCCCTGAGTGGCATCGATGGCTCTGGAACTCCACGGAGGTGGTTTCCCTGGGGCAGGAGACAGGAGCAGTGATTGAGCTAAAGCCTGATGCTGGATGATGCTAAATTCAGTAGTGCAAGAAGGGGAGAAGCGGGCAGAGCGGCCTGGGGGGGGGTTTGGCGGCCCTGAGCCAGTGGTTGGACTCGTTGTGCTAGAGCTAACGTGGCAAGACTAACCTGTTCCCTTTTTTGCACTAAACCAAGGTAAGAAAACTTACTTTTTTATGGGGGAAAATAGGGACTTTGGAGAGTTACATCTGCCAGCCGTGCGGCTGGGGGGCAGTGGTTGGGGAGGCGTGGAGGGAGGTGGCAGCAGTGTTCTCGGTGCTCTTCCTGTGGCAATGCCCTGTGTTGGGAATGAGCTGCGATCCCTCAGAGCCGGGTGCTCGGGGATGCTGCAGTGGGGCTGTGGGACCGAGGCCATGGGGTGTCCTTCAGGGCACCCCTCACCAGCCCTTTCCCTTTGTCTCGCAGATGAGATGAACGACCACCAGAACACGTTGTCCTACGTCCTCATCAATCCCCCTCCGGACACGCGCCTGGAGCTCAACGACATCGTGTAGGTGTTGCCTCCATCTCCTCTTAGCCTCCCCCTGTGCCCCCAGGCCTGCCCCCATTGCATTGCTTTCATCCTTTCTCATAAAGACCAGTGGGGTTTTGCCTCCTTCCCAGGCTGTCCCTGTTCCATCCGTTCCCAAGCAGTGCCCAAGCTGCCCCAGCTTTACTCATCGCGGTTTGACTCTCGGTGTCAAGGTTTTCCCTTTGCTTTTGCCGCTGTGCAGCAGAAGGACAAATAACTCTTTGTTGCTGAGCACAGCCCCATGGCGCATCCCCCCATTTCCCATCCTTGAGGATGGGCCAGACCCCGGTTTAGGGGTTTCCCAGCTCCCTGGTGCTGATGGGGAAGTGTGGGGGGGTTCCCATTGATGTAACCAAGCCGTGCCCCACAGGTACCTGATCCGCTCCGACCCCCTGGCCCACGTGGCCAACGACGGCCACAGCCGCAAGAGCAGCTACAGCAACAAAGTGGGGCCCTGCAACCCCGAAACGCGCGACGAGACCCAGCTCTGAGCGGCCCCTGCCCGGGACAGGGTGAGGATGAGGACGGCGGCCGAGGGGAAGGCGGCCGCTGCCGCTGCTGCTGCTGCCCATGGGTGCCCCAGGGGACGGTGATGCCCAGCCTGGCCGTGTGCTGTGCAAGGGGTGCCCAGGCCCCCGGAGGGACGGGATGGGACGGACGGGACGGACACCCGCAGGCACCCCGTGGCTTTTAACTTTTTATACCAATACCGCAACTAGTGAGCGAGTCTCCGCTGGTGCTGGTGGGACGTGGCTGAGCCCCGGTGACAAATGACCTTGTGAGAGCAGGAGGACTGTGTTTAACATTACCCGCCCCGACGGTGCAGGTTGGTTGCATTTGATGGGGTTTGTCAATACAAGAGCAAAACTGCGCCAAAAACCTCCCTCCTTCACCGGGATCCCCTCGGGGTACCCAAACTTCATCACCCGACTCATGTTCTTCTGTTACGGCATCGATGTGAGGAGCACTCGGAGCTGTGCCGGGAGGCAGGGAAGGATGTGCTGGCGGCTGTGGGATGGCTGCAATAGGACGGGACATGGCCATGCAGCTCCTTCTGGTGCCATGGCAGGGCTGCACTGCCTCCAGTGCACCTTAGCCTCTCACAGACCAAACCCCACCAAAACCAGGTGACTGAACACCAATTGCCATCCCTATGGCAATGCCTCTTGCCATACGTGCCCAGCTCTAAGCCCAAGCCCTGGCTGTGGGCACCGTGCCCTTGGGTTTGTGTTCCCCATCGAGCTCATTCCCCATTGCTGCTGCTGTTGGAGCTCACTGCCCGGGGGTCCCTGTGCTGGGGCGGGATGGGGCAGGCTGGCCAGGAACAGGCACTGATGGGGTTGGTGCCTCAGCTCAGCCCCTTCCCCTCCTTGCAGGGGCAGTTTGGGGCCTGACGCCCGCTCGGCTGCACAGCCTGGATCTGAATGTCCCCCCTTCCCTTCCCTTCCCATGGGGCATGACCAGTGCCACCATCAAGGCAGCGGGTTCTGCCTGCGCCCCCCTGCCCGCTGCAGCTCTGTCCATCCTTGCTCGACTTCCTAACCCAGCAACAGCACGTGTCTGCAGCAGAGGTGCATGAATGTACAGAACACCTCCAACCCGAGCCCCAGAGCACTGCCCATGCTGGCCCACCGCTTCCGACTGCACCCGCGGAGACCTCCCCATGGCAGAGACACCAGATGCGGTTTCCATCTGGTTTTGCACACTTGTAAAGGTTCTCTCTGGCTGCCAAGTGAGCAACTGACTCGTTACCTTTCCAGACCTTCACTTGCATAGGTTAAAACTCCAATGTGCTTTCTTTATTTCAATGAGAAGCCTGTAAAGCACAACGTTGCCATGAAAGCCCATCAGCCATCCCGGACCTGCTGCCAGCTGGAGGGTTTAGTGCCATGAACGTTTGACTCCCGTTCCCCCGTGATGATCCCAATAAAAGCTGTTTACAAAAGCAAACCAAAAGCAAACCACAGATACCTGGTTGCAGCTGCAGTTTCAAGCAGTTGTGAGATGGGACTGGGGGGATCCTGTTTAGCTCTAATTGTTATTTGGTCCTGATGTGTTGGTCATGAGGCCCTGTGTGACCTGCACTGAGGACCATTGGCTGATGGTACATCCTGGGCTTGGAGAGGCACTGCAGGTGAAAGCAATGAGCCCAGCCTGACCCTTCTGCTTCACTTTGGTGTGGGCACAAACCACACTGCCTCTGATGGGGGTTTTGGGGTTGTTTGGGGTTTTTTTTCAGTTATTGAGGGTTTTAGTCTAGATGATGTTTGGTTTCTTTCCATTTGCAATGCAGCATGCCAAATGTATCACTTGAAATAAAGAAGTCGTTGTAGGCTGAAGAAGAGAGCAAAGTTGAAGGAGGAAAGCACACACTGGGGCTGTGTTAAAGGCCTCATCACCTATTAGTGTATTTAATCATCCAAATTACAGCCAGTGATTTTCCAGTCCCCACTTTGCTTTCAGTAGAGTGTGGAACAAATATTAAGGGTTGAGAAAACCCCAACCAACCAAGCACCAAACCCCCAGGCAGAGTAGGTGCTGTGATTACCTGCATGTGCTGAACTGCTCACAACATCACAGGTTTTAGTATGCCCCATCCCTGGCAGTGCTCAAGGCCGGGCTGGACACAGGGGCTTGGAGCATCCTGCTGTAGTGGCAGGGGTTGGAGCTGGATGAGCTTTAAGGTCCCTCCCAACCCGAACCAGGCTGATTCTGTGACCTTTCTCTCTCTGTTTGACTGCTGGTGGGACGGGTTCCATAAGCGCTGTGTTCTGCAGCTAAACCCAGCCCTGAAACGAGCCAGCCCTGAGCATCCAGGCCAGCCACACACACTGCTGGGTAAGGGGTCCCCATTCCAGAGCCCCCCCAGCTGCACAGACATCGGTGCCGCACAGGAGCTCAGCACCTCCTCCTCCATGGGCACTGAATTCTTACAGACCCTGAATACAAGGACATAACCTAAGAGGAAACCCACGTACCAAAAGCAGTTGAAACTCCCTCTGGTTTGGGATACTCTTCAATAACAGCCCTCCATATGACCAGATTTTGACAATGCTTCTGGTTTTGTCCAAGCTGTGTTTAAACAGAAAGCTGTGTGTATAAACCATGGGCGTTTTGCAGACGTTCTTTCTATGGTGTACATTTCTAGCATTCTCTGGGATGTTGAGCTCCATACTGTAGATACTTGCCTGGGGTCAATGCAAGTCAGAGCAAACGTTTAGTTTTTCTAATTCTTTAGACTCCGCTCCAATACTAATGTAAAAACAGAAGTATTTTATTTTTGTAATGGGCCTGGGAATGCTGATGCATCAAGAAGAGCCGTTTGTGCTGGCTTGGAGGGGGCCAGCCCCTGCCCTGCACTTCCCACAGGGAATATGAGCTTGGAAGAATAGGATTTGCTGAAGGGAATGGTTGTGCTCCACTGTGGAGATGTGACAGGCCCTGAGGGGAGGCAGAAATGAGGATGGCCGCAGTGGTTTCAAGTGTAGCAGCAAACGGCTCCATCGCATGTTACGTGTCCACTAACGGTTTCCTACACTAAATATGGACTAAATCCATATATTCTGCATTAAAATTGAATATTAAACCAAATGTTAGAGTATATTTATTTCCTGTTACCCCCCTTTTTACCTCAATCTGTACAGAACATGGCATCTTTATGTGCCCTGGGAGACCTCTCATCTCTCTGGGTCAGCTCACGCAGGGATATTTATCAGCAACAGCCAATATAGCTCCTTCTGAGCCCTGGTCCTGTGACACGTTCTGCTGGAGGCACTGCAGGAGAGGGTTTTGTACAATGACTGTGAAGATGCTTCACGTTTCTGTAAAGACAATGAAAATAAAAGAGCTGCATGCAGCAACCATGGAGCCTGCGTCTCGTTTTGGTCTGAAGTGAACTTCATCTGAAAGCCCATGGCAAGATGTGGCTCTAGAGTGCCAAAGGGCTGACACGTATGAGCCCGTGTTTGAGGTCTTCTCTTCCGGACCTTTTCAACCTCAGCTTTCAAATCTCTCGCTCCATTCATGCCCAAAAGACACGTCAGATTTGCTTCCTGCTGTTACAGTAACAGCACCCCATCTGAACCATGAAACCCACTGCAGATATCATACCTGTGACTGGTCCCAGCCCTGCCACCCTCAGCCACCCCAGAGGCTGCATCTCCCTGAGCTGATGGAGTTAAATGTAAACCCCTGATTAACTGAGAGCTGTTCAATTGGACACCCATCCTTGGCAGTGCTCAAGGCCAGGTTGGACACAGGGGCTTGGAGCACCCTGCTCTAGTGGAAGGTGTCCGTGCCTGTGGCAGGGGTTGGAGCTGGGTGAGCTTTAAGGTCCCTTCCTACCCAGTTCTATGATTCTCTTCCTTTACACTGCAGCCCCAAACCACTGATTGTAGCAAGTGAAAACTCCAAGGAGATCACCCGTTTCTCTGCTATTAACTCTCCAGTGTAGCAGGGAGAAATCCAGCTTATTTTGCCTGCACACTCAATGTTCTGGCAGCCCAGTGGTGAACTGTATGGGGGTTTTCATGGTAAGTGTCTTCAGCTCAGGTTATTCTTGACCCCTGCCTCAGAGCATGATGGAAACGTGACAGACATTGACTACAGATGCAAACAGCACGTGCAAATACACGACATGTACAGACGATACAAGAAGAGCTTGGGAAAAAGAAACCACATTGAAGAGCACTTTAAAGATGTACATTTTTGTGTTCATTATGTGTAAGAAATAGAGAGAGAGATTACTCTATTGAGAACTAATTCTCTAGCTCAGAGCAGACACAGTGAGAGCACTGTGGTCCATCTGCAGCGAGCTCTGTGGAAGGCCTACACATGGCTTAGGCACATCTTTAGTGGAGTAAAAAAACACCACTTGCTTTCAGGCATCCTCTTCTGCAGTCATAGGAAAAGCTGATGCTGTGGCTCTACCTCAAGCTCCCACTTTCTCCTATCCAAACTCGTAGGAAACACGAGAACCTTTGTGAAGCTGGAAGAGGGTTTTTAGCAAAAGCCAGTTGTTTTACACAGCTAAGGGGGAAGGACCCTGGCTTCAATTAATCCTAGTGAATCACAAACTAGACAGCTTAAGCTCTAGCTTGACAAGTTACTTCTCTTTCTCTAGAGAAGGCACCCAGATACAGCCTAGCACCAGTAACTGCCCAGGCCTTTCATCTGGGAGGGTATTTGCACAAAGCTCTAGGGCTGTGGAAAGGGAAAATGTCCTTTTCTAAGCAGGGATTTCCAGATCAGTCATCAGCAAGTAAGATGCTGGCACCGTTCTTCCATGGCAGCTGCCAGTGCATGGATCACCCACTGGTTCCTGCACGGGATGATCTTCAGTGCCACTGTCCTACAACCACGTTTTACCCTGGACTGACAGCAGGCAGTGAACACACTGAGGCTGACATTTACATTATACAAACCTCTGTGAGAAAATGAGTTCTTCTCCCTGCTACAAAACACTGCCTTTGCCTCCACACATCTCCAGGTTTCCTCACATTCCCCTGCACATTCACCCACAAATTCTACGTTACCTTCTTACAACCAGCTTTCTCTCTCTTCCTGTTTCCAGACTAAATTAATAGACCATATTCCTTGCCAAGGTATTTGAGATTAATGGGGTTTTTGATAATTAAAACTCAATTTCCAGAGAATTTAATATCTTAGAAGGTGACTTACTCCTCTACTTCCTCTACAATCCTCGGCTTGGCACTTGGGACTATACACTGCCTACAGATGAACTCCTCTCCCTGTCCAAATGGATGTCACATCCTATTGCTTCCAGTATTAAACAAAGCCACACTGCAGCAGGAAAAATAAGGACCTGATCCAGCACAATGACATCTAGGAGGATGCCTTCTATTCCAGTCCTTTCTACAGGCAGTGAGATCTCAGCCTGAATGAAATACAGTAAGAAGCACTGGGATCAGTGATTTATTCATTTTTCAATCTACACACAAGGATTAGCTGACTGGAAAAGATTATTGTACAGTCCCAGAAAATTATTCCTGCCCTAAAAAAAGTCTACAGCCTTGAGAATATAAATTTCACTTCTATGCAAGTCAGATGGATGCATTATGAAGCTTCAACAACCAGCTCATTTCCAGACTGTAGAGGCAACTTGTCTTTACAAATCACAAGCAAGCTAATACTGAACAGCCCAACAAAAGAAATGCTCTTAATGCTTCCAAACCTCTGTCACTGACTCCACAGATCAAAGAAAACCCACCAGCCAGATAGGAGAGGCTGAACTGATGAAATAAATCCTTAATGAGCCTGTTCAAATTACTTTCCAGTTGTCTGAAAGCCTTTTGGCCAAGTTGTTGCATGCTGCAGTCAGGGCGAGGAGAATGAAGCTCTTGTCATGAGTTATTACAGCTACTTACAGGTGAAGCTTTCTAAAAGCAGAACCAAACACAGAGTAGCACATCTTTAAAGCGCATTAGTTCTTCGAGGGGATGAGGTGTCACAACAACAAAAGTACACATGAAATAAAAAGGAAATCAGTTAATGGTTTTTATTAAATTTCAGTGTTTCATAAAATAAATATGGTATATAATATCAAACAGTGAGAAATAAAGCACAAGCATGAAAAGCATGGTAACAAAAGCTACACTCATGACTGTGTTTTAATACTTAGCACTTTAGAAACCATAAAGCCTTTAATTATTTACAAGCAGCAAACTATCTAACATAATTTACAAAGTTGCAGCAGCCTAGTCAAGGAGTACTGGAAGGGGAAAAGTCAAATGGAGAGACCGCAATGGAAGACCTTCACTTTGCTCTATCTACTCAGCACTTTATTACGTACCCTATTTTCCCCTTATGTACATAACTCTTTGTAACTTCCACTATTCTCAGAGCTTAATAACACCTTGCAGAGCTCAGTTCATCTCTAGGATGGTGTAGTGCCTTTTGCACTGAAGAGATACGGATTCAAGTAACACTTCAAATAAAAGTAAACATGTGCAAACCAAAGTTCCAAGCCTACATGCCCCTCAGGTAGTCGTGTCAAACCGGATGGCGCAGGCGTATGTTAGCAGATTAACTTGGGTAATGGCTACAGAAACCTACTCTGAAGTCTGGTTGGGGCCACAAATGAGAAATGGGAGTACTAAAAGAATGGAACTGAACTGCAAATACACCCTGGTACCACAGACAAAAATTTAATCTGCTGAAACACAAAGACTTTTCAGGTTATAACTCAAGGTTTAATATTTCAACATGAAAAGAAATCCAAAGCCATTCGACTTATTTGGGCTTCTGAAACAAATGCAAATGTCTCTGTTTAAAAACTGCTTTTAAATGAGAAAAACAAATCAATATATATTAATATCTCACCCAAAATAAAAAACGTAACACACTCTTCATCTTCGAGCATGCTGCTCATTCAGAATAAAGACAGGACAAAGAAAGTAGAATTACATTTCATGATGTAATAAAAACATTAAAATCTGTGATCATTAAGTGCACCATCGTACAGGAGTAGCGTGCTCAGAGTGGAAATGTTCTATACCTACCAGATTCCACCTTTATTAAAGCAAACAAATCTTGAGGACACTACCTGAAACTGAAATCAGTAATGACTGTGCTCTGTTCAGCTCGCCTTAGGTTTCAGTCAGGCGTGTTGCAGCTAGTAGCACCTGTAGTATGCCTCTTCACGATTGTATTCCAGAGATCTTTACATTTGTGAACAACTTGGGAATTTTTTTATAAAAGACTGGCTTTTGCAATCCTTGCAATGCTGATCCTAAAGAGATACTGCGAGTAAACTCTGTTCTGAGCAGCACAAGTTGGGGGCTTTGTTCAGAAATCTGAGCTGGACTTAACGTTGGCAGTAGATACAGTACAACAAGTTGATGTATTAAACAGTTCCTCAAAAAAGTCCCAAAGGAAGGTTTCCCTAAAGACTGTTTAAAAAACCAAACCAAACCCAAAGCACTTCACCCAAGATCTGTTCAATCCTTCTACTCAAGTTCAGCGCTCACCAACTTTAAGAGTGACAGGAGGAAGGAGGGAGGAAGGTGGAGAGGAAACGGAACTAAATTATTCCCAATTTGTACCGATGAAAAGCTTCAAGTAAAAGGAAATCCACTTGTTAAAGATCTTGCTACATGCACAGTCCCTCATCAGTTGAAAGCCACAGTAGTTAGCATTGGGTGTAACAGCAGATTTATTTATTATTCATAAAAAAACACTGGCAATGTTCCTTCATTCTTCGTAACTTGCATCCACGGTTTCTGTTTAGAAGCTTCTTAAAAAATGTCTATGGTTCTGCACATTTCATACCAAACTGGAGGAAAATGGTAAACATGTCTTCTTTTGATGCCATCCCATTCAGCAATCCTCTCCCCAAGAACTCAGTGTCATTTACGAGTCTGAGTCTTCTTTGGCACTGCAGGTCGCTTGGCTTGCCACAAGTGGTTATGAATAGTAAGAGCATCCACGCTGACAGACATGGTTTTGGCTGGAATCACGTTAAACTGTTTTCTGTCCGAACTGTACTTATAAAGTTTGTCAATCATTTTCTTGGTGATGCTCTTTGGCCCTGTTCCAGTCAGCTTGTAGATTTCTTCAGTGTCAGGATAGTAGCAATAAAGTGCTCTGAACTGGCAGCCAGCATCACGGAACAAAATGATGTAGTGGTTGGCATCACATTTTTCTAGTTCCTGCATTAAAACCAAACATATACATAGATTAATACAGGAGTTTTCACCGTGAACATGTCAAGCTTTTAAGTTTTCACATACAGCTGAGTGTTATAACCATGATTTTCAGTCCTTTTATAAGCTTATGAGTTCAGATCTTAATACAGGATCATGCTTTACCCAAGTTCATACAGTTAAGAGAAATAAAGGATCCTCAATGCAGGTACCTTTTAGGAAATGGCATTTGCTACAGCATATCAGCGGGGTTATGAAATGAGCATTACAGATACATCTTGTTGAGTGCATTAATAACATTGTATTGTACCTCTAATATTGAATTCTTATGTGGTTCATTCACTTTTCCAGCAAGACAGCAATGAGAGATTGCATTGTGAATAATATGTTTGTTTGATTTGCTGCTGGGTTCCTTAAATAATTTTGGACCTAAGGAAGATAAAGAAATAAAAATTATTTGCTTTACATGTAGGAGCATTCAGATTTTCATTCAAAGTGAAAACCAGAAAATCCTCCACAATATCTTAGAGATATTAAACAGAACAAAATACACCTCAACTTCTCAAAAATAAATGTGTCACAACAAATACATCCCAGCTTTTTAAGGCCTGCTGTTCATCACAAATGCTCAAACTGAAGCAGTCACCTGTGTATTCTGCCACTGAAGCAATAGAAGATGCAGTTGAAGCATTCTCCCAATCTCTTTCTGTGTTCCTGCTGGGATTTCTGCTCAGTATTGGTAAGGACTCCATCGATTCAACTCTGGGGGAGTGGAATATAAAAAGTTATAGGACATGATTTTGGTTTGGAAAATGAATTCAGCAGTGGCTGGCTCTGAATAGAAGAGGCTATAGACCCTTCCCCTCCCCCAGACAGCCAGATTCTCCCTGCTCAGCCATCGAAGTGAAATTCTATTCTTCCACTGGGAGAAAACAAAACAATATAGCAAGTTTGTACAGAACATGGGAGTTGGCAGCCACATAAAACAGAAGCTGAATTCTCTACTTACTACTGGGCCTCTATGCCAGCAAGCTGAAGCCAACAACACCAAATTCCAACGCTACTGAAAACATACTAAAGTTAAGCTTAGTTTTCTACCTCTGAGATGGCGTCCCACCGGAGTGCACACTTTCAGGTTCAGTTGTTGCTGCTGAGGCCAATGAAAGGCTGGAACCAGACTGAGCACTGCTCAGATTGTCAGCTACAAAATAAAAGAGAATGTGTGAAATACATTTTGTTAACGCGGGTTTGTGGACTCAGTGAGAGCAAACAAATCACAGCTCTTACGTGTGGAAGAACACTTTGTCCCTGAATCACTGTAAGATTCCTCACGATGGACTGACTTGGGCCTGGGTTTCTTGGGCTTGGATTTGGGCTTGCTAAGGCCTTGCTCCTCCAAAATTTGCTGCTGTTTTTTCCTTAGATATTCCTGCTTGATAAGTTCTCTTCGGGCTTTCTCCTCTTCCTTCCGTATTCGGTCCTCCTCAGCTTTGCGACTAAATAGCAAACACAATGTTATATTCAACATATAACACCTTTCCTCCTCTTAAAGATAAAAAGAAGCATTCCTTTCCAGATGTCATTACCGAGCTTCATCTCTTTTCTGTTCAACTTCAGCCTCCAACTGCTGTTTCCGAATCCGAGCCTCCTCAGCCTTGCGCTGCTGCTTCAAGAGGAACGCTGCACGCTTCTTCGCGAGCTCATCTTCTGCTTTCTGTTCATCCTGTAAAATTCAGAGCATTTTAAAGAATAGAACACCCTAAGCTGGAGCTCACAACATTGCTGACGATACCAGGAAGAGTTCAGGAAAACACAAGCTGTCACTTTGGGAAGTCTTTACATTCTGGTAATTGCTGACTGTAAATCAGAACTGTATTGAACTGTTCGTGGCTCAAGAATAATTTAAGAGACAATTTCACTGTTCCCTTAAGTCCGTGAGGACAAGAAGAAGAGTGTCACCTTCCTCTGATGTGCTCTGAAGCATGCTTCATCAACACAAAAACTTCAAGAACTGAAAATTACAATGCAACTACCACATGGGCCAGGCCGGACGGCAAAAACCACCGCAGCGTAATGATAACTTCTGAGTCAGTCAGTATATAATCACACTGTATAAAACAAGAAGTTAAATTCAAGAGGACTGAGACATCCCAGCTTGACTTTCTTGAAGGAGAAATTAAAAAAGTATCACCATGTCAGCACATTTAAGGTATTTACAATAATCACTGCTAAACATAAATTAAGATATCAAATGTTCTGTCAGCAGTTCTGAACTTCAGTAGCAGAATGCACACCACCTGGAATATATCCAACCCAACAAGAAGGAATAGCACTGTCCCAAAAACCCATCAGCTTAACAACAAGCCTTTCTCCAAGCCAGTTAATGTGTGAAATGAGAAAAATTACTTGAATATATTTTCACTGTGAGCCCTGTACACTACCATTATAAGACAAAACCAAAAGCTGTATGGAAAACAGTCATTTCTTCCAACAGTGCATTGAAGCATCTAATTTTTCACTTGCATCTACAGCCATACAACTAAATCCTCTGTTGGAGCCCTTGAATATTAGGCTGCTTAAAATCTCAGATATTTGGGTGCAAATGCCAAACCCCCCCCAATTCAGACTCCAGCAGGTTTTCCTAGATCCCTGTGTTCTGTCAGAACTCTTTCTTTCAGCTAACACACGCTCACAGCAGTAAATTCTGCCCTTGCATTCTGTGATTCTTTTGTACTGTATCTCAGAAAAATCTACGGGAAAGAAGAAAAGCAAGGTTAATCCTTGTTCCTAGTAAAGTTAACACGGATTTCATACATCAAGTCAAACCCTTTTTTTCTCCATAAGCAGCTCTTTAAATCCTAATATTGCAACCAAAATGTACTGTGCTCCATCAGAAGACTGAAGATTGAAGTGGAATAAAACACTTCTAACGCTGGGCAAATGTGTACCAATAACCAAATATAGAAAGGCAATATATTTACCTTGAAGAAAAAACCCACACCAGACTTCTGATCACCTTCACTAATCATATCTGTAGAGCTATCTGGGTTTTCAAGTTCTCCTTCATCTGGAGCTTTTAAGTCAGACAAGTCTACTTCAATGAGATTAGCCTTGCTCCTCAGTGGCTCGTCCACAGGGACATTTTCTTTTCCTGAGCCATCAGAAGAATTCAACCCTGTTTCCTTGAAGCTGTTGTTCACCTCCTTGCTCATTTCAGAAATAATATTTGCATCTTTGGAGGTGGAGAGAACAAGTGCCCTTTGATTGCTCTCATCATGAAGTCTATAGGTATCAAAGAAACACTTCTCTTGAGAACCACTCCCATGATCAGGGCTACTTTCCAAGCCAATTTCTGTTGGTGTCTTTAACAAGCTATTGGATGGAAACGGTCTTAAATGCGGCAGGGTGTCTAGGCTTTGTGTTGGGGTTTTAACACGGGTTGAATTTTGCTGTCTGTCTTTGCCAACTTTCAAATCAGACGGTCTCCCTGACCGAGGGCTCCTTCCTTGGCCAAATCGAGGGGGTTTACGAAGACTGTTCATTCCAGTTGGAGAGAGGGGCTCAACAAAGTGAATTGATGGTTTTACTTTTTGGTCCTGAGAGTTACTTCTGGTTCCCGGCGTTGGCACTGTTGGAGATTTCATAAGCAGTTCCTGTTGCTGAGAAATCTTCAATATAGCCTGCTGAAGTGTACTGATAGTTTCATTCAGTTTCTCGATAGAAAGATCACATTCATTTATATCCACTTCAGTAACATTGTCTTCTAGGAGGGCAACAGAAATAATTTTGCTTTTCTCCAAGTCATGTATAGCAGCAGAGTCTTTTGCTTTATGTTGCTCAGCAAAAGCGAGGCTTTCTTGCATTTTTACTTTTGTTACTTCAGGAGAATCGTTGAGCATTTCTTCTCTCTCGTCCTCCTTCACAAGAAACTCCTCAGATTTGGAACCCAAAGAAACTTCATCTAAGTCTTCACCATTGTGCCGAGAATATTCCTTTGCAAAATGTTCTGGTTTAAGAGGTTGGGGAGCATCAGGAGATTTCCCTTTTTTAACAACATGCAGGAAAGCTGCCTTGCCTAATTTTAGTCGCTGCCTTGCTGACAAGGCTTCCATCTTCTTCTTCTGAGCTTCTATTGCCCTTCTTTTCTCTTCCAACTGCATATGAAGCTGCACCAATTCAGAAGCTAGAAGATTAACGTTATCTTTATTTTGCCTGTTGGGGCTTTGTTCTCGCTTTTGTTTCCATGTGGTCAGTGGTGCTGGGCAGCTTTCTGATCCATCTGGTGTGGTCTTCTGTGAACTACTTGTGCTGGACTTTGTTTCATAGCTATTAAGCCTCTGAAGCTTTCGTTCAGCAAAGTTGGTCATTCGGACACTCCCACTAGTCATGGACACGCTGCTAACTTGAGATATTGTACTCAAGCACGGGCTGGAACGTCCACTGGCATCATCCTTGTCTTCATGTTCTTTTACCTTCATATCTTCTTGCAGCTTTGCAGATTCTTCCTCACCAATGTATTTAGCAACTATAGGATGGTCATCTATGACTACCATATCCTGTTCAGCGTCTTCTATGTCTAAGAGATCTGAATCAGAGTCCTGTCTCACCATAGTCCATGTAGTATCCGCAACATGCGAATTGAGACTTTTCACATAACTGACATTGACTTTACTTGCTATGTCATCATCAGATTTAGCAGCATGAAGAAAAAATCCTCCAGTGGATAGCTCCTGAGGAGAAGGATCTAGACTGCTACTAGCCAAAGGTCTGGAAGCTTCTAAACCTCCCTCCACCAGTGCCACTGAATCTGCAGTTGTAGGGTCTGCAACTGGAGTGAAATCAGAACTAGAAATTGGAGTAAAAGTCCTGTTGAGGTCATGCTCACCATGACTGCTACTTGTCTTCTTGCGGACCAAAGACAAGTGTCCTTCATTTAATCTTTTTGTTGTAAAACTCCTTTGTCTCCCTTCCCCACATTCATCCTCTTTGTTGATGATCTGTTTTTCCTTAGCTGGTTTTAGAACAGCAGGCATTAGAGGCTCCAAGTAAAAACTGTCTGGTTTGCTTTCTGAAGTCTCACTATTTGTTTTTGGAGACCATGCAGATGTAACTATGCTGGGCACCCTGGCTGATGCATTCTGCAATTCCACATCAGCACGGTTTGGCCTTTCTTCAGATCTGATTATTGCAATAAGCTCTTCATCCTCATCCTCGATTTCAACATTGTTCAGCAAGCTCTTCCCATTAGTCTTCACGGATGGAGGATGGGGCTGATTTTTTGGAGTTACATTAACGATGTTTGAAGCAAGGCTGTCTTTGCTGATTGATCTAGCCAGACTAATGCTATCACCAGACCCAGGGTCCACATCAGTACTGGCAGAATGATGAAGAGCAAATGGCGTTGGCTGCGACAGAGGCCTAGAAAAGATAAGAACACTCTACTGATGCTTAAGCACAAAATGTTATAATTTGTTCAATTAAGGACTTTGATGAAAACAGTGACAATTTTTGCTTCTTTGCACTCTTTATCAGAAGTGACCAGCAATACTAAATAGCAACTGAAGATGTATGTTTTAAGTCTTTTCAATTGCAAGCTTAAAACCACTCATCTCTGAAAATGTACATTTACAGAAAACTGAAGTGACTCTCAGTGCAGTTCTAAGGAAGTGATACCACATCACTACAGTGGTTGTCACAGTATCCTCTCATTAGGCAGTAGTGGAACACTTAAGTACATCTGTTACCTGGGTTTCCTATCTGGCCATGCAAGAATTGAACCTCGTGGCTGCCCATCAACACGGGTCAAAGAATTAGAACGATGCCGATGACCTGAAATACATATTTTAAATTGTTAACAGTTTAGAAATGGTCTTTAAACAAGCACTTCTACTTTATTTAAGAGCAAACATAATAAACCCTTTCACCAAGAGATGGCAGCAGCAAACAGATTTGCTGAAATAATAACCAAAGACAAACAAAGCCTGAAAAAAAATCTAGGGAAAAGTAATGACATCCATGCATCTGACTTTTGGGTTTTCAAAGATCAAACTGTTCAATTTGCCTTCTCTGTCATGCCCCTGACCTTTAAAAAGTCCTCACTGCCTGTTGTTAGAGCTTAAGAAGTTGGAATGCTTGGTTGGTACCTTAGCTGAGCATCCCTGGGTAAGTATAGGCCCTAGGTTTTCAGTAATACAAAATGTTTAGTGAGAACATATCAATTCCTAGAGTTGTCATCTGTACTTCCTAAGACTTGGCAAGGGGATTTCTCCTTTCTTTTCACAGAATTTACATTATTAGTGTTAATTTCTTGCACTTGAGATTCTGAGAAATAAGCCCCCTTGTTTGAGAATACCTTTTAATGCAAACAAAGATGATTTACTCAAACTCAGCATGCTTACCATCTGGCTGACTACAGTTTATTTCCACTTTAGTCGTTCAAATATATTAACTTACATCATTTTTATTCATTACTCTATTGACATAGATGGTCACTGCTGGTTGAAATGCAAATTCAAGGTAGACTCACCAGGGCTGTCTTCTCCCTGTAAAGATTTTTGTTGCTTTTGTCTCAAGGGGAGCAGTGGATGGGAAGGGCTAAAAGCAGGGCTTCCTCCTTTGCCACTAAGTCAGAAAAGGAAATTTTCATTACTACTTATATGGCTAGTAAAGATGAGCTGCCTGAACAGTTTTAGTGTTTTAACAGCCTTTTTCAAAGCAGAAGTTAGACTAACTTCTTCCGTCATGCAATGGTGACATTAACTGATGGGGCTTATTAGCATTTGCCAAACAAAGATCAAAACAGCACAAAGTGCTGCTCTGAAATTGAGAATTGAGAATATTTTAGAGACTCACTGCACACAACTCAAATTCACTCAGTTTGTAGTGACCATTTAGCAGCAGAAATTACAGGCTATCCAAATGGAAGCATAAGTTGAAGATTAGTCTAAAGAACGTGAAACCAGACTTACAGATAGTCAGGCTCCTCAGGGTGCAGGTAGTATCTGCTGCAAGCTTCAGAGCCTGCCTGAGCTGCGGGCTGCAACTCTGCTGGACTTGTACTAGCAGGGCTGGCCATGAAACTGCGCTTGGTTGCATTGGAAATGGGAACAGGCGGACGACTGCTCTTCTGCTGCAACACTGCTTTAACTGTGCATATATGTACAACATTAACATGACATACTGGTCATCAAAATAGCAAAACGGAACAGAACCTTTACACATTAGAATGAAAATTTGATGACAATTCTAAAATGAAACTTTAGGCACTACTCTTTATCTAATGTATCTTATGGTGAAATGAATGGAAAGAAAGCTACAAGTAAGTAATAGCGGGCTTAGGGAAAAACTTATCTACCTCATTCAAAGAACTAGAACTCAAGCAGATCTAGAACTAACTTTCCTTCTGTTTTTACTGCTTTTGAAGCTCCCCAGCAAGCAGAAACAAAACTCCAAAGGAAACACCGCTAGTGCAACAGTTCCACTGTAATGCAAGTATCTTTTAAATAACACGCTAACGTCCATAAGGAGTTAAAAACTTACCATCTTTTATCTCCTGAATATCTCTTGGTTGTACAAAGTCTGGTTTGACATTCTCAAACCACCAGAAGAGTTCTGCAATGAACACCATGACGTTAGGCTGAAACAGAAACAAAGAAAAAACACACCTCAGTAACAAAACCCTTGTGATTTACCTACATTTGAGTTTAAAATGTATCCTTCATTATGTTTCTTACCTTTAAAACCAAAGGAGCATATAACATGTCCTCCAATGTGAGGTAAAAGCATTTGTTTAGATATTCATTTGAGAATTCTCTCAAAAGTTGAATATTATAGAGGCTGTCTGCAATTGATGTTACCTCCTTCAAACAAATATCTAGAAAGGTGAAAAAGGTAAGTTACAACACTACAATGTTTTTTTGGCAAAGAAACTCATGTTTGCAATGCTGAAGAGTGACAATTGCTGAAGAATGGAGAAAGTATTTTAAAATCTAGATTTTATAACGTCAAATTATGTACTCCTACAGAAGAACATGAGGATGATCAGCTAATGCAGTAGTGGACAGGTACTCCTTTTTTATGGTCTACTGAAATCAAGCTTGCTTAGTTGAAGAAAGGCGTATCATGTAGATATATTAAAGGATTATTTTGTAGCTTGTATTATACAGAGCAGAGCCTTCTAAATGCAGAAAGTAAAAAACCAAAATTGGAGGTTACATCTTAAAATACACTGAGGCAGATTCCATGCGACTCAACTTTAACTTGCTGTATTCCATTACTTATTAGATATGTTGCATTTTCACTTCATAATGTATTTCTAGTTCACCTTTCAAAGATTAAAGAATATTTATTTATATATTTAGACCTTTATTACATACCATCCAGTTTCATTTGCTCTGGACAATAATAGTGTATGACAGCCAGAAGAGCAGCACCATCGCTACCGTCCTTCATCAAATCTTCAAGCAAAGGGAAGTAAGGGAGTTGCCTGCTTGAAAGATGGTCTCTCCGGTAACGCACCTACCAAAAGAAAACAAGTGATCATGTGATGCTAACAAACAGAAAAGAAGAATGAGAAAAAAAAGGAATTAGGCATTGAAAACTCTTTACGGTGGATCCTTTATAGCATTCTGCTTTAAGTCAAAAGCAATTTACAAGCTTACTTTTCCCTTAATGGAAGCCAATTCTGCAGAATACGGTGCTTCCCTTTTAATCACTCTCTTGCATCTGGCAGCAATCCATGCCGCTGGATTCCTAGCTTCATTCACACATTGTAACTTATTGCAAGCAATTTAAGTCAAAATCCTTCCACAGAGATGCATGAATGCAGCAGATCCAAAGAAAGAGACACCGATAACTACATGAAAACACTTAAAGCTTGGGAAAACCAAAACAAAAACACAGCAAAAGATAATTCAGGCGGGCTAGTGATTTCTCATACATTACCTACATCCACAGACTTGTCAGTCCACAGACAGCAAAGTTCTCTCAGAGATAATCAGAACATGGTATGTCTGGCAAGCCAGCACACAATACGAATATCGTGCAAAAAAAAAGAACACGGCCTTTTCCAAAAAGCACGGGGAGCAAGTAGAGCCTTTAAATCAACGGCAAAACTCTCCTTGATTTCACTATAGATCAGAATCAAACTTTTGTGCAAACCGTCCCCCAGCCCTCACAGAATTTGGAGCATAGCTGAAGAACAGCTAATGTCAGTCCACTGAAGAACAGATCTTGGCATTGCTTCTTGCTATTTGTGCAAGAAAAGTTTTAGTGTTGATGTTCACTAAGCACCCACATGCTGGCTAGGCTGGAAGGTTGTGTCTAAGCTCAAGCAACAAAGCAGTTGGGCAAGCAAAAGAACTACAGACTATGGAGGCTAGCAGAAATACCTTACAGAGCTGGGAAAAGACTCCTTTTACACGTTAGTGCATTAATATCACTTAGCATTTAACAAAATATCTTGACTGATGTGCTGATATACAGAATGTATTTAGTTGTCAGAGGCAAGCTGGATTTTATCAATGGGATCACAGACTTCCCAGGACAACCTGGGAAAGCTCTATACAAACACACACATACTCATATGTGTCAATGGAGGATAGCACAGGCTGAGAAAAAAATCTGTTCAAAGGAAAAGTCACACTCAGAGCATTAAGCAGCAGTCAATTTATTTTGCACAACTATAAAGGTGTTATGTTAAGCTTCCCTGGCAAAGGCAAGTAACTCTAAAAGCTACCTCTATATGTTAATGCTATTTTCCTGTCCTTTTACCAGGTGCAAGCTACTTTTTTTTTCCCCAGCCTGAAGCACTCCACAAATATGTAATGGAATGTGAATCATACTGTACCACACGAGCATATTCCACTGGTTCCAGCATGCAGTGCGATAGGGCATGCATCAGATCGGGCTTACACAAAAAGAAATGGTGAGACACACGATGGTGGTTATTCAAACAAGAAACAAATCAACTGCATTAGCAACATCCATTATGCACTGGAAATGTGGTCATTAAGGCTGATAAAATAAGTATGCACATTAAGGTGAACTGGTTAGCTTAAAAGGTTCAGCACTTATGCACTTAGATGAAGGAAGCATATTAAAGACAAACTTCAGAACTTAAATTCCTCCTGTGTTTAAAGTAGATAAAAATAATTCCTTTCCAATAGGCTTAAACAGAATTTAAACTACAGTCAATACTGAGAACTAGAATTCCTTGTTTATTTTAGCTTTGGTGAAAAAAGCATGAATTTATCATCAGGGTTTTTGTATGGACTTATATTAACTCCTTATTTCTCTCTCAGTTATTCGTCTCTTCATCGTGCAGTCTTTCACACTGCAAGTTCTGAATTCTTTCTTGTATTCTAAGCTGTGTTTTGTGGTTTCTTCCCTCCCCTCCACCCACACATACAATGTATGCCATTTGTATGCATTAAAGTGCAGAAGTGGAGGCTACTGAAATAAAGACAACTTTATGTTTAAAATATAGATCACAAAACAAAACCTATGGAAGTGACACAGTCTGACAGCTACTATGGAGACTGCTAAATCTGTCAGTAAACCAGTATAACCTCAGTGGTAGTGGACTAGCAGTGAGATAACCTCTATTTACTCCTTCCTTCACCATCAACTTGGTCAATGACACCCTTGCAAGTCATTTCCATTCCTGTAGCTGCTTCTACTCTCACCCAGTTGTCTCTAAACAAAACATAAACCTGCTCAGCTTCCTCGAAAGGCTATCAAGTATCTGCCTCAAATACAGATGTGGCCTTTAAGCACACTAGAATGTAAGTGATAAGCACTAGGTCAATACTTCACTACATACAGGTCATTAAAGGAGGCTGGAAGACAGGTTTTATTAGCCTGCAGATCTCCACTTGCAATTCCTTTATTTCAGATATTTCAAGTTTTTACTGCAGTCCATACATTTGGTTCAAGCAAATAAAGGAGTAAAAGGCAGAGGAGTGGGACTGAGCAGAAACTGTGCCCGATCACACCTGCCTTTTCCAAGCACACTGCTCTTTGGAGTTCACAAAGAGACAACAGCTCTCATCTTCCCAGGGAGAAAATGAAAACATCAACTCCAAGTGTAGGGAAAGGGTAGCGAGGCTAAGGAAAGCAAAGGAACAAATCTCTACAAGTAGGTATAAAACCAAGAAACTCAGTCAAAAGGAAGCAAGCTTGTGTACCCGAAGTACAATTTGACTGTTTTTTTTCTGTGTATCTAGTGGAATTGATATTCCATTTCACATGTAACCGTAAAGAAAATAAGTATTTTCTTCTGATGTGTACATGGCCTCTCCTCCTCCCATTAGCAGCATTTATTTAGCAAACAACTCCAGCAACTGTCGTAATGGATCCAAACTGGTTTGTCAGATCTTCTATCCCCACCTCAAGTGTTCTGGTTTCGACAGATTTACAGACCTGTGCAAGAGCCTTGTTTAATGAGCTACTGCAAAGATCTCAGTATCTGAACTATGGATTCAAAGATTAAACAACCATTTAAACCGACCAGCTTTTATATCACCTTAGTGCTATGATCAACTGCCTATTACAACAACGGTAAATGCAACCATTTCAACTGCTGTTGATTTGCTAGCTTTTTGTTGCTACTCCATATCCCTCACTCCTGCGCTGTGCAAACAATTTTGAAGTGAAGTGATTATGCTGTATGCCGTACAGTATGCAAAAATCATGTTATGGAAACTAAGCCTGATGATCCAAAAGCTTACAGGTGTTTTTTCAAAGACCATCTAAGAAGCATTGTAATGGAAGCAAACACTCTGAAGAAAGTTAAAAAGCCATGATTTTGTGGATGACAACTGGTGTAAAAGTAGTTCACTTACAGGTACTAATTTCCAATACCATTTGGAAGGAGACTGCTCAGGAAGCAAGGAAAGGAATGTAGGAATAGGAAAGGAACATCAGCAATGCAAGTTAAAAGCAGTAACACTTAAATGCACTTCAGCAGTAAACACTTTCATATTTTAGAGGGCTTGTAGCCTAGAAATTTATATTTAAAAATATTAAAATGAGACCCAAAAGTCAATAGAATCAAATAGTTAAAGGGATCCTCAGACAGTGCATCATTTTAAATGAAACAGCTCTTTAGTCCCTTATTGTTGAAGAATATTTTACATAAAAAAGCACATGAAAAACCTTTGCCACTGACACAAAAGTTAAATCACTTGTGCCTTGTTCATGTGCCACACTTTAATCCCCTCTACACAGCAATGCCAATTTGAGGAAAGAACATGGCAGCCTTTTTTAAGGCTTCATTAAATCGTAAGTTGGGAGCTCAGTTATTGCACAGTATATTTGAGAAAGACCTGGTTTACAGGCTCCAGAAATGAAAGTGTTCTTACTTTGCAATGTTAGTGCATTGTGATATAATTTCTAGGTAAAAGGGTGGAAAAACTACAAACACATATAACATTTGAATGCCAAGAGTATGCTTACGAGATAGAACTTGAATAAGCCTCTGAATACACATTAGACAATTAACCCATGCAAAATGAATATGTCCCAAGAGCTTTCAAAATATATAATATATATTTTGTGCTGCGAAAGCTGAGTCATATTTATTACCCATGTAAAGTTGATACAAGTTATTTTAAGTTGAAACAAGTTGGTTTTGTCCAACTGAAACAAAGTCAGAAGATACCAGTGGGCTTGAGAAGTAAGGAAGGGCACTGATGATTGACAGAGAACAAACTGCATGCACAAAACCTGAGGAGTATTGAGGACTGGACACCTCCTGTTTCTCTAACAAAAAAGCTATTGAGATGTTTATATTTAAACCCACTAACCATCAAAAAAACCCAGAAGTCACAACTGAAGACAAATTTGGGTTACCTTTTGGTGTCCTGGACTTTCCATTAGCTGCTGTTTTAATTTAATCTCTTTCTCTGTGATCTCTCTCATTTTAAGGTTCACCTAAAAGGGCACCAAACAGGAAAGATATTAAAACACATCTGAACACATTTCAGTAAGTTTTCTTCTTCTTCCCCTTACTCAATAGTCAATTCATTCTACAAACTTAAAAAGTTCAAAGAATTATGTGTTACAACAGTTTTCAAGAACAACTCACTTATTAGCAGTAGCTATAATCACAAGGGAATCCTGGGTTTGCAAAGGGGACATACTGTTGTCACTCAAAAGGGTTTCAGTAACAACCTCTACCCTTTGCAAAGTTTCAGTATTTCTGTTAAATGTATTCAAGTTAGTCACAATTAAGTCTATCCTGTTATTTAACATGAAACAATGCTTCACCTAAAAAAAAAAATCCCAAACCTTATAGCAGCTTGTCTAAAAATAAAGAACCCAATTTCTTAATATTCCTAATTTAGTTCTTAATTATCTTCTGTGTTTCAAAATCTGCCTTGAAAATTTTACCAACTTTATTACAGCATCCCTAAGAAACTGCCTTTCCCTGCTAGTCCGATTCTCTTTCCCAATGCTTACAGAAAACTTGGCAAGGCAAGCCTGAAGATGAAATCAGAATACATTGCAGTATTAAGGGAATCAAGTACCATTAATAATAATCTGTATCCGTGGAATATTATACCCAGCTACCATTGGACTTGAGGTAACAAGTAACAATGCAGTAATTAAGGCAGTTCTCTTCACCTGAATTGGAAAAGGTGACAAAACTACCCAGGTTAAGGCAGAAGGAAGGAAGACAATCAGCAGAACCTTTTCAGAAATCTTAAGAGTAACAAGAAGAAACAGACACGTTTCTCAAAGTAAATTTACCTTGTTAATCCAGAAAACCATTGCATCCTCCAAATCATAGGGCAGTTCTTTTGAGGCACTGAATGTAGAGAAACGCTTGACACTAGCAACCACCTTTTCAATGCTGATCATTTCTACAGTATAGGCCATCATCAGAGCATCAATCATTGCCATATGAGAACTCTAAAAGAAGAAAACAATGAGCATCTAAAAATAAAATCCTTTAAAAATATTATATATTCTAACTGTATTTAAAATGAAAGATTCCTGAGGTTAGTGACCTAGAAATGAAGAGCTCTTCGTTCCATTAACTATTTTAGACAGTGTTAAATAAAAAGAAGATGATTAGGTGGATTTAATTAAGCTAACCATTTTGATTGGTGCACAGCCCAGATCAGATTCAGACACAGGTGTATCATCACTCTCCATGACGTAAATCCCTTTCCGAGACAGAGCCTGGATCACGGACTGGTGTCCCTGCAGAGCAGCCACCTGATCGCCCTTCAGGATGAGGCTGCAGACGCGGCAGTACAGCTCGCTGGACAGCAGCAGCTTGATGACGGGTGGTTTAATGTGTTCTTGCTCATATTGATCAATGTAAAATGGGTCCTTCAGCTCCTCTGGGACATTATCTGGAACAACAAAGATGTTTCAACAAGCAGCACCAGCTATAAACAGAAGTAAATGTTTTTAGTTTAATTCAAAGCCAGTGTATGAACAGAAAAAATACAAGCACAAAAACTCCCAAACATAGGCAAATCTGGAGTTTGATATTGCAAATGGTTTTCAACAGGTCTTTGTGCTTAATAAAGCACATAGAATTGGCTCCTGACATACACATCTTCAGTAGAAATCCTATACATTGCCCGTTTGCTTTCTCAAGAGACTAGAGGCCTTTCCAAGCAAGCACTTCAACATGGACACAAGTTCCTCTACACATCTCTAATGGTCTCCTAGAATAAGACCCAGCTTACTCAGCATGATGCACTATCACTTCTACTGATGAGTGCAGAGTATTTTAATTGTTATTTGGAATTATAAATCATTTACTTAACTCACAGACTAAAATGCACTGTGTATCAGAGAGGCAAAGTTTATATCTTGCCAAAGCAAAACGTACAGCTACTTCAAGCAATATCCCAAAGCATCTGTGTGCAGCAGTTACACAACTGCAAGGCTTGGCCACCAATTCTCAAACTGGCAAAGAAAACCAAGCCACCCATTTCTTGGTTCTAAACTTCTTCTCCACCAGTTTCCAACCCTCACAAATACTTACACTGTGGCTGCTCATCAGCACAGCTTCACAGCTGGCAAGAAAGAGAGGCACCACCACCAACGAATATTCTGATCACTCTAAACACGTCCAAGACATTCTGAATGCATACATTGCTAGCTGATGTGCTGTCAACATTAAAGGTTGTAACACTACAGCACATGGCAAATGTCAACGGATCACAACAGCTGAAGGTAGAAGAAATGCTGTTGTGAGCAATAGTTTCTTGGTATTATTGAAAAGACATAAACCAAGTTAAAAATAGATATAGCCCAAAATAAATGTTTCTACTCATCCTCAGTAATCAGACTAGAAGCTATTGATCTTTATAATAGCCTGGCAGTAATAATGAGTGCCTTCAGCTCCAGGAAGAACACTTTCTAGCCTCAAGTGTGTTGTTTTAACAGCAGCCCAACATTTCATCATTTCCAAACATCAGATTCTATCTTATGCTACCCAGTCACTCTGAAGATCTTCCCCTGAAGTCACTTCAACCATTCATTTAAATATGTACATCCCCAGTTAAAAGAATTATTAATTTGGCAGCGTGTTTACTTTTCATTCAGCTCATTTGCAGAATAATTAAATCTCCCCATTCAAGAAAACCCTCCCACCCATAGCCTCTCTTTGAACTGCAAAACGAGCCACACAGGATTTGTGTAGTTCAGAGCACTTAATGCTCATGAAGAAGAGAAACTGAGACAGAATGTTACCCGTTACACAAGCCAGAATACATCTTAGATGAAAACACGCAATAAACCAGTGTTGGTGTAACAGCTCTGCCTGCCACTCCGACATACAGCACCACCATCACTGCTTTTCAAAATGGTAAGCTCTTTGAAGCTCTTTAAGATCACTATTTTTCCTTTATGTGACATTGACTGCTGTGATACACACACCATATGCCAAAGATGTTTGGAAGAGACACAATAAAACCCCAGTGACATTTGTGAATGTGGGTGTCCATTTTTAGTAAAATAGAGAATAAATTCAAATATTTTTAATCTTCTTAACATTAGTCAACCTGAACTAAATTAAAATCAGTTGAAAGTGAATTCCATTTAATGGTCATTGTCATTTCCTGGAGAACTAGAGGAAAGATCCAAAAATCAAAACATAAAGCAGATCACAGAAGTCAACATTTCAGCTTCCTTACAAGCAGCTGAACCTTTAACAGCCAAAGATACATTGCTTTTGACTAAAATGATTTGTGAAAGGGAATAATAGGATAGCAGCTCATGAAATATCCATGAAGCAGTACACTTCTGGCAAGAGCATTAGCACCACTCCAAGTTTTAAAGGCTTTTTTAAGACAAAAACGCAAATTCAAAATGTCTGGAATCAGAAGTACTCGGATGTGGGTTTAGTGGGAACATCTGCCCTCCACCAGCTCCACAGACCCCTGCTGAGCAGGGTAAGTGAGGTGACTGTCTGAAACTGCACTGCAACGCCGGACAAAGAACCCTGAAGCTCCACCAACGCGTGCGCTGTCCACAAAGCCCTCTGCACCAGCAGACACCTCACTCTGCGTTTCCTTCAGGTCCCTCTTCCACAAGGTACACTGATGATTTGATAGACTGTAACTACAAAAAGCTTTCTCTCCAACACTAACATAACCCCAAGGATATAATCTATTGGACAGGGCTCTTTACACACGCTACTGAAAACAGAGGAGGTTATTGGAAGATGAAGCTCAGCTCCCTGTGCGACAGGGGCAGTAAGACCTCAAACATGAATTTTCATTTAAACTAGCAATATTTTAATGATTTTGAAAGCCTTTTCTAGCAATAAATGGATCTAGGTCTTAATGATGAGATTCCATGTCACAGAAATCCACATATTTTTTAAAAATAAATAATACATCTTGTATCTTGGCTGCTGGTCTTTAGTCTGAGGGTCCAGCCAATAGATCTTGAGATCCTTTTCTTCTATAATGAAAGAACTCTCTAACTTCACGTTTCTGACCTCCACATAACGGCTTAAAGACTGAATGGATTTAGACTGACCAGGATTAAAGATGGGTGAGGATAACTTCTGGTACCAGGATAACCTGAATACTACCATAAGAAGTTCTTCATAAACATTAATCCTCCCATAATAGCAACTTATTTCACTGTGAACACTTGCCCAATTTTATATTCTACCTTAGTGTACTCAACACTTCCACCTGCTAAATTTGCCTATGTGAGACAGAAAGGAACAGTTTCATAACTAATCTGATGCCCTGACTAAAAGCCCACAGAAAATCTAAGGTATATAAAACACATTTACATATTAACTTTATTTAAGTAATATTCCAATTTACTTCCTACTGGACATAATCACACTACCCACTGCTCGTTTCAACAACCCGCTATGGATACACAAGCGGTCACCAGCATTATGGAGAGCTTTTCTGCTTGGTTTTTATGGATCAGACAAACTCCGGCCGTGTCACAGGCTTTTTGCTTGCCTCACTACAGAATGTGTCAATGCTCTTCTTGAGGACAACGTCCCTGCCTTTCCAAGCCCCAGTTTCTGTAAGTATCTTTTTCAACACCTTGCTCTCATGACCTCTAACTGAACTTACAGGTTAGAAAAAATCCATGCATTAATGGAATATACATTTATGCTTTGGAATTTGAAAAAAAATCAACAAACCCCCCCCTAATTCTGAGCAATTAACTTCCAAGCTGTAGCTACACACATTTCTGCTGAAGCAGTTTAACAGCAAACCAAAACCAATTAAACCATATAAAAAGGTCTTTTATGTTACTATTCCATCTTATCAAAAAGCTTGCAAACACCTTCTGGTTTTCCTTATGTGCTTTCTGAGTTATTATCCCAGGAAAAACGTTTGCACCAACTTCAATGCAAGCTTTACAGCTGCCAGTTTTAGACAAACTGAGGTGCTCAAAAAATGCTTAAGAACTACCAGTGGGTTTATACCTGATAATCAGATCTGTGAAGGCACTGGTCATTAATTCAGTTTGTCTAACTTTCTGTTGAAGAATTTACCATGCTACGCTCCGTATCAGAGCTGACCGGATCTCTTTCACACATGGACTTTATGTAAATTTCATTACCCAGTTGCATCCAGTCAGTTTCTTATAGAGCAAAATGCTCATTTTTGCTGTTTCCCACACTTAGAAAAGCAAAGCAATAACACAGTTTTTCCAAATTTTAGCAGCATAAACTCTCATGTGTTCTTGCCCCACTGAAGAGACATCTCTACCAGCTATTTTTATGAGATGAGGACTCTTAAGCCATCGTAATTCCTCATGAAGCGATTCTTTTGGCCTGCTGTCATATGGATGTGTCCTAGTCTCTCCAAATGATGTCAGTTTCAAGTATAAATCATTGTGTAGAACAGAGTTTAGAGGATTACAAAAGCAACTTCACTTGTAACCATCAGAGACAATTACCGCCAAATCCTCCTCTCCTCGCTTTAGGGTATCTTCCCACTGACACAAACCTGTTCAAAGACAACTACCTGATAATGATTTGATAAAGAAAAACACAGCAATCGGAACAAATTTGACTTATCCCTCAAATTGGAGAAGTGGATACACCCCAGATCTTATTTTACCTCCAGAAGCACGAAGAACTGGTTTCACATGGAAAGAGAGCCAAATCATCCTGGTAAACAGAACGGAGCTTATTCAAATTCTGAGCAGGATTTCATTAGTATCAGTATCTGTTCACAGAATTATTTAGTACTGCATGCATGTCCTCTAGCTGCAGATCATGAGCAGAAGCTCCATATTCTCAGCAACTAAGACCATCTGCATTATACTAAAACCATTCTATGTTGGCTCTCGTTGCAGAACTGTGCTATACTGCTATAATACTACACGTGAACATTTACATACAACAGGCAGGAAAAACATGCTAAAGACTTTGTACACCGCTGGTGAGAGTGACCGCACTCTCATTATCCTATCTTTTGATCAAGCATAAAGCCACAAACCTGGATGAAGCAGAAGAGACAGAGTAATAATTATGGAATTCTTCACCCCTGTAAACTTCACACAAGTAACATTCAGTGCTCATGAAATGGCATTATTAAAGAAACTAATGTTTAACTGTCAAACATCTACAAATTGTAACAGCTTGCTTAAATGTATTTTTACCATAGACCTGAAGAAGCAGGGATCCCAGGAATTTAGGCAATTTAGCCCAGGAAACATGCTCACCCTCTACCAACCGGTAAATGTGGGTAGCTATTACAGTACTGTAAAACATTCTTTAATGGGTAAGTATTAACTACTTCAAAGACCAAAAAAAGCCACAACTTGCATTTCTCCTATGATGTATTACATTAGTCCTTGGCTCTCCTGCCTGTATCTTGCCAAAGGTCTTGGGCTAATGTTAGCATTAAGTCTAGAAACAATGTAAAGCTCCTTGGTGTAATAAGTAAAACCCACGATGTCCATTTTGAAGAATCCAAATTTCAGACGGATTTAAAGAAGCAACACATTTGTTATGGAAAGGGTAGCAAACAGCCCACTTGCTCCCAGCAAGCTGCAACACTTTAAAACTCCCATATACTCCTTCCACATCTAAATTTTAATATGATAACCATGATGATGGGAAATGATTTCCATGCATAAATTAATGCTGTACTAACTAAATCTGCTGAGAGATCAATTTTCTCATTGCCATTAACTATTTTTCCATGTTGTACCAAATGAAAACACACTGGTTTTGTTCACCCTGACTGTGGCTGCTCAGAGCCCAAAGGGGACAGCGGTACTGAAGGACCAGGTCTGATCCCCCCGGCTCAGCTCTGTGCAGCGCATGGTCCTGTTACCACTTGGCAATCTGGTTCATTCCACCGACTGTGAAAGAGTGCTCTCTCCCACGGACAGCTTGCCAAGCCTCTCTAAGCCTCCCACACTCACCTCCTGTGAACTGAAGTTCCACAAACTCAGCGGCACCCTTGCTCCTCGGTCACGTAAACGCAATGAATTGTATTTTCACACTGCTGCAGAGTTCCTTAAAGTGCATGTTTGGCTCTAATCAAGGTTTGCTGATGAAAAAGATCATTCTGTTCTCATTAAACTCTATTCCCTCAAACTATTGTCTCAGTTAAATGGACTTTATAATCTTGCAAGAGCACAGAAAGTTTCCAGATCCACGTACTCCCAGATTTATCTGGGGAGATGGATGACACTGACTGGGGAAACACCTTCCTCACAGCATCCTTCCCTGCTGTCCTCTGGAATTCAAACAGTTGTAAGACCTCCCTCTGGAGTCCATCTGTAACAACCAGGCATCCATCACATACAGAAGGAGCTATGGGCTTCCAGAAACAAAGCATCTAGCCCATCCTATGCAAGAAGAGGGGTTGCCTCACTAGCACGATTTGTGCTGAAAAGAGAAGGTAGCTGTGCTCCGTTGTTTGGCTACCAACATTCTCTCTTTTCATGGCCAGAAGGAGAAAAAAGGAGGAATGCATCATCAAATGAAGTACAGCCCAAACTAGGACTTCAACTCCAAATTACCTGTCATGCAAGCTCTCAGTAATTTGTCCTTGAGAAAACAAAGAAAGGATAAAGAATTTTCCTGCTTAAGTGCCAGCTTAGATGTGGAGAATTCAAATATCCTTTCATGTAAATAGAAATAACAGTTTCAGGTAAAACCTGCAGCGATGAATGACTTCTAGTAACAGTCTACACCAGAATCCACTTCCTGTTTTTGACTATTCCCACACTTCACCATGAGTTTAGCCTTACACAGATGAAAGTGAAATCCAGGATATGAACCAGCATTTGAAAGATTCAGGCTCAAATTATGTCAATTCATACACACTGATTAAATCTAACATTTCAGACAAACACTCTTTACTTAGCCATTTGAAAGCAGTTATGGAAACCCTATCAGATAAGAACTACTCCAGAACATGAGAGTGTTTTAAGATTATAAACAAAGAAGCATTTTTTTCCATCAAATTGAATTGCTTGGTAGCTGCCCAAGACTCACTGAGCAACATCCAGTACATTAAAGCAAAAACATAACCCTAAGAGATGACAAGTATTAAGTTCAAATATTAGTCAAATTATAACCACATACAAAACCTTTTTAAACCCATTTCTTTATGAATTAAAGAGGCTTATAAATGTCTATATATTTTGCAATGCTATTCCAGAAGTAATGCTGAAGTGCCTAAGCAGACTTGCTGTTAACTGGTCCAAGAGGTACAGCCACAATCTTGAGCTCTGGAGCCCCAGAAGACAGCACCAAGAAACACAAGGCCATGAAGCTTTCTCTGCAGCACAAGATCCATGGCAGTCTATTCTAGTTTAGGATTAGCTTTCTTTCGAAACAAAGTCATAACATAAATAGTGTGTCTCCATGGCTTGAATATCCATTTTATCTCTGCTCACTAAAAAAGTCTTCAGGAAACGTTACAAACAATTCCAGTCACTAAAAAATATTTACATGAGGAAATGCCTGCTAAGTTTTCTAAGTTATCAGTGTTTTACTAGCACCCTCACAAAATTCCCACATTTTTTGAACGCAATTTATAAACGTTTGGTGGTTTTTTTGGTCTCTTGTTGCTTGTCATGAAATACCTCTGCTAACACTAAACATTATAACCCCATGAGTTTCTGCTTTCTCCATAACCAACATGACGAGAACACTGACGGAGCTGGAAATATTAAAAAAATAGAAGAATTTAGAAAAATATTCCACCAAGGCTTAAAGTTTCACTGCAAGAATGGGTTAGCCTTGTCACAAAGTAAGCTAGTGCTAAGCCATTAAGCATATTACGAGTTTGGCGAATTAGACTTAGATTAGCAGGGCTACTCATTTTCCAAAACAAGATTCTGCACGTTTTTATTATATATTTTCTGCTGGATAAACAAAACCCATTAGTATTCTGTCTTATTTCTTCATAATGAAGCTACTTAAACTCAAGAAGCATCTAGTAACAATAATCCGGAATAGGCAGACACATCTAGTGCAAAACAAAAAAGCAGATTTTGGTAGATGACAGGAAAATACTAATGGAACTCCAAGAACCTTATTTTTCCAGGTTTGACTGTAAAGGCTTATGACAACAGAAGGGAAAGATGAACTCTATCACCTACACCTTGCTGTTTAATGTCACAGAACATAAACTGTTACCTGCTCATTCAACATTTCTTTTACATGAAAGAACATTGCTGATCATAAATATTTATTTTTAGCTCATTTTGAAACCAAAACCACAATCTGACCAAAACCAAAAGTCTTAACTGAGCACACCAAGGGTGTCAAGGTCCTAGCATCCACTGGCCAAGATGACTAGCCAAGGAAGCACACTAAAGCTTTCACAGCTTGGAGGGGCTTGGGGCCTGCAAGCAGCAACATAGAGCTCTGTGGAAGAGAATGTATGTGGCTAAAATGAGGATTTTAACAATTTGAGGTCTGAACTCTTCACAAGGGCAATCTGCGAGCGTTCACCATTACGTTTGCTGATTCAGGGCATCTCACGTAGTGCCATTATTCCTGTCGAAGATGACAGGAAACACACAGCCAGCATTACAAAGAACTAACTGTCATATTATTGTTATTTAAAACAAAGGTGATTTAAGCCCAATTTAATTACTTCTGGAATGGCAGGGGAGACAGAACAAACAAGAACAAAACCAAGAATGACTTTCTGACAGACGTGATCTTACCTATTCCATAGGCTTTAGCACAGATCCATTGTAGATTAGCAGCTATTTTTGCTCTGGCTGAATCATAGAGCTCCAAAGGGACAATCTCAACTGCACTATCTGCCAGGGCATCCATTTTTCTTCTGGTACTATCTCCACCCACACGAACATCAACATCCACCATCTAAAACAAAACAAAAGACAGTGGACTTTTACACGAGCCATTTCTCTCACCGCATTTCCAAAACCACAGAGAGGAGCTGGCTGAATGGGATCGCGGGCACACGTTATGCCAGGCACAATACGGTGGGATGAACACCACAGGCCCGACATCCTTCAGGGATATTAATCGAAAGGGCTTATGTAGCGATTTTATATCCACTCGGAAATCAAAAGACATCCGAGGCCGGAGCGAGCATCCCTGCCCGTGGCAGGCAGGGATTTGCGCACAGCGAGCCCTCAGCCAAGGCTACGTCCTAGCGAAAGAAGAAAGGAGCGGCCCCGGCACCTGCCCGACCGCTGCAATAAAGACAGGCCGGGGCGCTGCCGCCCCCCCACCCGCAGGCCCCGCTCCACCGCCCCCCGCCGCCGAACAAAGCGGGCAGGTACCGCGGCCCCCGCCCGCCCCCTGGGGCCGCGGCAGGCCCGGGGCAGCACCTGGGGCTCCTTCCCTCGCCTCGGCCGGCCGAAGCAGCACAGGTTCCTCGCCCGCACCCCCATCCCCGCGCCGCTCGCCCCTCCGGAGGAGGGCAGGGGGCCGGCGGCTTCCCCCTCCCCGCCGCGGCCCAGCCCGCATCCCCGCCCCCACCCGGGAGGAGGAGGAGAGAGGAGAAGGAGGAGGGAGAGGGGCGCAGCCCACCCGGCGCCGGGAGCCAGCTCCGCGCACGGGAGCCGCCGAGCCCCCGCCGCCGCTCCCCCCCTCACGCCCGCCCGCCGCGGCCTACAGGCCCCGCCGCCTCACCTTGCCGCGCTACCGCTGCCTCATCCCCGCGGCGGGGGGGGGCACCAGGGAGGGGCGGGGGTACCGCCGCGGCGCCCCGGCAGCGCGCCGAGGGGCAGGGAGGGGAGGCTCGGCGGGACGGGGACGGGACGGGACCGGAGCCGGTGCGGGAGGGGAGGGAGAGGGAGGGAGGAGGAGGAGGGACGGAGCCGCCGGGCCGGGGCTGCCGCCGCCGCTCGGGACCGCGCGCGCGCGCATGCGCCCGCCTCGCGCGCGCGCTCCTTCTCCTCCTCCTCAGCCCGGCCGGGGCGGCGCGCGCTCGGCGGGGAAAGGAGGCGGGGCCCCGCGCGCGCCGGGCTGTGCGCGTGTGCGTGCGCGTGCGTGTCAGCACCGCGCAAGCGCGGGGCTCGGCCGCCCGCGGCCATCGCTAGGCAACGGTTGCCGGGGCAACGGGGACCGGCGCTCGGAGCCCTCACGGCACCGGGGCAGGGGCTGGCGCGGCCCAGGCCAGCCCCCTACGGAGGGATCCCAGCCGCCTCCCCCGGTGTTGACTCCGTGCTGTGGCCTTCTTGCCTGGCTACGGTTTCACTGGGTCCGCCATGAGCGGCTGAGGGACATGGGGGGCTCAGTCTGGAGAAGGCTCAGGGGGAACCTGATCGCTCGCTGCAACTGCCTGACAGGAGGATGGAGCCAGAAGGGGCTGGGCTCTGCTCCCAAGGAACAAGGGATGGGATGAGAGGAACCGGCCTCAAGCTGCACCAGGGCAGGTTTAGATGGAGCTGAGGAACAATTCCTGCCCCAGAGGGTGCTCAGGCATTGGAACAGGCTGCCCAGGGCAGGGCTGCAGGCACCGTCCCTACAAGGGTTCACACAGCGTGGGGACGAAGCCTCAGTGCCATGGGGAAGTGTTGGCCGTGGCAGTGCTGGGAATGGTTGGACTGGATGAGCCTAAAGGACTTCTCCAATGCGATTGATTCTGTGATGATGGAGAAGGGGCCATCCTGGCTAAAAGCAGGGTGAACAATGAGATGGGCTCGAGCTGCTTCCCCCACCGCCTTGCACAGCCCATCTGCCAGCCACGCTGACAGGCCATGGGCTGACAATCAGCAATATCACAACTAATTCCCCTCAAGACTTGATGAGTTAACAGCTGGTTGTGATCAAAGGATACCAAAGGTGGCTTTCAGGCAAGAGTCTGGCTTCGGCATCTTGCGTGTTTCTTAGTGAAAGCTGGTTTATGGTACAGTCAATAGAAAACACCAAGAAACGTGTGACAGGCTGGTGGTTGGTCTTTGCAAGGTGAAGTTAGACTATCAAGACCACCTTGGGGCCAGCCCACCAGGTACCATTAGAGCCCATTGTCTACCAGCCACTGTCCAGTGGCCTGCTGCCTATGTGGGAACCCCAGGTGCATCATGATCCAAACTGGATCCTGCAGATTAACTCACTTGACAAGTGAGTTTCAGGGCTCATCGGAAAAGTAAAGCTGCATGATTAAGAGAGTAGAGGCTTGAGCCTTTAATGCTTGTGATGGGGAGATGAATTATCTCAATATCCACCTGCTGACAATGTAAGTTTATCTGCATAACAGTGAGAGCAGACTGACCTTATCCTAACTAATTTTGTTATGATTCTCATAAACCCTATTTTCTGCATGTAACATTTACATGAAATGTGTTTCAAATCATTAATTTGGGTCCATCTTAAGATTCAGCATTTATTTCCTTATGTCTTTTCAGAGTGCAAGTAGAGGGCATTCTTCTACGTGTCATCAGGAAATACAACGTGGTGTTCAAAGGTTATTCCAGCCTCTGTCACTCTTCCCTACTGCAAGATTGTACACAACTGAAGTCAGTGTCCTTTGCAAACAACTTGCTAGTTGTTTTATTATCTTTGTTCTAAGAGATAGGTTTTCACTGGAGTATTTGCAGGTTGCTGGTTTGTGACATTGCCATTAGAACAAGCTGCTCTTGTTTTTAAATTAAGCACTAAGGCCCAATCCAAATCCCCTTAAATTCAGGAAGAATGGTTTCATTTGTGTGGTGGATCAGGCATTAAGTGGGCTGTAGAAACAGAACGGCCCTTTGGCTCTTAGAGCAGGTGACCTGTATGCAAGGGACAAGATGCAATGGGAGAAAACTGACCTACCTCTTCCTCTGATGTATTTTTCCTGGAGGGGAAGAATGGATCCAGTTGTTAAACCTATCAGCATCGCTTAGGAACAAAACACATTTAAGAGGGTGCCAGGCTACCAGTGCAAAACCAAGTCAGCATTACCTGGACCCTTGAAACGCTCCGAATACAAGCTCAAGAAAATGGACATTGTAAAGAAAAAGCACAGGGGGAGTCCAGTGGTAAGGAGAATGCTCTCCTTTTACAACCCTCTGCACTTGGGATCCTGACCTTTGCATTACCTCTCGCTCTCCCCCTGTCATTCATATGGCGCTATCCTCCAGATCCAAGTTTCGGTATCACTGTCTTCCAGTCTGATGCATAATGTGCTTCTTCCTCCATGGTAATGCCCTGAAAATGCTGCTTAGGGCATTTGTGTGTCCCTAAGTGGGAGCTGAAATTGATGCTTTGGGAAACTTTGTAGATGATGATGAAGTGGTTTGTCAAGAACTCGGCACCGTCCCACACCAGCGTCCTCAGCATTATCCTGGAGATGAAAAGCCTGCATTTAAATGGGAGGGTCCTCAGTGGGTTGCTAAACATGTTTGCCTTTTCCACAGGAAAATGATTCCCATATTCAGCAGCAGCAAATTCATCTTTAATTTGCCTGCTCCTTGTTTCTTTCCTGTACTCCACTACTGAACCTGCTTCAAGGCTTTTCTTCTGGAAAATGTTAATACATTGCTTTTCTATAGGAACTCATTTTCCTATTAACCATTCAGAGTGGGTGTACCTGCGAGCTGACAAACACTGCACAACTTGTCTTCCAGCAGCACTCAGAGTAATTACAAGGAGGCAATACCTGTGACAAATTACCATACTTGAACACGACACCTATTGCAGGTAATGAAGCTAAACCTGTGGGCTTCTTCCCTGGAAGACTGCCTGGGATTTCAGTTCTTCCACTGTGTTTCATTTATCAGTATGGAAGAGCACATGTGGAATAAGAATATCAGTCCTGTGGCATCCCAAAGACATCAGATCTAAGTTTATGTTGTAAAAAAAGTTTATAGTCTGGGGTAATATAAGCATGCTGTGCGTTGGGATGGTGTAGGGTGGAGATACTGCTCAGGTACATGCAGAAAGCAAGAGCTGATCCATCAGTGGCACCTTCCAGTTAGGAAGGCCAGCAGGGAATCAGGATTCTCCCTCAGCATCACAAAAAGCACCTTCAGATGAAGGAAAATGCAGACTGCTGCAGACTTCATGAAGCCCATGCTTCACTGTCCCCTGCAGCTATTTATGTAGAGCAAGGTCTCCATATGATGTCTCTGCCCATCACATAATGCTCCTAGTGCTAAAAACCAGTGGAAAACAAAGAAAAGCAGGGATTGGGAATTTCAGCATGCTGGGCAGCCTGATTTCTGCTTCGCTGACTTTCCTCAGTAGGACTTCCCACTTTCCAAAGTGATGATCTCCCATCCTTCATCTCACAAACACTGTGCAGGTGGGTTTGCGCCAGGCAGCACCACCACAGAGCAGACAAGAAGAAACCACTCTGGTGTGGCTCGTGCTGTGCTTCTTATTCCCTCTGGATGGTTTATAAGCCACATCCTTCAGGACCGAGCTGCCTGCTCATTATCACTGCTGGGGCAGAACTTGCTAATTCATCCCTCCTCTTCATCAGTGTGCAAAGGCTGATGGCTCTATCTGGAAAGAGGTTCTTTGCCTTTAATCTTACTCAACAGCTCCTGATTGTGCTCTCAGGAGCAACCAGAGGAGACAGTCAAATGAACCAACAGGATTTTGTCCTCTTATCCCTGCAAAACAGCCAACAGTGTGAGGACGGCAGCAGCAGCTCATGTGCATTGCCACCCAGGCTGCCTGCAGCCCTCTCCTCATGGCTCTATTTTCAGTCCTGGACTAATTTTGAACACTGCTGTATCTACTTCCCTCTGCTTAGTTCTGCAGGGCCTCGTTTGCCCTTAATATCCCCAGCTGAGATTGACTCAGAGCCTGGGCTCTTCCGGAGGTCACTGCATGGGGTGAACACTGGTACCACCATGTGGGCTACCTGGGAGGCAGAGAGGTCCATCTCCTCTGTGCCAATGGGCTTTAGTATCCCCAGGACACACTCAAAGCTCAAAAACAGTTATATCTGGTTAGAAACTCATTAAGGAAAAAGAGTTGTGGTCAAAAAGACATTTAAATCATCACTTAGATGAGTGGAGCTAGGGTACTGTAACACAATGGGCTGCAGACCCCCCATTCAACTGTGCTCTAACAGCTCAAAATGTCTTTTTCTCCCCTGTACAAGGGGTTTCCTCTGACAGTTCATCACATTGCCAGCCTTAAGGAGAAGAGAGCAAAATATTATTCTTAGTGATAGAACAATCCAGCACGATTACCAACACCACGGGAGCAGTTTCTAAGGCAGGATGCCGCCATCAGTCATTACTTACATCCAGTTCTGTAACTCATGAGGAATATGCAGTGGCATGGCCTTGTGCAGCAGGAACCACATGCAACAAGCCGTATTTTTCATGTAAATACAGAAAAGAAAGCACAGACAGTAGGGCTCCATTCATTCATGTGTTCTTATTATTTTGTGGCTCAGCTATTTATGCTGACGGGTGCAGCAGGTTATTCAGATTTATTTCTTTTCCCCTTGCTTAACATGTTTGATGTGTATCCAGTGGTGCCAGGGGGAGAACCGCTTCACACCTCTGCCTCTGATGTTTGGGCCTTGCCTGGGTGTCCTGGGCAGCCCATGGGGATGCTTGGCAGGTTCTCATATCCCTCTGTCCATAGGGACTGTCCTGCTCCAGGGAGAAAGCAGGCAGGGAGTGCTGGCAGCTCTGCCATCTCCAGATGGGCATTAAAACAACAGTATTAAAATAGTATTAAAGTACTCCTTGTACTGAGCTAATGACTCCTATGGCCAGGGCTCGTGTTATCAGAGCGAGGGGTGGCAGCTCCTGGGAGCCAGACCTTCCCTTGCTGGCTGTGAGGAGCGGGGTCTCCCTCACCAGGCCTGTGGTTATCCGCAGCAATTACAGCTCCGGACACACTGGCGGTGGGGTTTAAGTGCCTGCATTAATAACAAGGGGGTTTAAGATGTAAGAGATATTTATCTCTAAGGTTATCTATGTTTAAAGTCCCTGGGCTATGTTTAGGAGGATGGCAGATCAATAGCATTTACAGAGGCTTCCAGAGAGACCTCCACACCAAGAGGTTTGATCCCAGCGTGCCTTCCCTATGCCTTGTACTTTCTTGAGCATCTCCAACCAGGGACTAGTTGGGTGAGCGCTGAAAGGTTGTTGTCATCATCTAATTAATGAGTAAATTTCTCTGCATCTTTGTATTCATTAAAGCCTTTTCAGCAGTCGAATTGGGCAGCGTTCAGGCAGGGATCATTTTCAATAGGAGCTGTTGATTGCTTTACCCAGATATTTCAAGTCACTTTTTTCCTACGGGCACTTTGGAAAGTCAGACTCTGTTTACCACAAACATATAACTACGCAAAGACAGAATAACTCATCTCCAACTTTTGCACCACTATTTTAACTCTTGGAAAGCAATGAACAATTGAAAGGCAGAAGAAAAAAGCCCTAACTGAATCCCAAATGCTAGCTCTGCCCCTGCTCCTGGCTGTGCAGTAGCTGACAGCAAGTTTGGATGTACCCAGCATCTTCATACAATGATGGAATGGTTTGGGTTGAAGGGAACTTAAAGCTCCTCCAGCTCCAACCCCTGCCATGGGCAGGGACCCCTTCCACTGGAGCAGCTTGCTCCAAGCCCCTGTGTCCAACCTGGCCTTGAGCACTGCCAGGGATGGGGCAGCCACAGCTTCTCTGCTACACCAATAAATGCCGTTGGGTTTGTGGCCGGAGCAGTACAAAGCCCTGGCACAGCAATAACAGACTTCCAACCAGAGGGCACAGCAGCCCTCTCTCCACACGAGCTGGGGTGCGACTGATCCCAAACCCAACATCCTGAACCACTGGGAAGTGTTAGCTTTGGGAATTCACAGCAGGCTCCAGCCAACCTTTATCCCAAACCGTGTTACAGCATCATTATTCCACTGCAACGTTTCACATGCGTTACGCAGAGGGAGGTGTTCACATGGGAACCAAACCAGGGCTGCCCTGTTCCAGGTCCCCCAGGGGATGCACAAAGATGGAAGCTGCCTGCCAGGTCCTGGAATATCACCTCTGACACAGGAGGGATGAACCTGAGCCATGGGGCAGGTCTGAGTTATGGGCTGGGATACAGGGGGATCTTGAGGAAAGGGCTGTGATTCCTGGATTTTAAGGCTTCTCCCTCCACAAACAGAAACCGAGTGGCCCTGGAAGACAGCACTGCAACTCGTGGCCCTGGAGGACAGCACTGCAACTCGTGGCCCTGGAGGACAGCACTGCAACTCGTGGCCCTGGAGGACAGCACTGCAACTCGTGGCCCTGGAGGACAGCACTGCAACTCGTGGCCCTGGAGGACAGCACTGCAACTCGTGGCCCTGGAGGACAGCACTGCAACTCGTGGCCCTGGGACAGCACTGCAACTGGGCCTGGAGGACAGCACTGCAACTCGTGGCCCTGGAGGACAGCACTGCAACTCGTGGCCCTGGGAGACAGCACTGCAACTCGTGGCCCTGGAGGACAGCACTGCAACTCGTGGCCCTGGAGGACAGCACTGCAACTCGTGGCCCTGGAGGACAGCACTGCAACTCGTGGCCCTGGAGGACAGCACTGCAACTCGTGGCCCTGGAGGACAGCACTGCAACTCGTGGCCCTGGAGGACAGCACTGCAACTCGCCCTGGGTGATTTTGGTGCTCAAGGCTTCAGCCCAGAGAGCTTCTAAAGGCAGATAAACTGCCTCAAAAGCCACTTAAAGCATCACCAATTCACCACAGCAGGGTCTGGGGGGGGCGGGTGCTGACCTCCCACTGCATTTCACTCATCCCAGTCAGGATTGGTAGCTGCTGTCATTCCAGTGGGACACAGCTCCCGGTTCACCTTGGTGTCAGCCCCGTGCCGCAGCCAAACCCTTCACCTGGCAGCCCCATCCCCTCTCCCCCTGCCTCTAAAGAGGTGCCAAACCAAACCCGGCCTTCCTCACCCCCTTGGGTCCCGGCCAGCCTGCACACGCCACACTTGAGCACCCTTAAACCTGCAGCCAGGGGAGGGTGTTAATGCACAGATTAGTGAGAGCAATCGAAACATCACAATCCTGCTTTCCCAGGTCCTATTTACAGCAAGAACTTGAAGCTGTAAAACTCGCACCGAGCAGGAAGAACCAACCCCCGGCAGCAGCTCCAAGCCACTGAGAGCAAGCTGCAGCTGAGGACCCCAGGGCAGAGGTCACACCATGCACCCCAGAGCGTTAGCATCCCAGCCAGGAGTGTGGGGAGCCAGCTGACCCCTGCCTGTTCCTGCCCCCAGAGCAGGGCAGATCCCTTGTGCTGCAGAGCTTGGCACACCGTTTGCTCCCTGCACACCCCAACAGAGAGGCTGTGCCACTGTGAGCAGCACCCGGAGCTGAAATGCAATGTGAATGGTGGTGGCCCCATCCTGCTGTGACAGGGGTGAACCCTGCTGTCCCCATCAAAGCAGGCACTGTGCTGGTGAGCTGGGCCACCAGGCATCAATGCTCCCCCCATGTGTGGGGCTGTATGGACCTGGCCCATATGTGCAGTGCCATCCTGGTCCCCAGGCATGCTGAGGGTGATGCCCCAGGCTCCCCTCGCTCCCAGGGTTCAGAGCTGGCTGAGAGGAGCCCATACCCTGGGGCCGGCCCTAGGAACTGGGGTGACAGGACCCCATGGGCTGCCAGGAGCACACAGAGAAGGGGATGCTGCAAAGGACACCCCTATCCATGGGGTGCTGATCAGGACACACAGATGCTACGGGACCCCCACTGAACCCCCCCCCCCCGACAATGCTGACTTACCGGTGGCAGCCGTCGGCATCCTCACAGCCTCAGGTGTCGGGGGGCTGTGGGCAGCAGCCTGTGGCACGGGAGCCCATGGCACGTCCCAGGTGTCAGCACCGGGGAGCTCGGTCCCCTCTGCTCCCCAGGAAGGGCTGGGGGCAGCGGGGCAGCGCTGTGCTCCACAGCATCCCCGCCGTTGCCGCAGCAACCGCTGAATGACTCACGCTTATCGTGAGTGACATCAGAGATGCAGAGGAGGGGGCCGGGAGCAGATATTCCCAGTTTGGGTTTCCTGTCAAAGATGGAAGGTTTTGTGCTGGGGAAGCATCCGGATCCAGCCCCCCTGGGCAGCATCTCAACAGGGTCCTGGAGACCCGTGGAATTAGGAGCCAGGAGATGCAGGAGCCCCTCCATGGGTCCGCTGGGCATGAAAGGGGCTGAGGCAGAGGAAGGGGAACACCCCAGGCAGCAGAGGCCCTGCTCCCCTGAGCTGCACTTGGGCCTCAATTCTATACAAAACACAACCAGATTGAGGAAAATGGGTAGAGATTGCTTATCTTGTCTGGCTTCATCTTCACACCAGGCTCGAGAGCAGGGGAAGGTCACCTTATCCTGAGCCATGCTGCTCTTGCCCATCATCCCAACAGGACCATAGCTGTATCTCAGAGGCGCTCAGAGCTCCCAGTGCCAGCAGCCTGGCAGGGTCATGCAATGGGAGCCAAAAAGGGGCTTTGCTTGGAAACTGGTCCAGAGCAGGGAGGAGCATCGCTGGACACACGGGCAGGGCATTGGGGATGACCACAAACGCTCCACATGCAGACATCTCTCAGAGCGTTTCGGTAGCACGTTTGCTCATAGGCAGGCAGGGATTCCTTACGCACAGCCAGTGACACTGATGCTCCTTCCCCTCTCACTCTCAGGCTCCGTCACATTGAGCCCGATGAGACAGAAGGGAATGTTTTTAGTAGGATGAGTCCTGCTGGAGGCTCTGCGCTGAGCAGGGACAGCGCTGGGTCACAGCGATGCAGCAGCTCCATAGGCACCAAGGCATAAACTGTTCTCAGCCCTCGCTAGGAGCAGCCCTGAGGGCATCACTCAACCCCACCAGACACCTCCAGGGGCTCCTGGGCATCCCCCCTGAGTGAGGCTGGGATCAGGGAACCCAACACTTGGGGCTTCTGTTTTTAGCCCATCAAACCCACTAAAACCCACGGTAACCCATGGAGATCTGAGTGACCTCAATGACAGCACTGGGGAAGCCGCAGCAACCAGGGCTGCACCCCGGGGTCCAATGGGAAAGGCACCATCCCGCTTCCAGACACCCGGCTGAGTGAAAACACAGGGAACTTCACACCCCTGATGGGCTGGGCCTCAGTGGGCACCGTGCTCCTGCAAGGGGGACGCAGGATGGGAGAGGAGGGGTGGGGAAGGGTCGCTCATTTCATGGGATCTGGGTGTTTGCTCTTGGTGTGGGAGCAGGGAGGAAGGCGCCCGGCTGGGGGAAGGCAGGCACAGGGTGGGAAGCAGAGAGCGCCCCGTGATTCATCGCACGCAGCCTGGCAACGAGCTCCTGTGTTGGGGAACACAGGGATGGAAGCGGCTGCCACAGCCCGGAACAGCCCCTGGTGTCCTTTTAAGGATGGATTTACCAGGGTCTGCCTGCCTTTCAGTGCACACTTCCCATAGGAGCCATGCAGGATGGGGGGTCCAGCAGCCCCCAGAGCCTGGATCACCCCTCCTGAGGCTGTGCTGTGGATGCAGGGACCACAGGGGACAGAGCAGATCTAATCCCATGGGCCCAGAAATCCAGATACATCCCAAATCCCACCACAGGCCTCACGCAATGGGAAGGGGTGGAGATGGGGGCACGGCTGGAGGCAGCAGGTTTGGCACCTACGCTATCCCAAGGCCTAAATAAGTATTCCTTAAATACCCAACTCCAGGCACTGGGAGCTGCTGCAGGTCCAGGGCTCCCAGGCACAGATTCCCTCTGGAGCAGCCCTTCCACAGAGGACAAATAGAGGTTTACTCCAACACAGATGTGGTTTGTGCCCAAGCTCCAGCTCATAAAAGCCAAGTAACCACATCATGCATAAACACTCCCAGTCTCCCATCAATTACTGGTTTGAGGTGCACCCGTGGCTGCTCACACTGCACAGCACCAGGGTGCTCAGGCACTGCCTGCCCTGATCTAAGTGCGAAGCCACCGCAGGCATCGCCTGCTCCGTGCGCACTGAGCCCTGGCTCTGCCCCAGCTCCCTGCTCCATGCACACACGCTGCTTCCCGGAGTGGGAGAGCTCGTTATGCAACTGATGGCATCGCTCATGAAACCTGCTTGAGAGCTCAGCCCTTCCCTGGCGCAGCAGAAGGGAAGCAGCAGAACAGCGTCCTGGGCTGCAGGAGATGTGCAGGACACCAAGACGTGGGGTTTGCATCCCATGGGCTGCTGCAGTGACCACCTACAACTGTGTTAACCCCGTACAACTGCATTGAGCATCCCCATCCCAGCACCCAGAGCCACCGGTGACCCCTCAGGAGCCCGCGGCACTCACAGGCTCTGAGCTCAGGCTGTGTATCTGGGCACTGACCCCATCCCAGCACCCGACTGCCTCCCTTATGGAGCCGGTCACCTCTCCAGGTTTATTTTGGTCAGCGTGGCCTGGTCCAGCGCATCTCGAGTTACCGGTGTCCCTCCTCCCGCTCCACCAGGGACCGGATTCCTGCTGACACCGGATACGCAGGGCTCGGGGCTGCGGTCCCTGCTCAGGTCATGCTCGCTGGCAGTTGTACCAAGGCTGCTCACACGTGGGCCCCACAGACCTGCCCCTTTCCAAGCCATCCTCCAGGACCAAGCCAGAGCAAGAGCCCAGCTCACAACTGCCCCTCCTGCCTTTGAAGTAAAGGCATCTGAATAGCAAGAGGAACGAATTTGCACCATTCATTCTGCTCCAAACCCATTCTCCCTGTAGCAAAGCATCCCCAGAGCTGCTGCTCCCTTTGGCCAATTCCTCTCTTGTAAGAGAGTCACCATTAAAACAAACAGCACAGTTAAGCACAGAGCAAAGATTTGGGCTGCCACAGAGGATGGTGCCTTGTTCTGGGCGCTGCTGGTGTGTAGGAGCCCCCTTGTTCTGTCCCTACAGGCCTTTATCAAAACCCACTCTCTGTATTTCCTATAGGTCCCCTGCAGCTATTGGACGTGCTGCTCCTTTTTAGGGGTTACTGCAACCACTGATCCATGGGGATGGGTGAAGGCATGAGAGGAGAAAGCCCAAGCAGTGCAGAGTGTGCTGGGAGCGGCTTCGTAAGCCACCCATGGAAGGGCTGGGAATGACTCCCTTGCCACACCATTTGTGCTGCTGGCGATGCCTCACCGTGCCAACACCAGGATGTGTTTTCAGTCAGGTGCAACCTGTACCTACCTTCCCCAGCCTTTGCAGCCCGGACCTGGCTGGAGGCTGCTCTGGGGTGAAGCAGCAGCGAGTCTCTGTCCTTGTCCCTGCTGGAGGCCACCAGCGACACATCTCCATGTGCTCGTGGCCCCGAGAGCCAGCACGCACCTCAACCACCACCCATCCTGTCACTCAGCAGCACTTCTTCATGTTGAAGGCGTGGGTTCCTGCCCAGACCTGCCGTACCGGTTCAGGTGCACAAGCACCATTATCTAATGATACACCATGAGCAGCTTTAAGGGGTTTTGTGTTTAAATGAGTGGAGAGCTGGACCTTTGCACTGTCCTGTAGCTCATCAGTGCTATCAGAGTTAGGGGCCACCTGGCACCACAATACCTGCATTTACCACCACCACAGTAGCAAACCTGTGCTGGACAAGCAGCAGTTCCATGTCTCATGCCCTAGTCCTCCATCGTGGCTCCATGGGCCACGATGAACATTAACTCCTTACCAGCTGCTGCAGCACAGGCTAAACAGCCTGCTGTCAGTGTTCTCCTTGCCCTGAACGTGGTGGGAAAATGATAACCCCTTCTTTTCCTTAGAGAACCCACCTCACATTTACACCCCATCACTTGCCTCCAAGGCAACCACACACACAGCTCATCCCCACAGAGCCAGCACCACTGGCACCACAAGAGCATTTTGGTTTCATCACATGGAGTTACTGCCTCCCACCACACCACCAGATGCTGGTTGTTATCGACCTGTTTTCCTTCATGAGGGCTCCCTTGTTATGGAATGAAAGGCTTCCAATTTATCAGTCAAGCACCAGGAGGATAAATCCCTCTTAAATGGCACTGGTCCATCCCAGGGGATAACCAAATCCTGTTTCACACAGCCCTTGCAATGAATCTCACCAAGGTGACTTCCTGGAAAATGGAGACGAAACTTCCAGGTGTAAAACCAGGCACTGAACCAGGAATTTCTGCACAAGCTTTGTTACAGGTTTCCTGACCTATGGAATATTGAAATACCTTCTTCCCTGACAAACAACTCCAGCAGCCTGCAGGTACGAGGAACACTGAATGACACGGATTCATAAACCTCTGCTGCTCCTGAGAATGCTGCTTCAGAACGTGCTCCTGAGAATGATGCTTCAGAACACCTTGTAATAAATCAAAAAACTTTATTTTGAAGATATATTATAAATTTACAGCACACATAACATCAGTGTCTTCAGTGTGTATGTGTGAGCAGGTTGAAAGACTCAGCATTCATTCTGGCTTGTTTGTGGGTACGACCTCTCCGCACGGTCAAGGGATGGAGTTGTTTCAGTCGGAGCAGGCTGGGCTCTGATAACAAGCCCAGGAACAGATTTGAGTGCAGATGAGCAGCATTTGGTGCTCCTTGCCCGAGGGCTGCTGTCCAGGAGCAAGCCCTGCTGGTTTTCCCACTTGAGGAGAGGTCAGTGACCCACAGGAGCCCATCCAGAATGAACCCTGAATTCCACAGGCTCGGCGACATCCGCCCTAGTGAAGCTTCCTAAAGTAATGGTACACCTTGGAAAGAGCTGTGCATGCCACACGTCAGTGCCAGTGCGTACAAAGAGCCTCGGATGCTGTACCTAAGGATGTGCTACACAGGTGAAGTGACAAATATGGAGCCATAAATCTTCCTGGTGCTGCCTTGTGGTAAGTGCTGGATGGCAAATCACTGTCTTGGGCAGTTCATTATGGGGAAACCAAGCAATTTAAGAAGCTCTACAGGCTGCTGTTACCTGCTGCAAAGACACTTGGTTTTGTGGGGCTTGGTTTAAACCGTGATCCAATTTCTCCCCTGTTCCCAGAGACTGATATAAAACTATACCCAAATTCAGTAAGAATTTAATGCCTTTACATTGACTGAAGTTCACACGCGGCAAACAGGACCTGAAGATCTTCAAATACAGGGTGAGAGGTCCCTAAAAACCCCTTTTGTTATACCCAGATGTGAGAGCCACCACCATGACCACACATTCAGCTCGATACTGTGCATCACGTGTGGGGACATGGGGATCACTGCCCTGGCCACAGTCACCAACTGTCCTAGCCAACACCAGCACCACAAACCCTTCAGATGAATAATGAACCAGAGAGGAAGATACAATCAGCACAAGGACTTATGATCAGATGGAAATACCCAGCTGCAAGGGCCACTATCCTGCTAGTTAATAGAAATGTTACGTATTAAGAGTAGAAAGCCAGGGCATTCGCTCTGGATGAGCCACTCACCATCCTGTGCAAGGGACGTGGAGAAAACTGCCACTGAAGTCGAGGTCAGTGCTCATCTCTCTCATTCACAGGCAATGTTTGCCAACGGCTCTACTACACATTCATTTGGTTAAACAGCTCTCAAAATCCATTAAAAGATCCTCAGCCCATGAATCACAAATAAAATAACCTTAGCAGGCCTAACTAAAAAGGGTTTCAATAACCACTCAAGTGTTTCTTGGGTGTGAAGATCGATTCCCACAAGACAAGTTTGGTTCCAGGAGGGTGAGAAAAGGAACAGGGGTCAAGGCTGTGGGACTCATCTGTGCCAGAGGCTGTGAGCAGGCAGGAAGCAGAGATTTGCTGGAGGTTTCAGGCTTCTGGCAGCAGGGACGCTCACACCTTCCCATAGGAGTGCACTGAAAACCACGTTAGAAACCACACAAGTTGATTTCCCAGCACATGGAGAAGTGTCCTTGAAACGGACGAAAGATCAGCGACCTGTGAAGCACAGGGAGATCTTGTGTGACCATTGCCAAAGGGATGCAGCCAAAGAAGACTCAAATCACTGCTCACAGGGAGAGAAAGAGTGGAGGATGCTTTGGCCTGGACCAGACACTGGAGGTTTGTTCCAAGGGTGATGCTAGCTCAGGCTCACAGGGAAAGACAATCAAGATCCAAGTTGTAAAGCAGCCACTGGCATTTTTCCCCAGATACATCCCGTTAAATGCACCCTATAAAGAGTATAAATACGAAGCCCTGAGAACAAACTTCCATTTAGCACATACCTATTAAAAATATCAGTGCTTTGATGACAAAATTACAAGTTACATATATTTAAATAAATAGCTAGCTTTCAAGAGTCACACGACATCAAAAGTAGATTGTCTGCATTGACTGATGGGGTGAAGAGCTACAACTGTGAGACACATGGGGTGAGCCACCTACCTCCCTGCTTCCTCACTGCTTGATTTCACAGGCTTCCAAATATTCCCTTGACCACACTATGAGACAAATAAGCATATCTTTGCTAGTTAGAACTTGAACACCAGAGATGCAAGCACAGGACCTGAGCCTGTAAATCCTTATTCCTGTGAGTAGTTCTTCATCACAAAAAGACAGTGTTTCACTCTTTAAGGTAAAGGCTTCCATCCCCACGTGCTCAGGGACCTCTCGCTGGCTCACAGACCAGATCCAGCAGCCCTCCACCCTTCAGCCTGTGACAGGGCAGTTCAGCAGCAGGCACAGCTCCTTGTGCCTGGAGACCTGCCTGCATGTTCTGACTCAACAGCAGGGCTCTTTCTGGGGTTTCTGCAGGTTTTGTAACAATGAGGGTAACCAACACCTCTGCAGGCACCGTGGGCTCTGTTCACTGGGATGAAGCAGCACTACACCCCAGTGTGACAGGGCACACTGCTCCCTTGTCTGCTACTAGTTCATACCCTAACGCCACCACCACATCTTGACCAATTCAAGTGTTCATTTAAACTCAAGTGCATTTTTTGTTTTAAATCAACTCCTATGACTTCTGTGCTTATCACCTCCTAAATTCTGGCCTCTTTCAGCCACTGGCAGTGTGAGTTCTCAGAAGACAAGCTGGACTATCTATGTTAAAGCTGTACCAAACAAGATGACCATTTGGCAGATCAGGAAGAACACACTCCCCAGCACTTTGGCTATGTAAATGTGGAGCTCTAGAGTAATGAATTCCAGACATAACCATGTATTCCTGAGCCTTCAGTCATCTTAAAGACACAGTATTCCTAAGGTCTCTAACTGCTGCTGCAACACCTGGTTATGTTGTTGAACATGTACACTCTTACCCTCCTCTATTTCATAAGCATGATGTGTTTCACCATCGCTTTTTTCCCCACACCTTGTAAAGGTTCACCAGCACTGACTGTTCTGGCACACAGAGGGAGCAGCTCTGGCAGCCTTTATCACTCCAATCAAACTGGCACTGAAGAACATGCACAGTTCATCAGCAGGTCTTGGCAGTATCATCCTCTCTCTGATCTCACTGCTGTGGGGTTGATGCAGAGATACACAAGCAGCAGAACCTGTACCCTTAGAAGCGAGCCACCTGCTCCTCAGACACTGAGTACCAGGAATGCCCCAGCTTCAACCCCCAAAAGCTGGGGGGCTGGTTCAAGTTCATCATCCACACTGCCCTGCAGTAGCCACAGGCAGTCCTGGGGCATCTCCTCCTCCCATGGCAGCTGGGGTTGCTCACTTGCCACGTAGCAAATCCCCAAGGTTCTGCCTGCAAACCAGATGCCAAACTTGCAGAAGACTCTAAAGCTGACAGATGAGCCTTGCTGGTCTGCCTGGAAGCTCCACAGCCACTCCAGAGCCTGGTCATGGAGCACTGAAATCAAAAGCAGCATTTCATCAACAAGGCTTTACATTCCTCAAAGACCAAGACTGCTACCAAAGTATCTGTTTGTTATGTCAGAACCTGTCCTTACTCATTCAGGAGCCAAAACGCCCCCAAACTACAGGGTCGTTTTCCTCAGCTGTCTTCTAAAAACACTCATTAAAAGGAATATTTACAAGAAACCCAACTGGTAGAGAAGGGCACGAGCCTCTGACATTAAGAGCTTCAAGTAACAGCATCTTCTGGTAGTATTACAGGCAAAAAGCTTCAGGGAGCAAGAACAAAAATGGATAAAACAATCAAAACCTTTGATAACTCTACAACATTCAGTCCCAGCTACTCAGCAGTCATTGTGCTGTACTCACTGGGCTGCAGGACTTGGCTCCTAGCTGTTATAAGACGGATTACAACTTCATGTCATGCCGTCAATCTGTTCTTGGTGAGAGTTCCGTCTAAACAGAAGCATCATCTCTACAAAGCTTGGCATTTCTGAATGTAGAAGTAAATATTTCAGCAGTCATAAACTGCAAAGCTTAATATGGAATTACAAATAAGTCCTGGGATAGTCAGTCAAGATAAAATCTCATGCTGTTTTGATCTCCCCACCCTTCATATGAATGATGTGAAATTGGCAACTCCGGTGCCTTGACTGCATAACAGCAGAGACTGGATGCCAAGTTCAGGCCAAAACTTGTAGGGTTTCGGGTTGCATCTTGTTGCATTTTTGCTTAAGAAAAGCCCCACATTTACCAAGGTGACTTGCATTGCTCCTCAGGATCCCTCAACTTGACAGGGCACCTTTGTGCTAGCTCAGGATGGGGTCCCCAGCTGGTTTCTCTGCATTTTGGAGAGGCAGGGCTTGCCTAGCCTGGCTTTCCACAAACACAGCTGTGAAGTGCAAGACAGGGCAGGGATCAGGGCAGATGTGAAGCACGTTCCATCAATCTGAAAATAAAACCTAGTTTTGTTCGGACTCACACCTGCAGAGCCCAGCTGGAAACTGGCTGGAGAACCACAGCGAGTTCTGTCCTTGAAAGCTCTCGGCTCCTGTCTGAAATCCCAGTCAAGGTTCTGACCAAAGGGGAAAGCCCCAGCCTCACATTCTTGGTATTTCCAAGGTAAAAACAAGTGTCAAGAAAAGCCACTTGCATCTCAAAGATGGTCATTTCAAGCTTGCTTTTAGACACGTTAAACAAGGTAAAAACCTAAACTGTTCTGCTGCCTTAGAGCTCACCAATGAAAAACCCATGCAAATCTTTGTAAACAGTTTGAAACAAAGTCCAAAAAACACAAGTCTCCCTTTCCCAAGCTGTGCACATAAAAATGGAAAACACCCCACTATGTGAATATATCCCTCCTTGCACTAGGATATGGCAGAGTATGAACCTATGAACAGCAGCCTACTTGAGATTCCAAGCCTTGATGTAGCAAATTCTGCTGTGACAGAGATACTACATCTGTAACAGAGCTGACAGAGAATCCCCTACAAGTACTGCAACAACACTAACGCAGAAAATAAATAGGAAAAAGTAATGCTATTTATTAAAACAATTCCATCTCTGAGTTATTCTCACTTAAATTAAAATGCATGATTAACAGGTCTGGGTAGAAATGGGCTTCCTCTCCCAAGAGAGTTGAACTTTTAAAAAACATTTCCTAAGAATCAATTTAAAAAAGCTTTTTAGACTTGGATAGAGCCATAAATTAATACTGTCTGGAGATGATTTTAATATCCTATGCTAGTGGTCAGTGACCTTTTGTAAACACTAGCCAGATGCTAGCAAAACTGGCTAGAAAACTACTGTCACAGGCCTTTTTAACAAGAATGATTGGATTTTGTTCCAACAGTCAGATTCTTGGTTATTTTCACAAAACCTTTTCCTATTTTTGGATATATTTCATTTTAAATCTAATACCTGAAAGCAAGTCTTCAAACCTCTTCCACTAACACTAAATCCACAAGGCAATTAACTTCAGTTGGCCATAACTACATAAGCTCTCGTGTGAGACCCCCTGTTCAGGCAGGATCAACCCCTCTCCCCTTCCATCCACCTCCTCCCAAGCACTCCATGCACCCTCCTGCTGGGGTGAAGGTGAGGTGAGGGGCAGTAGGAAGTGGCACAGTGGACTGGCATCCCCCTCTACGTGCGATTCAGCGTCTGGAAGATTCGAGAGATCTGTAGCATAACAGGCCCAGTTTCCGGATCATTCATCCACTGAGTGCTGTTCAAGGGGTTTTCAAGCATATCCTCGAAGGCTGCCAAGAGATGGAAATTGCAACACTCAATTAGACCCTTACTCAGCAAAGGCTTCAATGGTTGGGATGCTCCAACAAGAGGACAGTTAGAAATAGCTAGAACCCAAAGGCAGGGGCAAACATCACCCCAAAATGGGGGGAACACACATTGTGCATTGCACCCTGCTTCCCCCATTCCCCAGCACTAAATTCACTGCACACAGCAGAGACAGAAGTATAGTGCCTTAAGCCCCCACATCTCAAGCTCTATCTTTTTAGAGGCCCCAGGATCCAGAAGGGAAGCAGCATCTTCCCTCTGAGGAGCTCATGCTTTCTCCTTCCTGGTGTCTGCAAAGCAAAGGATGTCAGGGAGGCAGCCAGTTCCACCTGCCTACACACAGGCAGAGAGGGAAAGGTTGTGCACAACAATTGCCTCCATTTCTGAACACTGACAGCCATCCAAGTATTTAAGAGCAGTTTTTGCTCTCTTTACACAGCTGTCTATACAATAGGCTTTGTTGTTTTCTTTTGCTTCTTTAAATGTGCCAGTTTTCCCCTCTCCTACTCATGTTCAAGGACCCAGGCAGCTACTGCAAGAGTTAAGCTGCAAATCTGGCAGAAGAATGGTCCAGGCAATAATTTATCAGCTTTGGGACAGACACTGAGCTGGACTAGTGGACATTTGGAGCAGTCCCTACGGAACAGGACAAAACAGCAGTTGCACATCTGACCTATTCAGAAGGCACCAAAATGTCAGTGTTGTGAGAGTCTGGCACACTGGCACCAAGGTCAGTTTCTTAATATTCCCTAGGGGTGTTAGTGTACAAAGCTCCAACTGACATTAGTGGGAGCTATAAGTACCCAGCACCTCTGAAAGGCTCATCATTAATACCCTGCTCAAGGTCATGCAGCATGCCTACCGAAGAGTGCAGATCTCACCTTTCACCACTTCAACTATATTCTTCACACAGAGTCAAAAGCTTAAAACTCAAGATTTATCAACATTCTGCAAGTATCTCATTAAATTCATTATTAAAATCTGTGACATAAGCAATTTGCAGATGTATCATTAGGAATATATTTTCTCTGATGTTCACCCAAGCTTCACAAGCACATATAATGGCATTTCATTTTCTATTTATATTCTGAGCTGCAGTGTGGAACCCTCGCTGGAGATGAAGAGACCATTTGTTCGGAAAGCAGAGTGGGAAGGTTCTGCTCTTGAATTATTTAAAGGCTTGCAAACTCTCCTAATTACATTTAAAGTAGTATTTTTAAAAGCTCTCTGGAAAGTGCTGCTTTCTTTAAAAGCACTGCTTCAAATACATTTTGAAGCCAAAAAAGACTAAATGCAAAACTTTTTATACACATCACAGAGCCAGTGTCATTCTTCTGTGTTGCCCTCCAGCATCGGAGAGACCAATTCATCAGAGACTGATGTTTTACTGCCAGGCTCATCAGTTGGGTACTTGCTGTGCTCACAGTCTAACCACCAGCACACAGGCTTTACCAAGGAGCCAAAACCCAAGCGAGGGGAAGTGTATTGTCACACATCCCAACTTTGACAGGCAAGGCCTTAGCTCAACTTGTTTGGTTACTCTTCCACAAGTTATCTTCCCTCTCAGTGATCAGGCCTCAGCAAGCAGTAAGGTGTACAGCAGAAGACAGCCTTGTTTTTAATGCTAAATAATCAGAGTTCTAGTCAGGCATTCCAGATTTTTCCCCTTTTGGCCAAAGGGAGCACACAAAAGGTCTCCTAAATGCACAAAAGCATTGCAGCCAGCAGCTATTAAAGTTCTGAGTTCAGCAAGTGTAATCCAGTAGCCTGGGGCACGAGTAGCATTTCTGGGACAGCCCCAAGTCCTGTTCTGGGTTTAGCTGAGTTGCAATATGAAGCAAACAAACAATACAGCTGCTGAAAGTAAGAAAAAGGGTACAGAGCTGCACCTATCCCATAAAGTGAGCTGTCATCATCCAGCCTCTACTCTGCTGGCAACTACAGAGACAGTGTTTATACATCATGAACCCACACCGGACTTACCTAGTAGAGTTTTAGGGTTGGTCAGCCCTAACTGTACCACTGGGTTTTCTAAGATGGCTTGGAAGAGAGGGCTGTTGGTGTCAATGCCCTTATCTAAGTCCTCTGGAGAAGGCTTTCTGTCTCCCAGCAGCCATTCACACTGAAAGAAATCAGCAGGCACAACAGGCTTCATGACTGGGTACATCAGAATGAAAGTGTCTGTTTTGACAACGTGGCATGTTACCTATTTTTCTCTCTCACAGTAAAGACAGAGCTGTACATCCATTTTCACACTAGATTACTACTCATTTGTGTGTTTCTCCCATAGAAATAAGCTTTTATTTCAACAGGAACAGCAGTGCCTGGTGTGGTAATAAAGTTAATACCAACTTTGGATGCCTCAGATCTCAGGAATGATGTGTGTTATCCTACACACACACTGCCTCAAAGGAACCCCATCAGCATGGCTACACCTCAGCAGCCTCAAGTATCATCCAGGCCAATATCCTCTAACAGTGGCCAGCACTCGATGCTTAAGAGGAGACTCCTTTGCTGTCAGCTGTGCCCACATAGCTTTCCTTAACATATCCACTTGCAGGGGACTAACCAATCTTTGAAAGCCTTTATAGTTTTTGACTCCATAAACTGTGGAATGCATTGCTGCAGAATGGTAATTTACACATTACATGGCTTGATTCTCTTGTTTGATCATTTATTCCTGTTCTTTAATCAGTTGTTAATTATTTGGAATACCTTTTCCTTTCTCATGATAGCATAATCTCTTTGGCAGACTCCACTGAGGGAGTTTCTCAAAAGCTCTTTGAAAATCCACATATGCTATCCCAGCCAGATCAGCCTCAACCTCACACATGCTGAGTTCCTCTAAGAAGTCTAAAACCTTTGTATTCCACTTGTGTATCTAATTTGAAAGAGGCACAGAATATGTAGTGCTCATTTAATCTCCAGTATCAGTTGGGCTTTATGACAGATCAAAACATCAACCAATTCCATGATGAAAAGAATCAGTTGAACAGACTATTACAGCACTAAAGAACAGAAGTGACAGTGTACTCACGGCTGCGTTCTGCTGGTTGTTGTTTACTCTGAGTGCATCTACCACTTCTTTTTCATCAAATCCCATCTCCATCAGGGCAATGACAGCCTAGATCAGATTTGCACAGCTTAATACCCGTAACATTTAGAAGAGAAATGAGAACATTCACATCTTTATTTGTGAGGGGCATTTGTGGGGTAAAAACCCCACTGCTTCCATCTGTAGACCACTAAGAAATCTTATCTACAAGGTTCTCAAATATCCTATATCAAAAGTGTCCTTATTATGGAAGAAGAACAAATCTCAAGAGTGAAGGTAGTTCCTATCCTCAACACTGAAAGCTGAATGCAAGGCAAAGAGCAGGTGTATCTGGGGCAGAAAGGAGAGGAGCAGGACAGAAACATCTTATTTTAAGACTTCTCCTGTCACAAAGCTTTTGTTCACGTCTCACTGGTAGACCAAACTTCACATGCACTTGTAGTTCTATTCACTCGATTTAATTTCACCTCCCAGATTTACTATATTGCTAGTCAGTGTTATGTGCTTAGACAAGCATACCTAGATATTGTTAGAAGAATGTTTAAGCAGTTAGAAATTGTACCCAGGTCGAATACATTTGTCACTTTTAACTGAAATCACAAGAAATAGCTGTAAACACCAAGTTCTAGATTCTAAAGAGCACCTCCTGGTGAGTTTACAGTGCGATGACAACACATTTTCTCTTCAGCTGATACTGATAAAAAGGCTAACTTCTTTAAGTCTTCAGCAGACTTAAATATGATGATAAGACTTTTCATTGCCTCCTTAAAATACAATGATGCTTTTCCATCCTTTTCTACAGCAAAAGGACCTATTGCCATCCTGCAACCCCTCCTCCTTCCTAGACAGCAGTCATAAAAAGCAATGCCAGTTCAGCAGCTCATTTTAGCCCCATCAGATAGTTTTCAGGTGCAGAAGTAACAGTGTCAGTAGTTTAGACACTGCTATCTGAGACAGCAGTGCATTAATTAGGTAATATCCCTTTCAGCAGCCTGAATTTAAACTGTCCCTGAAGACTTCCACTAAAATACTGTTAAGCCAGCATAATATACATCCAGCCAGATGTCCCGTTTCATTTATTAACTAAATGACAATTTGGATCCCATGGTGCCCACACAGGCCCTTCCAATCCCAACAGCTCCATAGCAAGATAAACAACACTTACTCGTGGGTCTGGACGGAACTCTCTTTTCCTCCGGATCTTCTTGAATATCTCCGTCAGCTCATCCTTGGCCTCTTCCTCACTTGCTTCTGAACTAGGACCTGCAGTTGCTTCAGCAGAAGATGCACCAGCTTCATCTGTGGCTTCTGATGGAGTCTGACCTGGAAGCGGAGCATCCACCGTAGGGTCATCTGCATGTTCTATCAACCACTCCATGGCCTGTGTCACTGACATACTGAAAAGCAAATCAAAACACAGGGGTGAGAAACACACCAGATGTACAGTAGCATTCCACAGACATTTGCCTTTGCATTTACACCCATGGTATACTGACTTGCAGGTTAACTAGTATCTGAAAAGTCACAAATAAGAAAGTTTTGGAGCAAATCTCAGAGCACCTTAATTCTCTGTGCTTTCAGGGCACCACAATCTTCTCTGAAGCCAGGAAGACACAGGGATGAAATCCAACTTGGACAGCTGCAACCTAGATTTTAAGAGGCATTTCTGAGGGAGTCACCTTATTCTACACATCAGCTGCTTTATTTCACAACAGAGAAAACACTATGTGCAACTGTTGACAAAGCTGCAAGCAAAGCATGTTCCAAATTCACATGGGACCACATCTCAGATGCAAGCTGCTTTGTTGCTTAAAAAGATCTCTCTCAGACATCTATCCAGTCATCAAGGAATGCCATTATAGCAAACCAAGAAATAAGCAGGGTGAAAAATGTTACATGTACACAGTATGCCTTGAGCAAGATTCAACACAGGCAATTGCACTTAGACATGTACTACTTCGTTGTTCTTCCACTCTGACTTAAGCAGAAATCTGTTACCCCTCATAGGAGGGGCCAGCCCAAGGGAACAGAACATTGTGATCAGAACACAGTCACTTGCTATGCAGTGCAAGTGCTCAAGCTAAGGGATCTTGAGAGCCCCAACACATCTCTTCTCAGTGAACACAGAGGAAGAAACAAAGGTCAACTGAAACAGAAACAGAGGGCAACTGAACATGTAATTTCATTTGACACGTGGGAATTATTACATGCTCATAGAAAAGAAAGCCGTTGCATATTTGACTTTTCAGTTCCAACATGAATGATGGAGAACACTGGGGGAGAAAGTCTTTCTGAGTCACAAGGGAGTGGATAAGAGTGACTGGAATATGTTGTGGATTCTCTATCATTCCAAGTTTCTGAGAATGGCCGAACAAACCCACCATAGGAGTGACTCAGTACAGCTGATCCTTCTTCGGGGATAAGAACTACAGTACCTGCTATTTTCCTACAGTTGCTATCTGAACTTCACAGGTTTTTAAAAGATCAGCACAAAGTATTCTTCTTCAGCTGAAAGACAAGTGCAGATGGAATGGGTTTGCTTTTTTCCTCTGCAAAATCTGAATTCTAAAGTGGAATAAAATGTGAGTTCAATACTTGGAAACAGTGCCATGAACCACAGACCAGCAGCTCTTCCCAGAGCAAGCACAGCACTGCTTCCCTTCCCTCTGCCATCCACACCTGCTGCCTGAGGCAGCGCTCTTCTTTGAGTTAATGCTTTCTCCAACCTAGTTTTAGGTGACCCACATAAGGAGGCTTTAGAGAAAAGATTCATTTTGTTGTTTTAACCTTATCAAGTAGTTCACAGGCAGCGTGCTGAGTACACTTACTGATTTAATCGAAGGGCTTTGACAGCTCTGCTTTCTGGAAACCCCATTTCTGTAAGCTGTCGCAGAGCTATCTCATCCACTCTGTCTTCCTCATCCTCATCCAGCATGGCTACACATACACAAACAAAACAATGTTCAGATTGACTTCAAGCTGAAATAAACCCCTTCCTCAATGGAATGGCATGCGTTAAGTTCAGACTCCATTCTTCTCTTCCATCCTTTCCTTTGTTTCTGCCCTGAATTTGCTATTTCATCATTTAATATGCTGCACTCAGCTTGGTTTGGCTCAGATAATCTTCCAGGACAAAGACTTTGTCCAGATATATTCAAGATCTCATATAAAAGACAACTCACGTGACTGTGGTATTTCCACATAAGTAAATACGTATGAGATCCACTGAATATCTATCTAGCATTTATCTGGAAAGTAAATTGGATCTGGTCACAGCAGATCTCAAGGGCAAGCATTTCCCACAGACTGAACCAACAGCTACACCTTCTCCTCCTTTTACTATCTCCTCATGCATTTTCAACTATTCTTTACCGTCCCTAAAGCATAACTTGAAGTTTTCCAATTTTTTCCACTACTAAAGATTTTAACTGGAACTTCTCATACATCCCAAAGGGACCTCAGAAACTCAGTTTTATACAAACTGTAGCCACAAGGTGAAAATCTTGGCTGCAAAGTTTGCAGTAGCTTTGCTATTACATCAAGGTCTGGACTTCACTCAGCCTGCTCCTCTGCTATGGAAGCAAACAAGTTCCCAAGACTAAACTAGCAACTATAAAGATAGGTTCATACCATTTGCCTTCTTAAATAGTTCAACTGCATCTGGGTTCAGTGCTAGCAGTTTCTGTGCAACTTCTATGAGAGACACCAAGATCTTCCGGAGCTCCGTCTGGAACTGCAAGAAAGGAAACTGTCAGAACACTCAGACAAGTCACCAGCCATCACTGAATCTTAATATACCTGTTAGTATCTCAGCAGTGGTCTGGCCCTTGTACAGATAACTGCTTTATTAGGGCTTCCTTTGCATTATTGAGTCTCTCAAGAGGCACTGGCCTTTCCTGTGAAGTGCTACATATAAATAGGATGGGCAGAAAGTTCTTTATTTCTACCACAGCCACCCAGTTCCACCACAGGATGTGTGGTGGTCCAGAAAACTCACTGCTTCACGGAAACACTTTAACACACTGCAGATGTGTTATAAGAGACAGTCACAGTACCTCTGTAGCAGCAGTACTTGCTTCTCTGAACCAACGAGCTTTCCTGGTCTACTCTTTGCTTTCCAGTAATCTAAATTTGAACAACACAGATCAAAGCTATTTTCTAAACTGAAGCATCACAAATTCCTTTCAGCTGGACACTTGTTTTTAAATAAGCTGTGCTCAGCAGGTCATTTGGCCACTAAACAGCTTAAATGACAACAGTCCCCTTTAGGTTACTAGGGCACACTGACAGCCTGCAATATGTGGGCAGATTCTCTGCTTCATATCCTACTAGTGCAGGAGAGTAGAAGTGGTCCCCACACTGCTGAAGACAGAGCTATTTATTATCACCACATAGTATGACCTGTATCCAAATCTTAAGCTATCTACTTTAATATACATTACATACATCTGTATTTCTCTTATAGAGAAAAGAGAATCACATTTATGTGCAAAACAGAAGGTTACAGAAGATAAAGGCTATTGGGATGTTAGTGTGTGAGTTAAGGCCAAGTCTAATACTTACATCCCTCATGTTGTGATGGGCCACAGTGCGATCTACATTGCGAGAGGGCAGATTTGCAGTCGCTTTGAGAATAGCATCTTTATCAGGAGCTTTTTGCTCTTGTTTTCTCTGAAGGACAGGAAACATGATCAGGTTTCATAACCCATTATCCACAGAAGAGAGAACACAGCACAGAGGAGAGCAGTTTCATATTCTTCACCAAGGCATCAAGCAGTGCTCTGTAACTCACAACTAAGAGAAACAGCAGTCTAGCAATACAATGGATTAACAGCACCAGTACCATTTTGCAATTATAGAGCAAAACTGGACCTGTTGGGTTGCCCCACTTTCAGTCCTTACACCTATTTCTGTTACCTAATCACACACAGAAATTCCAGCATAGAGGGAAAGTGATGTATCAAACAGAACTCAGAGGCCTCAGTGCCCAGGACCATATTCTGCTCCATGTGGTCTGCTCATAGCATGCTCTCTTCAAACCCAGAGATAGACTAATGCTGTGCACAGACTAACAACTGTTTCACAGTGGAAGTGCTTTGCTGCTTGCAGGTATCATGCAGTGCTAATAGGGTGCCTTGGATTTTCAGTACATGCTCATAGTCCAGGATAAAACATAGCAGGGTACAAACTATAAATATTTCCAGTCTTATAACTGAGGCTCTTACAGTGACATTCAGCTCAGCAAGACCATACTGAAGAGAGAGACATACACCAATACCTACAGGAAGGGCTACAGAGACATACACCAATACCTACAGGAAGCAAGAAGAAACAAAGCTGTGCAAGGACAAAGTAAAGAGACTTAGGAATACACAACATCAAGCACAAGCATTGCTCAAGGTGTTTATGCAGTAACATCAAATGCAGTAGCACTGGTGCATAAGCAGCATCCTAGGCACCACTGACCCTCATTAACAATCACATTCCAATAAAGTTTCAATAAAAACAATAGTAAGGGCGTAACACTCCAGCTCTAGAGACCAGGTCAGAGGGTGACAAGCCACATATAGCTAAAGATAGGAGACAGCCTGACAGCAAGTCAATGTACTTCTATTGGGTTTTCAGAGACAAAGAAAGACACTTGCTGAACTATACTTACACAGTTATTAGATATTTGTTCAAAGAGCAAATCTATACCGCTTCCACGGAGTGTATCTACATGTCTCATTCTAAGGCAAATGTTCTCACAATCAAAGTTAAAAAGTACACCACTGTAATCCCTCCACATTGCATTAATAAGGCAGTTAAACAAGTTGAGAAGTCTTTCAAACTCACTTTCTCCTCTGCTGACACATCTGCCATTTTGGGGAGTGGTGGTGGCGCACGCTTCTTTATCAACAGCAAGACATCTAGAAAGAGAATGACACCAAAATAACATCAGAAAGTTATATGAAAACAGCTCTTGTGAGATACTTCACAAATTCCATTTTCCTAGAGATTAATTTTGTATTCATTCCCTTGTAGCATCAGACCTTTCTTCGTACTTCAAAGCCTCTACGGCTTTACACACTCCAGTGTCCACAGCTCCTGAGTGCACAGTCAATTCAAAACATGGTCCATTATTAATTACACTTTGGCTGTTACTGGTTTCTTCTCTTCACACAAAGGGTATTAGAGGCTCCAGTTGTCTTCTAAGTCAACAGGACAGCAACTGGCTCATAATAATTAGAAAGCATCAATTCTTTCAGTGCTTCCACTAAGAAGGAAGCAATAGAGACAGGTCACAGATGGGTTTGGGTCTACGCTGGGACCATCCAACTACAGCAAGGAAAGCACCAGTCTTCAACAAGAACTTCCAGTACCAGGCTGAAGCTCACTTTTGCATGTGAATGGCAGTAGAGAGATTCATGGTCTACAGTAGGATGTATCCCTGGGAGGCCACCAGAGCAGGTCTTGAGGACAAACAAGTCTTCAGTTATCAGATATGCCACATCACCAGGCAAGGGCTTGCTTTGTGCTTTTAAGACTAGCACTTACTAATACATCCTTACAAGGTGCCCTTTTTCTAGAGATCCAGAAACTTGGTTTCTAGAAATACTAGATGCTTTCCAAGTTTCTAGCATCTCAGTTACCACCACCTACATTCTGAGGGTGGAAACATGCAGACAGACTGCAGAGCCCAAAACAGGCCTGTGCAGCATCTGCAGTCCTTCACCCAGATACGCCTGCCACACAGTTTTGAGTCCACTGCATTAAGCAGGTACAAAGCAAACAAAGCACTCTTTGCACAACAAGTTTCCTTGATCTGGCTCAGCATGTAACAGCCAAGAGCAACAGCTGGTGCAGGCTGTTAACCCTCATTTGCCCAGCTGATCAGAATGTGAAAGGGACCACATGCTGACTCTTGGCTGCCCTGTGCAGTCAGCTGTTGGCTGCAATCTTGTCTCTGTGACAAGCAAGGCACATGCTGCAGAGGGAGGAGTGGGGAGGCATGCCAGCTCACTGTGACTACACAGTTAACACTGCATAGCTGCTGCAAATGCAATTCAAAACTCCAAGAGCCAGCACCTCGCCTAGAAATAATACACCACGAATCAGCAAAAATGGTGCCTGTTACCTCTTCCTAACATGACATTTCTCAGCTCTAAAGGTGATAGGTGACACTGCCTGGGAACAGACACCAAAACGCTCGTGGTCATGGCACATGTTCTGCAGCCTGAATGAACTCAGGCAAAAACCCAGGAACTCTATTCCTGCTGAGTTTCTGGCTCAGACAGTATTTCAGTCTACAGCAGTCCTGCTTCTCTCTGCACCACTGCCCTTTATCTCCAGAAGGGGCCATTAGCTTGAGCTGTCTAGTAAAAAACTGACTCTGGCTGTCACCTTTAGATCTTTTGTTTCACATTAATCCTTTACACCTTTAAAGCTCAGGAGCATATACACACCTCGCATACTCTACTGCAGTCAGTGATACTATAGCATGAAGGATTCTGACCTGTGATTGCAGAGGACAGAATGAAGCCTGAATTGTAGACACTCAGATACAGCAACCATCCTTCTACTTGACTGGGAGACTTAAAGAAAACCCCCCTCCCAAAAGCACTGGATTGTCTGGCTTGGAGTACTCTGACATAATTGAATGATTTTTGAATCATTCTGAAGGATAAATGCTGCCCTGGAGATTTAGAAAAATTCCTTTAGAAGGAGATAAAAATCACCTGTTTAATTTTACAACTTCATGAACACACTTAATTCCTTTTCAACTCTCGAAAGAGTGAAGAAAAGCAAACTGCTCGAGGTGCTTTCTCTGGGGAAAAAAGACTTTTTTCCCCCCTCTTCCTTTTTTGCCATCTTACTAGCTCCCTATGTCAAAGCAGAGTAGATATTAGAAAGTTACCATCTGGAACTCGCCAAACATTTAAACACAGTCTCATGTTTCCAGGCTGATAGCATTAAAAACCAGACAGCCTCACCTCCATCTTGAACGTTTTCCTCCAACACTGTTTTTGTGTCTGTCAGCACCTTCTCAGAAGTAGCATGGATCAACTTATGATGCGTCACGGTTTTTGGATCCTCCAAGCTCCCAGGTACACACTGCAGAAGATAATAAATATTAAAGATCAGAGCACAGAAATAAGCCTCCTGCATGAATCACTGCATCTTGCACTTCAGATTCTCCACATACAAGCTGTGCCATCATTTACTAGCTTCTTAATAGCTTAAGCTAGAGGCCAGTGCACAGAATGTTTTCCTAAAGAAACTGAGGTTTCCACCTGCATATCCAGGCTCCTGGCTGGGAAGAATAATCAACAAAAGGAAGCATTTTAACTTCCCTTCCTCAATGCTGTTAAATTAATAGCTACTTCAGGGAGCTGGACTTGATCCTCAAGGGTCCCTTCCAACTTGACATGTTCTGTGATTCTATGATTTAAGTTCCAACTGATAATGACAGTCTAAAAAACTTCTTTAGACAGTTTCAAAGCATTAACATTACAGCTCAATCACCACAAGTGAGCTCTTCAGGGGCGCCAGCCTATGTGAGTGGATTCATACTTTCCCATTATGTCTCCATCACACAATTCTGAGTCCTTGGTCCTATATTCAGGCCTGCAGAGATTTGGAGCAAAGCACGGATGCTCCAGGACCCACAGCTGTGTTAGTTCTGCAACAGATCACTAAGGTAACTCTTAGTGAAAAGTCTTGGGGTAGCAATTAGTACCATGAACTAAGAACACAAACCTACAAGAGCATCCAGTGTTTCTACAGAAGAGCTGTAATAACACAGCATGTTTCTCATTTGTAACCAGTGTCAAAACAGAGGAGAGACCCTGCTTCGCCTAATAATTATTATTTACACGCACTGTCAGACGAAACAAGCAACTGCCAGCAGTGATTTTGGTACACTTGACCTTAAACTGGGAAGGAAACAGCAGTTTCTGCACCTCCTTTCAAAGTGCAAGCAACAGATTTGGCTGCTGGAGCCCTCTCACCTGGGCTCCTGCTCAAAGCACTGAACCAAAGTTGTATTCACAACTTTTCTTCCCAACCATAAATCATCAGCATACAGTAACTTGTTTTCCATATACTAACATTGTGCTCAGTTCCTTATTACAATGATACACTGTACGTCAATTAATTCAGTAGGAAATCCAGTTCAAATCCTGACAAAAGAGCACATGCACACACAGAGGCCTTGAACTGACTTCACACCACAGCGACTTCCAGAGACAGACCTCTAGAACATCCTATCAGTGCATCTGGAGACTTCTAATTTGTTTGAGCAGAAAAAGAGAGCACAGTGGTTGCGATTCCAGAAAGGCTAAATTAAAAATAACGACCTACCAAAGCCATGGAACTGACGCTGCTGCTCTTACCACAACAGGACACTTAACACTGACCTCACCTGCTCTGCCCACAGAAACAGCTTTTAATGATGCTTCTTTCAAGATGCTTTTACCAAGTCTGCAGGAGAATGTGCTCACCCTTTGGGTAAGAGCCATTTCCAGAAATCCCACTGAAATCACTGCTTCACTTTGATGTAGTCCTGTCCATCATAAGACGAATCACCAGCCTCCTTCAAAGGAATCCTTTTAGCTTGTCACCACCTTTCCTGTTGTGACTGCAGCTGACAGAAGGCTCAGCTACCTGCTCTTTTCAAACATGATGCACTTGTTTTCAACACTGACCTTCAGTTCCTCATATGAGCTTCTATACAGCTCTGATGCCTCAGTAAGACTGAGGTGAGAATGTCTGAGCCCCGCTCTGTATAACAGTAGCTTCTTACTAATCCTTCAGCATATTAACTGCTGAACCAGAGCCAAAGAACACATTAAAGCCTAGAAGCAGCTGGGAGCACCTCCTGTAATTGATCTGATAAGTTACCCAAAATGCATAAGAGTACATCAGTGGAACATCTCCTCTCTGAACAAGCACAGTACATTAGCCACAGATCCTGAGAGTTCTACCCCAAAAGGAAGAAATTGAAAATGGGAGCTGGGAGGTGTATGTTTGGGGCAGCACAGGAACTATTATCCATTTTTTCCCTGGCACAGATAAAGGGGAAGGGTGGGGGTGTGTGTGCAACCATAATACTAAGGTGAAAATGCATGTGATACAATGAAAGTTGCTGTTTTAAAAGAGAAGTCCTGTGGACAGTCATTCTAACTCCCAGATCCTCTAACCACTTTACTGAAGAAGGCAAAGATGGAGAGTACATATATCAAAGAGACTGCTTAGTGAAATATTTATCTTAACATTTTAACATGCCCTGGAAATAGAAAGGCCGTCTTCGGCAATGCCTCTACTAGCTCTTAACAGAGCACTAGGAACTATGAGCACCAAGCATCACATCTCACCGTGGAATCTTGCTTCATGAGAACCATTCTGCCAAAACACAGGATTTTTGTATTAAATGCAGTATTTTAAAGTGCACCTAAAGCCTCCTTCCTGCCCAGAGACAGAATAGCACTGGTAATCCCCAGGAAGAGCAGGGAGGAAGAGAGGAATTCCTGCAGAGCACAGAGGAAGCAAGGGAAATCACAGAGTGCACTCTGATGCCTCAGGGCATGGCAGGGCTAAGGAGCACTGCTCCCCACAATCAGAGGCACAGTGCGTGGGGATGATGAGCTCTCTCTCATCTTTTTGTACAAAAGGATTGCAAGGAGAGGATCTGCTGTTTCATCCTTTTGCTTCCAGCATAAATATTTGCATCCCTTTTTAACACTGGAGTTCAGGCTGCTTTGCCAGGCAGGTGAGAGCAACCTTTGTTCACAGGTGCCTGAGCCACTGCTGAACTTGTAAACCCTGCTGATGCCAAATGCTATTTGTGAAGCCTGGAATGCTGATAAACCACAGGGCTGTTTGGTTGGTTTGAAAATAAGAAAAAGCTTTTACTTTGTTTGCTTTTATTAACAGAAACATTTGTAAATAGCAGTGACACTCCCTGCTGCTAACCTTGGGTGGCTTAAACCATTTGAATCCCTCACATAGTACCCAAACCATGCCCAGGGGCATGAACCTACCTTAACTTTGTACTCTGAAAACCAGCACCTTGCATCTCTATTCCACAGATACTCCTTATCATACCTTAAAAGCCAGGTGAGTATCGCTGAGACTGCTTAAGGGGAACAGAAGCACAGAGCACTAAAAGCTTGTCCCACAGTGCCTGGAAAGTTACAGGTGGAGCTTACACGCATATACAGCCCATGTTTGTGTCCCCCAAGTGCATGACTTCAATTTTACACCAGGATTTCAGAAACGCTGTGAGCCTCAGCAAGAAGAAAGTGTCTCTTGTGGTTAGAGTATCAGACCCAGGATACACTTGGACATACAAAGTATTTAAGAGTGAGTTTGTGTTAAGCTGACCCTTCTGAAGTCTGGTTCTGAAATGAACAGTTGCTCCTTAGGGAAGCCACAGGAGAGCTCAGGGTCTGCTCCTGCTGAGGCAGTGGGACCTTGTGCTGTAGCAACTGTTCCAAGAGAACACTTTGATGGTGGAACACGAGTTAAAAAATCCCTAGGAATGGAAACAACGTATTATCAGGTTCGTAGACTATAAAGACAGCTTTACTAAAGGCAGGAGTTTAACCATAATCAGCACTAAATGGTTCAAAACTGTTCCAAATACCAACTTCCTTTGCTTCCCAAAAGAATGATTTCAAAGACTTTAGGGAACATAATAACCAGCATCTCACAAGAGATGGCTGCATAAATTATCTCGAGGTGCTATCAAGATTCATTGCAATATTCCCATGATCAGGAGAGATGATTTTTCCATTTCTATTTCCCCCCTCCATAAAACTATATATTATCCATAATGGTTATGCAAATCCACACCATTAGCACAAAGTAGCAGAGAGAATGAAATCAAACATCATGCCAAGTTATCAATTGCCTTCTGCCCTGACTCGCACTGCAATGCAAGCAGCTATTCAATTAAGCTTCCTCATAATTAAAGGCCTTTCAGCAGTGCACACATGCATGTAATTGTTACCCCACCCTGTTTTGGCAGGTTTTGCACCACTTAATCACTCAGCTGTGCTGAAGAGGGACAGGAGGGAAGCACAAGCTTCATCCCAGGACTGTAACAGTGGCTGGGGGGGGGCTGAACTCCACAACTTGCAGCAAGGCACCCCCATTTTCCCTCAGGATGTAGCTCTTCTCATCCCTAAATCAAAAAGCACTTAAAAGACTAAAAGACAAGAAAAACAGTGTGTGCTGTGACCTGTTGTAGCCAGGGGTTCTCGCCAGAAGGCAGAGGGCTCCTGGCACCCTTCCTTCACAGAGTGCTCAGCCAGAAACTAAAACCTTTTACCCTTCAAATGGGGGTTAAGGAATTAAATATTACACGTATGTTCGCCTATTGCAAGTGTGGTTTATGAAACAAAGTCTTTGCAAGACTTTAATAGACAAAACAAACCTCGCTATTAAATGCAGGTCAGTAAGCTGCACTCCCAAAGGCGGAGCAGAGGCTCTTGCTTTTGCCACTCTAAGGTTACATATCCCTCAGCAATGCTCTCAAGCTCCCAGATCAGGCTGCACTGGTTCCAGAATGACAGACTTTAGGACAGCCCTGGTGACAGGTCACAACCTTACACCCAGTTGTTGTAAATCCTGCTTTTGATTTAAAGTAAAACACCATCGCGGAAGAGCTTCAAAAAATCAGTCCAATAGTTTTGGAACCACAGGTTTTCACATTGAAGACCCACAAACACACCAGTTGTGAGCATATGGGTACAAAGAGCCTGCATTTTCCAGCTCAACTTCCGCAGGCTTTGCCTGTGCAGTTTTACTTGTTTTCTCTTCCAGACAGTGGTAATTTACCCATTGGACACGTCCATTAAGACCTTACTGCTTAGAGCTCAGGGAGAGCTTTACAAGAGTCCATTATCTCCCCACCAAACATCCCACTGTGCCAACACAGGGTACGACTGGGCTAAGGCTCTTTCAGACAAGGGAAGTTTTCCTTTACGGTCACTTTCCTTCTCTGTTCTTCCATAGAAACAAGAAACCAACCAGATTAAGTTCTGAAGGGAAATCACGAGGACCCACTTCAGACTCCTGAGGGGCAGAACCACCAGGTCCCAAGGAGCATGCAGGAGCTGGCAGTCTCTAACACTACACAAAGCACACGCCAAATTCTGTACCTAAAGGTTACAAAGTATTTCCCTCCCCTAAATCCTTCTTCCCAATACACAAAACTCTTGAAACAGGCATTTTCTTCCTATGTGGAACAGCTCCACACAATCCGGGGGGGCGGCAGACACGGTAAACATGGAAACAGAACACAAACACTCGTTTAACTTGAGCCAGTTCTTTGTCTTATCTCGCTTTAAGACATTTACAGGGCGTTGGAGAAATCTCTTCACAATGGGAATTTACCCGCTCTCCCCGACCGTGATTTCCAGCCCCCGCCCGGCACTATCCATGGCTCACACCGACCCGGGCTCTCCGCTCCCTCCCAGCGCACCGGGACACGGCTCCTTACGTGCTTGAGGCACCGCTCCTTCAGCTTCTCCACCGTGGTGTCCTCGGGGACCTCCTCCAGCCACTCCGCGCCCTCCATGGTGCACACATGGAGCCTCAGCACCTTGCCCGTGAAGATCTTCTCCTCCTGCACGAACATCGCCCCGGGACCCGCCGCCGCCTCCGGCCCCCGCTCCGCCGACTCCTCACCAGGCCCCGGGCACCGCCGGGCACCGCGCTATCGCCCTCCCATGAAGGTGACCCCGCCAAGCCCGAGGGGGGCGGCGAGCCCGGCCGGGCCGCGCTGAGGAGAAGGAGAGCTCGGAAGCCGCTGCCGCAGCTGCCCCAGAACCTCCGCGCTCCCGGCCCCGCCGCCGCTGCCTGCGCCTGGGCCCGCCGGTCCCTCCGGGGGGACGGGGGCGCTCCCGCGGCGACCGGAACCGGAAGAGCGCGATAGCGCGGTGCATGCTTGGAGGTGTAGTTTTAACGGCGGGGCGGTGAGGCGCTGCGCCGGAAGTAAGGGCTGAGGCGGATCCGGGCGGGGACGGACCCCGGTGGCCGGGGGGAGTTTATTAGCATTGATTAAAGATTATTAACGGCTCCGGGACGGGAGACGCATAATAATAATAATAATAATAATAATAAAAATAATAATAATAATAATAATATAATTATTATAATAAATATAATTATAAATATAATGATGTGAAAACTTCCCCGCCCCCGAGCACTGTGGGAAGTGTAGTCCCCGCGGTGCACGCTGGGAGTTGTAGTCCCCCGCGCTGTAGCCTCTCACGTCGGTCTCAGCCAGGCCGCAGCGGCCCCGGGCAGCGACCGTCCCCGCTGACACCGCCCCCCGGGGCACCGGGGAGGCCCGGCCGGAGCCTGCACCCCGCAGCCCGAGCTGCACGGGGCGGCCGGGGGGATGCGGCGTTCTCCCGGCCGCCGCTAGAGGGGAACCGCGAGCTGCCTGCTCGGAGCAGCAGGCGAGGCGGCGATGGGCGCTGTACCGGGGCCTGTCTGCCCGTCCGGAACCTGGCTGCCCGTCCAGGACCTGTCTCTCTGTCCATACCCGGCCGAGGTTGAGCCCTCTTCACGTCCCCCACATCCATAGTGAAACACCGCCCGCACGCTGCCCGCACCCGATGTGCTTTGGGTTGCTCTCCCTTCCCAGGTCATTGCCTGCAGGCTGCGGGGTTTTTGGGTGTTAAAATCCCTGTTAAAGGGAACATGAAACAAAACGGCACTGCTGCTGTGGAATACTCTGTATGTGTTAAATGGAGCTGGACGTGCCTAGGAAATAAAAGGAATGTGCCATTGTTCATCTCTGAGTGAGCGCTGTAACGTTCATGTTCCACACTCAGCCTGGAGCCGGTTGAACTAGAGCTGTCTGGAAGGAACAAATCCAGGCGGGATGAGCAGACCCAGAGACAATAAAGGCAATGAAGAGTTCTGTGAGAAGGGGCTGGGAGCTCCCGGGAGCCAAAGTCCAGTCCCATCACAAAGCAGACTGAGTTTTGGCCCGTGGGAAGCTGGAGGTACCACTGAAGGGGTCTCGACTTGTCCCGTACCCCCGGCGCCAGCTCCGGGGGTCAAACGCGAGGTTTCCCTTCCTGTTTCCCAGGTGCGCAGCAATCCCATGGCTTTGTGCAACCCCCGCTGGAGAGCTCAGGCACCGGCTCCCAGAACCCACGAGAGGGAGCAAATTCCCGCTCCGTGAATTCCCTGCCAGCAGCAGCTCCCTTTGGGAACAGCTTGTGCGAGCTGCCCCCCGCAACCCAAGCGTGGCCCTGGCTCCATGGGGTGCCCGTTGGGGCCGTGGGGTGACCCCAAACCCTGCCTTTGCAAAGAGCCAAGCTCTGACCCCAGGCAGCCGCCGTTTGAACCCAAACACTAAGACATGTCCTGGTTGGCAAAGCCACTTTCATGGGTGCTGGCACAGGGAGAACCCCCCTTTTCACCTGGTTACCACCGTTATTCACTCACCACAACTGTTCCTGCTTCAGGAAGGGAGCTGGAAGCCTGGATACCGCCTCAGGAAAGGGATGCTCAGTGACCGAGGCAGCGGCTCTATCTGTGGGGAGAGCAGTGATAATGTTTTTGCTGTGAGATACCTTAAACCAGTAAAGAAATATTGGGTGATTCCACACCCAGCTAAACACAGTGGTGATGTGGATGTGTGGATGCTACCAGCCATAAAGGGGGCTCGTAGCAGTCACGACTGCGAGTAGAAGCGGTATTTGGAGATGAGAGATTGGAGATGGAGATCTGGAGCTGAGGCAGGAAAAAGGGGAGATTTCTGCTTTGTGGCCATATCTCGCGTTGAGACAGTGCTTGCCTAACACAAGTGGAATACTTTATCTTCATGCTTTGAATGCAGCTCCCGTGTGTTTGATAAAATGTACCCATAAAATTGCAAATATGAGGCAATTTGACTACTGATGGCTAATGCATCATAACGGCGAAGGAAACGCGAGCGTTTAAAGATACCCCATTTAAACGCTGGGCTCTACCTCCTTTACTTGCACTACAGCCGAATAAATAAACAATATGTGTGTATTATGTTAATGTTGGCCAAAGCCAAAAGAATGAGTGCACAATGTGGTACTTGCTTTTTATGACTGATTCATTATGCCCAGACCAATGTGCGAACAAGGAAAAGGGAAATCAACGGCCCTTTTCCTTTGAGAAATGACTCTTTTTGGTTTATGTCTCCAGGTGAATTATTTTTCCCTGATTGCATCTCGCAGCAGGACCCTCCTGCTTTACTCAGAGTGATGCAGTGGTGGCCTGGGGGCTACGCCTATGGAGAATGGTGAGGCCCCTGGGTAGGAGAACAGTGAGTACCCCGTGGAGAGTGGGGTTGCACCTGGGGAGCATGGTAACATTAGCATTGAGTCCTGTAGGAGCTACAGAGGAGCAGATGGAAACAGGCAGTGCTGCCCAGGGTTTCCTTTGGTGCAAACTGGAGCAGTTTTGGGACTGCTCTACTGCCTGCAAGTTGTCTGAGGCTCTCTAGGGAGGACACAGGACCCCTTAGTACACAAGGGTGTTGGCTTGGCTGATTTCTTCTCTTTGCAAGGAACTCCAAGGAGCTCATTCCACACCAAGCAGTGCTGGTGGAGCAGGGGAGTCCAGCCCAGGGAAATCCACACCAGAAAAACCCATAATCTCTTTTAAATTGTATGAGAGTGGGAGGAATAAAAAGAGAGTGAAGATTACACCCCCCCCACCACACACACACACATCTCCCCCCCCACCTTTTCCCAGGCAATCTCAGGATTTATTGAGATGACTCCAGTGGGATGCTCCATCATGTCATCCAAGACCTGTGTATCGACTCCCTTTTCCTGCTGCTGCTGAGTGAAGAATTATGGTAGCGGGAGGGATAATGAAGCAGACATGTTTTCTTCAAATCAAACCCATTCTCTCTTAAGCCAGGATAAAAGGGTAAAGAACTTTCCCTTTGTGATATTTCTCTCAGTAATGTGTTTTGACAATTTAATTTAGAAGTCATAGAGTAGCGAAGACAAAGTCACCCGGTGGGTGGACATCGGAGAGTTCACTTGCCTTTGTGATGAATTGGTGATAGTACAGAGATGACAAAACAACACAGGGGGACAAGAAGGAGGCTGGCAGCACTGTCGGCAGCATGCACAGGATAAATTGAACGCTACACTCCATCCAGGATCTTCAATAGTCCCGGGCATCCCGATATAATTTATGAATTGCAATTAGCATTGTATTATGGCTCGTGCTTGAGCTGCGGACCTGTCACCTGGGTTTGGCTTTTGCAAGAGTTGCAAAGTGAACTTTTCCTCAGTTTAAAGTACCTATTTATTTAAATCAAAGCAATAAATATGCTCAAAGGGGTTGTTTGCACACTGCAGAGGTTGAGAGTGTGCATTTCTTGCAGAAGCTTCCTGGGGTCTCCTTGCCCAGTCTCCAGCAGCATCTGTGTGTATCCTGCTTGTGTCTGACAGCCTGTCCTGGGAATGCTGCAGGATCGCCAGCAAAGCATCCACGAGAAGCACCATGATCCATCTGTGCCCACAGCCCCTGTATGGGATCCTGGCTGTGTTCATCACACTGCACCACAGAGGACCCCCCATCTCACCCAGTCCCTGGACCCCACAGCATCCCCATCCTCATGCTTCGAGGCTGATGGGTTCCAGATTTATTTCTCTTTACCTGAAACATGGAAACTTCCATTTTGTGCCCCTGAGCAACTTCCCTATCAGACAGTGGAGGAGCAATCGCTGCTCCTGCTCCCTTCTCCATCCTGGCTGTGGGAGAAGCCTCCTTCTGCTTCTCCTTCCCTGCAAACAGAAGATCATCTTAAAAAACCATATAAAATGAGTGTTTTAAGTTGGAAACTGGGAAAGTTCGTGGGCAATACCCATCGGGCTGTCATTTCCAGCGCTGGGTCAGGACCCACAGCACCTCAGGGCTGCCTCACCCCCCCGTGCAGCACCCCAGGACCTCTCTGCCCCATCCAGCTCTGCCATCAGCGCTGCTGCTGCTACCCCAGTGCAGACACACGCAGATTTGTTGTACAATTTAACTCCAGAATCACTCTGAAGGGCCCCTGACTGTGCTCCAAACGACTCTGTGGGTTGTTATAAATATACAAAGCTTTTTGTGGGGATATTCATGAAATTCTATCACCGCTTACCCTGGCTGGTAATGGCCTTGTTTATGTATGGGCTCTATACCTGGCTTTGCAGCCTCTCCAAACACAATTCTATTACCGTGTTTAACTGCTCTATCAGTGTAGTACTTAGCGCTCTCTGCTCTCCAGCACAGCTCCTTAATGGCCAGGGAAGGTATTAGGCACTGCAGTTCCCCAGTATTCAAAAGAAAGTTCAAATCTTGCCATGTCTTTATTTTAAAATTCATGGAATTTCTAAGTACCAACTTGTAAGCCATGACCAAACAGCCACTGCTTTCTTAAACAGCCTGCTATTACCCTGCCTTTCTCCCCATCGGTTCACCTGCTCTCACCAGCTTTGCAGCACCTGCAGCTCTTTGGGGGCCAGTCCCAGTCATGGGGTACGTAAAGGGATGTGGCAATACCTGTGTGAGAAGGGGAGAAGAATCAGGCCACTGGTGGTGGCAGTGGTGGAAGTCATCCTCCGAGTCCTTCCTTATGCTCAGCTGCAGTGGGCTGATCTCCCCTCCCGCTGCAGTGACGCTAGGGTCTGCAGAGCTGTTCCTCTCACATATTCTCACTCCTGTCTCCTGCTGCCATGTGCAGTCTTTCCCCCCTTCTTAAATATATTACCCCAGAGGTGCTACCACCATCACCGATGGACCCAGTCTTGACCAGCAGTGGGTCCATCTTGGCTGGCATTGGCTCTGTTGGACACAGTTGCTTCCAACAGCTTCTCACAAGCTTCCCCCTGTAGCCCCTCATGACCAAACCCTTGCCATGCACCCCCAGTACATCAGTGCTCTGCTTTGGGGTCCTGCAGGGACCCCGTTCACACATCTCTTTTCTAAACAGAGAAGAAACCCCCTTTGGCTTCATACTTAAAGTCCTGCTTCCCGTGCATGCCAGCAGAGAACAATGCGTACCCTCCTCTGCTACCTCCTCCATCAGGGGTGACCATCACCACGTGTCTGGGTGGCAGGAGGCAGCCGGGAGGATTTGCCTTCCCTTTCCAGCTGATCCAGAGCGTTTTCTTGTTTCCTCGTGCGTTTTGGCACAATGACACAGTTTAATTGTTGGAAACAAGAGCAGGAAATATTAGCAGCACCGGCACAATAGGATTTTAATTTAGCCTCAGGATAGAAATGGGTCTCTAGCAGAGCGCCGGGCTCCAGCGCTGCCTGCGAGTACGAGGAGCCTGGAGTTTGCCTAATAGTTTGCACAACTGGGGTAATTCTGCAGGGATGCGAGGGACTTAATTGGGCTCATGCTTAAACATCCTCGTAATGCGAGGCACACTGAGTGCTCTGAGCATTATTATTAAACAGCCCATTTCACTTTTTAATGATCATCTTGGATCACTGTAACAGTGATCAGCAAATAATCCTGGGCAAACAAGCATCTGTCTTTACTGTTCCCACAGCTGGGGCTGCTGCTGGGCTCCGAGCCCAGCCAAGGTGGGGAGACAGCCCCATGGAGCCCTATGTGTCCCCCTCTGCACAGCACCCCTCCTCAGGCCGAGGGGCTCAGAGCTTGGGGTGAGTCCTCAGCACCATGTGCCCCATTGGGACACCAGCGTCTGCCCCAAAAGGCACGTGCGTCCCCGCCGGCCGCGACACTGAGGTAAAATATGGGGCATCACTAAATAATTCAGCTGGTGAGAGGGGCTCTCGGGCTGGCGTGTTGCTCGTCTGCAGTGTAATTAATAGTCTTTAGATTAAATATGAAATCATTCCTCGTCATTAATAATTTAGCCGCAGCGTGGCGATCTTTAGAGAGCAGCAGCACTTCATATGCTCCTCAAGTATGTTGCCTGAAACGCTATGGGGAAGCTGGACGCCCTTTCATCCATCTCAATTACAAGGGCTGGCTGCTCGTTTCCTTCCTCAGCACTGGTTTGCGAAGGTGTGAAACTCTTCTGCTCCTGCTTCTCCTAAGCCGGTGTTGAAGAGCATCCGCGTGTCCTGGGAATGAGGAGCCGCTGCTCCGCACCAGTGCTCACTGCCGTAGAGGTGCGGAGCTCCAGTGCTTCCCAAGCTGTCCGTGCCAAGCCCTGGCTGGCACCGTGAGAGTTTCTGGTTGGGTTTACCTTGAATCCAGTTTCCACCATCCTGGCTGCAGCCACGGGCCCCAGGAGGGGTCTGAGCGTGCCGCTGATCCTCGCCAGCGTTGCAGAGGGAGGTGGAGGGATGGAGAAGAGCTTCCCATGGCCGAGGTGCCTCCACAGCCACCCTGCAATGGCTTTTGCTGCTGTGCTGATGACCTCGGCCATGGACAAGCACCAGCAATAAACTGGTGCCTATAATTCCCCGCAAACAGGAGCTGAGCCACCTCTCCTCCATCCCTTCCATCTCCCCTGGCCCCACCACTGTGCTTTCTCAGGCAGGATGGAGGTGATGGGTTTCGCTAGTGCTGACAAGTACCATAACTTAGCTTTATACAGCACTAAAACTGGAGAAGAAATTCATGTCCTGGGACATGTGTGACACGGTTCTGGCTGACGGCGGATTTATGTGCAGCCCCATGGCTCCCAGCAAGGAAAGCATCCCAGTGCATCTGGAGAGGCCGCTCCTCTGCCTCCAAACAGCCCCTGACCTGGTCAGTGAAACACATGGGATCACTCACCCCACTGCAGTTCCCTATGCAGACCCCTCCCTCCCCATGGGGCAAGCTTCACCATCTGCATCCTTCCATGGTGCTGGTGGGCTCCCACCACGTGCTGGACCAGGTGAGCGTGCACAATCCTGCCCGAGGATGCCCGGGAGGGAGCAGGGATGCTCAAAAGCAGGAAGCAGCAGCAGCCTGGGCAGAAGCAGAGCTAAACCCCCCCGAACCTGGACTCCCACTGCCCACTGTGCAATCACAGCTTGGCCACAAAAGGCCACCCATAGCAGGAGGAACATGCTGGAGCCCCGGGGTGCCAGGCTGGCGCTGTGCCGGCTGCAGCCCTGGGGGGACCCTGCCTTTTGCCGAGTGCCATAATTCCTGTTTCCAAACAGCAAACAAATGCTCGGCAGCTGCTGCAGTCAAATGTGAAATCAAAGCCAAGTCCCCCGGGGGTGCCAGCAGCAGCCAGGGCCAGGAGGGGTGAAGGGGCAGGATGAGGCCAACCCCAGCACAGGGCAGGGAATCACAGCCCTGGGCTGAGTGGGGTGAAGGCAGCAGCTCCGGGGGTGCCGGTGAGTCCCACAGCCCCAGCAAACACAGGCACTAAATGTCACATCTCCCAAGAAGCCCTAAATAACCACGCAGCTGCTGTAACCTTTATAGAGCCCTCCTGATTCACACCTTAGCTGTTACAATAGGATAAACTTGTTTGCACACCTGGCTGTGTTTTAAATAGATTTAATTCCTTTGTGCCTCTCCGCAGCTTCCTCTGATGACTAAATGACTTGTCAGCGTTCAGAATGAAGGCTGAATGCTGCTGCTTCAACTTTTCCCTGCACTGGTCCCACATTCCTGGCAGCATCCCTGGGATGGCCTGGGGCCACATGGGCCCTGAGGGGCTGGCCACAGAGTGGGGTGGGAGGATGCAGGGTGATGGGGCGCAGGGACAGTGCGAGGCCAGAGACACCTTAGGAGGTTGAGCAGCTTCCAGCAGAGCTGGTTCCCAAATCCCCATCGGTCCCTTTGCTGGATAATGGGATCCTCACATCCTATGGGGAGAGCTGCTGGGTGCTGCCAAAGCTGGGATGATGCTGGGGCTGGATCCATCCCCAAATCACCCCAAAGGTGCTGGTGGCCCCCAGTGCTGAGATCCTGAGCACCCTAGGGCTGGCCACTGGCACCCAAATCACAATTCCTGATGAAACCAGACCTGGGACAAGGCAGGATTAAGGGTGGATCCCTGAGACCTGTTTGCTTTTGGGGACCAAGTCAGTGCTAATCCTTCTGGGGGTGCAGTGGGATATGAAAACTGGACCCGTAAGGAGCATATTAATGAATATGGAACCCTTCTTTTCTGGTATTGCGCACTCATAAATGAATCCACTTTATAGAGCCATAGCAGGGAGGAAATGACTATTCGGCGCCTGATTTATCTGCTCAAATGCTTTGTAGTACTTCAGATTAATAAAAATATTTAATAAAGAATCAAGGTGGTTTATCTGTAATGCAAAGAGAATCACATCCCCTGTATTTTTATTACTGAAAAATTGGAAGCGGGAAGAAATAATGATCTGAGCTACTGTATAAATGACAAAAATACCCATTCTAGCTATATGCATTGCTGTACAATCTTTTTCTATCCTATAAACATAATATATTCTTATGCCTATTTCAACTGATTCAGTAGTCATATGCTGCATTGTGCAGTTTAATACCAGCCCGTCCTCAACAGCTCTGGCAAGTGATTAAATAAGAAGTAAATTTTGCTGTCATTGCATTTAAAATCAAATCAAGGATCATTTGTTACCCCAAACGAACCAGTTATCCTTCTCTGCTCATAAGTAGGCTGCTGTTTGCTGAAGCATTTAGAAATGTATATATAGTAAACTCTTTGCATAATGGCTTGTACTGTAATATGATCTTTATGAGCCTGCCGCTGCGGAGACACTCGGAAGAACCAATAAACACTACATTGCTTTTTTAATTCAAAGTTATAGGTATGAGACATTTCATATTCTCCTTATATTCATCTGAGTCTCGTTGGCTGTGGCGCAGAGCTGGGGCCAGAACGCCCCTTCCCATCAGTGCCCCCCAGCGCTGGCATCACAGGGCATCACCACCATCATCCCCAGTGCCGGTGGTACCAGCCAACCCCTTGAGCATCCCCCCCCGAGAGGCAAACAGCAGCACTGAATCCCAGCTATCCACTGGGAATACAGCGAGGAGGGAGAGACAAACTGTCCCATTCGCCAAGTACATTAAACTTCGTGTCACTGCTGTGTTAATGGCCCCTTTGTGCTATAATGTACAATACAAACTTACAAGTTAATTGTGATGCCTTCTAAAGCCTCTGTAAGTGCTGCTGAAACCTGGCTAAGAACCATTGTTTTAACGTCCATCCTTGCTAGAAGATTGCATCTGACCGGGTTCCTTTTGTTGGCTCATTATTGGGATTTCTCTCCCCATTTTTCAACCACGCAGCCCTCGGGATTTGCCAGGAAGCACCTGATATTCCTTATGGGGCTTCCTCACTGATGGATGAGCCAACAAAGCCCTGATGAACAACCTGCCTCGTGCTCCAGGTGTGTGGAAGAGCCCGGGATGGAGCCTCTTTTCCTGGGAAGAGAAGAACAGAAGCATTTTCATGTGAAAAATCACTATTTTAAGCCATAGGAGGTTGTTTGGGGTGCCCTGTGCTGGGTTGGGCACCGCTGCCGGCTCCCATCACCGCGGCTGCTGGCATCGCATCAGCCCCACACCCACCACGGACCCCAGCAAACCCAGAGGGCAAATCATTTGTTGCAAATTATTTGCTCAGCTTTAATTATCAAGTTTTGGCACCCATTAGGTAAAGCGGTTAATTCTATTACAGAGCAACCAACAAATCACAGGGCTGACAATGATGAGGCTGAGCAGGCGTTTCATTACCCCTGCTCCAGACAGAACAATTAGTAATTTTAAATTGCACAAAGTCATTTGAGAAGTTTGGAGGCTGCAGAATCATCCCAGGGAGGGTGATATTGCTATGGGAGAGCCACGGTCAGGGCTTCATTAATACCGCTCAATCAAGCAAATCAATTCCTTCACCAGCCTCTTCCTCCCCGTTGTAAAGTGAAGGAATAAAAGTAATCACCTTTTGGGCTGGGGTCTTTGTTAAAAGAGGTTTGGTGTCCCCAGAGCAAGGCTGGGTGATCCCCTCTCAATACGCACCCATGGGTGCCCTGGTCCCCAGGGACATAAATCCCTGCTCAGCCTGATGCCCGCAGGTGAGGATGAGGAAGGTGTGATGTCGCTGGGTATGATGTCCCCATGTTGGGATGAGGAAGATGTGCTGCACCAAGATGGGATGGGAGCAGGGGATGGCACCTGCACTCACCAGGGCACAGCATGGAAGATCCCCATGACTTCGGGACACTCCAGTTCCCTCAGCTCTGGCTCTGAGCAGCCCAAAGTGGAGACAAGCTGTAGGTAAAAGGAGAACCCAACCCAACGCACCAGCAAACAAGAAGTTGGGTAAAAAGAGTCTGAAGCCCGAGGAAACAAATGAAATCTCATCATTCATCCCCAGTGGTCAGTGGCACAGATAACATTTTTCAAAGTGTAATTGCAGTCAATTGTACTTTCCCCCCAGTGCCCGTCAGCTCATCTTAGCTGGCGTGATGAATGTTAGCTTTTAAGCAAGAACGGATTGATTATTAATAGCTTAGATACCAGTTACAGGAACTGCAATAAAACTAGATTTTAATTTCCCTCTCTATTAAGGAATCTCATGTTTCATTCAACGTAGAGAGAAAATAGGGGGTTTTGCAAAGATATCAGATTTACTGCCACTATAAAAGATCATTGATGCACCAAACTCTGCATTATATTTGACCAGTTCTTCAACAAAGGGCAGCTCTGTGTCACTGAGCCTCCCCTCACCAGTGGGAAGGGGCTGGGAGGGATGTTCTGACCTAAGGCACTAAAGCATTCCCAAGGAAGTTATGAATGCCCCATCCCTGGCAGTGCTCAAGGCCAGGTTGGACACAGGGGCTTGGAGCAAGCTGCTCCAGTGGAAGGGGTCCCTGCCCATGGCAGGGGTTGGAGCTGGATGAGCTTTAAGGTCCCTCCCAACCCAAACTGTTCTATGATTACCTTTAAGGCCCCTGCAACACTCTGGGGTACCGTGTGCCCATGACCCTATCCCCGCCTGGGCAGCACTGGGTGTCCCAAACCAACCTGTCACCGATGGGAGGAACATTTCCATGGCTCCAGCATCTTCAGCAGCAGCGGAGCCCATTGCAGCTCCTGATCCGCTCTCACCTCCCTCCCGTGCGCTCCTGCTCGCCACTAAACCAAAAATCCCTGCAGGAAATCACTTAATCAGGGCAGGGACGTTTTGTCTGTGATTTGTGTCTGAATCAGGAGAAAAAGCATAAAAGCTGCCTCGACTGAAGAACACAGTTGTGCATTTTAATCTCTTATAACTTACTTTTATGATGTAATTCTGAATTATGTTATTGCATTTGTATTTAGAGAGCACACCAGATGGTGCATGCAGTAACACTTTAAATTAGGGTTTCCCAAATACACATTAAATTTAGATTTAATAAGACAGTTATCACATGGGGATTAAATACCAATTGATTATTTATAAAATAGCCCAGCTCAGCAAAGAGCAGCTCTGCTCTGCAGCACCTCGCTCCGCAGCTGGCACAGGGGAACGTACCTGGAGGGAGTGAATGGGGACACTGGTGGGCACTGGCTCCTTGTACACTGTTGGCCTCCTAGACCTTGGACACCAAGGGGCACTGATGTCCTCCCCACAGCCAGGCCAGTGCGCCGGTGTCCTCTCTATCCCAGGTGTCACCCACTTGGAGCAGTGATTCCCTACCTGGGGAGCATTGCTCATCCGATGGTGGTTTGAGACCAGCATAACCCATGGGCAGATGAAATCACAGCCCTGAAGGCACCTCCAGCCACATAAACCTGTGCACATCCCCTTCAGCCAGCACAGCCATGCCTGTTGCCCATCACCCTGCACCTACACCGAGCCATGCACATCACTTCAGACAGACACGGATGTCCTTGTCCTCTTCCCATGGTCCTGGGGACACGGAGCAGCTCTGCTCGGGGTGTCCTGTCCAAGGGACCCAGCCCCATCTCCGTGCTGGGCAGTGACCACAATTCCTGCCTGGGCAGCTCCATTCCATGGGTGCATTTAAGAACCTTTGCTGCCACCCATTTATTTGATGATTATTCAGAGCCAGAATCTGCTGCTCAGACTCGGCGTAATTTACTTTTCTAATCAAATTGATTTCCATTCAAATGAATTCTCTTGTCCGTCTCTATTCCAGTAATGTTATTTTAAGCATAAGCTGTGTCTTGGTACAAATGTATAATCAAACGGGTGGATGCAGAGAGCATTGTGGTACTTTATGGCGAATCAAATAGAAGTGAAATTATAGAAGCTTTTAGGTGCAATAATTTATGCATCGTAGCTCCTGGTTGGGCCCGGGGAGTGAGGTTACATCTTCCCCATGGGTTTTGCCATCATCTCGGTTCGTGGCTTGGCGTTTCTTCTTTTCCTGTTGTCCTCGCATTGAATTAGACTGATCTAATTCCTCTCCTAGAGGGCCGAGGGAGGGCTGCCGGCCTAACAGGACCCTGCCCAAACCTAGCAAGGACCAAAGCCACCACCAAGGCTTTGTGGTGCCACCCCAAGGATGTGCCCATCGCACTCCAACCCCTCCCTGCCACCCCCGTGCACCCCTTCACCAACCCAGGGCCGTTATTACTGTTCCTATAAGCCACCCTCCGATACCACTCCACAGAGCCCCCCTGCAGCCCTGCTGCCGGCGATGATGGATGCGCCAGCAGCGACCCTAACTCAGCACCGGTGCGCCCATGTCAGCGCTGCAGAGCGCGGTGGGCACGCGGCGTGCGTCGGGAATGATGCAGCTCCTACTCCTCACCCTTTATGTGTGTTTCCTGTCCTGCACAGCACAGATCAGCCCCGCCGGGCCCGGGAGCTGCTCCGCAGGCTGTTATGGAACGGCTCGGTGCAAAAGATGCATATAAATAAGAGCAGGCGTGAAGTGTTCCTCTGCCGCCGGTGCAGGGAGCGCTCGCGGCCGTGATTTATGGCAGCTGCTCAGGGGGCCTCTCTGGCATAAATCTCTCACCTCATTCATGTGCGTGGAGTCAGGGAGAGGGAGCGGCAGCACCCCCCGCCCCCGCGGGCACAAACCCTCCCTGATGCATCCCTCCCCTTGGGAAAAGGGGCAGAGCCGGGATGGACCCAGCAAAACCCGGTCCCGGCTCTGGCCAGGGTCAGGTCTTGGTGCTGGGCTCACACAGGAGCTTGGTGCCGGTGGAGCAGTGCGGTGCTGGGGTACCGCAGCCCCCAGTGCCTGCTGCCTGCCTGCTGGCATCCCCTGGCTGCAAGGGCAAGGACCAGCACCCTCTGCAATAGCCACTGCCTCCTGCAGCGGCCAACACCTTCCCCAGTGACTGATGCCTCACCTCTGCTGCGGTGGGTGATGAGCTCCCCTTCATCCTCCCGGGGTGGTGACCAGGAGCCAAAGCAGAGCGGTGCCAGGAAACAAACCATAAACCCATCCAAAAACCCAGCAGGGACTGCACCAAGTGAAGAGCGTTCCCTTAACTGGGGGTTCCTTTCCTGGAGGACCAGGGAGCAGCTGGGCACTGAGACCTGGAGGTATTTTCCCCATGGCAGGCAGTGCAGTGTCCCCCGGCTGGTGGTCCCCGACGCACCCAGCTGTGTCCCTGGGGTCAACCTGCATCCAGGGCAGCCCTGGACCACCCCGGGGGACAAAACACAGCACAGGTTGAGGGGAAAAGCCAAATTCAGGGACTTTGAGGGTGCAGCGCTCCCCGGAACAGACCCTGAGACAACAAAGACAGATTGAACCTTTAAACCCCAGAGCTGCCTCCAGGAGCCAGCTGTGACCCAACACAGCATCCACAAAGAGGATGTTTTAATGCCCTGGGGAAGAGCGCACCCATGGGTGCCCCCAACTGCCTCCCTCTCCCAAATCACAGCCCTGCATGGGGCAGAGACCAGCTCCTTCACAGCAACAGCATCAATGCAAAGAGGAAACCTTCCTCCATGCACCCCGCGTTCTGCGCCGGCCCCGCTCGGCTGCCGCAGTGCGAGGTCCTGGTCCCCCCCCTCGCCGCCACCTCGCTCCTTCCCTCTGCACGTTTCTACAGCAGCGTCGTTTACTCGGTTAAATAACTCATTTATCTCTTTCTGCTCCCTGCAGATCATAACACACCCACCCTGACAATGCCGCGCACCAAAGGCCTAATTTTAGACGTGGTGTTTATAAGTAATCAGTTTGAAATATTGGAGCGGTCGCGTGATGCTTGGAGTTGGGGCTTTTTTTTCTCTCTTATTCCCCCTTCCCTGAAACCCTGACGTTTGCAAGAAAGCTGCTCATAAGGAAAACTCTGATTATACCAACTCATTTAGAATAAATCAGTTTGAAATGGTTTATGTAACGTGCAGTACGAGCCGTGCGCGAGCATCCAAGTTTCTGTGTTTTTCCTTTCAGTGAGATGAGATTAAATGAAACCCCAAATGCAAGTGGTTTTGGGCACTTTTTTTTTTCCCCTGCTAAGCAGAGGAAATGCAGCTTCTCAGCAATTTTATGGCCAATTGGGTTGGGAGGAAAGAAAAGAGACAAAAATGAGGGAGAGCAGCGTTGCCATGCTCGCAGCCCATCCTGCTCCTGCCACCCCGGCACCCGCTGCCCTCCCTCCCAGCCAAGGGGTCCCTCGCACCCCACTCAACCCCTGCGAGTGCATCTCAGGCTCTTTGGCTTTGCAACCCTTCTCTCCCCCTCCCCACCCCATAGACAACATCAACACCAGCAACAGCCCCATCCCTGCACACAGCCTGAGCTGGGAGCCCTGGCTCAGGGCTTGGGCCTCCCAGTGCTCTCCAGTGGCCTCAGCACCAGAGCATCTTCCCCACCCACATTGCTACCTCGTCCCCTGGCAGCAGGGATGGTGCAGGCAGCCACCAGTACTGCATCACATGGAGCATCCTCACCCTGCACCGGGCTCAGCTTCGAGCCATTTACTCCTCAAGGCCTGGAAACTCAGCACATGTATCCAGGTCCTGATTCCACCTTGGAAGCGGGGATGCAGTTTCTCCTGCAGCAGCCATTTACCTGCCCCTACTTCGGAGCCTGGTGAAGGTTTCCCTGTGATGAACAGGCAGCAAGTGGGGTCTGGCTGATGCAGCATCCTCCAGCCTCAACCGAGCACTGACCTGGGGGCTGTGAATTCAATTTAAAGAGATAATAATAAATGATTTGAGTGCAGGAGGGAGGGAAGATGGGAAGGAAGAAGGGACCACGGGATGTGTCCAGGAAAAAAACCCAAGAGATGCCCAAAGGAGCTGAGTTGAGGCATGGGGAGAGCCCAGGGCAGGGAACTCCAAAACCCCCCAAATTTGGGCAAACCCAGACAACTGGCCAAGATTGGGGTTTGTTTCATACCTTAAAGTGGAGCAGCACAGGGACGTGGAGCCCCTTTGGCACCCATTAACTCCCGACGAACAACATCCACCCCCATCAGGAAAGAAAAACCAGGGCAAAACCCCCGCTTTTAATTGTAATTTACTTTATTATTCTGTAAATGTGAATTTTACAAAGCGCTTTACAATTAATGATCACGTCGGGTTGGTTGTTTTGGGGGGGTTTAAATGGATTTTTCATCATATGAAAACAGCTACGAGCACAGTTCCAGCTCGGGGCGGGGGGGGGGGGAGAGAGGGGGTGTCTTAATCTTGTCTCTTTTTGTTTTAGTTACTGATACATCGTGTCAGCCATGGCTACAAAATAACAGTCTTAACTATACAGAGTAAGAGCACATAAATACCAGTGAATAATGCACGAGAAAACCAACATAAAGGAGAAGCAAGCATCGTTTGTGGCTGCGACAGTCGAGGAACATAACTCAGTGGTACTGTGAGATTTCCCTACAGCACACAGTATTTTAACAGTCATGAATTACAGTACTACTTAATACCCTATGAAGACGCTTTAAAAACAACCTTGTACTTTAAGTCCTTTTTTTCCTTGGTTTTCCCCAAACATCCTGTCCAAAGGATTAATGTTCTATTTGAATCAAGTGCCATCCAAACGTTCAAGTCAAAAATATTTATACATTTATACTCAGTTGGTTTATTATTTTTTTTATTATTATTATTATTTTTTCTCTTTTTTTTTGTCTGCTAAAAATAGTATTGCAAGTTTTGGCTTTTTTTTACCTTGACATAAAAATCATCATTTTGTGTGCAAAACGCTTTAACAGTGGAAGAAACGCATTGGAGGAGCTGAGGGGTTTCCGATGTCAGACACGGGCCCCCCCCCCCCCCCAGCGCTCACAGCACGATTCAGAGAGCAGGAACACTTTGAACAGCAGTTGGAGCCCGGGGTGCCCCGGGCTGGTGATGGGGCGCTGGGGATGTGGTGCCGGGGCTCATCCCGGCTTCCCGCGGGCCCTTCTCCACTCAGGGAGCGGATTCCAGACACACAAAGATCTGAGGGACCCCCCCCCCCGTGGCCAAACGGCGGAGGGGAGGGAAGCGGCAGCTCCCTGGGATGCTCTGCTCCCCCATAAGCCATGGGTTGTTCCAGTTTGGGGGAGCCCTGGTTGGTGCCACCCATGGACAGGCTCCCACCACCAACCCCATAACCCCTGGGGGGGATCAGTGGGGTGAAACCACAGTTGGAAGAATTAAACCATCAAGGTGGCAAACGGGACCCGCTCCCCATCTTGTGCCGGCACCATCCCTCCTCCCGAGCCCCTTCCATCACCGAGCCAGCCCGGGGGACACCGGGGGTCACCGTGAGCCCCGGCCGATGCCGAGCGGGACAGGGGTGCAGCAGAGGCCATGCAGCCCTTCTGCAAAGCAGCAGCTCTCAGGGTGGTGGTAACGGGTGCTAAGGAGGAGGAGGAGGAGGAGGAGGAGGAGAGGGGCTGGCTTCTACACTATATGGCAGCTGCAGGTAACTTGGATGCTTACACTCGGATTTCTTTAAAGGTGCTTGGTATAACTTTAGATATATAATATACATGTAATATTGCTAATAGTCAAGCATAAGAATAAAGGTGCAGACATACCATAAATACTGATGCTTTGATTTTACACTGTCAGACCTAGATGAATGCAGTTTCCTATTCACATTATAAAGCAGCCCCAAATTCTAGAATTGAAAATAGTGTCGTAAACAAAGAGGAGGAAGGAGTCGGTTCTGATCTGATCTTCATCTGTTTTCCTCGGAAAAGAAAAGGATCAAAAAATTCTAAGGCACTCAGGAAAGCCGCATACAATCGATGACTGCTCTGTTCCCACCTTACATTCAGTGTTTGAGAGGGGTTACTCTATGTTTTTGTAGGGTTTTTTTTCTCGGAAGAATACAATCATTCCCATGTCACATCTGCAAACATATCAGGAATCCTCCACACACAGGAAACATTAGTGCAAAATGCTTTGCCCTCATCTACCAGATAAGGAGAAACCCAACGCCCTTCACATTTGAGAAGTTTGCCTTCCTAATAATAATAATTAATAAAACAAACCCAAATAATAATTAAAAAAAAAAAGAAAGAAAATGGAAAAGAAAAAGAAAAACCCCCAAAATATACAGGAAGTTGTGCTAGGTATAAAAATAGATATTTTCACTGTGCAACTTGACTCTCTTCAGACTCTCTGTCCTAAACCATTCAAGTACTTCTGCTGCTGCCCCCGGGGTGGCCCCACGGGGCAAGGACCGATGTCTGGGCTCGGGTTTGGTCCAGAATGAATCCCTACAGCCAAGTGCAGCGCCCGGCCGCTCCCCAGCCCCAGCAGGTGCCAAAGAGGAGGAGGAATCCTTTGCATTCTCTCTTGTACTATACATCTCTCTATACGTGGATATAGACGCACACAGACACACACAGGACGACTTCTGATCTCTGACACCGGCTCCGCTCCCAGTTTGCCTCAAGCCTTTGGCAAACCCAAAACTGTTGGGGAGGTGGTGGCGGATGAGCCCCCCCCAGCCCCACAGCCTGGCTGAGCTGCCCAAGAGCTGGACCCCAGCAACTGCTCCTGGGGGGCCCGGACACCCCCATGGCCAATGACCGGGGCCACTGCATCTCCTAGGGGATGGCAGGGGAAGAAGCGCACCCCAAGCTCAGCTCTGTGGTCCCCAGTGCACCCCCTGCTCATGTTTGTCCTCCGGCTGCATGCCCCCGGTACAGGGAAGCACCAACGGGCATCACTGTGCAGAAGGAGCCTCCTCCCATGGTGCTGCCGGGCACAGGAGGAGCTGCCCCAGCTCTGGGCTTCAGCAAGAGCACGAGTTTCGTTTGCTGACGTGGGTAAAGTGCAAATAGAGCCCCTGGTCCTGCCTGTCCCCGCTCCTCTGAAGCATCACACACCTCCAGCAGCTCATCACGCTGCCCCCCTCACCACCACCAGGTCAAGTGGTCCAGGGCATCATGGTCCACCCAAGCCAAGCCATGCCAAAACCCCAAATCTGTGCCAGCCATGAGGCAGGAACCACCCCATCACTGATGTCTTTTCCTGGAGCCCTGGACCAGGCTAAGCTCTGGACAGCTTTGTTACTACGATGCAAAAAACTGCTTCAAGTATCAAAGAAAACAAAAGAAATGGCCAAAAGTTGGGTTATCCTCTCCTCCCGCCCCCTTTCCCAATGGAAATACAAAGAAGGAAGAAAACCCTGAGCAAGCACTGTCTGGATTCAGGAACCAAAGCAGGGAAGAGAAGAGCACAGCCACAGTAGCCTTCAAAGTGATTCTTTGTGCACTTTGCACTTGTTCATAGTCCCAAACTTGCTAAAGAACAAGCTGCAAATATCATTAAAGCAGGTGTTTAGTCACAGTAAAGATAGTAGTTCAAAAAGGAAAGGAAAAAGCCATACTTGGCTTCCATATCACTGCCCCCATCCCTTGGGGCACCCCGGCCTCAGCATCCTCGGATGCCTGGCCTTCCCCAGCCTGGGGGGAGCACGAGGAAGGGACTCCAGGTCCTTGGGGCATCCCAAGGCTGAGCAGGCAGAGCTGATGCAGGCAGGAGGCAGCGAGGGGGTGAAGATGGGACCTGCTGCCCAGCCAGGGAACCTGCAGGTCCCACCCCAGCTCCTGCACCATTGAGCTGAGGCCGTCTGGGGCCACCGAAGCCAACACAGCCTGGAGACATCAGCTTTCAACATAAAATAATAGAGGAATAACTCAACATTGGGCTTTTACCCACCAGGGCCTGTCTGGTGATGAGCAAGAGACAAAATGCTTCCTCCTCCCCAAAACCTTTCACAGAAGGAAGTGAAGCTGATGTTTTCTGGTTTTACTTCCAATCTACTCCCAAGTTATTACAAAGTGAGAGCCTGGTTGGCCTGGGGAGGAGGGAAGGGGCAGTGGATGAGCCCCACACCTCACTGTGCCTCCAGGCCACAGCTCCCGGCTCCAAACCCTTTGGAGCAAGAACAATGCGTTCTCCATGCTTGGATTCCTCTCCAAAGCCCTTTGGATGTGGCTGAGGGGGGCTATTCCCCAGGACCTGCACACCCCGCTGCCGAGGGTGCCATGAGCCCACTCACCCAAGTGGGTGATGCGAAGGTGCAAGGAAGGAGCAGCAAACAAAAGGGAGCTGCTGGGAGGGAGGGAGGGAGAGAGAAACCAAACCCCAAACCCAGCTGTATTGAGGGAAGAAACCTGACAACAACCACAGCACCGGCCAGGGCCTCACCTGCACCCCACGCAGTCCTCCCGACACGTGCAAGCCTGAACTCCCATGGAACCATCCCTGATCCCAGGAACTGGATAACGCTCCCGGAGACAACGGCACCGAGTCCCTGCCAGCCTCCAGCAGCACCCTGCCCTGCAGCACCCACTGCAAGGGGCTCCCTCCGACACCAGGAGCCTGTAACCATTTCCCCCACCCCTGTCCCACTTGGCTAAAGCCCTTCTGCTAGAGACAACCATGGCCAGTCCCAGCACCTGCACCCTCATGCTCCTCGCTTTCCTGTTCAGTGACGGTAAAACTTGCTTTAGAGGACAAGGTTAACGATGGCTTTACTTCTGAGCTGAGTGATGGATGGGGTGGGGATGGCGGGGGTGGGGGGGGTGCGAGCTTTTCTCCTCCCCTTCTTCAAATAAAACCAAAAAAAACAAAAAGGAAAAAGGAAGAAAAGAAACAAAAGAAGGAAAAAGCTACAATCTTATCGACTAACCTCAGGAATATCAAAAAAGGAGCCCAATAGTTTGAAGTAGGTCGCCACAGACCTAGTCGTTTACAGTATAACGAATGCGATTATTTCCTTCATAAATTTTAAATACAAGCAGAATAAAAATCACATTTTTTTCAGGCAACAGTAGCAGTTCAGTAGGTAAGTGGCTTGATCACATTTGTTTTGTTTTGTATTAGTAATGCATGCAAGCAGCTTTAGTATTACAGATCCCTTATAGGTCATGAAATGTTTGCTCTCTTTATAAAGTCCCTCCGAAAGTACCATCTTGTCTTCTCACAGGAGTTTCGGGCCGGCTGGAGGAGCCCGAACCTTGTTCAAAAGGTTGCGGAGTGCTTTGGGTATCCGATGCCATAGCATCTGTGGCAGCTGCCTCCTGTATCACAGAGCCAGCCCCTTCGGCATCCTCGCTCTGTTCGAAGGATTGGTTGGATCCATTGCTTAGCTCTACATTCACTGTGTTAGTTCTCAAGGCTACTATAGTTCCTGAATCACTCCTCCTTTCTGCATAGATTCGCTGCTCAAAGACCTGAGCAGTGTTGGGCTGGAATTCAGGATCCAGGGGGACACTGTTTGTGCTGGAGCCCATGACCGTGCGGTACATCTCCATCCCTTCCGGCAGCATGGACTTAATCTTCGGCAGCCAGCGCTTGCGGACGCGGCGGGCGTTGGTGCACATATCGGCTGCTATGACATTCATCTCGCTTTCCTTAAAGCTCGGGGCAAAATTCTGACAATACACTGCAAAGACAGGGATACACAGAGCTGAGGATTCAGAGGAAGCATCACAGAGGTGAACACAGCCTCTGTCCCGTCCTACACACCTGCAGATGCTATGGAGAGGAGGCTCACCCATGGAGCAGAGCTCTCGCAAAGGAAGACTTACAGACAAGGATTCCTCAGCTTGAGACTGGGACAATCAGGAAGGGATAAAACCAGAAGGCATAAAAATCCCAGCTGGCCTGGGGAAAGGGGCTGGGGAAGAACCACTCAGCCCTTGGGGATGCAGGGACCCACAGAGGACCCATCCAGGCACCAACGCTGGGATGGCCAAAAGCAGAGATGGACACAGAAAAGATCAACGCAAACACCTCAAGAGTAGATCCACCAACGGCTCTTAAAGCCACAGAGGTGCAGGCACAGCTGTGGGGCTGGGAAATGCCAGAGCTCCTCTTGGCTGAGCAAAGGAGCTGCCCAAAGGACTGCCCTCTGCCTGTCCCACACCTCGTGCCAGCCACTGCAGGGCCAACCAGTGCTGCATGGACCACTAACCCTGCCAGCGTGGCTGCTCTGACATCCCTTCACCAGCACATACTCTGCAGAAGCCCAGCGAGACCTTGGCTGCAGCCCTGCTCCTCCAAGGGGACCAAGCACCTGATGTTACGGAACAACATCCAAGGAACTGCCACAGTGAATAATTATCAGCTAAAGCTTGTGCAGAAGGTAAAATTCAGGCACTAAGAAGTCATCTTATGCCCTGACACATGGCAGTGCCACTGGACAGCGATGCCTTTCCAGCCTCTGAAGGTACTTGCAAACATCAGCAAAGACCAAGCCTGGAAGGTCCAGACCCATGGCTCTGCAGTGTGAGCTGCTAACAGGGAGCCTGTCTTAGGAGAGCAGCACGCACAAGCCATGGGCAAGCACCACCAGCACAGTTTAGTGATGCTGTCTCTCTGTATTGAACATCTGCCATCTCATCCCTTTCCTCCATGTGCTACAGATCTCAGAGGGTGGTGGAAGGCCCCTGGAGCTCAGCAGCACAGCAACAATTAGGGAGAAGAAAAATTTATCTTCCCAATCTTAAAAATAAGAAATAGTAACAAAAAATCCTGCTCAGGGTTTCATTTTCCAGCACAATAAAGTTTACATCAAGATTCAGTACCCAGCATCCACCGTGGGAGAGAGAACACACTGCTTTCCACTGTATATCAAGCCCATGGTAAACAGGCTTCGCTGCACCAACCCATCAGGGTCTCCTGCACCGGCCAGGTCCTCCCTCACCAGCAGGCACCTTTTGTCCCACAGCATGCTCCTTGTATTCAAGAGTGACTTCAGAAGCCAAATATTTAACCATTTGTCTCTAGTGCCTGCCATAAGTAACTAAACCACCTTGATGGAAGTAACCAAACTCTCCTTTTCTTGTACAAACACCAACGTTGGGCACAAACGCACAGGTAGCCCTGCACATCCCAGCCCTGGCTCAAGTTAGGCTGCTGTGTAATCATGCAAACACAAGGGGATCTTACCTGCAGGACAGCAGAGGAGGTGTTAAACAGCTGAACCTTTTGCAACCCCAGCTCTGAGAAAGAGCTCAGCAGCTCTACAAAGACAGAGCCAGCAGCCAAGCCACGTGGAACGATGCAGAACTTTGTCTGCAGCTCCAGTGTTAAAACCAAAAGCTCCTGTTGCTTTATGCAGCCTTTTAAAAGGCAGACACCTGCAGCAGAGCTCCCACTGGAGGTATTCAGGGAAACAAGAAGGGTTTACAATACACAGTCAAGGAAATGAGACTGTAAAAGCAGCAGACAGGCTGCCAGTGAGGTGCTGGTCACCCCACTCCAGCATTTACTGCTGAAGGACAACGTAGCCACAGCCTGGGCACAGTGGGGCCAGCACCACCAAGGGATGGGCAGAAGATGGGACTGGACCATGGGCTGGAGCTGTATGTTCTGCTCCTATAAAGCAGATGATCTGGTGGAGCCCTGTGCTTGGATGAGCCTGGAGGCATAAAAGCCAGCACATGGAGATGGCCTGTTTCAGTGGTATGAAGCTCTGGATGCTGCCAAAAAACGTAACTTCAGTTTCCTCCTTAGAGCGTCTATCAGTAAGTTAATTACCTGCAAGATCACTGCTTTAAAATACAGGAAAACAGTCAAGCAGCAATAATGTTTTATATGAAGATACTGCCAAAACCCACCAAAAAACCAACTTCACCCCCAAAATGATGCAAAAAAAAAAAAATTATTTTTCCTATAACCCGACTTCACCACAGACAGTTCCCACTGTTACACAACAGAGATGGCCTTCCCTGCCCAGGGTCTGGCTTTGCTCTTAGCCTGCTGCTCCATCAGAGCAGCAGAAAATCTCTCTCCTTACATTTGACTGCATTAAGAACCCTGCTGTCCAGGGGCTTCCTGCTGGGATCGCTCGTGGAGGACCGGATTCCAGTTCCGCAGCTGTTGGCAAGCGTGTTCCTGCAAGAAAGGCAAAGGAGCATCCTTACACTGGGGACTCCAGGTGACAGCCACTGCCTTGTCCTCTTCCCTTCAGGTTCTTATGGAGGGGTCACTATGTTACACGATTTTAAGGTAAGGAATTGGAAACCCTTGTGCTCAGGTTCATGCATCACTAACAAAAAGCACAGAAATCAGCGCAGCACATACGCAGGAGGAAGCACTCCTGACACATTATCTATTAACGTGGTTAGAACAGCAGAAAATAAACCAAATCCCTTGGGTTTTGGAGAGCAAGAGGACATACCGATCAAAGAAGGTGGCCAGAAGACGTCTCAGAAGGACCTTGTGTTTGACACCGGCACATAAGTGGCAATTCATCAGCTGCCCCCGGGTGATATAGACACCTGAGCCTGGAAGGGTTGGGAAGGGAGAATTCAACATTAAACCCTTGTCTCACTGACAGCATCGCCTCCGAGCATGAGCAAACTGCTCCTGCGCTGGTCGGCCTCCGGTGTAACACAGGAGGGAGTGTGTTCTTCACACGCTGCTATGGAAGCCCACCAAGGGCAGCAGGATCTTTGGAGAAGCCTAGCAGGGACTGGCATCACGGCAAGGCCCTGGTAAGAATAATAACTAATTTTATCTGTATGGAAATCAAATGAAAGTATCCTTTTTCTTGCAAATACCCACAGAGCAAGGCTTTACACCGTGATTTTGTATGTACTGATCAGATTATTTATTCTTTCTGAAGGAAAAAAACCCAGTCCGTTTGGCCTTTCATTCTCTCAAGTCAAAGCCTGCAGAACATAGAGCTAGAAAGAAAAGAACATCCCCACCTAGCACAGAAAAGGTACGGGGTTACACTGCAGATGTAACTGCTTCCAGAAACCCCAGCCCATCACCTCCTGATACTTGTGGTGCGCAGGGAATTTTCCTTCTAATGCACAGGAACTGCTGACTTTGAAACACACCGTCTCTAAGAATGTTCTCCAGCAGAAAAAAGGGCCCCTGCCAAAGCAGCTGCACACATCCAGGGCTTTGGCAGTGCTTTACAGCAGGTTTCTTATCAAACCCTTTTACTTTGCACATAGTCACACAGAGCAAACTGCTCCCGCCTCAGCATCAGCTTACGGGGGGAGGTTAGCCCATCTTTCAAGCACACTGTTATACGAGAGGGTTCTGGTATTTGCTTTTAATTAAGATTAAATAATGGGTTGTATCTGGACCCAGAACACACTCTGTTCTCAAGATATAAAAACATGTACCGGAGCAATAAAATTACCTCCTGGATTTCCAGGAAACCCTACTGATGACTGTCCCTTACCTTCCGGATGGAGACAGAGCTGCAGAGCAGCCTGTGCCATTGGGGCCGGCACTGGCAGCTCCCCCTGCCCAGGGATGGCAGCCAGGGCCCTGGTCCTGCCTCAGAAAAGAGCAATCCCCACTCAGATCTCTGAGCCATCCTGCTTCTCAATGTGTTACCTTTTCATTAATCCCAGATTGGTTTGGGTTGGAAGGGACCTTACAGCTCCTCCAGCTCCAACCCCTGCCACCGGCAGGGACCCCTTCCACTGGAGCAGCTTGCTCCAAGCCCCTGTGTCCAACCTGGCCTTGAGCACTGCCAGGGATGGGGCAGCCACAGCTTCTCTGGGCACCCTGTGCCAGCGCCTCAGCACCCTCACAGGGAAGAGCTTCTGCCTAAGAGCTCAGCTCAGTCTCCCCTTGGGCAGGTTCAAGCCATTCCCCTTGGCCTGTCCCTACAGGCCCTTGTCCAGAGCCCCTCTCCAGGTTGCACATACTCTCTTCCACGCACAGAATCCGTCCATCAGATGTGCAATGACTGCAAGACTTGTTGAAGACCCTCTCGGACAGAGCTGCTGAAGTTCCCAGCATCAATCACGGCACACATAATCAGAGACAAAAGGAAAATGCTCCAAAGTGGAGACCTGAGGAAAACTTTAGCTGCAGGCAGAAGCCCCAGCTCTCACCCGGTTCGAGACAGGAATTGGCTTCCTTCAGCAGCTGTATTTTAAGAGCTAATCCATCAGAGGGTAACTTCACTTTGATAAATAAAACCCAGCCGAGGCAGTCACTATCAGTTAGTGATATTAATCTACTTTTTTTCCCAGATTGAAAAATGCAAATCAAGCTGAGCTGCCTCGAGCCAATTTGCAGCTCTCCCTGTGAAAACAACCTGCACCGCTTGATGGTTTTAAGAAATCTCACATCAAATGTAAATGGGCACAAAATGAATATTCCAGATACCAAATAAATACTTGTGGTTGTCCGCTGTGCTGCGGTGTGTGCGTTTTACAGCTGCCTTCCATCCGAGCTCCATCCTCCTCCAGGTGGAAAACTTTCTGGGCATCCCCTGAAACAAGGATTCCTTCTACAGCCTGAAAATAAAATCACGCTTCTCACCAGGAGATAAATGACCAGAAGGAAAGGACAACTGATTTGGATGGATTGCACTGCCATGTATCATTTTCATACCAAGGGCTTTATAGGTATTAATTAACACCCCCCTCTGTGGGAGCGGGTATGGGCAGTTGTGCAAAGATCACTTCAACTGAAAGCAGCTACATCCAGGGGGGAAAACCTCCCAGCAGCATGGGCTATAGGCTGAGAGGAGCACTGCAGCAAAGCGAAACTGGGGGGAACTGATGAAAGCAGAATGTAATTATTGAAACTGGAATTTGACCTGGATACCCCAGTCCAACATCCATCTCCTGTGCAGCACTCGAGGTACCTGGGCTGCAGGCTGGAGTGGACACATTGGACAGCTACTGGATTTCACTTTATTCAGCTCTACACCAGCAGTACCATTAAAGCTAAACAGCATCATCTTCCACCTCAGGTTGCCCATAAATCCTTTACAGAGAAGTAACGGGTGCTTCCAATATTGTACACTCCCCCCCAAAATGAAAAAGATGGAAGAAAGGACCAAACCCAATTCCTTCTCTTCCTGCCTACCGCAGGGTTTGACCACTTAATAACACCCCAATTTTATAAGAGCTTTCACAGGCTTTTCAAAGCCTCTGCACTGACACAGACTTTCTCTCCATGGCTTTGTAAATCTGATAAAGTGAGAGGGTTTTGGGGTTTTCAGCAGGTTTTTTTTTAGATCTGTGCATCTAAATCAAACCACAATTGCGATGCAGCCCGCACCAATCAGGAAGAACACAAGCTGGAGAATTCAATTAAAATGCTAAATTAATTCAATTGAATAAATCCTGTTAATGACACATTTTTCTATCAGCAAATTAAAGGAAACTTAGAACTTTCAAGACGATGATTGGTGATGAATAATCCAGAAAGACACAGGAAGGGCACACAGGATGCTTGCCTCCAGCAATGGTGCAGGACGAACACCACATTTCAAGAAGGAAAACATCAATGATTCCCAGGAATTGCCAACCAAATGAAAGCTCCCCCTTCATTACCTGCAACAAGCTCAAGCTTTTCTCCAGGGTCTCCCTCCGAGTAGAGTTTTGGGTGGCAGCGGTATCCGATTTGACTGATAAGACTGGCTGGGAGAGCAACAAGATCCCGTCGGATGAGGACACAGGAGCGGTTCTCCAGTGGGATCTGCTCCGGCTTCTCTTGAGCAACTTAAAAATGAAAAGGGAACACCATTAAACCAGCTCATCATGCAGGAACAGCATTAACAGAAGGTCAGGTACTGAATTTCCCACGTAGCTGCTGGAAATGTTCCTCCCCTCCAGATGCTGTTACCAGGGCTATCGGCTGCGGGGCAGATGCCACCTGAAAGCATGGGAAGATCCCCTGGTCTCCCCCATCACCTGCCACAGCAGCCTCGTGTGTGTGTTCAGGTTCTGTGAGAGGGATTCTTAGAATCTAATTAGGCTTTAACTTCGCCTAAGTTAATCATTTATGAAAATGGGCAACTCTGCACAGCTGGCATCGCTCTGCAAGCGCGCCATAGGAAGCTGGCTTCCCCAGACGCTCCCAGAAGAACAGCAGGTTACTTCACCAAGAGGCAGTGAATTGCCCAAGTTTGATAAATACCCACATCAGTACCAAAACTGCTTCACCTGATGGTTTTTTCCCTGCTGAAGTTAAAAGCCAGGCTCTGCAGGTATCCTCTGCACTGAGAAAGGTCACCATAGCCTCTCCTGAAGATGGCACCCACCAGCCACAACCTACAAGCTCCAACTCACACCCTGAAGCTCCTCTTCCCCTGCTTGTTGCAGGCGACTGTTTCCTCTCATTAACAAGAGACACCCAAACCAACAAGCCAAAATAAGTTATTGAGCTGTGGCTTCACAACCAAACTACTGGGGTTTGCCAGGACATGGCTGGGACTTGCCCCAGCACAGTTCCTGTAGCCCACCAATGCACCGCTGCAGTCATTAACACTGGAAGTACTGAACTGCCCTACCAGCAGTGTGCAACTCTGGGTCTTGTGGGCATAGAGAGGATTCCTTGCTAAAGTGTATTTACAGTTCAAGTCCACAGGCTTGCCTAAAATTCCACTTTCTGACACCAAATTGGGCTGACGCGCACAGAAACTCCAGCTGCACTGGGACATGGTGGGCGCAGTTACAGCTCTGAATTGCAGCCCAGCTCTACAACAATCCACCTTTTTTTTAACCCAAAACATGAGAATGGTACAAGTGCCACACATAAAATCAAACTCAGCTCTGTGCTTGAGTACCTGTGAATACAGAGAGAAGGAAAAACCCCAGCAATGAGCGTTTCTGAACTCAAAATGTCTCCTGTTCAAAAGGTGCCTTTTCCTGCAATTATTTTGGTGTTCTGGGGGCCACTTTTCCTCTCTCTAGATAAAATAACAAGTTTTGCAGACTTGTTGCTGCAGTAACCGAGGGACGATGGCTCGGGTACAATGGGAGCAGTGTTCTAACTAGGACATGCCCCGCGCCGCCGTGCTGTGCCGTGGCATCCTATCGCAGGCACGGGGCTGGAGGCATCGCCACCCTCATCGCTCCCTCCTTCCCTAAGAAGTCGGAATACCAGGAGGATGCCCCTTGGTTGTGGCGCTGCACCATGGCAGAGCAGCCTCTCCTGCAGTGGTTAAGGACCAAACAGCAGCAGAACAGCTCCCATTATGTTTTTAAACCAACTTCTGCCATCACAGCCCGATTATCTATGCTGTGCAGTCCCACTGGAACACAGCATTTTCACCAACTGCCATGTTTCCCTGCTTAATAGCACTTCCAAGCATCCAGACACCCTCTCCTTGGAGATGGAAGTCACGTTCTGGGCGTACAGAGGAAGCATCTCAAAGACCTCCTGTATTTCCGATGCTTTCAAAGAGTGATAAGCAGAGTATACCCAAGGAAATACTAGTATGTTCTAGCTTAAACCAATCAAAAGCAGAGGTGCACTGGGTATGAGGGAACCAACACCCCGGGAGGGCCTGCTCTGCTGTCCTTCACAGGCTTTTTGGCTCTGGCAGTGCATGGTCACCACAGCACGCTACAGCATAAGGGCCACTGAAAAATGCAAATCTCAAGGGGAGAGGAAGGAGGAGGAATGGACATCACCATCAGCTCCTACCCAGAGCCCTCAGCAGGTTACACACAGGCTGAAACAGAAGGCAAAATTATATATATACCCCATCTATGGGTCACTGTTCTGCTGGTAAATCCCTAAAACCAGACTGGGATGTGCTAAGACCCTCAGCAGCAGCAACAGAAGACAAGTGAATGATGCTACTGGGGGTTAAAAGAGAACTTGGCAATAGCTTTATGACATTCCCCCCCTAAAACCCAGCAGTTGTTAAGCGGCTGAGGGGAAGCTGTGCAGACTGAGATGGATTCTCAGAGAGTTTCTTAGAGGCCTCCAGTTAATTTTTAAGCAATACAGAGGCTGTGGGTCTCCAGGGAGAGCAGTCGCAATCAATATCCCAAATGAGACAGAGGTCAGAGCTGGAGAGTTCCTCGCAGCTTGTGACCCAACACTGCTGTAATGGGAACAGAGGAGAACTCGGACTTGAGCAGCCATCAGCCATCTCCTCCTCCTGCCTGCTCCTTCATCAAACTGCTGTCACTGAAGAAATCAAACACCTACAGCATCCAAGGGGCAAACAGCTGCCGCAGACAAGGACAAACCTACCTGCTCTACCACCTTCATAGGCAAACATCCAATAAAAACCAATTCTGGGGCTAAAGAGATCCTACTGTAGCCAGAATGGGGCAGGCAAGGGAAAGATCACTGTGCTCACGCTACCATCCTGGAGGAACTTTGAAGGATTTGGTGTCAAACTTGAAAGAAAAGCAGCTTTTCAGGAAGACAACGCTGCTGTCCTGGTTGCTAACAGCCTTGCCTTGAAGGAATTCTTTGCTTTTGAAGGCATTTCACTTCCTACACATGGAGCCACTGAGAAGTTTACATTCCTTCCTGTGAAATCAAATACTTCATAAACTAAAATTTGGGCTAAAACAACCAAGTGCAACTCAATGCATGATTCTGTTTTGATTACAGCTGTCCTGCTGGCTCGCTGCCTATAAATCTCTTTAAACATGGGCACCAATCATTGGTTTTGGACTTGGTTTCCATTAAAACACCAGCACAAACTCAACGATACTAAACAAAACCAACCAAAGATTTAGGCCTTTCAGTGCCACCTCAATTCAGCAGATAGCCATCGGTTATGTAAAGAAGCAGGATACAAGAGACACTTTGGTCCCATGTTCTCAAAGAAAGCCAGTCTGTTTGGCCTTTATGCTCTGAAGAACAGGATAGTATTCGCTTCTAATTAATTTGTATCTTCAGAGGGCAGCGGCTCCTTCCCTTTGAATGAAAGGGCAGACAATGTGAGGTATTGTTTAACACAGTTTTGTTCTCCACCAAGAAAGGAGCCTACCAGCTAGCGGAGAGGGGCCGGAAATCATTACAGAGGAAGCAATGAGAGCTGCCAGCCAAACACTGCTATATTTTATTTCTCTCTGACTTACATGGATGCTGCAGCTGGCGACAACTGGTCCCGAATGGGAAACATCCTGGGGTTTCTGGCTGAAGAAGCAGCTCGCAGGAAAGCTGGAGTCACCCGTGCTTCATGGCTCCAAGCTTTGAGTGACACTATGGGCACATGTCTTCCTTGTCCCTAAAATATACTGTCCAGCTCAGAGGTCCTTTACGCCTTCTTGCTGAGCCCACAGTGGTTTTGGTGATGCTGGGACAGTTGCATCAGAGATGCTGAGCCCACACAGCTCCTGTTGACCCTCATCAGTGATGGGCAACAAGCTGCTTAGGCGACTGCCTGGGGTCTGGCAGTGCTGGGAATTGCTGGCCATACATTTGGGGCCAGTATTCACTTATTTCCTTAGTTCCTTGCAACCCAGACACCAGGGCTTCAAAATTATTCCTAATCCCCAAGCCCCACCAGCCTGGGTTCCCCTCTTGACCATTTACTGCAGATAAACTACAACATACTCCTGTGGGTAGCAAACAGCTACTTCTGTTTTAGGAATGAGATTTTGAGATACAGAAAGATCAGAGCCATGGACCCTCACCTAAAAGTTAACATTTACAGAGCCTCAACATGAAACCACAAATCAGGAGCCCTGGTCCAACAGAACGGTTCCAAAACCATCACCTGCTCCACTGCCAACCACTACACATGCGATCACAGGGATAATTCTCCCTCTCTCTACATGGCAAGAAGTTTCTTTTCACATATCTACACTTTACAAACATTTTTATCCCATTAGCCTATTTTCCACTGGCAGTGGGACTAGCCCAAAAATAGCATCCCTGCTACGGCGCCGGCATCGCCAGCATCAGCCTGCGTATGTAAACCTGTACCACAGAGGACACACGCACGCACTACGGGGCAGGGAGATGATATAGTCCCAACTGGGATAGTTTACGTTTTACAATTAGTACATTTATAACAACGGGCTGGAATGGAGAGATTTGATTTGTGACCTATTTATACAGGGAGGTAATCTGGAATTAGTATAGGAAAAATATCACTGGTTTATAAATACCCCTATCTTGCCTTCGCTTCAAACCTCAGCCAGGAGTGAAACATCTGCCAGCCCAAAATTAAACATCTGTGTTTTACGGTGAGGAAACTGGGACTGGAGGTTTAATGCCAAAAAAGGCCAGAGGCTGCATGTCCCCGGTGTGGGGCTTGGCTGCCTCCGGCTGCTCAGCATCACCGGTCCCCGTGCCGGGATGGGCAATGCTGGTGCTGGCGGGCTCCCATCAGCACAGAGTGGTGCCTCCAGCAGCAAGGCTGTGTGAAAGAGCAACAAAAAGCCAAAGGGAAATCTTAGAGTAACCTTCCAGAGCCTAAAGGGGGTGAGATCTAAAGAAATCTGGAGAGAAGCTCTTCCCTGTGAGGGTGCTGAGGCGCTGGCACAGGGTGCCCAGAGAAGCTGGGGCTGCCCCATCCCTGGCAGTGCTCAAGGCCAGGTTGGACACAGGGGCTTGGAGCAAGCTGCTCCAGTGCAAGGTGTCCCTGCCTGTGGGGTTGGATGAGCTTTAAGGTCCTTTCCAACCCAAGCAGGTCACTGCTCCTGCAGTCAGAATCAGCTACTTTATTCCAGCTGTAATTATCCGGCATCACGAGCTGTGATTTACAGCGCTGCAGCGTGTCATTCCCAGGCTTGGGCCGGGATGCTGCACAGGCTGTGCCGGAGCTGCTCATTATGGATTCTGGGTTGTTTCTTGCCCTCTTTCCTTACTGTCAGGAATCAAGAGGCCAGGAGAGAAAACTATTCTCTCAGCTAATTACCACAACTATTCTATAATGGCTATTTTAGATGAATTTTTAATGAAGCGTGCTCTTGTCAGTTCGGGATTTCATAACTTTCAAGTCCAGCCTTTACATTCCAGCCATTTGCTGCATAAAGATCTTCCCTCTCCCCTGCAAACCAGCGCAGGAGGAGCAGGGAAGGAGGACGGACCCTGGTGCAACTTCGCTTGTGCCTGTCAAAACTGAATTAACTGCATCTGCTGAGCAGAGCTGACTGACAAGAACGAGGTTCAGCGCACAGAAACGCCGAGCATCTGCAAGTCCTGCTGAAACCCACTTCAGATCAGGCCCACAACGCTGTAATTAACCAGGATAAAAATACTTTGCCTTTGTTTAATATTTTCTGGAGTTGTGCATTCCTCAAATCAGATGCTGGAAACCTCATTAAGTCTCACCCGTGTCCTCAAGGCCCACATGTTCTCCACAACCAGACCTAGTTAGAGAATAAGGAGCCATTTTACCGCAATGCTCCCCGCTTGCCACAGCAGCAGGCAGGCAAGGGGATGGCAGTGGTGACACTGAGGCCACCAAACGTGGTCAGAAGCTGGTGGGCGCTGAGGTACCCTCTCCTACATCCCCCTGCAAGCTGCCACCCTGTCCACCGACACCTAAACCTAACGCTCCTATCCGCCTGTGCTTAAAGACTGGGTTTATTCTCTTATCTGCTGCTCTGCTCCTCCTTTCACAGGTCCAACTCTTGTCCTGATCCATCGCACCAGTGCCAGTGCTGCAGAAAGCACATTGCTTAACAAGACCTCCTCCTCACTCCCTCCTCTGCCACCAGACCCTTGGTAAGGTGATGATGTGCTTCTCGTCTCTCTCATCCTGGCTTTGGAGATTCAGCACGGCTCTGACTATAGAAAGGGGTGAACAAGGCAAGCGAAGAGCATCAGGCACCAGCATCCCAACCACACACTCACCAGGATTAGCTCAGTCAGCGCTTCAGCTGGGAATGAGAAACTGGAGAAAAAGGAGGACAAAAACCCAACAAAAAGCCTCTGAAATCCAGGGCTTCATCTGCTCTGCTCTTCTTTGGCTTTGTTTTTGTTTTTACAAACGGGGCTCTTGGAAACCTTGGCAATCACTATTTTACAGGGCTCCCCCCTCCCCCAGGCCTTTGTAAGGCTGTCGGGATCTACATGCCAGGAGCAGGATTAGCTGGCTTCTCTCTTCCATCTTATGGTTTTATTATTCTGCACCTTTTGAGGGTACAGTTTATCCCGAGTAATTAAAACACAGTTAGCTCGACAAGTCCAAACCATAATGGAATAGCTTAGGTTTTATTGGTTTTAATCTCTATTTTTTGTGCCCCCTCTTTTCCAGGAAGCCTGCTACTATAGGTGGCTTATTTAAAACAGGAAACTCCCTTGAAACATGCCGGTGTGGAAGAGGTATTTTAGCATGAATGTGGTATATCACAGCTTAACAGCGCAGCCGGGCAGCGCCACGCTTCCAACCTGCCTCCTCCTTGTGTGACCCCTACCTCAGCATCCTGATGTGGTTCAAGTCTTCTCCCTACAGGAACCAAGCAGGAAAAATCAGTGCCTGGTGCTGGCACCTCCAGCAACACTTGGAAAAGCTGCTCCTATTTTCACTTGTCCAACTGGGATGATTCCCGCACCGCAAGCGCTAGGTACAGCAATAGCGGCTGCTGCGCTGGCCCAGTCCTGCCCTCGCCTTCAGAATTCAGTTTGTTCTGTTACTGCATGAACTGGCCCCGTGACAGGGAAGGGAACAAATGTGTCCAAGGGTATAATCCCATTGCTGTGAGGAACAACGCTGCGAGCGCTGGCGCTGAAGGCAAAGCCGCGTTACTCACTGCGTGCTCCGCAGCACAGGGGAAGCGCACAGCAAAACAGAAACAAAACCAGCATGAGGGAAACCAGCCCGATTTCTGTTCGGTCTGGCTCTAACAGCAGCCAGGGCACAGGGCCCTGCTCCTGTCGGGTGGGAGATCACGGACCTTGTCCCCAACCCTGGTCCCACTCCTCCTCACCCACCTGGTACCAATGGCACAGAGAGCACACAGGCTTCTGAGGCTCATTTTCTACAACTGGCTCATCTTGTCTCAGCAGATATTTCTGATATTAAAATAGTAACACTGCTACCAGTCTGCTTCCCTCCTTTTGCACATGGCTTGCTAAAAATGCTTGGGAAATAGTGGTTATCTGCTTGATCCCCAGCAGGTGCCATGCCAAGGGGATGCTGGGCTCCTGCTCTTTGGGATGGGATGGGACAGTGAGTGGGATGAGCCTGTTTTCAGTACTAGGGAAAGCCTGGCTTCAGGTAACAGAAAAGCTCATACTTGTCAAATGGGCTCCCTTGCTCAGGAATAAACTGAAGCAGCTTTAAGGAAACAGACTCCAGCAGCTCTCCAACACAGAGTGAAATCACTGCAAAATCAGCCCAGCGCTTCCAGCACAGAACCGTAAGCAGCTCCAGGCGAGAGGATGCTCCATGTGGCCAGCGCCAGCAGGAAGATGTCCCTCCCTGGGAATCACCCATGGATCAAAGCTGCTGCCACAAACACCTGCAGCTCCGACGGGGAGGCCACTGTGCCGAGGCCGAGTCTCCACGTGGGATGCTGTGAGCTGCCTCCGTGCGGGATGCAGGCACGCCAGTGACCTGACTCGGCATCTCTGGTGCTGAGCCCCCAGCTCCAGACCCCAGCCAACCCCTGCTCCTCAGCAGGGTCTGAGCCTTGCCAGGTGCCCAAGGAAGCCTCCTCCTACATGGGAAGCCAGAGGGAAGGGGCCTCTTGCCCCTGTGCCACCCTGGGGCTGAGCCGGCAGCTCCTGGCTGAGCACTGCCAAAATGAAGCCACCTCCTCTAAGGCATGTCCAGGGACTCTCACTACCATCTCTTACCCACAGCTTCTGGAAGGGCAAGACAGGGGTTCTGTTTCATACTGGGCATGGTGTTTCTAATGGGGAGCTAAAATAATATCAAGACACCCCCAACTGCTTTTCCCTTTTTGACAGCGATGTGCGGGCCAAGGCTGGCAAAGGAAAGGGGGCGGTCACTTCAAACAGTGGGGATAACACCCTTTTTGCAGGTGTTCCTCATGAACAACGTACATGGAAATGATTTATTTGCTGTTTTCTCCCTACCTCCAAATGTCCTGTGTTCATCACTTAAAAAACATCTATTCTAAAAAGCCAGTGCAGAGGGAACATTCACCTTGCTGAAGACTAACTCCCAGGCTGACCTCCTATCCCCTGCTGGCCAAGGGCTGACATTTCCCATCCCATGGATGCCCACCCCTCTCGATGACCCACAGCCAGTGACCCAGTCATCACCATGGGATGGGTGTCCCCACCGCATGGCTCATGTGGCCACCAGGCACCTTGTCAGCAGCCTCAGCTCACAAGGGCTAAACCCAGGGTGGCAGATGACACAAAGAGCCTGGGCCACAACCCACGAGTGGTGGCACGGGGGAACCTGCCCATGCCATACCTGGACACCAGCCCCAACCCCACCATGCGCATCACTTTCTGCACAGGAAGTGCCACAAAGCCCCAAAGACAAAAGCCTGATGAACAAGCCCAAAACGACCCACAATGGCTGGAGAAGAACTAAGCAACCACTGCAGGAGAGCAGAAAACCCAAGAAGAGAGACTGTCCGTTACCAGAGTAGCCTCCTGAAGACTTGATGTACATCTGCCCGTACTGCTCCTCCACCATGGTGTCATACGCCTCGTCGTCCTCCTCATCCTCCTCGTTGTGGTAGGAGGTGGGGCTGTCAGTGGTGGGAATGCTGCTGGCGCCGGGGCTCGTCCGCTCCCCCTGTGAGTACTGGACCTGCTGCACGTTGGGGATGAGGGTGGCCAGGTTGGGCATCCCATAGTAGGAGACGCGGGAGAGCTTCAGGGGACCCGTGGTGGTGCCACCGCCAGCCCCATCGCGGGCGCCGGGCTCCAGAGGCCGCTTGCCGGGCAGGCCGGGCAGGGCAGCCGCCTGCAGCTCGAGGTTCTCGTGCTTGACACGCGTGAGCAGCGGGATGGGCATGGAAGGGGACATGACGTAGGGCGCCGAGGCCGACTGCAGCTGGTTGCAGGGGCTCTGCGGCTCCGAGCTGGGGTCTTCGATCATGGTGGTCTGAGAGTCACAGTGGGGAGAGCTGACCTTGAACATCAAGTCCGTCCCTTTCTCCACGATGTGCTGGATCTGCAGGAAGCCCGCCGTGTACATCACCACCAGCTGCTCGCTCGCCGCCATGGTCAGCTTCCCGGTGTAGCAGAAGGAGAGGATCTGCTGGAAGCAAGCGGGGGGGACGGTACCCGGCAGCTCAAAGGCGTTTTTGCTGTTCCCACTGAACAAGTCTCGGAAGTAGAGGCTGCTGGCGGCCAGGACCGCCCGGTGAGCCTTGAAGGCTTGGCCCTTCACCACGATGGAGACATCGCAGTAGAGCCCCAGCAGCCGCTGCTCGTTCAGGCAGCCCAGAACGGTGTTCCCAAAGTTGGGAATCTCTATGTGCAACATCTGCGACATGGCTCAGGATCGGCTGGAGCTCCTCAGACATTCAATGCAGGAATATCCAAAGTAGGGCACATCTGAAAAAAGGGAGAAGGCAGGGAAAGAGGCAGAGCGTTTTTAGGCAGTTCACCAAAGCAGGCAGGAGCAGAGGAACCCACCTCACCCCACATCAAAGGCTCAAAGCGAAGCCCCAGAAGCTGGGGCAGAAAAGCAACCGCTTATAGAAATGACTGATCCATGTTTCCAGACAGCGTTGGAAATGCCATTGGTGGATGGCAAAGGAGATCCCAAAAACACCAGCATTTTCTTTGAGCTGTGCTCTGTTTAAATAAGCACCACTGATTTATTCCCCTGGGGGGGGGGTACTTTATGCAGGAAAACCTGAACAGTAAAGGGAGAGGAGCGAGCAGTAAAGCAAACCTAAGACAGTGAAGACAGACCTCGGGCAGCATTATATAAGAAACACAACAACCAGCAGCTATGTTGAAACTACAGAAAAGATATTTATAAAACAATGTGCCATTCTGCCTGAAATAAATGCAGGATTCTGCCCGAGCGACAGCTCCCAGGGAAAAAGCACTTTGAAAAGCAATCTTGCCATTTGCACCAGAAAGAGGAAGCATTTCAACAGTTAAACCCCTTCTCAACAGATTTATCCTCCAACAAAACGAGGCTTATCTCCAAATTAAGCCAGATATTTGAGCCCCAATAAAACAAACCGATGTGCCGCAGCGAGGCGAGTTGTCTTCTGATTTTCCTCCCCTAAATCCAAAGTGGGGCTGGGGGAGCCCCAACTCAGCCCCTCCTGCAGCCAGAGCCCCCGGCCCCCAGCCCATTGCCCTGGTATCGAGGACCCTCCCAGCAACCTCCCATGAAACAGGCTCGGGATGATGGCTCTGGCTTCGCATCCCACCGCGGCCGCCCATGGGGCCGCCGGTACCTTTTGGCCATGGGGATAATTCCTCCTTCCACTGACCAAATGAAGCCTTGCCTTCGGGCACAAACCCCGAGCAGGTAGCGCGAGTGCAGCCCCGGCACTGAAACTCCAGCAAAACAAATCACTGCGGATTCACTGACATGAGCCGGAGCCCAAACCTCCCCGTCCCCCCTCCCCGAGCTCCATGCAAGAGTCCAGGACATTTAAAACCCCATCTGCCTTCGATCCTAGTGAAGAAAAACTACGGTTAACTAGTCCTGAAAGCTCCTAAGAAGAATACAAAGAAAAAAGAAGTTTATCTCAGAAAGATTCCCCAGGAGAAACAAATCCATGAAAAGAAAATAATAACCCACAAAGAGCCGCTCTGTTCCCATTGCTGGGAGGAAAAAAAGGAAAAGTCCTATCTGTAAGGCCACGGGGTAACAGGAAGAAAAGGGAACGGACTCGGAGCCAATTTAACTGCATCTGCATGGTCAAAGCCCCCTCCCGAGCGAGCCGAGCGAGGAAGTTCCCGGTGCCCTCGAACGTACCTTCCGCAGCGCCCGTCCGCGTCCCTCCGGGTCGCCCACCGCACGCTGCGGCTCAGGGCAGGCACCGAACCCCACCAACTCTGGGATCAAACCCTGGGTTTGTATCTGCTGTAGCTCAAGCTTTTACCAAGTCAAATCTCCCCGGCAGCGCACAGCATCTAAATGAATAGGCCGGATGCAGATTAACATTCAGGCTGCTCTCTGCAATGAATAGAGCCCTTTGATTAGGGACCTGAAGTAAATGCCAGTTTCAAACCGAAGCTTTAAAAACAGAGAAATATCAGTGCCAGAGGAATGCTCTCAGTGTTGGTACAAGACAGACTTTTGATGAGTCACTGCAATGCAAACAAAGATGGCAGAAATACTGTACTGTATGCTGATGAAATGCTTAGTGGTGCCACGGCAACTGAGACAGGTTTTAAATTTATAGTGCAGTTTTGCATATGAATTACGCTGTAAACTGCCTCCCCTGCCATCTAGTACATCCAGAGTGTCAAAGCATTTAAACTATTCCAAACAGTCTGCAGAGCTGGCACTGCTGCTGGTTAACTCCTGCGGCCGGAGGAAGGCGCAGGGCGGGGGCTGTGAGCATCCCCCTGCATCCCCTCAGCATCCCCCTGCATCCCACAGCAGGGGCTCCCCAAAACCACCCGCCCAAAAGGACAGCTTTGGGAATGCCCAAATCTGCCCCAAATAAAGGTGCTCCTTGGGCAGCCACAGTCCTGATTCCTTCCCCCCCCCACACTTCCAGTCGTCCCTCACCCCCCCAGTACAAGAAAGCCTTTCAAATGCAGGAAAAATGTTTACCCCTTGGGGAAAGCTTCTTTCAGTCTGTGGCTGAATCCACTAAAAGCAAATCCATTTGCTTAAGTAATGAAATCCCAGTCACATTGTCTCCTGGATTCAGATTTTAAATTACCTTCGCATTTATTGAGCATGTTTGGTGCTTTTTTCTGGGAAAGAGGGTGGGGCCTCCCTTTGCTTACTTCTCTCTTGCCCAGAGCCTTCTGATTCCTGCTATTGGTCTCGGATTTGGTTCAATTGCTCTGCTCAGATGGTTAAAATGCAGGAGATTAGAGGTGAAGCATCCTCAGAGGCGGGTAACTGCAGGGATGCTCCTGCGCGACCCTTCCCTGCTGTTCCCTGCTGCCGCCTCCACACCCACCACCCAAATAGACGTTTGGTGCATTAAGTTCAACTCCACAGCAGCAAACTGCTGCTGCTGCCGAGCGCTCGGGGCTGGCTGCCTGCCCCTGCTCCTCCAGCAAATGGCACTAACATCTGCTCTGCATCCCACAGCACCTGCAGCCTCCCAAGGGGATCTTCAGGACCCTCCCGTGTCGGGAGCACCCAAAGGGTTCATCCAAACCCTGGGTCAGGTCAATGGGAGCTCTGTCTTGTGTGGAGGAGGAGAACGACCAAGGTGACACCCTGCAAGGAGGTCAGAGGTGACACAATGACAGCCAAGCCCGAGAGCCCAAGACCTGTTCCAGTCATGACAGTGCCCATCTCCACTGGAGAAGGAAAGGAGCCTGCCCTGGCAAACACGGATCCACCCTGTATCTGTGACAATCACTTTAAGGAAACAGAACTTCACCACTCAGGCACCTCAGCATCCATGGTTATGGCACATCAGGGGTGCTGAAGGATCCTCTCTTTTCATCCAGCAAGAGCTCCCTTAAAGCTGGAAGAGAGACCAGGGAGGCCCTGGATTGGACCCCATTGGAGCCTCTCATAAGCCCTGCCTCGGAGAAACCTGGCATGGCAGGACCAGCCAAGGACAGCTTGGTAGCACAGACAAACCGGCTTAAAATAGATATCAATTATTAATGTTGCTTCGAATTTGCTCTGTAAACAAGCCAGGCATGCCAGGAGGAACCTGTGTCTCTCTAAACCCACCAAAATCATGCTGCTTCAGGGTATGTTTAAGCCAGAGAGAAGCACCGGAGTGCCCCAGCCTAGCAAATCACTGCCTAGATTTTATGTAAAACCTCCTATGAGACGCTGGAGCTTGAACCAAGATGCTCCACAAAACTGATTCCTCCTGAGGTGCCCCTTCCCCTGCACTGCAGCCTGGCCGGACCATCCTGAAGGGATCCCATCCCCAAAATCCCATCACTTCAGCTCCTGGTGGGCTCAGCTCTGATTCCAGCAGGCTCTGTAGCTGCTGGTCACAAAGCAGCCAAGCAGTGGCCTAAACCTCCAGTTTCCCAGAGAAAAAAAGGCCCTGAAATGTGCCCACAGGGAAATGGTGAAAAGCTGCGTTTGGTCTAGAAAGAGCACTGAGGAACATGAGCAAAGCCAATACCAGCAAGCTGAAAAGCCCAAACCACTTCAATATGGTGCTGGCCAGGACCTCCAGGTTATTTCCTCCTCCCTTCTCTACCTCTGCCCCTGTAGGACCAGAATATACAAAGAACCCAATCTAAACCCCCAACAAATCAATGCTCCCCCCAAAAAAAGACAAGAAATAAAGGCAGACTTGAAAGCCAAGCAGAACCTGCTCACTCCCAGATCTCCCATCCTCTGAACCCCACAGCAACAAAACATTCCTGTGACCAGATAGCGAACGCAATAATGCCTGATAATGTCTCATTTAAAATCTCCTCTATTAAACAGGATTTATTTCTTTTTAATAGAGCACCGAGTGGCTTTTGAATGGTTTGGAATGGCTTCAGTCCATCTGACACGGGGAGAGCTGTGCTGCAGGCAAATGACCTTAACCACTACACATGTAAACTGTATTTTACAGTCTCATCTCCCAAGCTGAGCTGTGCCCTGGGGTGCAGAAGCACCATCACAACCCTAAAACGTCCCTTTTGGGCTGGCATGTCCTACAGGTGATAATCATCCAATGGACCTCCTACTAAATGGGAAAACTTGGGACAAAACAGATTAAAACCAGCCAAGCCCCCCTCCCACCCCTATTATTGAAGGTACCTGACCATTCAAGCAAGACATCATTCTGTTCCCTGATGGCAGCCTCTTTTGCTACCCCTTGGATAGAGCAGGACAATCTGTACATGCCTGCATGGTTTTTGTAAAGTCATAGCCTTTGTCACAGGAGGTTCATCAAAAATGCAGCCGTTATTTGAGACAACTTCCACGGGAGTTGGAGAATTCCCAGTTTCTGCATTCACTCGCTTTGGGAAGGGGAGGGGGAAACAAAGCAGGTTTGCTCTTTCCTAAACTATTTTCCTGACCCGAGGTCGGGGCAAGGCGACAACAAAGGGAAAAGCATCGACCTAGAATAAGATGCTGGCATCAGAGCCACCCCCAGGAGTGATCAGAAATAATCAGATAATGGATTTAAATGGGCTTTTTTCTTAGCCAATGTACAAAGAGACTTCAATCCCAACCAGAAAACACCCCCAAGCCCCCCAAAGTCCCAAGTTCCCTGCAGGAAGGTGCGCTGGGCAGGGACAAAGGCAGCGGGACCCTCCAGGGATGGGAGACAAAAGGGGCCGAGGGCTTTCACCCCCACCCAGCCAAACCCCTCAAAAGAAAAGAGCTGAAAGTCCTGCCCTTGAAGGCCCCAAAGGGTCAAAGGAAACTTCCCTTTCTTCTGTAAATGAGGAGAGAGGGAGAAAATCCCCCCCCCCATCCCTTGGCTTTGAGGCTTCCAGGGGGATGTCACCCACCCAGGGGCTCCCCAAAGCCACCCGCTGTCCCCAGACCCACAGCCACGCACCCAGCTTTTTTGGGGTCCCCCCCCCCTTTTTTAATGAGAAGGAAACGCACTTTTTACATAAGCCCCAATTAAACTAAGTGCAAAACTCGGAGGCAAAGTACCATTCCCCAAGCACAGAGCTGCTGCAACGCTGTCAGCAAGATAAAGAGTTAAATAAAGTCAAATAAAACACATTTCAGGTCAGCTTTGGGCATATTCCACCACCATCAACCCCCCTACCACCACCACCCCTTCCATGCAGATCACTGTATCAGGCAACAGAGGAGCAAACCAGACAAGTCATACACCCCCCCACACCCCAAAACCAAGCCTCCCCTTTGCCCCCGTTGGGGTTTGGGGGGGAGAAAACCCAGGAGGGGATGGGAGAGGGGATGGGGAACGACTGCGAAACGCCGGGAACGCCGGCACTGCTTAATGCCCGTCTTTGGCAGGGGAAAGCAAACAAGGTTAAGTTTGGTAAGCGAAAGCCAGCACCAGCGAGGCTCCTCTCCCCTTCTGCAGCATTTGTCCCTGCAGCTCCCAAGTATTTATGTCTGAAATGCTGCAAGTGGCAAGCAGCGCGAACCGTCCCTATTTTTAGTGTAGCAGCCAGTGGCAATGGGTGAGAGAAGGCGATTTCTGCCGTACTGAAGAGAGCAGGAACTGAATCTGCAAATATTAACCGAGCAGCCCACCAGCACCGCACACGCACACGCAGCAGACATGCGGCACGGGGCTACGCTTGCTTTATAACCCTGAAAGTTCGCACAAGTACAGACCCGCAGGCACGGGCAGGGAATAAGGGGGTTGGGAAAGATGGAAAAGTGAATTAAATGAACGGCGATGCTGCAGCCCCGCGGCCAGGGCTGCCGGGGATGCGGTGATGGGGTCATCCCCAGGGAGCCCGGCACTGGTGGCACTGGTCCCCCAGGATCCGTGCTGCTGCAAGGTGAGTCACCGGCCGGCTGGGCACTCCAGCGCTGCCCGAGGTCACCCCCCCGGCAGGCTGCTGCCTCCCAACAGTGCCGTCATGCAGCCAGGGCGAAGCGTGTTATTGCCATTATTATTTAATTAAGTTTGGGGTTTCTTTCCCTCCCTTCCCTATCGCTGATTTTAAGAGCTCTCAAAGCAAGGAAAGCAAAAATAGAAAATGCAACATTTTCATTTCTTTTTCCACACCGCTGCGAGGATAAAAGGGAAGGGAGAGACATGGAGAAAAGAAGGAAAAATACAATTATCCTGCAGGATTTCATTGCTTGCTATGTAATAAAAACTCAAGACCCCGACTAAGTTACAGCCACCAGAAAGCACAGAGCACCCCATCACCTTCCGCAACGCCTGCACTGCCTGCATCCCATCCAAACGCTAATCCACATCCGTAACACATCAAAAAGACAAGTGCCATGCTGAATGGTATTCTCCTCACTCCCCGTACACAACGGCAGAGCTAGCAATATATATAACATGCATGACTCAGTTCTACCACTACGGAACAGAAAGCCTTAAAATAGAGTAAATATCTTAAAAGGTCAATTAAAAAAGCTTACAAAACATCAGACGCTGCTTCTTGCTAGAGCTCATTACCTAGTATGGTGGAGCTGCCTGTGTGTTTTTTTTCTTGTGCAAGTTAGTCTGTGAGTCAGCATTAACACACATGAGAACATCAGGAATACTGCCTAGTTCTGATGCAATGGAGGGTGGAAAAAAAAAGAAGAAGAAATCGCGCTCTGTTTGGACAGGAGCCTGTAATTCAATTGCCTTTACTTTTCAATTACTGCATAGCCTACCCTGACCAGCCTGCAGAGGGGAAGGAAACTTTGCTTACATCTCTGTCTTCAAATTAATGACTTTTACTTTTGGCTGCAGCTTATTCTCCCTGCTTTAAGGGAAAAGTAGGTATGATAGAATTAACCCTTCCTGAGCCTGGGATCGCCGTGTTTCTATTGGGATTTTAGCACTGGAAAACAATATTACCCAAAAGTCCTGGCGAAGGAAGAGATTTATTCATTAAACTTTTAATACTCTATAAAGTAAAGCTACAGTTGCATCGGAGCCTGATCCTTAATGGAAGTATAAGCCTGCACAAAAGGCAAGTTACAGACTGCAGACATTTAACTCTGTGCTTCTAGGTTTAGAGAAGCGAGTCATAGATAGCATGGAATGCTTTTCAAAACTGAGGTTTCTGATCATGCACCAAAACCCCTGAGAAACCTAAAATAGGTGATGTGAGGGGGTCACCCCAGGCTGATGCCCACTTTCCCCAGGGGGATGGGGGCAAAGCAGCAGACCTGCATTTCCCATACATTGCATTCATTACTTGCACTTCAGCAAACAATTCTCTGTCCCCCTCCCAATTTCCTGAAAGGAAAACTCCCTCCGGACCCATGTCCTGCTCCCAGATCCCAGCATCGAGGCCGGAAGGTACCAGAGACTCAACATCGACTTCCCATTCGATTTCTCTGCTCTTACAACAAAACCATTCACTGGGTGCAACAAATTTTGCCCCAAACTTCTGAATGTGATGGCCTGAAACACCCCCAGACAACTCTGTAGCCCTGAATATTGCATTATATAAGGTAGATTAGATATGGTCTATATATATATATATACACCCTGTCCATGGCAGGGGGTTGGAACTAGATGATCTTAAGGTCCTTTCCACCCCTACCTATCTATGATTCTATAGGGTCAAGTACATCTCCAGAGCCAACGCTAACATCTTACAAGTCGCGTGCTGCTGTGCCACAGCCGAATGGGCAACGTCAAGAGTAGATACAAGCACTGTAAAATTATGATTTTAATTAAAAAGTATAAATATAGAACCCGCTGCCATTAGAGACCGGTCACTTCTGCAGCTTCCATGGGTCTGCCTCAAACCACCGTGAGCCTGCTGGGATTTTTTGCTTTAAGCATGTGGGATACTTGCATACAGATGAATTGAGTTTTAAAGGAAAAAACCCAAGCAGCAACTTCTGGGCCAAGTTCCTGTGTGCCAAACTTTTCAACTGCCACAGCACAGCTCGACAGTGTTTCAAAAGAATTTCAGCACTGTTTTGAATACTGCTGACAATCTTCCTCATCCGAATTTGTAATTTAAATACCTCCAATCTCAAAAGCACGCTCCCCGGGGCACGCTGCCTTCTCCCTCCCCACCGCCCACCCTCCCCAAGCCCCATTCGGCACAAAACCCGCTGCTTCCCTTCCCTGGCTGGTTCCCCCCCCCACCATCTCCTGCAGCCCCCCAGCATCACCCCGCAGGGACCCCACTGCTGCTCCTTCAGATTACCCATGGGTGAAACTGCTGCTTGCAGCACAGTGCCCCAGGACACCGCAACCTTCCTCCTTTATAACTGTGATACTGGTTTAAAGCCATTCACTGGTTTAGAGATAAACCCATCCTACCTGGGCTGCCCAGACTCCCATGGCAAGAAGGAGTTAATGCAAGGAGCCCACTTCCCAACCCTCTGCTATCCAGCAGATAAGATGTTCCTTCAAATGCCTTCAGATGTGCCAATAAACCCCCAAATAATTCTCTGACAATAAATCTAATTGGCAAGGAATGGCAAAATTAATTTCTTGGGGTGTGTGTGATGTTACAGCAGCAGCTCCATTCCGGCAGGAGCGTGCTTAAGATTCCCTCCCAGTGCTGCAAAGCACCTTGAAAGGTCGACGAGTGCTTTCATATTCTCAGCTCCATCTCCAACACTGCAGCAGATGAAACGGATTGACCTAGACAAGAACTGAAACAGTCTCTGTGAAATAATCCATCAACACCCTTCGCCAGCCGCAGCCGCCTTTGTCATGGGCACGCTTGGAAATGGCACCTACCTACTGCAGCTGACGCGGGGCTCGACGGGGCTTAAATCACAGCCCCGCTCTCTTGGGATGTAACCGAAGCCGGCATCGAGCGCTGCAGAGCCGGCACACAACATAAACCACCTCCATATTAAAGTGTGTGCAAAGCCTGTGCCCATTACCCAACTCATTAAAGACAGTGATACTTTGTAACATACTCTAATCTTTAATATTCATAGCTTGCTTCATTTGCATATCATGCCATAAATAGTCGAAGCAGAGGTAAAACACAAAGCGCTCTACTTGCATTTCTAATTACGCCTAAAATCAAATGTAAATCACAACACGTCCAAGACACAGAAAATATTAAATTTGCTGTCTCTCAGTTAAAAATCTTCAAGGAAAAAAAAAACAAACCAACAACAAAGAAAACCCTAAACCCAAGCAACACGCACAAACCCAATTATTCTTAAGAAGGAAAACCAAAGGGGTCTGTAGCAGGGCTGACACTGTTTGAAGAGGGGACCTCACACATCCCAGCCCTGGCGATGGAACCCAGCAGCAGCCCTGGCTATGACCCACTGCCCAGGCCAGTGCTGGCACCAGCTCATCTCCCCAAACCCTTTACATTTACCACCCAGCCGTGCTGCAGCTGCTCATTTAACCTTGGTTTCTGAAGACACAACAGGAGCCTTTTCCTCCGGGGCAGCCGGGAAAGCTGATCTCCAGTTAAGGAGGTAAAGTTCAAGAATCAGCTTGAATGTGAACTTCTCCTCCAGCACCGGGCTGGTTGGAGGGTGGTGCTTTGGCATCGCCAGGGCAGGAGGGAAAGAGTTCCTGGGGCTGAAAGCTGCTAAATGCCAAAGTTTGATGATTAAAGAGGTGTCTTGGGGTGCCTGCACTCAGCACCTCCATGTCTGAAGGGATACAGATGCCTTCTGCTCACAATGTACCAAACCCATGCTGAAATAGCACAGGGCGTTCTCTGCTCTGCTCTTTCCTGAACCATGGAGAAACCCTCGGAGCTGGGAGCTGCCCTGTGGTGCTCCTGCATCTACTGCAGCACCCACCATCAGTTCCATGGGAAAGGCCCAAGATCCCCTTCACCTGCTGGTTGGAAATGGAAAGGTTTTGTGTTACGGAGCCCAGTGCCCTCCAGACACATCCTGGATATTATCCCTGCAGCAAATTCAACTGCCTCCTCCGGAAAAGGGACTGGGAACTGCGTGGTGGCATTGATGGCTTGTGGGACTCCAGTCCGCAGCCACCACAATCCTGGAGGGCTGGATCCTACAACAGCTCTTACTGACTTCTAAGGAGAAGCACAGGATGAGGAGCCAGGCTGTGCTGGGAGGGGGAGCAGGGATGAGGCCTGGGGTTCTCACCTCTACAACCCAATTCACTGCACTTCCCCAGTTCACAGAGGCATCAGAAGACTCAATAACTGGTAAAGCAACTGGATACCCTCGTATGAAACTGTTATTAGAACATTACTGCCAATGGCATCAATAATTCCCCTTTAACAACCTTGCCTCTGCATCAGCACCAGGGTCCTCTTGACTTCATGGAAGTCCATCACCACCAACACGTGAAAATGGACATTTTGAGTTCAAGAGAACCGGCAGAGGCACGGTGTGACCTTGCACCCACACGCTGCTTGTGCAAGGAGGGTTCCTCACTGTCATGACCCATAGGACCTGCTGCAATCCCAACCCAACCCCAGCCTTGCTGCCACAATCCTGCATTTCCCTTCCCCACACCTCTCTTTGCCCACTGCACCAACCGAGCACTGCTGCTCCCAGGAAGCTCAAAACCTTCCTGCCCTTCATCCATCTCCCTGCTCCTCCTCTTCATCTCCCCAGAAGCTGCTCACAGCAGAGAGGCGCAGCATCCGCGGTGCTCACACTCAAGTTTTACAGGTTTATGCCCAAAGATTTAATTAAAATCCAATGAACTAAATTGTGCAGAAATAGGACAAACCTGGCACGGTTTGGGAAGCTGAGGCGCCCTTGCCCAGCCGAGGAACAGGGAGCGAGCTGGCATCATTCCCCACTTACCTTCCCTTTACTGCTGGGGCTCCAGCTACGCAAACCCACTACGTCTTAATGAAAGGCTTCTGCGGGTGGCTGTCCCCAGGGAAAAACGCATTTTGAAGTCCCTTGAACCGAGACTGATTTTGAAGAAAGACCCAGGAGGACATCACCGAAGGGAGCCGGGCACAAGCCGTGGCTCCGGCTCCAACCACAGCCTCTCCCTCATGAGATTTTTCCTGCTTTAAAAAGGGCTTTAAGAGATTGCTGGGAATGAAAAACTCAACCATAAAAATCATGGCCAAGTCCTGCCCCACTCGCACACCGCGGCTCCAGAGCCCCGAGTCCCATCAGCAAACGGGTCCAGGGACTCACGTGAGGATCCCCCCCATGCTCTTGCCCTTCCTGGTGCTACAGCTCATCCTGCCCCTTTCCAGACCTGTGTCCTGCTCCACAACACTGCACCAGCCCTGGGAAGCAGTTCCAAGGCCTCTTCTGCACTATCAACTCCCAACGAATTCCAGGGGCATCATTAAATTTAACCCCCAAAGGTGAGCGCTCGCCCCATCCCATCCTGCACCGAGGGAGAAGTGAAAGCGAGCTGCTCGCAGCCTGCAGAGCTTTCTTGCTGTTCATATGTACCCTGGCATCCTGCCCGGACCTATTTTTAAGCCCATTTACTAGAAATCCCACAAATTAAAGGAAATACGGATAATGTTGTAAGAATCCTTTGGGCCAAATAAAAGCTACACATCATTTTCCTTGTGCATCAGGGTAAGATCCTTAACCACAAAACCCAGATTTCCCCAAAGCTCTTTTGCAACAGCGAGAGAATCTTGTTTTGTAAAAGTTGCTTTGATTCACTCCTGGATTAGCGGGAGCGCACAGGCACCGCTGCCTCCCGGCCAGACCCCGAGGGCCGGCTGCTCTTAGGAAACACAAAGGTGTGAGGAGAACACGGGTAAATGAAGCAGCTCCAGCTCTGGACTGGTGGCTGTTAATGACAGCAAAGCGTGCAGAAAGTGCTCTGAGAAACCCTGAGTAATGACAATAAATCATCTTGTTCTGACACTCCATCAAATAAGGAGACCCCTAAACCCATTTCATTGTCCTCATCCCAAAACGTGACCCGCTCCAGGCAGGCCAATCACTACAGACCTCCTTCTCCATCATCTCCAGTCCCCATTCCCACCCGCATCCCAGTGCCATGGCTGGGCTGGGGGTGCTGCCCCCCTGCCACCCATCTGCACCCCAGGATGGGGACAGGGTGATGCCAACTCCAGCTGAACATCACACGAGCCATAATGACAGGTCTCGACAGCATCACCTTGGGGATTATATGTGAACTGCTGATTTTATGCTCCTTATCTGTGTATTTATATACAGAGATACAGTGGGGTCCCTCATGGGGTGAGCATGAGGGAAGGGCAATGTAAGAAGATCAGGGAATCTCCATCCTGGGCAAATAGTGCTGGTGGCTGGAGGCAGGAGCCCCCCATTGGGTGTCAGCCCCCCATTTCCCATAGGAACCCCTCGCCTGCTACCACAGCACATGGCAAAGGGGTGAGTGGCACCGATGGCCCTGCCCTGCTGGAGGAAGCTGCTCCCTTCCCTCCCACCCCCTACCCACACTGGTTAAGTAACGGAGCATCCCACTGCAGCATCTTCTGCACTGGAGCTGTCGGGAAGGACAAGGAGAGCCTGTGTTTTATACAGCATCCGCAATTTTAACTATGCAGAGACTCCACCACGTTAAATAAACTCCAGTAACAGCTCTTGTATTTTGGGAGGATTAAAGAGAAACGAGCAACCAGACACATGTTCCAATAAAACCTGTAAGACGAGCAGAAACAGACCCAAAACACAACGGTAAAAGCAGCATTTGTGGTTAGCCCTCGCGGGGAGGGGATGAGGAGAAGGTGCTTCCTTTCCAACAGTGAGAAAGCAAAGCAAAGCAAAGCAATCATCATTAAACCTGACTCTCCCTTCACTCTTGTTCATCCCCAGCAGTCACTTAAAATGTCTCCCTTGCAAACATCTCAGATTCCTTTTAAAAGGAAAAATAATTATGCAGAGGAATAACCACTTCAGTGCTACAGACACCCGAGCTAACGGTTAAACACGCAACTTCGGGAACTTTTCCAAGATTTATATGTTTTGCATGGAAAGCAAATGTGTTTTTTTTCCTGCCTGGGAAAATATTTAAGTGCTAATTTTACGAAGCCAATTCCATTTATTCCTGGTTTATGCTGCTGTTCGGATGGAAGCTAATTAGCCATTTAACCAGCAGCGTGGGGATGCAGTGCCGGGCGATGCCGCACGCCCCCGACTTGGCTGTGCTGGCACGTGGCCCCAGGGATCCTGCCCAGAAAGGGGTTTCCTCTGGGGCACAGGGTGGGAGCAGTGGCTGAAGGGTGATGCTGAGGTCACCCTTCCCCATAGACCCCAGTGCAGAACTGCCCAGGAGAAGGCCTGAGGTTTCCTCCATCCCCACCAGCCGCAGTTCATCACCACTGCACTTTGACACAGCGCAAGTCATTCCTACAGGGATGCTCTCAGGAACAGCAACACTGCATCTGCATTCTCCTGCACATCAGCCTTTCTACTGGCTTCACTCTGTGCAAGCTGAAACTCCTCCTTGTCCTCCCAGCTTAGAGCAGCTTCCACCTCCATCAGTCCTGGATGGGACCAGTGCTGAGGCCTTGGTGGCAAGCAGCCCTGCCACCGGTGGGTGAGAGCAGGGACCAGCAGCTTTCCCTAACGAGATGGCATTATGTCAGTGGGACAGGATGGGACCATCACAGTATGGACTAGCTAAGGGGGGCTATAAGAAACCTGCAGAGGGGCTTTGGACAAGGGCCTGTAGGGACAGGGCAAGGGGAATGGCTTGAACCTGCCCGAGGGGAGACTGAGCTGAGCTCTTAGGCAGAAGCTCTTCCCTGTGAGGGTGCTGAGGCGCTGGCACAGGGTGCCCAGAGAAGCTGTGGCTGCCCCATCCCTGGCAGTGCTCAAGGCCAGGTTGGACACAGGGGCTTGGAGCAAGCTGCTCCAGTGGAAGGGGTCCCTGCCCGTGGCAGGGGTTGGAGCTGGAGGAGCTTTAAGGTCCCTTCCATCCCAAACCATTCCATGACTCTATGACTCATTGCACCAATATCATTGAACATAAACCAACCATGCATCAGTACTTTCCACGGATGCATTTCGTATGTGCACGCAATACATCTCCCTGCTTTTCTTGTTGCCTGCCAGTGCAGATGAAGAGCAGGAGAAAGCTTCCACATCAGAGCTGGGACCTGCCTCCCCCAGGGTCCCTGCCCTTGGAGCAGGGATAGTTTGTGCACCAGCAGCCTTTCCCTCCCTTGCACAACCACCCTTTTCCCATTTCCGATGAACTGGGAATGACAAACATCCCTGTTCTCCCAGGGAACTCTGAGCCTGGGAATCACTTCTGCTTTCTGTGTGGGGTTTATCCTGGCCAGCCCCACAGCAACAGCCACCTTCCATCAACTGAAAGATGATAAAACCGAGGTCAGCGCAGCTTCAAGCCTCAATTGCTTGCTCAGACACCTGCAGCCGTTCCACCCCCAACACAAGGTCCCTCAGCTCCCTGCAGCAAGTGATTTGCCTCTGTTTTCCCAGTTACTTGTGTGGTTTTGACAATCTCTGGCCAGTTAAACCAGAACCACGGCGATTGCGAAACCCAGGAAGTTTGCTGCAACACTCCGCAACACTTGCCCGGCCATTAGCCAAAACCTCACACAAATAAGCTCTTTTTTTCTGCCACACCGTTCGAAGCACCAGGCATTAACCCATTTTCTTAGGAGACAACATCTGCTGCAATAACGCCCTGATCTTGGAGCAGGCAAGGAAAAAACGACACTACAGTACCTCTGGTCTGTGGTAAGGAAGATTTTCCCTCTGCAGGTTCCAGCTCATCCCAGCTGAGCAAAGGGCTCCTTCCACAGACCTGCTCCCCATAGTATTTATTACCTGGTCAGGAAAACCAAGAGGGTTGAAGCTCCCCTTGCAGCACTGATATGCTTCAGAGATGCTGCATCCCCGGAGAAGCCCACAGCAGAGGTGATGGTGAAGCAGCCTGGGGCTTCAGCCAGGAACGTGCACCCCTGAACCCGGCTGTTGTGGGGTCTGAAATCCCTGGAGCTATAGGCATTGCGTCCTATAGCTGTAGGAATAAATCACAGCACAGGCAGCTCCTGGGTGATGACTGGTAAGGATAAAGAACCCTCTGGGCAATAAAGCAACCATTCCCATTTCCTAACCCTGCATTTACACGGCTTTTCTTCCTGGGAAGATGTCAACACATAGCAAAACCGATGCTTCAGGACTTGCCTTAGGAAGTGGTTACCATGTCCAGATAAACTGAGGCAGAGCACGATAACGTAACCAAACCACAGAGCAAACCAGCGTTCGCAGGCAGCGAGGCAAAAATCACGCTGATCCCTTCCCTTATTTCAGATTAAAATAGCAGCTCCGCTCCGGTGCTATTTGTTATAACTCCTTCCCTCCCTCTCCTCCATCCCTGCTTTCTCCCCCATCCTGAAAAACCAATAAAATGAAATAAAAAGCTTCCTTTTGGGAACATGGCGGTAATAATGCTGCTACCATCTGTTGATAAGTCCAAGGACCTGCCCGGGGAGGCAAGAGGCTGCAGAGCTGAAAGGGAGTCAAGTGTTTGCCTGGTTTGATTGAGAACTGAAACCCAGCTTTCATTCTCCAGTAAATGGGAGCCTATTCTGAACCACCTCTTGAATTTTTTAATGCTGCTCCTGGGAGCACTGAGGGTAAATATGTTAATGTGGCTTCAATCACGGCGCACGGTGAGGACGAGAGGCACACTCTGTTAGTTTAGGGTACCGAGTCTGAAAACTATTCATGCATTTCTGCATATTTTATGCTCAGCAAATAAAGTTCCAAGGTTCTATAAGGAGGCTGCAAAATTATTCAGAGTAAGCAATAATGAGGTGTGCATTATATAAGGCTGGTACTAATGGTAATCTATTATTAAAATTTAAGAGTTCTATAGCAGCCAAACAGTCCTGCAGCGGTTTGTCTTCTCTGCAAAGGGAAAGCAGCACCTGGAAACAGAGGCTGGCGAGACAGTGGGTTCCATACATGGTGCCTGGGTTGTACCCAGGTCCTTGGGGTAATCTCCCTGATGTTCCCCTATTTAACTCTTCCACAGAGTATTCCCTCTGCTGCCAGGAGCAGGCTCATGCAGCCGCTTGGCAATGGTCATGAGTCCCAGCAGCTTCGTATTCCCAGGGTGTTCCGTTCTCCACCTGATGTTTCAGTGTAATGGATCTCCCACAGTGCAGTAGGTGTTAAGAAACGAACAGGGTTTCAAGTTCGTACATCTTAGTGATCCTAGGGGCTACCCTGAGCCTTGATTTCTGCTGCTGATACCCCACTTTGGCTGCAAGGAGGACAGGAACCAGTAAAACCCAGTGTGCTTTGCCTACCTGTGCTTATCACCTCCAGGACCCCCAGAAAAGCAGCATCATGACATCCAGGTTGGATACACGGATCATGTCAGTGGTCAAACACACCAAGGGAAGAGTGCAGCATCATGTCCAAGCAATGCTCAACAAGCTCAAGCCAGACTGGGGTGAGCTGCTCCTGCTCTGCCCCTCTCCCAGTCCCACTCCTTCCTGGGGTCAGATGCTTCCCTGGAGACAAGCCACTTGCCCCAACAGGGGATGCCAGGCACTGCAGGACCCATCCCAGTGACTGGTGGGGATTAAGGACACATCATCATCATCTAGTGCAACGGCACCTCTCAGCACTGCTGTGAGAGAAACAAGCAGCAAAAAGCCCCCAGAGTTCGGCTCATTTTCCTCCTTCCTACATCTTTTGGTGAGAACCAAAAGGAGTCTCTGGGGGCTGTAAATCTGTATCTGACAAACCCATAGAGAAACAGGCACATCAGCGAGGGACCAGGCGCTGCAATGACCCTGAGCATCTCCATGTTTAACCTGTTACACCTTCATCTCGCAGGGTTCATGGACCCCCGGCACACATCAGGAACATGGTGGTCTCACCACATCCCCTGCCCCTCAGAGGAAACCCCCCCCTCTGGCTGTGCATGAAATGCAAAATGACATTTTAGCTGCATTCCAGAGCAAACTGCTACCCTGCAGCCAAGCTCTTTGGTGAGCTTAGATCCCAAAGGCAATGCTCTGCCCAAACCAAAGGATAATGGAGCATAATAACTTCAGGAGTAACAAACTTAGTCTGAGACCTTTCTGCACTGAAAAGGATCTTTAACAGCGACGTGCTCTTTACTCTCCAGGCTGGAAGGGGCACTGGGAGCAAAGCGAAGCAGATGGGATGGAGGGGGAACAGAGCACGTCAGCATTTGCTGGGTGTTTGTGGCATCCACCCACCCTGTGTGCCCCCTCTCTGCTGCACCATCACCTACCTGGGCCGAAGGAGTTAACAGCTCTTCTGGGACAGCGTAACAGGAGCCGGGAGTTAGTCATCTAGGCATGTCCGGATCGGTATGAACCGGGAGCTGGCGTATGAATGAAGTTGCCTTGGAGATGCAGCCAAAACCAATGACCAGATATTAACTTTTCACAACAGGCTGCCAAGGGAGGCAGAACACGTGAAACCAGCAGGACAACAGCCTCCAGCGGAGGTGGGAGCATCCGGATACAACAGGAGGGACCCCTGAGCCCCCTCAGAAGTAAAACCCCGCGTGTCTTTGATCAAGAGATGGGAGAAATTCCCTCTCACAAAGCCAAGCAGGTCAAGGGCTCGCAATGAACCCTAGTCTTGGACCTTTTGAAGTGGGTAAATGATGCCCAGATGCAAGCTGCTGCCTTCCCTTGGGCTAATTTTAAAGATGATGTTAAAGATACCAGCACCCAGCTCCTTCCTTCTGTCTGGAACCAGCTTCATTAGCAGAAAAACAGCTATAGGCACCTTACACAACGCAACCAAAAGGAGCTGTCATTACACAAACCCAGTAACAAGTAACTCAAAGGCTGGGCTGCTGAAGGAGCAGATGTCAGCAAACCTCCCCCTGCCTAACCCTGGCACCTCACCTCCACTTCCAAAGGCAGTTTTGGAGGTAGCTAAGCAGGAAGGAGAGGCTGTGCTGGTCATCTCCTGGGCTCCTCTGCTGGCACCCAGCGTGACCAGGAGGAAACTCAGCTCCAAGCACAGGTTTCTCAGTCTCAGCTCAGAGGCAGGCAGCTTCCTATGGGGTGTTGCTCCCACCCCGATGACGGGGTCACCCTGCTCAGCTCCCACATGGAATGGCTCACAGGGGAGGGTGGGATGCAGGAGAGCCACGATCCCCCCATCAGGGCTGCACTGGACATGAAACCCAGTCCCAGCAGTGCCCAGGCAGCCCATAAGCAGGCTGTAGAACCACGCTCAGGACATCACAGAGCTGAGCAGCACTCACCATCTCCCTTGTCAGAAGAGCACGGGATGAAACGGACATATCTGTATTAGAGCCTGAGATGCTGCAAGCTCCGCTCCATCCGCACGCCAGCCCCTTGGCATTTTTTCCCAGAAGGAAAAACAGAAGATGCTTTCCATAAGCAGACGATTTCAGCAGCTAATTTTACCATCACTTATGGTCGACTTTATGACTAAGATTTCATGCTGACTATATTAATCCTGTCAAATTTCAGAGTGAGAGAGAAATGATACTGTATATTTTATGGCTGCAATAACTTCTAAGCCATTAGACATGCATGCTGACATGAAAGTAATCAAATTGATTTTTTCCCTGTTACAATGAAGAACTTTGTATGAGCAAATAGTCTTTCTGGCACAGGAAGGAGACCCCAAGCAGCCTGAGCTCACCGAGGAAAATGAGGAAATCACCATGAGCCATTGCTCAGAAATGCAGGTATTCAGCTTACTCACATGCTATTGACACCAAAGCTGAAGGGAACACGTTAGACATCAAGCAATCGACAAAAGCCAGTGTGAGGGATAACTGGAGGTTCTTAACAGCTATAGTACAGGTGCCAGATGAAGGCTTAAGCCCTGTGTGCATGTGTGCTGATGCCGAGGCAGCAGTAAATGAGAACATCCATGTGCCAGGAGGTCAGCTGAGAAAACCAGCTTTGTTTTGAGCCCAGCCTCTGCTTTGTATCTCTGCAGAAAGCACAGAGAAAGAGCATTTAAAATGGTTGTTTAGATGTAAATAGGCTTTTAATGATAAATTCCAAGTGTTTTGCAGGGTTCTTTTAAGCCTAACTCGTATCTACACTCGAATCTAAGAAACACTTCCTTGACATACAGCAGTAGCTAAAATTTCATTTAAAAACCTTTAAACTGACCTTTAAAAACCTTTAATCTTATTCTTTGTACAGTCCTAGAGAAAATCAGGTCAAAGCGAACCCCATGGTGGGCAGACAAGTCACAGGGCAGAGGTAACACACTGGGTGTCCCCTGCCATGTGTGGGACCCCAGTGCCAGGGCACCCACAGCACGGCTGCTGCCTGCACAGGCAGGGGCTCTGCAAGGCAGGCCTGGCTCGGCAGGGGTGAGCGTGCCAAGACCCGTGAGAACCTGTCCTCTTGCTCTGATGTGCGAGTGCTTGTTGGGTGTGAGAGGACAAGCTCAGCGGGGATCAACAGCCCGAAAGGCAGGACACCCAGGAGCAGCTGAGTGTAGGTAACACATGCAGTGCAACAGCCATATGTGCATCCGACAGGCACGGTCACGTCTTCCACAGGCAACAGAACTGAAGATTTTCCTTTCATTTTAAACATGGATCTCATACCTTTTTGTAGAATATTGGTATCAGTCATTAAATAACATTGGATCATTCAAACCAAGCAACTTCCACATAAATCATTTGCCTGTGTATGTGCTAAACCTGCCTAACACCCATGAAGATTGGTGAGGGGGGGGGGCGTATGGATAACTTCTTTGGGCTAGCAAAGAGACTGCAGATTTAACATGCATTTAGCTGTAAATCAAAACGCTATCATGGCTCTCTATGAATAAGACTTACTGAATAAGACTCATTTTGGGGTTTGGCTTGTTTGTGGTCTCGGGGTTTTCTTAAGAAACAAAAAGAATTTGGGAATGCCAGACCATAAACCCACAGCTACACAGATCACCTCACCCAGGACTTGCTACATGCCGATTTTAGGGAATTCATTAGTCCTGCTATACAACATGTTTTAAAGTCATTGGTGTGGCTGCCACAATCCAAACATGGCAAAGGTGCATAAAGGTTATTAAACAACATAAAACCCCAGCTGAACACAGGTAACAGCATCAGGGGGTTGGAACTGGATGAGCTTTAGGATCCCTTGCAACCCAAACCAGTCTGCGGCTCTATGAGAGAACAAACTAACTTTTTGGGTCAGTTTTACACTTGATTTCAATTTAGCTTCCATTCTAATTTCAGCTTTAGCACCTTTCACAAACAGAAGTTCACAAAAGCACCCGGACCCACACTGGCATCTCTTTGCCTCTTGCTGTGCACCCACGTAGCGGCACTCTGTTACCAATTCCTTACCTGCAGTCCCCAACCAAAACCATCCTGCGACTCTACCACCATCAGGAGCGGCGAGCTCTGCCCCGGCAGCGCTGAGCAAACACCCCCTTGCTGCCTTTGCCACTTCTCCCATGTTTACTGTTCACATAGTTTGTACAGGAATCCCTCCCACCCGGTGCACGGGAACAGCAGAGCAGGATCCCAGTGTTACAGCCCAGCAATGCATGTGCTTCATTGCCCACATTCCTTTGCAGTGACCGCAGCACTCAGCACCATCCCTGCTCCCTGCCTGCTGCGGGCATGGAGGGAAGGGGCAGGCTCGGGGTGACAGCCCCAGCCATGCTGGGGGACAGGGACGGCTTTGAGCTGCCCATTGCTATGGGCTTTGAGCTGCCTATTGCATGGCCTCCTGTTATTCAGAAAGCTGAGTTGGTTTGGGGACTTTTGGGTTGGTTTTTGGTGGGGGGGGATTGTTTGGTTCTTGGTTTCTTAAATAGCATAAAACCAAACCCCATCCTGACCAACCCCATGCCAGAGCTCACCCAGCAAACTGAGCCCACCAAACGGGTCCCTTCCACTCTCCCTCTGGTTTATACAGATCCCTTCTGGAGCAGCCTTTATAAGGATCCCAATGTTCCTGGTCCACATACCAGCTCGGGAGCTGGTGAGACACAGCTCCCAGAGGATGATGACTAGTCAGCATGTGAGACATGAGCCCATAATCACCTTCACCTTCACTGGGGCACCTCCAGCTACCGTGTAGGAAACACAGAATCCTTTTAGCCAACCCACTTTCGACTTCTTACCAAACCCCCCAAACCCATAGTTTTGCAAACTAGGAGAGGTCTCCTGGGAGAGGCAGCAAACAGTATCCATGAGTTTCTCTTGACCTTACGGAGATTGCCATGACAACACCGCTTCGATCCTCCAAACACGGATATATTCACTTGCACCAGTGTGATTGAGAACAATCAGAGCGAGATTCCCCGAGCCGGGAAGTCACAACCGCGCGGCCGTTCACAGCAGCACAGCCCAAGGTTTGAAGGAAGCAGCCTCCAATTTAAATGGCAAACAGAAGCCCAGCGCTCTTCCCAGCGCGTGACCCGCTTCATTAGAAAGGATGCCAGTTAGCAGAGCCTTTAAATAAAACATTCAGCGCGAGGTAATTTGAAGCCTTGTGGATTTTGTTTTACTCAATTATTTTCTAATGCCTCAACTTCAAGAATAAATATGCAAAAACAAAAAGAATTAAAAAAAATACCCAGGGTTTCATTTAATTATTGCAGAAGAAATGAAGACGCTCATTGGGGAAGCAAAATAACCTCAACCAAGCCACAGTCTTCATTAAAACTTTTATGTCCTACAAGATTCCTCAAGGTTGGAATATCTGCTCCCACACCCGGCAGCTAGCATCGCGCCTGCGGGAGGATGAGCCCATACCTCACACTGGAATAACCCGTGCTCCCCACTGCTGTAACTCCTTTCCAAGACACATACTCAACTGATGCTGTGTTTCAGCGTTCTTTTTATCTCTGCCCATCATTTACATAACCAGTTGCAATTTCCACTCTGTTTGTTGGGAAGAGTTTCCCTCCAGCAGGAGATCACACTGGCCACTGCTTTGCTTTTATTCATGCGTGACGGGAAGAATGCGGTTGTAGAGAGGCAAGTAGGAACATAAAACCTGGCAAAGAGCAGTAGAGGATAAAAGCCGCTGTTGATACGCACAGGCTAATATGAGGTTAATGGGGAAAGGGAGGGGGAATGAAGGAGCTGATGATTAGCTCTGCAAATGTTCTTCTAGGACATACTATAAAACCCAAATAAACTCTATTCCTTTATGGCACAGCCCTGCACTGAGGCTGGGCTCACCTACAGAATGGAGAACCAGAGTGTTTTACCTACAGAACGGAGAACCAAAGAGTCTTTTACCTACAGAACGGAGAACCAAAGAGTCTTTTACCTACAGAAAGGAGAATTGAAGAGTCTAGGAAATGTCACTGCATTTAAGAAGACTCTGAGGGCTTCCTTTAACCTGGACAAGCTCTGTTGGGTGTTTGGCCTTGTCACTGGACAATGTCCCAAAGGGAAATACGTGACTCACGTGAAGGCAGGACCTCGATGCTCAACCAGCAGCTCCTTACAGGGCTGAGCAGGACACGGTGCCCAAGGCAGGCCATGGGAAGCACAGGTCAGAGCCAGCTCCTGTAATCTCTGTAATTATCACATCACAACCACACCCCAGCCCTGCACCTGGGGCCACTTTTGGGGTATTCAAGTTCAGCCCCATGCCCCCAGAACAAGGGTATTTTGTGTTGGTAGGAGTGTAAGTGGTGGTATCCAGCTGAGCACCATCGCACAGATACAGCCAACCCCGCTCCCACCAAGGGCTTCAAGATCGAAACCCAGTGATGAATCCATTCCCCTGCAGCAGAAAATAAACAAGGATTAGTATTCACCCGTTCATAACAGGGAAACCCTGCAGCTAGAGGTGGAGCCTGTCAATGCCTGAACATCCAGCCTAAGTTGCTTGATGAATGCTAACTACAACTTCCAGCGTATTGATCTAATTTGGGTTGATTTTAAACTATTGAGTTATCTAACCAGACACACACACAAAACTCTAGAAATCTCCCCTGTTAGTGAAAACTCTCTCTGCCATTTTATGGTGCTATAATTCAATCTGTACCTTGGAAGAATCCTGACTTTTCTTAATCACATTTGTATTGAGAAATGCCCAAGAAAAAATAAGACCAGGACAAATGCTACACTTTTTCTAAGTGATTTGAAGTGCCTGGAAAATGGGGTCTGCAGTGACTGAGCCTTCCCAACCCTGACTGCCACCCACAGCAGTAAATATTTTACTCATTTAAGCCAGTTACTATATTTATTAGGGTCTATTTTTGTCAATCAATCTATAATGAGCGCAGAACAGCCGATACCTATAGAATGATTCTCTCGATTTCAGTTGGGTCTGGTTTCTGTATGAGAAATGGGCAGCTATGAACCGATTCCACCAGCTTGTAACACAAAAAAAAACATGGAGAAGGGATGAAGTCAGTGGTAAAATCCACAGTGACTCCACAGGACCAGGATCTCCTCCAGGAACGCTGCTCAGAGAAACACAAAGAAGATGCTGAGGTTGGACCACCCCAGGGCAGGACCATCCATCCCACCACGGGCATCTGTGGTCCAGCCTCCCATCACCCAGTCAGTGCCCCTCATTTGGGATGGTTTTACTGGTACCAGGGATACTGAGCCTTAACAGTGCTGTAACTGTTGGACATGTCGGGAGTGCAACACAGTGAGATGCTTTCCAGTTGGTATCTACAAGCTGGAAAGAGGAGACCCAGCACCAAGTGACTTCAGAGACCAACAAACAGCTGAGAATGAACCGAACCTGTACTGACTGTCAGCACGGATCTGAAACAATGATGTGAAAAGCCTCCCTGCCTGTTCCTGAACCCACGAGGTACGACTCTCCCCCCTCCTTCCCCAGCCCTCGTTTTAAAATTCAGCCTTTATCAGCTTGAGTTGAGAAAATCCAGTAGAAAGGCACAAATGGATTGTGCGAGTAAGCAGAAAAACTGTTACATCTTCTGAATGTAATTTTGCCAAAAGCCTCTGCACAATTTTTTTTGTCACGCTTTGCATTATGAAGGAAATTTCTTTTTAGAAGAACAGGAGAATGATTTGCATAATATTCTTTGCAAGTTAATATCAGCCTCTGATAATGATCTCTGCATAATGCAAAAACGTTTGAGAAGACTGTTACAACACTAAGTAATCATATTTTAAATTATGTTTCCCTTTATAGAAAGGTGTTGCAAAAACACACAGACATGAAATCTGTCTGTTGAAGTCCCAAGAACCACCTGACCATCTTCCCACTATTCTACTGTTACAGATTGCAACACTGCCTTTCAAAACCTTACAAAACAAATTACGCTGCAACAGTCTGGCTTCACAGAAGGCAGAGCTTTTTCCTGCGCCGATGCTCCGGCACATTACATTTCACAAGAGCTTCTGATGTACTGCACAAGTTAAGCAAGGGCCTAGAAATTAAGATGCAATACAGTCAAGACGTGCCACCGCAGTTAAGGTGGATTCTCCCATCTGTACTCACACCAAGCCAAGCAGCAGTGGCTGGACCAGGGCGTACCCCAGTTACCACCAGGTACTGGGGACACTGCTCTATCTGGGTACTTCTTTTATCTGGGTGGCTGCAGAGCCACGTGCAGGGAACAGGGAATTAGGGCCAGGCCACCACTGCCACATCCCCATAGCAATGAAAGCATCCCCTCCAGCACTAGCAACGTTCCTGACATCCCTCCGAGGGCTTAGGTGTTGTCTGATGCAGTCACAAGATCCCTGCTCCCACCACTGCTCAGGCCTAATTAGGTCAGGAACTAAACCTAAGAAGAAGAGGTCCAGGAGGAAGCCATTTATACAAGCACGCCGAGCAGCATCCTATTAGATGCGGGCACCGACTATTTCCCTCAACCCATCTCAAACAGGGGATGTGGGTGGGAAGCTAATGCACTTAGATATTAAATGCTTAATATGTCACTAAGACTTAACAACCACAACTGAGTGGTTTAAACCTGAGCTAAGCCTCCCTGAACTAAAATAAAACTGCAGAAGGGATTCGGAGAGGTTCTTGGGGAGGCCCTTGAACAAGGCTATAAAATACAGGAGTCGTGCGCTGCAATGAAGCGAAGGCAGACGCCACTTCCAGACCGATCTATTTCTCATGGTACGAATGATGTAAGTCTCAGATTTGGAGGAAAGCATGAGGCAGGATCCATGGCGTAGGCTGTGCTCCCGAGAGCATTGCCGTGCCCCAGAAAGCCAGCGTCCCCAGCCTCTACCCATAGCATCTGCAGGACCACATATAGTCCAGCTCGTGCTGCCCACGTCTCCATCATATACAACAGGGCATCATTCAGCCTGGAGGGTGGGTGGTTTTTTTCCCACCTACAAAACGAAGTCTAGAATTCAAATACCAGATCTGTGCAGTCAAGGCACGGAGAAAACAGCCTCTTGGGTGTCAGAGCGAGCTCGGCAAGGCTGCCCTGTCTGCTTGGCTGCTGCATGGGGTATAGAGATCGTCATGGAGACCTGTGGTCATCCCAAAACCATACAAGATTCAGTGACTTCCAGGGTCTGCCCAACCACATCCAGCAACAGGCAGGAGAAGAACCACTGGGGTCAGTGCTCAGACCACAGATCAGCTAGAAAGTGTTCAGGTTCGCTTGGATCCCATGCTCCTCCCCAGGCTGGTGATGGCACACTATGGGCTCTGCCCCAAACCAATGCATGAACCTGCAAGGCAATGGGACTTGAAATCTTAGCACTGCCATGCAAGGATATAAAAGCTGCTTTGTGCCACACTGCAGTCTGGAAGCAGAAGTGTTGCCACCATCAGTGGGTCTGAAAACCACCCAGAGCCAAGTTATCCCAGCTGGCAACGTGGGTTCTCCAGCCCTCACTGCCCTTGGGCAGGACCCTGACACTGCAGCACCAAAGCACTACAGGTACCTTGGGCTCAGTCTGCATTTTCACAGTCGCACAATGAAAACACCATCAAAAAGTACCCAACAAACCCCAAGCCACCCACTCTGCGAGAGCAGCTATCAGATTGCTCCAAATGGCCTGAAATGAAATTCCCACAGATTTTATTGGACTGCTCAGATATTGATTCTGCTGAACTGAGCATCCTGCTGGGCTGCAACACAGAGATTCCCCCTGCTAGAAACCCCACCTGTGTGCTGAAACACACTGGGACTGTCTGGGGTTGTTGTTTTGCTCCCTCTTCCTTGGCCTACAATTGCCAGGAATTTCAAAGGGGAATTTCTTTGTTCCCTGCCTGCACATCTGCCACTGTGCTAAGACATGGAAGAGCATGGGAATGCCCACACAGGAAAAGGAGCAAGCAACAGTGATGCCACAGCTCCCATCCCACCCCCGGGTGGTGTTCATCACCTGCCTGCATCTCTGAGGGCTTCCAGACCAGACCTGCAGATAACCCTTGGGAGCCTCCCAGCTCTCCTGCCCTCGGGAATGCCCTCCACATGCAGGATCCCCATAGGACTATAGTATGGGAGGGCAGAGATAGAAGTTGAATATGGCAGGATATTCTGCAGGTCTCTTGCTCTGGGGAGGTGGTTTTCCTTCCCATTCCCTAAGGTAGTTTAACATGACTGGCATAAATGCATTGGTTTCACCCATGGACACAAAACAGGAGCCTGGGATAGCCCTGTGCCAGCAATACACCCCCAGTTGCCCAGGCAGGAGAGCTGGGGCATGGATGTGTCATGCTCCAGTGAAATCTCATGCAATTCCTTTCAAGTAAGACGATTTTGGATCCTCATCCCAAATTCTCTCAGGTTATAAATTCACACAGTGCCTGAACACTTGACACAAAAACAACACTGCTATAAACTACTTTTTTTCCCCACATAAAAAGGGAATAAACCCATTAAACCCCAGCCTCTGCTGTGTGTGAACAGTGACTCCAAGCTCCGAGGAAGAGCCTCCATCACTGCAGCCATCCAGCCTCCAAATCCCTGTGAAGAGGTGCCAGAGGCATGCTCTGTGCTTCACAGCCATGAACCCAGCCTCAATCACTGCCATCGCTACCCCCAAGCCCTGCAGATGCTTCAGCTCCAACGGGCCTCCCGGCCAACACACCAGATTCCAGTCCCTCCATCATGCAATGGCACAGCAGCTCGGAGGAGAGCGGAGCAGCTGGAAGACGACAGCTCTGCAGCATCCAAGTTCCCATTTAGCCTTTCTTCATTACAAATTCCCCACTTGCAGCACAAACGCAAGCGGGGCTGGTTCCCCACTCCTCCCTCATCGGGATGTGCTCATCCCTCAACTAACAGCTCATCCCCTCAGGAGGTGCATCACTGCCTTGTTAGCAGCACACCCACCCTGTTAACAAGCCAGTGCCCCATCCCAGTGCTGGGCCCTTCTCTAAAGGACCTGCCCTTCCCAGTTTCTCCAGCATCCCACAGATGTGAAGCTCTTGGACAGCACAGGGTAAAGCTCTGGAGGTGTCCAGAGACCAAGCACCCCAGCACGGATGGGCTGGAGGCTTGGTGGGGCTGGAGCAGCCAACGGAGCCATGCCCCAGCGGAGCCATGGCACGGATCCTGGGAGCTGTCTGATGAGTCAAGAAGTGCCGTTGTTGGATTCACTGCCCAGCCTGTGAATTAGTCAATCCTCCTCTTTCACCCAGGGGCAGGAAGGGGGAGGGCTGGCCCCCATCCAAATATTGTGTAAGCTGCAAAAAACCCGATTTAAAAAGAATGACAAACCCCAACCCAAACGGTTTATCTGCAGAAATACTACTTGGGAGGACCAGGGGAAAGCTGAGGGTGAAGGATTATTTGCTGTTGTCCCATTCCTTTCCTCCAAGCGCCTTAAAATGCCTTCCCCAGCCCGCTCCGGCCCTGCTCACGTTACACTCCGATAAACCGAAGCGGATCGCGGTGCTCGTGTCCTGCCCAAGGTCACGGTGACACCAAACTGCCCAGGAGGATCTGCCCACAGCACCCCGGCATTCCCAGGCTGCGGAGCAGCGGTGCAGGGGCAAGACCGGCGCCGGTGGGGAGGCATTCGGGCAGTGATGGAGAGAGGAGGCTGTTTTCCGTCGGCTCCATTTCCATGGACACCCACACAGCAGGCGAACGCCACCTCCACAACTTCCATGTTTCTAAAAGGCTTTCCTCCCTGCTTTGCTTCCCCCCAGTTTTTAAAATCCAATTATAGCACGACTCTCTCAGCAGGGGTCAGTGTAGAATAAGAATCGCCCGAGTTAATGGCCATAAGACCAAGAAAGATTAATGCCTAAATGGTTTCAAAAGTTGTATGATGCCGATTTCATTAACATTTTAATTGTAATGTATCTTTTTAATCTGCTTTCACACTAATGGCTTTATATGCGTCAAAAAAAAAAAAAAATAGAGAAAAAACTGCTGACAACAAAAATATCCACATGCCAAAATTACCCGACGGAACCGAGCGCTGGAATGGGAACGGAATGAAATGCAGAAAACAGCGTTAATGATGCATTAAGACCAGGAATTGTACTCAGACAAGAGTCAAAAATTCAGCACTGCGCTTGCATGCCCTGTCTTTGCCTTCCCCACGACCCCAGATCCGTGTCTTCCAGTGGGGCCGTGCTGAGGCAATAACCCCGGCAGCGTTCCCAACGCACGCAGGGATTTATCCAAAGAAAAGCATGCTTTAAACCTGGCAAATAATCTAATTTAATCAGGGGGATATTCCGGAGCAGCAGCCGCACAGGAGCCTGCTGCTGTGGTCCATGACCTTCTCCTGAAGGGCCCTGATGCTGCTGTCCCCACTCTGCAGGCTCGTGGCCACAGCAGGGCTCACATGAAGATGCAGTTGCAACCACTGTGCAAAGCTTTGGTTTACTCAATTAGGAGACAATTAAACCTAAGCAGTGATGTTTCATTAAGCACGGGCATGTATTGATGGTGGTAGCATGTATAAATGGAGGGAGGCAGAAAGGAGAAGATAACTGCAGAGCAGACACATGAAGTTTGAAGCAACTTCTCTTGGTAGAAATGAATGGCTGAGTGCTACAGATGCTTTCACCTGCCTGTGAGGCTGGGCTGCAGCTCTAGAAACCATGCAAAACCTTCAGTGTTGGACTTCATAACCCATCAGAACTTGTGAGAAGGGAGATCTAGTCAGAGGGGTACAAACCCTCCATACAACCATCAGCAAATCATAAAATCATGCAACGAGAGAGCGATTCCAACCACAAGAGAACAAAACCAAAACCATATTATGCTACTCAGCTTTAGTCCTGCGAAGGTGGCTGCAGCCAGTGCAGCATCCAGGCAGGTTTCCAGTGAAGGGGCACCCATGAACGGGGGTCACCCCCCTCTATGACAGTTTCATTCCAGCAGGATCTCAGCCATGAGCTTGGTACCCAAGCAAAGAGCCTCTCCCCAGGAGGTCCATGGTGCAGGCACGCACATCCTGTCCTGCAGGAGATCTCCCACCCAGTGCTGGCCAGGCCCATCCACCTCCCCTGGGCAATCGAGCCATTTTTACCACCTTCAGACGTACAAAACCTCACTCCCCTTGTCTTTTGGGCACCTGGCCATTGCCTTCTGCATTGCACACCTTGAACTGCCAACCCTTTATTTATACACCTGCATGTCACACCTCTATCTAGCACAATCCACTCAGAGCTTAGCACCCTGGAAAGCACCGAGTACCGAAACATTATCACTCCTTTGCCATGTCATCACTTAACCACACCTTCCACAGCATCTCTGCAAGGAATTAGGCTATTTCCAAGCCTAACCCTTGTTTGCCTAATGCTTCATATAATCAGAGCGTAAATGTTTGTCCTATGACAGAGAGAACTGGCATGTAAAACATGTACCCCCACACAATATATATATATAACCGAGGCTGGCATATGCTTCCCCAGTGGATATCACGATCAGAACGCGCGCGTGGAGCCGAGCCAGCGCTGGCACCCGAACACAGGACCCTTTCCACACAACTGCTCTGCCACCGAGCCCAAGAGCCTGAGGAAGCACAGGCTCGGTCCTATTTAACTTGCAACTCTTCACACACTCTGTTCTTCACCAAAATCCAGCCTCCTGGATGAAAAACATCTGGCTCCTGTCCCCAGATCGACTGATCCAGAAGAGCCCTGATGGCTACACATGAGATGCTGCGAAGAGAAGAGGATTCTTCTCCTCCTGGTTTTGCAAATGATTAACAGATCCCAATATCGGCTTTATTGCCACAGGGATGACTCCGGGACGTGAAGGGTTTAATCCCATCCCAGTGACTATATATGGTCACTGTGATGGAGTCACCTCCCTCCCCTCACGCTCTGCTGCCCTTCGCTCCTGGCACTGGCCTCTGCAGCAAAGCAGCAGTGCCTGGGCACGGCGCCGGCGAGCCGCGGGTCAGCAGGCTCCCCACGTTACCATCAGCTCTCCCCCTTCCCAGGTCTTGTTGGCTTTTAATCTGACAAACCTTATACTGGGAGAAAACCAGAGAGAGAACACGCAGATACTCGGAAAAAACCCAAACCCAACCAACAAACCCATTTTAAGAGTACTTTACAGGGAACTGCTGCACGGGGAAAGAAAAACCTGTCAAGTGACTTCTGTTCAAATGTACTTAATCACTTAGAAGTTAAAAAAAAAAAAAAGAAGATAAAAAATCAATCTTTTTTGTGAAAAATACATCAATTTATTCAGCCCACACAGACTGGTTTGTTATCGGAGGGTAGTTTGTGGCTGCTGAAGCAGTAGCAATGATTTCTGCCCCCCCATCCACCCACCCAGGGGAAAAAAATGCACTGAAATATTTGTCTTCATAGGAAATGCAACACAAAAATGTACTTGACATGCAGATTTGGGGTTTTTTTTTAAGAAGTCTGACGTGAGGACCTCTAAAAAGACTGAAGCCAAACTGCGATGTCTGCAACGGCCCTGGGAACACAGAGAGCACAGAACACGTGCCAAGGGCTATTTATCTTCATTTTATCCCATTGAGCCATCAGCTTTTGGGGGGTGTCGGTCACCGTAACAAGCAACTGCTCCCACCTCCACCAGCCCCAAGGCCTGCTCCATCAAGGAGCTCAGGGGAAGAGCTGGTGTCACGCAAGGGCCGCAACCAGCAGCCCCCCATCCATCATCCATCAGTCCATCCATAGGGCAGCCTCTGCCCCAGCTGAATGCGGGGATGAGGAAGATGGGGTACCTTCAGCAGGCTGAACCCCCCCACCATGGAAAAGGAGGAAGCTCCATGTGCTCCTTCCACCTCTCCAGGCTCCGTCCCAGCAGTCCGACTGTTATTACCTCCGTCCCCATTTAGGAGCAGCCACACCATAAACCCGAGCGCAATCCTGCCCATCCCAGTGACTGCCTCCCCCTCCTGATGGCATTTTAGCAAGTTCTCCCTTCCCAGCAGCGGTTTTGGATACAAAGAGCGCAAGGTTTAATAATTTTCCTCAATTTCTGTTCTGCCTCCAAACATTTGCTTAAAACCAAGTTGAACTCAGAAGAAAATAAACCGCTAATGAATCACAGCTCCTCGCAAATGAGCAATTGCAGTTGACACAATGAATTATGCCTGAAGCAAGCTGGGAAACATATTTTGCAAATGATCTCATCCACAGGCAAACCTGGCATGACACTTGATTTGCTAAAAAAGACACAAAGCCTGTCAAAATCCCTGTCACTTGGCAAATCAAGGCAGGTAGAGCACAGGCACAGCCTCACCCTCTCCGGAGCACGCTTCACCTACTTCTCAACTGCTCTCCAGCCTGGATGGCAACAAAATGATGGAGAACCCCCCCCAAACACCTCCCATAGGTGTGCCCACCCCAGCTGGGTGCCTCTTGGATCTGCTTCCCCTTCCCCAGGCAAAGCATAGAAGGGCTGGGAAGCTGCTCTTCGGAGGGTCAACGTGGGCTCAGGCTCGATTTGAAGGCTAATTGCAGCAAGACACAATGCCCTCTCTGGCCATTAGGTAAGGCAGGGAGCTTGAATTCACTTTAATTCCCTCCAGCTGAATGCCTCTGTTTTGTTTCTTTCACTGCATTCAAGGGAACCCAAAGAAATATAGGAAAAGTAGTAAAATAAAGAAATGCAATTAAAGTGCAGCCCCCCCCCCCATCCCTGCAGCTCTCCAGGAGTGGTTCCTGTTGGCCTGGCACATCCCAGCCCATCTCCCACTTTAGAAAGCTGGCTGGCTCAGAAAACCTGGCAATATTCAAACCCATGACTGAAGCTTCCTTCTAACCCCATTTTGTCAGGCCTGGGTATTTTTAAACACAGGCATTGCACAGAGCAAAGCAAGAGCAGATCCCATCACCCCTCTGCAGGTGGTTCCGCTACGGTTATCCCTAATCCAAGCACTGCATCACCACGCATCCCAGAGCTTCCAACCAACTTCAGTACTGGGATTGTCCATCAAGGCCTCTTGGATACATCACATCCCTGCAGAGCTCCTTAGCCCAGCACTGGCCCTCCACGAGGCCTGGCAGGAACACTGGACAGCCTTAGAATCACAGAATGCTTTGGGTTGGAAGGGACCTTAAAGCTCCTCCAGCTCCACCCCCTGCCACGGGCAGGGACCCCTTCCACTGGAGCAGCTTGCTCCAAGCCCCTGTGTCCAACCTGGCCTTGAGCACTGCCAGGGATGGGGCAGCCACAGCTTCTCTGGGCACCCTGTGCCAGTGTCTCCATCCCGACGTGAGCTCTGTCCCCAGTCGGGCAGGTCCACGCCAGCCTGGAGGTTGCTCTGAAGCAAACCCAGAGCTCACCAAGTCAGACGGGCTCTGCCAGCAGATTTCTTGGCCCTTCTTCCCCAAGGGCCAACCAGCAATGTTGCAGAGCAGCCGCGCACCTCCTGACATCCCAGCTTGGGACTGGAACCTCAACCTACTCCAGGAAGGGCTTACCAAGACCTTATGGGCAGGCGCCTTCAAGTTCAAGGAGAGGGAGTTTTCTTTTCTGGGCTCACAAACAGTAACGATGCTCTCTGTACCCCAGACCAGCACACAGCCACCCCACAGAGACACTGACCTGTCACCAGCACCCACAGAGAGGAACCAGCATCTGTTCCCCTGCGCCAGGGGCCACTTCTTGGCCAGCATGGTCTGGTCCTAAAGGGTGAAACTCCAGGCAGGGGGTCTGAGCCTAGAACCAAGGGCATTAAAACATTGCCTTTTCCCAGCTGCCTGCATCATGCAGTGAGCCTTGGAAGTTTTCTCTGACAAATTTTAAGTTGCAGAAATCCATCCCCACCCTTTAGGGTTCAATGTCACCATTTTCATCCCATGAAGTTTTAATTCTAAGGCCTGTACAGGAGGAAAAACCCCAAACCCGCAGCAGTGATGGCTACAGAAGGGCATTTATTCCCAGGAGGAGGAAGGCAAGATCCCTAATTATTTTATATTTGCTGCTTAGTTCACATCAAGCTATCATTGCCTCCATTACCCCCACCTTGAGGTCGCAGACTTACTGTCCTAGGCTGGGTAAACAACATCAGTTCAGCTAACAGGGAAAGGCTCAGCTTTGTTCCCTTTAGCTGAAGGGGTTCATTTAATAGCAGGCTATGAACAAGGTGATGCGGGTCTTAGAGTGGGGCCAGGTCACCCCCAGTGGGCACTGGGGACTCGAAGGGCTTTGCACCTCCACCACCGGGAGGGCAGCGATCATTCCGGTCTGCTTCCCCATCCCGGCTGCTCCCACTGCTCAGTATTCCAGCCGGAGAAGGTAAAGCAGCACGGCAGCCCCGCAATGACAGCGGGTGCGAGGCAAGCATTTGGCAGGCACGAAGCACATCAAGATGCCCACAAACGCCTCCTGCAAGGAAGCGGGGGGGATCGAACGGGACTGTTCAAATTAATGACCCAGCGGGTAATGGAGACTTGGCTGGGTCTGATCCTGCGCTTGGGTACGGGGGAGCCCGGAGCAGCGCAGCACGCAGGGAGCTGCCGGCGCTTCATTTCCCTACAGCAGGGAAGATGTTCGGAGAAGTCCTTGAGCACAGCAGAGGCACTTGAACCACAGCAGGCTGCAGGCTGCGGCAGCGGGGGAACGCGCCCACCCAGCAACACCCAGCCACGGACCCCACTTCGTCCCCGACACGCACACGGACGCCCTGCGGTGGTTTCCGTGCCGGGATGGGGGCACAGCCGCTGGTCTCAAGCAAGCCCCGCGCACCCCAATGACCCCCGGGATCATTCCTGAACTCCGAATTTAAGCGTTCTGCTGGGGTTTACGTTCGGCTTTTTTTTACTCCCCCCCCTTTCCCTGCGTTTTCCTCCCCTGTGAGAGAAAGTCCGAGCCTGCGCCTGCATGGTGCCAGCAGAAAGCAAGCCATGCCTCGGGCAGCGCAGCCTCCTCGGGAAGGTATCGCTAATAATAACCACCCCATTTCCCGGTTTCCCACACTGGTGCAACACTTGGAAACAGCAGGAACTAACCCACCCCCTCCCCGAACCCCGCTGCACACGGCCGGGGGGGGGTCCCGGCCCCATTGGGTCCCCCCTTCCCTCCTCCCAGCCCCCCCCAACCCGCTCCCGCACCCCTGGGGCTGAGCCCAGCCCTCCCTCCGGTAACCGCGCCGTGACAATGAAGGGCAGCGGGGGCTGAGCGCGGTGCCCGGGTGCTGCCGGCTGGGGGGGGGTCCCCACCGCGCTGCCTCCCGGGGCCGCCCTCCCGCTCCCCGCCCGCCGGGCCCGGCCGCGCCGCTCACCTGCGGGGCGCCGGCCCCATGGAGGCTGCCCGGGGCCTGCAGCAGGAAGTGATTCCGGCCGCTCCGCGCGGACCGAGCCTGACCTCGCCCGGCAGCCGCCGAGAAACGGCCCCGACGGGACCGGGCCGGGCCGCCCGCTGCGGGCGGGGGGCGGCGGTTGGGGGGGGTGGGACGGGACCGGCCCCCCCCGGGCTGCCCCGCGCGGGAGGAGGGGCCGCGGGGCGGGACCCGGCGCGGACACCCCCAGCCCCCACCGGGCACCGCGGGGAGGGCGCGGCCGGGCGCGGGCGGGTCACGGGGCGGGGCGGGCGCGCTCCGGGTGTGCTCCTGCGGTGAGCGGGACCCAGGGCGAGATCGGCTCCGTCTGGGGCTGGTTCGTCCCGTTCATTTGGTCCTATCTTATCTTATTTTAATTTATTTATTTTACCTTTTTTATTTTATCTTATTTTATTTTATTTTCTCTATTTTATTTTATCTTATTTTATTTTATTTTCTCTTATTTTAATATTTTAATATTTTTATTTTGGCTTGGTTTATTATTTTTTAATTTAGTTTGGTTTATTATTCTTTTAATTTATTATGGTTTATTATTATTTTCTCCTTTTTTTAATTTACCTTGGTTTATTCTATTCTATTTAATTATTTTATTTTTTAAATTTATCTTTATTTTTTATTTTACTTTATTTTATTTTTTATTGTACTTTCCTTCATTATTTTATTTTACTTTATTTCTTTTTATTTTATCTTGTCTATTTTACTTCATTCCATGTTATCTTTTGCTTTGGTTTACTTTATTCATTCCATGTTATTTATCTCACTTTCTTTTATCTTCTTGGGCAAATCCCCATTCCTGTAGCCTAAAACAAAAACTCATTTTGCTTTGTTGCTTCTCTGATATTCAAACCAGCAGCAGATCTGTGTGATTCGAGTGCGCAGCGTTCACCCCACATCTCCCAAACACATTTCAAAGGAATCACAGCAACCCTCTTTCTGCCTTGAGACCGTGGCAGAACTTCTCTGCATCTGGAAGTTTCTCTCTCAACATTCTTCATTTGCTGCACAAGAGAAAATTGGGGCTGTTTTAGAAATGCTGCATGAGAAATCCATCCCAAAGTGCATTCTGAGGTAGGGCAATCCTGCTGCCCTTACAATGGGACATTCCCTGCTCTTCCCCACCCGTTTCCATGAAGCATCCCCACATGATGCTACAAACACTGCATGACACTCATTGGCTGTTTCACAGAGGAGGGAACTGGGCAATGGTGGCCCATTTGGCCACTTTCTGGACATAGCAGAGCCTCTGAGTCTCATTCCAGTCTAAATACACGAAATACCTCCTGGAGTATACATATCCCAGTGGGAACAGCCAGCCCCATCCCCATGTTCCTCCTTGAGGGACCACAGATGACATCAGAGCATCCCTGTGTTCCGGAGGACACGGGACACGATTTACTGGCTGTGTTTTCCCACTCGGTGCAGGGATGGGAGTCAGCGGTGTGGATTCTGGAATCCCCAGGCCATGTCCATGGGGAGCTGTGACATCCTGCATAGGTGGAGAGCTCCTGTTCTTCCCCAGGTGCTTAAGTAGGATGGAAAATCCAAGTGCTGTGACTTACCCAGGGCCTCCCCCAGCTCTGCGAGAGAAGGCTGTTAATGCTGCAGCCAGGAGAGCATCTTCCTTCCCTTCAGCCATGGGCATCTTAAAAACCTTCTGTGATGGAGAGAGAAACATTTCTAAAGTACCATTTCATGTCTCAGAATGGCTCCAGGGCTCGAAAAAACATGTTTATTTACTACTATGCTGATTTTAATGCAAAAGATTGGTTCAGTGACTAGAGGAAACAGAACAGGCGACAGTTCCCATAATGTCTGCAAAGTGTGCTCGGGCTGACGGAAATGTTTTCTTTCTTTCTCTCTCTTTTTTAATCTAGCTTTTCAAATTGAAGGATGGCTGCAGGGCTGAGAAATCACTCGATGAAACACCCAACATTTACATTCTTGCAGGAGAAAAGCTAACTTCTGTTTTGTTCATCTTAGTGAAGCAGAAGAAACAACCCTGCAGCAGCTCACATCCATTTAACCCTTCCTGGCTGCAGCTCTTCAGTTAAACTTCAGCTGTCCATGGCAGAGCTTTAGGGATTTTGTTCCTTTTCCAAACCCCGGGCTCTAAGGATGCTGAAGGTGGTTAAAATACACTTTGCATCTTGGTTCCCAGTTGTATTCATGAGTGGCAGCGGGAGGGAGCCGGCCTGGCTCTGGCATCAGAGCTCTCAGGGAGCCCACAGCAAAGCACCACAGCATCAAACCCCGATGTCTCAGATGCCACAGGTCACAAACCAAAGCCCCAGGTTGGATGGGGCTTGGAGCAACCTGCTCTAGTGGAAGGTGTCCCTGCCCCTGGCAGCGGTTGGGACAGGATGAGTTCCCCTTCCAACCCAAACCATTCTATGAATCCAGTGAGCAGAGGACACATTTATTCTGTGCAGAGACGTGACTTTCCAGCAGGCTCAGTAAGGAGCAAGACCTGCAAGATGTTCCCAGTCTTCCTCCCTGCAGGGATGATGCCATGGGGATGGCCATCAGTGTGGCCGGGCTGTGCCACAGGGCAGGCTGGGCTGTGCCTCATACACCCAGAGCAGCTCCAGGCTGGAAAAGGATGATGGAAGACATGGAAAAATTAAGTACTCTGCCTGAGAGACTGGTTCCTCCGAAGCAAACCTTCAGAGGCCTTCCCAAGGCGATCAGTTGTTATATTGGGATGGAGTTTTGTACCTGGGACAGAAGCTTTCTTTGCAGGTAGAAGCAGTGTTATCACCCTAATCCAATGCACACAAGCAGTGTGTCCACTGCACTGCGAACTACAAGGCAGTCTGGTGTGCAGAGAGAATTACGTGCTGCTAGAAACCTTTACTTGGCTGCTACGCTTATCTTACACTTCAGTGTACTTGGAACTCATAGAAGAGAGGAGAGGAAACAGCAGCTATATCACAGCCATGTAAAGTTCATTGGGATTAAGATACCGTCACGAACAGGAGCAAATGACAAACCAAACTGTATCAGAACCCCTTGTTTATGTACTTGATTTATTTATGGCAGAGGGATTTGCCTTTTCCTCTCCCCATCACAGCAGCCAAGCGATGAGTTTTGCTTGTTGTGCTCCAGCAGCAAGAGTACAGAGAAGTGTTAATATCCTTGTATAAACCTAAAACACCGTAAGGGAGGAAAGAGTTGGCTCCTTAGGGGGGTTCTTGTAGTCAGCGTAGTAGAGCTCAGTGGTGTGGGAAGATATTCAGCTTCTGGCCATACAGAACAGTAACTGAGTAATGGTTTACTTGGGTGAGATGGTTTAGTGCGAGATGTCCCCGCTCATGGCAGGGGGGTGGAACAGGATGATCTTAAGGTCCTTTCCAACCCAAACCCTTCTATGATTCTAAGTACACACCTCTCATCTACAAAACTCAGAAGGGTCTGGAGGTGGGCATTACGCCTGCATTTCCCTTTGGAAAATGGAGAGAAGGAGGTTAAATGACAACCTGTGACCATGCCAGCTCTGCCTCATTAGTCTCTTGCTCCTCTGCTCCTTGACCGCTTTGTGTTGTCTCCATACCACTTCCCACTCCAGAATTACACTCTGCTCCCATTAGGGAGCCTTGCTGGCACGTATTTCACTGGGAAAGCTTTAACCCTGCTGCAGTAAATCTCTCCTGGGTCACCGGGGGTCTCATTCCAGCCCTGCAATGTTTTCATGTCAGCCCACAGAGATCTCCCGGGAGGCCCAGGGCTCAGAATTGGCATTTTGATGGTGTCTGAGCTCTCTGAACCAGGCCATGACCCTGGCAGATAAGTGTCATCACAGCCTGCTTGTAACATTAGTAATGGCAATTGCTGGGCGGGATGGGACAATAAACAGCATATTCACACCCCATTCGCGATACCCACCACCCTTGAGGAGGGATGGGTGCTAATGCACTGCAGTTTGGGACAAGCCCCTGAAATCTTTGCTCAGCCAAGGCTGCAGGACCCAGGAGACAATCTCTTACCCAGGAAAGCCTTTCCTTTGTTGTCTTTGGTGGCTGTTCAGCTCAGTGCTTTCTGCTCCACTGGGTATTCTCCTTTCCAGCTTTGAATGCAATGTGACAGCCTCGGTTATCCCAAGCCTCCCCCTGCTCCAGCTCACGTAATGCTGACCAGGAAGTGGGAAACACCACTACAGCAGGCGCTGCCACCTCGCTCCCCTGGGCAGGGCTTTCCCTCATCAGCATCCCCAGGAACACCATGAAGTCACTCATAGGATAAGGCACTGCTCCGAGCAAGCCTGTGTGATGGAATCAGAGGTTGCAGTTGTTATTTATTATCAATAAGGTAAATGATGTTCTGAGTTCTTTACATTAAGCAGCTGCACAAGGCTCAGGAATCACCCTCTGCCACACAGCTGACAAGGAGATGCGGTTTTGATTACGACCAGGCTTATTTGTACATTAAAATGATTAGGAATAAGTTAAAACAAACAGAAATGAGAGCGTCTCCAAGGTGGCCACATTGTCCTACCTCAACGGGGCCAGGGCTGTGTGCACAAAGCCTTTCCTTGTTTGTAAACAGAGACATCCTTCAGCTCCTGGCATGAGAACTGCTCCAGGAGCACAAGGCACTGCTTGTTTCCAGCTGGATCCCATGAGGTGAGGGTGGGACAACAACAAACTAACGGCTCATTGGCCTGTTTCAGAAGCTGTTTATTACAGGAGGGTTGGGTGATGAGTGGGAGAAGAGAAAACCCAGCCCCAGGGGATGGTTGCCCTCTGGCTGTGTTAATTCAGGTGCAGGTGCTGAGTGCCCTGGCTCAGCTGATGCTGCCAGGCTGGTGCCGGAGGGCTCCTGACCTCCCCAGACACAGAATGGAGACTCTCTTCCCAAGAGCATCATTAAAATACATTTTTCAGAGAAATATCCACTTTCATCCTAAAGACCCAACGTGTTGGTGGATAGAACATCCTCTTGTAAATGATCTTGGTGTTTCATTGCCTTTACTGCTCAGAAACTGCATTTATCTCCAACTGGCACAATTCACAGGACTTTACAAGCCTTTCTCTGGCTCTCTTTAAGGCCTGACCAGGATTTCTGCTTCCCAGATGCAGCATCTTTCTCTTGGCTCTGTGAGTGTGCATCTTGTTAGCACAGGGCCTATTGTGCCAAGCAACCTGGATGGCTGCAGCACCAGACTCTTTAGGTCTTGCTCCCACTGCAGGGCATTGCATTCGAGGTCACCTTTTAAGGAGTTGTGAAACTTGGGATAGGACACATAGAACAGCTCATTTCTTTGACAGAACTATCCCTTTTCCAAAGTCTTTCTTGCATAGCAATTTTCATTGATCTAAAGTTGACCACTAAGCAAATAAATGGTGTTCCTCCTCTCCCTACACATCCTCTTACATCCCTCACCATTTGGGGAATGAGATGCACAGAGACACAAGCAGCAACCTTGGAGGGCCAGGTGAGAAGGGGATGAGGAGGCTGCACATCTCTGCAGGAGACGATGACGCCCTCAGCGAGAGCGTCACACCGCCTGAGACGGAGTCAGGCGGCTCATTTCTCTAAGCTAAGCATGTAAATGAGCCTGGCATAATCGGTCTGTGTTTCCCCTTCCTTTCCATAGAAGAACACTTTGGATTGAAGTGTCTGTGATGTGACTGACACAGCAAGTCACTGTTGTCAGAGCAGTGATGCATGAGCTGATGCTGCAGTGCCGGAGGTGGAAGCGGGTAACCTTGGCTCCCTGCTGCTCCTCTGCCAGGAGCCCAGGACCCGGTGTCACCGGTGGGTGCTGCTGGGAAGCGGCTCCTTCACCGCTGGGAATGGGCTGTTACTGACACTGACACCCACTGAAGATGTTACCTGTTACCATTCACACGTGACAGCTAAACCAGCCCACCTGGGCCTGTCTTCTCCACTGCTGGCTGGAGTCCATGGAGCGGGCAGGGGGATGGAGCAGCCCTGCAGCTCTGAGCTGAAATATCACTGCTGCACATAGGACAGTCTGAGCCTTTATTTTGAGTGATCGAGGTAATCAGAGTGACTAAGCAATAACTTAATTCATGCTAAGAATTTTAATGTCTTATGACTGTGACACTCCCTAAATATATAGCTCCAACATAGGGTGAGAATGTCCTGAGAATCACCTTTGGCAATGTGTTCAGTCACAATCAAACCCGCTTCCCCCAAGGACAAATGCTCTGTGAAATTTGTTCTGCAGACCCAATGGAGGATTTTATCATGGCCAAAAGCAGATCCTGAAAAGCACCTCTCATCTAAAGCTGGTGCATTGCACACAAAAGACTTGCAAAGCGACTCTTGCTGCTGAAGTCAAGCCAAAACTCTTAATATTTCCCACACAACCAGAGTGTGATCTTATCACAGGAGCTGCAGTCAGAGCCCGTGCATTGGCACAGCTCCTTTGCTATTGTTGAGACAGTCTTGATGTGAGAAAATGTAGAATAATAATGATCCCTCCCGAAGTGTATTGTTACTCTTTATTCTCTATTTGCTCTGGTAGCTCCACCATTAAAAACCGAGAGGAAAACCCAAGAAAAGCCATCACTTGAAGTCCCTCAGGACAATGCTCAAAGTGATGAGAAAGAGCTTTGCCAGCCAAAGATCTGCTGGAAAGGGGACCTCGGCCTATTAATTTCCCAGCTTTCCCACAACAGTTTGGAGAGCTTTTGTTTCCCATTGTTGTAAGACAGATTTCTAATCCTCTCTTCATTAAGAGCCCTGCAGCAATGTGACATCCCACCCGGCCCCCAGCCTCATCCATCCTTGTGGGGTGTCTCGTACCTGCTCCGAGGTGCTCCTGCTCCTCGTGGGCTGAGTGGTGCCGGGCAGGAGGAGGAACTGGAGCCCCAGTTCATACACACAAAAGGATGGCAAAAACCTCCTGTGATTTACCCACCCAGAATTCAATAAACATTAGATCTGATGGCATTCAACGTTTTTCCATAGCATGCTCGATTACTGCTTCAGTTATTGCTCCAATGACATCATTCCTGGCACAGGAATTGATTGATTTTTTAATGAATATTCATATGGCATTTCAGCCAGGAGTAGGCATTAATATTCTAAGAAAGAAGAATGAAACGTACATCCTAATTTAATGAATGATTGTAAATATGTATCTGATGGATAATGTGACGATAAGCATTTAAAAAGGCATCCATAGTCACCTCGGATGCTTTTCTTAGGAACAAAGGGACAAGGAGGATGCAGGGAGGGCAAATGGGATGAGGGAAGAGTGGGACTGGGTCACCCTGTCAGGGTGCTTCTGCCCATTCCTCCTGTTGCTCCAGTCGGGAATCTGCACCCAGCCCAGCCTTAAGTGCCCTGAGGTAAATCATGTCATCATTACTATTAAATTGATAATGCTCCCTGACCTCGGGTGGTACTGGGGCTGCAGGCTGGAAAGCACTGGCAAACACTGATGAGAGTGAGCTGTGAGGTTCTCCATGAGGATCCTGGAGATTAATAAGAGAGGAGAGAGCACCCATCTGCTCTGTGCCTGATGGGTGCTGGGCGCCCATCCTGCCCCCCACCTGCAGCTGCCATCCCACCCTGGAGATCCCGGGGGCTCGTTGGAGGCAGGCAGGTAAAGCATCGGCTCTGCCCTCTGTGGAGCTCTGTCATGTTCAATTCCCTTCACTGTATTAAGCATTCAAAGCTCATGGTCCCTGAATGTACATATATTTGTCAGACACTCTTAAGATGTCTCCCTGTGCTGAGCACTGATCCTTTGTGAAGGCAACAGTTGTAGTGCTTAAACAGCGACGACGGGCTCAGTCCTCCCCCCTCGTGCCAGTCCCAGCTCTGCAATGCACTAAACCAGGAGCTTACAGGAGCCCAGCGCATCGCTGCTCAGAGCCTCTTAAACAGGTTCCATTCAAACGAGTGCTCAGTCCCCTGGGGACAGCACACACCTGAAGCATCCTCTGGAAGCAGGGCTTAAATCAGGGCATCGCCATTAAAGTCACCGAGGTGACAGGCGTGAAAGGCTATTTATACCCAGCGGCTTTCTATTGTGCAAGGGAGAGAGCAGGCCCTTCTGCTGACAAAGCAGAAACGCGCCTCATCCCCATGTGCAATGCAGAAAGGAATACCCTAAATTCCCTGCAAGCTTTCCAGAATGGCAGCCAGGGCACGCTGAATCCCGAGACCGGGAAGCAGGAACCCCAGCATGCACAGAACTTGGTCTGCTTTCCTCTCCCATCAAATGAGCCCCTCTTAGCAGCTGGCAGGAGGGTGGGAAAAGCCCAGCAAAGCTTTGCAGGTCGGTTCCTGCACCTCTGATGGGAGAGAGGAGGCAAGGAGAAGGGCTCCGTTGTGCAGCGCCCTAGCAGAGCAGCCCTGCAGCCGGGGGTCCTGTTTGTGCATCAGATGCGTGGGACCGAGTTTGCCGATAAAAATACATACAGAGTTATGCTTGGTATGGAACAAGCAGGCAGGAGCTGCTGAAGACTTCACAACATCCTGCTGCTGGCTCGCCTCCAACGTGCCAAAACAAAACAAAATCCACTTGGCATCTCTGCAGATTGAAGCAAGTTTTCTCTCCGCAGCGATTGCTGAACAAACGCTCAGCTCCTGTGCCGCCGCCCCCGCCACTGCCTTCTCCCCCGAATCATGTGCTGGAAGGATGCGAGAGATGCTCAAGGTCACAGGCTGGGAACAAACCCGGCTCTCGCCCATCTCTGTGGTTTCACTGCACTGTGTCAACCGAGCACAAGCTGAGGGTGATGGGTGCGACTGCCCCATGGGACCCACAGCAGTGGGTGGCTTCTCCAAAGGGGCCCAACTTGCTTCTTATTACTCTGAGGGCTTTTGGACCGCCCTCCCCAAGAGGTGGAGGTTGCACCCTGGGCTGAACCCAACCCCTTCTGCTCACCATTCACGTGGGAAAAGCAAACCCATCTTCCTCTTAGGGTCCCCCTATGCTCTCGAAGGCAGCAGTGTGTTCTGAGCAGGCCAGGAAGCACAGCAGCAACGTGGGAGCTACAACAAACAGCAAAGTCAGCAGGGAAAAAACCCCACAGCAGAGCCCTGAAGGGACTTCAGGATTTGGCCTCGTATTTCTCGTGCTGCACAGGGACACAAAGCACCATACATCTTCTGTACATGCGCACGTCGCAACTTGACCCATGAGCATCGCTTTCAAATGTTTTATTTATCTCCCCAAGAACAGGCAGTTTTGTTTGAAAGGAACACAAGGTGAAATCCTGACCTCGCTGGAAGCACTGAGACTTTGCCACTGCCTCCAGCGGAACTAGACATTTATCCGGAGCTCTAACCAGGTTTCAGGTCTTGGTTCTGGCTTCAGCTCTTTGTTGGTGTTTGATGCTTTAAAGGAAGAGACCAAAACCCCTATTGCCCTTTTATGCATGCCCAGCATTCCCAAGGAATGGGAGAAGCAGCACCAGTCCCTTCCTGCCCTCTTTGGTAAGCAGTTACAGTCCCTGGAGCGTGAAATGTGCTTGCCCTTATTGTGGCACATTGCTATCATGTTGTTATCCTGTGTTTTCTCCAACCCAGGCCCCGCACTCATCCTTTTCCGAAGGCGTTCCCAACGTGTGAATAAAGGCATCATTTAAACAAACAACCTCTGTGGAAACCACCCCGTTATTGCAAAGGGAAGCAGCTTTGGACAGCAGATACCAGAAACACAGGGATTTCTGGCGTTTTTTAACCTGGATAGCACTGCAAAGCCCTGGCAGCAGCCCCCAGAGCACAGCAACAGCTCCTCTGCAACCCAGCCTTCCCCTTCCCCTTCCCCTGGGGAGCTCTCTTTGCAGAGTGTCTTAATCAGTACATGAGATGCTTTCAGGGAAATGCTGCCTTCTTCTGTTTGTTTGTCACAACTGATGCTCTGGTGAGCAGTAAATAGGAGATTTGTTGGCAAATCAGCACTGCCAGCTCGGGTCGCTAGGAAAGGCTGGAGCACAGAACTGCGCGCACGTCCCCGACCCACAGCCCTTGGGGCTCGGCGAGTTGAACAAACCCTGAAGGGCCATAAACCTCTCCTAAATGAACCTGGCAAACCCAAGCCACGCGGGTTTATGTAATTCTTAGCTGGGTTATTAAAAGGCTGTGGGCTGATTGAATCAAAGTACTCAACCAGAAGCACTCACCATCAGTTTTGGATGGGAAACATCCCCGTTTAACCCTGAGCCCGTCTGAGCTGCGCCTGCTGCTCCACAGCCCCGCCGCATTGCACAACGCCAGGCTTCGGGTTCACCACCACAGCTTGCAGTCAGCCTCACAAGGAAGAGAAGGAAGTAACAGAGCCTACATTGCACATAACTGCAAGCAAATGCCTTTCCAAGAAACTATTAAGCAGTGTTCATTTGAAGTTTAAATGCAAAATACCCAAACAGCAACAGAAAAAAAAACTTGGAAGAATTTTCCTTGGCTTGGAGCTTTTTATGATATTCAGATTGCAAGTGAAATATGCTCAGGGAACACCAGTAATGCAGCAAAGCCAGGCTGCATAGTGTGGGACACGCTCCCTTCTGCTGAGCCTGCAGCACCATCCATCCCATGGACGTGCTCCTGCCAGTGCCTGCCCCATGCCAAGGGCTGCTCCATCACCCCCAGGCCCTGAAGCACAGACAGCACTGGGGTCCGGGGCTGTGTGGATCCCCATGCCCAGGGATGCTGGTTGAGACTCACAGGACACAGCGGCTCGGTGTGAAACAGCTCCTTTGTGCCGGGCAGGCAGAGCTGGGCTTGCTCAGCACACAGCAGCAATTGTTCCTTTGGAGGTTTGCATGGCCAAGGCCACTGTCCCCCAGTGGCTTCAGGCACCCCTGATGGCAGAATAAACGAAGAGGCATCATTGCAGGAAGCGCGTGGGGCTTTGAAAATACCCATCGCTGTGATTCACGTTTTAAACCATTGCTCATTTTTCCAGGCAGGCAGATAAGACTCCTCTGGATAAAAAAAACCCCAGCTCTTTGCCCATCTAAATTCTCCCCATTACTGAGCAAATGGTTTGCAACAGCAAATTTATTCCGCAGCGTCTCCTGTGCTCTTTTTTGTTTGAAAAAGCCACAAACAGATTGTGATTTTCTCGAACAGATTCACCATCTGGGAAATTTTTCATGCAACTCCTTTCCTCGCTGGGAGCAAGTTACTCAGAGGGGAATTCCCAGCAGAGAGCAGGCTCTGAAGGGATGGGTCGTTCATTTAATTAGCATGCATAATCCTGATGTCCTTACTCAGGCAAAACTCTCACCAGGGCCAATGGGAGATTTATATTTTACTTCTTTTTTTGTTGTTGCTGCTCAAAGCTCCAGCTAAGGACTTTGGTATTTGCCTCACTGTCACATACAGCACTCTCCATGCAGGGGAAAGTTGGCTTTCGGATGGATTAGAGGCTCTGTTTTACTAGAGCCTTGTGGGTCCAAGGTCAGGATGCGGCCCCGCAGGCTCCATCACCGGCCCTTTCACACGCTCACCCCCTTGGGGGAACATCACACGGTTCTGGGGCCTGCTGGGTGCAGCCAGTGCAGTGTGGGGTGGAGGTCAGCGGGGGAAGAGGCTCTGCAGAGCCCAACAACAGCAGCTCAGAAGTGTTGTGTTTGTGCAGCCCTTGTGCAAGTTATGTGAGCTCTTCTGCCCTCCAGCACAGAAAGCCAGGCTGAGAGAGCTGGGGGGGTTCAGCCTGGAGAAGGATGCAGGGAGACCTCAGAGCAGCTCCAGTGCCTAAAGGGGCCCTATAAGAAACCTGGAGAGGGGCTTGGGACCAGGGCCTGTAGGGACAGGCCAAGGGGAATGGCTTGAACCTGCCCGAGGGGAGACTGAGCTGAGCTCTTAGGCAGAAGCTCTTCCCTGTGAGGGTGCTGAGGCGCTGGCACAGGGTGCCCAGAGAAGCTGTGGCTGCCCCATCCCTGGCAGTGCTCAAGGCCAGGTTGGACACAGGGGCTTGGAGCAAGCTGCTCCAGTGGAAGGGGTCCCTGCCCGTGGCAGAGGATGGGACTGGATGGGCTTTAAGGTCCCTCCTAACCCAAACCAGTCTGGGATTCTGTGAATTTCTCACTTGAGAAAGATGCAGGAGATGCAGGGATGCTCCTTTCATCTATGTTAGCTTAAAGCTGCTCCTATGGTAAATGAGCACACAGACAACACACACAACAGCCTTGCTTTCAAGAGCATGGAGCTCAGAGCAGACCCCAAGAGCCCAACCCTGTCTCAGCACAGTTCTGATGGCTGCATGAGAAGATCTTACACGAAACAATTTTCAGTGGCTCATTCTGGACAAAACCTCCCTTTGAAGTGCCATTTTCTGGGCACAGTGACTGCTTCCAAGCAGGAAGACAAAACCAGTGCAGAGGGCTGGCAGGTGAAGAAATGAGAGGGGTTTTTCTTTTCTCCCGCCCCAGCAGCAGAGCTGCCCAGGAGCTATGGAAACCTTGCCTGGCTAAATAAACCCCAGAAAGATAACAAGGCTTAATATTTTCCAGCAACGTCTTCACTGGAACAGCATGCTATCTGTGTGTGCTGGAGGCTCCAGAAGAGCCAAAGCTGTTCCTGGAAGTCAATGTCCTGTGTTATTTTCCACAACTGACAGTAAATGCTGTCTCCTACCTCCTCCAGAGGGAAAGCAACAGAATCAGTGATTTATGAGAAGCCTGGGAAGAATCACAATGAGCTCCCAGCCAAGTAAAACCCTTTGGGGTAAGGGGCCAGCCTCCTCTCCAGGACCTGAGCAGAGGAGTTCTTCCCCAGGAGATGACAAAGGCTCAAGAGATGTATTTAAAACTAAATTAACAATAGGAAGTGCACATTTATATAGCACATTCCTGAGCTTTCCACTGTCATTGAGTCTGATATTCCACAGCACCCAACCGACTTTGCCACCTGCCATTGTGCTAGAACATCAGCCACGTTCCGGAGCACTGCTGATGGTTTCTTATGCTATACTGACCGAGCAAACACATCCACCCTTGCCCAAATCATTACCTCTTCTGGAAACTTCCTTTTGCTTCCTTTCAAGTCCTTCACTGTGACTCTTCCACCGTTACGTTGGGATAACAGCAAGGAGCATCTCATACCCACCTGGATGTGAGCAGCTCTATCAACACAAGTATTTCTCCAGTTCCCCCCCATGCTGGTTCTCTGAAGCTGGTGCCTCCCCTGGCTCTCACCCTGCCAGTCACCAGCCAACAAATCCCACCCAGCACCTCTTAGGGTTTTATGCTGCTGCACGTCACTGCAGTACTTTCCACATAAGAACGATAGGAATTACAAAGTCCATCACAGTAGAAATATTCCTCTTTAATCCCATCAGAAGCATCACCACTGTGTCCTGAAACAGTGCAGCTCTGCACTCCAAGCTCACCTCCATGCAAGAGAAGGAGGAAATAGAGCACCTTCATTAGTTGATGTGCACCTCAATGTGAAGAGAGAGCTCCTTCCAACCACTCAAATGCCCACAGTGGACCATACTGTCTGCTTGCTAGAGTCAAAGCCATCTGAGGCTGAGCTGTACTGACACAAGCCATCATTGAATGACCCTTCGAGGAGGTAAAAAGCAGCATTTCACCACACTTTCAGTGGTGCTTCTGACACATGACCACAAAGGGCCTGATTCTCCTCACCATGCACTTGCTCTGACTGTTTACACCAGTGCAAACAGAGGAAGAGGCTCTCGGACATCCCCACATCAGAGTGATACCAGCATCACAAGACGAAATTCCTCCTTTTTCTTCCCAAGCAATCAATCCATCAACATGGTGAAAAAAAAAGTAAGTTTAATGTAGGTGGCATGTTTCATACAGAATTTAACAGGCACCCAAAACACCAGCTGGTGCCATGTTCTGCAGTGTTTAACAAGGTGAAACTCCAGCACTTCAGTCTCGTTCGTGCATTCCCAGGCTAAACAACAGGCTAAAGCAGCTTTCCCACTGCATGTATCTTCACCCCTGGGCTGCAGTCTGCAATGCAGCCCTGCTGCCCAAACATCTGGAATGCTCTGGAGCGAGCAGGACGCTCTCCAGAGGGGTTGGTGTGGGTCTGAGATGGCCACTCTCTCCCAAATCAGTATTTATGGTCTTTTTCCTAATCACTCCTGACGTCATTTTTAACCCAGTAAAAGTCATAGCAAGATCTAAAGCCCAAACATGAAAGGAGAGGGGAAGTTCAGCTTCTTCTGTTTCTTTATTTGTATTCTATGAAGTTTTGCTCCCCCCCTTATTAAACATGCCAGGTTTTTCAATTAAATGGGGAAATACCCCACCAGCTTATTCTTCACATATACTTCATACCTTTTGTCTCCCTCCCTCATCTGCAGCTCCCCTTGAGCTTACAAGAAAACTTTAAGAACCTCAGCTCCTTGAGAAAAAACATTTTGGCAAAGTTATCCCAAAAGCTTTCAAACCCCCCCTGAAAATCTCAAATTTAAACCCACTGAATTTAAATTCGGAACTATTCCCAAGATCCTGCTTATCCTGCAGCCTCCTGGGATGTGTGAGGTCTAATGAGCTCCTGCTGGAAAACGCTCCGAAAAGTGCCATGAAGGTGCCAAACACTCCTCTGCTCGCAGGGATCTAAAGCATTCCCATTATTACATCATAAGCCAAATGGTTTGGAAGTTAATTCCTCTGCCTTGCCAGCACGGCCTCGAAGGGAACACGGGTTCCCCATTACACTGGTAGGATCGCATCACCCAAGCACTGCAAGATGTCCGTGTGCTGGTCATGACCAAGCATGGAGTATTTTGAACTTCATAGCTGAGGCCTCCCTCTCAATTACTGAACCTTGGGGGTGTCTACCTTGGTGTGCCACTACAGACTCAAGATTGAGGGCATTGGGAGAGTAGGTACTTGGCTGCCTTTGCAGAAGACAACTAGGGAATCATTTCCCATTGCCTTCCGCACAACTTGGCCCCAAGTACTCTCTTGAGGAACATCTGGGCATGTTCTTTTTTTGTGGTTTGATAAGGACATGTACTTTCTCCTCAATACACACTATTGAATCAGGATGAGGAGGGCTGGTGGGAAGTCTATGCAGTAAAGCAATAAACCACAACGCAGAAGCCCCTGTTTGGTCATTGCAGGAGCATCATGTAGCAGATATGGACTGCTCAAAGAACCACTGCCAAAAGTAGCAGCAAAAGTGGGTTTATTGAAGTAAGGTGTAAAAGTGGGGCTTAACAGAGTCTGATGGGAAGGGTCAATCTATTACTTACTGCACACAGGACATAATAATGATCCAAAGTTGCCAACACAGGATTTTACTGCCCTGTAATACAAGGTTAGGCACAGTATCAGTCACTTACTGCAGTTAGTGAGGGGTCTCAACCTTGAGAAACATCCCAACTCAAGAGGGCATCACTGCCATGCAGCCTGCTGCTTAGCAGGGAGAGCTCAGAAAAACCTCAGTGTCATATTTATGGAATAGAGCAGCTGGCTCATAGTCAAATTACATGGGATGGAAAAGGTAAGTCTGAGAGTCCTTGTACCCACAGCCTCCTTTGTTCTGTGACCAAATCAGCCTTGCAAGAACCACCTGCTATTCATGTGTTAATCGCATGACCAGTGTTCCGGTTTCCAGGCTCATACACATCAAAGCTCTCGGTGTCACCCTGTTCCTGTGTGGGTTTTCAAAGGACAGGTTGGAACTGGAGAAGTTCATGACCTGGTCACAGCCTCGACCTTTACTTCCTCTGGAGCCTGAACCAACCTACCACTGGTTTGGTCAAGCAGTTGGGTGCACCCATCACAGGGCACCCACCAGCTGAGCTGACGAATCACCCTTTTACTCATCGTTATGGGCCCGGCTGGACAGGGCTTGGAGCATCCTGTGGAAGGTGTCCCTGCCCATGGCAGGCGTTGGAACTGGATAAGCCTTAAGGTCCCTTCCAACCCAAACCAGTCTGGGATTCTATGATTCTAACGAGTGTTGAAATACAGCCACTCCAAGGTGAAAGGAGGTCCTACCGTCCAGCCTTATACTGTGCCTCCTGTGAAGGGCAAGCTGCTCCCAGCTGAGCCTCGCTGGGGTCCTGTTGGCCTCCCAGCTCGCACCAGGGCTGTTTGCTGGCCATCTGTTTCCTGCAGTAATGCTTGAGCACACTCACCCTGAGTCCCCCAGTCTGCAGAGCAGAGCTGCAATGCCCCAGGCTGACAGCTGTACTGGGGAAGGAAGCACTGGGCTTGGAATTACTGGGAATTCTCTGCCCACAGAGCAAGCTGTAGCTCAGACGTGCAGCACATGAGGACCTGCAGCCCAGAGACCAATCCCAGAACAAAGCTCTGGGGAGCTCCACAGTTGGGAGGAAACTTCAGACACCAGTTTGTGACATCTGCTGATATACTGCATCTTTCCTGCAGAAACAGCCTTTGGCTCTCGTGGGGCTAACCTAAAGTTCACACCACCATGGCCTGTCATTTACCCAGCTCTGCATTATCTGTAACACTTGATAATGAGACAGTTTCTAGGTTTGCTTTAGCTTTGGGCTTCAGACAGCAGCTCCTTTACTTTGCATCCATTAAGCCTATAAATCAAAGTAAGTCAGCAAAAGACTGCAGTACTCACAAGCTGAAATATGAAGCATCCTTCTCTGCTTGCAAACTGGCTTTGTTCTCAACCACATTCATGTCTTAGACCAAAGAGATCATAAAAGAACAGTCACATATTTCCAGTCTTGCTTATTCCACTGTGATTGAGTCCAATGATTTCGGGGAAGAGGGTAGCCATCAGTTTTACCAATTTGTTTTTAAACAGTTCTTCAAAGAACACAGGGAAAAGAGCAATATTCCATCGTAAGGAAAAACAAAACCAGAATCAAACACTTTTGGCCAGCTTCTGGCTTCTGTAAACAAACTCACTTGACTGCCTGCAGAGGAACAGTCTGATGTCTTTGATCAAGACCAGTAAAACTGAGCTTAATGCTTAACTCCCTTCTTGAGCTGTTAGCAAGGGTCCCCAGTGACTCTACTCTCACTGCTGCAGAGGCAGGAGAATGCTTTCTGTAACTGCAGAGATACTGCCATTTCAGACTGTACTCTGCTGGGTACCCTCTCCTGGGTACGACAGCCCCATCTCACCATACTCCATGGGACAGAAGTACCTCTGCAAGAAAACTGGAACTAATCAATTCACGGGAAAGCAGAACCAAATGCCAAGATCTGGATGTTAAGGACCGGTGCAATGGGTTCCCCTTAATCACCTAAAATGAGAACATATTTGCCATGACAGGGAATTTCAAGAGCACATGATGCCAAGCTCTGCTCCCATCACTCCCGTGGATTTGTTCTGTTAGGGTAAGACTCAATTACTCAGCATTAACTGCCTGAAAAGGACAAAGCCATCCAAAGCTATAGAATTACATTAAAGTGAACAGAACAGCACAGTGGGTCAGATACACATCTTGCACAAATCAAAACAGGAAAAAAACAAACCCCTACACCGTTGAATTTAGCCCCATATTCTTAGCTAGGAATATGCAAACTGCAGATTACATAGAGAAAGGATAACACTGGTCAAGTGGGATGCATGGTACATGCCTGAGACATTAAGGAACATTCTTAGAAAAAGGGGGAAGCTGGATCAAGAGCATGGGGTGCACAATTATCTGGCTTCTGTCCTCCAGATAAATCCCTGCCTTTTCCACACCCACAGGAATACAGGCACAGCAGCATGAGGCTCCTCTGAACTAGAGACACTTATATTAACTTACACTGTGCAAAGAAAAACCACCCCATTGAGTGTTGCACTTTGATCACCGAAATGGCACCTCAGCCCTCAAAAAGATACAAACTGCAGAGACAAGGGGGTTAATTCAGCCATAAAGAGTAGCACTGCTAAATAAATTAATCTATATAAAAAAAGGAGAGAGGCTATCGACAGGTTTGGGGGTAGAAGAAAAGTCACCTTCTGAGCCCACATGCGCTTGTTTTATTTACATATCCACAAATACCATGAAACACCATCCCAGCCCCCCCACTAGCAGCATGGTCACATGAATCCCATAGATGAGCAGTTCATTCATGAGGCTGAAGTCTACACGCCTTCGCCCCAGTAAGAGGAGGATGATGGAGAGTTTGTACTGGAAACGCAGAAAGATCCGGATGCCAAGGTACTGAAGGCAAAACAAGATAGAGAGTGCCACCCAGAGGATGGAGGTAAACAGGCTGCAGCTGAAGTACAGCAGGAAACGGATGAATCCATACATCCATCGGGATTTGAGATAGATGTCGAAATTGTTGTACTTGGTACGCACCAAGTGAGTGGTCCTCACCGGGCCACAGGCCGAGTGCAGGCAGGTCGTGTGGGGGCCGTGGAACGAGCGGACCCGGCGGGGAATGGGGATTACCGGCATCAGGCACCCCACCGGTCACCGAGTCCCAGGGCAGGATTTACAGGGCACATATCAAATATTATCCATGAACATGGGAGAGCTCCAACAGCCCGGGAACGCTAACTCTTTGCTGAGTTTCCAGGAGGGAAGAGACCTGCAGGAAGGCAGAGAAGGAAAACACATTTAAGTAACCCAGCAGGAGGAGAGCAGCGCAGCAGATACTCCAGGCTCAGCCGTGACTTACAACTGCTTTGCAAAACTCTGCAACTTCACTTTGCTTCTTTGGTTACTGTTTACCAGCCATACAGAGATACAAGTCATGGTCACCAAGTGAGACTGCACACAGCTCCATAGTCACATGCAGTGTCAGCACTAGTTGTAACCTGTTAGAAGCTTCACAGTGTTACCGTAGGAAAGGGAACAACTTTGTTCTGGAATAACTCACAGATCCTTCTTAGCCAGAGAGCTACTGCAGCAGTCCACCCATGCGAGTAGTAATATTAATGGAATAATGTGATATTAATTCATGTTTCTTTGAAAGGAGAATACCAGTCTTCCAGGTACTCCTGCAAGTGAATTCCACCGCCCAGCCCCAGCAGTGAGTTTAGATTTCGGCTCATTTCTAAACTTGGCAAAGCTTCACCAAATAAACAAACTGAAAAGAATGGCAGGTCCTGCAGGAACAATGAGGCAATCGTGTTTTTCACACTCCGCAGGATGTACCTCCCCTTGCTCTCCCTGTCCCTGCCTCCCATGGCAAACAGCCTTTCAAAGACAGCCACTGGTTTCTTTCTCCCTTTGGGACCTGCAGAGATAAGTGAAATATCTTGATCTTCTGGAGTGTTTAGGATTTCTAATCTTAACATCCTTCCACACACCCATTGTTGTTGTGTGAGTGATGAGCAGCAGCCCCTTAGCTGCTCTCTGCTTCACCCCAGGCTCACAATGTGCCAAATTCCGGGAATTATACAATGACAATGCACTCATCAGATAACGCTGAAAACAACAGGGACTTCCCCGGCCTCCTCGCACACCCAGGCTGCAGAGCTGGGCAGATCTTGCCTTTGTTGAACTAGAAATCCTGTTACACTTCCAATTAAAACTAATATGAAAGGCACTTCAAGAAGTTTTTACTTTGCTACTAACAAACCTCATCACAGAGTAAATGATGAGGCTGCAGGAAGCTGCACTTTGACAGCAAACCCCTCTTCTGATACAATGTGCACCACTGTCTAAGTCTTCACTGCTTCCTGCCTCAAATTCCCTGCAAATGGGAATTGCAGCTCTGCTCTCTGTGTGGCCCCAGGTTCCAACTCCTTTCTGCAAGGAATCAGCAGGCAACCTGCTGGCTCTGCATGAATCAGGGGTGAATAAAAAAGGAGCCTGGATTAACTTATGATTAAGGAATTTAGGAAATTGAGGTCTGTTCTCAGCTCTCAAAGGCACCCTCGTAATTTTAAGTGCTGCTTGGCCATAATTTCCTGCCTGCAGAAAGGAAATACCATCAGCTCGGAAGTGCATTACAAGAATGTATTTTGCAAGACATATAATTTGGTCAGATACTAAACCAACACTATTTAAAATCAACACAGTTTTGTGCCTGGAGCCTGCAACCAAACATTTCCCACATGCTCTACATATACTGCTCTGTGTTTGTTTTCAAAGGTATTTTTTGAGGACTAAATTAGCAAGAGAGGTTAAAATTCATACTCTGGACTCAGAACATGTAATTTCTGTTGATGCAGCCTCCTTCCAACCTCTTTTCCAGGCCACAAAGGGCAGTGACCAATTCCAGCAAACTCTTACACAGCTCCTGAACCCTGAAGGTCCCTGAAAGCCATGGGAAATCAGAGCACCCACTAGCAGAGCACTCAGCACCACTGTGCCTGTGTGAGGAGCCAAACCCTGCCCACCTCAGGTGCAGTTTGTGGGGGTGAACTCAGTACCTTGGCTTCATGTCTGAGCCCTGCTTTGGAAGAGTTTTCATCCTGATAAAACCTTCAGTAGATGAACCCAAGAGAAGCCCTTGAACAGCTCAGCTGTGGAGAGTTACTGTTGGGAACAGCAGCAGCTTGTTCCCATGTACTCTGCCCACCAAATAAGCAACAAGCCTTTGGCAGGTTCATGCTCTTCAGACAAACTCCAGTACCAACACTGGGACAGCCACGAGCAGAGGGACATGGTCAGAATAAAATAAACTCTCTGAAATATTACATTTTAAGGGTGCTGCAGCCACTCAGCAGGAGGTCAGGAATCCACTGCCGGTCCTGAGGCCACTTAATTCTTGTGCCAAGACAAGTGAGGTTTTCCTGGGAGACCTGGCCTTCTAGGAAGAGGGAAACAAACTGCTAAGGTGCTTCAGAGACTCACAACACTCTACATATGAGTTGATCTAGAAGATAAAACAAGAGAGTGAGTTTCAATTTGCTTGTTCTGTGTGTTAGGAAGTTCAGAATGACAAGATCCCTCCCCAAACACGAATTGTTAATCCCATAAAGATTCCCAGAGGAATCCCACACGTCTTACAACTTGCTGAGACGTGCCAGCGAGAATCACCCAGCTTCTACTCAATGCCAGATAAAGACAGGAAAATCACAAAATACTCTTGTCAGTCCCCTTCTCCTACCACAGAGCCATCAACATCCATCTAGGGTGTAGGAAACACGATGCAGAGCACCCACTGCCAGCATCTTCCAAATAGAATATGGAAAAGCAGCCCTCCCCCCCAGCTGTACTTTGGCACACAATGCTTAGATACAGATCTGGACACCCAGTTCCTCACAATCATCTTTTTAGGGGCCCTTTTGTTTTAAAGCACCTTGCTGTGGGGTTGGAAAGCTGCATCAGGCTCTTCTGGATGTCATCCTACAGCTCAAAGGATGTCAGCTCTAAGGCCCAAGCAATCCATGTCAGCCATGCTGCAGTCACCCAAAGCATCACATTGACAACGGCCTCATCAGGAGGTTCTGTATCTGAGGAATTATTCACTTGGGTGAGTGTTCACTTCCTCTCCTTCAAAATGGAGTGGCTAAGGAGGAAGCTATGGAAACACAGCCCCACTTCCCTTCATCTATCTCACATTCAGACAGGTCTGCTGTTACCCGGGTACTTCGTGGAGGAGGAGGAATGATGGAAGGGCCTCCATGGTCACAAACAGGACCATCAGTCAGGTCCCACGGGACCCAAGTGTTCCAGGAGCCCAAGGAGGTTAGGGGCAATGACAAATAAAGGTTAGTGCTGATAACAGAAAGCAGGGAGCGCCGGAAGGAGGGGAAGTTCCAACTCCTCCTACATCCTACCAGATCCTAAATTAAACCGCATCGACTTCGGAAAAGAACCGGAGGCAGGAAGCACAGCCCGGACTTCCCGGTGGCCGGCGAGGTCGCAGGCCCGGCTCAGACACCGCGGAGCCCCGCTGAGCGGGCGGGCGGGCGGGCAGCGACAGCCCCCACGGCCCCCGGGCCCTGCCAACCGCCACCTCCGGAAACCGGGGCCTCGCAGCGGTACCGGCAGGCGCAGGCCCCTCGCCCGCCCCCACCCCGCGGACCGCGCTGCCACGCGAGGCCCGGAAGGAGACCTCGCGCTGCCGCCCCGCCCGGGCCCAGCGCACCTGCCCCTCCCGCTGCGGGCCCCAGCGCAGACCGGGTGTTGAGGCAGGGCGAGGGCGGTTCCCGGGCCGCCGCCGCCGCCGCGTCCTCCCCGTTGGCAGCCCCGGGACGCTGCCCCGCACTCACCGTCCTGCCCATGGCCTCCCGCCGTGCGGCGGCCGCCCAGGCCAGGCGCCCCGGGCCCGGGCTGGTGGAAGGCCCGGGCCTACGGGCGAGCGCCGCAATGCGCATGTGCGGGGGGGGCAGCGGCGCGCCGGTTCCGGCCGGTGGCGGCGGCGGCGGCGGTCAAGGAGCGGCCGCGGAGGCGCGCGGCGATGGCGTCATCGCGCCGCACCGCCCACGCCGGCCGGAAGCGGGAGGGCGCTGCGTTGCCCGGGTAACGCGGCTGGGTGCGAGGGGCGAGGCCTGCGGCGGGGCTCATGGCGGCCGGGCCGGGGACGGGGAGCCTGCAGGGGCCAGCTCGGCTCCGGCACCCGGGGCAGTTGCACGTTAGAGGAGTCCGCGTCCCGGGAGAGCCCGTGGTGCTTCTCACCCCGCTGGAGGAGCTCGAACGCTCTTAGGCGGTACCATCCCAAACGCACAGGCCCCGGTGTTTGGGGGGGGGGCAGCAGGAGCCAAAAGGTTCCTACGAAACAAACAGGTGGAGGAATATTGAAAAGCAAAATAAAGAGGAGGAAAAGAAGCGTCCTCCCTGCTGTTTTCCGTTGAATTGAGTTAGGAATGGCTTTCCATCCTGGTAAGAACACAGGAGTGTCTCGTTGGCTCGCTGTCCAGGCACTGTTGTGTGGAATAACATTAAATAATCATAACTGGGTCCATCCGGCAGTGCTGAGACCCGCGGCGCTGCCCACCCGTGTCCGTGCTGAGCAGTTCTACCCAGCAGGTACAATGCAGGGCCTGAGGTGCAGGGCATGCATCAAAGGGAGATGACAGGCAAGGTAACAAGTGCTGCTGGGCTCCCAGCAAATTGCTGTTGTGTGTCTCCCACGCAGCGGCTGGTGGGAGGGAGAAGGGAGGCGAAGCCGGTGTGGTTTCTCAACAGCCTGAAATGGAACATCTGTTCAGTGACTAAGATAAGCAGGAGAGCCACGTTCCACTTGTCCCTCTGCCATTGCCTGGGGCCAGAGCCACAGCCCAGGGCTGGGAATTTCAGCCCAAGGAACACGATGATGAAAGGACTTTGGCTTTCCAGCTTTGCCTTTGTCGGAGAGTGACAGGGATGCTGTAATTCTGCAAAGGGGGGTGCTGGCATCCTGCAGGATCCCCTTGGGGTAGGAAAGGTCCTTCCTGTCCTCCAAAAACACCCAGGCAGCTCCAGTGAGCAGCCCCACAACCTAAACATGTGCAAGGGTGTGATGCAGCACCATCCGTGTCAAAACTGACTTGTTTGGTCTCTTAGGTCAGCAGGACAAAAAAGCAAGGTGGGTGAAACCTTCTGCCCCCTTTCCTGCTTTAAATGCACAGGTACCTTCCCAAAGAACAACCTGTCCTCAGGCCAGGCATGAAGTAAAGCTTTGACATTCACAGAGGTAAGGTCCTGAAGGCGTGCTCAGCCCGCAAGGAGCCCGCCCACAGCACCCGGCAGCGCTTGGGGCTGTATTTCTTCCCTGTGCTAATTTTACTAAAGACACAACTCATATTCCCGTTGATTGAACAGTTTTGTGGTGACAGCGGGGAAGATTTGTGAGGAAACTTATCATCAACCCAGAGAGTGGCCATTAGTCCCAGTCACAGCGCCCAGCCAGAGCTGATGTATTTTATGGCAGGCTCCGAAGACAAACATACACATTTATATGTCACTTGTTGCACTATAAATTCTAACTTGTACTTCTTTCAAAACTTTTAATGAATTGTATACATTTCTGAAGATTTATAGCGTGAAGCCAACGGCTCAAAATATTACTTTCAACATATTTGTCACTTTGGCAACAGAACAAAACAAATCGGGAAGATATTGCGTTTAGGAATAAATCATGAATATATGCATCTTAAAAGAGTTTGTTTTGGTCATTAATAGTTGATGGGCCCCCCCAGTGCAGGATTTCAAGTTAAATTATGCAAAATCAAAACCAAACCTTATAATACTTAATCAAACATGCATAAAACTGTCAGGGCCAAATAAATTCTCTCAATTAACTTGCTTCAGATTGTGATTGCATTTACTAATTTAATCAACACCAGAATAATTTGGAGCCTGGGTAATGATGAATTACTGTGGTGCGGCACATGAGGGGCCGCTGAGGCACGTGCTGAGACGGGGACGTGAGACACGCTCTCAAGGCTGAGGGCAAGAAAATAACAGCTGAGTTGTTACCGTTGGTTTATAATAGAAACATCTTCTTATTCCCATTTTGGGGGGGGAATTTTGTCCAGTGATGGTTTTAAATGCCCGTCATTGCTAGACCTGCTCTGGATGAAAGACTTGAGTCAATCTCATTTCCATCTGAGCTGAGTGAGGAACTCAAACTGACGCAGACATTCTCTCCACATTTTGAACTCATTTTGTGACTGTGATCTTTGCTCTGAGCACAGGGATCTGTGACTTCCAGCCCTGCTTTCTGGCACCGACTCAGGCTTTAGCCTGGGTCAAGTCATTTAGGCTAGAGCTGGAGTAACAACCCTGTAATACTGAGATGTCCTTTCGCTCAATCCTTTTGCACTCTGAATGGATCTGCACTTACAAGAAAATGGGTCTGACCCCTGTCTGGAAAAAGCTTTCAATACTATTACTTACGGAGAGCTAAACATCTCCATTTTGCAAGCATAAGCAAGGTTTTATGGGAAGGTTCTCATTTACAGGTCCATGTGAAGGAGGCTGTAAGGTATTCAACGGCATCAAATACCTGCACCTCTGGAAATCACACCCTTAGCTGCTCTTTAACCTTTCCACACCTGTTCCACAAAAAAATAACTGTGTCCCTATAGCTGCTGCAGGACTGATGTCAGCACTGCAAAACTCTCCCTTTTTCTCTCTCTCACTGCAAAACAGACTTCCCACAGGCTGGCTGGCCATTTTTGTCACTGTTCATGTGAAACGGGGGTTGTGCTTTATAAACGTCGCGCACTCAGCGCAGTTTGGTCCCCAGCAGAAATCAGTAAATAAAACTGTGTGTGCTGGAAAGGACAGCCAGAGAGCTCGCTAACAAATTTCCTCCACTGACCCAGAAACAGCTCCTTGCTCAGTGGTGCTAGAGCCATTCAGAGAGCCATCATTCTTAAGCTCTTAAAGATAATAAATGTGTTAACATGGTATTTTTCAGCCTTGCATTCACTGCTGCCTTCCAGCCATATCCAAAACCACCATTCAAAACGTAGTGTCCTGGGCAAACTCCCTTGGGGTTTGCTGAACCAGCCTGTAGAGCTGAAATATAACAAATTAAGGAATTAATTCTTTCCTTTTCCTTAAAGGAGATTTAGGATCAGGTCTGGGCTTTAAATTTTAAACGTAATCGATCCTCCCTACAAATCTAAAGTGCAAAAGCTTGTGAAATAATTTCTCCTTATTTCTTCTCTCCAGATCTCATCGCTTAGCTGAAATGTCAGCTTGGAGAGATTTGCATGTGGTAAATTATAATGCACAATATTAGACTAATCAAATAAAAACCTATGTAGCAGAAAGTGGAACTGATTCCCACTTCTGTAGCACTGCAATACCCACTGGCAACCCCAAGCAGCACTCAGAATCCCTGTGTCTCTGCTCCTCTCACCTCCCCAGGAAGGCTTGGGGTGTTATTTGGGATTTCAATAGCACTGGAAACCAAGGGAGTGATGTATATGCATCCACACCCTCCACTAAAATCCACACTGCAGCAGTGCTGAGCACAAACAGACATCCCAGCTCAGCAGGTAAGGCTACAGAGCACGAGGAGGGCAGGCTGCCGTGTCCCTGCAGGAATTCCTGCTCCTGGAACACTTTTATGGAGAGATATTTTACAGGAGACTTGTGAAATATAAAACTAGACCAGTCTGCAGTTTCTAAAGAAATAAATGGTCCGTGTGAGGCTTGGTGAGACAGTAATGTTTGATGTATTCAATATACATGACACCTCGGCGTGTGCTCTGGCATAATAATCTGCCCTCTGCTGCCGCCAGCATTTGCTGCACTGAAGAGCCTGGGGGTGCCCAGGGAGCTGGGGGCAGCCTGACCCCCCTGCCCTGCAAACTGCTCCTGCCCGCCCCAGGGCAGAAGGACCAGCCCCAGTATGGTGGGATCCCAGTTAACCCACAGCAGGTTGGGTTAAATGTGTCATCCTATAGGGGGAACACTCACCTGCACTGATACCATAGTGCAGGACAGAGCCCCACTCCCAGCCATTCCCCACCTCTGGAGAACAGAAGGTTGTTATTTTAGTGATGCTGGAGTCACGGACAGATTCCTGCTGACCTGCGGGGCTGGCGCAGGAGCCAGCTGCACACATATGGTGAGTGAGAAACTGTCTCTAAAACAAATGAAAATAGAATGGGACGCTTTGCCAGGGACAGGCCTCCTGCCAACGCTTGTTGCTGCATCATGCTGGCTACCCCCGATCTGCCTGATGTCAGAAACTGCCGATTATGCAGAAAAACCTCATGCAGAAGTGTCGTTATTGCCTTCTGTTCATCTGTGCTCTAACGTGAGCCCCAGTCCCCGTCTGCCCTGTGGAGCTGAGGTTTGATGGGCAGGCCCGGGAAGGCTCCTGGCTCCTCAGGCTCTGCCAAGCCCTTCTCAGAGGTGATACTTCAGTAACACCTTTTCTCTGGGAATCTCAGCTTCCTGTTTTCCCATTCATCAATAACATGTCTCAAACGTATCACGGTAGTAGCAGATGGGTCCTTTTAAACTCTTTGTGTAGATCCACCAGGTCTGTGCTGGTCTCACTGCCCTGGGCAGCAGCAGGGCTGGGACATGTCTCATCTCCAACATTTCCAGTGCCCCTGTCTCTGTTTCCAGAGGTACTTCAGCAGCCCGTGAGGGTGCTCAACACCACACCAGCACTTTGGGGCAAGGAGTTTGTGCAGCCCCTCATGCGACAGGAGCACACCATGGCTCTGTAGGGAAACAGCAGCAGTTGAAGGCTGATAACTGCCCCAGAGCCCTGTGCTGGGCAAAGCAGGAGGGCTCAGCTTGAGCTCTGCAGTGAGAAAACACAGACCCCATCTCACACCATCGTCCCCATCAATTCCCTGGGGAAAAAAACACGAACACCACCAAGATACCCAGGCAGACTTGAATTTTACTCCTTCTATCCATTTTCCAGCACGTAAGTCCAGTTATCCAACACCTGCATGCAAGGGAAGGGAAGATGCTTGGGAAAGATGGAGAGTGACAGGAGAAAGCAGAGATAAGCCTACTCTTGGCAAAGGTGTGTGTCCCTGAGCTCCCCCTGTCCCCGTCCCTCCGCTGTGAATCGATGAAGCCATCTACTCTGGGCATTGGCTAAATGTCAAATTTAGAGACAGCATTCATTTTTCTGGGATCAATGGAGAGCGGTTTGCCTGTATCCGTCAGAAGCCAAGCCCCACACTCGCCGGGATTAGCTGTGATGGCATCAGATCAGCACTAGGGGTTCACTGCGCCATGAATCCTCCGTGCTTTGCGTTGGGGTGCACAAAATAGCTCCATGATATTTTAAGGTGAATTACTGTAAGAGTTCCTTTTTCCTTTTAAAGCAGCCAGGAAGAGCAGGTGACTCCCACACTGAATCATAGAAGCATGGAATGGTTTAAGTTGGAAAGGACCTTAAAGCTCCTCCAGCTCCAACCCCTGCCACGGGCAGGGACCCCTTCCACTGGAGCAGCTTGCTCCAAGCCCCTGTGTCCAACCTGGCCTTGAGCACTGCCAGGGATGGGGCAGCCACAGCTTCTCTGGGCACCCTGTGCCAGCGCCTCAGCACCCTCACAGGGAAGAGCTTCTGCCTAAGAGCTCAGCTCAGTCTCCCCTCGGGCAGGTTCAAGCCATTCCCCTTGGCCTGTCCCTACAGGCCCTTGTCCCAAGCCCCTCTCCAGGTTTCTTATAGGGCCCCTTTAGGCACTGGAGCTGCTCTAAGGTCTCCCCTTCAGGAGCCTTCTCTTCTCCAGGCTGCCCCAGCCCAGCTCTCTCAGCCTGGCCCCAGAGCAGAGCTGCCCCAACCCTCGGGGCACCCGAACCCGCAGCGTAGCAGGGCCCGAGGAGCACCGCGAGGAGCAACCCCGAGCCCCGCACTGAGCCCCCCGCGGGTCCCGGTCGCGGTCCCGCAGCCATCGCGGACTGTGCGTGCGGCCGCGCCCCGCGTGGCGGTGCTCCTGCCCCAGGGATGCTGCTGGAGCGCAGGCAGCAGAGGAGGATGCGGGGAGCGGGGGGAAAGCGACTCCAATGAATTCAAAGCTTTGGATTCAGCGCGAAGCCTCTTCCCGGAAGCTTTACAGAGCCTGGCTGCGGGGGAGACGAGCGGAGCAGGCAGGTACTGAGTGCCCTCCTGTCACGATGCCCTAAAGATGCCAGGTCGGAGTGATGTGCACACGGAAAGGACCCTCTGTGGGACCCCACAGCACTGTCTGCAGACCCCTGAACCCTCTCTATCGCTGGTGCCAGAGGAATAAAACAAACCCTGTCATTCCTGTGGGGAATGTGCCCCGGTCTCTTTTACTAAACCAAATTTTCCCCTTGTTTTAGCAGGGGAATCATCAGTTTAGAAAAATGCTTTGCTGACAGAAAGTTCTGGTGCTCAATACGTTTCAAGAGTGTGTTTGACACCATTTGTGCTTAGGCTGTGTAGTGCCAAGAAAATGATTTTCCAGCATCATAACAGCAGCAACATCCACATCAATAAAAATGCTCAAGAAGAAAGGAACAAAGGATTTACGAAACAAAACTATCCCCAAGTATTTCGACATTTAATAGCAGTACCTTTTCAAAGAGGGTTGCAATGAGATAAAGCTGATTTTGCTGTAGGTAGAGCACTACCCCTCTCCTAATTACCTCTGAACAGGGGGAATGTGGATCTCTGTGGCCAAGTTACGCCTCCTTCAACAAGGAATATCACTTTGTCACTGCAGGAAGCACAGGGAAGTGAGAACATTGCTTCCAAAAAACCCAGCACTAACCTCCACTGAAAGGCTACGTTTCAGGTGCAGGTACCCTGCAGGTCCCTGCTTGCCGAGCACAGTGGTGTCAGTCCCGCTCCTTTCTCCCCAACTTTCCTAGATTTGTTGCCTGTAACTCAATGGTGCAACATTTTACCAGCAAGAACATGGAGGAGACAAAACCCCAAAGCCCTCATCAATCACAGCCTGGCTCCTGGTACAATTAGCAAGTTCTATTATCTTAAGAATGACACTTGTAGCACAGAGCGAAGCAACGCGCACCTGATATTATAATGCTGCATGTAAAAAAGGGAAGGCTGGAATTGCATTAGCATTGCATTAGATTCCCATGACTTTTTATATCAGCACTTGTGAGTTATTTATGAATTCATTTATTTACTAGGACAGCCCTTTCTGCATTCAGTTGCCATGGTTGCTTTAACTCCTGTATCCTATTAATTCTGGATGTTATGAAATAAAGATAGATCAGACAATCCTTGTGCGGTGGGGTTTTTTATTGTTCTTATTTTACAGTTATCCCCGTGTCCTGGCCAGAAAGGGTTCAGCTCCAGCATCTCACCCCCACCAGTCCTTCCTGCCGCAGAACTACAGCCTGGGCTGAGGGTGCTGAGGCACTGGCACAGGGTGCCCAGAGAAGCTGTGGCTGCCCCATCCCTGGCAGTGCTCAAGGCCAGGTTGGACACAGGGGCTTGGAGCAAGCTGCTCCAGTGGAAGGGGTCCCTGCAGCTCCTTGCTGAAGGAGAAGACCAGTTTGGGTGCCTTGGGAGATGGGGAGTGACTTTGTTTTACAGGGTGAAAGCGTTGAGGCTGCTGCTTGTTTCAGCCTCAGACCCCACTGTGTGGAAATACCGGTGGGGCTCAGGGGCTTGGCTTGTGTTTTACCCCTTTGGAGAGGGTAAAAGTGCAATTCAGAGAAGAGGATGGTCCTGGGGGCAGGATCCCAAAGCCAACATGCTGGAAGTGCTTTGTAATAGAATTCCACGAGAAAATTAAATCAATTACTGAGTCTAATAAAGCTCTCAAGGTTTTTAATTAAACTAAGTTTTAATTAAAGCAGCATGGGCTCGTGCTCTTGTGATATTCTGCCTCAGACCCTAGAGGATTGCTACTCCTTGTTGTAATTTACATGGGCTGGATCAATCGCTGGAGTCAGGGAAGCAGGAGAACTTTGTCGATTGTCCGGGATGAAACAGTGTTTGTGAGCCTGGAATCTCCAGCAGCTCCAGGCCAGGAGTGACCCTCGGAATGAGCACCAGCCTGAGCTAGTACTGCCCTGGGAACAGTCCTCTCCCAAACAAAGCTCCTGCTGCCTGATCCATGATGATGCTGTTAGGGGGCAGTTGTAACAGCTCAATAATTCACCAGTGCATGCCAGAGGTGGCACTTTGCCTCTTTACAAAGCCATGCCCCACTCATCCCCCAGCAGTGGATGAGTGCAGGATGAGGAGCGGGATCCCATAGGGCAGCAGCACCAGTCCAGGAGACAGGCAGGAGAACGAGAGGCAAACCAGAACCACCTCCTCCAACCTGGACATCTGGTAAGTGGCCCCAGAATGTTCTGCCTCTATTTTAGTCTTGTTTTGGACACAATATGCCCAAAACATGCTTTATTTCTTAAGGAGATAAGGATCTTTATGTAACCCCTTTTTCCTTAACGTTAAGTCCTTTGTCAGGATTAAAGAATCCCAAAACATCTGCACGGGCTTGGGTGGCAGATGTATAGAGAAAATAGCTTAAAATAACACAGAATATTAACCTACTGAGGTATTAAAAAATAAAATAGAATAAAAGGACCCTCTTGCATTCTTAGTTCCAGCCAGCTCCTGACCCTGGCCACCACGATGCAGGTGAGTAACAGGGGTGTGTGGTGGGGATTCCCATCTGAATGCTTCAAGCATTTTTATCCCTGAGTTTCAGCCACGCTGAAGAAGCAGAGCTGCCTCAGTGCTGGATCCTTGTGAGCTGCCATGAGGATGCATCCATCCATCAGGAGCGCCGGAGCAGCCGGCTCGGGGCTCACTGGAGAACACCTCTGGACAGCAGCAACTTCATTTAAATTTGCTTGATACTACTTAAACCCCAGTCCTCTGTGTTAGCAGACTGATGGACAGACACTTCAGACAGGGGGGGTTGGTGTGAACAGGAGGAAGGACAAACTCTCCTCTTGGCTGCAAGTGCCCCGGTCCCCAGGTCGCCTTTGCCAGATTTGCTGCACTGGGTGGCCGATGCCAGCCTCCCTCCTGCCTGCTCCCAAGCAATTTCCCCTCTTTTTAGCGGCAATAGCATCACTTTTCCTGCCCTGCCCTGTGACACCTCAATCAGGAGGTCTTCCAGGTCCTCTGCACCAATGAAAAGAAGCAGCATAGGGAAGTTAACCCAAGGCTGCATTTGTCACCTCCAGGTCTGTTTGTGCCCTGCTGGTGCTGCTTTGCAATACCACAGTGGTGGGAACGGGCATCCTTGTCCTGCTCCCAGTCACCGCCATGTAGAGCCAGACCCGGGCCCCAGGGGCTGGCAGGAGCCCCTCTGCAGCCCCATGCAGCATTGCTGGGCCTTAAGACACACTGACATTGCCCAAGGAAGGCTGGGAGCCATGGTCTGCTCTCCAGAGAGTGCACATCAAGCGCTGCCCCAGCCAGCCCTGCTCCTGACACCATGTCCACTAACCACACGGCCTGTGGGTGCTCAGTGCCTTTAACAGCTCAGCAGGGATGGATGGCTCAGAGCACTCAGTAACGGCTTTCCCGATGCCTTTGCCAATACCTGTGATCAAACCTGATGCAGCTGAAAGGCCTGCAGTGCCGTGGTCAGTTAGAGCCCACTGTTAGCAGCCTCTGCTGTCCTCATCTCCCGGCCCATTTCCAGCGATCCATACAGGTCCCATCAGTCCTGGCCACAGTCAGCTCCCTCCCAGCCAGCAAAGACCATTAGTGTGATTACTGGAGGTCATGAAGTTCAAACCAAAATGTCAATTTTCATTTGGAAGAATGGTCTCATTTTAGGAGCAAAGGGAATTTTTTTCTCTCTCAGAGAACCCCCGACTGTGAAATCATTGCTCCCCAAAGACTTGCAAATTTCTGGCCAGCAAAAGGTGCCAATAGCTGCTGGAGCCAATAAAGAGATTAACAAGGGTCACTGGTACTTTCCTCTTCCCTGCACTCAGAAGGCTCTGGGGCCTGTTTTGAAGATATTAACCACTGCCTTTACCTTCTGTGTGTTCATCACCGGGTTTGGGGTCTTTATGGATTTATTGACAAGACATTGCCATTAATCCTACCCACAGAATGCCAGCCTGGGAGTCACTGAGGTTACATCACCCCTTCAGACAGGAGCTTCAGCCAGAGAAGTCTTAAAAGGTAGAGGGACACAGGACAAAGTAGGTGGTGGGTGAAGAGGAGTGGGGCTCTGGCAGGCCCTGAGGCAGGGAGAGCAGCCACCAAGCATCCTCTGAGAGTCTGGGAAGGCACAGACCTGACCTTGAGAGGCAGCTGGAGTCTGCTCATTGATTGAGCAGGGCCTGGATGCCAGCGCCATGCCCTGGGGTCAATGATCTATATCTGGGGGTGACTTGGGAGGGCAGGGAGCTGGTGCTGCTCCTGCTTGGAGTGTCCCAGGCAGGGCTGGCACTGTGCGGATACTGGACATTTTCGATGTCTCCTTTCTGCAGGAGCTCATAATAGCTCCAAAAGGCTTCACTCTCATTGGGATGCTCCTGCGAGCCCTGGCTGGGCTGGGAGGGCACAGGACAAGGCTGGGCGGGCTCCTGCCTACCCAGGAGGTGTCACGCTTTTAAAGTGGGTTTTTTCCTTCTATGTCATTGTGTTAACTAATTAAGTCTGTTCCATCTTTACCTACTGACAGCGTGGCACTTAATTAAGTAGTTTAATTAGAAGCTGGCATCTTTAATTAAGTTTAGGGCTGTGGAGGTGACTGGGAGCCTCCAGATGAGTTGCAGAGCCTTTCCCTGGGAAAATGATGTGGGCTGCTGGTGAGGGAGAAACCTTTGCTCCCTTGTCCATCGTCCTCAGACATGGCAGGGAGGGAAGCACCATCTCCCCACCGCTGAGGGGGTGCATGGTTTGGGCACCCTTTGCTCAGATGTTTAGAGAGCTGAGGGCTTCCTTGGGACCATGGAGTAGGAAAGAGACATGAGGGGTATGGGTGGGCTCAGCACGACGGGGGTGTTGTGAGCCACAGGCTGCCCATGTCTCCTCACTGGGACTAAACCTGCTGCCCGCCCAGGATGGATGCCTGCAGGACAGGTACCACTGGGTGAAGGCTGTGGTAAGGTTAGGAGCAGCATCTGCAATTCTAGGCCATGCAAGAGGCTGTCTAAAAGATGTATTGCCTTTTAATAATGTAAATATGTAAATATTACTGAGGTGCCATTAATCCTTATTGCCTCAACATGATACCACTCTTAAGAACAAACGTAGTGAGGTATTATTAATACGCACAGTAACAGTACATTGACCTGACTAACACCCATAAATCGCAGAGCGCCGCACAAGGCGAGGAGCTGCTCAGGGAGCACCTGCATCCCCTGAGGCCACCTCCAGCAGCAGCCCAGGCTCTGCAGCGTGGAGGAGCCCAGTTTGCTCCTCAGGAGCTGGGAAGGAGCAAGGAGGTCCTGGGAGAGGACTCGGAGTAGGTGGGGCTCAGCAGACCCTGCTCCCTCTTTTGGAGCAAGAGCCTAAACTGCTGAGGCTCCTTTACCAAAGCCTCACAGCATGAGGGTTTTCTGGACCCCTTCTCCTTACAGTTTTACCTTAAATCCTAGATGTGCGTTAGGAGAGGGAGTCTCATTGATCCCAGAAGTGTGGAAATTAACCCAGGCTTTGGGCCAGATTTCCTGTCTCGGCATACTGAGAGGTGGCCAAGCCTTCACCTCATCAGTTGCTGGATCACAGAACAGTTTGGGTTGGAGGATCATCCAGTTTGAACCCCCTGCCCCGGGCAGGGACACCTTCACATAGACCAGGCTGCTCCAAGCCCCATCCCAAGAAGCTATTTGTCTGTTCACAGACCCAAGCCCAGCTCTGTTTAAAGGTTCAAGGCAGGCTCTCACTGCCTGCCTTTGGTGGTGGATTTCCCATTTAAATACAAGCACATACAGGGATTACGAATTGGAAGGAGCGCCCCAATTTACATTTGCCAGGCTGAGAACGCAGCCTATTGCCACCTCTCCTTGGCCCTGGCAGGGCAGCCCCTGGCTTCGAGCTGTGTGAATGGGAGCAGAGGGAGAGCACACGACAGAGCAGGGGAAGCCATAAAGTCTGGATTTAGGGCTTGAAAAGGAAACGATTCTGTGCAAATGGCTGCTTCAGTTCAAAGCAGCCCTGCCTTGTAAATCCTGCGCATCCTTTTCACGAGGGAAACCCGCTGAAATAACCTGTATTCCAGCAGCACACAGACTTCTGGAGACCTTCACCTCTTGGTGTCCTCTGAGCCCACACCCAAGCAGGGGCTAGAGAGCGATCCAGGCAGGAGCATGGCCATTAGGTCTGAAATTAATCCTCAATTTCGTGATTAACGAACTTCAGAAGCCCAGATTTACCCGGTACAGTGTACTGAGGGATTGTATACAGTAGATGTCTGCAAATAACCATGACTGTAACCAAGACAAGGAGTATTTTCAGTTCCTTTCTGTAAAAGAATCAAGTGCTGAACAGTAAAATTATCAGGCAGTAGGCTGATTTTTTCTCCCCAGAGCATTAATGAACTGCAGGGTTCATGGCTGGAGGATGCTGCGTAAGTTATCACGTATGAAGGAGCTAGAAAAAGACGACACAGATCTGTGCACTGTATGTCCATCTCTACTGCTTTCAGCCCAGGAGCTCTCTGATCCGTGGGTTGCTGAAGGGCAGCAATGAGCAGCAGCAGGATCACCCTTTTCCCAAACACTTCCCCTATGCATTTGCTGCTGTCTCAGTAGAGACAGCTCCTGGGCCAGGGGGAGCAGTGGAAGCTCACGCGGGTCTGGCACAGGGCAGGGTGCAATATCTTGCAGGGATATCAATTAAACCACTCCAAGCTCATGTAAATAAGGCTTCAGGCCAAGCAAAAGAGCCCCAGTTTATTTGCCAGAGCTGTTTTGGTCTCACTAGCACACTCCTTGCATGCTCTGCCAGGCCCACTGGTGCTCCCCTTTCTCCTCTTGTTCAGCTAAGTGAAGCTTGCTGTATACAGACTGCATTTCCCTTTCCAGAACGTGAACCTTCCCTTTCATTCCAGGGTTTCTTTTATGCATCATCATTGTAGTAGACCCTATTGTACTGGAAATCTGTTTGCCACATGTTAGCTGGAGCTCATCTGCTAAGATCCTTGGTTAAATATTCATGGAGAGGTAGCTATTAAACCAGGGGCAAGAACTCAGGTTACGCAGCGGAGATGAGAAGGGTGACTGGCAGGGGAGGCCAACTTAATATCAAGTTAAAAACCCTCATGGAAATGACTTACCCCACATAAGGCCTGGGCATGGAGAGGCAAGAAAAAACCCCAATCACGTTGTGCTGCTGATGTGTGTTAATTACCTCAAAGCCATCAGTAAAGGGGCAGCCCGAAGCCCTAAAGCACACCCCTGGCAGCGAGTCCTGCATGAGCTTGTGGCTATTAGAGAGAGAGAATTTCCAAAGAGGCTGAGCTTTTCACAGGGGAATTAGAATGAAGTGTCCTTGCATGGCATGTGTCCATGCCCACGTGCCCAGGTGAAGGAGATGGGTTGAACAGGCAACAGCATCAAAGCTGCTATTCCAGTCCGGAACAGCTACTCAAGCACTGCTGCAGTGAGGTGATGCCTGAGCAGGGCTGGTGGGGACGGGATGATGCCCTGTACAGCCAGACCACCCAGCAGGCTCCTCTCCACCACCTCCTCCCTGGCCATTAACTCCCACAACCTGGGGGCAAAAGGACAAGAGAGCAGGAGTCAGTCTGGGGTGTCAGGTAACCAGTTACCTGAGCTCTGCCTAAAGGTAACTTCCTCATGAATAGCCCACAGGCCTCATCCCAACACCGACATGCCAAGCTGGTGAATTATGCAGGGCCTGGCGGTGCTGAGCAGATGGCATCGCTGCTGTAACGTGAGCAGCCACGCTACACAACACGCAAAGCCCAGCAATTAACCTTTTCCAAGGTTTCCTCTTGTCTCGGGGATTAAGGCTCCTCCAACCCCCCTGTGCTCCACTCCTGCCTGAGAGAAAGGAGTAATCCCCAAATAAATAAGGGAAATAGATTTCGACACCTCCAGCGGCCCTGTGAGATTGTCACTGGGGCTCCCAGCCCTCCGCCTGGGTACCAGTGGGGCTGAAGAGGGTGCAGGAGGAGCCAGAGCTGTGGGTGATGCTTGCCCTTCCCAGCTCCAGCAGCCTCTGGTTTTGTCCCTGCCCTGGTATAGCTCCCCATCCCTGCACTTCCCTGCAGCTCAGGCACACACAGCTCCTGCCAAACCAGTGGTGTCCACAGTGCTGCTCTCTCCCACTTAGAGTCATTCCCTGTCTCCCTCCCATACCTGGGACAGCAGGGTCACCCCAGAGTGACCGACGGGATCAGCGCAGAGCCACCGCAGCTGGAACCTGCTCATGAAAGCAGTGTGACAGCATGGCTCGGGAAGCGTCACTGCCTGAACCCAAGCTGTCCTGTTCCATGTTCCATGAATCTGTGGCTCCCAAGCTCTGTTTGAGATTCAGTTTTTATTTACATCCCCAAGCTTCAGGATTTTATTTTTTCTAGAGCCTGTCCTCCTGGAGCCCGGACCAGGGGTGATTTACGAGAGGAAAATAAAAGGAGAATGAATCATTTTTTAAATGAAGAGGACAAATTGATCTTTTCTGCTTCAAGTGAAAAAGATTGCACTATTCCAAATAAAAAAGCTCTATGGCCTTGATTACTAGTTTAGAAGGGGGGTGGACAAAGGAGAAAAGGCCAGGGAAGGAGCAGCCCTGCACACCCCAGCGCAGGTGGGGGGGTTTGTTCCTGAACCTCTTTCCCCCCAGACCCAGACTCAGAGCCACCCACTGGAACAGGAACACACTCAGAAAGCTTTGAGCCTTCAGCCTGTACACAGAAAATAGGCAGAGTGGGTGCAGCCTCTGAAAAGCGGCTCCAAAGAGGGTTTGGGTGGGCTAAAGACAGGGGAAAACCAGAGCCTGTTCCCTTTCACACCCCCTTGGCAACAGCTTGGTGATCACACAGCATGGAGGGAAAGGGAAATGTGAATATGGGTAATGGGTTACTATTTAGAGGGAAAAAGTACGTATCACATGCGAGGCGTTCACCTTGGTGTATGACAAAAGTTGTTCTTTTAGCCCTGATTCTTCAGCCTCTTCATAATTAAACTGATTGATTCACAACAATGCCTAATACTTTTCATTAACAAAGTGTTGTACATATACTGGCAAAGCATTACTGGCGCGCTTCCTATGCAATACACTTAATTCTGTAATGAATTATTAGTACAAATGACTGAGATACATTGCACCCTGGAAGAGACTGTCAAGAGAGGTCAACTTCAGACTCTTGGTCACTTGTTGGACTATCTGGGAGCAGAAGTAGTGCCCCATCCTCTCCTTGGTTTCTGTGGTGCTCTGCGGCCAGGACAGAGTCTGTCCGTGCTGGGGACATCAGTGTCTTTGCAAATGACACTTCTGCTCCAGAGCTCGGGGAAAGCCAAGGCAGTTTCTCCACTGTTTTCTGCCTACAGAAATGCCAGCATGATGTTTCTTTCTCTCAGTGCAAAAGAGAAGTGTCCCTAAAAGCTACATACTTTCTTCCACTTGACCTGGAGGCTCTGCTTGCTGTTTTCCAGCTAGCACCCTAATCTGACTGAATTGCTCATTCAAAGGAGCAGTGCAAGGTAGAAAACCAAGCCTATGAAATCAGTGCACCAAGGTCAGAGAGGGATAAAAGTTTGTTTTACAGTTAGCACAAAGTTTAAACCAAATAGTCACTTTGCTCCCTAAGGTGCCTGGAGAAGACTCCAGGGAGGTAAACTCTGCATGCGAACACAGGGATGCTGACAGCCACACCTCCAGAAAGAGCTGAGTACAGAGTCAGTTCTGCTCCTGGTAGTCCCAGTGTATTGCAGCTCAAGTCTGGAGTCAACAGTCAATGTAGGGAGATGCCAGGAAGGAAAAGAGTGGGATTACTTAGGGAAAGAAAGCACCCAAAATGGAAGAGCCACCAGGACAGCAGCACTTGCCCCTTGGGGCATGCTGGACTTCAGAGCAGAGGGATGCTTCTCTGCCAGCCCTTGTCCACACAGAAAGCCAGTTCAGAGCCTCTGGAGGAGGTTTCTCAGGGTGGACATGCTGGAGCAGCCGTCATGTCCCTTTCCCAGCAGAGCAGCCCGTGCCTGTGCACGTGCCTCGCTGCTGAGCTGCGGGGTTAGAGGTGACTGATGTTTTTATGCATGGTCATTAGGTCTGAGAAGGAAACTGTGTCTTGTAAAGTAAGGATATGAAGGTTAATGGAAGGATTCTATGTTTTCCCAGGTTTCTTACAAATTAGTTAAGAGACAAATACCCTGGGGCCACATGCAAAGCAAAAGTCATTCCTGCAACTTTTATTGGATCACAGTTGAAGAACCTCGCGGTCAGAGGTCACCAGTGTTACTTTAAGACACAATCACTGGGGTCAAGCTAATTAGCACCGGGATCACATCACAGCCTTTTCCTTTTTCTCTTTGTTTCCAAGTCCTCCCTGACGCCCCATCAGAGCCTCCCAGTCACCACTTGCCTGCAGTTTTCCAGCTGACAGACCTCTGGCTCCTCACTCAGCTGAAGAAACCTCCAGGTTTCTTCCCCTTTTGGTTCAATTTGCAACCGCACAGGACAAAACTGGTGGCAAACACAGCTAGATCGCTCTCTCCAAATGGCACAAGCTGTGCCCACAGCTTAGCGCAACAGGAGGAGAATAGGAAGGAAATCAGAAATGAATTTCTGAGTGGCCAAATGTCTCCCTCCAGTCCCTTCTGTCCCCAGGCAATGCGTCCAGCGCCCTCCTCCTCTGACCAGCAGATCTGAGCCCGTTGTGCTTGGTCAGCACATCACAATGATGGGTTTCGTGCAGAAGCTGAGCCTAGCCCCAGTCTCATAAATTTGTTATGCATTACATCCAATTAATGTAAATTATTACAGTGACTAAATAACAGCTCTGCCATCACATAAGGGAATAATCCTAAGTGAACCTGCAAGTTCCCAAGGTCCAACTGAATTAACCCTTTCCCCTGACTCCACTGGACCAGGTGGGAGCTGGGTACCAGCCCTTCCCCTCTGACTGCAGCAGACAAATCTGCCTGATCCAATGCTCTCATCACCATCCATGAAGGTCTGGGCAACACCAGAGCAATCACAGTAACTGCAGCTGCCCACTGACACACACAGCATCCATCCTTCCAGTCACCAGGTGAGAAACACCCTTCTCCTTGCATCATTTCCCACTCCTGAAGACACAGAACCAGTCGAAGGTGGCCACCCACCTCTCAGGAAAGCACAGCCAGAAGGTACTGACCCTGGCACCACTAATTCACACACCCCTCCAGCATGCACAACATGCCCTGCCCCTGCAGAGATGGAGCCAGGGTGGGTACAGAGCACTGCCTGGCAAAGCAAACATGCGGTCCTGTCTCAGAGGCAGATTTAATGTGTGCTCCTGGGGACCTGTGGTCAGAGTGCCCCAGGCAGGTAGCTCATGCTCATCAGAAATGCCTCCAAGTGCCTGTGCTGCTGAGACCTGGAGGGCCCGGGTGTGTTTTTCAAAGCAGGAGTGATCATCAGTGCTTGCAATAATTCCTGGGCTCAGATTAAATGGAATAAAGGCACAAGTTCAGAGCAATAAATAAATAGTCCTCTCCCTGCCCCAACGTGCTTCTCATGGATTCATTTACAAGCTTTCCCGTGTCTTCCTCCTTGGCTTGCTTGTGCCCAGCTCCTCCATGGTACCCATTTTACCTTGGCAGAGCAGCCACAAATCATAGTGACACACCAATCAAGAGATCCCGGAATCTCTACACCACTCTGCCTCCTGCAAGATGAGTCACCCTCTGCACCACATCGCCGGGCACCCAGATAAATCTGTCACAAACTTCTCCTTCCCTCTAGGTGCAGAAGTCTTCCCATTTTTCAGTAGAGCTGTATTGCCTCTTTTAAGCTCCTCTTTCTTGCCCCAACATGCATTCACACCCCTCAGCCATCTCAGTATATTTCTCCCTTTGTTCCTGTTTCACTGACAACTTCATCCTAATAGTCTCCTCAAAGGAATGATGAATGCATAAGCTGCATATTGATCACTGCAGTGATTGATTACTAGATCTCTTTGACAGATGAGCCTACTAAGGTAGTTGCCAATACGGAGGTATGGATGGCAGGGCCCCCTTGTACAACAGTCTAATGGTATCTGACCTGATAGGGCAGAAAGGCAACTCCCTCATTTCAGCAGGAAAAAAGGCCTCTTTATACTCTTTATAAAATAATTCATAGGAAACTTAAAACACTCAGACACAGAGAGATTGCAAATGGGGAAATATGATGGATTATGGGTTGAAAGGAGCAGACTTCTGGAAGCTAAATTGATCCCCAGGAAAATGTTTTTGTCTGCTGTGAAAAATGGGCAATATCTCAGCAGCTCTGGAGGGCTATAATCTGGAAAATAATTTGCTTTTGATTTCCTTTAGTTTCATGCAGGGTTTTTTTGTTGTTTCTTTTTTTTGAAGTTGGTTCTTTGCAGGCTTTGTTGCTCAGCTGGAAAATCAGTGATGAAACAGGGAAGGGATTAGCCATGCCGCCAAATACGGGCTCATCCTTACTTAGGCTTGTAAAGCCCTCACCCCACACAATGTCACTTATTCCACGGGAGATGTTACATCCTCTACAAAAGGGACGCTGCCAACCAAACCCGGAAAAGTCAAGCCCATGGTTGAACATGAGTGTGTATGTGGGAAGTTAGAGGCTCTCCAGCCATGATGCTGCAGAACCCTGCCATCAGTAGACACCTGTAAGTGCTACACACAGGCTCATTGTCTAAACGTTGCCCCTGTGCCTAAATTAAGCAGATAGCACACAAGGATTGCTCAGTCTCCTTACTCAGCCTTTGCTCCATGACAAAACCTCTGCGTGTGATCCTGTGCGATGGGAGTAACATCTCTTTGGAGCACTACAAGCAACAGTCTCACAAGGGGAGAACCCCACCAGCGAGGAGGGGTGCAGGGTCTGTGCTTCACCTCCCGAGCAGCTCCACTGTGGAGCTCCAGCTCCTTCCCAGAAGTACAAGGCAAAACAAGGAGCAAACTGACTTCTTCTAACCCCTTCCAATTCAGAGTGCTGAATGACTGTTAAATAGTCATGGTGCATAAATCTTCAGTGAGGCAGCTACATCAGCCACCCCAATTGGTGGACATGGGGTCACAGAACCAGGATTCTGATCAGGAAACCAGGAAACTGAGGCTTGGAAAAATAGTGAGTAACCTCAAGTGGCACTGACTCGGGGGCCACTGAGAAGTGGGAGTCCGAAGTCAGAGCTGGGGTCAAAACCAAGGGTTTTATTCACTGCTTCTGCACTCTAATCACAAGCACGTCCTGCTTCCCTGGCTTAGGGGCTGGGTAAGAGAGAGAACACAGGATAACCCAGGAAAACACATTTAGAAGCTTCCCTTCAGTAGAGGAGCTTCTCTTGCTCTCATTTTTTAACCAGCTTCCCACTTATAATAACAAGAAATGTTGTTCTGGCAACAACTGGAAGAGTTTTCTCCAAGTTCAAAGTGCTAAGAATGAAATTTATAGAGCAACAGTTACAGCCTCCCAGTGCCTGGAAATTCCTTGGCAGTAGGCTTTTGCTCCAGCGAAATACTGACTCAATGGTGAGCTAACAGCGCAGGAGCCCATTACAATCACATGCATACCTTGGGTTCAGGCAATAACTCAGCGGGATGCAGCTACCAGAAAACAACAACAAGTTAGTTAGATTTCCATAGACTATACATTTGGTGAGTAATAATCTCAAAGTAGAAAGGAGCTGCGCCTGGATAGGCTGCTGAGCCCAATGGAGATCTTTTATTCATGGCTTCAGCTGCTGCATGCACTGAGCAGGATGTTTGTGGAGGGCTTCAACCCTCTAAATATACACATGTGTGTTTGACTTCACATGTATTCCTACTGAGCTCGGGTATTTTACTGTTAACGGGACTTCTGGTTGCAGAGGGTTTTCAGTATAAGCCACTAGAGATCCAGCAGTGAAAGACTGTCAGGCTTAAATTTAATGTGTCTTATTATTTGCACATTCCTACTTTAAGGGAGAGCCGAAGATGCCCTCTGCCTACCAGGAAATACAGCCCAGAGGTCAAATCTTTCTCAGTTTACATATTACTGCTGCTGACTTATATTCTTAGAAGTCAGCCAGAGTTGACCTCTGGCTGTATAAAGCATTTTGAGCATAAGAGCTCTCAGAAGAACAGAACCACAAATCACCACAAACAGTTCTGAGGCTGCTTCCATGGTGTCTGTGCAGCCAAAGTGCTGTTTTGCTGGAGAGATCTAAGTTCTTTTTTCTGCCTCTGGGATAAAGAGCATTTTCATTTCTTTTCAATCACAGATACCATTTTGATTTCCTGTTCATTACATAATTATCTTCCATTTATAAGAAATTACAGTTTCTCAAATAAGAACTGTCTATATTAATCCCAAACTTCTGGAGGTTTCACACCCATCCCTGCACCAGGCTTTGAGCCAAGCTGAGAACAGGCAGGCAGGCAGGCAGGATTCTCTTAAACAAAGATATTAAAGGTAAGGCTGTGCCTATCAGAACAACATGCACTGCATTGCTCCAAGAACACATGTACCTACGGGGGTGGTGGGGAGGGTCCAGAATTGTGAATCCCATTTCAGAGAGACGTTTCCCTATGCATGCGGGGAAGCATTCAGCAGTGTCATGAAGTGATCTATGTCTCCTGCTGTCAGCACACAGCCCGGGCACAAGCGCTGCAGTGAACTTACACACTCGTGCACATGGAACTATTTTTCATGGAGCTGATGAATTCTGCAGTGACGTTCATAGCCGTAGGGCACATTATTGCTGCAATATATGACTATCAGTAACACCTACAAGCCTTTAATATTCCACAGCCGAACTGTGGAAACAGAAGAAAGTTGCTTGTAAATGCCTCATTCGCAGTGTAACTGGGTTGTCTGTCAAAATAACTCTGATGTGAAACTTCAGGCAGGAAGCCTCAAAATCAGGAAAAAAATGCAAGAGACGACTTGATGAATGTTAAAAGCATTTTAGAGAAGGAGAAAATGAACAGAACACTCTTCTGCTTTCATTCTCATCACTGGGAGTTTCAATTAGCTGTACAACTATCTAATCACTTTTTTCCTGCAGTCTTAGCAGCTCCGTTCTCTGAATAGTAAATATTGTAGCTTCAAGTGACAGGGCTTTGTGGGCAGAATACGGCAAGATGGGTGCTGCCCTTCATTTTCTCACTATAGGAAATGTTTCCTGCTTATTCCTATTTCACACATCATTTGTTTCCATAGGAGTGCTGGTTAAGTGGGCTCTGCTTCAGGATCCGCCGCTGCTCTCCCTGTTCCTATCATCCCTATGGATGGAGTTGCTCTCCCTCAGAACACCCAGTTGCTCATGGGGGTACAGATGCAGGCCCTCAAATCTGCCCCTCTAAGCAAACATTCAAGTTAGTTGGTGGCAGGAGAATCACACCCTTTGAGCAGGAATGGACAGAACAACAGGGCTGCAGCATGAAAAGCGTACTAAAAAGTGAGCCTTTTGTGTTATGGGAAGGGATTGCCCACTCCTGCCCTGTTCCAACTGTAAGCCTACTGCAGCATCAAGGTGATTCATAACCTGGAGTGCATCAGACTCTTCCTATATGCTCCTAGCACCATGCTGTCATTGTGCAAACAGTAACAGCAGCGGAAACAGCAGCACAAAGCCAGTGGTCAAGGGCTTAAAGGAGCTTCCCTCTCCAGGAGCGCAGCCACATCCTGGTTTGCATTCCCATCATTTGAACTGCCCGATGGCTCCTTGCGTGAAACATTGTCCAAGGGTTTGGCAGGAAGTTGTGCTTAAGAGCAGACTCTCATAGGAGGCACTTGATTATATTAGACAGATAATTATTGATCCAGCTATAGTTTATCCTTGCTGCCTAATTTCAATAACCAGCAGCTTGGGGGAATTAGCAAGGGATTCTGTTCCTCCTCCCCCTGCTTCTTCAGGATTTGTCAGAAACAAGATGATTTATGTGTATTCCAGTAAGATTCTCATTTGTTGGCAGGCTGCAGGGATTGTTTGGGCTTGGAAGTACTAAGCTTTTATATTTAAATGCTTCTATGTGAGTATTCATGGGTCTCACTGCCTTGCATTGTAATATCTGAATAATAACTGTGACTTATGCAAACCAGTTTTCAGCTGTTCACTGTGATCAATTTTTCATTTTCAGCAACTCCCTGCCATGCCAGGGAAAGAAAAAATAACCTGATAGGCAAGAAGAGCAAGATCCGAGGCAGGCAGCAATACCTTCCCTTCTTAAATAATGCACAACTCATTTCTGGAACACTTGCAGATGCCTTGCTTTCTATTAAGCACAGATAATATTCTGAAGATGTTCCCCCCTCCTTTTAGGTGAGGCTTTTGGAATAACAAAGTGTAGGAACACAGGTCTGCCTCGTACATCACGGACCAAGGCTTGGCTGAGCAAGTGTCCGTGAAACACAGGCAGGACTGCAAAAGCTCTGGGTTTGGTATAAAGGCAGTGAGTTGCTGTTATTTCCCAGTGCTGGTAGAGCAGCTGCTCCACTCCATTCAAAAGGTGCCTATGTTTTTGTGAGGGATTAGCTTTTCTAGAAGTACCAGTGCATGAAAAGCATTGCCCAAAACCAACATAACCCAGCAGACACTTCTAAGAGTGGCCAGGGGAATAGACCAGCTCTCTTCCAGGAAGCTGGTTTGGCCAGAAAGGTGGTGGTTGCTGTTGAACTGGGAAAGGATTAGGAAAATACTTGCTACCTGGCAATAGTCAAGTCGACCAAGTCTATCGATAAGGAAAGGCTCTCCTGCTAGCAGGAGAAGTGGTGTTTAACTAGATAACTCCACTTGATAAATGTGAGCATCCCAGACAATTCCATCTGAACACGAGCCAGTGGTCATTCTCCTAGGCTGATTTCGCTAGTGTGCAATGGATGTCTCTGAATTTCACTCACATGATGATAAATAACCTCAGTTCCTTCAGGGAACTCTTCAGTGTCTTTTTTCTAATGAAAACCTCCCACTTGGGAAGTGAAAGAAAACTCTTACTCTAATAGTTAAAACTCTTACTCTAATAGTTAAAACTCTTACTCTAATAGTTAAAACTCTGCGCCAGCGCAGGTAAACACACTTAAAAATACATCTTGGTTTTCTTTCTACTTCCTGCCTCATTTGGGAGCCCACATTGCTGGAGGGCTGCTGGGGATTTCCTTCTCTCTTACCAGCACAATCTGGAAGCTTCCTGTGTAATAAACACTTCATTAAGCGTCAGACTGATGCATTATGACACAGTTTACAGACAAGCACTTGGAAATACTCTGCTCACTTCTAGGCCTGGGTGGGAACCAGATTACTGCTTGAGGTGTTTTCAGCGCCAGTTAGATTGATGCTCTGATATTACACCTTATGCCCAAAACCTTTCCTTAGCTACCAGATACAAAGGTCACATAGAAAGTGATTTTCACACCCATCCATGAAAAATCCCTGTATCAGAGATATCCATGTACTCCCAGTCTGAGATGCTTCATGTAGCACTCTGCAGTTAGGAGGAGCCTGGACTTCTTGCTGGCATCAGCAAGGAGTCCTTTTGTCCCGCAGAATACAAGATACATTCCATACCTGTCATGCAGTATTTCATACCATCACTTGATGACTTCCTTTACTTTCAAGAAAGGTTTCAGGACAACTCTTTCATTGCATTAACCTTTGAAAACTGCAAACTAAAATCAAAAACCCAACCAAACCCAAACCTCTTCCCATCTTCATTCCAAGGGCTCCTTCCTCCTGGGTTGTAGCCCTTACTAGGAACTGTAAACTTAGCCTAGAAAAAGGTGGAAGAATCATAGAATCATAGAATAGTTAGGGTTGGAAAGGACCTTAAGATCATCAAGTTCCAACCCCCCTGCCATGGGCAGGGACACCTCGCTCTAAACCATATCACCCAAGGCCTCAGAAGGGCCCATTGTAGCTGGGAATCCCAAACTAAGCTGTAAGGCTGGGCGGTCACAGCCTGCCTGCTTCCTCTGACCTCCCACAAGAGGAATAAAACCCTTTTCCAGAAGCTTTTCCTCAACTCCAGTAGGTGTTGAGCAAAAGAACAACCTTTGGATAGAACCTGGCCTTGGTTTAGAGGCTTCAGGGAGACCATGGGGGGAGCGAACCCAGCAGTGAATCACTGGCACAGCGCTGCCTGAGATAATGTAACTGTGCTTCAGCCAAGAATTACCGGAGTGAGAGGGTTTCCACAGATCATGGAGGCTCTTTCAGAGCAGCTCCTGTGTTATTTGTCACTCTCTTGCAGCACAGGGGTCTAGGATCTTCTTTGCCAAATCTTTAGTGAACAGCATCTGCAGCATCTTAATTACAGTAGCTGTTCTCATCTTAATCTCCTGCTTCAGAATAAGGTTAAGTGTAATCTGTCCTAGATTCTTATACAGATGGTTCCTTTCTTAAATACTTGAGAAGAGTTTAGTCGATCTTTAATTCCTTAATCTGGGAACCAAGACCAACCTGATTGAGTGATATTTTACAATAAAAATGTAACACACACCCCAACGGGGGCTGAGTTCTTTTCAATACCTTTTCTCATTCCAATAGAAGTTGCTGGAGGTTAGTGACTTCCCTTTCTCCTATTAACCCCAATAACAATGCAGCATTATGGAAAGGAACATCTCTGTGACAGAAGCTAGCAAGTACTTCTTTCTTTAGTTGAAATATGGAAGTTTCTAAACAGTTCAATAATACATTGAGCAGCTTTTATGGCTTTTTATCTATAGCCAGACTGCTGCTATCACCAGAAAATACAAATCCTCATGGGGCACAATTTCCTTTCTGCAAGAAAACAGCACCTAAGCCATTACAAGTCTGGCAAGAGATAAACTAAGACACATGATGGCAGTTTTCAGGTAGGTTCACGGTGCAACGCAGTGTGATTACAGCCAGGAATATACCGATACAAAGCTTTAAACCAAAACTTTGTTTTGTGAGTGCTTATCTGAGTCTTGAACCAAACTACTTGGTCTTCACCCAGCTATGAACAAAGAAGGGTAGATTTTCACTATAAACAAAGAAGGGTAGATTCACACTAAGGGAGTAAAAACCACAAGGGTTTTGGCTACACTTTTTCTTCTCTGGTTCAATTTCCCTTTAGAAGCTGGGTTTCTCTCATTTCAGTACTGTACCAAGGGAACCCCAGCTGATACAAGAGCACAGTTATGCTAACTGCTCTGCACTCTGAGTGAGAAGTGGTGCCAGCCTTCAAAAGCAGTTGCAGGAAGTTGTTTCAACCTCAATTGTGAAGTAAGACATCAAAGTCCTGTTGCAAAGTCAGCCCAGGGCCCCACAGCTGCAGAATCACCCCGGCTGTCCAGCACCCAGCCACTCTTTTCAGAGGAAATAACTGCATGTGCACTTCTTTAAGCTAATAATCACTTCACCATTTTAATTCCCCAGCTCTTGGCTTGTGCTTATGATTTCAAGCTTTGCATTCCGTAAGACCCTAAAGGAAGCTCAAGAAATGAGCTCCCTGGAGTCACTTCTCCTTGTGAACTCTACCAGAAGATGCTCTGCCTATGCTGACCTTTGGCAAGCCTCTGAGGAGGGCATTTTGACACCTTCCTAGTAATCCTGGTAGCCCCATGCAAGAATAACTGAGATGTTTTATATCCCAGCAAAACCCTGTCTTTGCTTTGTGGCTGTTTTAAAAACTAACCATGATGATGTTCCTACCTCTGCTCTGGAGAATCCTTGAGAAGTTCCTATACAATGCAATGGTCATGGGTTTCTGCAGTACACCAACGTGGCAAAGGCATCTGGCAGCTGCAGGCATGGCCAGTTCTCCATCCCTCAGTGGGAAGTTACTGCACAGGCTTTGCAGGCAAAGCTTGTGATGGAGAGGACAATGAGCTGGTCCGATCAGAGGTCATTCCATGAGGAAGAGAGCCTGCAGGGGCTCAGGTGAACACCTTGTGTGTCAGCTGCAGGCCAGACCTGGACCCAAGCAATGCTCTTCAGTGCACACCGAGTGCCTCCTTCCACCCTTCTTTTCTGGGCATTCCCTGCTTTTGTGTGGTGATTACAGCAGCCTGGGAAAGCTTCCTCACATCCACAGTTACACAGGGGGAGAGAGGGTGCTCAAAGCCGTACCAGCAGGGTTGGAAAAGACCTTAAAGCCCCTCCAGCTCCAACCCCTGCCATGGGCAGGGACCCCTTCCACTGGAGCAGCTTGCTCCAAGCCCCTGTGTCCAACCTGGCCTTGAGCACTGCCAGGGATGGGGCAGCCACAGCTTCTCTGGGCACCCTGTGCCTCAAAGCACATTTGAGAACGGGGATGCTCTCAGTGGGACTCATTCTGGGGACACCACCTCCTGTGAGCGCACAGCGGCGGGTCCGGAGCTCCCATTGCTGTCCCCTTGGTCGGACAGGGGGCCCTGAGGAGCCCCTCACCAGCTCCAGCAGTGCCGCCGGCAGCCCCAGAGCCGCCTGTATTAACGCACCCGTCCCGGAGGGCACAGCCACCTCTATTTCTCTGTCCTTGATAAATCAGCGGCTCCCCGGGCCGAGCCCTCCTGCCCCCCGCTCTTTGTCACGGCCCCTTCCCCCTGCTCAACTTCCCCAACTTCCTAATGGGCCTCTTGGCAAGCGGCAATTTTTCTCCGAGATTATAAATTTCAGCTGTTGCCCTGATACAGCAGATGCTGCTCTTCCAGCTCCCCTCGATTGGTCCCCAGCGACAGGAACCGATCGATTTTTCGCCTCGGACGGCGTGGACGGATTAACACGGTGATAAATGGCTCAGGATTGATTTGCACTTAATTGACAATTTGGTGAACCTGTTCGAAAGCCCCGAGGTTCGGCCCCGCCAGCATCGTGCCCGGGTAACACACGGCGCGATCGATGCGATGCGGCCCGGCCCCGGCCGACAGGGGGCAGCAGAGCCTGCGGGACGGCGCCGGCGCTGCGCGGCCGTTGGAGCCGTTAGGGCCGTTATGCGCGGCCCCGATGCGCGCTGCCGGCTCTGCCCCCCCCCCCCGCCTCCGCGCGGTGGCCGTGGCCGCGCCGCATCCCCCCCCGGGCTCCGTTCACCTCTACCTGCCCCTGTCCCCTCCGCTCCCCGGTAGCCAGCACAGCAGCGCCCGTTTGGTGTGGGGGCTGCTTCCGAGCTCGTTGCCTCTGGCTGGCCTGATGTTTATCCTAAACGTAACCCAAACTGCCCTCAGGATCAGTCACTTGTGCCTATGGGGCTTTACGGACAAAGCAGGGAGCTGGATTGCTGCAGCAGGGAAACTAAAGGCCAAGGGGGAAGTTAATTAGCAAAAAACTATAACCTGCGATCGCCTTTTCTGTCGACTTTTGTTCTTTCCTTCTGTTGTGCCAAATCCCCAAGCTTTGCCCCAGGTAATACCCCTACCACAGAGCCTGCATTAGGAGATAATAGAAGCTCTGTGCAGTCCGCGGCAGCAGAGCAACATTATCCTCCAGCATTCATCTATTATTTACTACCAGGTACTCTGGGAGCCGACAGGGGAAGCAGGGGGAAGCCAGCCTGTTGAGCAGCTTGGTTCGGCCCCACCCCGTGTGCGAGGGCTGTGTGCAGGGGCTGTGACACAGTCACACATAAAGGATGTCTGAATTGGACTCTTTTTCCCCCAACAGCTTTTCAATTACAGCTAACCCAGGCTTCAGCTCCAGCAGCATCCTCTGGAGCCAGTGCTGGGTCTCAGTCCATAGCTTACAGCCCAGTCTGATGGAATAAACCATGAGCAAAGCTGAAGCCTTCATCTTAAATAACCACCTCCAGCTTCACCCCAACCCCAGCTCACCCCGGGGCAGCTGGCATAAACCTGCCCTGAGTTTAAGCTGCGTAGATAAGCCCAGAACCTCAGACCTGATGGAGCAGAGCGGGTCCTGCATTCCCATAGCCATGTGCACACACACACAGAGCTCCGCTCCCTGCAACTGCAGCTCTCCTCTGGGTATCAGAAGCTCTGAAGCTAATGCCATGGGGTGCAGCACGGCACCCAGGCTCTGACCCTCTTCCTCTGGGCTTCATGGAGCACAGAAAGCTGGCAGTAGCAAGGCTCTGACTGGGGGCAGTGGGTTTGATTTACATCTACCTGCTCCATGCCCGACCTGCAGACCTGAGCTGCTCACCAGGTTTGGGCTCACCCTGTGGGACAGAGCTGCTGTTACTGCTTTTCCCTTTGCTTCACATCCTGAAGCTGCCCAGGGTACCAGCCCCTGGCCACATGCTCTGCATTATTCCCAAGCAGTGAAGGGACATTCCGCTGGCACAAACGCTGTCAGATAAGGAGAGATGAAGGCCTCCCCCATTTTTGTGGAACACAGAAGACAGCTAAATCCCGTGTCAAATATAAGGCAATAAACCTTTTCGTCTTCAGCTCTGCTTCAACCAAGGATGCCCAGCACTGCCGGAAAATTCAGCCCACCTTCCCCGCAAGGCAGCCTCACAGACTATTTTGTTACACTGGGTATATAATGGAATGGAGAAAGAGAGGCAATTAATTACGTGGGGTAAAGAAAAGTTCTTCCTAATGCCACCTGTAGCTTTGTGGCACCTCTCTAATGATTACAGCGAAGGGACAATAGCAGATTACCAGCCAAGTCAGAATGCACCGCCAATACGTTTAATCGGGAATGAAAAGACAAGTTTCCTGCTTAATTAAGAACTGGATCAAAAGAAGGCTAAAATTACATGGAAAGAAAAACTTACATTTTCTCTGGCCCCAGAATGACCTCTGCTGTCTGCAGCTCACTTTTGTGTGCGGCATAGCCAACTCCCTGTGCTCCCTGCCTAGAGAAATAGGAACGTCGCTGAGGGTGCCAGCAAGCAAACTAACACCAAGTTCATTTATCATGGCAACAACAATTACAACCCCGTAGCATGGAGGGGGTTTAAATAATCATATGTTCCATAATTTGGTTTTCTTATGAATCCGTGGGTTATAGAAGGGTTGTGCTGCTAACACCGCTAGAATGAAATAGCAGCTTCTACCAGTTTCAGCATGGTGAAAGTTGGCAAATGCCAAGCATTAGGGTTTAATTATTGGCCACAGACAAATCGTTTATTAGACATCGATTTGCTTCCAAAGAATGTTTTGCTAGTGTGAAAATAGCTGGTAATTAACCTATGATGAGATAGATCTACCTCCCTTAACAAAGCAGGGGGTTGTATTTGTCAACCATTTCACTGTTAATAGTAAAAACAAGTCAAAAGCTCATATGGCCTTGCTGGAGACACAGACATTCTTGTGGAAAGCCATCAAAATGGTCAGAACTCTCACTGAAAGAGCTGAGAGTGAGGATTTCCTAGGACTGTGCCTGTAATTTCATTAGATTCCTAACCTGTATCTGAAGGAACAGACAGCTAACTGGATAAGAGGTGTTCATTGGTTCAGAAAAGCAGTATTGGTAGAAAATAGGTGAATCCTGGGAAGAGCAGGTTTGATAGCTTGATTATTTCATTTGATAGTTTGTATTATTTCATAATACACCACAACCCCAGGTTCTGAATCCTACAGTTCCTGAGCCAGCTGCTGGTACCCAGCATTCCTGTGGGAAATGCAGTTTGGAAGATGTGTGAGCTCGGGAAGAGAAGCAGAGGTACAGTAAGCATCAAGCAGTATCTTTATTCACCCCAGCTCAGGGTGCGCTTTCCATTAGATGGTTACTGCTGGCACCTATTTCAGCTGCAGTTTTCCCTGCGGTGAAGTTCACTGTTCTGCTGGAGAGCACTGTCCTGCATGGGAATATGGGGGGGAAATTCAAGCAGAGTGACACTGAAGCCAAGGGCCAGGTGACTGCTGGCTCCTGTGGGGTCAGGGTTTCACCCAAAGGCTTGCAAACCTGACAAGTGATTGTATTTACTGCACTTCTACAATGGGGATCTTAAGGAGACTTTGCTGTCAAAACAAACAGGAGGGAACGGAAATGAACCCCTCTGCAATCAGACAAGGGAGCGCAGCAAATGAGGCTGCCTGGCTTGAGTTTCTCATTCCCATGTTCTTCAATGCCGCTGTTATTTCTGAGTGTGACGGCACAGCCAAGTCTGGAAGTGGAGGGATTTGGAAAACAACAAGGAGAAATCCCATATCCCCTACCTGTCCCGTGAAATGTTACAGGAGACCCAGGGATAATTATTACAGGGCTGTAGCAACTGCAATCTGGGTCTGCGCCAGGTGACAAAGGGTTAAGCCCGAGTTATTTTGAACAATAGATTTCACTCTATTTTCCTGTTTCCTCCTTTGCAGACTTACATTCTGAGGCTTTACTACTTAATCCCCACTGTAGTAATAAAATTTTTTAATCCTGTGTTTAAAATATGAGATTTACTTGTCAAAATCTGGATATACAGCAGGAATTATAATCGCTGGTCAGCCAATGCAATTCCCCTCAGGTTCAGGCTGGTGTCTGGGAGAGTTGGGCAGGTGCTTTGTGTTGGTGCTGGAGGTATGCAGACTGCAGAGGCTGGAAGCTCTCCCATGGCACCAGGGACACAAGCTCACAAGCATTTCATAGGTACCAGCTCAGGTTTCCTATTTTTCTCTTCTGTATTTTATTAATCCCCCCATTCTTTGGTGCTAACAGTAACATCAGCCCCTCAGCCAGCACCTGCCTGGCAACCACAACCTGGCAATTAATGGTGCAAGCCTTTGGTCAGGGCTGAAACACAGAGCAGGTTTGCCATGTCAGCATCTCACAGCCATGTCAGCATCTCACAGCCATGTCAGCATCTCACAGCCACAGCTGGGCATCACTTAAAGCCTTTTGAGCAAGACCTCAGCCAGGGAGTTTCGGGTGGTGGTGTGATGCATGACCCACAGCAGATACCAGAAGAGCCCTGCGAGCCCTAGCAGAGATCACCCCCGGTGCTGAGCACACTGAGCAGGCACAGGATGGCTCTTCAGCACGAGCACTGCTTCAGTGAGTTGAGGCTAAACTTTGATTCAGAAGTACACATGCTGATAAGGAGCAGATGTGGGAGCTAATAGAGATTAGCATCCAACTGATAGTACTGCCTTTCTGGGAGAGGGCATTCCAGGCTGGAGGACAGACATGGCCTGGCCACTCTAACTGTAAACTCAAAATGTATTCCTCACCTAAACGAAACTTATTTTCTTCACCTAATACTTAATTCAGAGCTGATTTAGGATGTGCCACCCACACCTACAGTCTTTTTTACAGTAATATGGCAGAAAAGATTAAACTCCTTTATGTTTTAGCGTGGTAAAAATAATGCCAATATCACAGGGAAGAAATCCTGCCTAAGATCTCATCTAATTGATGTTTTATTTCTATAATGCCCACTTATATTTACCATTCCAGGTCAGGAGTGCTCCACAGGGATGGCTTTACCCAGGAGACAGTACTGCCTTCTCCTTTTTCCTGAGAGCTGCCTGGTGGCATGTGTCTGGTCAGGCAGTGGAGAAGCTGTCCAGATCACACCAGCACCCAGCCCTGCCTTTCTCCCATTCAAACCATTGCTTTATCCAGGCAAAATAAAAAGGTTCCAAAGAAAACCTCAGCAGCCTTTAAAATACAATGAGCCCTCAGCTGAGCATCATCCCAGTCAGTCATCCTGCCTTGCAAACCTGTGCCACAGTCAGATGTGGGTTCCAGCTCCAGTAGCTTGATAAAAATGAAGATATTCTCCCTGCCTCATTGGACCCAGCACAAACTCCCTTCCCAGCACATCCAGATACATCTTTGTCCAAATACTGTGACCTAAGCTGCAACGAATGTGGCCAACCTTTCCATCAGGAAAGGTTTAATTTATGGCGAGCAAAGAACAACAAATCACAGGCTTTCAGATTTATGGCCCCCAGGATCTGAGTTGACCAGAGCAAAGCAGCCTTTCCAGCACTATTCATTTCTTTAATAAAGTTGAAAATGTAAAATATGCATGCATGCAGAGCCACCCCTCCTGGATTTTATGTAAAGTGCGTGATAAGTTTATGGATGGTAGTAACATATGACTCCTTGTAATTTCATTACGTAAAAAGACACAGTTGGGATCTCTTAGGCCCCTATTTAAGCATTTGCGAATTAAATAATGGAATGTATGCAAGACTGAGATTGGAGAACAACGTTTTCCACCAGGCAGAATTGATGGGAAGGGGTTTCAGTATTTTATGTGACTGCAACAATCTTTGCTGCCCAATTAGAGAGAATCTGACAGGAATGAGGGGAAAAAAACAGCAGAGGAAAGCAGAAATCTGTCAAGATGGGGAGAAAGCAAACTTAGTGCAGATTTAGGGCCCTGGATCAAATCCACCCTGAGCTTCAGGTAGTTCCAGGCTCAGATCTGGGTGCAAACTAACATTAGGGTGATCTATCACCCTAATGGCAGCCAGAGAACAGGTTCTTGCTTCCACTGGACTGTTATTACCATGGCATCAAAATGTCAAGGCAGGCACCAGAGCCCTCTACAGCCACTGAGAAAAGAGGCAGCAGCAGAGAGCTGAAACCCCATGAAGAATCCATTGATGCAGCTTGGGGGGCCCAGACAGCATGCAGGAGTGTGCCCAGCCCTGATGCCAGAGGAGTGCAGAGGAGGCAGTGCCAGTCATCACACTTGCTAAGCTATAGCCAATCCTTCTGCTCTCCCTCTGATCCCTCTCCCAACTCCACAGAGGAGATGATACAAATTCAGTACCTTGGAAAGTCAGTGTGTGTGAGCTCTTCCATGCCCTTCCCAAGGGAAGCTTAAGGACCCCACCAGGCACATCCAGCTAGCGCCACATAAGCTGCACCCCATTTGAGATCCCCCAAGACACAATAGCCACAGGTCAACCCCTGCAGCTCCAGTCTGAATTCAGAGCACCTGCAGCAGCTGTAGGCTTGTACTATGGATAAGCCTTTGCCTTATCTTGTCACGCTATAAAAAATGCATTCATGCCCTGGGTTTGTTCCTCCCCTCACCCTGCCCCCCCCCCCCCCAGATCTCGTGTTTAATTTCACTAAGCACCTGGCACAAGTTTCTTCATAAAATAGTTTGGTCACACTGGCAATATAATGAAGGCAGGGAAAGCATCAAGTACGGTTTGGATTTATGGTGCTGTGCGTGGGACCCTTCATGCCCCGAGTTAAGTAAACCCTAACCTGTTTGGGCAATACCTTTTGGTCAATAGAAATGCCATTATTTAGACTATCATAATCAATAAATTGGATTTTGCTTTTCCAAGTGAAAGGGCTGTTATTTTTCATACAGTTTGTCAATAGGCTCTAGGCTGTGAGTTATATGAAAGATATTCTATGCAGGCCAGAGAGTTATGAGCTCTCAGGCAGATGAATTAAGTTCTTTTCACTTCTATGAAAAATAAATACAGAGGTGGCCAAAATAGATGCCATAAATTGTGGTTTTGATGTAGGATTTCCATCTTTTCTTGTCTGTTCTAAAAAGCCTGGGTTCTTTGTACTGGGAATTCTTTTACCATTTGCATCCATGCAGGGAAAGACATTATTATACACTGAAATGGTGTGCCAGAGTCTGGACTTACAGGTGAAGACTGACTACTCATGAGAGCCAAGAAGCAGCACTTCTTGCTGGAGGCTGGAAAGAAAGATGTAGTCTTCCCAGGTTGAAGCCTTTTCTTGTCACCTAAAAGCAGCCTGAAATTCACCATGGGATACTGCTCTCTGGGGAGAGAAAAAGCACCATCATCTAAAAGAGAGCTCTGGCAGCCATCCTGCAGGACAGCACAGCGAAGGATCAGGAGTGACCCTCTGAGGGGCTCCAGCTCCCCAGCCTGGCCCAAGCTATTGAGTCATCCAGGGAACTGCAGCAGCAGCAGCTTCATTCTCTCCCCCTTGCTCTCTCTGGAAGGACTCACAGCTCCATCCCCAGTGTATCACAGCCAAGAAGGCCAAGGGTAGGGTTTACCTCCCATTCTTTCCTGACAGCTCCTCCTGTCATCCCTGCCTCTGCCAGTCTAGAGATGACCTGTCCCCAGGGGCTATGGTGAGGGAAGTTCAAAGGGAAACTCATTTGTTGCAAGTAGAAATGTGTTATTTGAGAACACACCAAACCCTGGGTAACCTGGGCAGAGAGCTCCTGCGCTGCCATGCTTTGAAACCGGTCTGCCAACCTGCCCCTTCCCTATGGCTTCAGTAATTCTCTGTAGCCCCCCCACACTGGTTCAGTGGAATTCCCTGCCCTGCCCCTGCACTCTGACCCGATCCATTATTTAATCTTCATGTGCTCCATGCACCTCAGCAGCGTGTGCAATATATTAGTTCTTCATTTCCAAGTGTGCTCAGAAGAGCCAGGGCAGAGCATGAGGCCTCTTTGTTGCCAGATGCTGCAGGGATCTTTGAGCAGGAGGGGAGTCCTTATTTCAATCTCATCATTAGGATATTGCTTCCTTTTCCCCACCAGCATGTGCCTGAAGCACTCTAAGACAGCCAGCTCTGCCCTTGCTGTTTCCTTACCCAATCCACTCTAGTTAAATACCTTTTTCATAAGGAGTTTTAAATTATAAGTCTAAATGAGGCCAATAAATTATACTTCATAAAATCCTGGGCACGTCATTTTCTCGCAGAAAAGGCTCCAAAGAAATATTTTCCATGCCACCACCTATGTTCCCATCCCTTTGCAATATAACATTTATTCTAATATTAAAATGGCAGCTGCTCTGTAAATTGTGAATCATTAGCACTCTTCATTGATTTTTCCCTTGCAGCCTGCAACCCTGGGCAGCGACTACGTGTGAATATCAGTCTATTGGATTGAGATTCATATCCTATTTGAGGGTCAAAGACCGAGACCTCATGAGCTTGAACTTCTATCAGCCTAAAGCTGATCAATACTTGGAGATATATTTGATCCTGGCCGCTAGCACAGATTAAGTGGCCATAAATACAATCAAAAACGTGAGGCTGCTGGGCTAAGTGGCTGGGGAATGGGAGCAACAACGCACACATGCCAGCTCTAGTGGGCTTTCCAGGAGCAAGGACAAGCCTGCAGGACCCTCCTCAGCCCAGGGCTGGATGCGGCACTTTTGGGGAGGGGGCCAGCAGCACCACTGATGGAAGAAGAAAGGAGGATGTGTAACTTCAGGGACCTCCAAACCAGGATGCCACTTTGGTTTCCAAGCTTGGAGCTCAGGCTTGGATATGGGACCCTCTTCAAGGTGCCACCCAGCCTGCATCCAGGGTATCCCATAGGGAAGGAGGATGGCTCTCAAAGTGGGGGCATGACTGCTGCACAACCACCACTGCACCCAGCTCAGAGGAGGCACCATGGTGGGCACACCACGAGGATTAGTGGGAGAACACCAAACAAAACAAGTTCCTCTGTTTTTCAATCTTCCCTCTCACCCTCCTGCTGAATCACTAAGTGCAACTTTAACTACATTGTTTAAATGACCTGTTAAAGAGGAGACTCATTCCATTTGAGTGTATTAACGGTGATTCTGTGCTGACTGAGGAAGAAAAAACCCCATAATCATAGGCCTTATTAAAGAACAGTATCCTGCAAGAGCTTTTCATTTTTCCCTTTAAGTAGCATGAAGCCTTGAAAAACAGACACAGAAGCAGAAAGCAATAGAGACACTGTGCTGCACTGCCACAGAGGCTGTGACGCTCAAGGAAATTACCTCCTTATTTTTAGGTGTTTACAACATGCCTCTTTGCAGTATTGCCTTTGATCCTGAACTCTAATGTAGAGGATTCTTTTAACCACTTGGGAGATGCAGAGTGGAACTAAAAGTGACACGAAGCCAACAGGACTGAAAAAGCAAAGGGCTGGAGCTGCATGAAGTGTTTGTTAGAGGGGTGTAGGATGCACCGTGCACCTGGGCGAGCAGCAAAGGGCATAAGCCATCCCTCACCGTGTGAGGAGGGACCCTACATGCCATGGGGGCATCGGTGGGACACAGCCTCCTACACCAGCACCTCTTCAGCTGGCTTAGGAGAGAAGCCACTGCCTCGCTACCATCAGATGCGAGCTGGTGTTTGTATTTACACGGCTTCATGTCCTTGTGGTGTCCTTGTGGGGGGAGACTTCATTATCATAAAGAATATGTTTTTATTCCCCTACATAAGTACTACTTATTATACACTCATATATTTCCTGACACAACCGAGGGGTCTTTATTGTTGTACACCAAGGTCACTGCCAAGTAATATATTCAATCTATTAAGTTATTAGGGAGATAAATAATTTGGATGCAAGCTGAACTCTGAACTTTTACCTTTTCCCCTGACAGACGGGTAGTTCCTTGGCGTTCATAGTAATCTTGCCTGTGCTTGGATAGTAATTCCATTAGGGTTATGACTGCAGCTGTACATATGCAATGACCTCAAATACAATTTCTTTATGGACATGGGCAATAGGAATATTAAAATTTTAAGCCAAAGAGGATGTAATGTAACTTTACATTATTTATTGTAGACACAAATCCTTGATAATATTAAAGGATAAAGAATTAATAAAAGAAAGATCCCATAAACAATCCATAAAGTCAGATGCAGCTCATGATTGAATGCAATTGCTTTTTAGTGTCCTCTGGTTACAGACTTGCACCTCATTAAAAAAAAAATCTAGTCAAGAATCAAAAGCATCCTAACTTGAAAGCAGCTTTTCAGCCTCTGGGTCTGCTCCTACCCGGAGATAATCTTAATCCAGAGGTTATTACAGTTAATTAGTCCCTGGAACTGGGACCTCTGCACTCACTAAGCAAGGTATTGCTCTCTGCAGGACCCCAGAGCTGACCCAGAAGCCCAGTCTTTGCCTTGTCAGGAGACCTTGGGGTGGGCTTCAGCCTGGCAATGCCCCAGGGAGTATTTTGGGACCTGTGGTTTCTTCTCACCCTTTATTCTACCAGAGAGCTTTCATTCCTGATAAACCCAGCTGCAGAAACTGTCATGTGCGGATGTCATGTGCTGAATTTGGGAAAATGAGTGTTTGGAGCATCACCGCTGCAGCAAGGAGGCTGCTTCCCCATCAACGCAAACCCCATGCTCTGGGATGCACAGAGAGAAGGCAGGTATTGCAAAGGATGGATGAGAATACAAAGTGCCAGATGCCCTCACTTAAAAAGCACACAGCCAAAACTGGCACCACAAAGCAAACCTTTGCCAGGCTGAGCCCAGCACGGTGCCGAGTTCCTGGGACTGGGCTGGTGTGGGCAGATGCAGGGAGGCAGGGCCAGGGAGCACAGAGCACATGGCTGCAGGAGAGCTCATCCCACCCCAGCTCAGCCCCTGCTGCCCTTCAGCACACCTCTACCTGACTCAGGACAGGCCCTGCCAGCCAGGCTGTGGACACCAGTTGCACTCTGCAGTTTTAAACTGGGATCCCAGTGTGTCTGGGGTACCAGCACTGTCATCACCAACATCTTCCTCAAGGCTGATGTCACATTGCATAAGATCATGGTCCTGGTACCCAGAATGTTAGCTATGCCAAAAATCACATCATATATTTAACAAGGGTTGACAACCAATGTGTTAAAGCTGCTTTCCTGTCAATTCTCTTTCTAATTTAGACTTATGTTGTCAAGAGAATGTTTTCAGCAAGGTTTACATCGGTAGTCTAAATAATTAACTGAACTTTGGAACATGCTTTTCTCTGATGAGAGCAGAATGAAAGTGGGGGGAAAAGGCAGTAAGACTTCCCTACCAGAACTATTAATTGCCCTTTTGCATATACCAGCATATGCAAATACCTTATTTTAACTAATAGAATGCTTGGCTTAATAAAAAAAAAAGGAATTTGAATAATTAAAGTTGCCTTATAAAATTCTAACACCCCCCCCAATGCTATTCAGTAGCTGTCAGCTTTTGCTGTAAATCCCAAAAATCCTATTGCAAAAGTGATTAAACACATATATTACTTCCACGCTTTGAAGGAAGGAAGTCTGCGATTCCTTACATTCCTGCAGTGGATTTCACCTGCCCCATTCCCTTTCTGGAGGGGAAAACAGAGCCCTTTACCAGCCTGGAAGGTGCAGAACAGCCCCATTGGCAAACAGCATTATAGTTCTATGCCCAGATTTTCTTCAGGCCCCAATCTAGTTGGTGCAAAAGCACGTGCGGACCTGGGCCAGCCTGCAGGACCGCGAGGCTGGGAAAGACTCCACATCCTCCCCTCCTTGTCCCTTCAACATGGGCTGCACAAGATTTCCAGGCATGAGCACAGCAGGGCTTTAACCTGGACCCCAATGCCCCTGTGGGGCTGCCACGAAGGGGGAAGGAAGGGGGAAGGAAGGGGGAAGGAAGGGGGAAGGAAGGGGGAAGGAAGGGGGGAAGGAAGGGGGAAGGAAGGGGGAAGGAAGGGGAAGGAAGGGGGAAGGAAGGGGGAAGGAAGGGGGAAGGAAGGGGGAAGGAAGGGGGAAGGAAGGGGGAAGGAGAGGGGAAGGAAGGGGGAAGGAAGGGGGAAGGAAGGGGGAAGGAAGGGGGAAGGAAGGGGGAAGGAAGGGGGAAGGAAGGGGGAAGGAAGGGGGAAGGAAGGGGGAAGGAAGGGGGAAGGAAGGGGGGGGGGGGGGAGGAGGGGAAGGAAGGGGAAGGAAGGGGAAGGAAGGGGAAGGGGGGAAGGGGGAAGGAAGGGGAAGGAAGGGAAGGAGGGGGGGAAGGGGGAAGGAAGGGGAAGGAAGGGGACGGAAGGGGAAGGAAGGGGGGGGGGGAAGGAAGGGGGAAGGAAGGGGGAAGGAAGGGGGAAGGAAGGGGGAAGGAAGGGGGAAGGAAGCGGGAAGGAAGCGGGAAGGAAGCGGGAAGGAAGGGGGAAGGAAGGGGGAAGGAAGGGGGAAGGAAGGGGGAAGGAAGGGGGAAGGAAGGCGGAAGGAAGGCGGAAGGAAGGCGGAAGGAAGGCGGAAGGAAGGCGGATTTCTTTATCCCAGGTGGGGAATGGCATCCTGGGCATGGCCAGGCTGGCAGACAGCAGATGGTGGGGCTGAGGGTGGCTCTGCCTCCCCAGCCCAGGCACACACAGGCACCGAACACAAGAGCCACAAATGTGAGGAGCTCTACAGCCACGGGGATCCCGGCTGCAGACTCATTCACACAATCCTCAGCATCATCATTCGACAGTCACATGCTGATAGGTTTCATGTGCTTGGTGCTGTAACATTGACAACAAAACAGCTATGATTATCAGTTTCCATTCAGTATTCAGCATTGGAATTTAGTTTTCACATATAAGAGTCTGTTCTAATTACCTCATGGGCTTTTCAGGGCTCTCACTTAACTAACCTGGTTTATTTTCCTCTCCCAAGAACTAGTTGTGCTGCTCCTGCCTCTAATAGTCACGGGTGATGCTTTACTCCTACTGCTGACCGCAGAATCCACCCCATCTGTGGTGTAATGCTGCTGCAGTCAGAGTTCAAGCACTTCTTTTCACATTCTCCATTCTTGCTTCTTCTTTTGCCCCTCCTCCCTCATTTATCATCCCCTGCCCGCAGCCTTCCACTGCTCCTCAGTGTCTTCTTCTGACTGGGACATTGCCCAGGCCTCAGAGCAGTTGCTCGCCAGCCCCTCACCCTGGCTGTCCCTAGGGAACATGGGCAGGAAACATCTCCCCCAGAGCCCGGGTCATGCAGACCTGCCCAAAGGCCTCCTCAGCCCCAGGGGAGGGGGAGCTTCACACACACACGATATTAATGACTGGTTTCAGACCAGGCAAATCAATCAGCTTGGCTCAGATTTGAGAGGTTTCTGTTTCCCTGGTTTTGGTAGTGCCTGGTGGGCATTTGTGCTGGCCCAGCTCTGCTGCCCTTACAAACCCTAGCTTCTGTATTGCAATAAATGAGCAAAATTCACTTCACATTACTACTTGCACTATTAATTTACATTTAAGCAGCACTATTGCTGATTAAATAATTACTCATTGTAAGGGATATTTACTGAAGATGTATTATACCTGCTGTATTACATGGCTGTTAACCCTCTTAAAGCGTTAATGGGTGGCTACTCAACTTGCCGAAAGAGTGGTTAAGTAGCTAGCCTGCAGGGAAGCTGCTGTAATCAGTGTTGCTCTGAAGGGCTGATGGGCCCGTTCTTAAGAGTGGACACAAAGTGAAGCAGAGCAATGGGCTTTGGGTCTGTCCCGGAGCAGCTGGTCCCTTACCCAAGTCTGCTGTTCAATACAGGCACATCCCATCAATGATAGATGGGTTTGTCAGGAGGACAGAGCCCTGAATAACAGCGCTGAGCTCTGTGGAGTAGCTGTCTGGATCCTCCTGTGTCACCAGGGTAGACTCCAACCCTTTCAAATGAGCAGTCCTGCCCAAGGAATGGGTCTTCTCCAGCCAGGGTGGGCAGGGATACTGCTGCAGTGGGCTGCGGAGCACAGGCTCCCTCCATAGAGGGAGGGACACATGAGGGTTTAGCTTTGCTGTTGCAAATCAAAGGAATGACATGGATTTGTAGCCTATCTCCTTGACAGCCTCCCTTAAACTGCTTATTTTAAACAGAGGATTAATAACCTTGCAGAACACAGGGAGCCGGGCTCCTCCCAGGGCACAGGGAAGCCGCTGCAGCATCCTCTCCAGCAGCTGGCTGAGGATCTCCCCCCCTCCCACCCCTACAAACTGTGACCATGCAGCCCACAAAAACATTCTGCAGGCTCAGGATATGCTCCTGATCCAGCCATAGGAGTAAGGAAATACAGCACCTTGCCTTGCCTCTGCACTGCTCGAATGAGGAGGGACAGGTCTGGGTGGGAAACCCGGCTATTTCCTTAATAAGCAGAATAAAATCATTTCAAGGTCAAGTCATGTTTCAACACCGAGGTATAGAGCCTTTGCTCCTCCCAGCCCCAGTCAAGTTGGCTAGAAATGCTCATCCAGAACATGCTTGCAAGCTAAAGCTGTTGACAAATGATGCTGTACCTCCACTAACCACACATACACACATTTACTAGTGAGTAGCTACACTGAGCAGCACAGAGGAGGTATTTAATCCAAGTCCTTATGTCCCCCAGCCATCTGAGGGCAGATTTTCCATGCAGCACTGCTGGACAGCCCCACAGAGCCTGTGGGGTAGAAGGCTAAGGGAGCAGGGAATAGCAATAGCAAGAAGGTGCCTTTGACACTTCTGCAAGACCTTGCTGACTTCAAAATGCCACATTTTCAGCAAAGCAGCAGCACAGCCAATAAATCACATCTGTACACTGCTTTATTCAAAGGCACTGACAGTTTAGGATTGACGACACCCAGGGCAACCTAGTGTCAAGCACTCCTAATGAAAACTATCCCATTTTGCTCCAGTACTAGCAGCTGCCAACAGACATAATCTACTGGCATATGGAGAAGGCCATGCTAATCCCTGCAAGGTCATTAACAAGAGGGTGAAAATTACATGCAAAGCACCAGCTGTGGCATCCCCTGCTCCCTCACACTTGATGTAGCAGGGGCAACAGAGGTGAAAAATGCAAGTACATCTCAGCAAGCCAAGCACTGCTATTAGGAGCACAGCTATTTCCTCCCCCTTCCCCAAAGCAAGGTTCAGGACCGCTGAAATCCTTCCTGTGCAGAAGAGCAGAAAGGCTCTCACAACTGTCCCCTGTTTTCACCCTCCGAAATGACTTGAGGGGAGATGAGCTCCGTGTCAGCGTTGCTGCAGGGCAGGCAAGCAACAAGAAGGTCTTGGCCCACCTTGTTAATATGGGCTGGGCTCTGGCACTGCAGGAGGCAGGGAGCCACATCCCATCATCCCTGACAGCCTGTCACCACTGTGCTGCTGCCCGCTGTGGAGCAGACACATACAGTGTGGTTGCATCCTTCTTTCCAAGCGTTCCCTTAAACCACACTGACAAGCCTGAACCTTCTATTTTGACACCCGTTCCTCGTTTGCAGGGTCCCTGCAGCCCACCCTCCTCACATCAGGCACCTCATCTTGTGTCTGTGCTGCATTTGGCACCTCTGGTGACTGGTTTTGCCTGTTGCATTACTCGGTACAGACTTGGCTACGCTGCCGGGTTCACAGAGCACAGAGGTGCAGGTGTGCTCCCAGTGAGGAGCAGCACTGTACGGGATTAAGGGGAAACCAAGTCTGCAGCCTACCTGCCTTCCATCCCTTAACCTGCAGATAAGGACCCTGTCCCTTCAGGCTCCCCTCAGTTTATGTACTTTCACATTTACATGCACATACGAGCTCTGCATCCATAATCCTAAACTCTCTCCTTAAGAATACTCTCCCCTCATTTGCATGGGAACTCGGGATCTGGCTTTGCCTTTTCAGTGAATCATGCAAACAGTTTTATAAGTGATGATCCAAATGTCTGTTAAACCCCCAGCACCAAGTCCCTAAACCAAATCTCTTTCACTGTAAAGCCCAGCCTGTGCAACGATCAATCCCACAAACCCCATAATTGGGCACATTACTTTGGGTAATGTTTTAAAACATTAATTTCAAAAAATGGAATGGGAAAAAAGCTCTTTAAATCGGCCAAAAGATGGATGGTCTCCAGCAGCATGACCTTTTTCCATACCCCGGTGACACTGAATCATCTTAAAGCTATTTACATTTTCATTCTTCCCTGGAAAAATGTTGACAAGGCTTTCACCGGCCATAATGGATACTCAGCAACGTCTGTGGGAAGTGTAACTTCATCAAGAGCCCTTCCTCAATTCCTCTTCACACCAGATTCAATTAATGGAGGAGAGGCGACTTCAGAGCCAACCTTCTCATTAGCACAGCCAGTTGAACGGTGGGAAGTGACACAGCTCCCCAAGGCACAGCTAATGCAACCTGTGGTGGGGTCTTGTCACCAGCAGCATCTTTCTGCCTCCAGCACATGTGCCTGCAGCTCCCCTTTTCGAGCATGAATTTGACCTCTGGGCTCGTAATTGCCACCAGGTTGCAGGTTGCTCTTGGCTTTGCTTTGCAACCTGTAACTGGAGCATCCACCCGCTGCCAGCTCACCGAGAGGCAATGGCACTGGTGCACACACACAGCCTGTGGTGCTCAACACAGTGTGCATGTTACAGGCACAAAGTAAAGCATCAGCCATGCTGGAAGCAGGAGGTGACCCCCAACTGAATCCTGTCCCTGTAGACACAGCAAACCAGGGCTGCCAGGGCCAGACTCAGTCCATTATACATCCATTATGTTCCTGCTCCATATACAATCCATATACATCCATTATATTCCTGCTCCCAGTCCCAGCCCAGGTATCCCAGCCTTCTTCCTGTTGGGCACAGCAGGGAAAGCACAACTCTATCAAGGCTGCATGCACTGCAACTTGATCTCTGCTCGGCTTGATATAATATTAATGACCTGTGTCAAGCCACAGAGCCACCAAAGTGATCATATTCCAGCTGTGCTATGCCCGAAGGAGAAACCTGGATCACCTGGACCCCAGGGCCATGCTGGGGCCCCAAAACCCTGCAAATACACAGGAGCTCCTTGCACACACAGCCCCAGCTCTGCTGCCACCCTGCCCCTGCAGCACCAGAAATACCCCACCGAGCAAAGCACGCTCAATTAGTGTTCTTCCGAGTTAATGGGATGCTTCAACTAACACGAGGGGATTGATTTATGAAAATGATGATTTTCCTGTTAGCAAATGCAGTGATAAAACCCCTGCACGAATCTGTATTTCGGGGGATCTGGGCTGAAGCTCTGCCTCCAGACAGGCTCTGTGGTCACACTGCTCCAGTTGCTGTGGCATGGCTAGTATCAGCATCCCACAATTACCATGCAGCATATTAATCCACACAACTGAATGAGCCTGGTCCTCTAATCCACAAGAACACTTGGGGGACCAATTCTTTATTTCTGAGTGGGTGATTAGTACTAATTAAAACCAGAATAAGTTTTAGTTTTGCCAGTTTGGGCAGGTTCATCAAAACACTCTTATCCCCCAGAGCCAAGTTCCAGGAAAGGCCTAACAAGGGGATGTTTCAACTGGAATGATTAGGATAGTCCAGGCAAATGAATTTTGAAGCTGATGGCAGCCTCCTGTCAGGAACAGGCCACAGTGAAGAGGCTACATTCACAAAATGAAAATGAAAAGGCTGTGCTAAGTGCTGCCAGTGGCAAGGAACAGAAGCGGGATCTGGCTCTGCTCCTTCTCAATCACTCTCATAAAAGCCCCATTTAATATGAAGCCAATTCAACGTGATATGCTCAACAACTTGAGCCCAGTTCCCAAACACAGACGTCTGCATCCAAATCCTCCCTCATTTAGCTAAGGGCTCCCCATGGCTCTTGATTAGGGCTGGTCAGAGCCATCGGAGCAGCTGCTGACCAACACGAGAAGGGCAGCAAGGACCACACTGGGTATTTAACTTGACTTTCCAGAGAGCAGAGTTACAACAAATGCCTTTTCACCACCACATGCCCTCCACCTCCTGCCAGCCCGGGGCTGCTCAGCACATCCAGCCTTGCTTTGCTCCAGCATCCTCAGATGAGCCCACCAGCCACCACCTGGGCGGTGGCACCTCCATGCTCCTTTGCCTGACAGAGCAATACCCCTGGTGCTCAGCACTTCCTTAGCCAGAAGGGAGCCACCATCCTCCTCTCCTGGGCACACAGACACAGCTTGGTTTGTCCCTCTTATCAGCCAGGATACCCCCATCCCCAGCTCACAGAGCCCCCAGAGACGTGGCAGCAGCAGCAGAGCCAAGGCAGGACTGCCTCAGGAGCAGGCAAGCAGGAATTTCAACATCCCCACTCCAGAATTTTCTTCACCTTTCAAACTGTAATTCCTTCAAATCCCAACCAGTTCCAGTCCAACATGCAGAAGGAAAACAGCCACAGCTCAGCATTGTGTGGCCTCATAGAAAGGAACCAGCAAACAACTTCAAGCCCTCAAACCAAGGCTGTGTTAAAGGCTTGATGCACATGAAGCTGAGATCATCTGAGGCTTATTTTGGGTTGGCTTTTTTAGTTGAGGAACAAATCACACACTGGGAACCAACATCCATATGGTCACAAAGAAACAAATACTGCTTAGCCTAGGGCCCAAGCACCAGGAGTAATCCTGAGGAAACACCAAGCACCATGTTCTGAAGATGAGACCAGCCTCTCCCAAACCCAGCCCCACACAACTGACCTTCAGCACAGAGGGAAGGCTCTATCCCAGGCTCCAAATGGCCAGTACAGGCTGACTCCACAGTGCTTGAGGGAAGCCAGGAGTTACCCAGGAGCCATTAAATAACATCCCCCTGGCCTCACCTGCAGAGCCCAGGTGGGGCTCGTTGGGGCTCATTCCTCTTTACAGGCAGCTTGGGGGAAATCAGCTGGCTTGGGTGGAAATAAACCTTCCACCCCAATCCTGCCAGCCCTGTGTGGGGTGTCTGTCTGGGAACACAGCCCCGGGGCCCCATTTCACTCTGTTGCTTTGCACTTCTGCTAACTACACCTGATTTACACAGAGCAGGAGAGGGGATCGCGGCATCGCTCCCCTGTGCCTGTTGGTAAGTATTCCGATGAGCAGTTTCCATGGATTGAGAACAACGTCCTCCCTCGGAAAACCAGAAGTGATTCCTGAATTCATTTCGGCTTCCCGCTGCCTTGTCAGGCCAGCTGGATGCGGCACGCTTCATCCTCCCTGCAAACACTGCCGCGGGCCCGCGGGGACACTCAGCACCTTATAAACCTGTCAAGCCCTTAAAGCCGGCCACCATGAGGCTTCACAACAAAACACGTTGGGGTTTATGGCCACACACGCACACCCCAGCCCGCCCCTGAGAGGAGAAGCACCATAGATGGTTTGGGAGGCGAGGGGATGTTGTCTGGTGCGACGGTTTCTTTTAAAAGCAAGGAAAAATAAAGGCCCTGCATGGTTTATTCTAAAGCATCCAAGCTGCTGCAGACTGCGATGCTTGGAGTGCATATGTATGTACACGGCAAACAGGAGATTGTCTCCGAAGTCATTTGCATTCATTCCCCTCCCTCCCTCCTTCACGCAGTGAGGGTTTCTAAAAGGCCTGATCCTGGAGATGGCCGAAAGACCTTTAACTTCTGTGGGAACCAGACACTTCTGGGTGCAGAGCACTTCATGGAGCTGGTTTCCATTTACAGAACGTGTTGTTCTCCCAGTTCCCCCCTGCCCGGTGCTTCCAGCACTGATTTATTTTTCTGCTCGTCCACCAAGAAGACGTTTTTCACACAAACATCATTGATCCAGCCTCCCTGCGACCTGCCGCAGGACCAGCGCTCCCCACAGCCCCCAGCACGCAGCTCCCCTCGTCCCCTTCTGCTTCCAATGTGCCCTCGCGTCCCCTGGGCTTCTCCTTCTGCTCAGAGCCGTGCCCATCGCCGCAGCCTCGGGACACGGGGGCCTGGGCTCGGAGCCGCAGGTTGGTCCCTGGGGCCGCGCTCAGCTGGCCACGCTGCTGCCTGCGCGCCGCTTCCCTCCCGCACGGCCGTTTGCTGCCTAACAAGTCAGCATCTGATGAAGTCTCTGCCGTTTGGGTCCCTCAGGGATTATAATGTGACTGCAGCAGGTCCCGGCTGCTCTCGGCAGCCCAGCGTGTTGTTGCTTCATTAAACGCCAAATTGTTACATTAATTCTAACTGCCCTGTAGAGATGTAGCTGTCAGGAATGATTTACTCGCCTCCAGCTGACTCCGAGACTTTTTACAGGCTCCGGCATAGGAGCTGGAAGAGGCCAGTGACCGGCTGGGAGCGGGATGCGGGTGTGTGTCCAGGAGATAGTGGCAGCGAGTGGCTCTGCCCTGCCCAGAGTGATGGAGACACTGCAGTGGACAAATGAGCAGAGAGCTAAACCAAGGTGGAGTTTGGTTTTGTGTGACCTGTGCGCTGCTGGTGACCCAATCTGCCCCTTAAACACCAGCGCCTTTGCTGGAATATTGGCTGAGTCCCCGTCTCTGGGATCTCTCCTTCACCCTGCAGCCAGCACCGCAGGAGGAGGGTCCGGGACATCTCTAAGTGTCAAAGCCATCTCTGGTGAGCAGGACTGAGCTAGTTGTTAGCATCCCTCTGTGTTTTCCTTGGATTCGGAGCAAGGATCTTCACACACAGCACATCTGTCAGAAGAAGGGGAAGGGACACAGGTCCCCTTCATTTGGACACTTATCCCTGTGGAACATCGGTGGTCCCAGAGCCCCAAAACAGCATCAAGGGTGAGATGGCCCCACTGTGAGCTGCTTGGTGCCAGAGCTCTGGGGTACACCAGGGCTCCTTTATTCATTTGTTAGAAATTACCTGAGCCTTCATTCAAAGTGGAAGGAAGACAAAAGATCTTGGTAGCAAATGTGCAGTTTTATTGCTTATAAACCAGAAAAGATGAGATAAATAGCATCTTCTGTCAGGGGATCACAGTCTGTGGTTTCTGTAGGCAGCACACACACCTTCCTGACAGCCTGCTCTCACAAACACATATATGTGTGTATCCTGCAAGAGAAATAATGGGCAGAAACTGTTCTAACATGGACAAGTTTGTTTAAACCTAGAAGTCTTGTCTATTTGTCTATTAAATTATGTTTCATCTCCAGAGTGCAAAATGCTGAGCACAAAAGCAGTGCTTTTGCATTCTATATCAAGGGTTTGCCTGTGCCCTCTTCCCTATCCCCTACACCCGTGTGCCAGCAAACACACCTGTACGTGTGGTTAGTGCAAAACACATCCCTACCTTGACACAGGATGGAGGTGTTGGAAAGGAGAAAAAAAACCCCTAATTTAAACACCTTTGCTTTTTTTTCCCTGGGGCATTTTTGCCACCTTGGTTTCCTTGTCAGGCTTTAACAAAGTCATTTGCTGCTTTTAAATGTTATTTTAGTGTGTAAGGAGTGCAGCTCTGCATTTCCTGCCTTGTTCCCAGGGACCTTGGTGCGGGCAGGGGGAGCCCAGGTGAGAACAGCTTTGCTTGGATGCTCTGATACACGTGGGAGAAGCCACTGGAGGGGACGCAGAGGACGATCCAGCCCCAGCCACTATCCCTGCTCCCCGTGGGAGAGGGGTTTCCTCTGGCCCATGTCCCCAAAGGGAACCGCAGGAGCTGTGGAACAGGACGCGGTGTCTGTCCCTCCTACATGAGGGGCTTGGTTTCATTGGCCTCATAGAAGAAATCAGAATAAGAAAGAAATAAGTTGACATCCACTGTTTGACACAAAATCTAATCATCTCCTGCATCCATAGGGAGCGCGCGTTTAGGCACGACTGCTTCTAAAAGAGGAATATGCTGTTGAGGGAAAAAGATTCATACATTAAATTCTCCTCGTTGAGAGCACAAAAGATTTCCTGCCTCCCATGCCAAGCACTCATACAAATCAGCAGGGGTTATAAAGCTCACCTGCAAACTGAGCAATGCAAAACCCCTCTTCCTAATTCTGCCTGGGTTTTACAAGCTGTCACTCAATTGGATAGCGTTGGGTTTATTTGCTTCTTTCAAATTGGTTTTCTTTTTAACGGGAAGAAAGCATTTATATTAATGGAATCCCCGAGCCTCAGCCCTGAAAGGAGAGGCTGAAATGCAATCCCTGAATTTTATATCAGGACATTCAGGGAGCTCTTCGCTGTGCTCAGACGAGCACAAGCGCCGGCAACTTTCCACCCGCTCTGCCTTTGAGAGCGGAGCACAAAGGCAAGGGGAGGGAGGGGGAATTTGCATTTCTTCCTTTCTTAAATCCAGCCATCCGCTGGGAATTGCCAGGGTGAGAGGAACAACAGCGCCGGTTATTTGCGGGGAGGGCAATGGTGAAACAAAGGGGTTTAAAACACATGTTCAATTAGCACGCTTTCTGGGCGGCGTTATCCTAAAATCCCCGACGGTCCCGTCTGTCTGTCCTTACTTCGGTCTTTTTTCAGGAAATCAGAATCTTTTAGAGTAGTTTTTGCTTTTTTCCTAGTAAAATATTATTTATACTTCAACTGCCGAAAGCCTGTGATGCAAAACACACCGATTTGGTAAAGGTGTTTCTGGCTCATAGGGCAGGAGAGTGAAAAACACAAACTCTTGTTTTCTCTTTGGGTGAAGTTCCGTGATGCGCTTTTAAAAATCCCATCATTTGCTAATTACTCCATACATTTCAATGAGGAATGTCCCCGCAGTGTACCTATGGGCTGGCAGCAACAGTTGTCTCTATTACCCCGTTCCGGAGAAGGACTAAAAAGCAGCTCCAGCTCAGGGCTCAGACCCGACTGAGGCAGATCTGTGCTTGGCTGCAGGAGACGCAGCTTCACCCATCTGGAAACTCCCCCAGGAGCAGGGACACAAGCAGATGTGCAAGTACCGCCCCCAGGTCCCTGCTGCTGGGGGGTTTACACCAGCAGCCCCATGGTGTCACACAGTGGGGTTTCTCCTTTCCCTGCTGTAGCTCTTGGGCTGCGTCGCCTGAATAAGGAGTGTGTTTCTCTGCTGAGTGACTGTTACAGCCCTAAGCAGCATGCATGTACCTGTATTGCCTTGGGCAGGCTCTTTATAGCTCACTGAGAGCAGGACCCGGAGGTGTTCCTTCTCCTCAGGTGCAACTTGTAACAGGAGGGGGGAAAGCTCTAAGGATGCTTACAGAGTGCTGCAAGAGAGCATTTTGCATTGCTCTGTCCTAGGATCCCTGCAAAGTGGAGGGCAGCGTGTCCCAGAGCATCACTGATGGGGCTGGACCCAGGGGCACCTGCACCCCAAGCGCAGAGCTGTCCTCTGCTCAGGTGTGCTGCTGCTCTCTAACTCACACACTCTCAAAGATGCTCAGTGCAAGGAAGACCCTGGAACAAATATCCCCCAACTTCCCAGGGGAGTGAGAGCATCAAAGCCCTCAAAGCCCTTTACAGTGTCCCCCATCGGATTCCTAAATCAGAGCCTCCAGCAAAGTGCTTCATTTGGCTCTCGGGAGCGTGGCCACAGACACTGGATATGAAGATGTGTTCGCACACATGAGCCTCTTACGCATGCAAACACACAAGGGATGTGTGTGTTCAACCAAGCTTACTCCCTGAGGGGATTCTTCTTTTCTTTCTGATTTTGAAGTATTCCATATCTGACCTGCAGTGTTTCATGTGCACAACTTGCTGCTCACAGACAGGCAACATCACCCTCTGCTATTTGCCATTGCTTTATCAGCACAGATTTCTGCTTATACCTTCACAATGAATGCTGAAGAATAACCATCACCCATCAAAACCAGCTTGACTGCGATCAAAGCCTGTGCATGCACAGAGCAGTAAATATGTTTGGATCTCCCAAAGACTTCCAGCCTTCAAAACAGTCATTTTTTGTTTCAGTTTATCAAGGCGTTTTTCCAAAGTGGGATTGTTCCTCTATAAAAAGGGAAGAGGGATATAGAGTGTATGTCAACCCTTTATTGAATCATGGCACCGAGTTTGAGGGCTTTCACTTTCAGTTTCAGGTGTTGCGTTTACCTGCATTGATGCTTTTGATGTGTATTTAGCAGAAGACTATTTCAAGTTTAGCTGACAAATTTATTTGTAATCGTGAAGTATTTGATCATCAGAGAGAAAGCCAGAATATAAATAAAAGACACCGGACAGCCACAGAATCTACAGTTAATGCCATATTTTTACAGATAACAATATACAATTGCCTTGCCTACATCTGTGGAAAGACACAAATGCCTGGAACAGAGGAGTGCCACCAGGGAAGTGTGTGCTCGCTCAGCCATGCAACCCCCTAAGAAGGTATTTGGCAACAAGACCTCAGGGTGATTTCCGAGACACTTTGCAGTAAAACTGCTGCAAAGGAATTTGAAGGGAAAGCAGAAGAGTCACAACCCAGAGCCGGCAGCGTTCCCAGGTCAGGACAAACCCCTCCTGACCCCTGGAATAAATACATCTAGTCACGGTTCAATGCTTATCTGGAACAGGAAAACTAGCAATCTACAAATTAAAGAGATGAGAAGCAGAATTAACATATGGTTCCCGTTTGACAAAGGAAAAGGGTTGCTGGGAAGTGATTGGCAACTTAAAGAGCATTTCATTATAGAAAAGTTAATGTAAATTCAAAATGAAACATTACATACCGCATTGGATATAAAATACCTGCTGGAAGAACAGTTTCCTACCATGGGTTTCTGATGTGATTCACTATTAACATTTCTCCTATAGAAATATAGACATTGTCACACCTTTTACCGTGGATGAGGGCTTTATTTTCTCTTAAAAAGGTTTTGATGTGGATGGGTGATGAAACAAGTCCTCGCTTTGGGGAATGCACTGACAACAGAAAGCAAAATACCTCATATCAAATCTGTAAAGCACAAGCCTCGGTGTTTAGTAAAGACACAAGAATGGGCTTGGACGCTCCATGTGCCCGTCACTGCACTGCAACTGTCCTTCCCTACTGGGCTCCAGCCCCTGCCTTTGGGTCACCATCCAAAAGCGCATCCGCTCTCTCCATGTCCTGATGCTTCCCTGCCCCACTCAGCAGTCCCAGTTTGTCCCTCCTTCATTTCCAGGGGCAGATGACGTTTTACAGCACCGAGTTCTTTCCCTTTGCACTGCATGGTGATGAACCCCCTATCAAAACTGAGCGTGGTCGACTTCATCCAGCCAAGAGGCCGGGCTGGCGGGGAAATCCGGGTATCCCCCGCTGCTGCCGGTGGAGAGGTCGGAGCTGGGTCCATTCCCAGCCAGAACCCTCATGGATGGGGGCACCCCCTGTCCGCTTTGTCCCATGATGCCCAAGCTGTTGTCTGGGTAAACCAAGCTGGAGATTAAAGGCTGGTGGCCTGGCAGCGCTTGCAAGGAAGCTGGTGACTGGGGTATCCCGTAGGGGCTGTTGGATCGCAGGTCATGGTACTGGTCCTGTGCTGGGATGCCACTGTGATCCAGAGCAAAGCTGCCGTTGGTCCCAGCCTGTCTACCCAGAGCAGGGGATGCTTCATTGAGATTGCTGTAAATCCCATTGGAATGGCTCATCTCAGATATAGAGGGCTCATCTGAAAGAGAAATGGACTGGTTATACTGGGAGAGCAATGGCCACGGCTGGCATTGTTTGCACGGGAACTCCTGCAAGCTCTGGGAATAAACAGATTAGATGGATGGGAGCTGTGCATCCATGCACTTCCCTCTTGTAATTCTGTATTATTCCCATTTGTGTTGACAGATCTTCATAGAAAGCCATGGGATTATTATTTTTCCTGAGTGTATCACCTGATATGGTTTGGATTTTAAAAATATGCCCCCCAAAATACATATTAGAATATGAGACTGTGCTTTAAAAATAATCCCTTAAAGGGGAATGTGAGCTCCACGTCTTTGCACCTTTTGCTCTGCAGTTCTATTTGGCTGTGAGGTTTACCTGGAATTTTGATAGCATTTTTAGGAGCTACCTGAACATTCATTGATGGAAGAAAACCTCCCCATTGCTCAGGAGAAGAAGACGCTAAATCTCAGCAGGGATCTCCTGCTCAGGGACTGCTGAAACGCATTTGTACGACTTTAAAACACTGCTGGAAATAGCAGGATTTTTTAAGCTACCACCGAAACCGGTTTGCATTCGTCAGGGGCAGCGGGAGCTGCTGTGCTGGCGGGGCTACAAACCCGTCTGTGGCACCAAGCTGGCGATAATTGTTTAACACTGTTTAGTCGTTATTTAGTGTGAATTCCTATTTAACGGAGCTGATGCACAGTGTGAATAAACAGAGTTGGAAATCAAATAGATTTTAGGAACACGAGGGAGAAGCTGGGGTGCAAAGTGTGTGTATAAAGATCCACAAGTAATAGACGTACGTGTGTGTGAATACACACACAGTTCTGTGCTTCAGCTGCTCTCCTGTATTCCCAGTACCAGCGCGCACACACACACGGGTTTGGGCACAGCGGTGGCACAGACCAGATGCTGGTGGGAGGTGTGGGGTGAGAAGTGCTGGTGTAGGCATGGTCCTAGGTTTGTCAGCAGGAATCTCTGCTCCAAAGGTGGGACCCTTCGGTGCACAAACCTCCTGGTGCACAGCATCTCCCTTTTACAGCCCAGCGCAGAGGTAACCGCTCCCGCGGAGCTGGGAGGGAGTCCTAACGCAAACGAACCCCCTTAAAGAGGGCGGAAAAAGGATTCAAACACTTTCCCCCGTTAGCGCTCAGTGATTGCGGACTCTGGGTTCTGTACTTCCAGGAGCCCTTTGGAAGGGCTGAACACGAGCAGCGGCTCCAACCCCCGCGGCGCTGCCCGGGAGCTCTCCCCGCTCTCCCGCTGCTCCCTGTCCGTGCTGCCGCAGCCCCGGAGGAGCGGAGGTTCCGCTGCAGCGGCTCCGGTCCCCCCCATCCCGGCCAGGACCGGGCAGCCGGGGCCGCAGCGCGGTGAAACCCGCGGCTCTGCGCGCCCCCGCCTCGGGCTCGTTTTCACTCGTTGTGTTATAGCTGGAGGTTATTAACGTAGCACCGGGGGGGCGAAAGCAGCCTCGTGGGGAGGGACCGCACGGGGCAAAGCCCCTTCACCGACCTGTGAAGGAGACCTCCGCGTCGCTGTCCGGTCCCTCCTCCTGGATGCTGTCCTTGTCGGACTTGGAGGTCCCCCGGGACCGCTTCATGTTCCTGAAGTACTGACCCCAGCGCTGCCTCCCCGCGTCCTTCTTCAGCCTTTTCTCCTTAGCCCTGCGGTTCTGGAACCAGACCTGCAAGCGGGGCAGGCCGGGGAGCTCCCTCGCTGCCGGAACGGGCCCCATCTCCCCGCCGCTCCCCCTCGCAGCCCGGGCAGCCCCGGAGGGGTCCGAGGGCCGCCCCCCTCACCTGCACCACCCTCATGTCCAGCCCCGTCTCCGAGGAAAGCTGCTCCCGGACGTGCCGCGCCGGCTTGGGCGAGTTGTTATACGCGTTCTTGAGGGTCTCCAGCTGCTTGGCCGTGATGGTGGTGCGGGGCCGCTTGGCCGTGGACTCGGCCTCTGCCGACACGTGGAGAGTTAGAGGTGAAGGAACCCCCGCCAGCCACCCCCCAGCATCCCTCCCGCCCGGTGCGTGAGCGCGTCCCGGAGGGCAGGAGGGCCCAGGGCCGGCTCCCTGCTGCCCTCGGAGGTGAGGGAGGGAAGGGGCGGGGGGTACCTCTCTGCTTGGCCGTCTCGTAGTCCGCCTTGCAGACCAGCCTGCTGTCCTCCATGAGGTAGAACTCGTCGCCGGTGGCCAGCTGCCGTTTGCAGACGATGCAGGCGAAGCAGTGCAGGTGGTAAACGAAGTCCTGGGCCCGGCGCACCACCTGGGTCGGGGGGATGCCTTGCTGGCAGGCGGCACACTTGGTCCCGAAGCGCCTGAGCGGGGGGGGACAAGCGGCGGCCGCTGAGCGCGGCGGGGCCCCGGCGCTGTCCGCGGCGCTGAACCCTCCGGGCCCCGCCGCTGTCCGCGGTGCTGAACCGGCCCCGCCGCCGCCGCCGCCCCGGTTCCCGGCGCCCTCCCCGTGCCCGACCCGTCCCCACGCACTTGAAGAAGTCCTCCTTGCAGTAGACGCCGTCCCCGCGGCTGAAGCACTTCTCGGCCAGCTGCGTCTGGCAGTCGGAGCATTTCAGGCACTTGCTGTGCCAGTGCCGGTCCAGGACCTTGAGGATGAACCGGTCCACGATGTGCTGGTTGCAGCCGGCGCACAGCGGGATCTCTGCGGGGAGGCAAACCCCGTCACCCGCCGCCCCCCGGAACCCGTTTTGGGGCGAAAAAGATTCGTGTTCGTTCAAATCCGTTGACCGCGCACCCCGGGGGAAGCAGCCGGGAGCACCGGCGAAAGCAGGAAGGAAAGGGATGGGAACGAAATTCCCCCCCCGTGCCCACCGCGGTAGCCGCGGGCAAGTTGCAGCACAATTATTTATTCCGGGCTCTCTATTTCTCCCCCCTGCACCCCAGAAATTCACCCGCAAATAACGGCGGGAGGGAAAGAAACTACCGAAAATCGCGAGGATTGCACTCAAAATAAAAACGCGGTCGGCTCGTCCCGCCGCCCTCCAGACACCAACAGAGATGATACAGAGATGACACAAGTGCACAGAGAAATAGAGGTATAAAACTAAACAGATTCGGAAGCCAGAATACAAAAAAGTAAAGATATATGGACATAAATATATAGATATCGGTATGTAGGCATAGAAATAGGTAGGTAAAAATGTGGATATAGAGGTACATAAATATAGATATATCGGTATAGATACAGATGGAGAGAAACATAGACACGGCTGTATAAAGATGTAAGAGCATCTATATATAAAAATAACTCGATATAACACAGAGAGATGTACAGCCCCGCGGAGGGAGCGGTGGGGATGATGTCGTTGCAGGCATTCATCGTCTCAACAGTTCACCGTGCCCGAACAACCGACCCCGAACAACGGCGGTGCTGAGGGCACCGGCCCGGTAACACGGCAGAGCCCCGCCGGGTCCCGCCGCAGCCCGGCCCGCGGCTCTTACGCTGCATGGCGACCCCGCGGACGCTCCCTCACACGGGCCGCAGGCACTGGCGCATCTTCCGCGGGGTGCGGGAGCAGCGGCCCCCAGGTCCCCCCAGCCCGCACCCGCAGCCCCGTTGCCGGGGTGCGGAACAGCCTCACTCCCCTTCGGGCTCCCGCACATCAGGGCTGCGGTTCGGTGCCGCGTCCCCCATCCCCGGCCGCTGCCACCGCTGCGTTGCCGGGGTTCAGTTCACTAAAGCGGGTTCCTTGGAGCCGCAGCCCTCCCTCCGGTGCGGGTCTGAAGCGCCGGGCGGGCACCGCGCTTATTTAATCCCCCCGGGCCGGCGGCGCGTCCCTCCCGCCGCCCCTTAACTGCTTGGGCACGGCGGGAGGGCCGCGGCTGCGGGGGAGGAAGCGCCGGCCGCGGCCCCGGGCTCGTTGTGAGCCGCGAAACTCGGGATCTGCCCCCGGTCCGGGCAAAACACAGCGCGGCTCGGCCGGCCCCGGGCACCGAGCCCCCGCCGGGCCCGGCTGCTGCAGCCCTGCCCCGGTGCGCCCGCTGCTCCCTTCCCGCTGCCTCCCCGAGCCCCGACGGAGCCTGTTCGGGGACCGCGGGGCCGTGAACGAGGGTCGCGTCCTACGGGAAAGCAGCGTTTTGGCGTCGGTCCTTCCCCCGGGGGTCCCTTTCTGCGGTGTCGCCTCCGGCCCCCCCATAGCAAAAGCATCTCCCGATGCGCGGGGTCAAACGCGCAACTACGGCTGCTGCGGTGTCCGCACCGCGGGGACGCAGAAAGACAAAACCGGGCAGGACGGGGGGCTCCGGCCCGACAGCGGGAGCTGCCCGGCCCGGGGGTTCGGTCCCGGTGACATCTCGGTCCCCGCACTCGGGGGGTCCCGTCCCGGCTCCTCGCCGTTGTGTTTTTAAGGCCCCGTCGGCCGCGGTCGATGCTGGCGAGAACCGGGGCGGCCCCGCACCGGAACCGGACCCGCTGCCCGGGACCCGGCTCTGTCACCCCCCGTAGGACCCTCGGTGCCCCGGATACGCCAGGGGAGGTCAGCGCGGTTCTCCCCACCCCGACGGTGCTGGCTCCGTTCGTTAAACGGGAGGAAAAAACGTTTAGGAGAGGAATTAACGGGAGCTTTCCCAAAAAGGGGAAAAAGCCCGATCGGAGCCGGGCGGGGGCTGCGGGGGGGTCCCGCCGTCAGGAAGGGGGTGTCCGCGGGCACAAAATCCCCGTTTCCTCCCTGCCCTCGTTGTGCGGGAGCGGCGGGACCCGGGGGCAGCAGCCGCCGCGCCGGGCAGAGCTCCCGCCGGGGCCGGGCAGCGCCGTGAGCCCAGGGCAGCCGCCGCCTGCCCACGGGAGCTACCGGGGAGCCCCAGTCCCGACCCGACGGGACACAAACGGGGCCGGAGCCGCCGGCGTGCGGGGGGCAACGAGGGGTGTCCGGTGGCAGGAAAGAGCGGGAGGGAGCCGAACGGACGGGACGGACCGGGATGGACGGGATGGGCGGGTTGGACACCTCGGTGCCGCCGGGCCGCCCTCCCTCCCTGTACCCAACCCCGACTGCCGCCCCGAGGGAGCCCCGCGGAGCGCGCAACCGGCACAGACGGGGCCGCTTCCCAGCGGGGCACGCGGAGGTTTCCGCGCTCCCCCCTTCCCTCACCTGGGCTCCGCGGGAAGGGGCAGAGCTCCGCGGCCTTCTCCGAGCCGGCGCGGACCCGCTCCAGCAGCATCGCGGCCCCCGCGGGCGCGCCGGGCGCCGTCCGAGGTGCGCGGGTGAATGCGGAGGAGTGGCGGAGGTGCGCGGAGGGGAGCGCAGGGAGCGGCGCGGGGGGTGGCCGCCGCCGCCCGGGGCGGAGCGGGGCCGGCGCGGGGGGGCGGGCAGGGGGCGGCACCGACGGTCGGGCCGGGCCGCAGCTGGGCCGCGGTTCGCTGCGGGGCTCTTTAGCATCACAAAAGCGGAAGGAGATGGGGGGGGGTGTGGGGGAGTGTGGTGCATGGACCCCACGTCCCACGCGTGGCCGGCGCGATGGGACCGCGGGAATCGATGTCGAGGGGGGGAGCATCCCCCGGGCCCGCGTTTCGTTTGCCCCCGCTACCCATGGGCGGGGGGGGCTCTTCCCCCTCCACTAATTAGTTAATGAGCAGCGAGGTAACGGTGAGGACCAGAGCCTGACCCACGGCGACCCGCGCCCTGTGGCTGGAGGAGGTTAACGGCACTGACCGAGGACGGGGCGGGCATCACGTGTGTGCATTGTGTGTGTACCTGCATGCGGGTGTGCAGGAACACGCGTGGGGGTGTGGGACAAGAACACACGCGGCTGCAGCGGTATCTGTGTGTGTGCAGGGTTGTGCACACTCGTGCATCCCTGCATGTAGCCTGCGTGCCTGTGTCGGCCCCGGGATGCTCACACTGTCCCATGGGTGCTCATGTGTCTGTGGGTGTGAAGGCGTCGGTGTGACCAGGGCCGTGTTGTGCCTGTCTGTGTCTCCCCATGTGCGTGTGCCGGGGTGGACAGCGCCGTGCGTGCGCCCCGCTTGCCCCAGGCAGCCGGAGCTGGTAATTGTGGTTGTTACCGTGAGCCCGTTAATCCCCGAATCCCTTTACCTCCTGCTCGCAGGGGATTACAAATTAATAAAAGCAGCTTAGGGGCGGGAGCTCCCAGCACGCACAGATGCTCCCTCCGGACCGCAGCACCGCGACTTTCACCAGCCCCCAGCTCCCAACCCCGCGTTGGCCCCACACCTACAGAGCATCGGATCCAGGAGTGAGGGCCCAGGCCAGCCCCCAGCACAACGTCACAAGGGGCAGCAGCTGTGGTACCTTTGAGGGTGGTGAGCACAGGGCACCTTTACCCCGCTGTGTTTGTCCTCAAGAGATTTGGGTGCTGAGGCCACTCCTCAGGCTCCCCAGGGGACTGTGACTGCTTCCCAGGCAAGGTCACGGGCCAGCAGGGAAATCATAGAATAGTTCGGGTTGGAAAGGACCTGAAGATCATCCAGTTCCAACCCCCTGCCATGGGCAGGGACAGCTCACACTAAACCATCCCGCCCAATGCACATGGCTCTGGAGCAGTGCACGGCTGTGCCCAGCTTCCAATGTCCTGACCTACACTTCCCAATCCTTTTGATTCCTAACAACACCCTGGAGTACTTCAGCAGGTAGATAACCAGTGCTTTTACCAGGTCACGCATCCCACCCTCTCAGTGTCAGTAGGGATGAAGCCACAGAAGGATTCAGAAGCCTCAGTGGACATTAAAGCCATCCTGGCCAAAGGGCATGGAAGGCAAAGGGAAAGGAAGATTTGTGTGTGTGTGTGTAGAGAAACAGGCAACCCATGGGTCAGGAACCACCAATTGTGTCCATCACTGCCACACACATTCAGTGATGCGAAGTTATGGGGTAACAGTGAATGAAATGGAGTTCAAGGTTACCCATTCCTGGTGCTTTTCCAAACGACAGGACCGCTATGGCTGGGAAGGGAGGTGCACACCAGCTCTCCCTGCGGTACAGAACCTGAGGACACACGTAAAGAGCCAAAACGTGCCAAATGGTTGTGGTTTATTTCCAGCAAGCACATTAGTTTACAGGTCAGTACAAAACGGGTACTGAGGGGTACTGCAGAGGTACGGGACTGAGCAAAACCCAAGGAACCAACCCAGAATGGACGTGAAAACGCCCGGTTACCCAATTCCAATAAATAAAACATTGAAGTCACTGTGATGGCACAGTCACTGATCCCAACAGCGGAAGCAGCACAGCCCTGCACAATGCACCTGGGCTGTTTGGCGAATGGGAGCTCCCAGCCAGTTCTGAGCAGGAATAGCTGAAACTGGGAGTCCTCAGGAAGAGCTCCATCAGGTTCCTTCAGCACTCGCAGCTTTCCTCTCTTCCTGGCACATTCCAGAGGCCTCCTTTCATTCTCTAGGCAGGTTTAGTACTTCCTCCTTAAAAACATTTGAAGAACAAAGGCGGCTCCATGCGCAAAGAAACCCTCCTTGGAAATACCCCTGCCCCCAGCGTGGTGGATCCCCATAGGGAAGCGGGGCGGCAGAAACTCCCGTGGAACAAACCGATTCCGAAATCCAGCCTCCAGGACTGAGCAGGTGTGAGGTGAACTTTCAAAGGAAACATTTTGTTGTGATGCAGCCACCAATAACTCCCCACAGTGAAGCAGCATCACACATCCCCAGCAGACACAACAGACCTCCACAGTCAATGTACAAGGATGTAATTTGTCATTATAAAGATCACAGAACCCCAGACGGGTTTGGGTTGAAGGGACCTTAAAGCTCCTCCAGCTCCAACCCCTGCCACGGGCAGGGACCCCTTCCACTGGAGCAGCTTGCTCCAAGCCCCTGTGTCCAACCTGGCCTTGAGCACTGCCAGGGATGGGGCAGCCACAACATCCACAACACAGAAAATCAGAACAAGCAAACCAAGACTCATACAACCAGAATCAAACCCAAGAAGACATTTCCAGCAGTGAGGTGAATACCTTGGCTGGTTCACTGGCTATACAGTTAGAGCATCGATATGGATATTAACATCCCAACTCCGTACTTTTTCACTCTAAGGAAACAAACCCAGACCACTGACAGGTTGAGCATTGGTTCATTTTGTCATATTTCCAGCAGGGTCACAGCAACATCAAAAGTAATGGTGTTGAGTAACAAAACCCCCACCTTATTCCAAGCCCACAGCTGCTGCTGTTCAAATGGCAAAACCATCTCTGCAAACCTTTTGTGCTTGTATATAGATGGAAAGCAGCAGAACAAATCAAAGCCAACACACTCGTGTTTGCAGGAGCTCTAACTCACAGCAGCAATGACTGATTCCAACTTCAAAACATGCACGAACACTGGGAGCAGGGAATTCAACACTCCCACACAAACGGACCAGCTCTCCAGATCCAATACTGGCTGTGCTGGGGTTTGGGGTTTCTGCTGTGGTGGTGTTTGAGAAGCTGAATGTCCTCGCTTGCCGCTGACACCAGCATCTCCCCACATCAGATCACTTCAAAGCTGCCTGATTTTCAAGACTCTGTTTGGGAACTCTGGGCTTTCCTCTTGATGAGCCTCCTCCTGGGCCCTCTCTCTGGATTCCTGCACAAAGCGAGTGGCACTGAGCAACATCGCTTCATCCTCTGCCTAGTTACCCACAAACTGTTTCAATACCCGAGCCCAGGTGCTGTAATTACAGGTATTATACATTCCTAAAGAGACCCACAGTCGCTCCTGGAACAAGTGTCCTTGCAGAGCACAGACACATTTTGGTATTAAATCAGTGTCACTGATTTAGTAAACAGTGTCACATCCAACCACAGCAGCAGCAGCAGCAGCAATCAGAGGTGCTCCTGCATCTCTTGGAGGCAGGAACTGGCCTCCAGCCTTGTGGAGAGAGCATGGAGTCAGGTTTCTCCCATAGGAGCAAGAGCCATCGGGTGCACGCAATGAACAGTGAAGATGGGTTAAGAACAGCACTGCCCATGCACCTCACCATGTATGTCAGACCAGCAGCACCGTGTGAAGGAGATGCTTTTTCCCTCTGACACACATGTGCAATAACCACAGAAGGTTATGTCTTTGTCTATGTGTTATTCTGAGAAACTTGAGGAACAAGGGTCAGTAAACCTTTGAATCTCACTTTTGTTTATGCCAACTGGAAGCTGCAGAAACATTCAGTGAACAAACAAGATTCAATCATGAGAAAAATCTCCCTGTTGGGCTTTTGTGCTTTTAGGCCATTCTGGACAGGCTTTAAACTTTCTATACTAAGGCTTATGATGGAAATCTGAGGAGGACACACTAACAGTCTAAATACAACAAAGTGGCCAAGGACTATTCATTCCTTCCTGTGTAACAGGGGAGCCAGCAAACATTCAATTTAATTAAAAGTTGCAAATATAGAATTGAAAGGAAAAGCCTTTTTATATAACATAATTAATCTGTAGAACTCCCTGCCACAAGAAAACATTGAGGCCAAAACCTATTAGGATTAACTAAAGATTAGGTAATGGATAACTCCAGCATGCTCAATTACATTGGATAGGATTATAAACTTCACTATCCAGGACGTGAATTATCCCCCAGCCAGGATCAGAAAGGAACTCCTATTCTGAATGGTAATTTTATAACTATATGCATGGCTTCTCTAACCCCTGTAAAGGCAACTGTCATATTCCCAACTGCCGCCCCATCCCAGAATGGAGCAGCTCTTGGACTGAGTAAACCCCTTCGTGATGAAAGCAGAGCAGTGCTCCACCAGAAGGGCAAGACAAATGGGTTGTTCTCCCAAGTCCTGCACAGACCATGTCACAGGGAGCAGGTGATGCTGAGAGCTCAGAACTGAAGTGTTTGCACTGCCTTACAAGAAGAAAATTACCTTGCTGTACTGGAGTTATCCCACATCACAAGAAACTCGGTGTTTCCCGATCTCTAAATTTGTTCCTGCTGATGCAAACCTCAGTGTCCTTCACTAAAACCTGTTTCCCTTTTCTACAGTTGAGCAGAACTGGCTTCCATCTGCATAACACAAAAATTGCTCAGCTACTTTGCTGGTTCATAAATGAGTGAGGTGAGTTATCCAATGCTCCATTAAGACATCTGATAGAGGAGGAAGTGAAGCACTGGGTCCAAGTCTGTCTTTGCCTTCATATAAACTCCATTAAACTGGATGACAGCATTAGCAATCAGAATCAGGCTGCTTATTGAGATACAACCTGCCCTAAAACTCTCATCCTAGCAGAGACAGACACAGCCTTGGCTGGAACGCACAAGAGAATGGAAGACTTACTTGGACACGTAGTGCCTTCTCCTTCAAACATGTGGTATAAACAATATTTCAGAACATCACATCAGAGGGTTTGGAATTGATTTAATCAGAATAGAACTTGCTTCCTGAAAAAGATCTGAATTTGGGCTTCTCCAAATGAAGCAGCCAAAGTAACAGCATCACCGCTCAGTACTCTGGGAGGTAAAATCACCTCCGGATAAATTAAAAAGACCTAAACCCAACAACTACCGGACTTGAAGCACACAAAACAATATCCAATTTCCTTCTAAAGCAGGCGCAGCTGATTGCACAATGCAGTGTTTACTCTGAAAACGAGTAAAGGATGGAGGTGGCAAGTCACGGAACAATCTCAGCTGACAAATGCAATGCTTCCTTCAGTGGACATTTCACGATAGCACTGTGTGCCTCTGAACGATGAGGGTTCCTACAGCGAGCTCCCTACGTTAAGCTAGAACACTTGTGAAATGACCTGGGAAGAAAGGGTTCTGAAACAAGGAATACTGTATATAAAATCCCTGATCATAAATATTAAAGCTGTATCTGGTACTGAACAGCCACGTACAATGACAAGGTTGTTTCCAATATAACCTTCTACACAGATGACCGATAGTACTTCACTTTCCACCGTTTGGATCTCATCCGGAAAAAAAAGTACATTATCATCAGAAACAAGGATGAGGCTACGTACAGAATGACACACAGGCTCATGTCTATGTTGGAAAATCCAATCCCCAAGAAGGACACGGCCTGCTTCGTCTCTTTAAGGATGGCTGATCGAACCGCGCTTTTATCGCTATCTTTGACAGGTCCATGATTTGCTATTAGTTTATCTAACACCTTAGATTCTGAACCTAGTACGTTTTCTTTATCCTGGATCTTATTTTCTCTGTTTCCACCTGGTTTCTTCTGTAGGCTTTTGTCCTTCCCCTCCCTTGTATCCCCCTGTTCAGTTTCATTGGAGTCTGTCTGGCTTTCGGTGTATTTATACAGAATATTTTCACTGCTGTAGTGATACTTCATGAACTGCAGAACTTGGGCTTCATTCCAGCTGTGCAATCCTTTGATTTCCTCATGACACGTAGGACAAATGTCTGGAGTTGGCCACTGAACTTTGGGAAATTTTGGATCTTCAGTCAAAGCACCTAATTGGGAGAAGAAAATAACAGTATCAGGAGGGAATGAACGAGGAAAGCTGAACCTTCCCTGGAAACCAGAGAGAGTGTTTTCATAAGCTTCCTTACGGACATCGATCATGTTCTGAAGTGTTGATTCTTGTTTCAGAACACAAACACTAAATCACAATTACTTTCCTCTTCTCTCAGCTGTTGCATCCACTTTCAAATACAACAAGATGCTACCACTGCTGCTTTTAGAAGGCATGAAGCCATCATCTGGGCCGTGCAGGGGTTAACTTGAATTACAGTTCAAAACAAACTGCTCTTCTGCACTCGCTGCTCTTTAATCCCGAAGCTTGGTTTGCAGCAGCAGTTTCAAGGCCAAAGACTTGCAGATATTTTCCTGTTTCTATATTGCGAACCATTCCAGCCTGGCTGCCTTTTTCATAGCTTGTATTATTACTATAGCAAACACTTTTCAGGACTTTAAAAGCCATTATCATATTTAAGATGTATTTTTCAGCTTGCATTTTAGCATTTACACATATAATGCTGCCTTGAACTACATCCAGTTTTAACTTTTTGGCTGCTCATAGCTCTGGTCACCTTTCCATCTTGACAGCAAAGAGCTGAATGCTGCAGCTAGTGTTGCACTGCTCTAAAAAGTAACACTTTAAAATGTGGATGAATGCAGTTTTAGAACAAATCTCTACCTGGTAAAAACCCAAGCTAATTTCTTTAACTGATTGTTATTAGTACACTAAAGCTTAAACTATCTCGGTAAGTTTAAGTTCTTATTTTATTATTAAGGCAAGAAACTTTGGGCTTCTTAAACAAGATGTTGTTTAAGGATTCAAAGAATTCTTTCTAATATTTGTCTCTTTGATATTTGCAAGTAAGAGAACACATCTGTGTTCGGGGTATCTTAAAGATCACTCAGAAATCAATTTGTTTCAGGAGAGAAAGTAGAAACAAAACATGGTAAGATTACAAACTGAAAACTTGCTGTACTTCATGTTTTCCTGCCAAAGAGACGAATGCCATAAATCCTGCACATTCTGAAGCAACAGAGCCATATACAGCAATCGCATGACCTACACTTGAAGGCTGTGCCAAGGTGTTTTCATTGACCAGTCAAACATCATTCCTCATGGAAAGCTATATAATATTACCAGAACTATCAGATGCAGCTTTTAAGGATTAAAATCTATCACTGTCCCAAAGAGAAATTTTAGCAAACTTAAAGAGCATAATTTAACATTATTATTTATTCCAGTATGTTTCTACTTCTTACTAAAAGGGTATTTTAGCTGGCTGCTGCATCATCTAAATCAATATCCATACGAGTTTTCCAATAACTTAATGTTCTAAATAAGTATATTGCTCCACTACTTAGCAACTCCAAGTCAACAGGACTACCTTTCTCCACGTTCAACCTGGCAGTAGAAATAAACATTAGGGGATGTTTTTATTTAATACCTCACCATTTACTTTTTTCTCCTTGGAGGAGAGGAGACAAACTGTTTATACTCACAGCAGTATTTAATACTTCATAAATCTTGGGAATTCAGCATAACCATAATATAAACACAATATAGCATATTTAAATTGTAACTAATGCTACACCATACAGATCCATAACAGCAGACAGGGATTTAGTGCAAACAGAAACCAATTTTCTTTAGTGCTTTAGTTACTTGATATCCCCATAATAGAACGGATTAAATAGAACCAGTATTTTAACAGTACTTTTAGTTTAACTGAAAACAGAGCAATCTAGTGGGGGAACAGATCTGCTTCATACAGTAATTTTACTTCATTCTGTTGCTGATCTGCTAATAGCTTAGGCTCTTTTATCCTGAGAAAGTCTCCTCTTCAATTATCATCATTTTCTATGCAGCATCTCTCCACAGTGAAATGAAGACAGGTTTTATCATCTAGTTAAATGCTTACATAAAGAAAAGCAATTATTTTTTATCCCCCCAAAAGTAGCTGAACTGTACTGCTCCTTTTGAAAAGGCTTTGATTTGTACTCCAGAAAAATCCTCTCCTCAAGCAACAGGTGAAAGTTCAGGAGAAACAGTATCCAAGAATGATGGAGTTTTCATTATATATTACAGGAGACACTATCCTCTAGTAACACAGCTGTGTCTCAAGGGTGTATTTCTCACCCATGCAAAGGTTACCATTCTGGTTTTTAGTTATAGCTGATTAGGATGCTCGAGGTTTTGCTCCAGACACAAGCACCCTTTCTTGAACACTGATGTAAATGTGGAGTTAGTCTTTTGAAGTCAATATTTAATAAAGCAATGTCAGGCTGTTACAACAGTGACTGTTGTTTTAAACTCATGTTACAGAGCCTAAGTTGCGTATCTCTTTGTTCAGATATAAACCACATTGTATAAGATGCCACAGCCTTGTCCTTTGGACACAGCTACCTTCGGTGGGTTTCCCTAAGCAAGGTCTTCCATACCTGCAAGCCTGTTATTCACAACGTTGTGTTTCTCCCAGAGCCAGAGAACAGCCTTGTCCAGGGTTTTAACGGAATCCATGGACTCTTTAGCCATTTCTTCAAAATGCTGAGCACAAGCCTTGCATCCAAAAAAGTGCTGAATGTACCTCCGCATGACCTGAAGCACTATTTGGGGATTGTCTTCAAGACCTAGGATATTAGAGGGGTTAAATCAAGACAAAGATATTAGTGGGGTTAAAAGCCTCATGCAGTTCTTAGAAGAAATACCCTTCCCCAACAAAATACATACATAATATTGCCCAAGTAGTTGAGGTGGGACATTTAGAAACCAAATTATTTGGCAAAAAGATGTAGAGTTTAAAGTGTCTCAAATGGTATGTTTCAAAACACAGTGTTACTGAAAATGTGAAGTAGCTATTTATACCCATATGTACTAACACAGTCTATACAGTTGTGTTCAGCTATGCAGAACACATTTTAATAGGACTTAAAGGTCAAGTGTTCCTTACAGTGAAATCTCTCCCTTCAAGGAGTATCTTATAATTTGAGGGGGGACAAAGTTAGCTAAATGAAACTCAGCTAAATGAAACTCAGATATTATTGCTTTTTCAGAAGCCCATTAACACAGTGCATTTTGAAATGTTCAACCATGCAAAGCCCACGCTGCCTCTACTTCACACAAATCATGTGGAAGTAGAGATTTTCTACACTATTTTGCCCAATAACTAAATGAATACTGATGTTATGCATTCACCATTGCATTTACGCTCACTGCTTTAATGCGCAAGCATTAAAGTTATGGTGACCTTGCTACTGGAAAACCAAGAGTCAAAACCCCTCTGGTAACTATTTCCTAAGGTGCCTGTGCTATCTGTTTGTTACTCCATAACTCTGAAGCATTACAGAATTCCAGAATCTCATTACAGTTACTATGAATGAATACACATAACAGCTACTTATCAGCATCTGAATTTTCATGAGGAACTCAGGAATTCCTCCTAAAATAAATACAAAAACATTCTTATTTCTATAATGCACTTTCACACTGAAGACAATGCAAAAGAACCCTTATTTGATTCAGAAGTAAGCTAAGGTCTTCACAGATTAAGAGCTCTGTTCTGGGCCTTTACTGAGGCAGCAGATAGTACCTACATCAATAAGTGATTCGAGAACCAGATATAATTCATTGAAATCTTAATGGTTTCATCTCCATCACACAGATTTTCTGATTCATGCTTAATTGACCTAGTAAATTCTGCCCAAATGTGTTTACGAATGTACTATATGTTACCAGGAACATGCACTTGTCAAACTAAACACGTTTTATGATGCAGATTGATCAAATTACCAACTCGCACAGCTGAACGCTCTACCATGAGCAATTTACAACGTGGGTTTCATAGGTTCTGCAGTAAAGGGTTGCAGTGCTTTGCTCACTGCTCTGTTCTGGCAGTGAGTAACAAACAGGTTGGTAACACATATCCCCTCTGTACATGCATTATTTTTCGGAAGGGTTAAAAATCCTCAACAAAACCCATTCAAAACTATCAGAGTATTTCTCTGTCTTCTATCTAAGAGATGCATGAAGATTGTCAAACACCTTTATTTAGAACAATGCCGTTATATTCTTAACCATGGCGGCAAAGTAAGTTTTTAAAGCCAAAAAGAAATCAGAAAAGGCAAAAAATCTCTACTCAGATATTCAATATCTGTGATTGAACTGGTGTGTGTAATAAAAGCTATGAGATTAAAGCAGATTAAATTACAGTACCAAAAGAAAGGCTGAAAAATAATTTTGGAAAGTTGAACTGAATTTCAGGCAGAACAGTTTTACCATGTACTACAACATATATTTAGAAAGAACCAGTAACAAACACACCGAAAGTAACTACTGGCAAATAACCTCCTCGTGGAGGAACAGACTGATACACAAATTCAGTTTTATTTGTTCTCCTGTGCTATGTGACACTCTTTGACAATTCATTTTGCTTTGAAATTCAGCAACAGATTAAACGGAATCCAGATCATTTTTTTATAAACCCCACAAGCCTGTCTTATTCACACTAACAGATCCTATTACCTAAACCAATATTTCATACAATTAAGCATGCTCAGGAATAGATTTCTGCAGTGATTTTATACATCCTCAGGTGCAAGTGGTTCTGTTCAGAGTTCCTTTGGACTCGCTGATGCTGAGCAGGTTCACATTACACCGTTCCACACTGGAACATGTCAAATATAAACCAATAAAAACACGCGATGGAGAAAGCCCCAGCAGGTTCCCTCTGCCTGCCAGATGCTGCCAGAAGAGGAAACTATCAAGAAAAACACAGTCGCTTTAAAAGAAAACAAACAATTGCAAAATGGCTCATTTTGTTTGTTTTTCTTTTATCAGCCCAGAGATGAATCTTCTATTAACATCTGCCATGTATCATCGTGTAATCCTCCTTTTCTCTTTCCTCCCAAACTACTGCAATTCAGGGTAACCCTAATCTTTAAAGTGGACAAGAACCATAAAACCCTACCTGTGGTGGGAAGGATTAGGGAGTACATCATGCTTTTTAGTAGATGGGATTTAAACAAGCAATAAGGAGAGGAAAACCTCCCAAGACATAATCCGACAGTCTCAGACTGACCCAATTCTTTCGCCATAAGAAGTGATCATCACATATCTGCCCCGATTTAAATCGATGGCTAAGTGTGCCAAAGAGTTTTCAGGTTCTACAATGTATTTTTAACTTCAGACTGACAAGAGCTCACACTCAAAACACGGCAGCAATTTAAGATGCAATTTTGTATGGTTAAATATTAAGAACGTTTTTAGATTTAATTAGAAAACTTTTGGCAATTGGGACTAAAGGGGAAATTTAACTTATGCATGATCCTGTTGAAGAGCTAGTATGTCATCCAGCACAAAAACCCCCAAACTCACCAGGCAGAGCACAGTACTAAATTAAAGGCATGCAAAAGGGAAACAAAAAATAACAGCATGATTAGCTAGCCATAAAAACCCTTCTTCTGCAGAAGCTTCAATATTAAGAATGGAGAGATTTTCACTGTGATTACAAGTGATGCTGGGCAAACGCAGGCATCCATAACTTGAAATAATGAATTATTTTTTTTATCATACAGTCAGTAACTGACAAATGGCAAATTTCTGAATTTTATGATCTAGCAGCAGTCCATCTGGCATCCTTACATTCCTTGGAAAAGATGTTTAAAAGCCTTTATATGAAAACTAAATAGAACAATAACCAAACAAAGCACTATCCTGGCAAGAACAAAATCATATTCCAACCCTAACTGTTCTATGATTCTATATGAAAGCCAATACTTTAGCATTAGTAATTCTGTTTCCATCGTGTGAGGAAAATAGATTATATGTCCAGCAGGTTTCTTACATAGGAATCATCACCCAAATATAAACACTGCTTCACAAGATGCTGAAGTCTAAAAATAAGCAATTTTACTGAGTGCTGGCAAAGGAGTGCTGACATTAATGGTCACTGAGTACACTCAGCTGAAAAAACCCCAAACAGCCACAACATTCACTATTTAAGAAATAATATTACAGAAGGATTGGCTAATGGCTGTGTACCTTTTACAGCTGCTAAACTGTATGGTTCAATCTCATTCTCCTCAAATTCAGTTAGCAGTGTAATCTCAAGTAACCTGAACAACCTGCCTCCCTTTTCAGGTAGTCCAACATTTCTTCCTTTGAAATTCTCTCCTTTTTCTGCCTTATTGCTCACACCTTTAGGGCCACACACTTTATTTACCTCCTTTCCAAGCAAGGACAAACTGACCTGCTTTCTTTGAAGCCTCCTGCTGCAGTGAAGCTCTGCTCTGACCTCTGCTGGTGCAAACCTGAAAGCCACTGGCCTCCACTGATGAGTATTGACTAACATACTTGCTCTAATCCGTTTTCTTTCTACTGCACAGCACGACTTTGTTTTTTCATATTTGTCTTTTCCTTCGAGTGTCCCACAAAACTGCTGCTTACCTGTATTTATCAAAGCCTTTGGCTGCAGCGCAGCTTGCACTGTGAGGGTGTGAAACAGCTTCCAGAGGGAACAGGTATAACCCCGCAGCTCGGGCCTGCTGCCCTGACACCCAACCCACTGAACCTTCTTGGTGAGAAATATCCCAGAAATCTGAAAGAGAGATGTAAGTAAGACAGACAGCTCTGGGCCATAAACGTGCCTCTGAATGTAACAGCAGTCACATCTGAGCCTACCTTGAAGTTGAGGTGATCTGAGAATAAAGTAAATGACTCTTTGCACTTGTTGCTAATGAATTCATGCTTAAGGCAAATGAATTTTAAGCTTGTAGCCATCCTTAAGTCTGAGACACTCTAATGCACCATTATAAAACTCATGCCTCTCACAAATATATTAGATAGACAACATACAGTCACTGATGCCAGACCTACTAAAAGGCACACCATGAATGCCTGATTAGTCTGACAGAATTAAGTAGCTTAACTTGTAAATTTGTTTTTAAGCACAGTACGAACACAACACACAAAAATACTACTGCAAACTGTCAGGGCTACAGTTTCCCTGGGTACATTAAATATTCCATACTACTCAGCAAGATTTACATGACTTACAGGGTAAATTCTGAAGATGCAGAATACATTATTATTTCTTCTTAAAACAAAACCATTATTTTGTCATTATACTTAAAATCCAGTGCAAGATTTGAGTTTCTGAGGCTTATCTCCCTGCTTCCTGAACAAAGGGAAGACTTCCAAATTTTGGATAGCAATTCCTATTTCATGGGAAGACAGACTTACATTAACTTCTGTACGAAGATGGCCATAAACAGAGCTTTGTGTTACTGAAGTGAGGCAGGACCCCTAGCACAGCCTTTACTGTGTCAGGAAATTAAGGAGTAATCTGGGGAAACTCTTCAGGAATAAATCTCATTTCAGGGGGTAAATTTCCCATCACTTCAGTTCTGACCACCATGAGAATCCTGCTGATTGGCACAACAAGCAAAGGCAACTCAAAAATATCCATTGGGAACATTGTGGGATTTGAAGCTGCCATCAGGAACGTGTCCATGTTAGTGACTGCTTGCTCCTCATTAAACTGAACCAGGATTGTGTGTGTCAATTCTCTCATATAAATTCCTTCATGTGGATTTTTTTTCCTGGTAATGAGTTCCCTTCATTTTCATTTTAACCTGCTTATAAGTCCATTATGACTGAGGGGCCATCAGTAAGTGATGTCTTAGATTTACACAGAATCTTATCCTTTACTAATGCTGTATTTTATGCTGGAAAAACTAGGAACAGCTTACCCGCATTTTGTTGTTGACAAGATCTAGGATAGCATCATAAGGGATTTTGTCTAATGGAAGGCTCACCAGCCACTCCTGCAAGGTCTCTAACAACTTCACCACAGACTGACGGCCAGGAAACAGCTGAGAAAATGGAAGGAAGAAAACACCATATTTTAAAGCACAAATCTCATTACCAGCAGGACACTTTCATCTTGATGTAAATGCCTTAATTCCTGCCTTTAAAATGGTTCAGATTTTCTTTTGTTGTGAGCAAATTAATTACTTGATCTGCTTTCAGTAAAAAGCCATCTCACACTGACTTCTGCTTACAAAATGTAACAAGTTGTAGGCACAAAATGCTAACTAGTAAAATGAAGCTACTCAAAAGCAGGCAGAAATGACAGAGCAACTTTTGGCAGATTCCACAGCGTTCAGATTAAGGTAATTCAGTTCTGTGTGTAGCTCAGAATGGAGCATCAGACCCCAGTGAATCAGACGCGCTGAAGTCCTTCTCACTTGTGGAAGAGTAATCACAGAAATTAGTTCTCCTAAAACTTATGTTCAGGTATCTGTAAAGGTAGGTGTTGGTTACCTAGAAGAGCATTTTCCTTTCATGTGTGTAACAGTGATTTCCGAAGCAATCTGGAAACTGTGACTTCCTTAACCTGCAATTTAAAGAAGTCACAGCCTGGCAGATGAGCGTGAGAAACTGTAAATCTGTGGTAATATCATTACTTCACACTAGAAATTGTATTTTGCTTTAATGGTGGCTGTAATTACTATAGAATTAAGTGGAGTATGCGTACTATCCTCTAAGTATCCTTCCAGAGGGAGCACTATTTTAACAGATGGAGAAATAAAAGTCCCTGTGCCTGCTACATTAAATACATAAAGCAATTTATGACAGAAAGTGCTGTACGTATGGCAGTGACTCCACAGTCAATGTCCAACTATCGATAGTATTTCCAATTCAAAGACTGCTTACTTGATACCACACAAACGGGCAGGAACTCCCTTTTGCTACTGTATCTAACACAAGGGGCCCTGTGCATTGTTTGAGTTCAGAGACCCTTAAATAGTCTATAATAAACCAGCACACCTCTGAACTGCATACAATCATTACATTTACTTCTGTAGGACCCCCAGAATATCATGTACTACTATCTAAAAGAATATCTAAAAGACAATAGTTGTACAGTATCTCAGATACGTAACGGTCTCATCAAGGATTCAGAAACCAATGGACTTCTGCACTGGTTGCCAAAAAAAACCCTAAATGTACAACAGTGGAAATTCCCCAAGTAGGGAATCAGAGACCTCTCTGGTGTAGGACTTACCATCACTATAAATGCTGTTAAAAAAGAGGATAGTATAAACATTGCTTAACAGGAACACCTGAGAATCATGAATGAGAAGTGCAAGTGTTCCACGACAACAGCAGTTCCCACTTGTGTAAGGCAGCCTGGAGACGAGTGTGCCACTTAAAGAGAGCATTCCCCACTTACGCACTAATAGCCAGGGAAGCAAATGACATCAGCTGGCCAGGAGCCATCAGGAAGCACAGAGGATGTTTTAGGGATAATATGATGGAAAGATTACTACCACACTTTCTTAAAGAAATGAGGCCAGCTAGAGATTTCTGATGGCCACAGCAGGGGCAAGAAACTGTCTGATTTTCAGATAAATCCAGATATTTGGAAATAATTCACATAGGCCTTATTATTGCCTCAAATAGCTGTTGATTCACTTTCTTTAAAATAAAACAAAGGGTTAGCTGCTCAGTAATTATGAAGAGACATTGGTGATTACATAGGCTGATATTATAAAGTTATATTATTCTGATTTTTTTCAAGTCACATTACATAGATTGTCCCTTCACCCAAATGTAATAGGTAAGCATCTTTAAATAGTCAATTATATACAATACCTCAATTATTTTAAAATACTCAATTAATTAAATGCAATACCTCAATTATATTAAAAATATAGACAGAAGTTACTACTATCTCTAAATAAAACACCATTGTCAAGTGTGCATTAACGAAATCCAAAAGTCAAGAATGAAAAACAAAGGGGTTTCTAATCCCACCCAGTTGCAATAGCTACTTACCCTGAAAATCTGATAAATGGACTATATTTACAGTGTTTATTCAATATGGTGCAGACTACTTAAGCTTTATTTAATTTCAAGCGCTCCGAGATTAAATTAAAATGCATTTCAACCCTGTAAGTGTGTCAGAAAAACACAGACTAACTCAAGAATTTGAAGAAACCCACAAAACTCTTTTCAAGCTAGTGAGGAAGGGTATACTTAAGGATTGTGAAAGACATCTTGAGAGACTTATGTCACATAATAAATTTTATGTTAGAGTCACTTTATTCATACAAATAATCAAAGATTAGGAGTGTATACCTTGGCACAGACAGTAACAAAGTCCTTGAAGGTCTTTAGCTCAGCTCCCTCAAGTGTCTTGTGCGTAGCAAGCTCTACCCTGAGCAGGTGATGCAATCCTGATTCAAGGTCAGCCATGTACAGCTTAGCTCTGAAAGACACATATATAACGTTAGAAAGTGGCAGGTTTCTTTCGCTCATTTTCTCACCAGTCATGAAGGTAAAATTGATATATAGTGGGTGTCATTAAAACCTCCACGTTTGCCACTCCACGGTGATTGCAGTGTATCTTACACCAGCATGGGAAGACACAGTGGCTGCTTCAGGCGCTCGGTGGGTGAATGTCAAGTTCAACGAGTTTCACCATACACTCTGAAAAGTGTAATTTTATGTCATGTTGTTCACAGCTCAGACAAATGAAGCATCACCACACACAAGAATTTCTTTTATAGTTGAGTAAACTTTTGCCTCCCAGCCAGCTTTACCTTGTAATGCAATTATAACCCTGACGTTTCAGTAAGGGAATAACTGGCGTAAAGAAATTACAGCTTCTCTTCAGGCCTGACCACAAACAGAAAAATTACATGCTACGAAAAAAGGGAGACTTTTGTTGAAGTTGGTTTCTTTTGTTAAACAAAAGTAGATTATACACAGAGCAGGAGTGCAAACAGTGTTGGAAAGGACTGAATCCAGAAATCCTCTCCTAAATGCAGCAGTTTTACTGGAGGTTCTTTGCCTAAAAGTCAATTTTAATCACACCAGCTCTTAAGACAGACTGAGGTACCTCAGAACAGGTAAAAGTAAAGCATGTAAACCAAATCAAATCTTCTAAAGAGTTCCTTCTCACAACCAAGTATCTTCATTTTAAAAAAGATACCAACAAAAACCACTTTACAAACTACAAACACATCAGGTAAAGCACCTGACCTTTAATGCTTTTCAGAGTACAAACTTTAGACAGTATGAGACAGAGCACTGTAACTGAACAAACAGAAGTTCATATAGTTATAGTGTTAGTACTGAGTTCAGCAGCATTATTATCTCTAAACCCAAACAATTAAAACCAACTATCATTCACGAAACCGCCTGCCCCCCCCCCCCAAATAACATGCAGGAAGAAACATATTAAAATAGAGAATAATCCATATTCTTATAAACTCAAACTACAGACTCGTATGAGTTTATTTCCTTAATTAAGAAGGTACTCACTCAAATCTTAAAACCCAGCAAAATTCTGCTTCAACTTTCTTAAATAAAAATCCATCATGGCTTGACTTCGCGAACAAAGATTTGGGAGTAAAAATCCATAGGAATGCATAAGGTTCTCCCAAGGGATCCTATTTAGAAGATACTTGGGCTGGAGATTCGTATCTACAAGATTTTGTCTTGCTGGAAGGCAGCTCAATTTAACCAAGTTGTTTTGATAACAGAGTGCTTTGTGGAAAGTATTTTATAATAGTCCTTGCAAGAAGATGACATCAATAGTGTCTATGAAAGGAAAATAAGTACATAATTGAAGCACTCAGTCCTACATCTTTTCTAAGGATGCTGAAGGATTATCTCCTTGCAAAGCCTTTGCACCATTCTCTCAAACAAAGAGGGAGAAAGAGTGATAAACCTTACTGGATTTACTATGATAAACTTCTTTTACACTGACTTTAGTATTTTCTATTACACTTGCATTTGACAAGCACTTTTCAGTGGGCACTGCTTCCGTATTACACACACAGAGCATTCTTGTTTCCTACAGAAATCCTGCAGCTTGTTACTATTTATTTTTTCAGAGACAATGATTACTAGCTGAAGTTTTCCTACAATTCTAATTGGTGATCTAGGATTTTATTGTAAGTGAGAGCACAGCCTTCCACGCAGCAAGAAAAAAACTGCGAGCAAATATTAATAGCCAAGCACTGATCTGAAAATCAAAGGTATCACTTACTTATCGAACTCTTTCCACACCTTGGTTTCTGTACTCTCCTCTTTGTTTTCTTGAACAGGCAGCTGAACTGGCAAAAGAAGTTTCTTTCTTACACCTGGCAGTGACTTTAAATACGAAGAAAAGAAAGACCGTAGAGGCTTCAAACTGCATATAAATGGACAAAGTAAAGATTACTTTTCATCTCAGACTAAGTGAATATCCAAAGCAAATTAGTGTATTTATAAAATAAGATATTCACTTTGCTGCATGTTTCACAGTCCTAGTGTAGCATGTTATGTTTTGCTACAAAGTGAAATCAAATCATGTTCTATTTAGATACAGTAATAGCAATCATTTGGATTAGTGGTCTGAAATCCTATCCAAAATAAGATCCTATCAGCTCACCTTACAGGCTAAGTTCACAAGGAAAAAGTATTTTGACTTAGAAGCAAGCTTTCTTAAGAACTTTGATACTTAATTTTTTTTTTCCACTTTTATTCCAAAGTGTTTTCCTTTCAGAAGCATCACAGTAATAGGTTAAAGCTGTAACATCGTACTATGTCTCTTGTTAATAACACAGGTAACACACAACCTCAGTCAGTATGATGTACTGATTACATGTCAGGACAAAACTTTACTATATATACGCAAAAGAAGGTTATAGAACAATTTCCTTTGTATGAAAGCAAGCTGTGGAAACTGCTCTTATAGCTTAAGTGGACATCCCCATATTCCTTGAGAGATAACTACTTACCTGTTAATTAATCCATGAGACCCATTAGGGTGCATCAGGTAGCATGAAGGGACTGAGGTAATGCCAAGTTTCTCAAGGAAAGGCTTATCAAAATTCAATGCTCTCTTTACAACGATGTTTTCATACTGGATCAAGTCTAAGAGAACCTGGGTAATGAAAAGATGACATGAATTATACATTGTTCAAGGAATCTGCAATCTTGTAGGACAAGACATAAATAGGTGAAGTGCATCATCCTTTAAGCTGTTCACCAAGGAATATATCTATAAGTATTCTGTGGACACTAACAATTTCAGTTAAAGAAGATTTACTCTGTCCTGGAAATTATTACTCCTATCTTCCTTTTTTTTCCCTGGTCTATCCTGATATTTTCCCTTTGAAGTCTAACATCTGAAGAAAACATGAGAATGAATGATGAAATGTCCTCATAAACCTCAAAATAGCCCAGAGGTTATTCCACAGGCACCAGCAGGTTTATGTTTCACATTATATGTAAGAGTCTAAAGGCAAATCTTCAGGGAGTGAAGAAACACTGGTCCCACCACTTTATGGCACTCTGATGTCAAAGTCTATGACTTTGAAAACAACGGAGGGCTCCATGGGTGTTAAGGCTTTGCCTGGCAAGCCCTGCCAGATCAAGCTGGGTAGTCTGTGGTGTTATAGCACCCAGCTCTCTGTTCAGCTCTTTTTGTTTGCCAACCCCTGAGCAGACTCCCTGCAGGGATAAGTGCCCACATCTCAAGATGCCAGCATCCCAGCTCAAACCAGTCTTCATCAACTGCTTTACACCTGATGCTGGGCTTTTGCACTAGAGCAGCTGGGAGTGGGCACAAATTTCTTTGCATGGTGTGAAATTCAGCAAAGGGTGGTGGAGGCAGAAGAGGGTGGTAACATCAGGATGCCTGCAAGATCTGCCAGGGCTTGACTATCCAAATTATTGCCAACTACAGCCAAAGCTGCACCTACAAATATGATGACTCAGGTATGAATAACAAGAATTTGCCCTTTAAAAAAGCTTAAATACTGAGTTCTTCCCTTCTTAAATCCTTCAAGATCCCACTGCTAAAGGCACCCTCTTTTGCTGCTCAAATGAGAACACTCCCCTCATCCTTCCATTAGTTTGTGCTCTTATACTACCATTTCAAACGTTTCATTCTTACTTGCAATCTCTCCCATGCTTCCACTCTTCAGACATTTCTAGTTCCCATTTGTTTACCTTTACCCCTCTCTGCCTCTTCTGTATCTTTTTCCTGTTGTTAGTTTCAGTTTCCACTATACTTTTCCCTTTCAGGTCAATATTACCTTTGCTACGTTATCCCTCACTTTCAACCTTGTAAGAGACCCCACAGAACATCACCAGATAATCTTTCTTCTGAAAGCAGACTCCACTTTCTGTTAATCAAATGACACTCAAGTCTTTCCCCATAAGAGCAGGTAATACAATTAAGGTGAATGTGCTCAAAAGCTGAAGAACTTTATGATCATCCCATTTCTTCTCTTCAGTCATGTCCACTTCTATCAACCCAGCAGCTTCTAGAAAACAAACGTCTGGGAACAACCTGCTTCTCAAAGTGATTCTTGCCTTTGGCAGCACAGTCTCCTCCACTTCTGCAACTGGGCCATCTCAGCATCAAATCTAATTAGGAACATCTCACAGACATGGGATGTTTCTACACAGATTATGCCTAGATAATTATGCAGTTTATTTTCTTCACTTATCCTCGATCTTGGCAGGAAGAGAAAAGTAACAGTTGTCGAAGCTAACAGCAGGCTCATTAGGTGGTGAAATGATGCCAAATCAAATATTTTATTGGGGGGGGGGGGGGGAGAAGCAAAAAGCCAAAGACTCCCACTTCCTCAGTGCCTTGGAGCTATGAAAATGATTTTATGCTTAACTTAGAATGTAACTTCCTAAAACCTATACGTGAAGAAAGAGAACCAGAGAATTTATATTATAAACAGCTGAAATAGAAAAAGCTGCCCAGAATGAGTATGAGGAACGGTTCTCTAGCAGTGAGAAAACAACAGAATCTGACAACACATTTATTGTGATCTTCCAAATCTTGAAAGAAAATACTTGTGCTAACAATGAAACTGACAATGTAATCATTTCATGTAATCTTCCATTAAAACATGAATGGAAGAAATTAACCTGAATTCACATTCCCTTGTAAACAAGTTCCTCCAACAGCCCTATATAATCCCTTTGTGATATCTCAAATATGCATGACCTGCCCTTTACGACCCTTTAATTCAGTTCTATAAACAAGAATGTTGTTGTTTGGCTAAATAACATAAAATTCAGCTGTGTTATGATAACATTCATTCATATTCATTATGTCATTCATAAGGCATACATTACCTCTCTTCCAACATAGGAGTTATTACTTTCAAACACAATGGCAGTATAATGATGGCTGCTCTTGTCAAAAAGAGAAGTGATATCACTGGACCTTTGGAGAAAAGGAAAGCTATTTAGCACAGGTAGAATGCAGTATACACACTGTTGTTGATGCAATTTCTTTCTACAATCTCACAGCAGAACTGATAATAAGGAAAAAGGCTCAATTCAACTTTAACAGGACCTTTTGCATTGTATTTCATTAATGCAGCAAGCACACAGCAGCTGTATTTTATACGAGGAACTTACGGAATGGGATCCAGCGGCGGACAAGCAGGAGGTCTCAGCTCTTGGGAATGGTTCTGTAAGAAGTCAATCATCATCTGACGCACTGTTTGCAGCTCTCGATCAGCTCCTGCTGAGAACAGGTTACAAAAAAAATAGAGTGCTTCAGCAAACTGGGACAACACAACCCATATGTATATTTTTATACATCCTCCGGCTTTTCTCTGTCAGGTTTTTGTTTTACTTTTGGACTTCAGCAGAACATTACTTTGCTGAAGAACAGGAACTAAGGATTTGCTTGTAGGATTTCAGTTGAATGTTGAGATGATTTAAAAGCTGTCATTCCACCCCAAAATTAATAAAACCTCAAGACTTTTCCAACTCTAACCATCTGCCTGCCTTGCTGGTTTCTCTTCAAATAGTGCTTCATTCTAAAGCTGTGCCCATTTTCACAGTTGTTGCTGTGGGCAACTTCAGTAGCTTGGTTTTTTGTAATCAGGACATTCATAGTGTATTAAAACCTACAAAGGTTTTTAATTGTTTTTGCCAAACAGCCAGGTGAGGTTCCAAGGCCATGTAACAATGTGAGGAAATAACTGAAGAGTGAGAATACTTTCTTTGCTTTAAAAGAAATTAATTTAAAAGCTGAAACGCTCACAAATGCCCCAAAATAACAGGTACAACTATGGTCTACTGCATGAAGGGTTAATGGTGCAGGTGGTCTCTCTCCTGACCTCTGGCCTTCTAAATGTTAATCCATTGAAAAAGACAACATTACTTTTGTCCCCAGACAAACCACCTCAAGCTGTGATCCTGTCAGACACAGGGGATAAGCCTATTTTCAGTCAGTCAACATCTGAATAGGGTTTGTCCCCAGTGAGATTCAGGATGCCTGGAAAGTGGCTGATAGATCAAAAAGCCCCAGAGTCAGGATTGAGCAAATGGGATCTCCTGCTGATGAGGTGTGTGGTGGAAAAAAAAAACCCAAATTTTCAAATACCATCAAGCCGTTTGTGAAAATTAGGAACTACATTCCAAAAAAAATGAGGAATCTGAGCTCTCAGTCCTTGAACAAATGTTCTGCCTGTCTGAAATTCTGCCTGACATTCCAGTTACATACAGCGCTTGCAATATCATATCTTAAAGAGCCATTCAATGTCCAGCCCATCTCTAGCTGTCTAAACTAACTGACTGGCAAAAGGCTTCTGCTTCTTGTGCACCACATTCCTGATTCACAGAATAACTGCTTCGGGAAGTTCTTACCATAGGATATGCGTACCTTTGTAATTTTCTCCAGTAGTAAACTGCTTTGTAAATGCTTTGAAGAACTATGTGGGAGAAAAAAAAAGTATTAATGCTTTGAAAACACCTCCCTGTAGCAGACGAAATCTCAGTTTAGAAACAAAAATGGTTTTCAACAGTTTTTACCTTTCACAGCTCTAATTACAGAATGTTTTCTATCTGTTCAGAAGACAGTTTTCCCTCTTTGCCTAAGTTCCAAAGATTGATTCTCAGCCATCTGAGAGTGGCTTATACGCACCAGTCAAAACTCTGATACACAATAAAGGCAACTTTTAGAGGAAAAACCCCTAATGCATAATGCAGTACTGTGTATTGATCCATTACTGCAAACATTAACCCAAACACAACTGATTACCAGCACTGATTAATCAGTATTACCACTGTGTGTATACTTAGAACACTATTCACATCTTCTCAACTCCCTCCAGTGGCTGAACAGGATATATAATAGAGCTTGACTGCCTTCTGCCATAAAAAATGAAATAGAAAAGATTTGGTGTTTCCAATTTACACCCAAAACTTGGAAGATAAAAATCAAATAAAATTGTTCCTTCTATCAGGGTAGAATCACAAATTCTGCAGAGAAATATCTCTTGCTCCCTCTCCTGTTATAACAAACACAGCCTATTCAATCCTCTCCATCACATTCTGCTCATACTTACAGTTAATAATAAGATTATTAATTAACAGACTGGAAAAGACAGAGAAGTTAAAGATTGCGTTTACACCTGAAAATGAGCAGTTGTAGATACTTTTGGCAAACACAAGATCCCTTTTAAAGAGCAGTTTAAGCAAATTATGAGGTCAATTAGAAAAATAGTGTAAAAATATATAATTAATTGAACTTCAATGTATTACCTTCACTTTCACATACCAAAACTAAATCACTATTAATAATAATGAAAATCTGAATTTGCAAAGTATTTATACAAATTATTATTATCCAGTAAATTTATTACAACAATCCAGTACTCCCTACCATGGCATCTTCTTTCCATAGGAATCTTTCAGATTCAGAACCGAGGACTGAATTACTACTCAAGTAACTGCATCTGCTATTGCATTCAGTGAGACAAACTCAAATTCATCTTCTATAAACTCTGCAATTTTCTCAGCAAAAGTAAAACAAAAGTCCAGCTAAAGAACAACTAGGTACATGTCAGGCACTGCACAGGCACATTCGTTATGCTTTTAGTTCCAGGGATCATTTACCTAAGGCTATATATTATACCACTTACCCTGAATGTTGGGTAGTAGTGAATACCGTATTCTTTGCACGTCTCGTAGTTTTCTTCTTCCCCACAATCCAGCACACCAAGTCTAATTGCAGATTCCCAGTCTGAAAACAAAGGCATCTTTCAATTTTCAGCAGAAGTGATCATGGATCCCAGCTGATGGATTACCCTGCTTCCCATGGAAATCAACAACAGAACTCGGAGATTCCAATGGCATAAAAATCAAGCCCTGGGTCGATTCTCATTTGCTATTCATTTCTATCCTCGAGTGTAATACTGGTTTTTAAAATAACAAAAACCTCCCTTGTTTTCTTAGCTGCACCAGTATTTTCAATACATCTAAATAAGAATCCCAACACACAGTGCAGCAGTTTCAGGGGCAAAGACATTCTACTGAATCCAGGAAGATGAAAAAGGGGGCACCCCAACACTTGCAAGACACGGGACTGTATTCCTAAGCTTTTCCCATCAGCTAAGCTCATAAAATAAAGCATGCAGAATATACAGAACTGAGTAAAATTAATCCAACAGTTACTCATCCACATGGCTGTCAATTACACCACCGTAAATTCAATGCATCTTCTAGTACAGCTGTTTTAACAAGGACTCACTACTTCCAATTCTCTCAGAGACCTCCAGAACTGCCCACAGGCCAGGGCTCACAGTTTGCCCACTGAAAGGTGTCTTTAGCTTTTAGCATAAGAATTCATTAGATATACCTCAAAAAATACCTGTGTTTTAACCAGAGTGCTAAATAGCTGAGTTTGAACCTGGCTGTAGCTTTCCTTTATAAATGTTTCATAGCAACAACCACCAGAATTCAAGTATTTCTATAAATATGTTTATATAACTTCAATAAAAGCTTTCGACTCATTTAAAGCTTTTTCGGTCTGAATTTGCTAAGAACTGAGCTTTCTGAGTCACGCTCGGCTGCAGCAATCACTTTAAGGAAGAGCTGCTCCCAGAGACTCCTCAGACAGTTCCTTTTTAAAGCTAACCTAAATCAAACCAGCTGTGGGCAGAATTTGAAGGCCCACCACAATTCCCAAGTATCAATAAAATCTGAAGAGCAATAAAAGTAAACTTGCTTTTATAGCAAAGAGCACGAAAGCTTCATCAAGTTCAAGCTCTGACTGACAGTTGCCTGCCTAGCTGCTTTTAGCTTGACCTTTATTTGTCTTTGGAGGAGGATGGGGCAGCGATGGGAGAATCTCAGTTGTGCTGAACGTGCCAAGAGCCGAGCAGGCACCAGGAGCGACTACAAGCACGCTGGAGCAGATGGGCACGTATTCACAGGAGCACAAAAGATGCAACAGTCTATTTCATCAAATAAAATGCAAAATAAAAACCCCCAAGTGTGGCTTCTGGGTGTCTCCCATTCAACTTCCACCATTCCTCCTCCTTTTTCCACCTGTCTTGATCCTCCTCCACACCATGAATAGAAGCACTATGGACCCAATGCAAATGGCCCACAACCAACAATGCAAACCCCTGGCTTGGGTTAAAGAGCACCAGCTGGGCTGTGTGCTGCTCAGCATTAACTTCGGCTTCCAAAGGAGATTTTCCTTTCTAAAGGATGCAGAAGTGCCCAGCCTAGACTGCACACTTACAGTGGCACTGTAAAGACTGGCTTTGTAAAATACCCATGAATTTTACATTAATATTTTTTAAATACTAATTCCCAAACTCTAGGAAAGGGGTAGATGGGTGTTATATCAACCAACACTAGCTCCAGCTATGCTAAATAAGTTCCAGTGAATGACATGGATGCATCGGACCACCTGGAAATGGAGCAGATTGGTCAAACCTCCCATATGAAAACATGCTACACAACACCAGAATGCTGCAGAATTCCTCTCTCTGCCCAGAGAAGCTGTGGCTGCCCCATCCCTGGCAGTGCTCAAGGCCAGGTTGGACACAGGGGCTTGGAGCAAGCTGCTCCAGTGGAAGGGGTCCCTGCCTGTGGCAGGGGGTTGAAACTGGAGGAGTTTAAGGTCCCTTCCAACACAAACCAGTCTGTGATTCTATGACACCAACACCAGTCCCAGCAGATCAGCAGGAGGATAATTCCTGTGCACACACCCTGTGCACTCCCTTCAGCAGAAGGCTGCAATGCTATGTGTTATCTTCCATTGTAAAGTTCTAGTCAGGGAGATAAGAGATGCATCACAAGGAACATTTCCCTGCACGCTACTCAGGAGTTCTGTCTTGTAACACACAGGCTGCTTCCTGGACGACCACGTTTCTGAAGTTCCCCACCAAACATGTTTAAAGAACAGTTTCTAGAATGAAATCGTTATTGCTGGATTTGCCACAACAGTTGCTGGGTTTGGAACAGCTGTACCAAATCCAGAGATTGCCTCTGCGTATAATTCAAGGGTTGTTGTACATGGGATTTCCAAGGGTTTGTTACTTCTACACAGAAAATTACAACACATCGTTCCAGCCCACAGGCATTTTGGTGGATAAATTCAATCATCTTTTAAGATAGAAAAGTACAATTAACGATAATGGCTGCTTTGGGCACTACTGCAATAAAACTAAATGTGTGATTAGGAATGCAGCAGCAACGATGCTGAGCTTAAAGCCTGTTCTGAGAGGGAGCATCACACTCAAAATGTACATTATACAAAAGCAAGCACTGCTGCTGTGTTTTGGGAGGGTCATGTTCTGCTGTGATGGTTGCAGTGACAGTATTGCCAAGACTTAGGAAATGAGAAATGAAATAGAAATTCAGTATATTAGCACAGGCCTTTAATGGACAAAGCCGTTGCACCAATTTGGCTAGGCTATACCACAGCAGCAAATACAACCACAGTGACGGAGGAGTTCTCTAGTGTAGATGAGTCTGCACCCCAAAGACAGCTCCAATACGCTAGTAGATGAGTAAATATTGCTGAAAAATAAATGTTAAGAGTTTATGTAGGCAAAACCTTTTGGGGTTTTATTTTTGGATGAAGCTACCGAAGAAAATGGTGACTGTTCTCAGTCTCCTGCTAAAATCCACTCATTCCAACATTAAAATGAAAACATTTTGCTGACAAACAACACTAGAAGCCAAGTGCTGGCTGGAGGTGCCAATGTCCACAACATAAAAATCCACTTTTTTAAATGAGAGTCTTCATAGAAACACAACAGATTAAAGAGTAGACAGCCTTTAACTGGCTATAGCAATACATGTGTGTAACATCCCTTGCAGTTATCATAACCAGAGAGAAAAAAATATACCTGAAGAAGTCATTACAAGTTATAAAAACATTGCCTACAAAGGTATGATGCTGCTGTAGCAATACATAAACATGGGCCTTTTTTGACAGAACCTTGAGTCAGCTCAGGCTCTCATGACCACAGAATCCAAGACTGGTTTGGGCTGGAAGGGACCTTAAAGCTCCTCCAGCTCCAACCCCTGCCACGGGCAGGGACCCCTTCCACTGGAGCAGCTTGCTCCAAGCCCCTGTGTCCAGCCTGGCCTTGAGCACTGCCAGGGATGGGGCAGCCACAGCTTCTCTGGGCACCCTGTGCCAGCGCCTCAGCACCCTCACAGGGAAGAGCTTCTGCCTAAGAGCTCAGCTCAGTCTCCCCTCGGGCAGGTTCAAGCCATTCCCCTTGGCCTGTCCCTACAGGCCCTTGTCCCAAGCCCCTCTCCAGGTTTCCTGCAGTCCCTTTAGGCACTGGAGCTGCGCTAGGGTCTCCCCTCCTCTTCTCCAGGCTGAACACCCCGACAAACTGCCAAGCAGGTGACACTGGCTCTGAGGCACTGCACATCACACAGCACACGGCCACGGGTGTCGAGGCACCGCCGAAGCCCGGGGGTGACGCCGCGAGCAGAGGCCCCGCTGTAGCCGAGCGCCCCACGGGTGACCACGTGCTGCGGGCCACGGACAAGGCCCCGCTACGGGTACCCGGCACCAGGGACTGATGGCCGCGGCCAGGGGACCCCACGGAGGCCGCGGGGGCAGCGGGTCAGGCCCGCGGGGGCCTGGCCTCCAGCCGGGCGGAGCTGCGGAGAGCCGGGCGGGGCGGTGACCGCTCCCCGGCCCGACCCCGATGCGGAGGGGCGGCGGCGGCGCCTCACCTTTGACGTCCCCCGCCAGAGCCCGCCAGGTGGGGGCGAAGGCGATGCAGTGGCCGCAGGACGAGCTGTAGAACTGCACCAGCCACGCGGCCGAGGAGTTGAGCAGCGCCCGGCGCACCGAGCCGGCCGTCAGCACGGTGAGCGGGTCCTGCCCCGCGCGGTACAGCCGCGCCGCCGCGGCCGCCAGCAGCACCAGCAGCACCGCCACCGGCCCGCCGCCGCCCGCCGCCATGTTGGGACGCCAGCGGCGCGCGGCGAGGGGCGGGGCGGGGCCGCGCCATAGCAACGCGCCGGCCCTGGCGACGCGGCCTAGTGCCGGCTGCGGCCCGGCCCCCTCCCGGCCCTCCCCGCCCCGGCGGCCGCAGCCCCGGTTCCGTCAGCCCGGGAGGTGCAGGCGATGGAGGCGGTGGGGTGGCTTGGAGCGTTACCAGACCCTGGTGACAGCGGCACACCACAAATAAACCCTTCGCCGCTGTGTTCTGAGCCGCGTTTCCCTCAGGGGACTGCCGAGGGGAAAAACCAACCGAGGTTCAAACAATAAGGGCAGGTTGGTGGCCGATTTTGTGGGCAATCTGCTGTAGGAACAGAAGCTTCAACTTCACAAAGCTGCTTGCTGAGAAGAGATTAAAACAGTGCAGCCTCGGGTCAAGAAGTGGTTCGTCCTGAAGTGCCTCCCAGTGGGGAAGAGCCGCTCCCCCCACAACCTGAAGGAGCGATAAAAGGCTGCGCATAGGAGCTCCCAAGAGGATGTAAGAACCGATGTCCTTTTAGTAAGCTGAGAGTGGTTGAGCACTAACAATAGATTTTACCACCTTTCATAGCTGCAGCCACAGTGTGAAAGTCTCCTTTCATTTGTAAGTTCAGGCTCAAGAAATGTCATTACATTAACAGCAGAAACCAACAGAAAAAGTCCCCAGATGGAGACTTCAGAGGAGTCTAAAACTCAGACAGTGAAAGAGCAAGGTCTCTGAAAGGATAATTCTTGCTTCTGTAACTCACAAATGCTTCTTTTAATCCTTCAAGTACAAGTAGGAAACAAATGGGTGCAGATTCTTGCAGTGTAAATACAGGTTAGAATCTGATCTATCCTTGTTTCTGGCCAGTAACACAGACATGACAAGGGTGGGTTTCTTCTATACAATAAAAACGTTCGCCTTTGGCAGCCAAGGAACAGATTCTGCCACCTTTGCCTTTTCCTTTCCCAATCCTCTCTTTTCTTCACCATTAACATCTGAAGCAGCTCAGTCACCTGCATCCATACCCACAGCCATAAGTTATGTGGTTGCTTGTATTACATCCCAGCTGAGGGTTTTTTCCTGTCTCTGTTTCCCCCAGGTACCGTAAGCCAGAGTCCAACCACTTCAAAGAACTCAGAAATCCTGTGTCAGCTGCTAATTAGGATGTTCAGAACCTGCAGCGCCCAAGAAAGATACCTGAGAGTGCATTTTATTCAGAAGAGTTGTTAAATGGATGAAGATGAAAGAGATGGATTACAGGAAAATTAAATGTAGGGTTTAACTGAGAAATAATCATTTTCTATGAAAGATAATGACTCCTCTTGAGGCTGGTATCAAGATTTATTGACCCAGGAGGTTAATATTGATCAAAACCAAGGCAAACAAAATATTAGACCTTGAAGGAGAGTAATCTTGATATTGAAGTCTTGCCACTGACTGAACAGGTCAATATATCTGGGTGCCAGAAGCTGAGGTTTTGAACACAGAATGGTGGGGATATTAAACATGTCTGACATGTCCTGTGTATACACTTTTTATTCTCATCAGCAGGAGTTAGTTTATAGCTCTGTCCTTCTGTATATAGCATCTTGCAAGCGTTCAGGCTTCACTCACAAACCTAATTGCAAATATAATGGTTATCTTCCTCAAGTGTAACATATAGCGTAGCATAAGGCATCAGTCTGAAATGGAATGAGACCTTCAGCTACTCATTCACATACATAAGTGGTATTTTTAATAGCTTTCATTCCAAACACAACAAGGATCCTGCTGCTGCTGCAAAACCATAGTGACAGTAAACTGAAAAACTGCAGTGCTTCAATATATGGATTTGTCATTGTATCCCACAATTTGTCTGTAAGTCCAGGAGGAAAAAAAATGAGTTAAATCCTACTGTACATTGACAACAAGAAAACATTATTATTGGAACAAATAACTTATCTGGATTAATTCGTCGATGAGGATAAGAGTCAGAGTGTTAAGGAAAGGTACCACAAGGGACATGAAGATAGTTGATAGAAGATCAACAGTTAATGCACTGGGGGCAGCGAGCAGGAGCTGTCTGCAAAACAACAAAACCACTCCTATTCACCGCTGAGAACAGCAGAGCATACACTATGGCCTGCAATTCCACTTGATTTCACTAATAAGAAATAAAAGTGAGATTTTGGGGGGTTTGTTTTCTTTATTCAGAAAACAAACAGTTCAGTAGGAAAAGTTAAGCCATCAATATTTAAAAACAGAAACATAGAATGTATTTCTATTTTCCTCACAAAACCTGTATTGTAAATATTGTGATTTAAAATAGGAGTTTATATATGGCTTATATTTAATTGTCCTGCTTTTCATTTCATTTGAAAGACACCCTGAATGTCGATTTTTTTTCTATTTTTGCCAAAACAAAAGAATAGGATTATTGATTTCCTGTGGTTTTCCAAGTAAAGCGCATCCTTCAGCAGCCTACATTTAGATGTAAGATTTAAAGGGCTCACATGAATTGTATGATAAATAACCTAATCACAGGCACATATTTAATTTTCAGAAACTGGAGTTACTGATAGAAAAATATCCCCTTTAAAGAGCTTGTTTGTCTGACCTGCATAAAGTTGTAGATATTAAAACTGAATGTCTGGCTCTAGATCCTGCCAGGACAAGATCATTCCATATGCCACATCTCTGAAGCCATCTCCTGGTTCCTTTTAACCAGTTCCATAGTGTATAAGAACATATAAAAATGATGCAGTGACATTTAACTCTGCTGTGCCCATCAGGAAAAGCTTTAGGCTTGTTTCAGTTAGAGGAGTTTATTCCAAACTGCAGAGGCACACAGCAATTCTGTTTCTAGGAGATTTAATTCCATTTGCACATTTATATTCTTAAGAGTCACTTATGATTATCTGAACATTATTTTCACAGTATGATTCACCTGTCATCACTCATAGCCTGAACATGATAACAAAGAATAGGATAATTTACACATAAATTGGGTTTGAACCCTGTTTGTAGAGACTTGAACACTATTTTAAAACATGTTGTGCTCTTAAAACACACAAGTGAATAAAATGCTGTCTTGACCAAAAAACCCAGACAAGAATAAAACTTCGACCCTTTAGATTCTGTGTGACATCAAAGGTGAGCATTGACCTTAATGAGCATTTCCAAAGCACACATGAACACACAGATTAGGTCAATACCCCACTGGTATTTGGTACAAGTTCAGAAGTAAAATTCTGAAATCATGGCTAAAAAATTCCTTGCCTGAAAAAAGAAGTATTTTAAAAATCAGAGATAAAAAATGCTTAAAAATCTTTCAGGGAAACCTGAGAATCACAGGCTCTTCTCAGATAGATCTTGTTAAGAACTCTGATTGTATCGAGGATCAAGCTATCAAATATGTCTTCAGTCATTCTCATCTTCACAGTTAATTCATCATCATCATAGTAAATCCACTGAGATTCTTCTTTGCAGAGTTCCTGAATCTAAGATACAATTTTATTTCAGAGATTTTAATTGTTTATAATACTTCAAGAATAAAAGTATGGTCTGTTCTGAGAGGTACCAAAACACTGTACCTAATCCAAGAGCTTTAGATATGCATCGTTAATTTAATGTATTTCATTTGAACCACTCACAAGAAACGGAAGTACTGGATTATTATTGCAAGTGTACTGAAAAAGAAGCTCTGAAAGTTATTCTGAGTGCACACAACTCTCACAAAAGCATGAGATTTTTTAGTTTAAACCTAGAGAAAATCAAAATGAATCTCCAGTTGGAATTTGCTTACCAGAACAAGGTCCACTCTATCTCTCTTACAGTTGCCATACTTGGCCATATTAAGGAATTTGATTTTCATTTATAAGTCATTCTTTTTCAGGCTCATTGTTTTAAAAATTTTGCCCTGAACAAATGTCTACAAAATAGAAGAGGCTGAAAAGAATTCTTCCCATAGGAATTCTGTCACTGAGAAGGCTGCCAGGGTGCCAGTGTGAAGATCCATCTTTAGATCTAGAAACATCCCAGAGTTTAGGGAACTGATCTAGAAGTAGCTGATCAGTACTGGGCAACCAACACACTTTACATGTAAGATTACTTTAAAGGTTACACCCAACAGAGTCCTAACCAGAGATATATAGAAGCCCCATTCCCATTCTGTAGAACTCTGTACACTTTAATCAGCTTGGTCTGTATTTATAAGCATTTCAGAGCAATGCTGTTTTCTTCTCTAATCACCTCAGTTACACTGCCATAATCCTCCCACATTTCACACTGTCTTTCTGCCATGACAATTATCTGCTCTCCTCCCTGACTCTTGTTATTGTACACTTTGTGTTTCCAGAATGTACCTTGACATCACTGACATCCGTTCTTCTGCAAAGACGCCTGGAACTTTCTCGCATCCACGGAAATGCGTTTGGATTTGCAGACACTTGATATTCTGCACATGGCAACTCATGGGTCAAATCAGATATAACCTACAACAACAAAACCACAGTACCAGCATAAACCAAATCCATCACTGATGCCCGTTCAGAGGTTTCTCAGCCTTTCTGAAGGATGTTAGGCTGGTGACAGTAGAGGTTTGCATCTTGGTGCAAAATACCCTAACATCACCTGCATCACTGATGTTCCTATACTGATCATTGCCTAAAGAGCACATGATCCTGTACAGTAGGGATTGGACAGTAATGTGTGAGCACTCACTAAGTGTGGCGCTGCTGGAGGCCTTTAGTCTCCTTGTGTAGGCAGAGGTCCACAGAACTCAGTAGTTCCAGGATGCTGAGGAATATGAATGTCTGTTCAAACTCAGCAGGACCATCCAAGGTACATCCTTTAATTTGCAGCTTTCCAAGAAGCTTGGCTCTTTCTGAACAGACCCAAAACAGATGCTGGGCTGTGTGTCCAGAGAGTTACAATTGAAAAGCTCTAGCAAAAGGCATCTATCACAGCAAGGACATCCATTTTAGTGAAACTATTTTATAGCAAATTACCCAGAAGCAGTACTTTGCAATGCCTTTCAATGCTCTTTTAGCTATATTTAGTGTTAACAGCTAAAATAATATGAAGTACTAGCTAATATGAGTCAGTGTACAGAACACTGGGTGAGTTGAATAACAGTTACTGCTTTAAAAATACCTGATTATACATCCTCCTGCTTTCTGTTTCCAAATCGTTCCCTGGGAGATCATTACATTCAAAGTACTTTGGCACATTGATCCTTCTGAAATCTGAATTTATGTTTTCTGGGGTCCATAATTCTTCTACAGCACATGCAGACAATTCCTTAACATAAGAACTGTAATGTGGTATCACAAGAGGAACTTCCACAGTTTCCTTCCAAGGAGCTGAGTGCCACTGATCTAATTTGTACAAGTAGTGCTTTTGTGTGTGTCTCACCAGCATATGCTGGTGAGAGGAACAGGTCAGATTAAGTCAGCTATCTGGTTGCAAATGTTGACATGATTTTTATGGATGTGGAAAACAACTGAGCAACACAAATGCTTGTCTGTGTAGACAAAATTTCACATACAGGACTTTAGACAAAAAGACTTCTCACTGTACTTACTGGCAAAGTGGTTGGAGAAGCCTCTGGAGATAGAGGAAATACCTTGTCTGCTTTTGAGCCATGTTTTCTCTTAATCTTCTTATATTGTGTAACTGCGTGGTCTACAAATTTAGTTGCAATTCTCTCTGCTACTGTGTGACAACCACGAGCACTGTGTATGTCAGAGTCACACAACAAGACATCAGAAACCTTTGCTGATGGTTCAGATAAGAAAGAAACTGAGTTTTCTTTAAGGAGAAACAGTTTCTGGGAGTCATCCTGTCTTAGATCTTTTGCAAAAGCACTTCTAGATTTGTGCTGGGCTGGTTCAGAAAATGCAATTAAAATGTCAAGCAGAAGGTTTTTACCAGATTCGCTTGCAATATCACCAACAAGGTTATTCCTTTTCTGATCCTTTACCAAGTGACAAATACTTTTGCTTGTGTTTCCCTCATCTGTGTTACCAGCCTTACTTTCCATCAGAATCACATTTGCAAGGGTCCTTTGTTTTATTCGTGTTGGTTCTGGTTTTTCTGTATCTGATCCCAAGCACATTAAGTTGATTTGACAGAGGAATTTATTACACTGGTCACAACGTGGAAACTTTTGTCCTTTTCCTGACAGCAAGGCAGTGTGTAACCTGGCCTGGGTTTCTTTCACTTCTGATTCTCCCACACTGTTTGTGTCTTCTGCTTTCTCCTCTGTAAACCCTGCTCTCTGCTCATCACCTTCAGAATATTTGCGGTCTCCTCTGAAGGATTCATCATCATTGGAGGAGTCAGAGTCTTCATCCCCAGTGTAACTGGAATCATTTTCCCTAGCCCCCAATAAGTGGGAGATCTCATTAGGTCTGACAAAGACACCACAGTGCTGAGCACACTCAAAATACTTCACCCCTTTGTAAGTGCCAGTGTTATCACCTTCAGCTTTGTCAAGTGCAACACCAGCCCAATGGCCACTATCAAAATAAGTCTGTCCTTTGAACATGAGGGTTCCAGGTTGGGTCTGCTTTACTAACACTCTGTCCCCAATTTTAAATGATGACAATGGGTCGGCACTGTTATCCTCAGCTTTGGGCAGTGCTAAGTGTGTTTTGCATTGTTTCATTGTGAAATTGAAACTTTCCTTGGCCTGACCAGAAGTAGCAGCATTTGACACAAGCAGAAACTCTGAATACTGAATAGGTGTCTCATGTTCTCCTTGTTGGTTTTCTGATAAGCTCTCCTTTGCACCAGAAATACTTTTAACTAAAGATTGCTCTGAGATTGTACCATCCTGTGTTGAAAAAACAGCAGTTGTTTCTTGACTGAGCAGGGGAAATACCTCAGGCACAGTGTTATCAGGTAATGGGGGCAATGTGTCCATTTTCAGTGATGCATCTTCATCCATAGAGTGTCTAGTCTCCAAGACTGTCATTTGTTCTGGTGGAGATGGGAGATCATCCATACTCAAGCTAGGAGAATCATTTTTCACTGCATCTGTGCCTAAAGGGGGAGGAGGAAGATCTTCACTTGGAAATGACAAATCAATTTTATTAGAGGATGGCATGTCAGCACTTCCATAGGACAATACTTCATCAACAGGAGACAGTATTTCTGACAGGGTTTCCTCATCAGTTGGAGGGAGACCCTCATCACTAATAAAAATTGTATCATCTTCACCTTTGAAAGAGCAGTTCTCAGCTTGAAGCAATTGCTTTTCTGAGGAGACAGAAGAACACAGTCCCTTCCTTTCTTCTTTTATGGCTTGCCTTTCCATTGTGGAGGTACTTTGATTTTCTGTATCCACCCTTTGGAAAGACTCGACTGAGTTGGTTTCTATATGGACTTCCTCAGAAATTCCAGGCATGGGTGTGGACAAGGATACAATCTGACTGGGTTTGCTGGATTCGAGTCTCTTGTTCAAAGGTTGTGCATGCTTATTTTCACCTCCTGAAGCAGGTAATTTTCTTGAAGATAGACATGTCAGTAATTTGTTATTTTCAGTATCTCTGTCGGGTGGAAAAGAGACAGTGTTCCTAAGCTGGTCAGTCACCAAATCTAGATGTCTCGAAGAATCTGTGAGTGGAAACCCCATTAGGCTTCTATTTTGATCCACAAAGAAACTGTTAATTTCAGCATCCTTTTTCACTCTGCTAGTTGCAGAACTAGGTTTCTTCAGTTCATTGGTCTTAGGTGAGTAAATATCATCACTGCATGAGGTGCTGGCAACTGCAGCTTTACCCTGGTTTGTGACCTCCTGGGAACAGGCTCTGTTTCTACTGTAGTTTTCCAAGTCATCCAGATGTGGCTCATCCATTCCTTTGGCAGGGTTATCAGATTGGGTGGATTGTGCTGAGGCATTTACTTTGTCTAATGCAATGAAAGAAAGCAACTGATCAGTGCAGCCATGATCTGAATCATCTCCAGGGTATTTCTGGGAGCATGATGAAGCCTCAGTGCTGTGCTCTTCAGGCAGTTCATATTCAGTGTGTTTGTCACTAAGTAACGTTTCCTTTCCATTGCTTCTTGCTATGAGCGGCTCTTCTGAAACATCAGGAAATGCATCACCATTGTCACAGACAAACTCGTGTGGGATACTGACATCTGTGTCCTCTCCATTTTTCAGCTCTGATTCAGGATCTGAACTGGAGCTTTCTGAAATGTCAATCCAAACTGCAGACACTTGCTGGAACTCCAGGAGTGAAGAATCTGATTTGGCACTTTGACATCCTGGGGAGAAGTTGCTCAGCCTGAGTGATGAGTCAGTGGAAGTTAATCCTTCAGAAAATGCTTGTAGTTCTTCATCAGGAGCTTCATGCGAAATATGGTCCAAATGCTTCAAACACTGCCTCCCGTCCACCTGCTGGGTCTCATATGGGACAGGCATGTCCACTTCTTTACCTGGACCATTCAAGTAAAAAAATAAAATAAAGCCCATCAGATTTCAGAACAATATTCTTTTGTAGGTTGCTGACAGATAATTTAAGATTCAAATCCTAAACTAGGCTTGGGAATCTAGGGAAGGTGCAGCCTATGCCAAACTTTGATCATCAAGACCGCTGTTTTTAAGTCTGTCTTACACAATCTATAGTCTCCCTCACTATGGAGTAAATGCAGAAAGACAGTTCATTAGAAATCTATCACAAATATGAAATACTGTCACAATATGTAAATATTTATAATGAAGAGATTAAGCATTCACAGAGCTATGTAAATGGTATAACTGGCTCATATACAAACAGCCAGTTTTATTCATTATATAGCCTACTGAGAGCAAGAAATATGAACTGAGGATAAAACCAGGAAACAAAAATAACTCCAGCATGTCCTGTCAAAGTCTCTATTCAAGTGATCTATGTTCTTTTAAAAAGAACAGCCTTAAATTATTGAAAAAAATGCCTCAAAAGAGAGTAAATTGTTAATGACACAATCAGAATAAGTTATGATTTTGTTCTGAGGAAGCCGTATAATCATATCTGATAATAAACCTTTGAGAGATCTCCACCATATTGCCTAGCAGTGATTTATATATTGGGTAAAGTGAGCAAGACACTCAGGTAATAAATGAGGAGATTGTCTCTCTTTCTGTCTGGATTAAAGTTTGATTGAAGCGGTTGAAACAGATTGGACATAATAGCATTAAATATGATTTACCAGTTCCTTGAAGAGTATTTTCTGCCTGAACCAGGCATAAGTTACACAAAATAGAAAGCATCCCCCAGCTTTTCATTGTGAACTTACTGTCACATGGATTAATATCTTCATTGTCTTTAGGATCTATCTTTGGGTTTGAAACAAGTGCCTTTTCCTCCAGCACAGACTCCTAGAATGTGAGTATGTAAGAAACAGGGTTATCTTCTTAAGGGAAAAGGACTCTGCTGACAGAAAGAATAGTTGAGATCAGAGGTTGAATCTACATGTTTACACTAAGGTACAAGTTCATATATACTCCTGGGCATATATATATATACCCATGTTGTGAGTGTGTCTCTGATGTAGGAAATAGGGAAGGGCCTAACTAGTCTCTGCAGCTGCTATGGGCAGCAGGTTTATTTCTTCCTGGAGCATCACTGCACCACAGGAGATGGCTTAAGGACATTGTCATCAGTTCATAACATAGAGAAGATAGAAGGGCAGGAAAGTTGTTCAGTCTTTAGCTGAAAGGCACACAGTCAACACACAAGACTTACTTGATCTTCATAATTGTCAAATGAGCCTGGTGCTGGTCCTATCTTAAGGCAAATAATACCTTGGGCACCATTTCTTTAGGCAGAAACAGAATTGCAGGGGTGATCCTTACCAGAAATGCACACTTTCTGCCTTCTCTTGTAAATGGTGTGGATACAGGCTCATCCATTCTAGCTGAATCTGCATGTTCCCAAGGTAATAAAACATGATCCTGAGCATTAAGCTCTGAAAGGTACAACATGAAGTTACAATATTTCCAGTCCTGCATTTCTTTTCCAAGAATAACTTGACTATAGCTTTTTCTTTAGCTCAGGCAAGGAGGTTTAAAGATATTTATAGTTGTGTAACTTAGTTTTGCCCTACACACTCTTCACACAACAGAAGCTGAAATGAGCAACGACCGTATTTATTCAATTATCACCTAGGGGATCATCCAGTTACCTGGTAGCAATTCTGAAGCCCACTTCCAGAATTTTCCACACTCTTTCTACATCTATGCATGGCTGCTAAGTCAACAACAGAACTTACACCTTTGTGACACCTTCTTGCCAATCCTGAACAGGATCTGGTACCAAACCCCACGATGGAGGTAACCAAGGAACAGATCAACATCACAAGCTCTCTCTCATGTGCTTGTCCTCTTCTGGAAGATCACTTGAACTGCTCCAAAGAACAACTAAGACTTTAACTTTTGCTCTAAGTCATGCAGTTTGACTAAGCAGCCACAAACATGGCTGATCTCTATAGAGATCATCTTTATTTGGTACCTGTGGTTTTGCAGTCTTTAATCATAAAGATTGAGCCTGTGGTTTGATCAGAAGCACCACACACTTTCTTGGCCGCCATTTGAGACACATCAGGACCTTGCAGACCAAGGGATGGCTCCAAACCTGGCAACTCCTCTGCCTGCTTCTGGTAGCATATCAGTGTTCCCTTGCTCTCAGAAGGAAAACTGTAAACAGACAAGGAATTAATGGTTGGGGATTGGTTTTGTGTTTCCAAATTAATCATGATAAATCTATATGAAATCAATAAAGGTATGAATTAAATGCTTCTGATAGTGCTTGATAGTACCTGTAGAGTGCTCACAGGCACATATGTTTTGAAACCAGCAAATTAGTAAAGTCAGAGGCATCCTGAAGGGTGTATTTTTCCTCTCTTTCCCCCTCCTTCTCACTTGACACTGTATTTTATAGAGTCAGGTTTCTAATCTTCGTAGACGAGAACAGGAGGAGACTGAAGAAATCATCAGCATTTAAAAGGTAAAACCAGGGTCAAACTCTGAACCTGTTTGCCTCCCCCATTTCCAATTTGTGGTACTGTAGCAGATTCCAACAGATCTCATTAATTTTTCCATGTTAAACATACCATTGCAACTTTATGGACATTTGGGACATCAGACACTGAACATGATGGTGACTTTGAACTTTCTAAACAGCCTGCTTACTGCAAAAGCACAAAGCAACACAATTCACGCTCACATGCTTTTCAGTTAGTGGCACAAGTTCTAGAATAGAATCATAGAATAGCTAGGATTGGAAAGGACCTTAAGATCATCAAGTTCTAATACACAGTTGAGTGAGTCCAGAAAAAAAGAGTGATCTATATGTGGGTTGTTTTGGTTTCGTTCAGGTTTGGGGAGTATCTTTTTTTACTACAATAACACTTTAGAAAGTTAAATGCATTCTTGAATAGATGAACATTAACAATATGACAGTGGCTAGAAGCTCAATCCTCATTCATTGTTTTATTTTTAATTCAACACCACTAGTGTTTAGGGACTTCAAATTAAGTATCTCAATTCAGAAGATGCATTCCCAATTCTTAGCTAAAAGCTTGTCCATTTATAACAATTAAAAGCTTCTGTATTCCTTGCACCATCCATTAACAAAGCTAAACCAACAGCTTTTCCTACATGCTGGTAATTTATTTATTATTTCAGTTTGCTTTAATTTTTAGAAGTATTTTCTAGCCCCTTCCAGCCCTGCTTATCAACTGTCTTCTTGATCAGGATATGAACATACCTGCACTGGTAGATAAATAGTGTCATTACCACTCTGCACTTTTACACAGGGAGGAGATCTATGCACTGCCAGACAGCAGCCAGATTTTGGGTGTATCGTGAGTTCCACCAGGCCACCTCTGCTCTAGACTAATGCGAATATTCACTGTTCTCCTATGAGCAGGCTTGTCAGTAACAAGAAGTGAAAGCACAGCCAAGAAACCTTTTAAAGATTTCTGTGACTTGTAATCAATAAACCCATGAATTATAGATCAGTTCTGTGCAGGGATTTATTTGAAAGCCTTTCCCTGTGGGGACTTAAGTAAATGCACAAACCTGACTCACCAGTCTGCTAAAGATCTGGGTAACACCGAGTGGAAGGGGGTTTCTAATTCATATAGATATGGATTTAACTACTTATTTTATCTTTCTGAAGCAAACTAGGTTTTACTCATCTGAGTCTGCTTTGGAAGACTGCTGTTGTGAGCAGTGTGGGTACTGCTGAGTCCTCACCTGCACTGCACAGCTCCTCCAGCTCAGTGGGAAGCAATGGGAGGTGCTGAGGATGCAGTGCCCGGGGAACAGGAGGCACTGCTGAACTCCTGAATTACCTCTGGCTCTGAGCATTTTACATGACACTCCTACACTTCAGTTTAAGCATAAAATTAAGCCCTGTGTAGTAAAAAAGCCTTCTGTGATTAAATCCTAAGCAAAACACAAACCTCCTCTGAGGGGCTGATACATAGGCTCAGCCAGAGGAGACAGAGGAGACAAAGAAGCATATTAAATCAATACATTTCCACTCATTCTGTATGGGTATCCTGAGGTCTAATTAATAGGTAGTTGCAAAGTGTTTTGAGATTGTACTTTAAAAAAAAAAAAAGAAAATGTGAACTATCATTAGCAGTTGTGTAGCATCATAAAAAATATTCAGTATTTCATATTCATAATGCCATGCAAAGTAACTTTGTTAGGCTTGATGTCAAAGTTCCATTTGTTCCTAACATTGCAGTGACAGGTGCCAATCCCACAGACTTAGATAATGCTACTTAACATGTCATATTGCAGGGAATCCTAGTGAAATATGTTAACCTGCTCGCACAAAAATGCAGTTTGAAATGAACGTATAAAGCCTGCAAAGACTGGCTTTCTTGTAGCCCAGAGGATTGTGATGCTGCAAGCGGGAGCATGGAGCCATCTAATGAAAACACAACTGCCTGGGGAGCAAATGTTACTCCACCTTTTGCACACAGGATTAAACAGTTTATTACTCAGTGCAGCCCCTTCCATGTGCAGGGAGCTTATGGTGGCAAACCAGCAGGGCTTTCTTCAGCATGAAACAGACCTGTCCAACTTCTAATGGTAAATCACAGCACCACACATTTGCTTGTATGTCTGAATAGACATAGACAGATGCATATGCAGACACAGACTAAATTTCAGGATTAAGGCTGAGATTTGGCTTGTTCTGCTGAAGGTGCTGTTATTTGTGACATAAAGGAGAACTGAGATCACAGTGTAACTCCCTGTAACCACCAGGAGACTCTGGGGTTGGTTTGTTTTTGGATAAAGAAAAATAACACTGATAAACAGTGCAGCTGATGTAAATGCTGACTTAAACAACTTTCTGATCAAATTCAAGACTTCACTTAAAACACTTTTTTCCCCTGCACAGAAGAGGACTTCTCTTTAAAGAAAAATCTGAAATAAATACACTATTTGCTGTTGATACATAGAAGTGATGAATGTATCCCACCTCAGGAATTTGATGGTGTGAAAAGGATTTACACACCTTAGTTTACTTGGTGCTGTTCACATCCCCTGCAATAAGCTGGTCCCTGCCCCAAGGAGCTTACCATTTTGAACACCAGATGGGAGGTTGGACATATGGAGGACACAAATAAACAATAAGGCAATTGGTCAGAATGATAAGCAGGGATCTTGATGCATCAAGTGCTTGAACACAAAGGGCTTCAAAACTTTTCACTATAAAACTCCCTCTTGGGAGCATTTACGGCTCACACAATTACCTAGGACATAGCTGCCCATTTTCTCCACTGGATTGGTTCTTACCTGCAGCTATTGCTGTGGAAAGGGTTTTACTTACCACTCATATTTCTTGCTTTGTTTACTCTTTAGCTGGGCACAATTGTCCCTATTCCCCGACAGGTCAGGCTTTTCGGGGGGGGCCACAGACTCTGATGGAGAGGAATGTAACTTTGGGCTAGAAATAAGTCTCACTGTCTTCAGCTTTATTTCTTCTTCAGCTGCTGGGCTCCTTGTAAGCTAAAAGGAAAAGGTAATATGTAAAGTTTCACCTGGGTTCTTCAGCTGTACTGCCAGCTCTTCATTTTGTTATTCCTCACTCAAAGGACTCACCGAGGCATCTGGTGACTGTGATTTAGTAGCCTCTTCCTTCCCTGCCACATTATGCAGCTTTTCCTGGAGTTGTGCTGTCAAATGCTGCATCATTAAGATTTCTCTTTGCTGCTTTAGTATTAGTTTTCTTTCCTGGTGGGCTGCCCTGTAGATGTTTTGCAGGTGCTGGATTTCTGCCTATGCAAAGGGAAGAAAGAAAAGAGCATCACAGTATCACAGTATGTTAGAGATTAGAAGGGACCTCAAAAGATCATCTAGTCCAAACCCCCTGCCGGAGCAGGAGATAACAGAGCCAAGATAACAAAAGAGAGACCCCACTTAATGTGTACAGCATTTCTTCACACGAGGCAATACCACTCTCAAAGTATCCCAAGGATTCAATATGCAGGTTTATTCCTTTTTCTGTAAAGGATTTTGGAGTTCTGCTCTTCACTAATGCTGACTGGAGGATATCCATGAAAACTAATGACGAGTAAGGGGATATATTTCACTGCTTGAGAGATGGGGTGTCTGAGAGGCGAGACCTTTGGAAATTGATCATCTTCAGGTCATTCAGAACTATGGAATGCTTGTCGCTCACACAGGAATTCCTTGAGCTAAAGGAGAGGCCTGTACTACATAAGGAGTGGGACAAAGTGTAAGTATGAGCCCAGCGTTCCCCTCAGGAGCAGAAGAACCAAGACTATAAGATTAGCTGTCAGATTAATTTAGTGTACTTCATCATCAGAAGCCTAAATCTGCACACATCAGTGGAATTCTGCGTTATGTGGGTTTTGTTATGGCACAAACAGAAATAAAACCACAAAAACAGGAGAAAAAAATAGAAAAAGAACTCTTGTGTGTACTTCTTTTCTCCGAGATGCACACGCTGCTGACTTGGTCACGACCCCCTCTCCCTGAATGTGGGGAGCAAAGCAGAGCAATGCACGGGAAAGACCCCAGTGCCTGGTTTAGGAAGCAAACCCCCCTTGGTCCAGCAGCTCCTGGTGTCGCATCCTCCCACCGGTTAGGAGCTGAAACCCAGCTCCTCTTGCTGCAGCTTTACCTCCTCCTGGTTGAGCTCCGTTAGGATCCTGCGCTGCTCTGCGGCCATGGCAGAGGCTCCCTCGTTATCCTGCAGGTTTTCCAGACAGCTGGAGGCCAGAGAGGGATGGGATCACAACTGGATCATTAAATGCCATCAGTTTAACACTCCTCAGAAGGCAGTGCCAGGGACAGCTATGGTGGCTCTGCTAGACGTGGGGACACCCCACCACACCCGGGGCCATATTGCCAGGAGCAATCCTGAGGCAGGCAGGCTTCCCTGAGCGCTCAGTGCACGGTGCTGGCTGCTGAGGGAGCCATGAACTGCACCCCACGGTGCCCCCGGTCAGCACTGAGGGATGCCTTGCACCAGGGTCTGTCCCCATCCCTGGCAGCACCGATGATGCCCTGCGCCATCACGGACGGTGCTGCGGCCCGGTCAGTGCTGGGGGACATCTTGCGCTCACTGGGTCTCGCACTGGCCATGATGGCGCCTCAGCGCAGTCAGCTCTGAGGGGAGGCTCACACCCCATGAGGACAAAGCTGCAACATGGACCTCAACTGCGCTCTGGATTGAATGGAACTGCACAGACTCCTTCCTCCTGCACTTACTCTGTAAGAGAAGGGGTTTACATTTGCTCTTTTCCCCTCCAAGGAAGACAAACCGCCCTGCTGAGCACCCGCCATGGCAGGTCTGTGGGGTCCTGCCTGTGCCTCCCCTCACCGTTGCTGGTGTCGCAGCCAGGCCAGCTCAGCCCTGGCTTTCTCCCGGAGAGCTCTCCTGCGGAGCTGGAGGAGGGCAGCCTGGTGCCGAGCTCGCAGCTCCTCTCCCCTCAGGCACTGCTCCGCCATGGCCAAGCTGAAGCGGCAGAAGGTGCTGGAGCCTCCATAGTGCCGGGCGGCCTCGCTCCACTGCGGACAGAGCAAGTGCCATATTTATTGGTGAGGTGAGAGGTTGACATAGGGACTACAAGCAAAACCACCCCAAAACAAGCACCCCGCACAGCTGTAAAGAGCTGCTGTTACCTGGCTGGCTGAGCTGCCCTGTTCGCTGCTCTCTCGGGAGTCATCCCCTGCCAAGGTCTCCCCATGGTGCAGACTGACCAGAGGTGAGGACAGGTTAAAGGCCTGGTGGTCATGCAGCGGCTCCCTGTGCTCTGCCAGCAGGGATCCTGAGGGAAAAGATATTCCTTCTGTAACAGAAGGCCAAAAAGACACCACAAAACAGCTCCCACAGCACGAGTTCACGTCCATTCCGGAATTCAAGGAGCCTCTGCAAGGAGCTGGCAGCCAGGACCATGCGCTGCCCTGAGGAGCATCTCCCCACAGCTCTTCAATCACAGGAGCAAGCTACGGGCATGAACCTTCACTTCCCACTGAAATCGTGGCAAACAGGCAGAAATTAGAAAGGGTAAGTAATTGGTAGGGTGAAAACTCAACTTTCAAGGTTATTTTGTGTAGACAAGTCAGGACTACATAGGGAAATCGCTATAGTTTAAATGTGCAGAATGAATGGAATTATTTAGGTCAACACTTTCAAAATCAAGTTACTGAGCTTTGTGATTCCGTGTTCCAGCCCCTGCATGCTGCACTGTTTCTTGTGCCATGCTAGAAAGTGCTGCTTGCCCAGTACCACCAAATCCTTTCACTCGGTGTTCACCTTCTTGAAGCACTGAGGGGTACGAATCCCTTTCTCCCAGAGGTTTTCTTTCTCCCACTGTTTTGGGATCCACTGGACTGTGGTCTCTTTCAGTCTTCAGTGCAGGTGGTTTCAGGGAATGCATCTCTTGCTTACTGAAGGTAAGAAAGGAAATATTTCCTTATAGGAGTTAGAGATACATTTTCAATTCCAGCTTTCATAGTTAAGCCCTCTGTGAAGGCTGAATCTTTTTCAAACCAGAGTGGTGCTCATTTTTGGGCAATACTGGAATTTTTACCTGTGCAAAGGCACCTTTCTGGTAATTGTATCTGTAAGGCTCCAAAAGCAATTCTGCAGTCTTTATGCTACTTGAAATGAACATAAAAATGCACACATACAATACTGTCATTCACACCAAGGTATATGATGGTAAAGCAAAATGAGGAAAATTGTATTTTCCCCACAAGTTTCAAAGATAATGTACCATCCATTACTGTTCTTAAATGACTTGAAACAAACATCTATTTTAGAAACACACTGCAAATGCTTTAGTGCCCTGTGTCATTCAAGTAGTCAAAGCACAGGCTAAACCATTGCAGTGCCTCATTGTATACTGCCTCCTGTACCTGCCAGCTGTGTTGTCACCTTCTGGTTGCTGTCCTCTCTGTGTTGGCTCTGTATGGTCCAATCTTGGCACATAAAGATAACTGCCCTTGGAGCTACTGCACTCCTGCAAACACAGAAACTGTCTGTAGACCTGGATGATCTATTTGAAAGGCAGAACTTTGAAGCTTTCTTCCCTCATTTTCTTGGGAAAGCTCTCCATTGTAGATAATGCTTTTCATACATCAGTATTCCTAAAGAGTTGCATTAACTAATGAGCTGGGTACTACTCACAGTGAAAAACCTGTGTGGGCATATGGAAGTAAGATAGTGTAACAGCTCCAAACTGTCTTGTATTTAGAGCTGCTTTCATGAGAGTCAGGGTACTGTGTTCATCCTAAGGCCTCTTAGGCAAAACCCTAGAGATATCACTTCTGTCCAACCTGTTCCAACATATTGAGAGACATTAATTGAGCTGAAGTATCTGCCAAAGTAAATACTCCCAAGCATGTAACGAGAGCTTGGAATTGCACATGAGGTCTGAGCTTGTGCTTATGCATATGGGGCCGCTTTCTTATTCTAAGAAACAGACACTGAAGTCCATCAGTCCCCAGCTGAGTGCAGAATCTGAGGCTGGAAGGTAAACAAGCTGCAGGACCCGAGTTATTTCAGCTCACCAGTCCAAATGACAGCCTTAAGGAACTCTGTTACCTGAGAGACCTGGGCACTTCCAAAAAAATTATCCTGACCTAAGCTTTTTAGTCTTTCGACTGAGGGGGGAAAAAATCCCCAACAAACCCCAGTGGGGATTGGAGAAAGATTTCACTGCAGTCAGAAGTGGCAACACAGGAGCTGAAATGATAACTTACCCCTGAACTGTGCTGAAGCAGGTCATTCAAACACCTCTGGCTTTCTTGAACCTCTAGCTTTGCTTTGTCCCTCAGCACTGTAAGCTGCTGCCTCTGCTGCAGCTGATGAACCTGTGCTAGGAAATGACACACTATAAATGATATTTCCAACCAAGTCAGGTGAATCCTCAGCTGGGGAGCAAAGGGCAGCAAACTCCAAGAGAAGGCAGCCCTGGCATTGCACAGCAATGCATTCTTACCCACCAGTGCTAGAGTAGGACCTCCAAATAGCAGTTTAAGGCTAACACCTCCCCTTTACAGGTACCTGAGCTTTATAAACCTGATGCAGTCAGCTGATGCCAACTGATTATATCCTAAACACATGTGGATTAGGGGAGAGCTAGCACCTTTTTACGTGGGACAGCAGAACTTGCATTGCTCTGCTTGTTGCATCTGTTGCTTACTGTACCTTCAGTTTGTGAGCCAGCAGGAGGGAGGTTCGCCTCAAATAATCCAGGTGGCTCCTGTGTTTCTTTTCCAGTTCTGTGCAGCCAGGGTGTCCATCACCTGCAGGAGCTTGGGAAACAGATGATAACAGTCACCACTTCTTAATTTAACAAATCTGTGCTCTGTTTAATGAGTGCTAGCTGGATAAAATGTCAGAGTTAACCAGAGGGAGGCAGTGGAATCAAATTCCTTCAGGCTTCAGTTGCTGCCCTGAAACAGTTTCTGCACTGTCCAAGTCCTTTGGGATTAAAGCACTTGCTAAGTGTTTTGTCAGGAGGGCTGACTTACTGGGTCACCACTGACACCCACAGACCTTGTAACTGATCTAACAGCATTGTGTTATTTTCAGTGTGGTCCCAGAACACTTCTCAGCACTCTGCTGAATTTCTGGCCTGACTGTACTTCTCAAAACATTCCTGAGTCCTAATACATGGACATAAACAGGCAACCACCAAAAGGGGAAAGGTGGATGTGTACATTGTTCCTAAGTGCATTTTCCTTTTGAATCCTCCCTGGGCCTATTTTTGGAAGCCTCCCAAATCTGCCTTTATTCCCAGAATAACTTTCCTGCATGCATTTATTTCTTGTAACATATCTGAAAAAGGAAAATGTCTCTACCTACGTCCTGTCAAGAAATCTGTTAGCATAAAGTCCTGCAAGTACTGAGGAGAGGGGAAGAGGCAGGACTCAAGAGGGCCTATGTCAGGAATTTGAAGCAGTGGGGAGTAATTCCTGTTCTAAGCCTGAAGTTCAGAGCATAAGTTATTGCCACTCTTACTATTCCCACTGCTCCCTCACTGCATCAAGACCAGGCACACTAGTTACAGAAGAAGAAAAGCTTCTCAACCTGGTCACTTCTTTGGGAGCTCCAGTAGCATCACTGGAGCTCCCAAAGCTCCCCTCCATCTTGCAGCTTGTCCCTGTACAGGGTCCCACTGGATTTCTCTCTTTTGTCACAGGGTAAAACAAACCTATGAAAAAACCTTTCAGTTTAAGTGGGGAAAAGAACTCTTGTTCCGCGTGCTCCTATTTCACTGCTGCTTCCTTACTGTAACTCTCCTGTCTGTTACAGTACAAGTGATGTAATGTTTACCAGTGATATGGTTTTGGCTGCTTTGAGCTCCTCAGATGAATTGCTAAGCTTATGCAAACAGGTTGCATGTTTACTCTGTGCTGTGCCACTGTCACAGCAACCAGAGCCATAAATGAATTGAAATGTGGGTCATAAATAGAAATAGGTTTGACTTGGAAACTTGAGATAAAATCTGTATCCCCATCCAGATTGTCTGAATTCAAATTACCCCAAGCCTCAGGATAAGCCCATGACAGGCAAGGTTTGCATTTGCTGTAAATACTGAAGGATCTTGAACATGGAAGGAGCAGAGACATAGGCTTCTTTGCATGCCAGGATGCTTTTTGTTTTTACGTGGATGTAAGTGAAATAAAATGTTAATGCTTTAAGCCTGGTGCAGATTTTCTATTAGAATGCTGCTGTGTTTTTATAAACAGCTTGATTGCAAAAGTCACCTCTGACTGTTACCATGGAGCTTTTTCTTAACCCTCTACTTTTCAGAATTAGGAGACTGGATGAAAATCTCATCTTTTACTTCAGTGATGCATAGGTCCTGGTTCTGGAGGGTTGTTTGCAAGGGCAAAATCACAATGAATTACCTAGAAATCATATGCCAAATAAATAGGTCATCCTTTTTAAAAGAGCCTTGGTTTTCCTCAATTTTGAGGACTGATTCAGACTCTTTAATGCATATGCTTACCAGAGATGACTTTGTGACATGGTATATTTAGGAAAATCCTGTGGATGAAAGAGCTGTAGTTTCTACAGGGAAGTTTTATTGCTGGTTTTAAGCAAAGTAATAGAAAAAAGGCTAGAAAAAATAAAGTGAAGAGCTCTTCAGTGGGTATGCAGACAGCTCATCACTTTCAAAGCCAGTTGAGGAAGCCTCCTTCAGACCTAACAAATAAGGTCATTTTGTAAAGAAAAAAACTACAGGCTAAACTTACTGATGTCAAGTTGTCTGAATAGCTTTTAATGCTAATATGTGGGCCATTGTGAAGCATGGTAATCTACTAGGATAGAGCTTAAAACTGGCAAGTGTTTTCAGTTTGTGCCTCAAACTAAACAATGTTATTGTTGTTCTGCTCAAAGTCTGACCAGTGGCACTAATATCAAAGTGAGTAAGAAGTTTGCTGTGGCCTGTGTTCACTCCTTTTGAACATAATTTTCCTAATTGTGGCTATTTGCAGATGCATTTCTTGTGCTGCAACACCCAGCATTAAAGAAAATACCATCTGGCTAAACTTCACGTCCTCCTGCTCTATGATGAATGGGGTTTCTGCATCCCCAGATAGCTTCAATGTACACACACTCAGTCTTTCAAAAAATGCCATTTATTAAATCACTTTCCGCTGCACCTGCAGAATCTCAGCAAAGCCCTGTAGAATCTGTGACATATAATTAAGAAAGCTGGGCTAAAAGTCTCATTTTTCTAATCACTTGAAGCCAGGCAGAAGCACTTAACTGCTCCTTTACTCAAGGACAGATTTTCCTCTTTCTGCCCATGTCAGCAATCAGTCCAAATCAGTTATTACCAAAATACATACTTGCAGCTTCAGATGTAAGCACAACTTTGACTACATTGCCTGGAATTGTTTGCAGATGGGGTGTAGACAGTCCTGAAATGCTACTGTGAGAGGGAGCAACAGATCCAGAAGGAGTTGACCTGTTTGATACCCAGGTCAGGGCAATCCTTCCCTTCTCCAGAGTTACTGTGCTAGCTCAATTGCATTATTGCAAAGGGAAGGGAAGGGATGGGTGAAAAAACACCCAGGCATTTCAGTACCTTGTTAGCATGCAGGAACTGAGCTGTAGTGATGACAGGTAAGTGGAGACACAGAAGAGAGGTTTGCTAACCCCTGGTCACAGCTGAGATTTGCAGCTCATGTGACAAGAATGGCAGTTTGACCCTTCTTCAGCAAGATCTGTGGGCCAAGAGCAATCCCTAAGCAAGAGACTCTATACTTGAAAGCTTTGCTCATTTACTCAGGGAAATCAATGGGCTGCATTCTTGAGTACCTCAGAGAATCTGTATCTCCATGCCTGCCAAATCAGTTTCTTCTCTATAAATACATCTGGCATCCCGCTTGTCACTGAAGACTAGTTGCTTGCTAAACAAGGGGATTAATGTAGCCTGTGCTGCTCCTGTCCTCTGCAGGTTTTTTACATCTAAATCCTCTGGTGCGGAGGGTTGGCCAGAGTTCAGCTGTCAACCAGATGTTGCAGCACATGGCAATACCTCACCCTGCTGCTGCCCCTTCCACGTGTGGCACATCACACACAGAGCAGCAGAGCAGCTCTTGCTGCAGGCTAGCAGGAGGGAGCTGGGCTCACATCTGGACCTAAACAGAACTCTGAATTTCCATGGAAAGTTCTTTCTATTGCCTCAACCCACTGCATCTGCAGTATGGATATCACAGCCCCAGCCTGTATGGCAAAGCAACACCTGACTGTCCAGAGGAAGAAATCGTGTGTGTTCACATGCTGTGCAGTGGTATTTCACAAGGAACAAGACACAAGTAGCATGGAAAGGACAAAGTCCTGAATCTGATGCACACCCAGGCTACAGGATGATTTATCAGCAGGCAATGCAGACTCTGTGGGGATGGAAAGAAACTAGTTCAGAGGGAGAAAACTAGTATCAAAGGAAGTGAGAGCAATTCTCCTGAGCCATTCTCTTGTTGCCTGCCACAGTGCCAAGAAGCTTCAACACTGCCATTGCTGCAGGCTGCTTGAGAGGTGCTTGGAGGCTGCTGATGGAGCTCACTGCAGCACCAGGCAGAAACTTCATAACATACAAAAGCCAGTGTAGGATTTTGAAGCGAAACACGAGTCATTGTCTTCTTATCTCAGCACTATCCATCAGCGGACAATTAGCTGAAACCAGGCTCTTACACTGCCCTGATTCCACCAATTTAATCGTTTCTCTCTGCTAGAAGCAAGAAGGAAGCTCCCTCTAGTGATGTGAGAGAATATCTCAATCCGCAGTGGAGGGGAAAGGTGTTACATAGAAATATATTTTCTTCGTAATCAGGTTAAAATTCTGCATTTAAAGAACAATGAAGACCACCCCATTTGCTTTCCTATTGCAAGTTACTTCAAACCAGTTGCCATGCTTAAACTTCCACTGTTAGAAAATACTTCTTTTTAACAATTAACTTCAGACCTTGTTCTCTCTCAAATACAGAAAAGGAAACACAAGTCTGGCCCATGAAATGAGCTTTCTGGCTCATTTAGTCCCATCACAAGGCTGTAGCAAGGGGCACAAGCAAAATGTTTTTCTTTTAGATCACCAACTTCCCTTATTTAATAGCAATAGGGGAACTGGGGACTTCCCTTGCAGCATCAAGGAAAGTACACCTCATCTCCTCATCTCCCTGGGGAAGAGACCTGGTGGCCTGGCAGGAATGATGGAAAGATTTTATGTAGTGGTGTCTCTGAGGCAAGCAGAACGTGCAAACCGCTTCCTCACCAGCTCACTTGGTTATAGCAGGTTTTGTGCTGAACTGGTTTGAGATGCACATAGGAGCTGTGTGAAATACTTCCCAGTGATGCCTGTGGAGCCAATTTGGGTTCATCACAGGTGTGCTTAGAGCAGTTGCAATTCTGGAGTTTATACTGGCTGTGTTTAGAAAGAGAACGGAACAGTTCAGACAGGTCACTGTCTTACTCCAGGCAGCAAAGTTAGAAATACGTTGTGAATATCTGCTTCTTACACCCTGCTTTGTTATGGTTGAAAATGAAATTTGTTATTTTGTCAAGTGTGTTTACTACAGAATATTTTTCATGTCTTTGGCTCAGCAAGCAGGTGATGTGGGTACTTTTTAAAAGTAGATATTTATGTTCTGCAGCAGTTGTATAATTGCACATCATTATGCTGCGTGTGCACAGTGACTTCTGTGTTCACACAGAACACAGTCAACTGCCGGTGCGACGCCTCAAGCAAACAATACAGGCTTGTGTCTGAATGCCCTTTCCCTGCTAAGAGTGGCGAACAGATCCACTTGTGACCCATATTTCAAACCCACATTGTCTTCAGAATGACAGTTCTGTGCCTCATCTGCAGCAGTGTGGCCCAGAGTGGACCTGCTGGCTCACAGTCAAACCATGGGCTGAAGCTTCAGTGCTGTCAGCGCCTGCAAACACTCAGAGAAGGTTCAGGCCTCTCCTGGCATAGACACAAGGCAGCAGTTCCTATTGTTCCTGTAGTGAATAGTAGATGGCAGGGACTTTTTGCCAAATAGCTTCCAGAATTGGGGCCCTTAGTTATTAATATTAAACAAATACAATGTCTTTTGCTTGTGGTAAACACTTCAGACAACAGACTCACTGTCCAATCATGTGAGCTGCCCTCCCAGCCCCTGGGGGTTGGGCAGAAGCCTAGTAAACAATGCTGGCATCAACACCACCTCAAAATCCAATATTAAGTATGAAGTTTTGTGGGGAAAACAATGAAGAATCCTTAATAAGAGCAAAGGCTTTTTGTAAGTACCCTCTTTGAGGAAAGGTTATCTGATCCTGTTCTTTTGTCTCAGAAAAGCCCTTAAAACAATGCGCCATCTGCTCTGTTTGGTGGAAGCCAGCAGAGATCTCTTCAGACAGAGGAGGCTCATGGTGCTGTTTGCCATTTAACCCTTTCGGCCACAAACTTTCCCTTGTTTCCAGGCAAACGTTTGTTGGGGTAGAAGAGGCAAAGCCCTGCAGTCACCCTGTCTTGCCCAGCCCTCCAGGGTCCTTGAACACATCTCTCCATCAGCCTGCATCCTTTGCTAGCCCCTGTAAATGTGCCTTGATGTTTCTTGCTGCCCAACTAGGATAATACCCCACACTTATGTGATGTGGCAATTATGAAGAATTCATTGCAAGGCTCTGGGAGACCTTCAAATGAAGCTGAAAATGTCTCCAACCTAAAAAAGTGTTTGTTCCATCTGGGGCTGTCTATGGCTGTCATGGTGTAACTCAGCATGGGAGCAACCTGTGAGGTTGTCCCTCTGCTGCAGTCACACTGGTGTGACAGCAAAAGGACTTCTATTGTGTTTTTTAGTGGGCTGTAATCAAATTGATCTTGAATGTTGAGGGAACATCCTTCACCTTTGAAGTCTGGAACATAAAATCATAGAATCAACTAGATTGACATGACCTGGCTACTTGAAATTCTCCCTCACCCCAGAAGTATTTTCAGTTCTAGTCAGAGCCATTAGCAGGAATTCTCTTACAATGAAGGACTATTAATTCTTTAGCAATGGCATAAGTACCTTGGGAGGGCACTGGATAACCACCACACCCTACACTTTGGGAAATGCCACCTTACCATGGTCCTGCTCACAGCTGCCATGAGCCTCAGCTCCAGCACTCAGAGGGGAGGAGAGCTGCAATCCCCGGCTGTGCCGTGTCCTCAGGCTCTCTCCAGGAGACCCATTGGCAGCTTCCTCTGGATCCTGACCGTTAGGCTCCCACCAGCAGTGATTCCTCTGAGCTGTGAGTTCTCTCTGTGAACTGTGCCAAGGTACCAACAGTTACTTGGAGAGTTTTTAAGATAGTGCATGTGTGTAAGCAGTCTTTTGAAGTAAAATACTGTTATTTTATCCAAGCTATTATTTATTGCATTTTGTTAAATTGAAACAAAAGGCTCAATGTAACGTCATAGTGTAGCTTGATGTCGTCAGTACAGGTAGCACTTGTCTTTACTACTGTAATTACTGCTCTGAAAGGGCTTGATAGTTTTCCACCTGATGGCAAACAGAAACAACAACCTTGCAGTTCTGAAGCTGAATTTATGAGGCTTCATCATACAATCTGTGCCATGCCAAGACTTGGTTGCACAATCTGGGTCTGAACCTTGGCAAAGCTCTCTGAAATCTTTCAGAAACACAGAATACCAGTCTCTGTTCCATGTTCCTGGGGCTCGTGCTGAGCATGGCTGTGACCCAGGGCTGTGATTTGCTGTTGATGTACATACTGTAATATTTCACAACAGTGTCAGCAATAAGTCCCACTGTCCTGACAAAGATCCCAGCAACTGGTTTTGTTTTATTTTGATCTCTAACTCTCTGAGCTTAACTAAAAAGATTAGGAAGAAAGGTGTGAAATGGGCATTTACTGATCAAGCCTCAGCTGAAGCACACTCAGGACACTGAGACACGCTGAAACAGTGACAGATGTTTTGTTTTTTATACAGAAAAATGAATGTGGAATATTTTTTTCAATCAGCAATCAGCTTAGGGAAATCTTATCTCGGTTTTCTCCTTAATAAGCTTTTCTTTGTTTTTCATGACCCAGAAACTACTAAAACAATTAGAACAGCTTCCACTAACACGTCTTGGATGTAGTCTTCTGAAAGTGGGAGCAAAGGTGGGTGAGAGGAAAAGAAAAAGAAAGGAGGTAAAAAGTAGTTCTAGTATTCACTGGGTAAAGGCACTGAGCATTATCACTGCTTTTGTGATGTAAGAGGATTTTAGCCAATGCCACTGTTTCCTTTGGCTCTTGAGAAATGCCCACTTCTTTTGGAGACTGATGCAGAGGTCCAAATCCAGCCCTGCCAGTTTCCTGGGAAGGCTACTGCCAACACCAGTGGAAGTCAATGCAGATTCTACAGACGGTATTGGGATTACACAGGAGCAGCCAGCAACCCCTCTCCTCCAGGCACAACCAGCTCTATGGCAGGCATAAACCACCACAATTCCCAGAAGAGGCTCTTTGGATTTGGCTAAAAAGCATTACTAGGTCCATGCTGGGAGGCAGACTTGATAAATAACCACTGTCTCTAAGGAATGTAACAGAAGCCACTTGTATAGGTGACTGCAGCAAAGTGGGGATGAAATTATACACGCATTTACTGGTGGTTTGAAGAATTCCCATCAGTGAATCATTTGCATTAGCAACACATCTCCATCAGCCACCCTGCAGCCAGCAGAGCAGCCGTGCATGAAATGGGAACATTTCTCATGGAAAGAGGCACCTGCAGGCGTTCTTGCATGAACATGAGTCACTGTTTTCACAGCTATAATTAAACATGTAAACAGAAACCTCTGCTGTTGAAACGGGCTGTGGTAAGATGATGATGATCAAGAGCTGGTTTTGTAACCAGCAGGGTTTGTGTTTGTGACTGAGGCCAGCAAACCGTCAGCTTTTCACAGGTGGCTTTGTTCGGATGAACTCTTGAAGAGAGTATCTGTTGTGGCCAGCTGTAGACACATAACTCATTGTCACTGGTAGCAACAGCAGAAGTCAGAGCACGGGACCAATTCAGCTGCTTTTACTTCACATTTTCTAACCCAGCTCTGGCTACACTGGTGAAACAGGCACAGGTTACTGAGCGCTAAGAACATGGCACTGTCCCTGCCTGTTAGCACAGTCTTGTAAAGGTGAAGAACAGGCTTCCTTCAGTCCCCTGGTGGAGTTCTCTTGGTGCTGGATGATGGGAGCTTCATGCTGTCCTTTCTGGCTGTGATGCCCACCCATGTGTAAGGACTTCACCCACTTTTGCTTCCCATGAGTGAATGTGCAGGACTCAGGACTACGTCCAAAGTGAGAATCTAGATCATGTGCAAATAAAAACCAATTCATAGAGGGGCTTTTATGCTGAACCTTTGTATTATCTACTTTACCAGTAACTAAGAAAGGGTTAGACACAGGGTGATCTTTCTTTTATATCATCCCCTTACTGCCACTCCCTGCTGCATCAGAGGGGCCCTCAACCCACAGGGAGATCAATCTGGAATAGTTCACAATACAGCAACACTTTCCACTTCTAATCTCTAAATACAGTGATATTTTATCTGCAAGTAGCTCTCCTCGTCTTTTGAAATAGCACTTGCAACAGGGCTGTGATTTATTGTTTGAGAGGCTTTATCGGTGGGTTTTGTGTGATGCTCTGAGGACTTTGACTCAAACACATGGCGCTTCACTTTCTCACTGATTGCATTGTTCAGGAGATCAGCACAATCTGTCTTATTTCTGCTTTGATGCTTGTTCATTACAGCTGAGGGGCTGTTCCCAGCGGGGCCTTACAGGGGTTCTGCACCACCTTCCATCCATTACTGTGAATTAGAGTTGCCTGTAAACATGCGCATCAAGGCAAGAGTAATGGATCGGCCATGCTCCCTACCCCACTGAGGGGCAGCACAGGCACAGCTCCGACTCTTCACTGAACTCAGAGAGTGACAAGTGCTCCAGTTTTATACAGTTGCCATCTTCTGTGACAAAACAGCTCTATAATCCTTGCAAATGATCTCTTGGGGCAGAAACCAGCCCAACCATTGGGAATGTGGCAGTTGCACACAAAGAACAGGGTTAACTCAGGAACTCCAATAATCATTTGTCATAATTTTTTTAAGCTGAGCTCTCTGCACTTATTGCTCCAATTTTCATTTTGCTCTTGTTTATTTTGCACTGTAAAGCTCTAAACAATCTTCTGTAGTAGAATGCTGTGCCTTGAGTCCCACCTTCAGTTAAAAACTGATCTTCTTTCCCAGTCGGGCTTTGTGCAGGCCAGCAGATCCTGGGCTGGGATCCCCACAGCAACTCATCCTTCTCCCTGAACAGGAACATGGGGAAGCAGAGGCCAGTTTGCTGCACATGAGTCCTTTCTTCGGCAATACCTGTCCAGGTCAGACTTTATCTTCCAGGGCTTGGGGGATCTATTCTCTAAGGGAAGAGCTCTTGGCAGGTGCATGGCCCCGGCTTTGCTCTTCACTGTGGCTGGATGGGGGCACAGGCTGAGCCGTGGTGATTGTCTCTCCATGGTCCTTCTGCCACCAGAGACAACCCACCTGGGGCTGATACATGAGTAGGTGTTTGCTCTTTAAGACCAGAAGGATTTCTGCTCATTGCCATCTACATTAAACGTTTCATTAACGTAGGCTGCTGAAACCAACCTGTGTTAGCACAGTCCTTTTCCTCTAAATTTCCTGCTTCAAAACCCATTTTCCATAACAATGACAATGTGTCCTGTTCAAGGAAACACAATGTTTGTGAGGAGGTGTTGCTCCACATACACACAACCAGTAGAGGCGGAGTGAGCAGAATCCTTCACCCCATTTCAGAGCACAGTGAGTGAAAACAATTGCTAAAAATGAATGTATAGTATTCGGTTGATTAAACCACTGCAGTCCCGCGCGAGGAGGAGACCAGCGGAGGTTTAACTAGGTACTCGTGAAGATAACCCGTTGACTCTGCTGGCAGTGCCACCTGGTGGGACATCGCGGGCTTAGGGGAGCTCCGCGGGCGAGGAGGGGCGCGCAGGGCTGCTGCCTCCTCCTGGCGGGCAGCGCTGACCCCAGCCCGTCCCCATCGGTGCTGCCGCCGCTCCAGGAGGGCAGAGCCTCGGCTGCAGGGGTTGGGGAGCGCTGCCCCCCTGCTCCCCGCCTCCTCCCGTTGCGGGGAGGCTGCCCCTGCGGCAACCCCCCCCTGTAGCGGAGATCCATCTGTCCAAAAACCCCGGGTGAACCTCTCCCATCGACCTTCCGCAAACAGGTGGCTCCCTCTTTCAATACATCTTGTGTCAAAAACTGCCTACTTGGCGATTCTCCAGGTACGGAGCAAAGAGGAGGCTGGCTCCGTGCTGAATTGGTGCCATTTATTTTAACTACGTGCATGGGGGGTGCATTTAGAGAATAATATATGCAGATTTGTTTACCTTCTAGAGAGGAATCTGTGAGATGGAGTGGCTGGGCCAGTTATGGGCTTTCCATGCAATAGGCTTGTGTCCACCTCGGGGCCCTTATTCGCAGCAAAACCTTTTAAAAAGACAAATGAACACATTTAATAAATATGCTCTTGGTAGAAATGAAATGGCCCAGCTTTGGCATCTGTTTTCTGCCTACTTATGTGTGAGCACTTAACTTCCATATAGCTCTTTGCACCCACAGGTCTCTAAGTACACGAGGTTAGGTTAATAATTCCTTTCTCTACCCCCCCCTCCCCCCCCGGAAAGCCTCAGCACCAGAAGGTGAAGTGATATGTCCAAAATCAGTGGCAAAGCTACAGATAAAATGCAGAGATGTAGCTTCACAGGTGCAATGAGAGGAGAAGAAAGTACTCAGATTATTTGTAAGTTAGATCTGAGCTGAGCAGGGAACAAGCCTGCAAGCACTCAAGGATCCATGACTGCTCATTCTGAGGACCCACTGCTCAGGGATTTGCCAGGACACAACTCTTCCAATAGCCAAAGGGAAGTGAGGCTTAAATACTGCTCTGTAGCTTTGGAACACTTGGGCATCTAAGCCCACTAGGTCAAGGAGCAGCTATTTCCATCTGGCTGTCCAGGGATGTTGCTTCCACCAGTGCTACCCCCAAGGCTAATCCTGCCTAGTCCTTGAAATTGCCTACCTGATGGCACAGCTGATGCGTCAGGATCTGGGGCATCCAAAAGCATTTGTATGGTCATTGTCCTGTCTTGCTCATCCTTGAAGGTGTCAGGTTCTGGGACAGAAGTCTCATTGTAAAGGTCCAGATTTTTCTCTGATAATGTTTTGCCAGTGGAGTCTTGAGTCCAGCTCACTGCATTCAGTCTCTTAGTTGCCACCTCAATCTTCTCTGAAAGTTCCTTAGACAGACTATGTATGACTTTCACTCGTTCCTGTTTACTTCTGTATGGAGAAAGACCAGAAGTCAAGTTCTTGGAATAAGGTTTTGTATCTTCCTGAGGAAGGAAGAAGCTCAGAGGATGTATGCGCGAGGCTAGGGGAGAGCAGTCCCTCGAGTCTTCATGTTTTAGAGGACTGACAAACCAGCACTTGGACTCTGGTGTTGCTGGAGAAGCTGATGCCTCTCTGGTTTTAGGTGACTGAACTGCTTTTAGTTGACTCCTGTTTAAACAAAAAGGAGAAATACCATGCTGTAAGGACAAAGTAACAGTAACTTTCTGCCCAGACCAGTATCTTCAGATAAAGCACTCCACAATAGAAAGAGTTCTCTGCCAACAGATACCTTTGCCAAATTATGGATTCAGGATGGAGCATGAACTGCTGACAGATGAGGTGAAGAATCAGCCACGGGCTAGCGAGGAATAATCATTATGTAAAAATAAATAACATAGAAGCAAGCTGAAAAGTTTGCCTCAACCTGCAGAGCCAGAGCACTGCTGTCCCGCTGCGCTCCAAAGCACTCCTGGCTGCTCCCTGACCAGGGTGCAGCGAGGCTGGTTTACAGTGAGGTATCGCATTGCTCCATCACTTTATATAGTTTACAACAGAATAATGTGAAAAGGCTGCAGAGTGCTGAGAAAGAGGCTTTCAAAGATGCTTTTTATGTCTAGTACCTGCTTGTGTGGTCTTCACTTAATAGAGTCCAGGATGTTTTATCTACCCAGGCCATGAAACTCCTCTCTGGAATGCCACCAGTGGTTTGCTCCTGAAACAGAAGTTACCATTAGTGTAAGCATCAAACACATGTGCAATACAAGGGTAATATTTGGCTTTTGTTCCAGTTAATAATTGGATCATGCAACTATACAGATACTTTGAAGCACTTGCAAGAAGTGTTTCATCTGCTGTACTTATCGAGGTGTGAGGGGTTTCAGTTCCCAAAACCAATGATGACTTACTCTTTCACGTTTACCCTGAGGACTCCCTTTTGCAGATGCTGTTTTACCCATGAGCTTCTGCATCTGGTCAGAACATGTTTTCCTTCCTACAGCTTCTCTCTGTTTCCTGTATACTTCCTGCAACCTCTTATTTCTCAGCTCTGTGGCCTGCACCAAGGACTTCTTCTCTTCCAGGCTTTTTTTCTTTCTTTCTTCCTTCTTTTTATACATAAACTCCTGAATAATTTCAGGGCTGTAGGGGTGAGGTTTCTTAATGTTCACCCTCCTTTTTGAGGGGTGTTTTAGGTTTTCTTTCTTAGACTCTTTCTGTGCAGGGCTGCTTGAGCCTTTCTGTCTCTGAGGAGATGCACTTTTTCCGCTGCTGCTGTTTCCTGAGCTTCTGGGCTTGGCTCCATCTTTCATTGCTGAAGAGTGTATCTTTTCCCCACTGAAGGCAGACAGAGCTGTGCCCTGAAGTCCAGGTGAAGGAGAATGGATCCCCAGGTATCTTTGCAGAGCTTCCACCTTTCCTTTTGCAGTGTCCTGGTGGAGCCTTGTGTGTCTATGCTCATTGTGACACTGGCTTTGCAAGTGCAGGCTCCTGAGTATTTGCTTTGTATCCTTGGTTGGTGCCTTGCTGGGGGTAGTTGCTGTGGTCTGCTCTTCAGCTGTGCTCCTCAGGTTTGGAAAGGTAGGGGGTGGGCCAAGCAGCTTCCTAGCTAACTTCTGACCTTCTCTCCAGGCAGAAGCACCAGGCAGCTTCGCACCTGAAACAGGGGATTTGTATTTAATTGTTAAACTCTCACGTGTTCTTTGTAAGGAGGTTGCAACTCTAGTGCGTCTTTTTAATGAGGAGTTTGCAAGATCTAAAAGGTTTCAGTCAGGGCAGGTTTTACAAAAAGAGTTGATGCTTGGATAAGAAGAAGGTTTTAAAGCACTCCAGCTGTGGAGGCTGTTACTCTGCTCCCATCTGTTCACCGGCTGACAGAGAGCTGGTTCATGAATCAGATGAGGGCAGCACATGAAGGTTCAGTGATTTCTGAAGGCTGTACCATTACCATTATAAATTATACAATTTAGCACTTGTAGCCTGTCCACACAGTTGTTACAAGTTTTACTCAGAAACCGTTGACCCCCCACAGTCCTCAGGAGTACCTCAGGACTCAGAAGAGGTAGGGACATCAACCTGAGGGTGCCTGAGAGCATCCTTCCCTGATGGCAGCCACAGACTGCTGGTCCTTACTGGGTATATGTGATTACTCCAAACTTGCTGGAGTAAACTAAATCATTTTGAAACTGGTGAGAATCAGCAGGATGCAGTGGGGAAGAATCAATGAACACAGGATGAGGGACAACGTATAATGCGAAAATGAATGATGCAGCATGCAGCACAAACAAATTTTTCCTGCTTAATAGGTGGTGTCACATAATAGACAACATTTATCACTGTTTTGCTTCAGCATTTCAGACTGCATTCGCAGCATGCCAACACTTGCACTAGCATAATCATGTATTTATTGCAAACACTTTGCCAGTTGTAGGTCACTAGACAGGTACTTGTTGTTTGGGGTTTGCATGGAAATTCTCCCCATTGAAAATATTCAAGCTTATTTTTTACAGAAGAGACTTTACTCTTAAATCGATACTGGCCTCAGTTCAAAGATGTGGTTCGGTACTGAGTCACCAAGTCAGGCTTTTCTACCTTCTGCTCAGTAAACTTGTCCATGAGCTGAGCTGTGTGCAGCACCTCTAAGAATCACCTGCTGAACACAGAACAGCTTCAGAGACTGATTGGTCAGTGGGATCATCTCGAGATCCCCGTTGCTTGGAGTAAGGCAGCATCTCAGCCAACAGCCCTGGGATCTGGACCATGGCCCCTGACAGAGTCACGGCTGCTCACAGCAGCAGGATTGGCAGCAGAATCTGAGATGCTCTGAGCACATCTTGATAGTGCAGTTTAGGTTGTATCACAAGGGGAATGAAGGTTTTAAGACAAGGAAGAGCTTCACTCTGTGCACCTGAGGTCACTCCCTATGATCATGTGGATTTACTCTGGAACCCTTCAGAGGACTTATACACTAGATCTGTGTCTGACAGCAGGAACTATGGATGGAATTGCCAGAATCTGATGGGCTGAGGAAGGCTGAGACCCATCAGTGTCTTCAGTGAACACCTTGCTCTATTACTTTGGTTTCTAGTTTAGCTGTATGAAAGATGCAGGAAGTGCTTATTTTGCATGCTGTCTGAGCTTCCCTGAATGCAGATCTCACAATCTTCACTTCCCCATGTTGTCTGATTCCAATTAAATCTTTTTTATCTACACAGTGTTTATTAACTACAGAAACTCCTTTGCTAAAGTTCAAGAGCAGCTGCATTTCTGATGCAAACAGTCGCTAGAAGAGCATCTTTTGATTTTAATATTCCTCTGGGGGGATTTCTACCTATGAACAGATGAATATTTTATAGCTGTTGTGACTTAATTTTTTGTTAACTGCAGCAAATTTCTAATTCATCAAATTCCTGAGTGCTCTGGCTCTGACCCCTGCCCCTCATTCATCTCCTCTAGCCCTGCCTTGGCTCTTGCACTGACATAAACTAATAGCCAATAAAGACACCATGACACTGGCAGTTACAATGATGAATGCTTCATGTGCCATGCTCTTATTATGACCCTCTCTCAGAGGAAGATGGAGCCATTTTTCAAACAATCCATTAAAACAAAAAAAAAAAAAAAAAAGAGAAGGGAGAGGAAATTATTACATATTTCATGCATTTTAAATCATCTTTAGGTAGTTGAGCACATGGTGCCACTGTGTTCATAATTTCAACTGCATGGGGTTTTTTCTTTCTGGTTCACACAGGTTACATAGCTGGTACCTTGGCTGGTGTAAAACACAGCAGCTTTGAGGGAGCAGCACCCATAGCACTTCCACTACTTGCCCGATTCCCCACAAAGTTTGAACACAACCATTTCCTGTGTAAAGTAATAGCATTTAATGGGTAAATCACTCCAGTAATTCAAACGTACAGTTAGCATACTGGTCAAAGAAACCTGAGAACGTGGGACTGGGACCACTGCTTCCTGCTGTTGACTTTGCAGTAAGGCTGTGAATAATTAATCTGACTACTTTGATTTAATCCTTATTTTGCAGGCCAGGAAATCCCTGCATTTTGAGGGCACTCTTAATTCATTGGGGAACACAGAACTGAATATTGATGGGGCAGTCACAGCTTCTCTGGTCAACCTGTGCCAGGGCCTCACCACCCTCACAGGAAAGAACCACCATAAGCTTCAGTGGTTTTCTTTGTTACATGTTTGGTATAACTTGGCTCTGGTCCTTGACCGTGGATCCTAGGGTTTGGTTTAACACCCAGCTAAAGATTTTGGCAGGTGGGTGCCCAAATGACACTGACCTCCAGCAGTTTGGTGCATCAGTCCATGTAATTGCTCATGATTTTCCCCCTTACCTTTACCCTTTGCTGCTCTCTCCAGTCCAGAGGACTTAGGGGAAGGCTCCCTCTGTCTTTTTGTTTGAACTCTCCGTGCTGAGCTTCTCTCTCTTCGGTCTTTAATCAGAAGGGGGGGGAAAAAGCACAGGAAAGAATTAATGTGCACCTAAAATCGAACTTCAGACACAACTGCTGTCACCACCAAACCAAACTCAGTTTCGTTCACTTGGAACACAAAAGTGAGAGTCTCTTTAATGACACTGGTCACCAAACTCTGTGGTGCTACAGATGTCCTGGCAAAGCAAACACTAGCCTGGTTACATCCCTGGGGTTACTTCTGTGACCCTGTCTGCATGTACAACAGTGAACGGTGCAGATGGAACCCAACTGGCAATGTGGGTGCAGTGGGACACCTTCTCCTCATGTCTCCCTGAAGATCCAGACTAACCTTCTGTGCAGAGTACACAAACCCTGTATGCTAGAGCAAGGTGCAGGTAACAAACTGTTAGGATGCAGCATTGCCAGCCTGGATCTGGGGAGCATTTTTATAACGCCTCCCTTGTCCAGGGATGCCAAATTCTTCCCTGCCTGGTATTCTGTGCTCTTCATCAGATGAGGAGAGAGCAAACCCAAGTTCACAGCACTAAAACTTGGACAAACAGATATTTGAGACGTGTTAGGCTACCAGGAGCAGTGCAAACACCGGTATCTGATAGCACCAAGTTCCTGTATGTGTGAAGAGCAGGAGCAGGTTTCCCAGGCCAGACCTGGGAAATACCTGGCAAAGCAGCTGGGACACACTTTTCATGGTGGAGTCACACAAACTGAACTGTGCCTGAACTGAGCACCTGGAGCTGTTAGTGTGCTGCCTTTGCTCTGCAGATGAAATTGTTTTCTTGGTACTTCTCTAACTCAGTTATGTAAAATGACCCTGGTTAAACCTAGACTAAAGCAGCCTTCCCCAAGGGTACGTTGGAAAGAGGCTCAGTGGGGATTGCAGCTTTGGCTGCTGGGCATTGGGGGTGTGTGTGTGTAAGTGCACACTGGTGACAGAAAGCACTGCCTGAGTCAGCTGAAAGGGGGAGATGGCAGCACAGACCTGCACTCCCATAGACCCACCAAATACCTTCAGACACCACTGTAACTTGGAGCAAATCTAAGGGAAATGCCTGTGGAAGGTGGTGCTGTGTGACAGGGATCATAATGCCCAATGAATTAACACTAATGCTATTACAGCAACAAGATTTGTTATGCACGGCTTTGCAGCTCGTCCTCTCTAGTCTAATACACCAGCAGTAATCCCCTGCTGACAGGACAGCCCTTGCTATCGAGTCTGCATGTTACTCCCAGCAATCTCAGACCTTAAATCACTCTAAACTGAAGTGACAGCTGTAGATGGATGCTCCCTCAGGCCCAAACTTAGCAGCAAAGCAGGATGAGGAAGTCTAATAATATTTGTTTTCAGAGCCACACAATTTCCACTGAATGAACTGTTAAATCCACTCTAATGCCTCTGAACTACACAATTCCTGCTTTAAATACCTGTGATGCCTCTCCACACTACTGTGCTGCCTTTGGTATTTCATGCTTGATATAGAATATATATTTGCAACTAATTTTTTTCCTATTTTGTGGAAAGAGATGTATACATTTGTGTATTCGGGGGAGTAAATCCAGTGGAGGAGCACATCCAGGAATCAAGTTCATAGCTATAGAGCAAAGTGGTTCACAGCTCCCCCAGGGGCTGCCAAGAGTAAATGAATTTATCATGTGAACATGTTGCTGCCCAGCATACACCAAAGCGTGGGGTGGGAGCTGTGGGGTCAGTTATTCAGCTGTGCCAAAGCACTACAGGGTAATACACAGCTTCAGCCTTTCTCCATAGGTGCCACACTGCTACTGACCTCTGTGAGCTGGAGCAGGAGGAGCAGACATCACTTGGCACACCTTTCTCTTCAGGCCTCTTTTTCGCAGTGGCTCTTCAGCATAGGCAGAAACCAGGCACTTCTCCTGCAATGCTGCTTCCTGCTTTTGCTTCTGCTCCTGGATCCTCTTCTTGAGTTGCTCTAACTTGTTCTGGGGTGATTTTTTCCACAAGTTTTCTGGCTTCTCAGCACTGGGCTTGCTGCCTGATGGAAGGTGGCATGCAGGAAGCAGGACATTGTTCCTGCTGCCACACTGGACAGCTGAGCATGGACTGCTCCTTGCAGGGCACTGAGGTGGGTGACACAGAGAGCAGGGAGATGTTTTCTTTTGTACTGTGTGACCTCCTGAATCTGTCTGCTCCCTGAAATGGTCCCTTCTTGGTCTGAACAAGCTCTTTGCAGAAGACCATGTCCCAGCTGTGCCTTCAGCATCCATATCCTCCCCAGCAGAGCTGCAAGGTGCTGAGCTTGAGTCCTCCCTGGGGGTCATTCTGGATGGGCCAGAGCTCACAGAAGGGCTCTCAAGGAAACAGATCTGTGACCGAGCAGGGCAGAGAGCAACACAGCTTCCCTTTCTTAAGAAAAGAGAAAACCAAGACTGAATAGGTAGGGTGTATTATTAAATTGATCAATATGCTGCTGATATGAATGGCAGCTGAGCTTCTACAGCATATTGTGATGGTGATCTCAGTGTCTTCACGGGATCAGCACTTCAGCAGTTGCCAGCAGTTTGGCAAACAGCTAACACTGGGAAAGCACAAAGCAAACCGTGGTTTGATAAGTTATTGCAGGCACTGGCAGATAGATTAACCCAGAGGATTGGTGTCAATGGGCTTGATCCTCTGGCTCGTTGGCCAGCATTGCCAAGGGGACACTGGAGACTTTTCCTTTCTTCTAATAAATAGGAAGGTGCTAAACTTTTGAAATTCTGGGATGCAGGACTTCAGGAAATCCCTTTAGGTGCCTTCACCTCTTCATCCCCTAAGTGCTGAACACTGAGGTGATTATTTACCTGTAGGCTGGAGGAATCTCATTGCTTTTCTCATTCAAAGCTGTTTCATCTTTGTTCCTCTCGCCATCTGCAGCATAGCAAAATTATGTAAATGTCCAAAATATTCCTTAACCATTAAATTAAAATGGTTGTTTCCACTGGGGACTATCCCCAACCAAATGGCCCTTTGGAAACTTGGGTACGATTTCATTCCTACTTGGTAAAGAGCCTGCCAGCACTGCAGTTCTGGGAGAGAAGAGTGAGAGTTCAGTCTCTGGTGTAGAAATCCCTGTGCACACTGCCTCTATGTCACCCAGTCCTGCAGGTCAGACCCAGTGTTTGATTACTAGCACGGAGCTATTGGTTAGTACCTTGCACAGAAACCCATGCTACCTTTAGCATCCTGTGTCCCAGCTGTTTGGGTACCCTGGGTGTTAAAGTGTGTCCCACCAGGTCACATTGTGCCCTTGTCACTTAAACCCAGTGGCAAGCATCCAACTCCTCTTTCCTTTCCTGATTCAAATGGCTTGGGAGCAAGAAAAGAGATTCCCATGTGAAACCACAGGCTCCAGCAAAGCTTCTGGCAGATGTACTCGACACACTTCTCTTGCTCTCCTTGTTACCCAGAGCAGGGCCCAGGCAGTGAGCCATGTGAGTGTACCAGGAGCATGGTACAAAGCTCTGTTGCTCTGGAGGGAAGAGCATCCATACATATCAAAGCCTGGCAGTTTAAACTGTTCCCACTCAATAACCAGCTCACAAATAAATACCCAACACATGCAAAAATAACAAGTGAAACCTATTCTTGTCATTAAAGAGTCTTCTGGAATCTGGTTAAATTTCCTGCTTTTTTCTTATCCCACTTTGTCTCTTAGAGATGAATTTAAACACATTTTGTATTTCCTGTGACAGTGAACTAAGCCTGCTGTATTTACATCACTTCAGTTAACTCTAAGAAAAAAACCCTAAGGACAAGCATAAGTAGCTTTTGCTCTGCTGTAGCTGGTGGGTAATAATGCTGCATCTTTGCTTGAGCTCTTTCCAGCAAGGGACCCCTCATGCACTGTGATCTTCCTCTGGGAATATTAGGAAGCTGATGAAAATATGCTCTTCCCTCAGTAAAGAGGGGCTTTCACTATCTCTTGTCACCTTCCCTTCCCTCTGGCACCAAAGCAGTCCCCCTGTCCCAGCAGTTTTCCAGTAACTCAGGACTCACCAAAGCTTTCTCCATGCCAAAGCTTTCTCCTGGCTGCCTGGGATTTGGCACATCTCCATGTCTGATGATAGAATTTGTTTTCAATCTTTTGTAGCTGTGAAAAGACAGATTTTTCTTTTGAAGGGAGACATATGTTTTATTTCTGTGGTCCCTTTGCTGGCACACGCTACTGCTCTGATTAATTTTGCAGCTCCTAGTGACTCTGTAAATACTGGCATGTCTGAGCATGTTCCATGTGGGATTTCCTACCGTTGGAAAGAGCGCAATTCACTGCGAAGGTGAGAGGTGAAATAATCTCTCTCCATTATGTACACTCTGCAGGTATGTGTGCCTCAGATTTGTACCAGAACTGCTCTGATGTTAAACCCAGCATTAAACTGGAAGTAACCCCAGCCGACAGCAACTCCAGCAGCACGATACCAGTGTCATGCAGCTGGGTACCATTGTGCATTCATCCAAGCAAGTCCTCTGTCAGGACTGCAGCTGCTGGGGCTGACAGAAACATTATTATGTTTCCTACTAAGAGGCCAGTAGGACAGGAGAGTTCAGAGGATGTCTCAGCTCAGTGAGTGTCAGCTATTGCTCTGCTCAGGGCTTCAACCACAAGCAAGGCAAACCTCGACCTGTCTTTGTCAATAACATGGAAGAGTGTTATGAAATTGGGTAAGACTTTTTGCTCTTCCCCTTACCCTTTTTCTGTCACTTAGTATATGAGTAAAGAGGTTGTATGTTCCTTGCAAAAGAACAAACTGAATGGCAAGTTTACATCCATGAAAGAAAACTCTGTGGAGATGATGCACAGGCAGGTAACAGAGAGTGATAAAGGTGACAGCAAGTGTTCCTCAAAACACACATACCACTGCTTTGGCTTCCTGGAGACTCTTCCAAGCCAAGGCCACATCTGCAGAAGCAAGAGACCAAAGACATGTTTTAGCATCAGTTCTCACATATCTTTGCTATAGGCAATTTCCCCTCATGCCCAAGCCAGAACTGATTATAGAGCTGGTGGCTGAAATGCAGAACTGCTCCTGAAAACTCTCTGCACTGCTTTTATATACAGCTTGTTTCCAATGTGTGCTTGGTTCTGGCAGAGCTGATGCTCTTGGAGCTATGTTAGTGCTTATTCAGCAAACTCCTCACTGCTATTAGCTGGCTAGTCCTATTTGGTAGTAGTTACCTTAAAACCACCCACACAGGATAATGTCTGAGAGTAAAAATCTTTGTGTCTCTTACAGAAAAACCAAAGGAACACATCAGATACAGAGAAGGTCTTGATGGGAACTTATTACATACAATGAGTAGTAACTGAATCTTGATAACTTCAGGCTGGGGAAGATTCACAGAGCAAGTTTCTGTAGAAAGCAGTGTGAAATGGGGAGTTTTGGTGTTGCTGTAAGAGCCACAAACACTGTTACAAAACCATCCAGCACTCTCCAGACTTCAAAAGAGTTGTTCCATTGTGTCTGAAAAATCCAGATTAAACCAAGTGCTAAATTCTTTCAATAGTGATAAATCCTCAGTTTAAAATCAAGTTACCCAAATCTGCTATGACCACACAGAGGAAAATGGCAGCTCATTGCCCATGTACCAGCTGGAGGAACTGATTCCTCAGATGCAAACCAGTGCCCCATCTTTCAGCTGTGCTAGAGGTCTGCTTCCTTGATACCCATGTTTGAAATAGCCATGCAAAAAGACTGGTCATTGTTGCCTTTGGAGAACAGCTGAGGGCATTTTATGCCTATAAATATATACCTTTTCTCATCTACCATTGCTGACTGCCCATAAAGCCCCTTCACCGTTCACGTCTGTGGTGTTTGTGAATGTGACCTGTTGTTACTTCTCAGCCTTGTGATGGAGCTTGGGGAGAGACAGGGATTTGACCCATTGGTAAATGTCCTGCTCTGGGTCAATGCACTTGAGGAGCTGCCTTGGGAGCTCGGGAGTCTAATGCACTCCCTTGAGGCAATGTCTGACTGATCAGAGAGTCAAAAAGTCAGCTCCATCCCATGTCACCCTGTTACTGCCCGGTTAACACTTACCTTTTGAAGTGTCATCCATGCGTTGAACAAAGTCTTCACTTAAGAGCTGTGCAAAGTCACATAGAGAAGCACTTCAGAGACGATCTGTGGGAGGGCTACAGTCTTTCTATGCTGGCTAATTTCAGGAGTCGCTTCCAAAGGGAGGTGTGAGCAAGATCTGAGCACTGAACATCCCATTTACTGCTCCTTCCCTGGACTGAACCATCCACAGGCACCAGCTCCCTGGTACCAGCTGGAAACACAAAAGTTCATACAAGACAAGTCCCTGCCCATAAGTGCTGGGAGGAGCAGGATGATGTCCAGAGGAGTCCCACAAGCCCAGGAGAACATCAACCATCACCACACCTTTGTTTGAGCCCCTCTGTGCAGAGCAAGAGCAACAACAGGTCAGGGAGAGGCTGTTGTGAGCAGAGGAGAAAACAAACAGCAACAAGAGGAGCCTGAGCACCCAGCTCAGCTTGCAAACATGCAGCAAGGTGCCAGCAGCTCTCTTGACAAGCCCTTGAGTCCTCTCCAGGGTGTCTGGCATCCTGGACATGGCTGCTGTTAGGGCTGGCTGGCTGCAAAGGAGAGGAGAGGGCAGCAGAGGAGCAGCGTGACCAGCCTGGGGCCTGGGTGGAAGCAGCTCTGAGGTTCTGGGATGGAGAGAGGGTACGGTGCAGAGCAGGAGAGACACCAGACCTGCCCGAGTCCTCGCTGCAGAGCACCTCTTGTCCCAAGGCACCTCTCCTCACACCTCCCAGTGTGGGCTCCTCCTGCCTTTGGTCCTGCTCTCAGCAGCACTCAGTCACACCTGGATGCCTGGTCTCCAGAGAGCATGGGCTTAGGTCTGAATACTGGCTTTTATTTAGGGGGAAATGAAAAGGGGTTCCTGGCTTTGTGATGAAAGAGAAAAGCTTGAGAACATAAAGTAAGCGTGCGCTGAAGTCTCGGATGAGGCTTTTCCCCCTTTGTGGTGTCAGGTTTTAAAGTGTCACGATTTTGACGTTTCAGTCTTTGAAAGCTGGGGGTAACCCCCCCGGTTCTTCAGGTCTCGCTGCTCTTAGCTCCCAGTTTTTCACCAGAGGGAGCAGTTCACTCGGGAAACAGCAGAGGGCAAGCTCAGCTCGCAGACAGGAGAGGAAACCCAGGGAGGCTCCGGCCAGCGGGTTCTGCCGGGACAAACCAGAGCGGCCATTGCCACTTTGATCCGAGCCTGGAATGGGCAGCAGCAGCAAAACTCCTGCTAGGGCAGTGATTCGCTCTCGTCTTCGTTCTCATTCTTCATACTGCTGTGGGTTGGGCTCCAGCAAGTACCCCAAGAAGAGGCCCTGTATCCTCCAGGTCCCACTGCATTGCAGAGCAGAGACTGATGTTTCAGCAGCATTTTGGTTTATATTGAATTGGGCTCTTTTTTTCTGGTTTATGTCCTCAATCGTTTGTTCATGCTTTATAATCCTTCAGATTTGCTTTAAGCAGCAATGTCAGGATTGTAAGTGTTCATTATAACTGGAAAGTACTGCTAGTGAGGCAAGACACTGACACCACATCCTCTCATGCACATGGATCCCTGTGGTCTCCAGAGAAGCTCTCTCGAAGCAGCAGACTCAGACTAATCTAATAAAGGTCAGATATCCCCAGCAGTTCAGCTTTTCAAGCCCAACCAAACAAGGAATTCCTGAGCTCCAGACTGGAGTCACAAAGTTCCCGTTTCAAGCTGTTCCAAGCCATCATTTTGGCCTGATTAGAGGTTTCAGTGCCAGGAATGCAGAGCTTGTCCAAGAGGGGAGCCACAGCTATTCAGGGTGTGCAAGTGATAAGAGCCCTAAATACAGCCTCGGGCTTCACAGGCAGCCACAGTGCCAAGTGAACTGGCCCACTAGAGAGAGGAGAGAGCAGTAATGTGAGAGCTCAGCAGTGGGAAGGCAACTTCCAGTGAAGATCTGGGAAGATGGGAAGCTGTGACAGTCACCAGGAAAGCCCAGGGCTGGATGGATTGACAAAGGAGCCAAGTGGAGCAGGGATGCACGTGCTGACAGGCAGAGCTTCCCCAGTCCCTCAGATCACACTGGCATCTCTTTTGGCAGCGTGTTTTCCCAGCAAGCTGTTGGAGCCGACAGGAGCCAGGAGAGTGACAGATTGCCAGCGTGTTAGGCTGCACATCTTGGAGTGTCAGCCCACAAATCTGCCCAGAGATGAAGAGAAACCTATCACTGGACTAAATCCCACTTCTGCAGCGTGTGAAGCCAAGGCAGACAGGAGCAAATCCATTCAGATGTATATGAGCAGAATGAGCCAGTCACGTACACTTCTGGCCTGCCGACTCCACAGCTCCTGTCACAGGGAGCTGAGACAGAATTAGCCCTGTGTTTTCACTCATATGGCACTTATGATGCATCAGCCCTCACACTCTGATTTTCCTACAGAGGTACTCAAAACTACTCCTACTCCTTTTAGCAAACCAGACTACAGGCTATCGCATACCCAGCGGGGGCTTTACAAACCCATTTTATCCTTTCTCTGGAAAGGATATTACAGAATTTCTTGCAGCCAAGAATCTGCCAAGAGCAATGCTGCTAACCGATCCAATGGGACTGTCCCACAGGATGCATATGGTCCAGATAGGAGTCTCTGCTTTTTCCCAGCCACCAATTTCTGCTGTCTTTATGTGCCCAAGGATGAAGTGGGAGCAGAAGTGCACAGCCCTGTCTCACTGTGGCACTCAGCAAGCTCCAGCATGATGGCAAAGCAAAGGCAAGTGGGTTTGGTGACTACTCAACCCTGTGCAAGGCCATTTGGAGTTTGGTTTGACATTGTCCAGGCGACAGACTCATCTCCCAGAGGCTTCAGCGTCCGCTGTTGTGCACTGTCACTGGTGGGGTTATTTATTTAAACCAATAACCCCCAGGGCCCAGCAGGATTCAGGGGGTGCGTCTGCACATGAACCAAACCCAGAAATTCCTCCTCAGGCTGTGTTGGGAAGCAGCTGTGTAGGACACAGCTGGGTTTTCCCACCCACCACATGTACCCCAAGGATCTCATAGGCAATAACTCGCAGCTCTGGCAGACACACTCCTTCCTTTCTCTGGCTGGTTTGCTCTGGTGCTTTGCTTTGTGAGGGTGCTGCGAGTTCCCTCGCTTTGGGGAAATTCATCCAGCTAAAAGGAAGGGAAATGGTGCTTGTTTGTTGGGGTTTTTCACAGTGTCTGACTAAGCAATTCACATTGTAAACCCCCTCTCACAGCAATTCTCGGTTAGCAAACAATCAAAGCACAAATCTAGACTTCAACTGCAAGCAGGATGTGACAGGAATTTTGTAGTAAGCATATGGTGGGAAGAGGCAGCTGATAAAAAACAGTGAACTGCTCTGAAGCCAGAGAGCCCAGCGCCCAATCCTGCACCTCTGGGATCTGTGACAGAGCAAGAGACAAAGATAAAGACATTTAATAAATGGGGTTTTGATTTGAACCTGTGAAGAGCATCAGGTTGACCACAACACATTGAAGTAATTCTTAAGGGCTCTTATCTCTCAAATCAGCAGCATAATAAGACTGACCTAAACGTGTTGCCCCCCCTTGTGCCTTGCCACAGCTCCTGAGATAAGACACAAATTTCTTCATCCCTGGGTAATGTTGTAAGAGAGCATTAACATAAAACAGAGATGCAGAGGGAGGAGTCAGACTCTGGCTGCAGTTTCTGCTGCTACCCCTGATCTTATTTCTTGTATTGATTTTTAATCCCAGCAGCTCCTGCTCTTCCCATGTTTAGAACAAGCAGATGCATCTCTCATGCTCTGTGTCATCCCCTCAGCCACTGAGCTGTGCTGAGGGCTGCTCAGAGAACAGCTCACATGCAGGTGGGAGGCTGCCCCAAGCCTAGGGAGGGATTTGCTGCAGTAGGAGATACACTTCCTTTGCAGTGATTACACCCAGAACCACAAGGAAATATTAAGCTTGTATTTTCCTATTGATATCCTAAAATAACAACAGAAATGTGTGTCAGGAAAGAACTAGACCTCCAGAACATCTGACTGTCATGTTGCATGCCAAATGAAGTCTGGAAAAGGGCAAGTGTTCTCTTGATGTGCTAAAACACATCCACTTACTGGGAGAAAGTGCTTCAGGATAGGAATAGCTATGCATGGCCCACTGGGGGCTTCCCTGTCAAGAGGTGAATCTGAAGGAGGGAGGCTGCCTGCACCCTGCCTGCAAGGTTGCCATGGAAACCTGCCGTAGTAAACGGGCTCTCTGAGAGGATTTATAGCACGGGGCTGGGAAGAGGCCACTGAAATCAATGGTTTACAGGTAAACCACACATTTCCCTGTGCATGGTGTGCTGTGAAACGAAAAAGATGGGGAGCAGGTTGCTGCAATCCCCTGTGTCCAACCTGGCCTTGAGCACTGCCAGGGATGGGGCAGCCACAGCTTCTCTGCGCACCCTGTGCCAGGCCCTCAGCACCTTCACAGGGAAGAACTATCCAATGTCTAAGGAAGGCCAGGCCAGCATCTCAACACCATGTAGCTTTCACAGGCTTTCTCTTCCCCCTGCTGATCTCTCACACAACTCTCTGCAAAATGGTCACTCAATGGCAAGACCAATGACAACTTTCTGCCAGAAACACTAATGCCAAAGAATGCTTTGAACCAGATGCACATTTTGTTGAGTGAATTTTCATTTTCTTCCAGAACAGAGGAAAAAGTCACCATTTTCAATAATTTCATCATTAACTCCATGGGGCCAGGGTGGTCATCAGCTCCTACACAACTGCCTGAGTTTAAGCAAGTCACCTTGTTGTCTTATCTAGTAACAAAGCTCAAAATCTCCTGACTTACCCTGTGTCCTGGGCTTAGTGTGACTGGATGGAAATACGCAGGTTAGTACACACCTGGCTACACTTGTGACATTTATTATAAGAAGGAAAATACCTTTTGAACTGAAGAATAGAGCCCTTGGCAGCAAAGACTCAAAGCTCTGGGCCCTCTTTAAGCTTGCTCTACTGTGCTCTGCAGCTTTTCCCTCAACTGTTACTTTGTTCAGCTTCCACCTTTCAACAAAGCATCAAACAGTTTTCAAGAATGGCAAGATCTCAGCCTCCTCCTTCACAAAGAGTTATATGTTCAAAACCCAAAGAGTCAATCAAAATCTAGGAACTGGGTCCCCCATCCTACCTCTGCTGCTGCTTCTTCCTTTGCCATCAAGTCCTACCCACACAGCAGATGCTGCCAGCCAATGTTCCACTCCTTGTTTGCTTCTTTTTCTCTCTGTAGTGCTTCCTTTGGACCTTCAGTGGCTTTCAAAAGCCCTCCTGCCTCCTTTCAGTTCTTTTTATCTACTCAGCAATTTGCAGCTCGTTAATCTCAGACCTGCATCACCTGGGGATGGCATCATGAGGAGCTTATCTAATCACCTGGGTGGAAGTTCTTGGGCAGGCCAGTGCAAGGATGGGTGTGCAGATGTGCCACACAACTCATCTAGATGCATATCTGTCTTGTAGTAGAGCTGATCTACACCAGTACAGGCAATTGTAAGAGGTTATGAGAGCAGAAAAGCTTTATATATCCCACTGCCTAAGAGCAGTCCGTAGGGACATTGACCCTCTGCTGCTAAATTCACCTGATTTCCCCTTGATTACATTTGGTTTACCACTAACAGGCAATTCAAAAGGGAGAAGCAGCAGGGTAACCTAACACAGCAGACAGTGTCCTGCCTTGTTATGCTCTGTCAAGTCAGGTTGCCCTCAGATTTGCCAGAGTTGCATTGCTGCTATCCCCTGGGATGCTCAAAGGCACGCTCAGTTAACCCAAGATCATTTACGACTGTGACTGGAATCTGTTTGACTGGGTTGGTTTTTCCCTGTCTCTGTGGATAACAATGTAAAAACCCAGTGTCAACCAGAGAAGATATTGCTTTATTACTGATGAAATGAATCTATATGGAGCTGAGTGCAAAGCAAAACTGACACTGGCTGCACAGTGGAGAGTGAACACAGCATATGTCTGTGGGCTAAATCATTTGCAGATGTGAAGTGGTGCAGCCCTGTGCCAGTAAACAGCTATCCCAGTTTATGTAAGTAGAGAAGCCCCTAAGGATTTCCGCTTGCTTGCAGCAAAGCTGGTGGCTGTGCTGCTTCCCTGAGGGAAAGAACAGATCCTGGACACCTGGAAATGATGGTTATTTAAGGGCTGGGCCACTATGAGCAAGGACGGCCACCACAGTGGACTTGGTTAATTGTGCTGTCTGGTAGAAAAGCATTGAGTTTGTAGAGACTGAGATACACAGGGGTGGAATGTGCTCTCTTGTGCATAGCCCCAACTGGAGGGTTCCCAGATCCCCCTTTTTTGTTTCTATGACAACACCATCCAGCAGCTCTCGAGTGAAAGCCAAAAGCAGCAGCAGGGAGGTAGACACTGCTCAGAGGAGGAGCACCACCACCTTCACTCCCTCTGCTTTCCCAAGGAAAAGTGAGGGGATGGCATTGTACGCTAATGCTCTGCTTTGCCTCTCACAACCCTCGCTCAGAATCAGGACTCTGCTCTTTTCCAAGAAGCCAGGGCAGCCTCCAGGCTGCATCAGCCAAGGACACAAATATCTGATCCCAATAGACAACTGAACAAATGTGAATATTCATTTTGTCCCCAGGCAGTGCAGGTTGTTAATCACAGCCTGATCAATACTAGTACGTGCTGCACTAGAAACACTGCTGCCACGTCCAGCCTGATGCTGGGGCTTGCCAAGCCAGGAAAAATATCAAGTATCAGTAGATAAATGTGATCAATAGTAAAACAAGAAGAGTGGTTTTACAGATTACCATCTTCTAGATTTCATAACACAAACTTCACAAGTAATGTCCTCATACTTACCCTCTAGATCATTGATAAAATCATTGGATAATATGCAGCAAGAGTAAATCCTTTTGGACACACTAGGAATTCCTCCATCAGATAATTACTTTTAGATGATGTTACCAAATTTTCCATCCATTTAACATAGGCTACATTGATTTTGTTGAGTGCTGTTTTTAACACGGTGTCATGCAGGATTAAGTCAACTGCTTTGCAGGAGTCTGAATCTATTATGTCAGCAGAATTACCTTTACTAACTGAATTCATAATCTCCTCAAAAGCAAGATTGCTTGTTTGATGAGCAATTTTCTGGAGCAATGGATTGACATTCCATGGCCCATTTGGCTGTGTTCCATATTAGCATGGCATCAGTACCGGACAAAGAGGCTAAAGTTACTTGGCTCGTCCCAGTTACTTTTCTAAGCTGTTTCATTTCACTATTAGTCTCTTTCTGGGCCTTTGAAACTTTCCTTGTGTTCTGTTACTTGCTCAAAAGCCAGCATTAATAGTGCAGAGAGTGTGCTGTGTGCCTGTTATCAGTCCTAAAAAGAGAATTACTTACTTTTAGAAAATGCTGCTTAAAGTTGCTATAATATTGTGCTCATTAGAATAACAAGAACAGTCTGATCTTCAAGTGGAAGAAATGTAGGAAACAAAATGTGTATCTACCATAGGCACTGAGCAGAGCTGTGGACGGTGATGTGCTTTCATTGCTGATGAAGGAATCAATGGGTTGAGCCCTGGGCTTCTGTGGTTAGAGCACAGCTTCGGTTCTAACCAGAACGTGCTTCCTGTCACAGGGAGATGCGTGGGGACCGTGAGAGGCTCAGCACCCGCTGGCACCCTGCGGTGGGGCTGGGGACAGTCACTTCTCCAGCTCCTCCTGCTCTGAGTTAAACAGAAATCAACCCTGTCAGTTATGGGTGTTTGAAAACACTCACAGAAGCCTGACTAAACAACGCAATTGCAGTGTCAATATTGGCAAACTGTTTCAAAACAAACCCAAACACGTTGGCTTGGCATTAATGGCATCGCCAACAGTTGTGACTTAAAAGGAAATAACGCCCCCTTCAAAGGGGAAAATGTGTGTTTTTCCCCCGGGCTTTCAAGTATAACAAAAGATTGCTTCTTATTCCAGTTAATGCTAACAGGAGGTTTTCTCACACTTCCAGCAGGAGAAATTGGGGTTTTGTCTGTTGACTGTTGGAAATTGAAGCTGTTAAACAAACCCACTGCCCCCATTGTAAATAGGAGCTGATCCTGACCGGGAGCTCTGGAGTATTTGCCTGAGCAGTAAAGCTTTGGCAAAGTGCCTCCAAGAAAAGCTCTCTGTTACTGCTATGCAAGTCTTCCAAACCCATAAAAAGCCAGCATATTTCTGGGTCCCTTCACCCTCACAGGGCTTTGGTTGAAGTCTTAAGGGATCTCCTGAAGCAGGCACTGTGCAGGCTTCATTCTGCTGCAGGAACAGTGGGAGCATATGCCCCCAAGCAATGAGAAGGGATGGGAGTTTACCAAGAGCTCACAAGGAAGCAGAATTCCATGCGTTGCTTGAGCATGTCCAGCTTGCTGCAGACATCACTGAGGTGCCTGGGGCACATGTGAGAGGCAATTAATAACAGCAAGGCTGTTCTTGTCCCCCTGGCTGGTTATCAGACATCAACCATCCTGGAGAGTGCAGCCAGCTCCTGTTCTCCCTTTAGGCCCATTGGGGTCTCAAGGAATTCATGGCTACGGAAAAGCCAAACTGAGACACAGAGCAACCAGCTCTGAGTCCAGGAGGAAGATGAAGGTGTCTGCTGAGCCTCTGAGCTCCCACACTGGGGCCAGTGCCAGGGCAAGCTGGGCCAGGCTCCCCTTAGCAGGCAGCATTCAGAGAGCAATGCCAGGGCAGAGGAAGAGGTTGGCATGAGGGAGGATGCTGTTACAACATGCACCAGCGGCTGTGCTTGAAACGTGCTGAGTTCAAAGGCTTCTCGGGCACTGTGCAAGCAGTCATTGTGCTCGGAGGTGAAGAGTGAGATTTTGCTGAAGAGGAGGTGCTGGCTGTTCGGATGCAAAGCATAGGTGACATCAACATGAAGTCAGGACAGTCCCCTCTGGCCTTGCCTTAAAAAATCCCTGTCCACCAAGCAGGCCAATGCCAGGCCCTAGGGTGTCATCTCATCAAACAAACTATGAGGTGGAGAACAAGGGAATTTGAAGTCCCTTATTATTTATTTAATGAAGTGTTTTCTGTCAAGCTTGAAATCTAAAGGAAGCGGATGAGTTCTGCCTCTTTGTTTGCCTCTTCCGAGGCTGAGAGGAGCATTGATGAAAAGGAAATTCAGGACATCAGAGACACAGGATGTATAAATAAGCACAAAGCTGGAAAGGCCAAATCCTCAACTGCTGTGTGCACCCACACATAAAGGAATGTACCTGTGAAAGCTGCTGAGGTCTTCAAGTGTGTTTTCATGCTGTACAAGGAGAAGAGAAGGGTGAGCATGGGGGCCTTGCCCTGGGCAGGGGAAAGGAAGCAAAGGGTGTTACTGCCCAGGTTCTGGGAAGGGGGCTGCATCCAGCTTTACTGCCTATCAACACCTTCAGCCACATTACAACATCAGTGTTCTCACTGCTCCCTTCTCTTGGCTGGGTCTGTAACCAGTCTATTCATCCTAATATTCCACAGAAACTCTATCCTCAAATCCTTTGTCTTTCTGCCACACTTGCTGAAAGAGCGTTAGGAGTTAAATGACTGTTGGGGGGAAGAGGCAGGAATGGGCTGCACCTGCCCTGGAGAAGGATCACTTGTACCTTCCTTCATACCAGAAACAGATCTGAAAACCCACTCAGTTCTATGTCCACAGCATGCCCTGCTTTCCCTCGCAGGCTACCTTGACAGCAATATAGGAGATCCCTTTTCCCAGCCCGCTGGACAATGGCAAAGTGCTCCAGACCCTGCCGGTTTGGGGAAAGGCAGTGCAGGGGCTGGTGTTTCACTGCAGCCACTGCCAGCGGGAGCAGACCCGGGGGCCGGCAGCTGCGGGAGGCTGAGCCGCAGCGCTCCCTTTGCACATCAGCCCCAGCAGAGGCCACCAGCAGCCCATGGCAGGAGCTGCAGGGAAGCTTCCCTGCTGATTCAGGCAGACTGTGCTCTGGAGGGAGCGCCTGGCTCCTCGGTGTGTGTGCACAGGGAGGACATGGAGGCAGTGCAGGAATGTTCCTGTGTCCTGGCAGTCCTTAAATGATCGGCAACACGTACTGCATGATGACTGTATCACAGTTCTATATCACTGTCTTGGCATCTTCTCTTCAGCTTTCTGTGCCTTGCTGCTTTCAAGGGCGTCTCTTCCAAGTGGTGGGAAATGTGACAACAGTTAGAGCTCTTTCATGTTGTGTTGTGATAGCTTTGGGTATCAATTTTTAAGAGAAATACTAAAACCAGCTTACAACGTTTGAAGGATCCTTCAATCCTATGGCTTGGTGTTGTGATTCTGCCTGAGTTTGTAAGTGCAGGTTTAGAGATGTTCAGTAACTAGGAGGGACAATATGATGTGCCCTAAGATGGCAGAAGCAGAAGGCTGTTGAGGTGCAGAGGTTTGTAACATCTGACTTACTGAAATGCCCCCTGCATTGCCTCAGAATGTATTTACTGTTTGTATCCTCCCCTCTTTTCCATGATCCATCCCTCCTTTTTTTGCCACATTTTGCAGCAGCCCTTTTGTGTTTAAAAATTAAAGATAAGATCACTTCCTCTTGATCTTATCTGCACTGAACAAGTCAATTTCTTTTACCTCTTTTTCATGGGTCACACTTGTTACATTCATCTGGAGTCCTTCTAACTGCTCTACATCCTTCCCAACACATGACACAACACGGACACATCTCACCAGATGAATTAGTGGCATATTAAAGTGCAGGGGTTTCCTTCTCTCTGTACTCTTGTAATTTGCCTGTTTCATTGCAGATGAGCAAGGGGTCTGAGTTGCGGTTTAGGCCCAAGTGCTTGCAGGGAGCTTCTTGGCATGAGTACATAGGGTTAACCAGATCCAAGCCACAGCAGAGCAACTGAATTATTTCTTCGAGTGAATTCAGATCTATTGTGACCTATTTGCCACTTCTACAAGAAGAAGAAGAAGCTGAGTTTGTCAGATGATAAATCAGCCATTGCAAATTAATGGATTTGAAGGCCAAAGGGGACCATTCCGCTCATCTTGGTGTGACCTCCTGCATAACACAGGCTGTGGAATTCGACCCACTGATTCCAGTGTCATTAACGTGTGGGTGACGTGTTTGCCCAGAGCTCTGTGGAACACCATACATCTGGCCAGAGCCCAAACTGGAATCTGGCCTCCACCCTCCTTTCTCTTACTCCCCTTTCCTGCATTGTTTCTCCAAAGGGCAATTACTCTCTCTGCCCACATCCATTAAATCCTGGCCCAGCGCTGGGGCCTGCTGCAGCGAAGCATCCTTTGTTGCCTGCTGTTGAGGAAGGGCTGTAGCAGCAGCAGCTGGTTTTCATCTTTCACACTGGTATTCTTGTCTGGAAGAGGGGCTGAGGAGGGGGGAGGCACCGACAAACACCCCCTGGAAATAGTAAAGCTCTCTTAGGGCTGAACCATTCCTTGTTTCCATGGGTTTGTTATGAGCTGCTTGTACCAGGCCGTTTGCTGCTGTGAGTGAAACCACAATCCTGAGTGAAGAGTGGCTGGTGTGAGGTGCAGTGGCCAGGCCTAACCCCCAGGGTCCCCCCAGTCCCTCCAGTGGGGCTTCTCCAGCTGGTTGCTTGGGGGTGGAGAGGGGTTCCTTGTGGGGTGGTACAGCACATACCCTGGACACCATGGCACCTCCCTGGACAAGGAGGCGGCTCTTGGCAGGATGATTTCAACTTTCTCTGCTGTGGTTTATCTACAGGACTGAGATAGTTCCTAAGCCAAGACACAAATACAGGTTTGTTTATGGGTGTTAGTTTTGAATTGAAATGCTCAATCACTTAGCTCTTGGGAAAGAGGCTTCTGTGGTCTGTTAGTGGGGTGTTACTGGTGATGTTTTTCCTGAGCAGGATCTCTGCTTGCACTTGAGAGGGGCTTTTGTGCAGGGTGAAACAGCCCAGTAAGTAGGACATGGCTCTGGCTTCCCTCCAGCCACAGGGCTCCTGTGTCTGCAGTGAGCTGCTAGAACCCCCTGAAAGCCACAATTCATTCCTGTGCTGCTTTGGGTGCCTGTGACAATGATGATGCTTAACTAATTTGGTGGTGTTGTAGAAGTGACACTAGTTTATGACAGACTTCTGCTGAGTGACCAGCTCATGACTTTTCCAGAAGCATCTCAGGCCTTGGAAACCAGAGGGAGCTGGGTAAAGATGACCTACATCCATCTCTAGGTATCTGGTTGACAATAAACAGCAAGGGCCCTGAGGTTCAGCAGGACACAGTTCACACAGGAGCAAGCTGCTGGAGGGAAGCATCCCTTTTCCAATGGGTTCTTTGCTACCAAATACAGCAGCCAGACCTGCTTTGGGTCTCAGCCTGCTTGTGGCACATCCCTTCTGACTCAGGTAATGCTGACACAGCTGTGCTGAGTTCTGCTACTCATTCTGGTTGTCTCAGGTGTGGGCACTTACTCCTGATGACAAAAGGGCTCAGACTGAGCCAAATCGAGGCTTCTTAGCATGGAGTTAAGTGGCTGCACCTGGGGTGGGTTAACAGTGCTGTGCCACTCTTCTCCTGCAATAACGTGCAGGTGTGGTGTCTGCCCCTTGCTGTGGCTCCGCTCGTCCCTGCTGCGGCCGCTCTGAGGACTGGGGCTCTGCGGTGGGGTGTTGAACGCGGGGACAACCGTGCCCTGCAGCCACTCCACTGCCGGTGCTCCCTGCGCGGCGGCGGCGCAGCGGGATGCTCGGCCCCGCTTGCCCCGTTCCCCCGGGTGGAGGAGGAGGAGGAGGAAGGGCCGCTGCCGGCCGCGGGGCTGACATCAGCCGGAGGAGGGGCCTGCCCGCGAGTTTCTTTGCTCGGTGCATCACTTCCCGCCGCTGCCATACTCCGCTGCCCGGTGCCGGGCTGCAGCCGCGCCTGCCTCCGCTGCGGCGGGCGGCTCGGCGGGGCTGGTGCCCATGGCGAGCCCTCCCGGCGGGGACAGCCCGGGCTCCGCCGCCCGCCGGCTCTACTCGAGGTGAGTGCGGCTGCGGGGGGAGCCCGGCCCGGCCCCGCGGAGCCCCGGGGCTCCTCGCCGGAGGGAGCAGGGCGGGGGCCCCGGGGTTTTCTCCCTTGCGGAGGGAGAAGCTGTTGCAGGGCTGGGGACCCGCGGGAGCGGGGCGAGGGAGGGCGGAGGGGACGATGGCGTGGTCCCGCCGTGGGGCAGCGCTTCCTTCGGGTGTAGGGTGGTGGGTGATGAGGGGGGGGGAGCTGTGGCTTTCTTTGGCGCTAGCCCGGGGCGAGCAGCTCTTGCTGTTAAAGAGGCTGATGCTGGAGCCCGCTCTGTGCTGGGCATTTGCATGGGAGGTTCCTGATCGCACTGCAGGGACTTTAAGTCTTAGCTTTAAAATTGGGCGCTACAAAAATTCACATAAGGCTGCGAAAAAATAGCTTCGGGCTGTCTGGCGTTCACGAAACCGCTGTGTCTTGCCTGCTTTTTTCATTTAGATAAAGTCTAAAGTGGAGTCAATTTGAGGCCTTATGGCACTGCTTGGAGCATTTTTGTTCATATCATTGTTCATCCTCATTGTGCTTTATTTCTCCTCTAGCATCCAGAAGTGGAGGTAGTGCAGCACCGGGGCTAGAGGGCAAAACAAAAAAGAGTGCTAGAAGTCTATGCAATATCGTAGCTGCTCATCAGTTTTCTTTGCAATGATTAGCACAGCAACTAGTGGGTTGTGTAGTTTAATGAGTAGTGGGACAGCAGGAGGGGTTGGGTTTGTTGTATAGGATGAAAAGAGAACTCGGAGTTCAAGCTGCTGCTGTGCCTGCCCTGGGGGACGAGTACCCGGCTTTTAACCACCTGCATCTTTTCCCTTCTTTCTTTCCTGTTTTTCTTGAGACTACGTTAAGGAATAGTCTTTGGTTGTTTTGGTGAAGGAAATCTGTGGGGTGTGTACTGCTGTTGTGACTGGCACAGTTATAACCCCTCTTTAATGGGAAGAGAAATGGGAAGCATCTCTTCTGTGCCTTATTCTGGGGGGCTCTGACGGGGCCTGTGGTGATAAGATTCCCTGTGTGCTCTTTGGACTTACTCTCAGGCCTTGAAAGTAAATGCCAGTGGTACTCTGCCCTTATTGTGCTGTTTTAATTGGAGTTGTAGCTTCGAGTTTCTTCCTTAACTTCACTTCTATTGCAGTGTGGAAACTTGTAGCTTGAAGTACGTGACTCTAAACTCCATCCCATAGGTGTATCTGGGGTGGCAGGTGGAACCAGGTGTACTGTCTGGGTGGTAAAGCCATGCTGACTGAAATCCAAGCCTTTCTCAACGTGGGGTGTTTCTTGGCCTTGGAGCAGTAACTTGGGCAGAAGGTGCCAGTGCAGGCAGTGGGTGCCAGACCCCTGATCTGGGGGAGATCTTTCCTCTAAGAAAAGAGATGGGATGGAAGGAATGTGCCACAAACCTGAAAGTGTTCGTTTTCCTACATCCCTCAGTATTTCCCTACATTCCACCCATCCCAAGCAAAGGTGTGTGTCCTGTTGTGCTCGCAGCAGTATCCTGTTGCTGCCTAGGTCAGACTTGGAGACCAAAGTTGGGAGCATCTCTGCTACAACAATAAAACACCACATTTTACAAGAGGTCCCATGCAGCTCTGTGTGGCCTCTCTCACCTTTCTGGTGCTGTTTATTTTGTTGCTGTTGTCTTGAGGGAGACTTACTGGGAGAACTGGGCCTGGGAACCAGGGAGCAGTTGTGGCTCCCAGCAGGCTGGTGTGGCTGCAGTGCCCAGTTCCTGGTGTTGAACATGGTGGGGCTTGCTGGAAACATCAAGCTGTGGTTGTGCTCCATGAACTTGAGCAAGTTTTGCATGAGCTTGAGTTAATGCTTTGCCTTCCGTGGGGGGTTTGATCTGGTACTAATGGAAGTGTGTCTAATTCAGCTGTGTGTAACCTCTGAGGACTTCTGTTGGGGCTGGGCCGTGGGAGCTGTGAAATAAATACCTGCTTGCAGCAGTGCCTCTTCCTCGCTGTTGCAGATACTCTTCCTTGTTTTCTTGTGCTGGCTAGCTGACCTTTAATGTGTAGGAAGCACCAAGCCCATGAGATGACTCCCCTGGACCTTCGTTCCTGAGAGTGTGTCAAGCTCATGATAGGGATGGGCAAGTATCCAGAGAGCTCCCCTGGATTTGGCTCTGCTTCTAAGAAGCCGCTTTGGAGAGTTCCAAGTGTGAGAGTGAGGCACGGGTGTCTTGTGGGGAACCCATTGCTGCACTGCACTGTCATCACAGATGTTATTGATCCCCCAACAGAAAGAACATTATCTATTGCTGCAATTAGACCAGAAATGTATAAATCAGTAAATCTGGCACGAAAGCTCAGATTAAAGCACGTATTGTCCCTCCCCTGCTCTGGTCTCTGTAGTGCTCTGTGTTTTCAGCAGAGCTGCTGGGGTTTGTGATGTTTAACAACTTCTCTTGATTGTATCCTCAACAGTCTCCATCCTGCTCATTAATGGCACTACAGCAGTACCTGACCTGAATGTGCTGCGGGCAATTAGTGCTCTGAGCACCAGGATCTCCAGAGGAGGGAAAGCTGAGCTGGAAGAGTTGTTGGCCTCCTGACGTGGAAGGCAGCAAGGAGGGCATAGCTCAGCACAGTGGTTAAGGCAGAAGAACCAGGGTTTGCCAAGTAAATTGGAAAGCAAGGCCATCACTGGAGTGGACCACCTCTGGGTTGGTTCCTGTTCATTTTGTGCATACCCAAAGGATCACAAGACTGTGTCGTATTCTCATCGTTTTCCTGCTGCTAGTGCTTGCAAAGTGAACTTTCAGAACTTTAAGTCTGGACTTGCTATAATGCTAAAAGCAATGTTGCCTCTTTTTCATTCAGAAGGAAAAGGAAAGTTATATATTACTTGCTTTCAAGATGCACTTATCCTTTTGAAGAGGTGGTGTTTAATTGTATCAGCCTCAGGAGAAAATCAGCACCCCAGCAGTGCTGGTTTTTGGTGTTCATAAGGGATTTCACTGAATATTCAAGTGAAGGAGCCTTCTGGTGCTAACCACTGGCTCTGTGCTAACCCACGCTGGATTTAAGCAGCAGCATGGTGCCAAAGAGCTTTGTGCCTGGCTACAAATCCTCTGATCCCGAGGCTGGGGAGCTGCTGGCTCGCAGGAGGGTGGCAGAGGCTGCTGCAGGGTTGGTCTGGATGTGCTGTGCATGCTCCGAGGGAGCAGCCCTGTGCCTGGCAGCCAGAGCTGTGGGGAGCTCACAGGGAGCTTGCAGGATGTGCTGGGATGCTGATGCTTGGGGTGGCTCCTGATGGGTGGATGGGAAGTAACTACTTGTTGGTCTTTACTTTATAGAAATACCTGGAGTTGGTGCAGTGATATTGGTCGTGCAAGCAGGACCTATGTAGAGAAGACACTGTGTATGTGATTTTGGTCTCGCAGGCTAGTTTACCTACTGCTTGTGTCTTTGACTTCCTGGCAGATTTTCCCTGTCTCGGTGTTCTGATGTTCCAAATAGTCACAGCTTTGCTCTTCTTGTCTCCAGGTAAGGATTTTCATGCTGAAAATGACATTGTCATTGGTGCTGTGACTGAAGGTTCTTGGTCCTGGATGGGCAGATATGCAGTGGAGGGTAGTTGGCATCACAGTGAAAACACAGTGTTCTGTACCACCAGGAATCTGGGAATGGCCCTTTTTAAATCTCTCTTCACTTCATAGCCCAAACTCAAGATCCCTCGATCATTACATTTGGGAATGCTGATCGAGAGCTTTCTGAGAGATTCCATCTTCTCCTTTGGAGGCCTGTGCAGTCAGTCTCCATTAGGCAGAGAGATGTGAAAACAGGCCAAACATCTCTAAAATAGCCGTGCTGCATCATAGGTGGCCTGAGCAAAAATTACAGGAGAGCTGAGCAGGCAGGGCTGGGTGTGCTGACATCTGGTTTGGGGCATTTAGAGCAACTTGTTCATAGCTTCAGCATCTGTGACTGATGCGGTCATCCCAGCACAGAGCCAGGCAGAATGTCATCTCTGCACAGCAGGGAGAGGGACCCTTGCTGGTCAGGCCTTGGACTGGGAACCAGCCCCTGGCGCTGTGCAGGTTTCCCCAGGAAACACCAGGTTGGACAAAGCCTTGGGTGAGACTGTTTAATGTGAGTTGCCCCTTCCCATGGCAGAGGGGTTGGAACTGGATGATCTCTACGGTCCTTTCCAACCCAAACCATTCTATGACCTTAGGCATCCTTTATGACTCTTCTGTGTTTTGCCTTGTGGGATGCATGGAGAGAAGCTTTTTCCCCTTCTCTCTTTGGTCTTTGACGTTAGACAGGTAGATGTGCCTTGTACCTGTCTGTGCAGTGCCTACCACAGCCTGATCTTCATCTTACTTCTGACCTCTAGGTGCTGCTGCAATCCAAACGATTGGTGTCTGCAGGGTGTTAATTTGAGGTGTAGGTGCATGTGTAAACCAAGCTGAGGTGGTACATGGCGCTTTCCTGCTCTCTTGCTCTTCAGTGATTCAGGTTATGCCAGCCCTGCTGCTTGTGCCTCGTACTCCAGGGGTGAGAGCTGTCCCTTTATCCCAAAATACTTCACACTGTAGAAGGCATCTGTGCCAGGCAAGCTAGAAAGAGCTTTGTGTGTTGGCCATGTATTTGTAGGTTATATGGTGTTTGCTACTGTGTCAACTAAAATCAAACGAGCTTATGAGACTCGTGTGGCCTGAGGGCACATCTTGAAGCCAATTCCCTGGGAGAGGAATGTGAACACTTGATTTGGTCATGCCAGGAATGGAGAGCCAGCTCTGGAATCAAGGCAGCCTTTGACTCTTCCCAGCTGGGTTCTGCCTGTGAAGCATGAGTGAGCCACAAGCCCGGTGCTCCATGACTAACCACTGAGGTGCCTTTTGCCTGCTGTTGTGTTAGTCATCACATGCGTTCCTCCTGGGAAAGTGTTCATGGCTAACAGGTCTCGTATTTTTGTGCTTTAGGGGATGTCCAAACTTGCGTTCAGCCTTGCTTGAAAAACAGGTTTGAACTCTGCCCGATCTTGGGCTGCAAGAAGTTTCTTGGAGGGATGCATCTGATTTCACTCCTGCTGCTGTTCTGCTTTAAAAACAGTTATATCTTCCAGTGGACGTAGCTCCCTCCCTTCCAGTCCTGCTCTGTGTGCTGCTTCCAGCCCAGCTTCCAGAAAGCAAAGCCACTTCCCTGTTATAAAGAGAAAACAACTCCTGCCAACCAAAGCCACAAAGCAAAAGTCCCTCCTGTGCTTGGGCACACAGGCTGCATCTCCCGACCGCAGAGTGGGGCTCTTCAATTCCAGGCTATTTATACTGCCAGTGGGAAAGCAGGAAAGCTTTCCACTGACCCAGCTGCTCCTCCCTAGAGACACTCTTAATTAAATGTTATTTGACAGATCTGCTTTTCAACTGGCTTACATTTAACTGGGATAAATGGGATATTGTTTTTCCCCACTGAAAGCTGAAGAAGGTAGGGATAATCTTGTTGGAAGGCTGCTTGTGTTCAGAGTCAGGTCTCTGTTGTCTAATGTACTAGGCAAACCCCACAACAAGAAAGGTCACAGTCCTGCCAGTGCTTGGGGAGGACAAGGGGAAAGGGACACCAGCACCAGCTGCCTCTGGCTTGGAGCACAGCAGCTCTGAACAATGCCCTGCAATGTTATGCAACTGCCTGGGGAAGGAAGTGGAAATTTATCATTACAGTGCAGTTTCAAGGGCAATATTCAATGAGCAATTTGCAGCACAAGCCTGTATTTAACTGCCTTAACTAACTTCTCCCAGGATAGGATGACAGTGCTGGTAAGGGCAGTAGCTGTAGCCTCTGTTCCACCAGGAGTGGAGCAAATACAGTGTCTTCTTAGGACTGAATCTGAGGCATTGGTCTGAGAGTCTTCCAAGTGAGTATCCAAAGCCCAGACCTGTGTAATGGCCTGATCTGCAAGTTCCTGACTGATTCCTGTCCCATTAAAGCCTAGGAAAGGGGGAGCAAGCATGTGCTGCAGCATCTCAGTGATCTGTTTGCTCGCTCTTCTTTGAGTGGAAGCAATAGAAAGACCCCTCTGTAAGGCCCCAGACAGTGGAGCAGCAACACAAACCCTCAATGAATTACTTGAAGTCAGTGCTAGTATGTGATCACTGCCTTCAGGCTAGAAATAAATAGCTTACAAACCTTTCATTCCCAGTTTCTTTCAGCAAGAGGATTTTGCCCAGGGATGACGGCCACTGAACCACAGGCCTTTCCTTTCTCACTCTGAGGTTAAAACTGATGGATCTAAAGACGCTTCGTCTTCTGCTGTGAGTCAGTAGCTCTGTGCAGCTGCTAAATCTGAAGGAATTTTGAATGAAGAATATTGGATTGTTTTGTCTCTCCTCATGCTTTGCTGTTACCTTTTGCATTTACACCTCTGGAGCAGCCAGAGAGGCTTTCCTCTGGGAGCGTGGGGCTAATGCATCTTTCCCCCAGCTGCAGGAGAAGGATTAGGAAAATGGATTTGAAATGGGAGAAACACCTATGTTATTCGTATACCATAACTCAGCATAGGAACTATTTCATGTTGAGCCCGGACTCCACCTGAGAGCAGATGTTTTGTGCTGGAAGCTGCTTCTAAAGCTGCATGGCTGAAACTCGGAGCTGTCAGTAGATGGATGCGGTTTGCTGCAGAAGCTGCGCTGGGTTTGCTCCTGGGAAGCAGCTGTGCACATGTGCTGAGCCAGAGGGTTCCCCCTGCCCTGGGGATCTGCTCCAGTTCCTCCCACACAGGGATGGTGGAAGGGGAGCACTGCCCCCCTGAGCCCCATCCCTGGGGGCTGTGCAGGGCTTGTGCGGGCACGGGGCTGGCTGCTGAGCGTGATGGGGCCTGATTCAGAGCCTTCCTCATGCCTGCCCTGTCCAGCCCATGGAGGAATGCCTCCTGCTGCAGGACTGCAGCCTCGGCACAGGGAGATGGGCTTTGCTTGTAGTGTTGCAGCAACGTAAATGATCAGTAGTTGTGTTGAATGCACACTGCTGGGACAAGCAAGTGACCCATGTGAGGGTGCTGAGGCGCTGGCACAGGGTGCCCAGAGGAGCTGTGGCTGCCCCATCCCTGGCAGTGCTCAAGGCCAGGTTGGACACAGGGGCTGGGAGCAAGCTGCTCCAGTGGAAGGGGTCCCTGCCCGTGGAACTGGATGAGGGGAGCAAGCTGCTCCAGTGGAAGGGGTCCCTGCCCGTGGAACTGGATGAGCTTTAACATCCCTTCCAACTCAAACCATGCTGTGATTCTATGAGCCGCACTGCAGAGCTGAAGTGGTTCTATGTGAACTCCATCCGTGAAGAATCCATTCATGTCTGAGGAAAGCTGGAAGGTGCTGGTTAATATTGATCTCTCTGGGGCTATTTGTTTATTACGGTTTGTGTTACGGTGCTGTCTGGTATCCTGTGCTGCTGCACTGCACTGAGCGAGTCCTGCAAGGGTTAAATCCATCCCAGTGTTTTGGAGGCTTGGTACATACCAGTATTTTATTTCAGCCTTCCTGGGAAATATCATTTCTGTTTCCAAGGGTGAGAAATTGAAGTCTTCAGGGTGAAAGGGAATATAGATGGCAAAGCTGGGAGCTGAATGTCCTGACCCCACTCCTTCCCTTCAGCACTTCCTGACCCTTGTCAAGGAGGTTAACTCTGAATTGAAAAGACCTTGACTTTGTTACTGACCCGTGCAGGGCAGCGCTTCCATGGTATTGCAATGGTTCTGCTGTTCTGCTTAATACAGGAGGAGCCAAGCAGTTGTGTAAAGGAAGTTACCAGCTGGTGAATGAAATACCAGGCTCTGCCTGTTTACAAGGTGTGCCTTGTGGTGGGAATGCTGCAAGCCCCAGGCCCTGGGAGAGGAAAAGGAGCAGCCTGGGCAGCCATGGGATCTGGTCACCAGGAAGAGCCCGGCTCCAGGTACTGGCTTGAAGAAAGCAGAGCAGCAGCCCTGAGCTGTCGGTGCCCAGCAGCTGTGAGTGCGGTGATCTCAGGCTTTGGGATCAGAGCAGTTCATTTAGGAAGGGAGAGAGGGGCACTGAGGAAAAGGTTCCCTGTCAGAAAACCACCTGCAAGTTAAACCACATCAGACCTGAGTGAGCTCCCGGCTGTCCTGCTGCAGGGTGCTTGTCTCTGGGCTATGGTGAAAGATGGAGGGAGAAACCCACACATCCTGATTCTAGCAGCGGGCAGGAAGCCCTTGGGATGGGCAGCAGCTGCCAGTGCACTGGGGAGGGTCTGTTGATACTGCGTTCCAGCTGTGCTCTTGTTGTGGTGGGTGCTGCTTCAGGAAACAGCCCCTTCTTTATCAGCTGTCTGCAGAGATTGTGTTGAGAAAGCTGGGGATTGTATGTTGCTGCAGAGCACAAGCCATCAGATCCGGCTTGTTCGCTGGCCAAGCTTTCGGCAGCAGGAAGGCAGGGCTAGAAACCACCAGTGACTGAACAGATGGAAATACCGAACATCTGAAGCAATGGGGGCTTCTCTTTCGTTTCTAACAGATCAGCCCTTTGGTTTCAGTGAGGAGCAGCAGCCTGGGAGACCTGTGGGGCCAGCATCTCATGGCGAGTAAGCAGGGACTTGGACACATAAATGCAGATGAATGTCCTGGAATCAGGAGGCTCCACGTGTGCCTTGAGGCATTTCCTGGCCTCTGGCTTCAGCTGCATGGTCTAAATAATAAAACACATGAGTTCACTCAATGCACCCAGACTTTCCAGGCTGCAGCCCTTGGCCAGGCCTGTATCCATCGCTGCCATCAGGGCTGTAATCCAGGAAACTGCACGCATCCACTCGTTGGTTGAAGTCTGTGGTTTGGTGCTTTCCTGGGTGAAGACAGAGAAGAAAGGGAGGCTCTTGTGGCATCTGCATCCATCCTTTCATGTGCACGCTGGGCACATAAACAGCAGTGTGCTGGTACCACAGGCTGTGTGAGGAGATCACATTCCACTAGGAGCACTGACAGTGTGGTCAGGTTTAAGGAGTTAACAATAAAATGCTTGAAAATAGCCACTTTTTCTTCTGTTCTGGAAGAAAATGAAAACTCACTCAGCAAAATGTGCATTTGGTTCAATCAGGCCGTTCTTCAGCATCTGTGTTTTTGGCAGAAAGCTGTCACTGGTCCTGCTGTTGTGTGACTACGTTGTAGAGAGTTGTGTTTGAGATCAGCAGGGGGAAGAGAAAGCCTGTGAAAGCTGCATGGTGTTGAGATGCTGGCCTGGCCTTCCTTAGGCATTGGATAGAAGCTCTTCCCTGTGAGGATGCTGAGGCGCTGGCACAGGGTGCCCAGAGAAGCTGTGGCTGCCCCATCCCTGGCAGTGCTCAAGGCCAGGTTGGACACAGGGGCTTGGAGCAAGCTGCTCCAGTGGAAGGGGTCCCTGTCCATGGCAGGGGATGGAACTGGGTGAGCTTTAAGGTCCCTTCCAACACAACCCAGTCTGGGGTTTGATCAGGAGTGAGCAGAGAAAGCTGTTGTGTGCCCTGCCCTTGGCTCCCTCCCATTGACCAAAATGACCTTCTGTGGTGGCAATGTCTGTCTGAAGGACTATGGGTGAGGGTCTGAGCTGTGGTTTTGGGGAGCCCTTTGAGGTTGGCTGGAGCAGGGCCAGCTTCCAGCCGTGCCTGGTGGAGCTCCAGGCTCTGCAGAGGGCAGAGCTCACCTGCCCAGGTGGCTGTGGGCAGGAAGGAGATGCTCCACAGACCTGGCTTCTATGAGAACCGAGTCGCTTGCCATGGCTGGCGGCTCCCTGGGGCTGGTTGCCTGAGGCTAACTTGGCACCCAGACAGGAGACGTAGAACTGTAGCTATCTATACACAGAGGAGAGAAAAGTAACAGCTCAAAATGTGTGACTGGAACGAAAATTTAAAGCAGGATTCCCAATTAAAGCTGTGTGTGTTGGAGGATGTACCCGCTCCTGAAGGGCTCCAAGGCACAAATGCAGCCGCTCCATAATGCACTGGATTAGACCAGGAAGGCTCCTGAGAGCACGAAATCCTTGTGGAAGCAGTGTTGTTCCTGCACATCAGCACCTTCCCCAGCCTGCCACCCCTGTGGGTTAAGGTAAGGAGCTCTTGTCACCTGCTCCATAGCCCTGTCGCTGCTGCCTGCGTCTCTGCTGCCTGCTGTTGTGCCATGTCTTTCACTGCCAGATGCTGATGTCTCTATGCCGGAGCAGGGATGTCTTTCTGAAGACATGCGTTATTCAGCAGTCAGGATAATGAACTCCCTGGATTTGGGCATGTGTGAGCCCTGGTGCTATATCCTCCCTCTTTCACCAGCGTAAGGCAGGAGGGGAGCTGCTAGAGCAGCCTGTGCAGTATCTGTAAGGTTGCAAGAAGGATCTAACCTAATCCTAAAATAGGTCTGTGGAGAGGTCTCCACTAGCCATTCCTGCTCCTTTTCTCCTTAACTGTGTTTCCATCAGGCAGGTAATACATGATATAACATTTAACTTTTGCCTTCATTATTTCTACATGCACAGTAACAAATGTTGCGCCAAAGGTGGCTGCACAGCAGCAGGGAAGGCTGGGGAGGGAAAGAAATATGGAAGGTGGGGGAATTGGAGGTTAAAGCCGTGAAGAATGCAGCCTTAGGAAGCTTGGTTTGGGGAGGGTGTCCCCTTTCCAAGATGCTGGGTTCTGGCTCTAGCCCAGCAGGAGTGGACGGCTGCAGCTACACACAGCCAAGGCAGAGCATCCCGGTAGGCTGAGGGTCTGCTCCTGCTCTCAGCTGGACTTGAAGCATCCCCGTGTATGAGGGATGGGAGAGTGTCTGCTGTGGTGTAACAGGAGCTGCTGTGTTTGGAGGGAGCGCAGGGTGTTTTGCTGGAGTTGATGTGCTGCACGTCTTTACCTTCCTCTGTGAGGAAAACAGAGGAGAACAGAATTTTGGGTTTGGGTTTTGTTTTGTTCATAGTAAGTTTTGCAATTCTCCCAAGAACTCATGATTCTGTGGTAACAATGAGAAAATTATTAGGGGAGAGCATTGGTGTTCATGCTGTATCCAGGAAGACTTTCCCAGAACTATATTTATACAAATTCCTCCTACGGAAGAACAGGACCAGAGTCTGTTTCTCAGATGCAGACATACCATGGCTTCATCAGATAGGGATATATGCTTACCTGCTACGTCCACATGTGATGGAATTACACGAAGTCCATAGTGCTGGAGCAATCCCTGGTGTGGAGCTGTGCTGGGGACTTGCCTTCGTGCACGTGCTTCATGCAGATGTACAGTGCAGCGGTGCCAAGCGCTTCCAGGGTAGGTGTTATCCATGGAGCTATACTAGGACAGAAGTGCTAACAACCGGGGATAACGCAGTGGAGGACTAAGCCATAGGATCCTCTGGAAGATGTGAAACCAGGATGCTGGAGCTCCAGGGTTCCCCGCAGGAGCAGCAGACATGGTGCTAGACAGTGGCTCTGTTCTCGGATGAGCAAAGCAGAGTGTAATTCTCACCCTGCACACAAGCTGCGTCACTGGGAGGTGGTGGCCCGGCCTCCTGGGAATCCTGCTATGCTCTGGTTTGTGGGCTGCCAGATCGGTCTCATGGCACATGGGGGTTTTTCCATAATGCCATGAAGAACCCAGAAGCAGTTTTGCTGCTGCTCTGCAGTCTGGGTTGCACAGAGTACCTGCAGGAGCTGTGTCTAGAGAGATGCTGGTAAGGGCTGCAGAGGACACTGGTTGATATTAGAGCTCTTGGGGAGCTGCTGTTTCCTGGTTTTTCAGACGGATGTGGAATATGATCCTTATAAAACCCAGAGGGATGCGCTGGGGCTGTGCAGCAGCCTGGGAGAGCAGCGGTGTCCTGCACCTGAGCTCTGGCTCTGTGTGCCAAGGCAGCCTTGCAAACACATCCGGGCTCATTTCCGAGTTCTAGCACCCCTGAAATTTGCAGGAGAGCGGGATAATGCTTTAACAGCCCTCAGAGCATGAGCCAGCTGCAGACAGACAATGGAGAATTGGTGCAATCTGCTCTGCTACAGCTTTGCCAACAACAATCTGTCCCAGTGTGTGGCATCGCTTCCAGCCTGGACACGGGCTCTGCCCACCCGCAGGAGCCACCTTTGGCTCTCTCTGGGTTTGGCACACAGAAAGGGCTGTAATCACGAGGGAGGAACTGCCATGGGCTCTTGCTCGTGTGCTCTAGCTTGATGTCAGCCTCTTGACTGCTTTTCCTCAGTGGCCATTTGAAAAATGATCACTTGGTTCCTGCTAATTGCTCTTCAGTGAGTTCTGCAGGAAGAGGGACAGGTTCATGCTCTTCACGTCCCTAAAGTCACATCCCAGGCCTCTTGTAAGACTGAGTGCTGGTGCTAAAGGGTTGCGGAGCATCGTGAGCAGTCTCCTGGTGAGCATCTCCCTGGCCCACAGCCTAGATAGCCTAGGGTGTGTATGATCAGACAGACCCCAAAGACCTCTCTCCTGGACTGAAATACTTGGCCTGGGGCTGAAGGGAAGCAGCTGAGACAGGAACCTGTAGGTTGCTGAGAAGTCAGTGGAAAATCCACTGTAGTGTGCCCTGAGCATGGACCAGTGTGTGTGGTGGGTAGGGGAGGTTCCAGATGAGGCTGTACGTGTGGAGGGGGCATGGGCAAGGTGCTGAGACAGGCAGAGGTGGCTTCCTTTGGCTGGGCTTGCCCATGGTCCAGCCCCTGGTGCTGCGGGGACTTGGCAACATCTTTTCAACAGGCAGTTGTTTCCTGCTGCAGGTCTGTGCTCCAGGGCTGGAGCAATTGGCAGGTTGAGAGGGGAAGGAGAAGGAGGGACTGGAGCTGGAGGGGTTCCCAGGCAGCCTCAGCTGAGGAAGGACTTGGGCCTGTGAGCTCTGCATTTCTGGGAGGACAAGGCTTGCTTTCACTTGGCTTCAGGGACATAGCCTGGGGGTGCAGGGAAGGGAACCCCCTGATGTCCCCCTGATGCCCCCCAGCCTGTGCAGTGGCACAGCACAGCACCTGTGGAGCTGAGGCTGATCCTGCTGGCAGGACTGGGGGAGGCTGTGATGCCTCGATGAGCCCCTATATAAAAGTGGGTAACAGAAGTTGAGTAACAGAAATAAAAGGGATAACAAATCATCTGTTTTCATTGTATAGCTGTTAAGTGACTATATGTTTTTCTAATGTATATGGTAACTGACCTAATGTAGCAGCAGCACTATATGCTGATTTAAATCCAGCATATATTGAGAGGATGCATTGACCTAATTGCTGAAGTAATGTCATAATGAAAAGCCATTCAGACTGCATGTCCTCTCGTGCCCTCTGGTTTCTGAAGTAACTGGAGGAAATAGCACTTCACTTCTGGTGAAATCATCCCAAGGGGGTTGTTTCGTTGCAGCGTGATGGATTAATTTCATTGAAGGCACTGTACAAGAGAGCAAAATACTCTTGGAAAACTCGGGAAGTTTCCATCATTTTGCTGAGCTCATTTGAAGCGTCCTCAGTGACAAAATACGAGTGCCTAAACCTCTGCCCTGCTGCAGGTGCTGGCTTGCTTGGTACTTGCTCTGTGGGGCAGATGTCAGATGTTAGAGCTCTTGCTTTGACTGCGGTCTGCAGGTATGGGGGTGAGGCAGATACTGCCAGCATGGGCTGAGCATCCTCCTTTGTACCCCCCCGGGATGGAGAGGGCATCCTCAGGCAGGAGCATGGTTAATCCAGCAGCACTTGGCAAACCAGCACTGCTGACCCTTGTGCTCCTGTCCCTGTAGCTCAAATGGTGGTGGTTGGGTTTGTACCCTGCTGATGCTCCACGCAAAGAGGTGATGCTCAGCCTCTTCAGAAGGCTTAATTCTCACTCCTCTTGAAAGTGAGCTCTCCTGCTCAGTTCCCCTTCAGAGGCATTTGATCTGTTCATATGTTTAGCAGATATGTTTTTAATAATTTCATTTGGGAGTCAGCATATGTTTTAATGAATTAATTTTCAAATTGGTGTCTCCTTCATCATACTTTCCTTAGACCCTGAAAGCATTTGCAGCTTGTAATTTAAGTGCTTTGAAACTGGGCAGCGAGTGAAACTGTTAACCAGGATGATTCACATTTGCACCTCAATCCCATCTGAGCTTCCTCAGCTGCTGCAAGTTAATTACATCCCACCAGGATCCTTTGATATTTGAGTAATTTTGGAGCACCAAGGCTTAAATTTGTGCCTGTTGCTTTTTCGAGGTTTCACTCTTCAGATGACAGAAAAATTTCCTTGTGTTCTCTGTGCTTGCTCTGGGTGAAGCTGTATTATGGGAAGGATTTGGTACATGGGTTCAAGGAGATTATTACCAGTGTATAACGTATTGAGAGCCCAGTCCTTCCAGGTGTAGAGCTGCTTCTAGAAGTCAGAGTCTCTTAATCTCCTGGAGTTGGGGCATCTCTTAGGCAGGGATCAGAGCCATGGAGGTAAGTCATGGTCAGTTGGTGAGTGGTGTGCAGCCCCAGGTTGCTGTGAGCATGACTTCTGCTTCCAAGCAGGCAGTGGGGAGTTTGAATCTGGATTTCCAACAATAATGCAGCTTGTTGGAGCCATTATGAATTGAAATGGGGTCTTATTCAGCTCTGCTAATAAGAGGGTAAATGCAACTAAATACAGCTGTCTTCCTCACTGCCATTTGGTATTTATTAGCAAATATGCAGTGGAATTGAATTCCTTGTAAGTACTGTGCAGCTAATGGCAGATAGCAATTAACTGAAATGACTACTCTTGAGCGCTGATGCTGCCATCAGCGAGTGGAAGAGGAAGTCTGGAGCCAGCCCACAGACCCAGCAACTTCCAAACTCCCTGTAGTTTTCCCCTCTGGATTCTCTGGTTCATCCCCTTATCAAAAGACTGCAGTGAAAATAGGTTCATCTTGGTGCACCCTGGAGCTCCAGCTTGACCAAACACTTCTAAGCAGTAGTAAGTGTGTGTGTGTGTGTGTGTGTATTCCTATTTTCAGTTTGGGGGTCACTGAAAGGACTCATTGCAATACCAGCACCAGCGAAAGCGCATGGAGTGGAAACCTCCTCCAGGTGTGCTGGTGGCAGGGAGCTGCCTCTGCTGCACCTCATGTGCTCCAGGAGATGTGAAGGAAGCTGGCCCAGAGGCTTGGATCTAATCCAGAAGCTGGGAAGGATGGGGTGCAGTGCTCATTGTTCATCTTTGGCTTTTCCTCTCTAAACAATACAAGAGGTTTGGTTTCCTTCACCTCACTAATAAGGTGATGTGTAGGTCAAAGTGCCTGGAGTGTAGGTTCTGCCCGCCATCAACTGGAGGGAAACCAGCTTCTGGGGCTGGTTTCACACTGCCAGCAGTCATAACAATGCCAGTGTAATTTCACATATACCTTGATTTGTTTGTCACCCTTCCCTGCCAGCCCGTGCTTGATAACGGGGCCTTGGGGGGAAGCTGCCTGTCAGGAGGGGATGGTGGGGAGCAAGGGGCTGTGCTTCAGGGAGAGCTGCTGGCAGGGAGGAGAGGCACCGCTGTCCATGCTGCCTAAGAGCTGGCTTGGGAGGGAGCTGAGTATCCTCACTAGTGCTCTCCCTGCTGTTAACGGGTGTGTTGATAAGGAGGGAGATGCAGGGGAGGATAAGTGTTGAATAGGAGGAGCTGAGTGATTGAAAGATTTGGAGTCATGGCCTTGTGATGATATTTAATGGTATTCTCAGACCTAGGAGCTCATTTGGGAGTGAGATTGAGGAGCTGTGTATGTGCATGTGATTTGGTTGCTGAGCCCCCAGCCTGCTGAGAGGACAGTGTTGCTGATGAGAAGCGAGGACCCTGCCCTGGGGCAGAGTAGCCAGAGAGAAACTGCTCAAAGCATGTTGTGAGAGTGCCCCAGGCAGAGCAGAGCAGCCTGCAGGCTGGCCCAGGGCTAACCAGGCATGGATAAACTCGCTGCAAACTTGAGCTGGGATAATTTTCATCATGTAGAGAAGCCCACGAAAATAGACCCTTCCTCAAGTGCATCATAGGCACAGCAGAAGCATGAGCTGGTTCCATGGGATGTGAGCATCTCCCCGTGTGGGGAAGTGGAATGAACCATCCCTGGGGAACTGGAGCAGCTCCCCTGCTGCCGTGTTACCCCATGGTTCAGTCGCTGCCTGCTCTCCATGTACAGTGCTGTGCCGAGGCTGGGAAGGGTGATTCTGGAAGGGGGATGCATCTCAGCTTGATCACAGTCTTTAAGGATGTGCTGGCAGTCAATTATTTAAATGCATCTTTAGTTAAGGCAGTGAATAGGCAGTTACACTGAGCACTGGACAAATGTGATCCTTTTCTGGTTGGCAAGAAGTGTGTAACTGCCCCTGTCATCAGTGCTCTGAAATTACACATCCTTTTGCATGCCATTCAACCAGGTTGCAAGTAAAATAGTAAAACCTGTTCCTTCATTAATTCATATCAACAGGTACACTAAGGATTTGGGGATTTTTACTGCTGTTGGTGGTTTTGGTGTTGGGTTTGGGTTGTTTCTTTTTTCTAAGAGCTTTGGGGTTTATTCCTGGCTTTAGAACTACAGGAGCTCTGATTTTTGAGTTTTGTAATTGCCTCCATTAGTATGAATCAAATACCTGTGTGTGTATAAATAGATATGTATGTGCAGTTTTTAAAGGCAGCTTCACCTGGTCTCTTGCCCTGTGAGGTTTCCAGTATTTAAGGCAGCAGACAACTGTGTCCTGGCTCTGCCTTGACATGATTATTTTCTATGTAGCTTGATGGATTTGCTGTCAGCAGGGGACGTGCCGTGAGCGTGGGAGAGGGAGGGCTGCAATAAGATGGGTTTAATTCCTGGACACTGTATGGTCTGCTCTGTCTCTGCCTGCCTGGTGCAGACCTGAGGGGTGGGATGGTGCCGTGTCCTCCTCTGCTTCTGTGGCCGTACCTCCTGGCTGCAGGAGCTAATGCAGCCCTGAGCTTTGGGTCAATGCATGGCCCACAGTCCCACTGAAGACACTCTGTCCTGTTCTCCAGCCAAGGAAGGGAGGGCAGCGTGATGAAGTCCATGCAGTGTTGTTATCTTGGACTATTTGGCAAGAGAAACACAAGATGTGGGCTAGAGCGGGGTGTTGGGAGGTCTGACTGTAGCTCTAAGCCTCCAAACACAGGTTATGATTAGTGTTCTCCCTCTGGGGACTTACATCATCACCCAGGTCCTGATAATCGTGCTGTTTTGACAGCAGTCACAGCGATCATTGTAAATGGCATGGATAACACCTCACACTCCTGGCTTTGGTTCTCACTTGGCAGTGTTCTTGTCATCCCCAGTGCTCCTGGGACCCGCGCTGCCTCCTCTGTATTGCTGTGTTGCTTGAGAACGTTTGATGCATACAAGTCCTTAAGTTTTGCCTGTGCAGCTTTTGTAAAGGAATGCTTCTGCTCTTTCATTCTCCTAGCTAGCTTGCCAGGCAGCCAAGTGGCAATCTGTGATAGCGATCATCATTAGCTGCTACCTGACGGTGATGAATGACCCTGGGAAATCTTGTTGTTAAAGGCAATACCTGCTCTTCCTGTTCTCTCTTTCCACCTTCACATCAGTTATCCTTTAAAGAAGTTAAAGAGGAGGGAGGGTGGCCCTGCTCTGTGCTGAGCTGGGAAGGGATTTCCTCCTCCCTGTCACCACACAGTGGAAGGTCACCCTTTCCTACCTTATGAGTGTCAGAAGCAACATCCATTCCTGGGCTTGAGATTCTCAGCTGTCACATTGATGGGAGCCGAGCGCTGTGCCAGCATTATGCCACTCAGTTGTTCCTCCAGCAGAGCCCTGTGCAGACTGCCAACTCATCTGTGACCAAACACTGGGTTTCTGTTTGGTCTCTTTCTGCTTTTAAGGAATTGTTCTTTTGTTGTGGGCCTGGAGTCTGGGATGTGACTTCTGGGAATACTTGGATGGAATCCTGCCGCTCTGGAGGAACACACAGATCTGAGTGGTGTGCAGTGATTTAGGGCAAGGCTTGCGAACAGGGGCTACCTCAAGTGAGCTTCTCCCCTCCCCAGGTCTCTGCCCAGAACCCTCAGTCAGGGATGTCCTGTGCTGTCAGCAAAAGGCTGAAGGCGACGGGAGGATTGTGTAAACAAGCCCCAGCATCTAAGCCCTGGAAAAGCGGCTCGTGCTCTGCAGTGCCTCTTCTGAACCATGCCATATGGCCAAGCCCAGCACCTTCCGCTTGCCAGCAGTAATTTGCTGGCTCAGGAGGGCCTGAATCTTCTTTTCTGGTATTAAGATGTGAATAGTGCGTACTTGCTGAGGTGGTGCAGGCCCAGGCATGCTGCATACGTGTCAGCAGGGGAGGAGGGTTGTATCTGGAGGCTGAGGGGTAGAATATTGTGCATCATGGATGGGGATGGTTTGGAGGCCATTTAAATGGGCAGAGATGTGCTCCATGGGATCCATCTTCTGCTCTTCTCCAGTGTGAGAACTGCTCCGATCATTTCTGGAACTTGCAAAGCTTCCCTGGTGGCAGATGGATGAGACCCCTTTGGAGCCTGTCAAACCAAGGAGTGCTTCTGCCCCAAAGTGGCCCTCTTTTGGAGGAGCCCTTGGCTCTGCACCTCACAAAGAGAGGAAGTCTTTCTATTGTTGTATCTAGGAGGCACCAACAGGAATAGCTGTTGAGACCCCAGAGGCAAAGTGTTTTGGGAAGAGAGCAATTCAGAACGGTGGGAGCTGCCTTGTGCCATCTCATGGGCTCTTCTAGGGCCCTTTTCCTTTGAGCAGTACAGAAAGTGAGTGAACCAAGACACTCTTGTTCCTGGATTTCAGCTGTGGACCTTCCTATCTGCTACCTGAAGCCAACAGCAGACAAAGGACATTGTATTTCTTAAAGGAAAGAAGACTTTGCTTTTTCTAGGTCTCTGGAGAGAAGAGCAATGCTCCTTTCCCCCTTCAGTGACAGCAGAGACAAAAAACACCCCAGATAAGCACAGCTCAAGATTCCAGTACCTTAATGGTAAGGTTGTCCATGTGGTCGGAGTGAAGCCTGGAGCGCAGTGTGCGCTGTACAGACACGGGAATGCCATCAGCATCTTTAAAACCCCGGATGCTGCCTGTGAACTTCAGGGAGAGACCTGTCTGCAAGACTGTGCCCAGCAGACCCCAGTCCCGCTGCCTCCTGCTGCCGGTGGGGCTGGAGCTCTGGGTCCATGTCCAGAAAATGCAGAAGAAGAGGTGGGTGAGGGCTCAGGTGTTGCTGTGGGGGGAACCGGGGCTGCAGCTGGAGTCTGTTGGTGATGTTGTTGATGTCTCCTGTTGTTGTTGGTTCTCCCTTTGCCGGTCTGTCAAGGTGGGTCAGGTTGGCTCCATTGAGCAGCAAATTCCTATAGTCACCTTTGTAGTCCTTTCTGATGGACAGTGGAGCTGTGGCCTTTGGAAGCTGCTGTATGTGGAGTGATTCAGTGTGCCCGAGCTTGTTCCTTGACCTTTAGTTGGTTCCTCTGCCTTCAGCGTTGTGTTTCTGGTTGCTTTTAAGCCTGCAGTGACTGAGCTGCATGCAGAGTTGCTTCCCCAAACCAGCCCTGGCTGTGGGGCCCTGAGGATGTGGGAAGGGCAGGTGGGGTTTAGGAGTGGGTTGTGTTTCTATGAATAGCTGCTACCCTGCAGCCTTGTCCCTTCCCGTGGCAGCAGCGTGATGCAGAGGAAAAGCCTCCTCTCCCTTCCCCTTGTTTGTGTGGGTCCCAGCCTGAGCGCTGATGTTAATCCGATCAGGCAGGTGCTCGGCAGGGCAGCCCGTGCAAGGACAAGCAGATTGTAAAGGCTGTGTCACTGGGGGGGCACGGCACCATGGCACTGGGAGGGCACAGCACCGTGGCACTGGGGGGCACTCCACTGTGTCACTGGGAGGGCACGGCACCATGGCACTGGAGGGCACGCCACTGTGGCACTGAGGGGCACACCACTGTCCTGTGCTGAGCAGCTCCTATGGGAGCACCAGGAGAGCACCCAGAAAGTGTGTGTGAAACTGTGTGAGTGTACTGGAATGTGGCCCCAGGGCACAGATTTCACTTCTGGTGGGTCCCACTGGCAAGCATGGCCCGAGGGAGATGGCACCCTTGGAGCTGGGTTGTGTTGCTGAAGGGTTTTCTGTGTGGAGGGAACAGGAACCCTCACTTCAAGCTATCCAAATCACACAAGTTTGGTTGGAGCTAGGCTGCAATGCCAAGAGTCAGGGAAATTGGTCTCCAGCTCAGTTTTCAGCCTGCTTACAGGTGGTGAGCTCAGTTTCTTAAAGAGAACCTGGACACTGGGAAGAGTTTTGCTTGTGTTGAAATCTGAACTGGTTATTTTGAGATTTGCTTCTGTGTGCTATCCTCTAACCAGAATCCAGTTAATTCCTGGGACAGTGGCTCTTTCCTGCGCCTCAGCTGCCTGAATTTAATGTCGCTGATGGGACTACAAAGAGTTCCTTGTCCGTCTTCAGTCCCAGTCAGCAGAGATTTGTCAGTACCTGATGATGACACTGGATAACCCCTCAAACCATGAACGTGTCTAGGGACTGATGGAGCTTTGGTATCACCCCCAAATGGGTCCCTCTAATTCAACATAGCTGTAGCAGAAGCTTGTTCTTACTAACCTCCATGTGGCCTGTCAAGAGGGTCAGCAGAGAGAAGTTAGACAGTTTTAGTACTGACAGTCTGAATATTCCTATTTCCCCTCTGAAACAGAAGCAGAGGGGCTGATGCTGCACTGGCACCGGGAGCAGCCTCTTTGTGCAAGTGAAATAGCCACCCAAATGGGGCTTTGCAGTGAGCTTGAAATCAGACGTTTGTGGGGGAGGTTGAGGTGGGAGCCCAGATGAGCTGCCTCAGCCCTGTTCTCCCTTGTGTGACCCGGTGGTTATGGGGACAGATGAACAGTGAGACATGAGAGGTCAGCAGGGTGCTTGGAGGGAGAGCCCCAACCCAGCTCTTTGACCATTTTTATGTCATTGCTCTGTTGTTTGGACAGTCCTTGTGGGTTGTCCTGCTCTGGAGGATGCCATTTGGCTGCCAAGCGTTGGGTGTTTGGAGCCGTATGGAGCCAGCTCAGCAGGCAGGTTGCCAGACAAATAGGATTGGATTTTAGGCAGTTTATGCACTGCTCACAGAGGAACTGGCTTTGTTTCCTGGCAGCTGAGAAAACCCCATCCTTCCTGTTTGTAGGAAAAATATATCGGGAATTGGCATTCCATACGTGCATCTCCCTGTGCCCCTTGGCAGCACAGAGGCAGTGCTGGCTGTGGGCTTGGCCAGAGGATGCTGGAGCACAGCCCTGGCGCAGGAGGAGCTTTGCCCTCAGGTCAGTGGGCACAGGATGTGTGTGGGGGTACAGGGGCAGGTTGCACCCTCAGGGAGAGGAGCCAGAGCAGCACAGGGTGCCCTGGCCTGGCCAGCACCCCTCAGCCTTGGTCTACAGAGACCCTGGCTGCGGGGCTGGGCTCATCGTAAGGGTGGTGTGGGGGGAAGCATCCTCTAGGGCTCAGCAGGAGCCTGCTATGGGAGATGTCAGCTGGGCTGCTGCTACCACGGTGACAACGAGCAAGCTTTTCTTTACTGTGGGTACCACAGTCAGACCTCCTGCAAGTGCTCTCTGCCTGAGAACAGAGCAGAAGCCACCTTTGGACACCATCTTCTGCCTGTCCCTTGCTTTGCTGACTGGACGAGCGAGCCATGATTTCCCTGAGCAATGTCTGCCTTTGACCGAGAGGGTTTTGCCTTTTAAAAATCCATTGAGCAGAAATGAGAAAGCCAAACAGAGCCAAGAGAAGCGGGAGCAGGGGAGCAGGAACACGCTGTGTCCATCTGCCTTGTGAAGGGGCTGGCTTTGCAGCAGCTCTCAGACACGTGCTCTGCCCCCTCTGAGAGCTTTGGGTACGTGTGGTCTAGTGGGGACAGCTGGCACTCGGAGGAGCACGATTCCCTTCTCTTGAAGCAGCATCCCTGGGCTCACTCCTCTGCTGGCTCACACTGTGCTTACACTGACAGCACAGCATGTGCCATTGCCAAAGGTGCTGAGAAGCACGAGGGAGGGAAGCTGGGCTGGAGGCTGATGTGCAGCGTGCCTGTGGAAAAAGTGACAGCAGGAGAGGTAATGAGAAGCAGACAAGGAGCGCTGGAAGCTGCGCAGCCAAGGAATTCTGCACAGTCCAGGGTTTCCTCTGGCATCCAAGGGAAATGTGTCGGCTTGGCTGCCCTCTCTGTTACCCCGGGAAGGTGATGCAGGCATGAGTCTGCACCAGTCTGGGTACGTGGCTTCTGCATATGCCATGTTGCTCTTGTCGCCTGTGTGCATCTTGAGAGCCACAAGCTCTGAGTTTGTTCAGATTCCTACTGGGAGCCCAGGGGCTGCCTCTGGCCACTTGCAGATGTGCTCTGTGAATCCACATGTGTCCCATGCCTCCTAGGCTGGTTTTTCAGGGGGGCTGGATGCCCACCATGGCCACTGGAAGCTGGCGGCTACAGCACCGAGGTGTGCAAGCTGCTTATCCCTGAGGTGTTGTCCCCAAGCCCTGTTTGACCTGGGGTTTGGGGCTGAATGCAGAGAGGCAGCTGTGGGTTTGTTCTCCTGGTGCAGTGAGTGAATTAAAGGCATACAGTGAAGGACACCACTGCATGCAGTGTGGGGCACTGCAGGCCAGCTCCTCTAGAACTGATGGTCTTGCTTTTGGCAGAATGGAGGCATCCTGCCTGGAGCTGGCCCTGGAAGGAGAGCGCCTGTGCAAGGCTGGGGACTTCAAGGCTGGGGCAGCCTTCTTCGAAGCGGCAGTGCAGGTGGGGACAGAGGACCTGAAGACTCTCAGTGCCATCTACAGCCAGCTGGGCAATGCCTACTTCTACCTAAAGGAGTACTCCAAAGCCCTGGAATACCATAAACATGACCTTACCCTGGCCAGGTAAGCATGTCAGCAGTGCTTCATCCTCATCAGATGAGCACAGGCTCATCTGTGGGGTCTGAGCCCAGCAACCTGAGGGAATCTGCCCCAGAAATAAGCATCCAAAACTAACTCTGAAGCATGGGGTGAATGTCCTTTGGAGAATGTGGGAGGCAACTGGAATGGGCTAGCCACCTTCAGAGCAGGGAGGTGGAGACAGGGATGTAGATTGTAAGGATGTGGAGCAAGAGCAGGGCAATGTCCAGTTCTCCTGTCCCCAGGTACTCATTGTAAGTACACCCGAGGTCGTTAGAGCAGTTCACCTGATCCAGCAGAACGGGGAAGAAAGATTTGTCTCCAAAATAGAGGGAGCCTGTATGAAGCACTCCAGCCAGGGGTTGTGCTGGGAGCTGCTGCATGTGCTGTACACACCATGCAGTGCTTGGTGCAGCTTCAGTTCTGCTCCAACAAGTGTTGAATAAAAGGTTTTGAGCTCTTTAACACCTCTTCCTTCCTCCCATCACCTTCCATGTAGAACCATTGGGGACCGCATTGGAGAAGCCAAAGCAAGTGGCAACCTTGGGAACACACTGAAAATACTGGGGCAGTTTGATGAAGCTGTTGTTTGTTGCCAGAGACACTTGGACATTTCTCAGGAGCAGGGAGACAAGGTAATGGGTTCATGGCATCCAGCAGGAGATATTCCCTAGCTCTAAAGATACCTGCCTGCGAGTCAGTAAAGGTGATAAGGTGAAGGTGGGCTTTGGGAGGAGGTGGAGTGTAAAGCTCTTCCTTCTGGCTGCCATCACAGGTCTCATGCTGCTCACAGCAACAGCTGCCATGACAGTGAAGATGGGAGAGGAAAATGTGGCTTTGAGCATCTCTGCCCAGCAATGGAAAAGTCCATATTGGGATGTGAAGTGTAATACCTTGCTGCTCCCTCTTCTTCCTTCCTTTAGGTAGGTGAAGCCAGAGCACTCTATAATATAGGAAATGTTTACCATGCAAAGGGAAAGCACTTATCTTGGAACATGGCCCAAGACCCAGGCTACCTGCCTCAAGAAGTCAAGGAGACTCTACAGAAGGCTTCAGAATATTATGAGTAAGTATTTAAGCTTGGCCAGGCCTTTCTCCTGAAGGGAACAAGGCTGGTGAGGCCTCAGTGATTGCTAACATACACCCGGGTACTCCTTGGTTCAGCTTCTCCTGCTCAGATCATAATCTGCAGCTGTGGTGCCCCTGTTCTGCTGACAGCTTTCAGATGCCCTGAGCTCTGATAACCACTGGGCTGATGAGAGCTGCAGGGGTGCAAGATGACAACTTCTGCTGAGTCCTGTTGGAAGTGTTTCTCATAGGGGGATTTGTTTCCTGGGCCGCTGAGGATGTGGGAGCTCTGGAAGATGTTTGCTGCAAAGAATGGGGCTGTGGGCTCAGCACTGTTAAAAATCAGGCAGCTGAATGGGATTTTGTGTTGTAGTGAATGAGGAAGATTCCCCTGAGATGCCAAGTTAAAATGGCAAATTCATCTCGAGAAAGGTGAGAGAGGGGATGCAGGCTTTTATAGAATTAGAGCTAAAATTCACCCTCGCATTGCTTTGCTAAAACTCACTGTAGTTTTAAGTATGATCATGCAATTAAGTTCAGCAATCTGCTCCCTCTCGGAGCTGTATTTGGAAGCTACACTACCAGCTCCTGTAGCCCCTGCTGCTCTCTGCTGGCCTTGATGAGAATGGATCCCTGAGCGTCTCCATCACTGGGACCACAAAGGCCCAGGGAAAGAGGCTTTTGCTTCCAGTCCTGCTTGTCCTTGTCATGGATCTGTAGTTTATCTTGTACCACCCTTTGCTTTCCTAAACAGTCTCTAAGACCAGCCTGTCCCACGCAGGGAAGTTGTCAGCAGACTTCTGGGCAAATGTTTTTCTCCTCCTACTTCAGAGTTTTGCTTCAATAATGCTGGGGGTTTAGGAGCCTTTTTAGATGGAGTGACAAGATCTCATCTCCATCCTCTCATATCTGAGGATGTGATAGTGCCTATATATAACTCACCATCCTTTTTCCTGAGAATGGTGCATGTAGCACAGGCAGTGGGTAGATCTGTGCTGGCTGAGAGCTCTGTGTGTGCTGTATGTGTAAAGGGTGGAAAAAACAAGGTAGAAAAAATTGCTGGGGTGCTCCATGAACAGAGCCCTGGCATGGGACTGGTTCTTGCCTCTCTCCCCAGGTTTGTCTGTGTCTGCTGTAGGTAATCTCCTTCCTCCTGTGCTCCTGGTTCTCCCTGCACAGTGAGGTGGCTCGCTCTTAGTTAAGGTGGGATCCTGTCAGCCCACTTGTGAGTGCCTGGACACAGCCACAGACTGTGTGAGGTCGAGGGAGCAGTGGGGACGTACACCACCGGATCTACACAAGCTCCTGGAGCTGCAGCTGCTGTGGATCACCAGACCTTCACCTGCCAAGGGGTGGCTGTGCACAGGATGGGCGGCTGGGGAGGGGAAATGCCTTCTCCAGGGTTAGCTCTCCCTTATGGGGTGGGTTTCTTTCCTGTGTCTCCTGCAGAGATTTGCCTGTTCTCACCAGATGTTACTGCTCTGGTTTCTTTCAGGAGGAACCTGTCCCTGGTGAAGGAGCTGGGGGACAGAGCTGCCCAGGGCCGTGCTTATGGCAACCTTGGCAACACCCAGTACTTACTTGGCAACTTCAGTGAAGCTATAGCCTTCCACAAGGAGGTAGGAGACTGCTGTGCCTTCTCCCTGGGTCCAGGGGCTGTGACTGGATGTAGGAGAGAGGCTTTTCTTCTCATCACAGCCCAGGAAGCCCTGTGTGTACCCCTGGGTCTGGCCCTCTTGCACTAACTCATGTTGAGTAACACCTTAGACCAGTCACCATTAGCACCTGATGAGCAGCTTGAGGGAAGGGGGCTGTTGGCTTGGAAACCAGAGGAGGTACCCAAGGGCAAGCTGCAGCTGGGCCTGGCAAAGCTTTTCTGCTCTTAATTTGTATCCTCCTAGATTTTAATAAATGCAAGCCATGAATTTAATTAAGCTGCTGGCAGAGCAATTGATCAGGAATAAATGATGCTTGTAGAACATCGCTCTCTGTAAAGCTTTGCAGAGGGGGAGGTGACACAGTCCCTGCCCCAGTTCAAACACAGTTCAGCTCCTGTTTTAGGTTCCTTGCAGTGGAGGGTGTTCAGCAACTTGGAATGTCAGCAGCACTGTCACAGCTCTTGTGATTCTTAAACGCTGGGGGCAGCAGCCAGCAGGGCTGTGGGAGAAGGGGCTTGGAGAAGGGCAGGAAAACTCTAGTTTGGGACCTGCTTGTTAGTCTGATCAACCACATCCCTTCACAGCCTGACCTACAGTGCTCTGTTCTCCTGTTTATTCACCCGTTGAAGTATGTGTGTAGCACCTTCTGCATTTTAGCTAGAGAGATGTGTACTTGCCAGGCTGGAGTAGGACTTAGAGGAGGATGTGATACTGCTACCACTTTTCAAAAGGCCCTTTCTGATGCTGAATTGCACAAGAGGGAGCTTTCCTGCTGCATCCAGCCCCAGCAGGGTGTGCACCGCTACCCTGGGGGGTGGGAGCCTTGCAAACCAACATTAATCTCCCAGCAGTGTTGCTGTGTAACAGAAACCTGGTAGTGTGCAGCCTGTCCTCAGCCCCCTGTGTCTGCTGCAGCGCCTCGCTATTGCCAAGGAGTTTGGGGACAAGGCAGCCGAGCGGAGAGCGTACAGCAACCTGGGCAACGCACACATCTTCCTTGGGAGGTTCGACATCTCTGCTGAGTACTACAAGTAAGTGATGGGGGCTGAAGAGGCTGGGGCACACGTCCCCTGGAAACCTCGACCTGTTGCAGTGAATTCACGGGCTCGGGGGGATGTGACAAGGGACCTGGAGGCCAGTTGTATATGCGGTGCTTAGCAGTGGCGAGTAATGCGGCCTCTTGACAGCAGTGTGTAACAGGCACCAACCTCAATGCAGTACATGCTAAAGTGGTGACTTTCCTGTCATGTTGTAAAGGTGCCCTTCAGTAACCAGGTCTCTTCATCCCCTCTTGTTCCATGTAGGAAAACACTCCAGCTCTCCAGACAACTCAAAGACCAAGCAGTAGAAGCCCAGGCATGCTACAGTCTTGGAAACACATACACGCTGCTTCAAGACTATGAAAGAGCCGTCGAGTACCATCTAAAACACCTGGTGATAGCACAGGAGCTGGGAGACAGGTAAAGAACTGCCTCAGGGGATGGTGCCTCTGCCCTGGTGTGTTCAGAGCCCTGACCATTCCCTGTTGATGGCACTGTTCTCTGCTGCTAGGGTTAAACATCAGTGATGTGTACTCTGGAAAGCCGTTAGAAATCTCTCAGGCCTCAGTCCCATCATCTGTGGAAAAGTACCGTGACTGACACCTCTATTGTGTCATTCCAACCTGGAGATTGTGCCCTGAATGCTTTGTCTGCGTGGGCTGAGTGAGGTTTCTAGTAAGAGGTAGCTGAAGAAAATGCATTGTATTTGGTGCTTTGTCACGTGGCTACTGCTGCTTTATCCCAAAAGGGCCCTAGGAGCTTCTTCAAGCTCACAAGAATGTATCTTTCTCAGGAACTGTGTGCTTGGGGCACATATACCTGTCACTTCGTCCTCCTGCTCTGGGCTGAGGCTGGAAACCTCCATGTAGATACGAATGATGCTACACAGAGCCAGTGGAGATTATGTGCTTTGCTTCTTGGCCTCACAGAATCCCAGACTGGCTTGTGTTCGATGGGACTTTAAAGCTCATCCAGTTCCAACCCCTGCCACAGGCAGGGACACCTTCCCCTAGAGCAGAGTGCTCCAAGCCCTGTCCAACCTGGCCTCATTCCTTCTTCTTTAGGAGGCTTGGCCTCTTTTCACTCTTTCCTTTTTTTTTAAATACATATCTTTGAGAGGTTAGTTCTTTCCTCCTCGGTGTTCTTTGTAACCCTGGAGCCTTCTTGCAGCTCAAGTGACTTAGCAGCCCCGTGTTCAGTGCTCTGCTGATGGCCCTCGGGAAGCCTGGACGTCCTCCACTAGATGGAGCAGAGACATTACAATGGGAGATGAATGGCACTACCCAGGATCTCTGTTTGAGGCAGAATCTGCTCAGAGAAGGTCTAATCCCACCCAAGGGTGAATCATGCTGTGGGGGTGCAGGCCTGTGGGCTCCTGCATTCCTGGGAACACACCCTGTGAGCAGAAGGTATTGAACAGGCTGACAGGAGGAACGTTTAAATGCTGATGAACCCGCCCAAAGCCCTGCCAAGGGAGCTGCAGAGCTGCAGTCATGCTGAGCCGCCCCCCGCGCCCCCGGGGCTTTTTTTATCCCTTGCCCCCCACATCTGCCCCCCTGCAGAGCTCAGCACGCTCCCAGCAGCAAACAGATGCTGAAACCTGCTCCAGAGATGCCCGGAGCCTGGCTGCGGGCTGCATGCAGGGTCCATGCTCACCTGCTTTCCCTGCAGGCAGCAGCCCTGGGGGCCTGTGTAAATAGGTCGATATTTGGTGCTCTTGCAGGCGCTTCCAGTTTGTGCGTGCATCTTGAGTGATGCGGTGCTGGTGCTCAGCAGGAGTGCTGCGTGCTGCAGTGCTCTCTTGCCTTGCTCTCGCTAGCTTAGCTCTGGGCTGCTGCTGAATGAAAGGGCTGGAGAAGACATTATTACAGCCTTCCAATACCTGAAGGGGCTGCAGGAAACCTGGAGAGGGGCTTGGGACAAGGGCCTGTAGGGACAGGCCAAGGGGAATGGCTTGAACCTGCCCGAGGGGAGACTGAGCTGAGCTCTTAGGCAGAAGCTCTTCCCTGTGAGGGTGCTGAGGCGCTGGCACAGGGTGCCCAGAGAAGCTGTGGCTGCCCCATCCCTGGCAGTGCTCAAGGCCAGGTTGGACACAGGGGCTTGGAGCAGCTGCTCCAGTGGAAGGGGTCCCTGCCTGTGGCAGGGGTTGGAGCTGGAGGAGCTTTAAGGTCCCTTCCAACCCAGTCCAGGCTGGGGTTTGATGTTGCACGTCCCCTTGATGCATTGTGCATGTCTGGAGGGGAATCTGCACTGTGTGAGCTGGAAGCTGGACAGGAGCTGTGGCTTCTGCTTTCAGGGTGGTGCTCACAAATGAAGCCAAACCGGGCTCTTCCTACCCTGTTTAGCTTTGGCCACTGTGGATGCAAGCCTGCTTCTGAGGCTACTGCTCGTCCCCTGATCTTACTGCCCTCAGCATCAGAAGAGTTGAAGGTGTACAGTGCATTTCATGTTCCTTGGGAGAACCTTTCCATGGGTGAAAGCACAGCTTGGGGCTGGCCTGGCTGTCAGTGCTCTCGGAGGAGGCCCCGACAGGGCTGCTGGGTTCTGCCCAGCATTTCTGGGGTTGCCAGGTTCCTGTTTTGCAGGGTGGGAGAAGGAAGAGCCTGCTGGAGTCTCGGCAATGCCTATGTCTCCCTGGGGAGCCATGAACAGGCGCTGCACTTTGCAAGGAAACATCTTGAAATCTCCCAGGAGGTAAGAGAAGCTGGTTCAGATCCGAGGGAATTGGTCCCCCCTGTTGAGAGGAAGCCTTTGTTTTGTGCCAGTAAGTTCTATTACTCTGGCTTTTTTCTTGCTCCAGCTGCTCTGGAGAGCCCTTATCTATGTGCTGTGTCAGTGGAGTCTTTAGGAACTGCAGAACTTGGCTGGGAAATATTCTCTTAATGGGAGTCTCCCATCTTCTCCTTAATTACAGCTACCCCGTTGCTGTACATTGCTGTACAGCTGATACTCCTGGGTGAGAAGGGACTTGGGGGCTAGTTGTCCAGTCTGCTAGCCAAGGTGTAATGACCCCAGCTGATGTGAAGGAGCTCGGATACCTCTTGGGACCCAGTCTCTCAGTAAGATCCACCTTTCCTGAGTGCAAGGCTGTGAGATTCCCACTGAGATGGACCTTGTGATCCCAGCTGCGCTCTGGCTGGATTTGCTGGCAAATACCTGGGCAAGGTACTTGCCTTCACCCAGTGCCTGGGTGCTTTGAACCTGCTGTGGCTTGCACTGCAATTGGACAAGCTGTTTCCTCAATGTGGAGCTGGTGGGATCCCAGCGTTGTGCTGGTGCAGTTGGTTGCTGATGCTGGATGAGCACAGCTCACCCTGTACCACACTGCCCTGCCATGTGGGGCCTCATGCGTGCAGCTCCTCTGGCTCTCACACTTGCAGCTTGCAGCTTCCCTGGCACAAGAGCACAGGGCAGTTTTAGGTGGCCCAGAAGTACAGAGAGCCAGAATTCCATTGTTCACTCTTTCCAATGAGGAAATGGGCCGTGGCCTCTTTAGTCTTCCCAGATGAAGGAATTGCCCTGCTGAAGCACTGACTGACATCACCATCTGTAGGCCTTTGCATGTTCTTCTTTCTTGTATTCAGCGTTTAGATTGGCTAAATCTCAGGGTAGATCCTGCCAGTGTGCTCCTCTGATGCTGGCAGGGCCCTGAAGGTGTGGAAGGCAGGGAAGCATCAAGGACTGTGGGACCGAACCAGGACACAGTCACTTCTCTGGAGATGATGCCAACAGCAAATCTCTTGTAATTGGTGGGGGATTTGTGCCTGATAAGCTGTTTGATCTGCCTCCCTTTGGTGCTGGGGCTTTGTCATAACTAATGTGGGGATTTATGACTTTGTCCTAGGCTGGCTCCCACTGCAGCCTATCTCACAGGACCACAAGTGAGCTATTGCAAGGCATTTAATGAAGAGTCTGGCCTCTCCAAGGGAACAGCCAAGGTTTTCCTCTGTAACAAGCTGCTGCTCCTCTGAAGCTTCAAGGCTGTTTGAGTGACCTCTGTGTTCACTGGTGATGTGCAGTACAGTAACTTTCTGTTTGGTTAAACTGAGGAGGCTGCAGCAGCATGTCCTGTGACTTCCCATGGAAGTAGCAGGAGCCATTGGACAGATCTCTCCCTGAAGGTGTAAACTGGCTTCCTTGGATGGGAATGAGTTAACATTTGGGCTCTGGATTCTGGAGCCTTGGGTGGGCAGATCACTAGGAACAACTCAAAGCTGTGTGGATCGGAGCCAGGAGAGAAGGGCTTTCAGAGCATCCAACCCCTGAGTGTGGCACTGCCCACATGGCTGGTAGTAGCGTGGCTGTCTGGTGCTCAGTAACTATGGAAATACTGGAGGAAGGGGGCTGAGAGTTTCAGGGCTCTTTGCCAAGCCATATGTGGCTACAGAATGGACCAGACATGCAGGTTTAGCTCTGCCCTAGTTCTGTAGCAGTGGGCGAGCTCTGCCCCTTCAGTTCCCTGTATTGATCTCCAGAGAATCATGTTTTGTGGTGCAGGCAGTGCATAGCACAGCACACATGGACCTCACCTGAAGCATCCCTGAGGAAGCTTCAGAGAGTTGCTTTGGTGTGAAAGCTGGGCTGTATAACCTCTCTGGGTGTCTCCAAGCTCCCTTTTGGCTGGCTCTGCCTTTGCTCTGATATGGGCCTGGCAAACCCCTTTGTTAGTGGCTCTTTACTTAGAGCATGTGTCCTTTAACCAACTGCCCTGTTGGTTCCCCCTGCAGATCGGGGACCGGAGCGGTGAGCTGACAGCGCAGGGGAACATGGCCCAGCTCAGGACAGCCCTCGGCCTGGGCCCTGGGGAGGAAGACACGGGGACAGCTCATCTCTATTCTGGCTATGAAGCACAAGGTGAGTCTGGGGGCTTTTGATGGCATTGAAAGGTTTCCTGAGATCCGTGGTGTGGTGCATGGGGAGGGAATGTGAATGCCAGAGCAAGATGAGGCTGTCAAGTGCCTTTAGCAGAAAGGAGACTGTGGTATGTTTGCTCATGAGCTGCAAGGGCCCCCAAAAGGGCACAGAATGAGTTAATGGAATTAATCTGCATAAGGAATGAAATTCCCCAGTACCAAGCAGCAAATCAGCTTTTGTCTCTTTTAAAGCTCTGCAGGGCCCTGCTAACTGATCTGATTGATAAAGCAAGCTTCCACAAGGTGACTGGCAGGGATTTTTGGTTGCTCTGTTCTCATTAGCAGCCAAGGAGCCAGTGTCCAGCATTGGGTGAAGGCAGGCTGTGAGCATCAGCATGCTGGGTGCTGCCTCACGCCTGGAACACCCTCAGAGATGCCCAACCTGGACATAAAGATGTGGCAAGGCTCAGTCAGAGCACACAAAATGGTTTCACTGACTGCTCTGAGTGATTCTGCCTCCACTCCTGGGAAGCAGGAGAGCACAGCACACAGCCTGGTGCCTGTCTGCAGCTCGGGGAGCCTCTGCCTACCCTGAGCCTGCCCATTGCAGGCTTCTGGCGTGGGGCACTTCCAGCTGGCTGCTGTGTTGCTGTGGACAGGCTCACTAATTCACACAGATGAAACTGCACCCCAGGAGGTGCCCACTGATTAAATATGACCTTGTCTGTGCAGCCACGTTTTCCCAGGCCGTGTGCTCTCTTTCCTGTTGATAGAACTGACGTAGAGCAGATGATGCTTCCTGGTAGGACTGACGTAGGGCAGATGATGCTGGGGTTGAGGCAGGCTGTTCTGGGAGGGAGAGGGCCGGCTCTGTGTGTTTGCTCTCTGTATTGATCTTGAAGGTGTAGCCTGCTGTGTCAGTGCTAGAGCTTTTCCTGAGGAGTCGAGCTGTGGGTGAGGAGCCAGCATGTCCTGCCGTGTCCCAACAGGAGCCGCAGTGGAGCTGAGCTCCTTCCTCAAAGGCTGTGTGAGGCACAGCGGCTGCCCCAGCGCCTGTTTTACATCAGCTCCATCCTTACAGCTGCTGGGAAACTTATTGGCTGGAGCCTTCTGTTCGCTCCTGGCATCTTGCAGGGGCTTCCTTCTGGTGAATTCTTCTGCTCTGAAAGGGGAACAGGAAAATAACCTTGGTGCTGCTGCTGCTGCCCCTGGGGCAGAACAAAGTGTGGAGGAAAGGAGCTGGAGGGGTGCCAGGTCCCTTAGGCTGGCGAATGGAGGGGGAGAGAGGCAATGCCAAGGACTGTATGGGCGTGAGAGCACTGCATGAGGCACGTTGGACTGGGAGGGTGAGCACTGTGGAAGGGTTTGGGCCAGTTTTACCTGGGAGAGGAGCTCTGCAGCTCTGACCACACTGCACAACTGGGAGTGCATGGCCCATGGGCTGCCCACTGCCCTCCAGGGATCCAGATGTGCCTGCGCTGTGTTAACATCTGGAGCCAGCAGTGATTTTTCTCCCATCTGACAGCCAGAGCCATGCCTGTCTGTGTGTGATTGCTGGAGGGTGGGAAGAGGGGCTGAGCAGCTGTGGCACTGACCTCCTTAATCTGTGATGCTGTTGCTCACGTTCCCAAGGCCGGGGCTTTGTCGACAGAAGGACAGAGTGAGTGTTCTCTGGAGGGAATGACAGGGGTTTGTGGTGTGATAAAGGGGGGACCACAGGGACTGGGACAGGTTCCCTGCAGAGGAGGGCTTCCTTGCTGTAGGAGGTGGGGGCCACTGTCCCTTGCTGGGTCCTGGGAACCTGATGGGGAGGTAAAAGTCAGCTTCTCCTGTATTGGGCTGGGCAGCAGCATCTTGCCAAAGGAAAGGAGTGCGACTGTTGCGGCGCTGAGCCACGTGCATGCTTTTATACCTGCATCTTGGGTGCTGTCCCTGTTGCACAAAGACTTGGAGAGAGGATGGATCTGCAGGGCAGGCTGCGCCTCCCTTGGTTTCTCCTTAGCTTTTAGTCTGGCTTCAGCTCTCTTATTCTGAACTTCAGAGGAGGAAAAGAGGCCACCAGTGTGCCTCCGAGCCCTTGAGAAAGGAGATGTATTTAACATCTGTGAGGAGCTTTGGTACCCTCCTGTGCGCCTATTACATTATTAGAAGAGCATAATTATTTATATTATTAATAGCAGCAATTTAGAGCAGGAGGCACATCTGTTTCTGTAATGGGAAGCAGGTGAGGGAGTTGAGGCTCAAGCTGACTTCGGACCCAGCCATGCTTTTTGCTGGGGAGAATTTCCAGGGCTTTTCCCTTCAGACTCTTTTCCCTGCTGAAGGTTATGGAATGGCTGCATGCTCATCGGGATGCTAAAATCACCTGGTAGGGCAGGGATGTGATAAACCACACTGACCCCATCAGGCAGGTACCATAAACCTTCATAGGAAACTTAGTTCTGGGAAAACCTGTCTCCTTCACAGGTTTCTTTTGCTTCCAAGTGTTGGGCATTGCCCTCCACCAGCAATCTGAGGGTGGAAGGAGGGTCTGCTGCCCTCCTCTGCTGTTCCAGCTCCTCTTGCTCAGCTCTTTGTGATCTTTAGGAATACTCTGAGTGCAATTGGAGGTCAGAAGCTTGAGCTGGGGGCCAGGGGAGTGCTGGGAAAGTCTTGTGAGAGCAAGGACCTTGCGGAGAAGCACAAACAGAGAGAGCTTCAAGCAACAAACTGAAAGGGGCTACAGAGTAGCTGAAACACGAAGCAAACAGAGGTTGAGTCCGGCTCTCCCAACAATGACAGTGTGCCCCTGGAGAGCGGTCTTGCTCTTTCAGACACACAGGACTCAGCTCTGCAGGTAGCAGTGAACCAGGAGCACCCCAGGCAGCGTCTGTGCCACTCCAAAGTGCAAACTGACTCTGGGCTGCCTTGCTCTTGCTCCCAGTAGCACATCAGCCTCAGCCACCTCCTCTGACAGCAGCAATAGTGTGTTAGCAGACACCGAGCCTCCGTGCTGGGTACTGCTCATCCCCATGTGGGAGGCAGCCATGCTTCAGGTGGTATTCTCAGGTGGGGAAGTGGGCAGCTGAGCCTGGGTAGGTATGAAATCCCCCTCCTTCCCAGCTGTGATTAGCTCTGTGTGGCTTTGAACATGGGTCTTTGCATCCTCAATGCAGTTTTGAGTTTGCCTTCTTCACAGGAATCTTTGAACCCTTGGATCAATTAGACAGGGATAGAAGGAATCTGCTTTTATGTTTCCCAGCCTGTTTGTTTTTGTTTGTTTGCTTGCTTTAAATATCTTTGAAGTCGCTACGAAGTGTTTAGTGCTGCTGAAATATGCTCGATTGACCAGCCCTGCACTGACGTAGAGCAGGGAGGCAGCAGTGCCAGCCTGTGCCTTGGCTGGGAGGAAGCCCAGGGACAGGGATGCTCCTTCTCCCTTGCTCAACCCTCCTGTGAAGGACTGTGCTGGGTGACAGGAGAGATGTGGCCCCCTGAGAGCAGCAGTGTGCAGAGGGACAGCCCTGCACACTGAGCTCTGAGTGCAGGGGCCAGGCAGATGATCACAGGAGTCACATCACTAATGGCTTCAGCATGGAGCCTGCCCTGTTCTTGCCAGTCAGACTGAGCACTGCAGTTGGAATTGCTCAGTATTCAGTATCCTCAGCTATATTTAATTCTTCCCAAGAGCTGCAGCTCAGCCTTTATCACTCTAAAAAGGAAAGCCTGAGGCTGTGCTGGTTAATTGTACCTGCTTATGCAGGGCTCTGATGGATGAGGTTGTTGACTGAGGCAGAGCAGCTTCTGGCCGAGTGGAAGGCAGAACACAAGTGGTCTGGTTGCTTTACTGTGCTCTGACAGATGCTCAGTGGAGCCTCAGCCTCCGAGCTTGGAGGAGTGTTGGCACAAATGTTCCCAGAAAGGCACCTGCAGGAAGGTGTCAGAAAGACCTGAGTCTGCCGTGGTCCTTGCTATGATGCTGAAGGGAGCAGAGCAGGAATGCCAGGAGTGCTGCTTGCATGGGGGGTGCTTGGGTGAGGATTTAGGACTTCTAAAGGATGCCTCCTCCTAATCTTTCTATTGATTGTTTCCTAAATCTGAGCAATCTCTGCTGTTGGAGCTGTTAAATCAGCAGCACTGATGGGGGGATGAACCTCTGAGTCATTTGGATTTAAACTGAGTAACTGAGCCTTCTTCAGACTGCCCCAGTGTTGGCTTTAGGAGGTTTTAGAATGTTCTCAAAGCATCAAGAAGTATTTCAAGTTCTTCTCACAGCGTGGTCTGCACCTGAGCCTCCTTCCCAGCATCCATGTGAAGCACAGCAAGGCTTCTCAGCTCCCAGCAGAGGAAACCCTCCAGGACTGGGGGCAAAGACCTTGTGCTAACGGAACTCAGGTTCTTGTTTTATCTTAATGCCAAGGGAGGGTGAGGGAGAAGCCAGCTCCTGAAGCCTGTGGTGGAGAAGGTACAACGTGGCTTTTGGCGAAGCCATCCATTGGATCAAGAGATCTCTTGTTGTGGGGAGAGCTGACTCTCTGGAAATTGCCAGGTCCTTGCACAAGCTCCTGCTCTGAGCTGGGAAGCCTGAAGTTCCCTTTGGCTGCTGCTGCAGGCTCCTGCAGCCATCCCAGCTCTGCTGTGTGCTGTCTGGGTCCTGAATGCACTTTCCACAGGCAGTTTCCTTTGGTAGCCAAAATAGGAAATGCCTATGGTTACGATGATCTTCTGTCTAAGAGTACAGTATTACTATTAGGAACAAAATGCCTCTGCTTACTGTATCCTCTTGCAGCACAGAGCAAGAAAGGGACCAAGAAGAAGAAAGTTCTTTCAGCTAGAATCCTTATTCTCTCTTAAAGGTTTTTGTATGGATGCCCATGGTCTGCTTTGGCACTTCCCTGAGCAAGGCAAGGCCAGACCCTCAGCATGAGCCACCTTTATCTCCTGCCCGACCTCAGGAGCCATGCCCCTTCCCTTGGCAGCAGGACTGGCCCCTGCCTGGCAGGAGCAAGCCCTCAGACAACAGACCATTGCTTAGCGAAGAAAGAGACCTGGCAGCTTGTGGAGACAGAGCTCATGAATTCCAAGTCCAGTGTGGCCAGTGTGTTCCAGGAGCTGGAAAGTGCCTGGCTGCTGCAAGTGGTGACTGACTGACAACAGCATCCAGGAGGAGGGATCGAGTGCATTGTCCCTCCTCTTAGAGGGTTCTGCTCAGTGTTGGATCGTTGCTCTCTGTTGCTCTTTCTCTGCCCTCCCTGACTCAGCCTGCAGGACACAGCTGTGTAGTTGGGCTTGGCTGCCTGCTGGAGATGCTTCCCAATGACTGTGTGTCACTTTTAAGCTTCAACTCGGTTTCTTTCTGATCTCTGCTTGTTCAACACAAGCTGGTAATGGAGGATGGGTGGTCATGAGACTGCTCTCTCCTGGCAGAGAAAACCCTGCTCTCAGAAGCCAGCCAGGTGTTCTGCCAAGCCTTTCACACTGCTCTTGCATTAGCCCTGAGGCCATGTGCCTCTTCCCAGCCTGCTCCACCCCATTCATCTATCTCCCACAGAAGCCTCCTGTCCCCACAACTGTTAATCCAAGAAGCAGACAGTTGCCTGGGGGAGGTTATGGTTGTAAGAAGCCACCTCCAATATGACTTTAAGCTTCCAACCAGCTCCAAGGCTTGTATTTGACTATCCGTTAGGTGCTGTATAATTGGGTCCTCTGCATTGTCTAGATCCTGCAAATACACACCAAAATGCTTCATTCTTTGACCTGAATTGCCAGTACTTTATTTGCAATTAAGTCTTATTCTAGCCTTGCTCAGTCAGAGAAAAGCTGATGCCTGTTGCACACGTGGGGGGAAACTGAAATCAAAGAGGTGCCCAATGTCATGACCATTACTAATAGCTGTAAGGCTACAGGATGCAAGATCACCTTGTCCTCAAAGACTGCAGCTTTCCTGAGCTACGTTGGGTTTGTTCCCACTGGGGGAAAGCAGCTCCCTGGTGCTATCTCTGTCTCCAAGGAGGACTCTGCTCCAAGTCCTACCTCATCCATGTGAAGGCTCCTCTGGTATGTGGTCCAGGGTGTCTCCTCATTGCCTCTCCCCATCTGAGGATGCTGACTGCAGCCAGCCAGATGCAAAGGTGCTGCTGGGTGCCATGTGGATGTACAGCATCGCTGCTGTCTGCAGTTGTTCAGCTGTCAGACTGGATTCTGGAGGATGCGAAACGGGTGACACGTGCACAAAGCATCTTCTGCCAAGTCAGGCAGATGAGCATCTCTATTCAGAAGTAACTTCTCTTTATTACCACCTATTGGATGTACTTTTTTTCTTTAAAGGAACAGTTTTGCCACAGAGGAAAAATCTGTCAAAGTTGTTATCCTGGAGGTTTTTGAAGTGCTTGGATCTGTGTGGAAGGTTGCTATTTGCTCAGCTGTGTGCTGTTTGTGTGTCAATGGATACAGCACAGCACAGCACACACACTGGAGCCCCATCTCCCCAGCAGAAGGGGTTTCATTCCTGTCACTTTGGCTCTGATGATGGAGAGCTGAGGCTTGGAAGGGCCTCACATGGGGCCAAAGCATTTCTGGGGAAATCTGATGTGACAGCACACTGAAAACAACCTCCCTGCAGCTTTCCCTGGCCCTTGGCTATGGGTTGACATCATTATTTTCATGTATACTATCCCTTCTGTTGCAATCCATACCTGCTTCTGGCTTTTACCATAACTGGGCAGCCAGAAGAGTCCTTAAATAAATGAGAAAACTGTTGTCTTGCCCATCTAGTCCTGTCCTCAGACACAGAAGGGGCCAGAGCTGTCAGGATTCCCCTGGTCCTTTCCTGTCTAAAGGACTGGGTGGAAGCAGATGGTCCTCCCCATGGATCAACACGCAACAGCTTGATGCCAGTGATTTACAGTGCAGTCATCATAAATAACTGGTATTATTTGCTTTCTCTGGTTAAAGGGAAGTATTGTTCTACCCCAGTAACAACGGGGAAAACAAATGCCAGCATTTATCATGCAAGCGCTGGCAATAATAGAGGTCAAGTGGATTTATAGTGCCAGAATCCATTATGTCTTTGAAGACTAATTAAAACATTAAATGAGATGCTTGTCCTACCGGAGGCTGCTTTTTTTTCCCCTCCTCCTTTCTTTTCTCGCTGCTGTGCTTGCTTCCCCCATTTCCTTGCTGTAATAACGGAGCATGAGCTTGGCAGAGCTTTCCTTGATTATATGTCAGTAGCGTATGATTTGAGGTGGTCCATGAGCATTTGGAGTGCTGGAGCGTATCTCCACTGTCACCTCTGAGCCTGGGAGGGCTTACAAATGTCCTGGTTTAAAAACCAGGATGCCAAACCAGTCTTGTGCCCCAAATCAAGGGTCTGAACTGCTGGGCTCTGTACCGAGGAGCGAGGCTGTTGTCTGGGCTGGAAGAACTAACCCAAAAGCCAGGTTGGTTCAGTTAATACAGGTACAGAGAGAACTGACCTTTTCATGTAAGTCTTGGCTGTCTAACCTTTCCCCACCGGTTGTCTTTGGAGTCCACTGTCAGGTTTAATTCTGCTTCCTCCTGTACAGCCACCCCGGAGGGATACAGCGTGTTCCCAGCCTGCAAATAGAACTGTCGCTTGATCTGCACCGGTGGTGGGGGGGTTTCGCTTTGTCTCAAGCAGGGATGGAGTAGGCAGCTCTCCAAGCTGCTGGAGATGGGGGAGAGCCTCGGAGTTATCAAAGCACACGTCAGCTTGATGAGAGCTCCTGGCAGGGCTCCCTGAGTCGCTGCTACACATTCTCTGCTCGATCTTGTCAACTGCGATCTCAGGAGCACTGCTTAGAGATGGAGACTGTCCACAGAGAACAAAGCTGCTCCCACTGCGTACCCAGCTTTGCTCTACTGCAGATGTACAGGGCGTGAGCCCGTCATTATCCTGTGATAAAACACTTCCCTGTCTTTTCTGTGGCTACATCACGCTTCATAGCAAGGTACTGCTGAAGAACTTTTGCTATGGAAGCATTTCTCCTGTAATTGCACTTTGAAAACCAAAGACTTCCCTTGGTTTTCAAGGTTTTCTCTTTCATCCAGAGACCACACTGATCCTGCCTTTCTGGGCAGTATGGAGCTGGTGACAGATCCCAAGGGAACAGGAGAAGAATGGGGGGAAGGTGCTGTGCTTGCTGTGTGGGCCATGTCAGCTCTCTGGTTTTAGCCTCTTCCTCAGACATGAAGGACCTGGCGCAGCTCTGCTTAAAATGAGCTTAAAAAGCCCAAGGAAGGTATGGAGCATGCACTGCCAAACACCTGGACATGAAAAGAGACTTTAAGTAAAACTTCCTGCATCCATGTCATCACAGGAAGCACAAGGATGTGCAGAGGGCCCATCCCTATCTCTGAGACAAAGTGGATGGGTCTAGATGGGTGTCTGACATGGATATGTTGGGTTAGCATCCCAAAGAGCAGGGAGTGTTTGTGAGGTGGAGGAAGCAGGGGTGCCTCACCTGCAGGCAGGCCAGCACATACAGCACCATTAGCTCTATAGCAGTGCGCTTCCCCCTCCCTGGAGTCCAGTGCTCCCTTTCAGGGAGGGAGGTGACTGCTTCACCCAGTTTTAAATCACAAGAATGTGAGAACCGTTAAAGGCACCTCAGCACCAACAGTAAAAATGCCTCCCCCTTGGTTCATGGGGGGAGATTGTTCAAAAATCCCATGTGAAAGAACCACATCCGAGGAGCTGCAGGAAAACAAGGCATGAATGCAGCCAGTCAGGAGCGCTGCTCAGCTGATGTTCACAAGAAGGTTTCAACTCGCTCTGTTGGAGACCTCAGTAAACCTTACAGACAGAGAGAGCATTTAGAAATGCCCCTGAGGTTTTCCGTTGCTCTGCAGCGAGCTTGGTAAACATGCCAATAAATACTGGAAAGGGAGGAAGAAACCTTGCAGAGGAACAGACCCGGGTTTTGAGCTGCCCAGTCTGTTGCATCCACGGCTGCTGCTCCTGGTCTGCACTGGGGCGAAAGGGGCAGAGTTGAACTTTTGCTGAGGATTGGGCAGGGCTGCAGGTATTTGTGGGGAAAAGAGCTCGGAGGAGGCTGGAAGTTCCCTGCGGAGCCTCCTGGTCGGAGGAGGAAAGTTAACGGAATTCCGTCCGGCGTGGGGTGCTTGTGAGTATGGGAATCTGCTCTTGGAAGATGAGTGCGTGGAGCCCGTCTGTGTGGAGTAAAGGGGAGAAGCTCCAGGCATGCGGTGGGAATTGCTGCCTGGGTGGATCTGGGCTACCATAGCCCTGACTGATAGTAGCCTCTTAATTCTTCTAGCTACTTGTTTGAATGGTGCTGCATGCTAGACCAGCGGGATGGCAGAGTTGGGGGCTCTGTGGGGCGAGCGCTCAGCCCCAGTGCTGCCCGTGGCATCTTTGGGAAGAAAATAACTGAGTTGATGGCTCTATGGTTTCATGAGTTGGGTGGCTCTGAAGCTGGGGTTGAAACTCCTGCCTTCTTCTTCCCCTCTCAGCTCAAGTGAATGTGGAATCCACACGGTAACAGAGGAGCACCAGCACCAAAACAAGGGAAGAAGACAAATTGTTCTGCGTGCCCTGATTGCCGGGGCAGTCTCAGCTGACTGCGTTATTAAATTAGCAGAGGGGAAAGCAGGTTTTCTCAGCTCAGAGATTAATGCTTTCTGGCCAGCGGTTTAATGCTACTGCAAACATACAGAAGCACCTGAGGATGGAGGTGTGTAATTAAGGACCTTCAGCCCGGTGGCAATGATGGGTGTTTATCGAATCAGGCACATTTGGCTCCTTTCTTGCTTTCCTGGAAGTGGCCGTTAAAAGCCGCTGTGACGCACGCTCACTTCCAGGTGCTGGTTTCACCTCTTGGGCATTGCTTTGAAACCCAAGTGTAGCAGCTGATGGAGTGGTTGTTGGTGGCTTTTATTCCTGACCCATGTCGCTGCTCCACGCAGAAGACTCTAGGTTATTCTGTGGGAAGCCAAGAGCAGCTATAGCCATGTCCAGAATGCGCTGATGCCCACAGGGAGTGCAGGGGAGTGATGGAAGCTGGGTGTAGGGCTTGTGTCTCCCGCTAAGCTGGCTTCTGTTTAAGAGCTCTGGGTCCTCTCAGCTGAAAACACACATCACTGATGCCTTGGGGGAGTGTAATCTTGGGTGGCATTGAGGGCATGGAAGGGGAGTCCTGTACAGAGTGAAGCAGTGCCTCTGGCAGAGCAGTGGGTGGTGTCTGGCCACTGAGAGGGGTGCAGCTCTCCCCATCGTATGGTGGGAGGGGGCTTGGGCTTGATCATTTCAGCTGTCTTCATGGCTGAGTGCACATCCAGGCTGTGGTGATGGATGTGTTCAGCTACTAAATAACCCAGACCTTTCATTGGTGGCTAACAGCATGAGCCTCTCCCAACCTGCTCTAAGGAGGTTCATAAACATAAGGTACTTTATACAAGATCTTAGTAAAACTAAGTGAAGACTGAAATAAGAATGGTGAAATGAAGAGTTCTGTGTGCTTTGTGGAGGGCAGCAAAGTCCTTTCTTCCTGCCTGCTCCAAAGGGATGCAGCCCCATGTCTGAACCCTCGCCAATGGCAGCAGCACTCGCTGACCTTCCGGAATGAGATCCTGTTGTTACTGAACTGCTGCCAAGCGAGCAACTGGCTTTGCCTTGTGGAAAGGGGGAGCGTTTGGAAGACATGATGGCTGCTTGTCGTTGGGTTTTCCTTGCTCTCTGCGTATTCACATCCATGTGTTCTGGGCCTGATGTCAGTCCCTTCTGAACCCAAAGCCTCATAACTGATTTGCTGATGTGAGTCTTTATGGCTGCAAAAATAAATCACTTTAGGGGAGTGAGGGGCAGCGAAATGAACTTTAGGCCATTTATAGCTAAGATGTGATGTATGTGCATGACCTTTAGTGAAGTCCCAGCTGATCTGAGCTTGTCTCGTGTCTCGTGGAGCTGAACGCAGTTGAACTTTCTGAAGCACTGGTGTCTGCTGCCTGGTGGCTTTTCCATCTAATCCCCATGTTCCGCGTGCAGACTTGACCTGGTTTCTGAACGCTGTGCTTTCTCTCTCATCAAGTTTGTCCAGTGAGCACTTGGTGGCACCATGGTTAGAATGGGGTCTGTGGGTGCTGCTGTAGCATAAGCAGTGGTGCTGGGAATGGGGGAATCTTTAGGTTTGGTGAGTTTGCTGTTGCAGGAGCCACACAGCGCTCTGTGGTTTCCGTTCTCAGGGTGATGGGTTTCAATTCGCATGCATTCATTCACCCTCCCCCAGGGCTTTCCCTGGAGCTTGGAAGTTGTTGTGGGATCTTGAGGTGACGGCTTTGGGTGCTGCCGTTGGGCATCGCGTGGTGCTCAGCTAAACAGAACCTTACGGAAGGATCAGGGAAGGAGGGCAGGAGAGTGGAGGGGCAGAAGTGGTAAGGACATGGTAAAGGCATCCTAGGAGCATCGTGTAACCCTGGCTGTTAGCGAGCAAGCAGCAGCAGCTGGAAGCAGGCTGGAGGGAGCCAGGGATGTAAAGGAGAGCTTAGCAAGCAGGGGTCCGAAGTGAACTGTGTTTCACCCACTCTGTTATTGCTGGAATGAAATCTCAAACAGCTGTTGTGAATGCTGCCAAATTTGGATTTCTCTGTCAGGTTCAAGGCAAGGTTTTGCTCCTCTTATGGCTGAACCTATGATAGAAAATATTTGCCCCTTCACTTCCTTTTCTAGCCCTTGTGACTGTAGAGAAATCTCAAAGCTGCATCCCAGACACATTTTTAAGTTAGAAACACAAAGCAACAAATGCACCAAAGTATTAAACTGTGGCTTTGATCTCATTTTGCCATGCCAGTCCCGTGACTTTTGTGGTTTAGATGGGGCTTGTCACTCCTGAATTCCAGAGGCCTCATTTGAGATCAGGGTTGCAGTGTGACCCTGCTACTGGTCTGATAGCACAAGCTTCCCACTGCTCTCACTGCTGCTGACTGTGCTATCATAGACCCAAAGCAATAGAGAAGCCCCCCACATGTGAGTCTTAAGGATGGCACAGCTGCAGCATCCCATCCCTTTGCCTTTGTAGTTAACAGGAGCAGAGCATTCTGCATTGAACTTTGTCTGTGTGACATTAGTGCTGCCAGTGCAGGACACCCTCCTGATGTGAGAGTGCGTTGTTTTGCAGGAGCCAGGCCAAAGAGACTCCAAAGGAACAGCATGGACAGCTTAGACCTCCTGAAGTTCCCTTCTGAAAAGGTAAGCAAAGATGTCTGGCCTCAAAGATGAAGTAGCAGTAGGAATCTGTAATGGCTTGTTGACTGGCTTCATTTGCAGGGAAGTATGCAATTAGCAGATATCATTGGAGTCAATGGGATTAACCAAAGAGGGTTTCTAGAGAGCTTGGAGGAGAGGAACAGCTGGTCTGACTGAAAAGGCACTTAACTGAAAGCTGAAAAAGCCACTTCTGTGCTTTTTTGCAAACCCAGCCCTTCACTGAGAGGATAATGGTTAGCATTTTAGCCCCTTTAGTGGCTGGTGGCAAATCTCAGTGCCTTATTACCCCAGCAGAGCAGACAGGGGAGGAGAGGGCAGAAGCAGGAGCTGGTGTGTTGCAGGAGGCAGAGGGGTTTGCTCCAAGGGGCTCTAAGGATTCCCCCTGCTCCGGCTCAGTGCTGGCAATGTCAGACCCACCAGCTCAGCGTTTCCTCAGTGTCCCCAGGGCAAGGGCTGTTTCCACAGTGGATGCTTTGAGCCTTTCCACCCCCAGGGATTGATTGAACGTCTCAGGAGATCCTGCACAGGATCACCTCGTGTGCCCATTGCCATGGGGCTTGCTCATGCTCTTTCCCAGAGAAGGTGGCCAGGCAGGCAGCTGTGCCCTGCCTTTTGGGAATGGCTTTGGCACAAATGATGTTCCTTCATCCAGTGCTTCCAGGCACTCTCCTGAGTGTCCAGGGAGGGGTTCCCTCTTACAGGAGTGTTGCAGAGAGAACAAAGCTTGCCCAAGTTGCAGGAAGGTGCAGTCAATGGGAAACAGCCTCACGCTTGCAAACCCACTGAGTGCCTAAACCTCCCAGTGAGCACTGGGAGGGCCAGGGAAAAGCTCCTCCCTGAATTAACTCATTTGGGGAGCTAAATGTCAAACATATTTATGCATTTTTGTTAATTCTCCCAACTGCCCGTTGGCCATTTTGGCTCTGAGCTGCTTTAACCCATTGACTCCAGCTCCAGGGTGCTGATAGTGGCAGGGGCAGTGATAGCTGGTGCCAGGGAGACATTTGACTATGTATCCTCATTGCAGCAGCACAACCCGAGGACTGGCAAGGAGAGTTGTGCTGATGTGTGATTTGCTGTTAATGCTGTTGGTTTCCTACTCTTTGCTGTAAAAGCTGAAGCTGGTTCAGTAGTTCGGGCAGGTTATGGGATCTCAGGGGTTTCACAGGGAGGATGGAGCAAACGGTGCTGTGGGTACTCTGCAGTCAGATGTGAGTAGTCCTCTTCCCCCTGCAGTGGTCCTGAGGGGTGCGTGCAGGTTCACCTCTCCTTGCAAAAGTGCTTTGGATGCAATTCCACTTCCTCTGTCCCAGTGCAGCTCCCAGGAAGGGTGATTACACTCATGGAAGAGGGCTGTTGGCTTCAAGCTTGCAATGGTGAGGAATCAGTCAGCAGAGTGAACTGTGATCAGTCCAGCACCCTCGTTATCACCTCACCCTTTGCCCACTGTCTGTGCCAGAGACAGCCTTCGAAGTCCTCAGGGAATCCCATAACCACCCAGGTCAGTTGTCCAGTGCCCCTGCACAGAGCAGTGTCTGGGCAGTGCATCTCCAGAGGCACCCACGTCTGTTCTGAGTGTGGCAGCAGACAGCAGGACCACTGCTTCCCTCATCATCCTTGTGCAACCTGTGCCTTATTCCTTGTTTTGAGCTTCTCTGGTTTTAGCTCGCAGCCATTGGTTCTTGTTTGTTCCTCTCTATGAGACAAAAAATCTCTTCATCACATGCTGGCTTTCACCCTGAAGGTTCTTGCTTGCTGTAATTGAGTCATCTATTCTTTTTGTCAAGAACTAAGTGGTCTGAGGCTCTAAGGCAGTAAGGGCATTGTAAGGCAGTTTCTTTCCAGTTCTGAAATCCACTTCTGTAGTTGCTTTTCAAAATGCTGATGCCAGCCTGGCTGCAGTTGGTCCCATCAATAGCATTCAGGGGAATCAATCTCTCCTTACTCCTTCGTGATATTCCTGTTTGTATTGCAAAGAATGGAAAAGCTATTTTGGCTACAGCATCTCAGTGTGCTGGTGATGTGCTGTGACTTCAGATCCTGTTCAGTATTGTTGGCTCTTTGGTCTGTGTGCCCTTAAATCCCAACCCCCTGGGCCCTTGGTCATCTCCTGGGCTTCTTTCTCCTGTCTGTAGTTGCTGCAGTGAGGACACCCTGGGGCATCCCCTCAGTGCTTTATGTATGATAACAGGGTGGTTTGCAGCCTGGAAGCACTGAAGCCCAGAGCATTAAGCAGGTTTAGGCACTCAGTTCCCACCAGTTAGATGTAAAGTGGCTCGTGCCTTTAGTAAGTGTCTTTGGAGCTAAATGCTGAATATTCCTGGTGCTTCTGTAGCAGGGCCTCATCTGCCTGACAGCAGTAATGAGGCTGTTATGGTAATACAGGCAGGGCCATTAAACTTGAGTCTTTTGACAGAGAAGGGATAGAGTTGTGCATGTCTTATGGGAAGGGGGTGAGAATGGGAGAGCAAGGCAGAGGGTAGGGCCTCGAAAAGGGGCTGCAGTGGGAAGGGACAAACGCTTCAAGAAACATGTAGCCTCTGCCATCTCACTTTGCTCATGCATTATACAGGGGTGATCATCCTGTGTTTCATGTCCATGGGTGCACTGAGCACAAGCGTTTCAGGGAGCAAAGGAGGACAGCAGTGAGAGAACAGGGGACGGCTTGTAACTGTCTGCTGCAGTTAGTCATGTTAGCCTGCAGCCCCCATGTGCTTCTGGTAGCATGAGAAAAGAGCAGAATGGGACTCCAGGCATTCGTGTTAATCCGCCTTTTAGGAAGCTGTTGGGTAAGGGCCCTACTTGCTGAGAGCAGTGGGAGACAGTGAGGCAGACAATGCTCCATCTGTGCTGGGAGCCAGCTCCTGGAGGTAGGAAATGCTGTGGAGCATCCAGGAAAGCTGTGTTCCCTGGGGCATGGTTGGGTTATCCACGGTTTGGTGTAGGCTGCTGCATGGCTGGGCGCTGGGAAGAAGTGAAGATACAACAAGTGGAGGGACTTGTGCCAAGGGCTTGGTATCCTGGGCAAGATGAGCTTGCCACTGCTTAGAAGAGGCTTTTGAGTGTGGTTGCCAGAAATCCCTAGCAGCAGTGAGTGCTTCTGGACCTTTCATCCCTCATTCCCCATGCCCATAAACCATATGACTCTACCTGTATACCTGGGGTTTTCAGAGAATGCTGCTGCTCCTAGTGGAGAAGCTGATTACTGTGTGTTGCTTGGGTGATGCTTCCTCTCCACTCACTAAAACCATGTGCTGTAGGGATAGATAAGATGTCCTCACTCAACCCAGCTCATGAGGAGTGGCAGCTCACACCACCCGAGCTCCACATTAACTTCTTGCTTCTGTCTCCTGTTCTGTGGATGCTTGCCAACAGATCCCCACATAAACCAGAGGCAGGCAATTTGTGCAATGACTGTTTCTTGCTTTCCCAAGGACCAGAATGGGGACAGCCATCATGTGGGAGACCTGAAGATCTCAGGGAAAGAGTTCTTGTTGTTGCCTGCGAGGTCAAAGAAATACCGGGAGCACCACTGCAGCTCGGAGAGGAAGCCCCCGGGCTCAAGTCCATCACCACTGGATGCCAGCGAAGTCCGAGTCCAGGTCTCTCAGTCGGTAAGAAGATGATGCTTTTCTTCTAGTACTGATCCAGGAGTTTCTTACAGTGTGTTGGTTCTTAACCTCATTTCTATCCTGCTCTGGGGTAGTGCTGTGGCTGGAAAACAGAGCCCGCATCTAGCTCTGTTGGGCAGCTATAGACACATTCTGCTTTTCTGAGCCTCCATCATGAGCTAGTTTATGAGAGCTTGATATTTAATGGTGGTATTTGTAACCTTCTCCTGAGGGACTGGAGTCTAGACCTGAGCCTTCCTGAGTATGGGGCTCTCAGGATGCGATGACTCCAATTCCAAAAGAACACAGCAATTGGGATCCCCTGCTTTGTGGAGCCTGACTTGATCAGCCCTCTGGGGCCCATGAGGGGCAGGCTTGTGGCTTTCAAGAAACAAAACCCTTTGCAGTGTTTTTGATGAGCAACCAAAAACACTGCTTGCCATTGCCAAATCTAGGACCTTAGGAACTGTTCTCTCTCATGTCCTGATCGCACTGATGGTCTCCAGAGTGGCAATGGGCAGAGTGGGCTCTTTGAATTCATCCATCATTAGGGAGAGATGATGAAAATCATTGTCTGGAAGCAAGTTAGGTGGAGCGTGCTTCCTGAAGAGCAGGAGCTGGCCCCAGTGTCAGTGTTTTGTGGGTTACTGGCATGCAGCAAATCCTGTGCTGGTGTTGAAGAGCTCTGACTCAGTCTGTGCTTGGCTCCTCTGAAGGTGGTGGGGCTCCGTGTCCTGGAAAGCTCTCCAGGGGCCTTTTTGATGTCTTTAGCTCTTTGTTAGGCTGCTATCTTCTGGTTGTGTTGATGTTTATGTTGTGACACACAAATACAATGTGCTGGGGAGGGCTCCTGCAGCTGTGTTGGTTTTGCTCTCAGTCCTGGAGATGGGGATCACACCCACAGAGGATGGCATGTGTCTGGCTCATGGGAGGGGATTTTGAGACATCAGAACGTGGTGATCTCAAGCGAGAAGACCCAAGTCCTCAGCTTGGCGTTGCCAGGAGATAGGGAGCATAACAACAAAGATTTAATGAGTGCATGGGTGCTTGAGGGTGCTTGGGCTCTTGCTTTATCCTGAGACTGTCACAGTATCACAGCACTGCGATCATGCAAAGATTCCGGATGGAATCAATCCAAGCCAGGAAAGAGAGGCCTATTTTTTTTCCTGGCATTTAGGAAAAGCAAAAGAAACTATTTTCATGCTGCGTAAGAAAGGGTCTGAGCTGCAGAGCTTGGGATGAAGCCTGTCTGTAGAGTGGGGATGCTCCAAGCATTCAGTCCTTTGTTCCTGGTCTGAGGATCACAGGGCGAACGCATCCTGCTGTACCTGTGTGCATGTACATATGTGCATAGCCCTCTCTGACCACAGGCGTTGCTGGTTTTCAGCTCTGGTCACTGGAGGCAGGATCTTTACACCAGCTGGGTTTTTTTAGACTTCTCTGAGTTCATTCTTTATTCCCAGAGGTGCTTATGGAAATGGTCTAATAGGAAAAGTATTTCCTACTGCTCACCGGTGCAAACACGATCATTGAGAAGGAAAACAAAACTCATGTGAGCCAGGAAGGAGACAGCAGCATGGGGGCATGCAAGGCAATAGAGAGGCAGAAAAAAAAACCCACTTCTGCCAAAAATAGCCTTGTATTTTTAACTCAGACGTTCAGCCAGGAGCCAAACAAAAGCCACACTCTGTCAAGAGCAAGGCAAAAAGCATTCCTCAGGGTGTAGCTGTGAGCACATAGGCTGTGTCTAAGAAAAAGCCCCATGGGACTCTGCCAACCACCAGTGACCTTGTGAGAGTACACATGGGGTTTGGTGAATGTCCATGAGCGAGCAAGGGAAGGCAGGGACACACAAACCCAGCGGCAGGAGGTGCCTCTGCGGGCTGTGCTGCTCCTGACTGATGGAACTGTGTGAGCAGGGGAGGGATGTGCTGCTCCTCCCCTCCTCCAGGGGATGGGTGACCACCCAGCAGGGACTCACAGCGTACAGAGGGGAGGCTCAGGCTCCACCTGGCTCCTGCAGTCATCTGCTGTGCCTGGTTGTTCTCCTGAGGCCTTTCCCCTGCGTGCCCTGACTTTCCTCTCTGTGTGTGTGTGTGTGAGCTCCCCACTTGCCCTGGGTTTGTGAGCTGAGCCCTGGGAGCCCGTTTTCCCTTCAGTTCCCAGGCACTCCTGGTGCACACAGGCTTGGAACCGAGTGAATTCAGCAGGATACAGAGCAACAGTGTGTGGAAGAAAGTGACATCTTCCTCCTTGCACAGACTGAATGTCTCGGTTTGTGCCCCAAAAGAATAGATCAGTGCACACTGCAGTGGCTGGGGGAGAAGGGTAACTGCTTGTCTTATGTCTTAAAGAACGCCCCTTCTTTGGTATCTAATGGACCATTGTCCATATCCCATAAGAATGACAGTGACAAGTGGTTCATTGGGTTTCCTGCAGGCCAGTAGCTTCTCAGAGTTACACAGCTTGTGTACAGGGCTCGTGCTCTTTGTAGGTGAGTGTTCAGGTGAATTCTGGTTTGTGTTGGTGCTCAGCTGGCGCTTGTGCCAGCCTGAGCCTGTAGCATAGGCCAGAACAGTTGAAGTCAACGTCGTCTTGCCAAAAGCAAAGCAATCCATTCCTTGAGTTCTGCTTTTTGTCCCTGTCTGCTGGGGCTACCTGGGCTGTGCCAGTCTGTTATAGGGGACTGTGAGTGCTGTAATTCCCATCCATGGGAAACTTCTTAATCAAATGTAGCAGATCCCAAGCAGGATGGAGAGAAGCTGTCTCTGGTCAGGCTGTTGAGACCGGAATCCCCCCCGATCCCTCATTCTGTGAATGCTCAAAGCAAAAATCCTCTTTAACCCATCAGTAAACAGAGAGTCCTTAATTAGAGGTGAGGTCTAGCGACTGATCAAGGATGCTTTTATGGGATGCCACAGTAGCTGCTGTCCCAGCAGAAGGGGTGACCTCAGACTGCACACGTGGGGCTCTGCGCTCCTCTCCCACGGTCTTTTTGCAGGGGGAAACTGATGCCCGGGAAAAACCCTCATCCCAGGGCTCCCAAGCCCAGTGTTGTAATCCCTGGGTGAGTGCTGCTGCCAGCACAGCCACCGACCTCCTTCCAGAGGGCCCTGGTGCAGCAGCAGGGCTCTGGCACAGGGAGGTCCTGCGGGTGCGGTGCCTGAGTCAGAGCTCCCGGGTTCGCTGCCCATCTCTGCCTCTTGTTTACCTCCCTCTTCCCCGTCTGTGTGGTGGGGTAATGCTGCTTCCCTGCCTACCCTGGGGAGGTTACAGAGGCGTGATGATGGCTCTAAAGCTGTTTGAGCTTTGGATGGCAGGAGCTGTGGTGGTGTTATTAGCAGTGGTGGTGATGATGATGCTAATTACTGAGCTGCTGGGAAACTCCCCATGGGAGGAGGTGGGAGAGGGAAAAGGAGGCGAAGTGAGCTCGGGGATGGAGAGGAGCCTGACCCTGCTGGCAGCTCTGTTGGACCCTGGGAGAAGGGCTCAACCAGTTGGTGGAGCCGTGGGGATGCTGGGATGGATGGGAGAAGCCATGGCTCAGCTGCTGCGTAAGGTAGGAAGCGTGCCAGGGCCTGTGGCAGGTCCCTCCGTGAGGCTTAGGCATTCCTGCCACTGCTGTGCAGGATGCTGGTGTGGAACCCAATGGAGAACCCACGCAGGAGGGGCACAGCAATGGGCTTCCTTACCTCTCCTATGGCCCTTAAGTGGGGGAATTTCCCAGCCGTGGCTGGTGGTCACTGGGAAGAGAGGGACCAGCACAGCCTGGGTCTGAGAGATGGGAAAGGGCAGGGTCCTCCTCACCTTTGAGGTCAGGTCTGGAGCTCCCATGGGAATACTCAGGGCTGTGAGTACCTGGTTCTCCACCGGCAGAGCAAAGGTGGGTTTGGTGTGGGAGAAGCTGGTGTGGGTGTGAGGTGTTTGGTCACATTTTCGCTCTGCTGCAGTCGAGCCTTAAGCAAAAGTAGGTGCATGAGAGCTCAGTCCTTGTGCCTGTAGTTGTGGGTGGCCAGGTCCGGGTGCTCCCTGGGGCTCATGTACTGCGCACCTTGAGTTTCCTCTCTTTTCAAAGGAACATCAAAGCAGAAGGTTTTGTACCACGTGAAGCTTGCAAACATCAAAGGCTTGCTCATGAATTTAACCTCTCTGCTCTGCTGGGGAGAAGGTCAGAACGCTCCAGCTCTCAATTGACTTGGGGATTGTGTTTGAGAGGGCTCCTGGAAGGATGGGATTCTGCTAGCACTTGAGACAGGTTGTGTCCCCCTCACCATCCCCTCAGAAAGAGCAACCATGGTGGAGAAAGGACAGGGTCCATGGAGGAAATGGGCTGTTTATTCTGTGTGGTGAGGGGCTAGGGACCTGCCCCAGTTCTGGCCTTGAGTTTAAGCTCAGCACTGAGCTGAAGTTTCTAAGGCCAGTCAGACAGAGCATGTGCCAGAGTTCAAGGACTAAAGCAGTTTATTGCATCAAGATCCAAAGGCTGGAGGAAAACCATGGCAAGAGGTAAGGATCAAACCCAATCCTCTCCCCTCCTTGGAGATCTGTGCTCTAGAAATGGTCTGTTCATGTGGACTCTCCTCTTCCCAGTGCATCAGCTTGAGGGAGTGCTTCCTCACTCTTCAAAACTGTCCTCAGCAAAGACCATTTATAGTCAAGAGAAAGAGGAGCAGTTTGATTGCAGTGATGACTTGCAGAGATGGGTTGCTGATGTATTTAGACACTGAACGATTTGCAAACACGCTGCATCGCCAAACATTCCCTAGGACAAATGTTTTTATAAGACCTTTTTTACGATTACAGTGAGAAACAACCATAAAAGAAGGGGAAATTGTGTAAATCACATTTCCCCACCCCAAAGGCAGGTTGCCAGAGCAATTCCAATGGTTTTCTCCCTTGTGATGTACAAGGAGATTGTCAGCTTATGGCTGACTCTGCCTGGATCCATCCTGGTGTCAGTGGGCAGGGAGCAGAGCTGGAGGGCAGCGTAGCAAAGCGGGCAGGGAGGTCCTGCCTGTCCCTCTTACATCCTATGTTGTCCAGGCAGTGCCCCCATCCAGCCCAGTGCCCTGTGGCTTCACTGTGGACTGCAGAACTGGCCGGATGGGTGCTGGGAGTGAGGAAAAACACAGCATCAGGGGCTTCCTTCCAGCTGCTTGTGCTCTGGCCCCAGACCATCCTTCCCCTGGCTGTCTTGTGCTGGTTGAGAGAAGATGAAGCCAGTACTCCCTTGCAGTCCCGCAAGAGCTTGAGCATTTTGGGGGCTGCAGCCTTTGCTGCTCTGCGTGGGCTCTGTGTGCCTCTCCTTTAAGATGAAGCAGTCTTATTGATGTGTAAACTACTGCAACGCAAGGGCAGTTCGATGCACAGCGTCCGTGGGTTGGTTTGCTGCATGGGTGTAATTATACCATTCTTGTTGGTCAGACTTTCTGTGTAAACGTGTTCTAAGAGCAGGGGAGAGAGGAAGAGAGAAGCTGGAGTCAGGCAGAGGGAAGGCAGCTGCTGCTAAATTTAAGCCTGTTCCTATGACACCTGGAGGCTGCTGTGCTGGTGTCAGTCCCGTTGGAGCTGAGCAGGTAAACACTGAGCTGTGGCTTGCTCTTGAATCTTTATCTTCCTGTTAGGCTGTGGAACCTTCTGTAGTGCTCTGGGCCTGGGAGAGAGGCTGCACTGAGATATTTCCTAGCTCGGAGGCAGGATGAGCTGGAAAACTTCCTGGATGGCTTGAGCCTGAGAGGTACGAGGAGGCTGTTCCAGGGCTTTGGGGCTGTTCATAGGAGCTGTCAGTGATCTGGGTGCCTCCCCAGAGTCATCTTAATTTATCTGACCTTTAATTCCATATGTCTGTGTGAGTCTCTTTGTTAAGCTCTAGAGCCCTTCTTTCCCTTAACTCCTCTGACTCCGGTGAGCTGCTTGCACGGATGCTGCATGAGCCAGCAGAGATGTTAATGAATGCTGTCCCAAATCTAGATGTGCAACAGCAGAGCCAGAGCTGAGACCCCTGTGAACATAGCAGTGCAGAGCCCTGACACACTTTGTTCCTTGCTGGGACTTTGGTGCTGGCATGGGAGGCAGGGCAATGAGCAGGAGCTCTGCAAAGTAACTGCACAGAGGTGGTGGGGGGAGGCAACTGCGCTGCCTCTGCTGCATTCATCGCCTCAGAGGTAAATTATCGGTTTCTTCCTTAAATATGAACAGCTGCCAGGTAATGAATTCCCCCTCTCTGTTTTATAATGGCACTAAAATTGGGATTTGCCTTGGTTTTCTCTGTAATTATCCAATGAGAGCATGTGAGTGAGAGGGAGGCATGGCAGCACTGGGCCTGCTGCAGGCGAGCACTGAGCATCGTGCCTGGGGCACTGAACCCAACAGGCAGGTCCGGTGTGCGGAGCTGGGGCTGCACAAGCAGTTTCATGAGGCTTATGGTACCATGATCCTTCATGAAGTTATCTTTGCCCATGCAGAGGGGTGGGTTTGGGAGGGAGGCTGGCATACACAGCTGCAGTAAAAGCCAGGATTACCTACCAGGCTCTTCAGCATCCCATGGGGAAGCTGGTCCTGGTGAGGTGTGGTTGGACTGGGAGGGCACGAGGAGGGAGCAGCATCCCCAGCAGGGAGAGGTGAGGCAGGAGCTGTCCTGGTCCTCCAGAGCGCTGGGGCCAGATGCTGAGCTTGTTTGTCTCTGGGCATCCCCTCCTCACTGTGGGTGGCGACTGCATCTGGACAGCTCTGGGACTTGAGGTTTGGTTTTGTGAGAGAGCAGCTGCTTTCAAAGGGCTGAGAAACAGCCCGTGTTGTGCCAGTCCATGGCTTTGCCTTTGCCTTTGCCTGGCTTATCTGGGTGGCCAGAGGAGAATTCCTCAAAATCACCCCTGTAGGGTCCACAATAAGAGCCCAGAGACTCTGCCTTGCATGCCTTGGGTGAGAGGCAGTCTACTGCCTAGCGTGATTTAAGAAGCAGCCATCATCTCGTCTACCCATAGCTTTTGTCCTGGGGGTCTCTGCTCAGAGCAATGGGCTTTTCAGCACCAAGGAGACTCAGTTGATGCTGGCTCTGTTCTGGGAGGGTGATTGCTCTGCTACAGAGCCCCTGAAGGTGCTGGGAATGGCTTTGACATTTCATAGCTCTGGTCTTGGGGCTGCCCTTGCAGTGTTCTGTGCATTTGGCTCTGAACAGAAGCAAGGCAGAGGTATTGCTGCCTCTGCGCCTCTGTGTCAGCCCTAGGCCTTGTCCTCAATGAGGTGCTTCAGTACTTAAGGACCCAGAGATGAAGCTGAATTCCTTATCTTCCTGTCTCTGCAATATTCTTGTTACTTGGACACCCTCATTCTGCTTGTTCCTCACCCCGCCTTTCCCTTGTTTTTCCCTTCTCCCAGACTGAGGTCAGGTTGTGAATCAAAGCTGTGGAGAGGAGATAGGAGGCAGGATTTAACACAAGCCTGTGCTTGTGCATCAGCCACACAGAAAGAGAACATACTGGTTGCCTTGTGTGCAGGATGGCTGTCCAAGCCCGTGGCTTTGCGTCGCTTTCACCAAGGACCCCTAAGGTCTGGATGCTTCTCAGATCCCTTGGGCTGGGATCGGGGGCATGTATGAAAGCAGGTCTGACACCCCATGTTCTGTCTATATCTGGCTAAGTGGGGAGGCCAGTTTTCAAGCTAGAAAACTGTAAGGAAGAGCCTCTTACCAGAGGAACCTCCTCTAGGAAGGTGGTGAAAACGGAACTGGTTGTCCAGGGTACCCCAGCATGGATGGGGTTACAACAGCAGGGCTACAGCCCAGCTAGTCCGGTGGTCCAGCCTGGAGCTGACTAACCCAGCTGCTGAAATACAGTCCTTTCCCCTTGACTCACTGTAACTGAGTTTTCAGTTATTGGTACTTTGAAGCCGTAATTGAGGTCTGCTTTCCTCCTTGCACAGCCTTTTCTCCCAGCAAATTGTCAGCCATCAAGCGGTATGAGGCAGTAAAGGAGATGTCACAGTCACCATTTCCTAGAAACTGTCGCTTTAAAGAGAACAATACTAAAAAGAGGGATGAATTGAAGCCAGACCCAGAGCAATAAAACTCCAAGTGTTTGACTTCTCTCAAAATCTGGAACTCTTCATTCACTTCTGGGGTCTCCGCTGTGCCCGGGGCACTTTGTACATCCCCAGTTCCAGCTTCTCACATTGAATAGCTCGCGTACCAGAAGACCTTAAAGAAATCCATAGTCCTGGTTCTCTCTGGGTGTTAATCAGCTTACATGAGGGGTGCTATGATGACACCACCTGACACAGGGGCCTTGACTGGGGTTTGGTCTGCTTTTCTTGCACGACTTTCTCTTGCTCAGACATGAGTGCAAGGAGCAGCATGGCTGTGCCCCTGCTTCACCAGTGTGCCAACAGTGACCTGGGCCCTTATCAGCACCAGGGGCTGGTGGGATCAGTACGGACCAGGAGCACCTGATGGATGCAGCCTGTTTCTGCATGGAATGAGGCTGGGAAGTGAGCATGGCCTGGCTGTGCTGGAGTCATGCTATGCACTTATCTATTACTTGCTGGGTCTACATAGACAATCTGTTCTGTACCAGTAACTTGTGTTTCTCTTTATATGAACTGTATTTGAAAACAGGGAAATGCACCTGGAAAACGTGTGTTGGGTTTCATTTAAGGACAGACCTGAAGCAGTGCAGGAGCCTGTACAATCAGACCAGTTTTGTCTGTACCTTATCTTGGATAGTGGCTGTTACCAGCTGCTGGACAGGGCGCTGGTTGTAGGGGTAGGGAGAAGGATGTGAATCCTTAAATCAAAGGGGCCTGAAACAAGGGGGGTTATAGTGCTGTGTCTTGGAGCTCTCGTGCTAAAAACTCTGCCCGTGTATGAGTGTGAATGCAGATTGGGGGATGTCTGGATTGGAGGTGCAGGCAGGGCACAACCTGTGTTCATGTGGCCATATGAGCCTCTGCTCACACCTCACCTTCAGCCTGCCTCCACTTTCCCCATTAGCAGTGCTATTTTGGAGCCTCCCAAGGCAATTAGCACCAATTAATCTAAAAAAGCCTAAATAATGGTTTTTCAGAGCCCCCGGCTCCTTTCTGTTCCCTGGGGGGCCCCAGAAGACTGCAGCCTGAACCAGGCAGAGCTGAGCCCAGCTCAGTGCTTCTTGTGCTGGGACTGCTGGGGAAGCTTCCTGCGGGGATGTGCAGGTAGAGAATGGCCCCGAATGATCCCATGGATCCAACTTTTCCATCCTGGATTGTGGTGTCTGTGCCACAGAAAGACTTGCAGTCCCCTGCAGTGCTTACTATGGCAGAGGAGGGGAGGAATCAGCTCCCTTCTGAAGAGTGAGACCGCTGAATGCGCTTGGGTGCAGGAGATGCAATACCCATGGGATTGCAAGGAAGTCCCTGGAGGATTTTTTGCTTGTATCTAAAGCCATTCGCATCCTAATACTCCCTGGGCCCTGTCACATGGAGCAAATCAGCTTCCTCATCTTTGCCTTCCCCAGCCGGGGTGTAGTTTCACCCTGCCCTTTGAAACAGCGCGAACCAGGGCAAGAGCTGCTTTTTGCTGATAGGAGAGGCTCTTCCTGCCTTTGCGTGTGATTTCTGTCTCACCCGTTCAAGCTCTTTGGAGAAGGGCTGTGTGTGACCATCGCTGAAACGGGAAACCCACGGGTACCAGCCCCAGGATGCTCCCTGCCCCTGGCAGGGCCAGGATTTCATGTTCTGTGGGGTGTCTTGCGTAACAAAGCCTTGATCTCGAGCGCGGCCTTCAGGCATTGCCGGGGTACGAGTAAATAATAATTAAGGTTTGGGCGTTTGCTGCAGCGCAAGGGTGTTTGTGTGGAGGTTAGGGTGTCATGGGTGCCAGGGGAGACGGGTGTGTGTGGGTCCCATGAACTTCTCCCCATCGTTACCACCCCTGGTGAAGGTGCTGCATCTGCTCAGCTGCTTTGGAAGACAGCGCTGCGCTAGGAGCAAGTAGGTGTCTGAATCAAAGTGTGTTTGAAGAAAGCACCCAATCCTGGCAATCCGGAGACAAGCAGGCTCTTTTGCAGAGCATTCTCTAAGCACGTTGTCAGTGGGCTCCAGTCTCAGCTGCAGGGAGCACGGTACGTGGTGGGGAGGAGGGCAGATCTGCTGCAGGGGGAGCGTTGGATCACTGCCATTGCTGGAGGAGCGTGTCCTTCACTGGCAGCGGGTTTATAGGCACCTGTCTCCTCCATCACCTCCTACTCCTCAGTAGGGCTGGAAGTGGGGAGCTGGTGGTGCGGTCTGCTGGATGTAGTAGGTGACTGGGAGTTGAGCACTACACATTAACCTTGGCCTCTGTGCTAATTAATCAAGAATATGGGTTATAGCCTTTAAAGCAATGGAGTTATTTCGGTTTAGCAAATTGCTGCTGCTCAGCTGAGACTCAACAGCTGAGCGTGGTCCTACTTCCACCCCCCTCCAACTGCAGAGCAAGTCACTGGGACGAGTTTCAGCTCCAGCCTCGTGCTTTGCTGCTGGCGTGTGGTGTAGTGCATGGCCAGGTACCGCAGCGCTGCAAGGGGAGCATCACTCACGCTCCAGGAGCTCGCTGCTTGCTGGCATTTGCCTGTAACCTGACTGGTTTTGAGCAAGCAGTTTGGGTTCACCCCCACTTTCAGTATTTAAAGGATTCTTCAGGTTTTTCAATGGGCCAAATTGACCTCTAGAGCTGCCCATCTTCTCCCCTAGAGTGCAGAGACTCCCCAGGAATGAGAGCGCTTCCAAGCTGTCTCCTTGGTTAGCAATTTAAGCTTCAGGGTGCTAGATCTGAGCTCGTGTGTTTCTATTAAATGGTGCCAGGGAAACCCAGCCTGGCGTGGTGAATGCTGTCAAAACCTAAGTGGAAAAGTTGCTACGTAAACTGCAGAGTATTGCTGGAGCTCTGAGGACTGTCTGAGCACGCTGACTAATATAGCACCTCCTAAAGAGACACCCGAAGTAATCCCATGGCGTGGATGCCCCGCTCTCAGCAGGGAGGGCTGCCCACCTGAGCTGGGATGCCAGGGTGGATGCACCTGGAGGAAAGCTGCATTAAGGAGGTGGTTGCTCAAAGCAGCCAAATCCAAGCAGGGCAGCACCCGCGCTGAGGCCCTGCGAGGAGCAGAGGTGTCAGGAGCACTGCAGACAGACACCCACATTGAACACCATGCTCCTCCCCAGCCGAAATCAAACCTGATCCTGTCACCGCTATGGATCCGAAGCCGTGGATTGAAGCCAGTGTGGCAGTGGGGCACGTTCCCAGCAGGTCAGCAGTTACTCTGGTAGGGAAGGAGGGAGCGTGGGTGAGTTATTTTGATTTTGTTTGAAACAATAAAGCCCGAGTTCTTTGGAATCCTCACAACAGAGCCAGCTTTTAGCCCCGGCGCTGATAGGGACGAGTGGGCGAGTTGTTTCAGGGGAAGAAAGGCTTTGGAAGCAGGCCAAGTGAGGGTGATAATTTGATGGTGGAAGGGAAGCGCGGGGCGCCCGTCCCGTGTGTGAGCAGGGTGTGCAGGGGCCGGGCAGGTCACAGAGCACACTGCTGGGTGCAGGGGTGCTAAGGGCACACTGGGGGCAGGCTCGCAGCTCACTGGTGTGAGCACAGGAATCTGAAGCTGCAGGTGGTGTCTGCGGATCATGGGTGTCTCATTCATTCTCCTTTGCTGCATCCTAAACCCAGATGCAGAACGTCAGCTTCTCCTGCTGTTCCAAGCACCAGCCTCCTGTGTGGGCTCTGCTGTTCTAGCCTCTGCATTTGTAACATGTTCTGCATTTCACCCTCAATGCCTGCCTCAGGTGTCCCCTCTCACAGCTGTCCTAAGTCAACTCAGCTCTCCACATACGGGGCACAGGCTCAGTTCTGGTTCATTGAATCCCAGACTGGGTTGGGATGGAAGGGACCTTAAAGCTCCTCCAGCTCCAGCCCCTGCCACGGGCAGGGACCCCTTCCACTGGAGCAGCTTGCTCCAAGCCCCTGTGTCCAACCTGGCCTTGAGCACTGCCAGGGATGGGGCAGCCACAGCTTCTCTGGGCACCCTGTGCCAGCGCCTCAGCACCCTCACAGGGAAGAGCTTCTGCCTAAGAGCTCAGCTCAGTCTCCCCTCGGGCAGGTTCAAGCCATTCCCCTTGGCCTGTCCCTACAGGCCCTTGTCTCAAGCCCCTCTCCAGGTTCCCTGCAGCCCCTTTAGGCACTGGAGCTGCTCTAAGGTCTCCCCTTCAGGAGCCTTCTCTTCTCCAGGCTGCCCCAGCCCGGCTCTCAGCCTGGCTCCAAAGCAGAGATGCTTGAAAAGAGCTAAATTGAAGTTTAGTATGTGAGCTCCCTAGGCAGCAGCTTAGTTTGAGGCCAATTCCCTTCCATAGCCTGGGGCACCAGAACAAAATAGGTGCAGAGTAATTGCCTTTTGCCTGCTCTGTCCTGATACTGGGACTCTGCAAGGTCGTGTGTGATGGAGGCTTGGCCTCTTCTCTGGCACAGAACAGATGGGGCTGCCCCACAGGACAGATCCTGGCCGGCATCACCGGTGCTCCGGGGGGTCCACCTTGCATTGCCCTGCGGTTCTGCCCCTGTCTCATCAGCACAGGGTGTTTCAGCACTTGTTGCTCAGAGCTTGTTTGCCCTGAGCTCAGCCTCAGGTCTCCCCATCAGCCAGATCAGCCTCGTGAGCACTGATGGATCCCCACTTCCTGACCCTGGCTGCCCCAGCCCTGCTGCTCTCCTTCTCCAGAGGTTTTGTGCATCCATGATGCCCTGCCCTTGTGTCCAGGCCTGGTGGGAAGTCCAGTGAAGCTTTGCAGCCCCTCCTGGGGATAGGAGGGATTTAGAGGCTGAGACCGAGTCTCAGGCTCTACACAGGCTCTGTGTTTCTATGTGACTCCCGGCTCACTGGCATGGGAAGGCACAGGCAGTCCCCAAGAGCTGCATTGCTTCAGGGAGGGAAATTTCCTACTTTTGCAATGAAAAATGGGATTGAAGTGTAAGGGAACAGCATGGACAGAGCAGGGGGTGCAGCGGGGCTGGGTCCCTGCTTTGCCACTGCCCTGCCAGGTGGCCTTTGGCTGCTGCTTCTCTTCCCGGTGACCCATTTCATGTCAGAAACTCACATTTCACACAGGGGCGGCAGGAACAGCTCTGTGGCTGGCATGGAGCATTCCCATCTTTCTGTGTTTAAAACCTTGTTGCAATTAGAAATTCCCCTCTGTTAAACAGAGGTATGTTTGAATTAAGAGATGCTTATGGCTGAGCATCTTTGGCTCTTGCAATAGGACCCAAAAAAAATCACGTATCTAATAATATGAGGAGCAGGAGGACTATCAGGAGTTAAAAATGGTCCTTTGGTATTTTGGTGCTTTAAATCCGAGTGGTCCTATTGTGTCTGTTTGTGCAGAGGGCTTTTGCTGTGTGCTGCGTGTGCCTGTGGAGCTGAATGTGTTTGCAGATGTAGTTAAGGAAAATTGATCCCGGTCTATTTTTAAGGTTCAGTGTGTGTGGTGGGTAGGAGGTGAGGAGGTGGAAGGAAAGCTAAATATTCACGTAGCTGCGCTCTGTGTTCGAGAGCATCATCGAGTACCGCGGGCAGCGAGGTGAGCGCGGGGAGCTGCGCTGGAGCCCAGCCTGGAGCAGGGCACGGAGGCAGCGGCAGGAGCGGGGCTGTCGCTTTAAGCTGCCTCCCGCAGCCGGCGGGGTCACCGGGGCTGGCGGCGCTCCCCGCATAAATCCCAGCGCCGGGCGGAGCGGCGGCTCCGGAGCATCCGAGCGGCAGCAGCGGAGCGCCAGGCTCTGCCCTGCGAGCTGCGGGCATCCTGGCCCACGGACGGGTGAAAGGGGAGCCCGGGGAGGAGCTGGCTGCCGGCTCGGTGAGTGGTGCTCGGGGTGGTTCGGGTTTCCCTCCATCCTCTGCAATGGGAGCATACACCGGGGGTACAAGGAGGAGATGGAGGGAGGTTTACTCAGGCCAGGGCTCGGTACCGCCTGTGTGTGCTGGGGGGGTAAGTTTTCAGTAGCTTCATTTTGAACTTGTATTGTTGATATTTTGTGAACTTTGTGGGGAGTGGATGCCAGCAGGGCACAGGCTCGGGGGCTGCTGATGTCCGGTAGCACAGCGTGGTCAGTGTGGATGGAGAGTGGCTCCCTGTGCCCGGCCGTGCTCCCTGGGGGAGGCTGGGGTGTCCGGCCCTGCCTTTTGGAGGACCTAAGGATTGGCGGTGCTGTCCTTAGCAAAGGCTGGACGAGCCTCAGAGCTTTGCTGGCTCTGAAGGTGATGGTCTCAGCAAGGAAGGGAGACTCCAGCCCGGGTGTTGATGGTCAGGGATCGGGAGAGCCCCGCTCCCGAGCCCAGTGTTGGTGCCCCAGACGCTTCAGCTCCCGGTAGAACAAGCTGCAGCTTTTGGCCAGGGATTTGCTTCCGTTCCCCTCTTGCAGCCCCTCTGTGCCTCCTGGAGCCTCTCTGCAAACCTCCCCCCGGTGCCTTTCCCAGGTGAAGCCGTGAGCTGGGGATGCACCTGCGAGGTGAGGGCTGGGGGCTGTGGCCATGCTGGTGGTGCTGGTCCCGCAGCGGGTTCCCCTGGGGTGAGGGCTTGGGGTAACGCAGGGATACAGAGCCACGGGCAGGGGACAAGCAGGGAGCGGAGCAGTCTGGGATGAAGCGCTCCCAGCACCACCACAGCCCCACTCCTGCCTGGTGGTTTTGATGTCAGCTGCCTTGAAAAGAGGGGAGGTGAGCAGTTGTGATGTGTCTGGTTTATAGAGGGAGAGGCAGGTGAGGTGTGTAGATGTGCTGGGATGGATATCTGCCAGCCTGGGCAGACAAGCACCTGCTAGAACAAGGGGCACTTTCTCCAAGCACTGTCCATGGTTGAGAGCTTGCTCCTGGAGACCTGGTCCTGTCCCAGCTCTGCCGCTGTGGGACCTGCTCAAGTCACTGCATCCCCAGGTTGTCTCCTCCCTGCAATAAGGGGAGGAGGAGGAATCCTGGTGGACACGTTGAAAAGCCAAGGTTTAAATGCCCCTCCCTCTTGGAGGGGGTGAGGGTAAGGGCTGCTGTGTTATCCAGGAGCCTGCTGCTGCCCTCACCTTGTCCCTGACCCGCACACGCACACCAGAGCATCACTGCCTTCGAGCAGCAGCTCCTGAGCTGGGTCTGCTGTGCCAGCCCCACCGGGCTCCATCGCCGCCGGGCACCGGGTCCTGCTCACAGGTAGGGCAGCGCCGTCCCCTCGGAAGGATGGGCAAAGCTGGGGAGAAACCTTTGATCTTGACAGCTCTTTGCTGCTGTACTGGGGCAGGAGGGAGAGGAGGGGGACCAAAGGCAGCCCAGCGCCCCATGGGGACACCAGCTGTGAGGGGGGCAGCTGGTCTGTCAGAGGAGCAAGGTTTGGTCCTCATGAGAGCATCTGCAGTTTGGTTCGGTGGTGAAGCGCCCTTGGAAGGGGATGCTTCACCCATCCATGGTACATCAGGTGCTTGTGGCAGTGGCAGGAACCGCTGGGGGATGCGCGTGGCTCTGCCAGGGCAGAAATCCTCTGCCATGGTCCCTGGGGACCTCTGAGCCCTCCCAGGGCACCCTGGAGCGTGCTGCTGTGTGGCTGTGGTCGGACGGGCTTTCGGTGGGGCTCAGCAGTGGCCGAGCAAGCTGCATCCCACCCCGGCCGGTGCCGCATCCCACCCCGGCCGGTGCCGCATCCCACCCCTGCCGGTGCCGCATCCCACCCCTGCCGGTGCCGCATCCCACCCCTGCCGGTGCCGCATCCCACCCCGGCCGGTGCCGCATCCCACCCCGGCCGGTGCCGCATCCCACCCCGGCCGGTGCCGCATCCCACCCCGGCCGGTGCCGCATCCCACCCCGGCCGGTGCCACATCCCCGGCTCCCCGGGATGATTTTAAACCCAGGAGCGCAGCAGGAAGCTGTGGGAGAAGCCACCATTGCCAGAGCTGCTCATTGAGGGCACTGCAAACAGCAGGAGCTGGTGTGCAGGGGGGAGCACAGCTGGGGCCGGCGGTGGGTACGGGCTCCTTGGGTGCCAAAGGGAGACTGGGGACAGGGAGCAGAGAGCCCAGGCTGCGGTGCCAGGGCATTGCCCTGCTCCACCAGGGACTGACCCTGTGTGTGTGTGGGGCTGGGCACGAGGGTCCTCCTCATCTGCCTGCACAGGGCCCTTGGGACCCCAGGCATGGGAGCACCATGTGAGATGAGCATGGAAATAATGAGCACGTCCTCTGCTGATCCCAGGATGGGGCTCAGGAGCAGGAATGTGTCAGAGGAGCTCTGCTCTGCAGAGACCCCGGTGGGCAGCGGTGTCCAGGGTAGAAACCCTGTGGGGTCGTGGCTTCAGGTGTTAGCAACTGGGAAATGGTTCATTTCTGGCAATGAGGCCTTCAGCATTTGTTTAATGGTTTTCCTGAGCCCGAGTGAATGTGGCCCCCATCACCTCCTGCTTCTCGCTGCCTTCCCAACAGCCCAGGGGTGTTTTATACACCCCAAATCCATCCTGTCAGGTTGAGAAGTCTGCTCACCCACCGCAGGTAAATGCCTGCAAAAGCCTGGCCGCCTGTTTCAGGAGCACAGTCCTGCTCCCAGGCTGTCCTTAGCCAGGTTGCTCAGCATTCCAGTGAGCCAGCAGTGTCCAGGTGGGAAAAGGGATCGAGCTCTGATCCCCACGTGGGGCACTGCCTGTCCCTGGCCTGCCTGCGGGCAGGGAGCAGGAGCAGCAGCTCCGCACTTGTTGCACACAGGGAGAGGTGCGCGTGTGCCTGGGTCCCTCGGGGCTGTTTTGCCTCTTTGCCCATGGTGGAGGTCGCCTGAGCAGAGGCTGGTGACACAATGGGGCAGTTGTGGTGCTAGAGGCAGAGGATGGGCGATGAGGCCAGGCAGGGGCACCAGCCGGGGGTGAGGAGTGGTCTCAGGGCTGCAAACCAAAGCAGCCGCTCAGGAGCCGTGCAGGGCTCTGGGTCCGGGCCCATGGTGGCCGGTGGCTGTGTCTGTGCTGTTGCTCAGCCCCGTTAGGGGATGCCCTGGCTCTCGGGAAGCCTCTGGACCATCCTGGACGTGCCAAGCACTGGGCAAGCACAGCTCGGTAGCAGATGGTGGGCTCCAGGGTGTGACTGCGCATCCATCTGCCCTCCCAGCTCCTTCCTCGGGGCTAGGAGCAGGCTGAGGGCAGGGAGCCGAGTGCCCGTGTCTGTCACATCAGGGCATTTTCATTAGAGAGGGGCAGGCCTGGGGCACGCTGCGGATGGGGGAGCAGCACCCATGTCCTGAGCTGGCCCCAACCTGCTGCTCCCATGGGTGCTGCAGCACCAGGAGGCACCGGGAGCGCAGCAGCCCCATCCCACCCGTCCGGCTCAGAGCATCCTGCTCCTCCGAGCAGGGATCCTGGTGCCTGGAATCGCCGTGTCCTGGGGGGGAAGCCCTGAGCCGGGGGCTGTGACCGAGGCGGCGGCTCCGTGCAGGGCAGACCCTCCCCAGGGAGCAGGGGCTGCTCTGCTTTACTCGGTGCGGTGCGGGGAAGCGGGAGGAGGCTCGGTGTGAATGAGCCTGGAATGTGGGTCACGGAGCTGGGGTAGGTGCGGTGCAGCGAGCTCAAGCGGGCTGTGGTTTGCAAGGCGCAGCTGTTGGTGGGTCTGAGGGTCTGAGCAGCCGCTCGGCACACGGGAGAGGTGAGAGGGGCTTTTCCCCTCCCTGAGCAGCTCCCACATCGCTCGTGTTCCTCTCTGGCCCGCTGCTAATTTTGACGCTGCCCTAAATAGAAGCTGAGTGCATCTCATCTGCTCCGCTTTGCATACAGGAAAACTGGTTTCCTTCATTTACTGAACCAACCTGTGGCTTTAACCCGCTCGGCTCGGGGCCCGCCCCACTGCAGACCTCCCTCGAGGGCCTCGGTGTACCCCTGCTCTTTGCTGGGGATGGCACCGGCACCGTTCCTGGTGGGGTTGGGAGGGCTCCCGTGGAGCTGGGCAAGGGGCTTCACCTATGAACAGCCAAGGGGATCCCTGCTGAGGGGTCTGGTGCTCGGGGCCGGCTCTCCATGGGGATGCTGCTCCCCAGGAGGGACCCAGGGCCCCTTCCCAGACTGGCCACCCCCAGCCCCACGCTGCAGGAGAGCTGAGCACAGGGAGGCCCAAACGAGGAGGTTCTGGTTGGTTGCTGCTGGGGATCCCCTGCAGCACCCGGTGGGAGCAGCCCAGCACACGGGGACGCACCCTGAGCCCGGCAGGTGCCCTCTTGTCGCTGTTGGTTTCCCATCCTGCTGGGAGTGGCTCCTTGGGAAGATCGCCCTTCGGGTGCCCTGTGCTCTGGGAGCGCTCTCCCCAGGACACAGCTCAGCGCTTCCCAAAGAGCCCCTCTGAGCCCGATGTCAATAAACCCCCATTGGGCACCGGGTGCTGGGGCTCTGCCCGAGCCCTGTGACTCTGCGGTGGCTGGGGCTCGGTGCCTGTCGGGGGCTGCGGACCCGGGGGAAGCTCTGGGGGTGCAGTGGCCTGGAGAGGTTGAATGGAGGCAGGAGCTGGGCTGTGCCCAGTGAGGGGAAGGGAGAGCTTGTTCCGGGCAGCGGCGGGCTTCAGGCTTGGCGAGCGCGGGACAAAGGCACCGGCCGGGAGCCACCTCGGACCAGAGCTGGAACGGGGCTGGCGCCAGACGGAGCCATTGGGCACCGGGAGCTGTCTGGGCTGTTCTGACTCCCTCCTCCTCTGCTGCCTCCCCAGAAGATCAACCGGAGCCCTTCGGAGGAGGAATGCTTCTTTGACCTGTTGAGCAAGTTCCAGAGCAACCGGATGGACGACCAGCGCTGCCCGCTGGAGGAATGCCCATCGGAGGCTGCAGAGGCCGCGGCCACACCGGTCCCTGCCCTGGGAGAGCGGATCTGTGAGTACCAGGTGTTTGCTACGGGAGTGATGCTGCTCCCCTGGCCCGGCCCGGCCCGGCCCGGCCGCTGTGGTTTCAGTGGCAATCTTGTGATGTTCTTCCCCAAGCCTCAGCTCTCTGAACTGAGCAGCCCTTTGGCAATCCCCAGCCTTATTTAAGGACCGAAAAAACATTCTTATGTTAATGGTTGCTGAGGGAAAGGCTGGAGAATGCGAGCTGAGGCTTGGGGAGTAAGAGGTGCAAAATACACTTGGATTTCCTCAGTATGGACCTTTAGAAGGTGTCGCCGTCGGAACACAGCGAGGCTGGCACAAGGACCTGGGCCTCTGCCAGCATCTCCAGGAGGAAGGTGCTGATGCTCAGTGCTGAAGGAGCCTTGTAAGAGCCCGGGGAGCTGGGGCCCGCGGGGCTGGCGCAGGGTTCCCCCACAGCTTCAAGGGCTGCCAGGTTTCCTCGTGGGGTTGCCATGGAGGAAAAGGTCTGGAGTTTGTGCAGCTCTTGGTGATGGGGGCTCTGTAAGAACAGAGGGGCCAGAGCGATGCAGCAGGCAGCCCGCTCCCCATAGCAAGAACAGGGATAAATGGAGGCAGTGTCTGGCGAGTGGATGGGACAGGAAAGGCAGCCCCGGGCTGGGTCTGTGCTTCGGGTTTGTGTCTTCCTTACAATGCGGTGTTGAGGACCTTTGCTTAAACAGAAAATGGTTCAAACGTGCAGGGTCACGCTCAGAGCCCTCCTTAGAGCCCGTGGGTTCATTTAGCAGCTTCATAATGAGCACTGAGTAGGGACAGGGCAGGAGAGCCCGACACCCCTCGAGTGCAGCAGGACCTGCGGCCAGAGGCTGCTCTGGGAGCGGTGCTGAGCAGGGGCCGGGTGGCAGCGCGGGGCTGGGAGGGGAGAAGGGTTCTGTCCCCTAAACTGAGGGTGTAAATGAGCAGCGCGGTTCTGGAGCCATTTCTGATGCAGGAGCGCGTTTGGAGAGGGCACCTCAGGGGGCTCAGTTTGAAACGTGGAGCTCTCCACAGAACGCACCAGCAGGCACAGGCTGGGCTCAGCTCTGGTTTGGTCTCAGCCTTTCGGACACATTGAAGGTTTCTGTGTGAGCTGAAGGGGAAGAAACTCATCTGTGGGTCAGTGCTGAGGGGTTTGTGCATTGCTGGGGCTCTGGGAGGATCCCGCTGTGCCAGGAGCACGCTCCCCTCGTGTGCTCTGTGCTCAGTGGGACAGGGCTCTCGTGGCTCTCCTGTGCTTGTCCTGCCCCGAGCACAGGGGCTGTTGTTTGGGAGCTGCCAGGGGCCAAGAGGCTCCTTCCATTGAGCGCTGCCCACGAGGCGTTCCCAGGACTCGCTTTGCCCAGGTCCTGGCCCAGATTCTGTGTTTGAAGCCCTCCCTTTGTCACTGCCCCGGGCAAGCCCCTGGTGCTTGGTGAAGAGCCCCCTTTGTGCTCACCCTTTGTGCGGGGCAGCTCTGGGGCTGCAGCCTAAGGGAAAGGGAGCGCGTGGTTGCGGGATGGGGCAGGGGGGTTTGCTCCCCATAACGCTCGTGCTTTGAGGCGGGCACTGGGATTGCTCCCGCTCCCCTGTGCAGGGCGGAATGGTCCCCATGGTCATGCGGGAAGGCAGCGTCCTGCCTGGCTCAGCCCCTGCCTGGCTCTGCCCCTGCCCGGCTCTGCCCCTGCCCAGCTCAGCCCCTGCCTGGCTCTGCCCCTGCCCAGCTCAGCCCCTGCCTGGCTCTGCCCCTGCCCGGCTCAGCCCCTGCCCCTTAGCTGGGGTGGTTGGGCAGCGGTTTGATGGGGAGGATTTGGGTGTCCTGCAGAGCCGTGACCCTGCCCTGTGCTCCTCTCCCCTCCAGCGCAGTCCTCCCTGATGGCATCTCCGCAGACGGAGGAGTTCTTTGACCTCATCGCCAGCTCCCAGAGCCGGCGCCTGGACGACCAACGCGCCAACGTGGGCAACCTGCCGGGCCTGCGGATAACGCAGAACAACCTGGGGCACCTGCGCGTGGAGGGGGACGCCCAGGAGCCCGGGGACGAGTTCTTCAACATGCTCATCAAGTGCCAGGTACAGGGGAGACGGTCCCGGCATCGAGGGGGGAACCCTTGACCCCCCACCCTGTGCACCCGGGCAGGGCCTGGCGATGCCTCCAGGCCCTTCTCTTTCCCGTCCTGAGGGCTGTGCTCGGTCACTGCTCTACAAGGGGGCTGTGGCCGCAGACCCCCCTCTGCGCGGTGCCCTCTTCCCCGATGCTGGAGCCAGGAGCTCCGCATCCCCCGCCGGGAGCGCACGCTCCGGGCACCCGCTCCCCGCCAGCCCCGCTCCCTAACGCCCGCTCTCCCCCGCAGTCGGCCAGGATCGATGACCAGCGCTGCGCCCCCCCGGACTCCATCCCCCGCGGACCCACCATGCCCGATGAAGACTTCTTCAGCCTGATCCAGCGCGTGCAGGCCAAGCGCATGGATGAGCAGCGCGTGGATCTGGCCTTGGCACAGGAGGCAGCGGAGGAGCGGCAGCGCTCTGGTTCCAGCTAAGAGCTGGGCCTGGGCTTGGGGGGGCTGCTTTGGTTTCGTTTTGTTTCTCCTAAAGAAGCGTGGGTGGTTTCAAACCCAGGCTCCTGCACGGCCCCAGACTGTCCCGCAGCTGCAGCTCCAGCTCCAGCACTGCCCCGCCAGCTCCCGGAGGTGCTGCAAGAGGCCCAGTGGATGGGGGAGAGTTTTTAAACACGGGGTTTTATAGGACACATGGACACTGCAACACCGGGCACAGCACCAGGGAAGGCAGCGGGGTCCCAGGAACTTGTGCTGGCAGCCAAGGAGGAGCCCAGCACGGGGGGGTCGCTCCAGCCTCCATCCCTTTATTTCCACAACACTTTAATTTAATTGGGAAGGGAAGAGCACCTTTTCCCGTTTGAAGCCTTCGTGTCTTGCCTGCATCACGAACCGCTCCGGATTCTTCCCTGGAACATCTTGCTCAGCTTTGTTCCTTCCAGAGGAGGAAACAAGCCCAAGTGAGGGGCCACAAGAGTCCTTTTAATCCTCACCCCCCCTGCAGCAGCCTTGGTCACAGGTTTGCTGAGGACTCTGCGGTGAGCCCTGCGCCAGCCCCTCAGCCTCTGCTCCTCCTGCACCAGAGCCAGGCCCTGCTCACAGCACAGCCCGGAGGGAACTGCCCCTGGGCCTGGGAAGGGGCAGGAGGGCTCTGCCCAGCGGTTCAGGGCACACGGGGGCACCTCATTGCTGCTGGTGCCAGGGCCAGGAGGCTCACCCAGGACAGCCCCGTGTGCAGGTGAGTGTGCCCAGGGCAGCAGCCTGCACTCAGCAGTGACCTGCAGCCAGAGCCAGGGAAGCTGACCTCAGCAGAACCACCCCGTCCTCCCTCCGTGTCCCACCGCAGCCGGGATCACGGCCTCCTTCCCCCGGACCAGCACGGAGCCTCTCCTGGGCCCTGCGGAGCTTTTCTCCGGTTCTGACTCCCATGAATGGAGCCTCAGGAGAGCTCCAGGCTCTGGTGCTGGTGGGGAAGTCAGCTCCACCCCACACCCAGCTCCCAGTCTACACTCACTCACATTCCTCCCCCTTTCTGGACAGCTGCAGTGAGGAGGGGAGCAGGGACCTTCAGGACGTGGAGCATTGTCTCTTCTCTTCACCACCTTGGACTTCAGCAGCTCCACCACTGAGTTCTGCTCCTGCAGAGAACAAATCAGCACTGGATTTGCAGTGCGGTTGATGGAGACGTCTCCCAGCAGCAGCAGGAACTCCAGCCCAGAGAGGCACTCACCGGCCTGCACTGACCACGGGGCTGCTGCAGGGAGCTCGGAGCAGGGCCGGGGCTGGGTCTGAGGACTCTGAGTACACTGACCCCACCACCACCACCACCACTGCCACCACCACCACGACGTGGCCCGGCTGCAGCAGGGGCTGAGCAGCTCCCAGCCAGGCGCTGGCCTGGAACTGCCCACGAGGCTTCCCGAGGTGTTGATTATTTGCCATAGACTTGAATGTATGAGCTTATTTATTTTTTACCTGTGCATTTGCTAATGTCATTTTAATGGGGAATTTCAACCCCCAGGTACTTCCTTTTTTTTTCTAAAGAACAATCTGCCAAATGAATTAATATATTAGAAATGAATAAAGCTCCAGGGGAGGGGTTGTGCTTAATAAATATTTGTGTCGAAGCTTCAAGGAGCAAGTTCCTTTTCATCATTTCTGGGCCTGCAGGCAGGGAACGGGGCTGGGGGGGGGGGTGGTGCTCTCACCATGGGGAAGGGCTAAGAAAAGGGTGCAAGCCCCCACCTGCACATCCCTTATGTGGAGATCCCAGGGGTCTCTGAGGGAGCCTCTTCCCTGCCCGGCTGCAGAGAGAACACACAAAGCCCTGAGCATTCCCTGCCCAGAGCAATGGCCCAAGCCCAGGGGTCACCAGGACAACAGGGGCAGACCAAGCAGCCCCGGCCTTCCTTGGGCAGCTTGAGCCCTCCAGGCTCTAGGAATGCGGCCGAGCTTCTCCCTTCAGGCTCAGCTCTGCCTCGGTGCCTGTGTCTTGTTTCCCCAGGGCAGCTCCCAAGGAAAGGGGCAGTGAGTGCTCTGCAAAGCCCTTAGCAAAGGTACTCACAGAGCAGCAGCATGAGCTCCATCACAGTGCAGGGAGCAGGTCCTTGGGATTCGCCATGGAGCGGGTCCGGGAGCAGCAGGTTTTGGATCCTGAGCCCTGTGGGGATAAATCCAAGTCCCAGCTGCGCTTCCCACACACGGTAACTGGTGCTGTCAAAGTCCTGACCAATGAAAAGCCAGCAGCTCCTCTCCTCAGGTGCCAGGACAGGAGCACCTCTGTGCTGGGAGTCTGTGTGTGAGCTGGGGACAGAACCACGTCCCCAGTGCACAGAGGACGGAGGCTGAGCATACCCAGAGCAAATCCTTGTGGGTGTCCCCCACCAGCCCTCCCCTCTCCCACACTGCCAAGGCACCCCCAGAGCTTGGGCCCACGCAGGGATGAGCTCTCCAGTGCTGACACCCCCTGAGAGATGTGGGACTGTTGGAGCCCACACAGCGCTAACAGGGCCTGGCTGGGGCTGCAGCTGTGGAGTGCGAGTTCCGCAGCGCAGGGTCCCTGGGGCAGGGCTGGAGGTGAAGAGGAGCTCAAACTCCAGCAGATTCCAGCAGAAAACAGCTCCTGCTCTCTGTACGCAGCTGTTCCCAGGCCCCACGGGGCTCTGGTGATGCACGGTTGATGTCAGGCCTGTGGGGGCTTTGCATTGCTCATCTGCCAAGTCACGTCAGGGCTGAGCCCCTGTGCTCACCTCAGCCCTCCCCAGAGCCTCGTGCTGCTGCTCGGGCCACCACTGAGCTCCATTGCACTGCAGGGGCTCAGCTGCAGGGCGCTGGCCCAGGGCACCCGGGCACTGTAAATTCCAGGCTGGAGCGGGACAGGTTCCGGCAGCTCCCCACAGGAACCCGCTGGGACCCTGCCTGCAGGACACAGCCAGGGGCCAGGTTAACTCCTGCCTGGCTCTGCAGGAAGCCCAGCCCAGGGGCCTGCACTACAGCAGGACCTGGAGGCCCAGAACTCGCCTAGATCAGAGCCTGTGCAGGCAGCACAACTAAGAGTGGTGATTCATTTCAGAGCCTCCAGCACCCCTCCTCACTGCACTGATGCTACAGAAGACACGTACCTGCCCCATGGCTCTCAGCGAGGCAGCAGATCCCTGGAGCAGCTCCCCCGTGGCTCCCGCAGCACAGCAAGCATGGCAGTTCATTGCTGCTGGCTCTGTGCAGGGCAGCAGGGAGCAGAGGGGGTTATGTCAGACAGCCCCTGATTGGGGGGGGTTGCAGCCCACCCCCCCAGTGTGGGCCTAGCACAGGCCTGCCCCTCTGCCCCACAGAGCCCCCATCGCACCCACCTTCACCAAACACCACTGCCTGCAGGGCCTGGGCCACACCACCAGTAACCACCAGTAGCGACAGACACAGGCCATCAGAGTCCCGCACTGACCTGACTGCCTCTGGGATCCGGCTGCATTGCAAAAGGCAGGAAGGTCTGCTCAGAGGCAGAAAACAAGAGGCAAAGGAGTTGGTATTTCACAGAAAAGCCCCCGTGGGCCAGGATTCAGGCTCCATCCCTTAGCAGCCAGTGAAATGCTTCCAGGAACCTGCAAACACCTCATGTGTGCTGCTCACCCTGTGGACGCCACTCTGTCCCCCTTGGTCACCTCTTTCCATGCCACAAAGACTCACCTGGTTGATTTCACCGTCAGTCACTCCCCTGCCCCTCAGCACCAGGCCTTCCTCTTGACTTACTCCCCTCTTGACACAGCTCCATGTCAGGAGAAAGGCTCCTCTTCTCACTGCTCCCTAAAGCCCGGCCTGCCAGGCTGCTCCGAACCAAAGCGAGCTCACCCGGAGCCTCTTCCAGACCAGAGCCACCTCCCCACGACACAAATCCCACTTCCAAAGGCAGCACAAAAGTGTTTTACCTGCAATCTGTGAGCCCCAAATCCTTCTGTGTCCTATGCAAACTGCAGCCCTCACCCCTCCAGCTGAAAGCCCATGAGCAGCAGTGTTAAACAGCAAAACTTATCCCCACCTTTCCAAATTAGGGGCACAGGAACAGGTCAGAAAGGTAAAGGAAAGCAACATAAAAGGGTCAGGTTGTAAATTAAGTGTCTCCAAGGCAACCCTGCTCTGTGCCACCCAGCAAAGCATCAGCACAATGGAGGCACAATGCTGATCCTCAGGGAAAAGGGGATGAAACAACCCCCCTGCCAGCAGAGCAAACACACAGGGAGGGAGAGCCCAGCCCTGAGCCTCTGTTTGACTGACCCAGCCCCAAGCTGCTCCAGAGCTGTTTCACCAGGATCTGAGCACACACGGGTGGCTGACGGATGAAGATCCTGCCCCTCAGCGCTGCTTCATCCCCCTGAACTTCCACACAACGGGAACACAACTGATCCGTGGCTATAATGCAACACACATGAAATGAGCAGGAACACTTCAGATGAAGTAATCCCATTAACACCTGCAATGCCCTCACTGAATCCTTGGCTGATTAAGGACCACAAACACCTGGATGTGCTTGGCTGAAAGAAGGGGGTTTGTTCAGCCCAGAGACACAATGGCCAGGAGGGATTTTACTGCTTTTATAGCCTGCTGTTAACAAGGGCAGAGAGAACAGAGACAGGGTTTGGTGTCAGCCAAAACACAGGGGATTTCAGTTAGTGGTCAAATACCAGGAGTCCAAAGAGGCTGTGGATCTGTATCCTCAGAGGTGTTCAAGACAAGACCCTGAGCATCCTCTGCACAGGGGGCTGGCCTAGAAACCTCCAGAGGTCACTTCCAACCAGAATTACTCTTTGATTGCAAGTTTAAAACCACAAAAAGCAGCTCCTTCAAGTGCTTGATGCTAATGGGCCTCAAGAGCAGTTAAACTTCCATGCAGGCAGAGGAAGCAAAGCCCAGTGTGCTCACCACCTGCCTGATTCATCGCTACCTGAGTGCTACATGCTGCTCAGCTCCTACATGCTTCATTTATCCCAGCATTATTTTTTCTTCTAGCTGATGTGAACATGCAGCAGCGGTGTTAATAAGCTCAATAACTGTCAAGTAACTCTTGAGACAACTTTCTGGGTGCTCCACTTATCTCCAACGTGCTTCAAGAAACATTCATCTTGCCTTCACGCCCACCCTCCCCCTCAGCAGCACGGAATTGCATAACCCAGCACCGGGCCGCTCATCCCCGAGCAGAGCTCTGGAAGGGGAAAAGCAGCACCCAGCACTGATGTGAGGCTCCTGCGGGGTCAGTGTGGCCCTGCCGGCACACACAGGGTCAGGCCCATCTCCTCAGGTGGTACCAATTGGCTCTTCTGCTCATCAGCCCTGCAGCAGCACCTGGGCAAGGCCAGGAGCCATGGCTGAAGCCTCCAGCCCCAGCTGCACCTCCTTAGGCTAAAACAGCCAGACAAGAGGCTCCCTTCTCAGCAGAGAACAAAGCTCCTGCCTCTGCTGAAGCACCAAGGCTTGAGTGAAATCAGCAAAACAAGTACCAGGACAGACATCCAGACCCCATTTCTAAAACATCAGCTTGCCCAAAGGCAAAACTAGACCAGGCACACAATGAAGACAGACCAATCCCGCAGTTTATTAAACACAGACCACTGAAACCAAGGACTGGAGGTTAAGAGTCTCTCTTGCCATCAGCAGAGCACACAGGTCCCGTCTGTCACGTCTGCCCCTTGCTGCCGATCTTGGGGGGCGCTTCCCCACCTTCTCCCTCTGTGGGCTCCCCTCCGGACCCGGTCTCTGCCGAGCTCTCCAGGAGCAGCTCCAGGGCCTCCTCCCCAGCCACACGTCTCACCCGCTCCCCTTTGGCTGCCAGGATCTCCTCGATGTTCCTGAACAGCGATGTGAGAACCAACAGTGACTCCACAGCAAAGGCAGAGCACAGGACCGCTCTTTCACACTTCTCAGTGCATCACACATGAGCATCACCAGGATATGAAGTCTTTGGGAAGCAGAGCAAACCACCCAAACCTTCTGGGGCTGTTTCAATCCATCGGGATCAGTGATTTAACAATGACAGCTAAACAGAAATTCTTAAAGGCATCTCAGGGAATTACCACTGAAATCCAACAGGCTGCATGTCTGGAACATTTAGCCAGGGAAGCCTGGCAGTGATGTGATGAAGCCTGAGGAAGAACAGAGCTCCATACACAGTAATCCACCTACTGGCACCAATAAGGTGCCTGCGTACCACACAGCTGCTATTGCAGCTTTACACCGTGGCACTGGAGTTGGAACTGGATCTTTAAGTTCCTTTTCAACCCAAACCATTCTATCTGGCTCTTCAACAGTGATGGTGAACATTATGGGTGGCAGAACCCAGTTTGATCACAGAACCAAGAGATTACAGAAGCTGGTTTGAGAAACTGGCACAGAACTGAAGCACCCAACACCACCTCCGGTTTGCTCTGAACCACGTTTTGGAAGCACCAAACAAAGCAGGGGTCGGCTGAGGGATGCGGCAGGGTCCCGCAGCCCCTTCCCTTGCCAGACCCCGCACACCTACCGCTTCCCCTCCAGGTCCGAGAACCAGCCCAGGTTGTCGGCTATGACGTGGTGGTTGCCGCAGCCCGGGCACGTCACGATCACCACGCCGTTATGGTAGGCCAGCTTGGAAATGGTTTTGGCCGATCGGGTCTGGCAGACCTGCAAAGCAAAGAGAACGTGGCTGTGAGCACCGCAACGGGGCTCTTAGTGAGAAAAACTCTTTAGTTACTTCGTTAACAGGTTCCTTTCCCCCTCCCCGTTACCAGGCGGTTTATGTGTGACGATGCCGTGCAGCTTTGTGCTGACCTGTCCCGCACACATGGGCGATTCCTCCTCTGGAAATGCCGTTTACCTCGGCCCGCAGCGCCCGGCGCCGCCACGGCCTCTGACACACGGACCCGGCCCCTCAGATACAGACCCGAAGCCGCGCACACGGACCAAGCCCCTCACACACGCACCCGGCCCCGCACACACGGACCAAGCCCCTCACAGGCGGACCAGGCCCCTCACACACGGACCCGGCCCGGCCCGGCCCCGCCCACCTTGCAGGTGTACACCAGGCGGTAGTGCTTGGTCCTCTGCTGCCCTGGGCCGGTGGCGGTGCAGGCCGGGCGGTGGGGCGGGCGGTGGGGCACGCAGTGGGGCACGCAGTGGGGCAGCGGGCGGAGGGGCAGCGGCGCGGGCCATGGCCGCCATGGTGCGGCCGCGCGGCGCAAGACCCCGAGCAACGGCCGCGCCGCGCGCTGCATGGCGCTGGCGCAGGCGCGCGGAGGGGGCGGGCACTGAGGCGGTGGCGGCCATGATGGGTAATGGCGGCGGCCATGTTAGCTGCTGGCGGCGGCCATGTTGGCTAATGGCGGCGGCCATGGCGGGTGAGGGCAGGGGCTGAGTTGGGAGCAGTGCCCGTCAGAGGCTTCAACTAAAAGCGCGTCCCGGGCCCAGCGGGGCTGAGCCTGGGCTTTGGGCCCACAGAGAGTGCATCCTGGTTCCTTGTGCACCACACACATCTCCCACCACTGCAGTGGTAGGAGAGAGAGCACAGCATCACTAGGGTTGGAAGGGACACCCAGGGTGGGTTACAGGAGCGTGTCGGGGTGGGCTCACAACGCCTCCAGAGAGGGAAACGGACAAGGGGACCTCAGCCCTAAACCCCACTGTTACAGACATCAACATTCCACAGGTGTTCCTTTATCGGGGTTAAACCGCAGTGAGCCCACGGGCACAGACAGACCCGCGCCGGTCGCCTCCGCACTCAGGAGCCCTCGGTGTCGGTGTTGTCGCTGCCCGTGGTGTTCTCCCAGTCGGCCTCGTGGTGCCGGCCCTTGGGTGCCCTTCGCAGCGCTCTCTTCCTGAAAGAGGGTCAGGTTTAGAAGAGGGTTTGTGCAGACACACGAGCGCATTTGAGCGCACCGGGAGCTCAGCGTGGGCCGGTGCCCCCAGTGCTGGCTGAACACCAGGGTTTGCTCTCACAACCCGCAGCTCTGACTGCTGGCAAAGAGACAGAACGGGTCTAAACTCATGGAGACCTCCTTATACTTCTTGAAGTGTGGGGTAGGGCTGATGTCCTATGCAAAGCCCTTTCTTTAATCAAAACACTGTTGTCAACAGCCATTAGGAGCACACCTCTAGGTAAAACTAGCACTAAGGTCCCTGTTTGACAAGGTTTTCATTGCTCTCATGCTCCAGAACAGCAGGGATCAGCGAAGACATCAAGCACTAGGAGAACAAGCCTTCAAACAAGAGCATCTGAACAGGATGGAGGGTGGAAATCTGCCCCATTCACTGTCATGGAGCTTGGTCTTGACTGTCAGCAGTTTGTCAGATAGTGAATGTCAGACCTTTCCTCGCATGGGAGGACTCTATCAACATTATTAAACCTGCAGTTCTTTGGAACACCCTCCATTCCCTGCTGGGGAACCATCTGCATGGTCTGGGGCAAACATGATCACTGCTACCTTGGCTACCTGTGGTACTACAACGAGTCTCAAACAGTTCAGCTAAAAGCCTGAGCCTCTAAAGATAGGATCTGTGATGAATTTACACCCCATGCATCAAGCTTGAGGACAGGGGATAGACAGAAAAAACACAACAAGCTAATCCACTAAGTCACACGGGTATGGCTAAGTTAGTCCTGCTTAGTGAAGTCCAGACCTTTGGTAACGCTCAAAGCAGTCCTTCATCCTCCTCCGCTCCTTTGCTGCCAGTTCCTCATTGGCTAAAACACACTCCTTGAGCTGGAAAAAACCCAAACAAAGATGAACTGGATCCCCCTGAAGATCAGGTCAGTGTCAGCACCAGGCAGTGCAAACCTGGTCCACAAAGGTTCCAGGGCTGAGGTGCTGCTGCTGGTCCTTGCAGAGCGAAGGGCTGCAGCCCACCCAAAGGAGCCTGGTCACTTCTGCTCTACCACTTGTTTGTGCAATTCATCATTTTACATTTAATGGAGGAGAAAAAGAAATGGGAACCTTTGCTGTCAGATGACCAAGAAGAGCTGTTCACTACCAAACCCCTCCTCCAGGAAAGCACTCCACTGCACACAGCTTCCTGCCTCTGCTTGGTCCTGCAGAACGAAGTACAGCCTGTTCATTTCCAGGCTGTCCACTACTGTGTGTGCAGGGTGGCAATAGCTCTGTTTCACTGTCTTTATTCTCTCCCATTTGTAAGTCTGGGATTCTGTTTCCTGTACCAACAGTAATATTGTGGGCAATTAAACTGGAAAACATCCACACCCAGAGATGAAGGCCAGAAAGTAATGAGGAGTTTCTAGACACAGATGGAGAAATAACCACCATAAGTGTTCTGCTGTTCAGAGCTCACTCTTTTGGGAGGGTGAATTTTGCACAGAGTCCTGAGGCTCTGTAAAAGCAGTTTCTGCTTCTCAAACCTGGTAAATCCACCATTAACAAGAACAGTAAAGATCACAAACCCCAGCTGTAGTAAAGAAGAGCCAACAAAGGTTCTCTTACACTTGGTGACTTGGGAGGCAGGCTGCTGTCTTGAGTGCTAAATTGCTGGGTTTGTCCTTCAGGGCAACCTTCTAAGGGATGGAAAATCACAGGTTTAGTCACAGTTGCCATTATGAAGCAACTTCTCCCTCCATCAGTTCATCAAACAGCTGTAATGCTGTAACAGCAGAACTGAAACCCAGCTGCAAAACGTCAGGATTCAGACACTTCTCATTTCACTTGAACCCTCAGTCTAGCTCAGGATGATGGAGTTCCCCACCAGGTTCAGAAAGGGACAGCAGCTTTCTGGTTTCTGTGTATGCAGGAGCAAAATGAACCTTTGCAAAGCAGCACCTCTGCTTAGCATCACCAAGAAGTAATCGTATTAGACAGCACCACAAGAAATCATGTTAATCATTATGTTAACCATAACTTGTCCCTGTTCCCCAATAACTCAGTTGTGTGTATCAGGGCACTCCACTTCAGACCAGTGAAATGCCTGATGGAGTGATCAGGTATCCTGATACATGATTTTGAACCGAGTGAGATAGAACAGTAAAAAGCTTTCTGGATCTGTTGTTTGGCTTTTGCAAACAATCTCCCATCTCAATGAATGAAAGGATCATTTAGGTCTCCCAGGAGATCAAAACAGAAAGCTGCTTTTACTGAGCCACTTTCCTTCCTTGCTCAACATGTTTTGAAAGAGATTTTCAAGTTCTTAGAGGAGCCTATTAACTCCTTTCCATACTGCTGAATCATTTCCACTGGGGATGCCACAGAAACAGAGGCAGTGACAGCATTAACTACATGGTTCTGCTTGTGTGAAAATAGCCTGCAACACAAAAGGGAAGAGGGGAAGGAAAAATTCCTGAGAATGCCACATGGTCCAGCAGAAGCGGAAGGAGGTTTGTCCTGTTCTCAGCTCTGCCACAAATGCGAGAGGACTGGGGGAGGGAAGGCACCCAGGAGCTATTTCTCAAAGGCACCAGGTACCAGGTGATGACAACTGCAATAGAAAGATTACCTCAAAGAGAAAGACTCGAGGTGCTAGCATGGTCTATCTAATGATACCACTCTTCCCAGGTTGTTCAGCTGGAGCAAAGACGGTTTCAGAGACCATGTACTAAAAAGACAGGCTGTGGAGCTTTTTCTCTCAAAAGAGCTTTACAAGCATTTACTGTTCCCATGTTCTCCTTCTGATAGGTGAGAAGGGTGGTGGTACAGCAGGATGCCTTGATTTGTGGGCACCTATTCTGAGCCATCTCACAGAGGTCTTCCTCCGAGTGCCAAGCACACCCCAATGAGAAGCATCTCTCACAACCCAAGTCCCCAGTCAGATTACCTATTCCTCACTACAAATAAAACCCGGGAAGGTTTTTCCTGACCCTCTGAAACTCAGCACCACCCTCTCAAGAATTCTACTCTGTGTTTCCCCAGAAAAAGCCTTACTTTTATTTGGTTGTGTGTCTTCATCTAGGTGACCGTGAAGAGTAAGCTGTGGGACAGAAACAAAGCAAGAGCATAAGAACTACCCCCTTTTCTATCTCACACTGTAGCTAGGAACAGATGGAGGCATGTAAGAAACAGGACACACATAAAACTGACCTTTCCCCAGTGCATCTGACTGTCTGCAACACAGCAGACTGAGCGAGAAGTCACAGATCTACTCATGGATTTATCCTTCACGAATAAATCTCATTCCTTTGGCCTTATTGATATGTTTGGCCTCCAGAACCATCCCAGGAGTAAAAGGTAAGCAAGGCACCATACTCACGTCCTGGGAATCTCTGGAGGAGGTATCATCCAGGTCAAAGGTCTGCAATGAAACCAGTGTAAATTAATCACTCCTTATAAGCAAGGAAGTGGCAGTAAGAGAATATACAGCTCCAGAAAACAGAGAAGTGTGAACTTCCTCCCTCCTACACTCCTGTCTGATCATGTGGAGACAGAACACAAGATACCTCACTAATTAAACCCCCTGCATATCTCCTTTAGTTCTAGAAACCTTGCACCTTACACCCTGCTCCCAAATTCATCCAAACGGCTAATACAGTTTCCAAATAGAGTCCACTCTTTGGTGGTCACTCATTATCTTTGGACATGCTCTTAACACAGAAAGCCTCAGCTTGCATGAGTCCAGCTTATCCACGCAGGAACTAGGGCAAGGTAATAGGAGCCATCATGTCTTTATCCTAAACTCAACATCTGCATGGAAATGGTTACCCACACAGCTGAATCTGAACTGCTCAGGGGCAAAGGGCTCCCAGCAGCCACACTCTGTCCCCACCCCATCATACAGATGACAGCCCCCCATGCATACCGGTGCGGGTAGCTCCAGCTGCAGCCTTTTCAGCTTGGCTTCAGTCGCCAGTAACTGGGTCTCCTTTTGGAAGAGCTGCAGCTGCATTTCATCACAGCGCTCGCCCAGCTCCCGGATCTGCTTGCGGTACGTGTCCCTCTCGACCAGGCTCTTGGAGTACTGCACATAGAACTGCTCTCGGGTCAGGAGTGCCTGGTGTAAGGGACAATCTGTCATGGCATGTCACACGGGTGCAGTCAGGGTTACAGTATCTGCCCGCTTCAAGCAGCAAAGCAGGGATTAGCAGCAGCTCCAAGAGGAATGGGTGCTTTATCACCTGGTCTCTTTCTGAAGCCACTTCCTCCATCTGCTTCAAGACAGCTTCAATCCTTTTTTTATACATCTGGGAGTCCTTCCTCAGGGATGTGCACTGGAGTTCAAGCATCTCCTTTTCCTCTGCATACTGTTAAGACAAGGTCATGAGCACCCTACCTGTGGGCAGAGCCTGAGCTAGACCCTCCCCACTTCTGCTTAGTGCCACCGACCACTGTGGCCAGACCTCCTCCATGCCATGTCAAAGTTCAGCCAGCTGGAGCAGGGTGAACCAGAAGGTTGGACTGCTGACATGGTGGATGTACATGCTCCTGAGCTGTCAGTCATGATTAAAGCTCCCATCGCCCTGCAGGCTGAGGCAGGGACTGTGAACAGTTAATGCCACAGACACTGCATGCTAAAATATAACCGTGCCTTCTTTTACCAAAGTGTAACCCTAGAACAGGAGCAGTGAGGATTGCTGGTGAGCAGCTCCTCTGTTCCACGCTGCAGGTGCTTCACCTGCCTGTCTTACCCACTCCCCCTCAGCAGGGATTTGCATGGCATCACGTACTTTGTCTTGGAGCACCTCTGCTCGCCGCAGCTCCTTGCGAAGGCTGTAGATGGTGTTCAACAGCTCGCGGCGTTCTTCTAGGATCTGGCTGCAGTCATTCTCCAGAGTCTCCTTGGAGAGGCTCTTCTCCGAGTTCTGTTCCCTGGCAACCTCCTGGACAGTGTGATACAGCAGCCATCTAACCCCACATCAACCCTGTCCCCACAGTCCCAAGTGCTCTATTTCACCTGGAGAACAAGCTGACCCACACAATCTGCAGTGCAGCCTCGTCAATGCACTGGTGCTACAGATAATCACGGCTCAGGAGTCCATATTCAACCACCCCCACCAACCTGGAGAGTGTTCTCCAGCTCCTGATTCTTGGCCAAGAGCAACTCCTTCTCCTGCTGGATCTCCCACATCACCTCATGGCTTGGACGCTGCTCTATGGCGTGCTTCAGCTTCATCGTGTGCTTACGCTCCAGTTGGCAGTCATCCTCGGCCTTCATAAGGCTGTGCTTCAAGTGGTCGATCTGCAAGAAGGTTCAGAGCTCATCAGTAATGAGGAGAAAATTCTGACCTGCAGCAGCAGTTCTCAGCTCCATTCCCGGGAAACATGGGGCAAGTTTCTCCCCAGCTGTTTTCTCAGGAAGTCTGGTGCTCTGGAGCGTCCAGCCTGTGTGCCAATAGATGTGTGTTATCCCTGTACTGCTTTTGCGAGAGAGCACAGTCTGGAATGAGGGAAAGACTTAATTCTTCCCAGCAAAGCTTGTAACACATGGGCCTACAGGGCTGAACCAGGAACCACCAAGACATGCCACCCGCTAGAGAAGATGCACGGTTCTTTACACTGGACTGGTCCAGGCCATCCTGGGCAGAACCCAGTCTGGTTCACAGCACAGCCTTCCAGGGACCACATAAAGGGGAAGCCTGGGGAAAGGCTGACTGACCTCCAGGATCAGGTCCCGGTTCTTCATGAGGGCAGCGCTCTTCTCCTCGCTCTGCCTGGCATAGCTCATTGCCAGGCTGTAGTTCTCGTCCTTGCACTTCCGCAGCTCCTTGCTCAGGCTGTCCCTCTCCTCCTTCATCTTCTGGGCCCGCTCCTGGTGCTTGCGGAGGAGGCTGTCCCTCACCCACAGCTCTCTGATGGTGTCCTCTTTGGTGTGCAGCCACAGGCTGAGCTCCTGCGCCTTCCGCCGCTCCTCTTGCACCGTGCTCTGCAGCTTCATGATCTCGTTCATGAGGAGCTGGCTCAGGCCCGACTCCCCAGCGGTGTCTGTTTGGAGGGGCAGGTGTCAGCCTCTGCTGTCCTGTCTGTCCCCACACACACACACAGAGCACAGGCTCCCACCCACTTGCCACTGCAGCTCGGGATCACCACATGCCACACGCAAGCATGCAAACCCTGCAGACACATGTGATCAAATTAGCCACACTGCTCCCCCCCTGCTCTGCGCCTCCCTACAGCCGTGTCACTGCAGAACAGGCAGAAGGAAGAACTGAACCTTCTGCTCCCTCCTCCACCCTGTGACATTATTCTTGCCAGAACCCTTCTGAAGCACACAGGGAACGCTCTCGACTCTGCTCACTGGGGCTGAGGAGCAGCAAAAGTGGAGGTGAAGCCCCCCTTAATTTGCAAACAACACCCAAGGAGGAGCTGTTTTTTCAGAACACAGCATTACCTATAATCATAGAGAACACCCTGCTGGGTTCCTTGCCAGTTACTTTCTTATACAGTTGTGGATAATAAAGCTCCAGACTCTCCAGAAATGCCTCAAAGCCCTTGTGTCCCGTTCGCTGCAGAATGTCCAGAAGAACACCTGAAATGATTGCAACAGGATATTCTATTATTTTCCTCTTTACCTATTCCTAATTAACAAACTGCTTCACTTTCTCCACGTGCAGATTAAAGCCCCTGGGATGCAGTGCTCCAGCCAGCCCTAAGCCAACTGCCCCGTAACTAACCAAAAGTATTTTAACTGTAAAGGAACAGCTCAAACCTAACCTTTGTACCTAGCTCCTGCTACAGCGGCTGCAAAGAACAGCTCTCAGAAGAGCACCTTATGTTCCCCTGCTGATCCATGGAGCCAAAGGCTGCACTTGACCCACCTGCCTTCCGCTTGCGCATGACCAGGCTGGGGTCATTAAGAACTTGCTCCTCATCATCGTGGCTGATCACTTTGCACTGCCGAAGATAAGGCGTAATGCGGGAAGGATCTATCACAGAGATCAGCTTCACTCGGAAGCTCTCCAGGTTATTCCAACATGTCTCATCCTTATCTTCTTCCAGCATGCTGGGGAGTGAGGAGTATGAGCAAGCAATGCGGTCCTGCCTTGGAAAGCAAAACAAGCAAACTCTGAGCCTCCTGGAGCAGTGAGGGCAGCGGTGGTGGAACCAAGAATGTCAACAGACTGATAATGGGAAAGCATCTTTTAGACACAGGACCTCATCTCCCATGTGGTCTATAGCTCACTGGTTGCAAATCACCTGCAGAACACAGCGATATGCTACAGCCACATCACATTAAAAACAGTGGTACCACGGATTGGAGGCATCAGCAGCTCTGAGGCTAATGCCAGTGCTGCTGATACATATGTGAAGGAGAGCTAGTGTGAAATACTGAGTAAACAGAAGTCATCAAAGCTTGATGTCTCCCTCCAATCACCCAAACATCTCCTAGATCTCAATGCAACAGGAAAGTGAAACTACTTAGGAACAGGTCTGCTGGCGATAGTCACTGAGAGCCCCATGAACAGAGGACACTCCAATGAACTCTCAATTCCCAACAGTGCACCCCAAGAAACCACTGTCCCGTCTTACTGACTTCATCACAGATTTCCCAGATACTCAGCTATGCTTCATATTAAATCTTCACTTTACAAAGACAGACTCCAAACACCTTCAGCACACACTTGTTACACATCACAACGCCAGCTAACTTCAGTGAGCTGGACTGACTTATGGAGAAATACCCTGCCTGCCATCACACCAGCCCCACCAGATTACTGCATTCCTCTGTTAATAAAGATCACATCCTTACCTCGGAGCTGTAAAATAGAACTTTTTTCCCCTGTTAATATAAACCATTCTGCATTACAGGGACCAACCTGAGCCTGTGCAGTCAAAACAGCCTCCTTGTTTCCTCCCCTGGTCTAGCAGCACTCATCTGTGTCCTGTCTCTGAGAAAACACGTCTTCGATGCAGCCTCCCTCTATATTCTGGCTAGAGGAGAGATCATTCCAGGAGCAGAACTGGTTTGAGACAAGAGAAAAGGGGAAACTACTCAGCTATACCCTGAGAGGGGAAAGGGAAGAGGGGGGAAGAGATAAAAAGCAGCAAAAGAGGAAGCCAGAATGGCTGATGGGGGAGGAGTGGCACTACGAGTTGGCAGCATTACATACGCAGTGATTTTAGGTTTATTCTGGCTTTGTTTTCCAATCTGTAGCACTGAAGTACCAACAAGGGTCCAGAAAGTTCTGTTGTGTTGTAGTCAAGACTAAAGAGAGTGAAGGTCACAGATCAGCTGATTTCAGGGGACAAAATAAATCATAGAGAAGAAAGAGGCTCTTCAAACGGCCTTTCAGCTGTTCATGTAACATCTTTATACAGGAAAGCAGGTGACAGCAACAATTCTCTCTTGGTTTAGAGTTCAGCTGAAAAGGATGATTTCTGTAACGATGCCTCTAATTTTGGATGTCCTTAAGCTTCAAACATAATTATGACAACTCAGAATTTTGAAGGAAAGAGTCAAGTCTTGGCAAAGCAAGGAACGTAACCCACGATTCCCAAATTACAGGCTGTGGCTCTATCAGTAATTAAAGGAGCAGCACAGCAAGCAGCATTGTGATGATGTTAAAGCATCAACATCATACCTTTGACTGCCTCCCCTCCTTCCCACAGTCCCAGAACTGTAGCTGCAACAAGAACTCACTAACAGTCTGTTTTAAAGAAGTCTTGAGAACATACACTCTGATACCATGGCAGCATGACACATTTTCCCATTAGCTTCCCACTCTACTCTTTGTTCTGCTTTCTAAGTTTCTGGAGAGTTTCTCCATGTTATCATTAGGAGTGGGGCAGAGATGCTCAGAGATTCTTTATGCCTGTGCTTCTTGTTAGGCATTAAATTAGCTTCACACTAAAAAAAGATACAGCAGCTCTATTAGCTGTGCCCTTGCTGAAGGTAATCAGAATGTCTGTTAAGTGACCAATCCAGCCTCTAGAGTATTTGTTCTACTGTAACAGATCAGCTTAATCCTGAAAAAGAACAAAACCAGCTGCTTCTTAGTTATACAAAGCTCTTCCACAAGCAATAGGATTACAAAGACATCTCTTGAGCAGCACTTGCAAAGAGAACAATCATTTAGAGCACAGACCACATTTAGTACCAGTGCCTCATGGTAACAGCCCTATGGTGAACAGCAGACAGAGCTGCATGGCAGAGCCCCTGCACATGTGAATTTCTTGCAAGAAGGGTTATCTATACTGGCTTATGGAAAAGAGAGTACACTGCAAGAGGAAAGCCATTTCAACACCATTCCTTTTGCCCCATAATGTCCTGACACCCAATTACAGCACTATTGGTACCCACTGTCCCTCTGGCCTGAAGCACCTTCATAGAAGAGTTGCAACTCACAGTGCTCTGACCTGCCTGTGCTCTGGGGAAGCTCAGCAGTGCAGTGGAATGAAGCAGCACGGTCTGCAGCACTAGATCTGATGAGCTTTGCCTCAGCTAGCCTCACACCTCTCTGCAAGATACAAATTGCTGGCTTGTGAATGAAGAAACAAGGTTTGAAATGATTTGCTAACGTGTGTATGGGGCAGGCTGTGGAGGAATCAAGACAGAATCCAAGCCTAATTCAACCCTGCAGTTCCAGCCACATGCATATTCATTTTCCACATCCTCCCTGGCTTTCATGCAGCTTGCAAGCTTCATTTTTCTCATTAGCAATCACACTCACACACACATTACTAAAAGCACAATTTACCAGAAAAAAAACCCCACACAGAATACATCAGTAATTTTTAAGTGAGAAAAATAAAACATCTGTATTTCAACAAATACTCCAGACTCATTTTGATACAAAATTAATCTGCTGATTATTCAGCAGTATGCAGCCAGTCAGCTATGGAGCAAAACCACCGTAACAGCACTAAAAACACAGCGTATTCTGAACATGGATAAACTTTCACATAAATAGGGGCTGACACAAAAAGGGAAAAATAACCATGATTGCTGGGTTTCCCAGATCTCCAGCAGTCTTCTCCCCAGCATCTATGGCAGGTGCTAATTTGAAAGAGAACAGAACTGGTCTCTGCTGGAAAGACTTCCTTCAGTCTTTGCACCTTGTCCAAAGATGCAGGCTTTAGGCAATGGGAAAACCAGTCCAGCCTTTTTCCTCTTTTCCCCAGGTCCATCTAGTCAGGCTGCTGGAAGTGTTAGAAGTGAATAGTGCAAAGAGCATCTCCTACTGCCATGTAGGAAGGCAGACCTCGTTCAAGTGACTCCTGCAACAAAGCACAAACAACTCCTATTAGTCCCAGCACTTTTACAGGGAATCTGCCCTTCCAGACTATTTGAAACCAGTTTTAGAGAACAAACCCAAACAGTCTCATCTGATAACCACATGAATCAAACCCTGTTCACGTGCAGTCGGTCTGTTTCACCAAAAGCACATGCTTGTACCCTGCGGTTGGTGTCAGGTATGTATATTGTACAGGTACAATACCAGGAGGCAGCAGCATGGACTAAGTCTGCCAAATGCTTGAACTTCATGACTTTTGTATAGAATTTTATCATGCAGACATCAGCTTTTCCTCCCCCAAAAGCATCAGCCTTAGTCTGTGATTAATGGATGATCACAGAACTCTGTCCTACAGTAAGAAGTCAAGCTAATTTCAGTCCTTTCCTAGGGTCATGATTCATTGTCTCACTGTACCACAGACACATGTGTTTCAGATTCTCCTCTCAGACAAGAAATACAAGGTTCACTCAGTAGTTACTAACACATTTCCTTGTCACATCCTCCTCCTCTTCCTGAATCGGGTGCTTCTCCTGATCTGAGGAGCACTGGCATCAGCTGTATCAGTGCAGGAGTCCAAGGCAGACTGTGCAGCATTCTCTTCAGCTCCCATGCCCTGCAACATAAGCAGAGAGACTATCAACACCACGAGAACCAGCATCATCACAACAGAACCCCTTCAGCCATCTGTCCATTTAAGGAGCTCAGCAACACTTCCAGAATCTTCCACTTACCTTCCAAATGAAGCATCCGGACAACATCATCCTGTTATCAATGTGTCAGCAAGCACAAAACACACCAAAGAGTTCAGAGTGAAACTTACAGCCAACACTGGCATTTCTTCTTGCTTCAGCTACCAAACTAGAGCAATTCCTGCTGTAGTTTCTGTCTGGGTACAGCCACTCGTTGTGCCTGCCACAAGTGATGCACCAGCTATCACTGCTGGAGCCAGAGCATCCCAGACAACACAGGTTAACACAAACTACTCAACTCTCATAAATTACACCCCTACCAGATTTTCTCCTGAAAAGCACCAGGACAACCTGGATATAGCATTAGTAGCAGGAGTGGGAGGGAGCCTGGTGAAGGATGATGCAGGACTGAGGTTGGCAGTAGAGCTGTTGGGCAGTTAAGAACTGCTGTGAGTGCTGGACCAACTGCTCACAGTTCAAACCACACTGAACATGGCCCAGACCCAAAAGTCAGAGCCATAATAGAAAAATATCTGCTGGCTTTTACTATGGGAAAGCTCTGATTCTTACCTGATTTAGTAAATCAGCATCTCTGTCTACAGGCTCATCACCAACTGTCCAATCCAACTGTACTCCTCTTAATTCATTCCCACAACTCTCTTCCTCAGACACTTCCTTCTCACTCTGCCACTCCTCTTCGTCACTCTCTTCATATTGCTTCCTGCTGGCTGACAGAGTCGTTGCCACTTTCGGAGGAGGCAGATTTGCTAGTACAGCTGGGAGTGTGAAGGCTGCTAGGAATCTGGCTTTCAGTAGGAGGTAAGCAGGGTTATCACCGAGTTTCTCCTGCACCAGTTCTCCAACAGCGTGCAAATCAACCCCGGTGCCCGCATCCCCCCTGAAGCCAGGAGGCAGAAGAGATGCTGCCTGCTCTTCCAGAGCTGTTTTCTGCAGAAGCAGATTTGCAAGGGCTCTTAAATTGCACAGAAAAGGTGGTAAATAAGGCAGCCTGGTCTGCAGTGACGGTACCTGGACACCCTGTTTCCCACTCAGCCACTCCTTCACCAGCCTCCTGTCTTCAAGGGAAATCAGGCCCAAGTCAACAACAGTCTTTTCTGCCCTGGAAGTGGTTGGCTGGGGTGCACTGTCAGCACACTGCACAGCTGGGGGCTTGGAGGCAATAGGCCTGTTTTTCAGTACTCGTGCAGAAGAGTTGTTTAGGGCATTGTTACGAGGAGCTGGAACTACTGGCTGGAGCACAAGACCTTTTGTGATGATGCCTGGATTGGATGATGATCCATTTGTTGTAATGGAATCATGGCTCTTTCCCAAGCTAGTGAGACTCGACACACGCTGGGAATCAGCTCCCCGAGTGCCTGCGGGTTGCTGTGTCTGGGGCAGCAGCACAGCATGCAGGGCTGGTGCACTGGATGGAGGAGCAGTCTGAGCTGCAGGGGAGTCTGAAGACTTGGAGCAGCCCTCTGAACATGCTGGTGTTGCAGGAGAAACACTGGCTGTGGTGCTTCCAGGACTCACTGAGGTTACAGGCAAGGTAACTGTGGAATGGTCACCTGCTTTTCCCAAAGATGCTCCTTCTGCTACCTGGGCGCTCGGTGCTTTTGTCTCTGTGCTGCTGGGGTGAGGTGCATCTGCTCCAGCTGGTACAGGAGGCACTCCTGAGCTAGAGACATTGCCACTGGAAGTCACAGTTGCCTGACATGGATTTCTCACAGCAGCAGCTGGCAGACCTTGGGGAACCCCCACCACAGTTTGCACAGCAGTGGGCAGCAAAGCCTGGGGGGTTATGACCCATGTGAAAGGCAGTATGCTGTTGGGAATCAAATGAGAACCAGTCGGTGGGGTTACAAGAGTCGACAAGAGACTGACAGGCCTCTGTTGTGGCACAGTACTATTCAGCTCACAGGTAACTGGTGTGGAAAGAGGCAATTTGTTGGTGCCAGACTCAATGCCAACAGGCAGCACTGTGATCTGATGTGGCACAAAAGCTTGGTTTTGTAACACTACTGAAGCTGAGCTACCAGCTAGGACCTGACCATTGCAGACTCCCTGATCTGAGGCCTTCTCTGCTGCAGCTGGATTCACACCTGGAAAAATCCCTGCTTCAGGTCTACCTTCCAAAGTTTCTTCTTTTTGTTCCTTATTGGACTGCAGTTCTGTTCCTTGTGAGGAACCAGGGCTTTCCCCAGTTCCTGGCACTGATGAGGAATGGTTTTCAAGCACAACAGTGGTACAAGTTGAACCTGTAACAGAAGTAAATGCTGGCAGTGCAGCTGGTGCACACTGTACCTGGTTGTTGGTACAACCAACTGCTGCAGGCTTGCTCCCTGCTTGTGCAGAAGGAATGACTTGCTGTTGTGAGTGCTGGATTATGAGAGGCGCCGAAACCAGCATCTGTGGGGTAACAAACACTGTCCTCTGCACAGCCTTCTTAGCCCCGGACTCTCTGAGCCGCTTCTCCCTCAACAGTTCCGAGACAGTTTTAGGCTTATGCCTTTGCACTTGGGCTGGAAGAGCTCCCTGTGTGGCTGGGGTGCTGCTCTCAAGGACAGCGGCAGAAGTCTCCCTTGCTTTTAAGGTACAAGGTCTCCTCACAGCATTCCTCGGGATGCCCCTTCGGGAGCTCCTCTGAACACAAGACTGTGATGAGCTGCCTGCAGAGGAGGGGAAATAAAGCAATACGATGGAAAAGATTGAAAAGTATTTTCAAAAGCCATTCCTTAGCTACTGAGCATCAAATACCCTGCACAGGAAACGGCAGGATTCCTGATTGTGAAAGATCCTGTAACACTATAGTTTTCATTTAACCAAGCCCCATTCTGACATCCTTCAGATTAAATGTGAGGCAGCAGCAAGCTCACCACTAGTTCAGTAATGATGTAACTTTCCCCAGAAATCACAGATGGGACAGGATAGCACCTTAACACTGCACCCAAGGAACTGTACTGCTCAGCAGCACATGGGCACTTCACCCCAGCTGGGGTGACAACCACAAACTGGGGTTGTGGTCGGTGCCAGCACCTTGACTCCAGTACAGTGCTGGAGAAAAGCCTAACAGTGATAGTCCACAGACCTGGTGGCCCATTGACACTGGTCCCCCAGCCCTTCAGTATGTTTTCCAGTCCTTACCAAAGGGTAACGTATTTAGCCAATAACTGAAAGATCCAAGAGCTAGGAAAAATGAGCATGGCAATGTGGTTTTGTTCCAGAAAGTCTCCTTCAGTTTAACTGGTCTCTAATGTAAGGGTGGTGAATTAAGGGAAAGTTCTTGAACATCATAAAAATAAATGTTCTGGCAGGTACCTGAGGAAGTGTCCGTATTTTGGGAAGCCTGCAAAAAAAATTATATTAAATTATACTTCTGAGATATGTAAAGGTCATTAAAACAGCACAGACATGAATCAAACCCACATCTGCCAACATCCTATACATGCAGCCACAGAACCAGCACTTTATGATGCTTCTGAACCAACACAAACTGGTAACACATGCAAAAACAGCTCTGCTGGCCCCACAATTAAAAAAACCCTGCTTTAGTCAAGATTTGCAAGGGAAAAGCTTAGAAACCATGCACAATACCTGCTGAGGCCCTGCATCAGCCCTAAGCAGCGCTAACTGCCTCGGCCTCCTCCCACGAATAACCTTCATACAGCCGTTGGTATCAATCTGAAAGAGCTGGAAGATGAGAACTTCATTAAAATTTGCCTGAGAACCAGAATGTTCTAACAGGGCCAGAGACAAAACATGATGGATGGGGAGGCTTCATGTGCAAGGCTCTGGGGACATCCTTACACTTACAGAAAAAGCCTTGACAGTATTAGATTTCAGATGCAGATTTATTTAAGAAACATCATATGCAAACATGAGGTCAGATTAATCCAGTAATTCAATTAAGAAACCAAGATAAACCATTACTTAAACACAGAAGATTGCTACTGTTTGAAAGCAGAAAATCCTCTTAAGACAGTAAGCCTTACCTGAATGAAAAGCGCAAACAGGGGCGTGCTCGTGAGACTGATCGATTTAATCTTCTCTCGAATATAGTCAGCTAGAAAAGAAGCCCACCATCACAGTCAGCTGGGCATTCCTTTGCAGGATGCCAGGAAGCAGCAGAGCACTACCCCTGCTGGGGCTCACTACCTTTTGTATGATGAAAAGCCATCCTCCCAGTCTGCAGGGTGCAGGGCAGCAGCACGTCGCCCACCCAGGGTGTCACTGCCATCAGCAGCTTTCTGTCCAGGTTCATTCTTCTCCAGCGCTCTCTCTCCTGACGAGATGTCTTCTCTGTGATGTCCTGCAGGCCCCGAAGCTTCTGGCCATCAGTATTAACTGCAGATGCTTTTGTTAGAATGGCAGCAGAAGGTTTTAGTATCTTTGATTGCTGTGCATGAAGAAATACACAGTTAAGAGTTCTAGTTAGGAAGGCTCTACCACAATCAGCCCCAGGACAAACCATTCACAGGGCAGTTCTGGACAAAATTATGAGCTTTTCCTCTTGGGACTACAATAGTGCAAGATGCATGATTCTATCACACCAAGTACAACCCGCAGTGCTCACATCACCTGAGCAGAGAGGACAGGAGAGGCACTCACAAGTTTCCTCTGGAAGCAGGTATTATTCCTCAGTATTCTTCTCACGTTCTCCAGGGTAACCCGCAGCACTTGCTTCCCACACCTGGAGGCCTGAATATGAAAACATACAGGATAAAAGGGAGCTTATCTCAGAAAATTCCTTGCACTGACCACACACAGAGGTACAAAAGTTTTCAACAATCCTGCTGGTTACAGTACCTTATTCAATGAAATCAGCCCCGAAGCGCAGGCTTTTACTTTGACTTTTAGCCCTTGTGCATCTTCACAATCACAAATGTCTATGTCATAAAAACCTTTGTGTGAAGTATCTACAAAACCCACGCTGAGGGTCAGGATTTATCGGATGATTCTCATTGCATTTTTTAGTTTAACAGAACAAATGAAAGAACAGGAAGAAGTCTGGAAAAACCACTGACTCTTCCCTAAACTTCTACTAGTAAAATGATGCTGTAATCGAAGACTGATTACACTAGGTAAGTACTTACAACCCTCCCTTACCATAACCCCAGAACAGCCACTTCTGTAACTAAACTTGCCATCAGTGCAACTGGCTCCACAGTCTAGGGCATGTAAGTCAGAACAATATTGCTTATGTGATCTTAAATAGCACTTAATATCTTGCTAAGGAGCATCTTTCTGCAAATATGCTCCAGGAGAGTCTGCAGTGTTTCAGTCCCTGACCTGGGCTGAAAACCAGCTCAGAATCAGAGAGAGATGTGTAAGTTCTTCCAAACCCTAAGCCAATACACCCTAGTCACCAGGGTGGAGACACACGAGTCACTGACCCCTTCTGCCTTATGAATACCTAAATATAGTTCTGTTTCTGTGACCCCACGTGCAGAAAGAGCACAGCAATTTCCTAGGTAACGCACAGGAAGCAGTGCTAGGTATTTCTGTTTAATCTACAGCTCAGTTTCCAACAGCACCCCCCGATGGCACAGTGAGAAAGCAGCCAAGAGGCACGAAAAAAGATTTGCTACCATCTGCCCTTCACTGCAACTGCACTTCCCAGTCACTTCTGATCTAAACTCTAATCCCATCGAGAATGGGCTGAGAATTCCAGGATTCACCTTGCTTATTACTTCTGCTGGATTCCTCACAACGATGTCTGTGGAATGTGGACGGGCAATGCCCCTCAGGAGGGTGCTCAACTCTGATGATTGATTGGCAACTCTGTCCTTGTCTCCATCACTCACTGTACTTGGAACTTCACTGCCACTGGGCTTTGCACTCGCAGGAAAGAAAAGGGATGGAGTTGGGTATCTTCCTTTGTTTGACTCCTGTGTATTCGTCTGTGTTGGTATCCACAAATCAATGTCGGGCAATGCACACTCCTCCTTGGTTGTCGTCACCACCTCCTCCTCCGAGCTGTCTGACAAGTCCAGTTCTATGTCTTCACTGCTGGTCTCGGAAGAGCTGGAACTCTCTTCCATGTGCCGGCGCTTTGCTGGTCTGGATCTTTTCTTCTCAGTGAGAAAAAGCACAGACAAGTTTTAGCCAGTGTCCACCCTTCACTTGTTACAGTTAAAAGCAAGTTGAGAAGTTTCACAGGGCAGTATGCTATCAGTAGCTTCCAAACAGACAGCTCTGCTTTACTTCTGCTAAGATTAACTAAATCCAGTGCAAGTTTAGAGCAGCTTAATTAAAGAGATGGGGCTGTGTCACAGCAGGAATTTGCACAATACCTTAGACCCAATCATGAGCTTCCACTTGCTCAGGCACTGGGAACCAGTACGATGTGGCAACTCAGAAGCTATTTTACTCCAGTGACCTAAAAAGGATGCAGAGCAGAGCACACCTATTAGTGCAGCGAACTGAACAACAGGCCTTTTCAGTGCAGAACTTCATACATGTATTATGTGTTTCCTTGTATAAGAGACAGGGTTCCTATGTGAATGGCTCTCAAAAACTTAATACCCAGTTGTGTTCTTCAGACTTTGTACTACTATACATTCATCTCAAGTTAGAAACTAGTAGAAAATGAAGCAATGATGAAAACTGCAGCAGAGCTGCACCCTCCCTTGCAGCAGTAAGAGGGTGTTTAGAAGAAAGCTTAAACTGAATGTTGAAAAGCTTCCATTTGCTAATTAAAGTTGTCTTAGGGAAAATAAGACAACCTTTTCACAGGCTGTTTAGAGGGGAACTCACCCTTCTCACAGCTCTGACACCTGGCTAACACACCTATACAACTGTACTAAACAATCTCTCAACAACTGAATTTCCAGGAACAGAGCATGCAATATAACGGAGACTGCAATCATCAGTACGAAGTAGAGCCTGCTACTATCAACTGCAGGGCTTAAGAGAAGAAAACTTAAATTCCTTAGTAATATTTACTTCTTGCAAATTCTGAAGATTAAGCCACAGAAACACTTACCCAGTCCATGCTTTTGAACCAGTTCAATTAGCTGCTCCTCTTCCTTCAAACTCCACTTGCCCTTCTTTACATCACAGTGCAATGCTTTTAAGTACCTTCAAAATGAAAACACAAGTAAGTAACATTCAATCCTGCTTGTACAGTTCTGATCATCACTGCATACTCCAAGGCTGAACAAAACCAGCATTCCCAGTGAGATCTTTCCTTTTGTTAGGGGTCCATCCCTACTCCCTTAATACAGCACAGCTACAATCTCTTTTGTTCCCAAAAATATCAGGCCACATGATTAAGAATGACAACCGGCCGCTGTAAATGGGGTCACTGGAATTAGGCCATACTGTACTCTGAGGCTCCTGAAGCTGGGTCCAAGGCTGACAACTGCTCAGCAGCTCACTGTGTTCTCTTACAGTCGCTGAGTAGACCACTGTCACAGATCCACAGATGATACAGATGACAACCTTCCCTCCCCACATGCACTCATTCATGTTTAATGACCCCTTTGCTTACTTTGAGCAACATCCTTTCAACTTCTGCTAACCCACAGGCAACTTCACTGAGGGAGCTGCACACCACAGGCGACAATAAACTTGAAAGCTCAGTTACCGCCTGGAACGTACCGGTCTCTGCACTGAGCATCGCTCCTCCCTGGCACTTCTGTCCGGATTTTGTACCAGTCACGCTCTCCATACTTCTTAACTGCAGCCAACAGCATCTGTGTCAATCAGACACAGCAAGAGTTGAAATTCTTACCAGCAATAGCCCTAACAGGCCTGAGACAGAAGCAGTTGTGCTTGTTTCTACTGTGTTACTAGATCTCTGAACAGACATGTTTAGAAACTTCTAAGCCTTCTTGACTTGCAAACTATGCACCTTGGTCTGTTCTAGATTCCTTTGTGCCTCTCTTAAAGCTCAGGTGTAGATAACCATGCAACACCTCCCAGTCTAACCCTCCCAATTGCCCTAGGCATCAGAGAACAGAGCTTACAGCATCTTCCTCTGGTGTCCAGGGTCCCTTCTTCAAACTGGGGTCCACGCTCTTTGTCCAGCGGTAGATCAGCTGAGCAGAATCTCTTCCTTCCATGTAATAAGCAACTAGAAATGCAAAGGTGTGTTTTAAAGTCTGATGCAAACGATGATTCTTTATTAACTTACAACTGTGATATTTCCAAACACTGGGTTGACATAAAGCAGCACTTTAGTCTCAGCTTAAATACTTAAACAGTGTTACACAACAAGAATCAAAAGAGCGTGGCATACACAAAGTGTTACTATTTGTGATGGCATTATCCACACTAGGTACATGACATCCCAACAATCCACCTCGAAACAACACGGAACTAGTAAGTTTTGGCTCCAGTATGTATCTGACAGGTTCAAGATACCAGGTGCTAGACTCACAGGCTTGGATTTAGGACCCCAGGGACTTGGTTACTATTCTCAACTCTACTCCTCACTTATCACACAGCCTTTCATGTTGCTGAGGAAGAGAAGCAGCAGTACTGACCCCCTAGAATAGCTTCTGGGCACAGCACAGCACTGAAAACTGCCAAAACAGCTGGGCACAAATGAATGCTGGCTTTCTAAGGAAGAACTCTGATATTTTGCTATCATCAGATATAAAATCAAAACTGACACAGAGTGAGTAACTCTGCCAGTTTCAGCCAAATTTCAAAGATGGATAAAAGGTTCCAAGAGACAATAAATTATTGCTGATATAATGAAACTTCCAGGCTGGCACAGGAAAAGCACATACCACTGCTCCCACCAAGCAGAAAGAGGGAAAACTCAACCATCCCCTTTCATTCACCTCCCCAGTGGGGAGGTTTAGAAGTGTCTACACCTGTAGTTCCAGGTGAGTCACAGCACTGCTGTGCCCTGCTCTGCCCAGAATGTTGAGGTGAAAATACACAACTACGACTACCCTGGAAACAGAAACATTCATAGGAAATAAAACTTCCTTAGTTCCTTGAATCAGAGCAGGCTGGGTGCTCCAGTGTGCAGAAACATCAAGACATGAATGGAAAGCATTTTCACTTGTAGGTCACTTACTTTTCTTATATGGGATGTGACTTCCTACTCTCATTTCTTGAACAAGCTCTAAAAGCATCTGATCTTCACCTCTGGTCCACTCTTTTCTTTTCAGATCTTTATTATAGACTTGATACTTCTGCAAGCACTGGAAAGGTGTCCTGTTTGTCTTAATAGAAGGAAGAGAGATATGCAGGTAACTGGTTATTTATGAGGACAAAAAGCAAAAGGGAAAGGCTAAAGTATCAGACTTTTTTAGTACTGTTCTTGGACACTTCTAAGAAAAGAATTAACAGTGAATTAACAGAGTTAATGAGGCACAGTCCAGTCAGAATTAACTGACTTGTCACCTCCTGTTTGAGCTCACAACCTTACCCCCAACTCCTGGGCTATAGCCTGCCAGTCCAGATAACCATGTTGAGCAGCTATCTTCTTTAGCCTCTCAATTTCCTCTTCAGTCCATTCCTTTTTGTTGATGCTTGGATGCTCCCAGTTTTGCCAAAACTTCCTCAGTTCTTCCGGACCACGTTGTCCATCAAACTAAAAGAAAGAGAAGAATCTGTTTTGTCTCATAGCTGGGACTGAAACACCGGGGCAGACAGGAACACCAACACAAGGAATCTATTTTGCATTCCAGTTATAGTTTACTGTTAAGTTTTGCAGAACTAAAACATCAAATTAACAAGTTGAGATCACAGAGCAAGCAAACGAGACCAGGGCAGGTAATTGCCAAGAGAAGGGACACAGGTATCAGAGGTAACAAAATTTGGTCTCTCAACTTACATGGATGTTTGAAATTTTCTCCCAGTCATGCTCATCGAATCTGTTTCCTAACAAGTCGCTTTCTGGGAGTTGGCTAAAGCAGAAGGTACAAAGAGAAGGAAAGAACACGATTCTTAGTAAGGAACTGTGGGGCTGAGAGCTCTGCAGAGCCTGAGCAGCTCTTCATTCTTTGCAAGGCAATGCGAATGCAGATTTCTGCAAATGTCACCTCTGGAAGTGCTCGAGGAAGGTGGGAATGTCAAGAGGAAAACTCCCAAGAACAGGCTTTCATTTTCACCAAGAACATAAAAACATTTCTCACTTAATTGCCTCTATTTCTCGCTCCACTTCTTTGATTTGCTTCTCCAAGATCTGTTTCTCCATTTCAGTCTTGACTTTCTCCAGTTTCTGATTCCAGTAACTCATCCTGTTCAAAGACATTTTGATTGTTAATTATATGACTGGATGGGAATAAAACATTGGCATCAAGAAAACACAGGGCAACGCTGCTTTCTCCCTGAGTATCATTCAAGTTTATTTCCACACTACACAAACTGTTCTTGTTCTAGTTTTTTCCACACAGCACACTCATTATTCTATTTTTGCCCCTTCAGTGCAAATCACTGACCCAGAACAGGTCTCAGATTAATCATTTTGGTATTTACAGAGAGAACCAATGGTTGTTGCAATAGCAACAAAGACAGTACCAGCACAGAGATCTCCAGCTGGGCACACCATTACAACTCACTGTGTATCACTGGTGCTCACAAGACTTGCTGAGGGAAGGTGCAATCCCCACATATATCCTGGCTTTCCTTCATATATAATGTTCTCATCAAAAGAAAGAAGATTTTTGCACAGTACTTACTTCAGTAACTTGGGCTGGAGCAGGCGCTGCAAGCGGTCACTGACTACTGATTTCTGCAGTAATGTCTTCTCCCTGCTCTTCCCTAAACCAGAGAACATGATTGAGCATTCAAACACCAGAGCAAAGCCACTACTAAGAAAAAGAGAGATGCACTGCTTTCAATACCCCAGCTAAAGCATCCCCCAGGTCTCCAGTAAGAGCTCCCTACCTAAATCACTAATATCATGCCTGAAACAGGCAAGGCACAGCCTCTGGCTCAGTTTCAGTTCCACAGAGTTCAATAAAAATCAGCACCAAAGTGTTTGGAACCATTTAAGGCTGCAAGTGTCCCTGGAACTGCTCTAATCTGAGCAGTGCCCTTGCATGATCTCATCTGGCTTTGGAGAGCTCACGGGGTTATTGCATCAGAACAAATGCAAATGAACGAAGGGAGTTGTTAATCGTTCCCTGGAACAATTTCTGGAACATCCCATTTGCTTTTAACTGCCTTTTTTGTGAGTCAAGTATGAAACATCAGAACGTTTAACTGCAAATGTGGGGGACTAACAATATGAATATATACATTTGTTATAGCTCTTATGGAACATTGAACAGCACATGGAGTTACTTACATTTTGCTGAAATCAGTTGTTCAAAGGATTTTATGCCCTGAGCTGCCTTTTCCTTGGCATCTTCATTGGCAGGAGGGCCCTAATGAAGATTACAAGGGTTATATATACTAGAAGAGTCAGATACACATTAAAATTACCCTTCCTTCTTAGAACTTAGCATGAATTGTTACAAAAGAGACTGGTAAGAAACTCAAACCTGTGCAAACTGTCACATTCAAACTGCAAAGTTACCTTTACTGACACTAGCTCAGATACACTAGAAGACCTAAGAAACCAAATAGCTACAGGAAAGAAATAAATTTGTCTGTGCTTACACAGCACACTCACAGCTCAGAGCCAGGCCTGCTTGTGTTAGTTGACCATTGAAGAAGCATTTTGAATACGTATTACACATTTGTACCTACTTCAGATGTGCTACCAACCTGGGTAGGATTTAACAGACAAAATTACCAGGCAATGCTTGACTGTTGGTTTAACAGAAGACCAGTGACAGCTGACATCTCAGCTACAACTAAAAGTCAAGATTTCCTTTTGCTAACAACACTTTAAAAACACATGGAAAAAAAGTAGTGACATTTGCCACAGAAAACTCAGTTTGAAAGACAGTGAGATTTCAACAGTACTTTAAGCAGCAGCATGGAATTGGACTGTGGAGATGAAGCCAATCAATCACAGTTAAGTTGAAAACAAGAATGGTCAAGTGCCCATGGCTGGAACGTCTCTTCTCAGAACCTGCTTTCAGACATCACAGACGTGGGCTGAACAAGTATTTCCAATAGAGAGTAAAGGACAAATGAGACAAAACCAACGTTTCAAAGCCAGGAGTGACATTCAGTTTACACAACTAAAAGGTAACACAGTTTTAACAGTCACAATTTATATCTACCATTGAAAGTCATATCAGTATGTAATTTAGCGATGTTTACTTACAATTCCTGTTGTTTTATCCTTAAAGTATGGCTTCATAAAATGACCCAAAAATATATTTGCTGGTAGATTTCTGCCATCTCCTGCCTTTGCTATTTTTGGACCTCCAAGCTCACACATGATCTCCTTCTGCAATACAAGAATTAAACAGTATCAGTGTCTCCTTCAAATTCCTATTTCAGAGAGCAGTGGCTGAGTCACCACAAACATCCCAGGCAGGGTCCGAACTCAACTTACACCAGACTGTAAATCACTGTATGTGTTAAATATGGGATTTGGAGCTTCCTCAGTCTGTATAGTGCACTGCAGCTGATTAAGAAAAACACTAACGTGCTACAAGATACTAAAACATAAAATACCCAAGTGATGCATTTCTGGTGATAAGAGAGCACAGAAACATCAGTCAGAGAAGCGACACCGGTTTGAAGTGCCACGAAGAACAAGAACCTGGTTCTTGGCCAAGCCACTTGAGCACAAGAGACTGCAACTGCTGCAGTCAATTCCACTGGTACATGTGGTGGTCTAGGAATGCCCTGGAAAGTTTTACTGGGCTTGATGTCAAGGCAAGATGGCAAATGGCAGCCTGAAACAGCACAGGAATGAACATTTTACTCCTGTTCCACTCACCTGCTGCTCTTTGTTTTGTGCAAGGAGAAGCTCAACTTCCTCAATCTTTTCCTGGATGACTTCCTGGTATACATGGTTCATCTGCAGACAAGTTTCTGGATCCTGTGGCAAACTGCTTTCCATATCATCATTATCATCATCATCATCACTACTGTCATCTTCTCTTTCCATTTCCTTGGAGCAATTGAGGCATTTAAGGGAGGGAAAGGGAGAAAAATGCTTGCTTGAAAAGCAAGTATGCAACATAATTATTTTTGTAACTCAAGAAATAAGAACAATCCTTTGTAAATAATTAAATTCAGTTGAGTTTTGCACATAGAATTAAAGGTCACAGGTCTGTAGTAACAAATAGCAATGAGAACGTATCTTGGGCATTGGGTTTCATAATAACAAGCCACCAGATGAGTGGCTGCTGACAGGACAATGGGACCTTCCAAACCTAAAGTTCAGCCGGAGGATGAAGTGATGAAGGCCAAGATGATGATGAAGAAAGGACCACCAGGGGTCCCAAAGACCACTGCCACGTTATTGTGCGCATGCAGAAATGGCCACGGATCTATGTAAAGCAATTCTCAGAAACCTAATGAATACGTATGACATTTACTGGAAATGTAATGAATACATATGCTAAGCAACAATATAACCACAGTCTGTTTGATGCTTGAATGAGACACATTAGGAGGAGAGATCCCCTGTGTCTCCCAGTGCTGTAATAAAAAATACCCCCTTGTCAACTTCAGCTTTGTTGGCGCGTTCTTTGAATCACTCAATGCTTCTATTACCTTACAAAACTGACTTAAAAAGAACTGGAGGCATATAACTGCTTGTCTCTCCCTGGCAGTTTGAACTGAACTCTCCCAGGAGCGGGGTTCCAGGCCAGCCCAGTGCCCCTTCACCCTGTCCATTAGTTCAGCTGCTACCTGAACCAGTCTGACTCAGATATCCTGCAAACCAGCAGTACTTTACACTGGAGCTCTCCCAGCTGCTAGATCTGCTAAACCCTTCACATTCCCACTTCATTTATGCTTCTACTGAAGCAATTCATCCTTTGCTTGGTTTATTGTACAAGCCCAGCATGCCTCAGGTACAAAGCAGTACAAGACTGCTTGACCACAAACTGATGATTTCTTTCTGTGACCTCCCCAGAAGCCAGTTGTGTTTCCAGTGACAGAGATCAGCAAGAACTAGAGCAGTGAGGCCCCTGATCCCCTCATTTCTTTACATATGAACAAATCTCTTACATGTGAATTACAAAGTCCTGGGCGGGAATAACTAAATCTCCATGTCTATTATTAATCCTTCCTGAGCTCCAGTCAAGCCAGCTGCCTGGATTTCCCCAGCACAGAGCTCCCCTCAGTAGACAGATGGAGAGATACGTGTAAAGAGAAAGCAGTTACCATTTCAGGATGAGAGCCTGAGTCATCATCTTCATCATCATCTGTTAGACAACAAAAATACAGAAATACTGACTGCAGTGGGAGTACAAGAGGAAAGCTTCAAACCCAAACCTTTTCAATCAAAGCACATACAATCACACATTGTATCTCAGCCAAGACCACTGGATTCCCTGGCTACTGACAATATTGTTAATATATAACCAAAAATATAGAACTACTTTTTTTTTTTTTCTAAAGTAGGAAAAAAAGCAACTCCTGATTGCTATAATCAAGTTACATTTCGGTGCTACACATCATGGCACATTAAGGCTCTAGAGTATGCAGTCAAGTGAACATTCCAATCCAACAGAACCCATAAAACACCTGACAGCCCTTCCACCCTCTTCAGGAATATCTGAGTTAGCATTCAGTATGGCTACAGGCTTCTGACATACAGTATTCAGCCTTGCATGATGGGGTCAATTCAAACACGGGTGGATGAAGTGACTGTGACAACCAGAGGTACCAAACCCCCAACTCTATCACCACCTCCTCCTTGCTTTGAAAAATTAACTCGGGAAGGCACAGGCAGGCTGTGAAACGGAGCTGCTCACACAGCAGCGCCTGCGCTGCCACCCTGACAGCATAGGAACAGCTGCGGTTTAACTACGGCCAGTATTTGGTGGGCTGCGTTTCATGAGTCAGCTCCTTACCACCCGCCCTGACAGGAAACCCGCACCAGCGGCTGGACGGGTCCTTAGCGCTCCCCGCTAGCCTGATCGGGGCTGTGCCGGTGCAAGAGGCTCCTCCTGCTAAGGGCAGCACTGAGGAGATGCCTCGAGTCCGTCCACACCCGGCAGGAACGGCGCGGTCACCGGACAGCACCGCACCTCAGGAGCCGGAGCACCGGGGGAGGCAGGAGAGGGCCGTACCCGTGCCGGAGCTGCAGTCGGACACGTCCGCGCCGCTGGCAGCCCCGCCGGGCTCCAGGCTCCGCTCCAGCTGCTCGATCTCCCGCCGGATCTTCTCCCGCTCCGCGTTCAGGTCCAGCGCCCCGGCCGCGGGGCTGCTGCGGGGCCCGGCCGCGCCCGGCCCCCGGGACATGGCGGCTCCGCGGCCTCGGGCCTGGCCCGCACGCAATCACCGCCTCCCACCGCGGTCAGCTGAGAACGCCGGCACGTGACACCGCGCAGCCAATGGGGCGCGCCGCCGATGCCGCGGAGGGGTGGGGCTGGTGGCACGTGGACGGTGGAAGGGCACCCCCGGGTCCCTGCTCCCTGCCACAGGCCCGCAGTGACCGGACACCGGCTGCGCCGCCGCCGCCGCCTTTAATAGCTCCGCAACACCCGTCACACAGCGGCCGGGACGAGCGCCACAGCCCGCACCCGGAGCCCGAGCCCTCCCCGCGCTGCACGAACCCCTCCCGACTCCTGCTCCCTCCGTGGCAATGGAACAGTCCGGATGGGGACAGAACGCAAGCGGCAGTTCCAGCCAAACCCGAGTGCTCTGTGGGGTCCCAGCGGGATGTCGGGGTGCAGGGGAAGCAGGACCCGCAGCCCCAGCCCAGAGGCACATACTCTTGTCCATTCGGGCTTCAGGACTCCAGCGGCAGCAGCACCAACATCTTTGTGTATCACAATGAGGCCAAGTATCAAAACCAGAGTTTTTGGGAATGGTTTCCATCCTGTTCCAGTCACTGTCCATCTTGGGACACTTCTGAAATCCTGTCTATGGATGTGAGGAGATCGGCGACAAGCTGCAGTGACTCTGCTCCAGAGACCAGCTGCCTGTAAGGAGGGGGGACACAGCGTTAAGAGGGAGAGGGTGAAGCAGGCACCAGGTCAGTTGTTTTTACTTGGGTACTGTGATTTTTCCAGAAGCAGTTTATTTGGACTGAAGACTGTGGTTCTTGAGGTAGAGGAGCCTTGGAGGAGTGTAGGAGACCTACAGAGCCTCTATAATGGTTCCACATTATGTAAAAAAAAAAAACAAGACTTGCATGTTCCAGTCATTTTTATTACCTAAACCTGGAGGAAAAGGCTTTGTGGGTAAGAACATGGAGCAGCTGATAACATACAAGCTGTAAGAACCCAAGTTGCAATCCAGAAAGGAAAGCCCCTGGGAACATTTAGCTGTGACCTCTGGATGGTGTTAGGAAGTCATCATAAAACAACTCACCTGATGGAAGCCTGAGAGTTGGTTATGACAGTGAGAAGGTTCTGTAGGGCAGCATCCGCGTTCTGCCTCACCGTGGCCAGACTTGCTGCCTGGCCCAACCTCAAGGCTTCGTTCTCTGACTTGTAATTCTTGAGCTGAACCTGGGGAGGGAGCAGAGAGACTTCACCTCAAAACCGTAGAGCTCCCACAGATAATAATACCCAGCTAAAGATGTTCACAGTTTATTAGGTATAACCAACAACAAACAGATCCCGTAACCAGATCACCTGCAGAGGCTCCTCCCAGCTGTGGAGAGCAGCCTCCGACAGGAAACCGAGCTGGAATCACACAGAGCACATCCACAGCAGCATGCCCTCAAGCCTGCTTGCTTCACAGACCCAACCAGGAGCCAGTGCTGGAAGCAGGGATGGAAGCTGCCACCAGTGTTGACACCTCATCTAATGCCATACAGGCTCTGCCGAGCTCCCTGCCACATCCCTCTGGCTTTGAGAGCACCGCTTCCCACCTGCAGTAACGCGTTCTCCTGTTTCAGTTTTGTAGCACTGTTCTCCGCTTTAACAGCCCGTTTCTGAAATAGAACAGAGATCATTTATCCCACAGCAATGTGTTTAGGATGCAACAGGCAATTTAAGCTACATGGGAATGCCAGATTCCAGCACAGAACTCTGTTTGGGATGCACCACCCCGTGTTCCAAATGCATTAGAAGGGAAAGTGCCCCAGACACATCTGAGCAGCTGCCTCCTCTCCACCCTCCCAGTTTTCCTTTCTGATATCTTTCAGTGCCACCCATCACTTCTGGATGTGAAATTACTACTATATTTGGGGAAATGGTACTTGGTGTAATAAGCAGCAGGAGACGCAGCTCATAGCTCATAGGGGAGGTGCTTTCGGAAGGCTGCAAAAGAGCTGCTGAAGTTGTTGATGAATCCAGAAACAGGACTAATGCAAAAACCTCCCTTATTTCAGGTAACAAAAGTTCTTGACTGGGACACGGTGTTGTTATGGGGGAAAGTCTCAGCCACCATCAGAGCTGTTCAGTGCTCACACGGGTGATGGGATCACTCCATCTTCCCTCACACTCCCAGGGAAGGAAGAGAACTGCACAGCTCTGACTGCAAGCTGCCTCTGCAAGCACCACCACTCACAGTCATCAGCTGGAGGTTCTGTTCCACGTGCTGCACCATCGCTTCCAAATCCTGTGCTTCTTTTTCCTCTTTGATTTTGTTTTCCTCAAGTTTTTTTTCAAGCTTCCTCACCCTTAAAAGTGACAGCATTCAGTGAGCACCTGCAGCATTAAATACTTTCAGAAGAAAATGCTTTTCAGAAGAAAAGAGAAGGAACAAGAAGCTCATTCTTTCCTGCTTAAGAGCAATGAAAACTTCCCACAGAACTGCACTTCTAGGTGGTGGCTCAGGGGATTTCTCTGTTCCACAGACATTAGCATTAGTGGGACCCAACCAGAAAAAAGACCTTACAGAAAATAACCAGCCTAGGAGAGTGTAATTCTGAAACAGTTACTCCATCACCAGGGAAGCACCAGCTACCTCACTGCAATGAGCAGCAGAGGAGTCGGATGGGAATTTAAGGAACCCTTACACACCACCCTACACTGATCACCAGGTTATTTAACCTCAGGAAAATCAGGGCTCCCAGTATCAAATTGGTCACCAGCAAAAATGAAAAACTCTTTTCTTGTTTCAAATGGGAGAGATTATTTTGCTATTTTGAAGCTTTATGAAATGCCTCTTGTCAAGCCCTGCCCTCATTGTCGCAACGCACCTAAACTGCATGAAGTGTAAGCCACACACACATTCCTCAGCAGTCAGTTTGCTACTCCCTTTCCAAGCCTTTTTCAAGATGAAAATCAGGTTAAAACGCTTTTTAAACACATAGCTCAGTTTTCAGCTACATTTAAAGATGGTGACTGTCTCCACTGAGCACCTCTTTTAAGAAAACTCCTTATCTGTGTGGTTATTTTCCCCCACACTGTGGCTTACGCACTTGTCTGCTTGAGTTTCAGAGAAAATCTGAAGCTTGTTGATCTTGCATCTCAAAGTGGCATTCTCTTCCTTCAGCTATAAAAAGAAAAACCCTCATTAGAAGAGGGTGCTGTTTCACAGCACTACCAACACTCCAAAGCCAGTACCACAAGAAATACCCAGCTTCAACTCTAGTGCCGGGGGGTTTTGCACTTTCTACGACACTCCAGCTTACTTCCACACCTTGTTTTCCCCTCTTGAAGCCACTTAACCACGCTGACCCTGTGCGGCACTGAACCACCAGGACAGGTACGAGTAATCACTGTTAATTCTAAAGGACCTCAAAGGGCAGGAGCATGAGGAAGTCACCTGCTGCCAAGAGCAGTGGGACACACAAGGCACAGGCTCCGGCTCACGCTGCAGTGCAGCTTTTCAAGCCTATTGCTCTTCAAGCTGCTCTAACAAGCTGCCACGTATCGCGCAGCTCCTGCTGACAGCAGCTTCGAGAGCGAGTTTGTGTGGCAATCCGGCGCTGGAGCTCGGCTCATACAAGAGGAGACCGCGTTAGCGCTTGTGCCCGCCCCGGGCACGGTGCCGGGAGCCCGGCCGAGGCACTCACCTCCTCGTAGCTGGGCTGCCGGAGGGAGGGGGAGCCCGGCCCCGTGAGGGCTCCGAGGGAGGCCGCGCTCCGCTCCGCTCCCTCGCAGAAGGAGCCGGCGGAGGGCGATGCGGGGCCCGCAGCGGCGAGGTGGGCCTGCTCCACGGCCAGCGGCTGGTAGCTCCCGCTCCATTCCTCCTCCTCCTCCTCGTCCTCCGCCTCGCCGGGCGGAGCCGGATCCGGCAGCAACAGCGGGCCGAGGCCCGGGTCGGGCTGCGAGCGGAAAGCGGAGCAAAGGCGCTGAAGTAGGCTCGGGACGAGCCCCCCTCAGCGCGGCGGGGCCCAACCGCGCCCCGGCCCCGGCCTCACCTGCGGCGCTTCCCCGCCGCCCCGCGCCTTGCTGCGGACGAACTCGCGGAAAGAGAACGGGTTGTGCTCGGCCGGCAAACCCCCCGCCGCCATGTCCGAGCCACCGACAGCCCTTACGCAACGCCCCGCCCTCCCTCAAAACCGACCAATCAGCGACGGCTCCTGCAGCCTCACCCAATCGCAGCCACTCCCATGGCGACGCTAAGCCCCACCCTTACCCCGCCCACCCACTCCCGGGGCACCGCGGCTGCGCAGTGAGGCTCCCGGTGGCGGCAAGATGGCGGCCGCCATAGCGTGGCTGAGGGGGCGCGCCTGGGGCCCGGCCCGGCGGTGAGCGCGGCCCCGTGGGGCGGGATGGGGCGGGCGGGGAGCGGGGAGCCTGGAGCCGTCCCCGGACCCGCGGCGGGGCTGCCCGGGCACTGACGCGGGTCCCGCTGCCCCGCAGGTGCGGGCTGGCGGGCGGCCGGAGCTACAGCGGCGGCGGCGCCTACCCCAGCGTGTCGCTGACGTGCCCGCTGCCCGGCGTGCCCAAGGCGGTATTCGCGGCGGCCGAGGGCCGGGAGCGGTTCGAGACGCGGGTGTCGGTGCTGGAGAACGGGCTGCGCGTCGCGTCCCAGAACAAGTTCGGGCAGTTCTGCACCGTGGGCCGTGAGTACGGGCGGAGCGGGGGCAATGGGGCCGCTGCCCCGGGCTGAGGAGGGACGCGATGGCGCTGTGAAAGTGACACTGACTCTTTCTCTTCTTAACGCTAGTTCTGGTAAACTCGGGATCAAGACATGAAGCGAAATACCTCAGTGGCATCTCCCACTTCCTGGAAAAGCTGGCCTTCTCTGTGAGTCCTGTGCCGGGGTCTGTGAGGGGCGCTGTAAATCTGCACAGCTTGAGCAGCATCAGGGTCTGATCCGCTGCCATGGGTGGTGGCTGCATTCCTAGCTAGTTTATGGGGACTGCAGATGTATTTTGAAGGTCCATTCATTGTGCTTTCACCTTCAGGGTTGGTGGGTGTAAAATAGAACCATGGAATGGGTTGGGTTGCAAGGGACCTTAAAGCTCCTCCCGTTCCAACCCCTGCCATGGGTAGGGACCCAAGCCCCTGTGTCCAGCCTGGCCTTGAGCACTGCCAGGGATGGGGCAGCCACAGCTTCTCTGGGCACCCTGTGCCAGCGCCTCAGCACCCTCACAGTCCAAGGTGATGCTTGTTCTGGGCTGCCCTGAAGGAGTATGAACAGTTACTGCTTTCCTAACTCATAGCGTTGCTGTTTTCTTTCTTAGTCCACCGCTCAGTTTGGCAGCAAAGATGAAATTCTCCTCACCTTAGAAAAGCACGGGGGCATTTGTGACTGCCAGGCATCGAGGTATGACTCTCCTTCTCCATGCTCCGTCACCTGAGTGGCTCTAACACTTGACAGTGCTTTGAGGTGTCTGTTCTGGTGGGTGGCAGTAAAAGCCTCTTCTTGTTTGGAAGGAGCAGAAATCCATTTGTGGTGACTGTGCAGAAACTACAAAAGTGAACCTGAGAGGGGTGTAAAAGTCTGTAGGCAAAGCATGACCTAGACGGGATGTCCCAGCACCCTGTCCAGCCAGACCTTAACAGTGTCCAGTGCTGGACACCACTTCCCTGCGGAGATTATTCCAATGACTGGTAGTTCTCACTGTGAATAATTTTCCTCTTGTGTCCAGTTGGAATCTTCCCCAGGAATAACTTCTCAGGGACTTCTCAATGCAGAACCCAGCTTTGTGTTGCAGGGACACCATCATGTATGCTGTTTCTGCTGAGGCTCGAGGCCTGGACACAGTGGTCAACCTGCTGGCTGATGTAGCGCTCCGGCCCAGGTTGTCAGGTGAGGGAACAGGAGTCTCTGCCTTGACAGAACAGACTCCCAATGCATAACGTGCTGTTACTCTTCATGAGACTGTGCTCATCAAGAAGTTATGCAGAGATCAGGGATTTTGCGTGGTGGTTGTGATCTGTGATCTCTTCTTTCTCTGTTATTACAGATGAGGAAATTGAGATGACTCGAGCAGCAATTCGATTTGAGCTTGAAGATTTGAACATGAGACCTGATCCAGAGCCTCTCCTCACAGAAATGATCCATGCGGTAAAACACCCAAGTCCATCTTCCATGCAGCCCCTGAATGAGACATGCTGTGTTCTCTTTTTCTGTTATTGAATTGGATTTCAGTGGTGGGGAGGGAGAATTTTGTTGTCCCTCCACTTTGAAATCCTACATTCTACCCACATGAAAGATTTTAACCTAAACTGCAATTATCTATCACATCTCTTTGTTGACGTGGGTGACAACATGTCATTGAGTTGTGCTGACATTAGTGAAATGATGCTCAGCCCCTCCTCTTTACATGTCTCAAACAGACAGGCATCATTCTAAAGCAGGAAGAAGGTTTAGATGCACGGATTGAAGTAGTATTTGTTACTTTAGTGTTATCTGTTTCCCTTCAGGCAGCCTACAGGGACAATACAGTTGGACTGAACAGGTTCTGCCCAGTGGAAAACACAGACAAAATTGGCCGGGACGTGCTGCATTCCTACCTGAGGAACTACTACACACCGGACAGGATGGTGCTGGCCGGGGTGGGAATCGAGCACGAGCAGCTGGTGGAGTGTGCCAGGAAGCATCTGCTGGGAGTGGAGCCGGCATGGGGCAGCAGCCAGGCCAGGGATGTGGACAGATCCGTAGCGCAGTACACAGGAGGCATTGTCAAGGTGAAAGGAAGGTGGTGGTGGTGTTGTGCTTTGTCCTGTCTGTTGGAGAGGTAGATTTGGACTTGAGCTGGTTTCTCCATAGGTTTTGCTATTAATACCTGGGGGACAGGTTAATTATTGGGAGTACATCAAGGTGGATACAGTGGAGGTGAAAATCAGTCCTGATAATCTGTTTGCCCTTCCCACAGGTTGAAAAAGATATGTCAGATGTGAGCCTGGGCCCTACTCCCATCCCAGAGCTTACCCACATCATGATTGGGTTAGAGAGCTGCTCATTTTTAGTAAGTATTAACCTAAAATCCCTTGTTCTGTGCTTGAGGAATCCCAGAATACTCTCTCATTATGCAAGCACTGGCATTCTTCTGCTGATGCTGCACGTACAGACAAGCAGCATTTCACTGACAGTTTGAGGAAGGCACTGACCTTTAAGTTCCTCTTGTGCCATGGCTCTTTGTCCCTCTTTACTCAGCCCAGACTCTCAGGAGCTCTGCTTTTAACTGACTGAACTTCTTGTTGCCATTCAGGAGGAAGATTTCATTCCCTTTGCAGTACTGAACATGATGATGGGAGGCGGAGGCTCTTTTTCAGCTGGAGGGCCTGGCAAAGGCATGTTCACCCGATTGTATCTCAATGTGCTCAACAGGTTGGTTTGCCTTTCTCTTTAAGGGGTAGCAGCAACAGTCTTCAGCAGGTTCACATGGGAGGCTTCAGCTGTTGAAAGCCAGCGGGCCCTGGTTTTACATCAGTTTATTCCACTTGAAACACACGGGATTGATTTGTCAGTGGCAAATTGAGGGCAGAGGTGACCTGGAATTCTGTCACCCTCTACTAGCCCAATCCATCCTTTCACTAGGGAATATTAACAGAATTGGCAGCAGGTACCAGTGATACAGCTCCGTGGTGTTCTGGGCTTGGTCTCAAGGATACAAATGGAGAGAAGGAAGTAGATAGCACATGCAAGAATCCTCAGCAGCACGAACTGACCATTCCCATTGGCATTACTGAGAACCCTGACAAGGCACTAGGAGGGGACTCCCTGTCCATGCTGGTTTATTTTTTACATTTAAATTCTGTTTCTATGCTCCCAGGCACCACTGGATGTACAACGCAACCTCTTACCACCACAGTTACGAGGATACAGGTCTCCTGTGTATACATGCCAGTGCAGACCCAAAACAGGTACACAGCCCTGTATTCAAAGACCTGTTACCAGACTCATTACCAGACAGCAATGTTCTAATCTTCTTCCACTTATCTGCGTTCCTAGGTTCGGGAGATGGTAGAAATCATCACAAGAGAATTCATTCTCATGGCAGGAGCTGTAGGAGAGGTGAGCAGCCCAGTGTGTGCACTGTGCAGATGGTCTTGGAGCTGAAACAGTACATTGTGCTGGCCTGGCTAGAATGGAGTTTTGTAGATAAGCATGTTATGTGTTTCTGTAAAAGAATATGGTAACTTTAGCAGCACATTCAAAGAGGAAGGTGTTTGCAGAACTCCTTGTGCTAGAGTGCTGGCCAGGCTTTTGGGAACATCTGTTTGTATTTGCTGCTCACTGACAGGTAGAACTGGAGCGAGCGAAGACGCAGCTGAAGTCCATGCTCATGATGAACCTTGAGTCTCGTCCGGTTATCTTTGAGGATGTGGGCAGGCAAGTGCTGGCAACAAACACAAGGAAGCTACCTCACGAGCTGTGTGCCCTCATCAGTGAGTAGACAATGCTTTTCCTCAACTGAACTGTAGGCACAGTCAGGATTGGGTAACTTACACTCTTGCAGCACAGATGAGTTGCTTTAGGAAGCTGGGGGGGCATAAATAATTCAGTTATATATTTCAAGCTGATCTCAACTGCTTACAAGCTAGCACAGTGCTTATTTTTGTCAGAAGGAAGGAAAAACCAAGCAGGGTAGAGAAGCTCCAGAGTTGGTGATTGATTTTCTGAGCACCAGTCACTTCATAAAGCATCTTAATAAAGCTTCGTGCTCTTCAGAATGTAGTTGTCACAGCTCTGGCTTTGGGTTTTTTCCTGCAGGTCAAGTGAAATCTGCTGATATCAAGAGAGTGGTCACTAAGATGCTCCACAAAAAGCCAGCTGTGGCTGCCCTGGGTGACTTGACAGACCTGCCCACCTACGAGCACATCCAGGCAGCGCTCTCCAGCAGGGACGGGCGGCTCCCGCGGGTGTACCGGCTCTTCCGATAGACCCTGCACGTGCCAGAGCTGCTGCCTTTTGATATGGTTTTGAGATGATAATATTGCTGCAAACCACTTCCCCTCTCTCCCCCAGTCTGTCCAGGCAGACTCTGCAAACATGGAGCTATGCTGCAGCTGAAATACACTGCTTCAGAGCACTGGGCTCTGAAGAGCTCGGTACCTTGGGCTTAAAGGCCCACCCTGGCTCTGGATGAGTACTTTGACCCTCTGAGTAGGTTACAAGAGAGGATGGGTGTATACAGCCTTCTCTTGGCACTGGGGAGAACACTGCAAACCAAAATGTTCATCATTACAACTGAAAGCATGTATCTGAGCAGAAGTCACTGCTGTGTGTTACCACTAAATCATACCAGCAGCAGAAGCAGAGCTGGCACACTGGAGGCCCTGATGTGTGCCCTTGTTGAGGAATGGGGTGGCATGGTAAGAGCTTGGCTTCTGTATCTGAGTTAAAAGAATATTTATAGCTGCTACCAAGGTGAACAAAGACTTGGCCAGACTGAATTAAGAGAACACTGGTTATTATCCATGTGAAATTAGGCGACAAGTTTCCTGCAGTCCAGGTTTTGTTACAAGCATCCTGGATCCATTTCTTCAGCGTAATTTACCAGCTGCAGTACTACTAGAAGTCACGTGTTTGGAAATGACTTTGTCATTTTGCTAGAGCTCAGAGGAAAATAGACCTGTGGCATAATTAAGTTTCCAAAGGAGTTCATCTACAGAGATACCATGTATAAGGCTACATGGACACTCTAGGATAAAAGTGATCTTGTTCTTCGGGGTTTTCACTTGTAAGTAAGTTATGCTCAAGAACAAGGGTTCTTTTACTCTAAAGTTAGTATATTAACAAAGTTCTTTCTTAAAGGAGTTGCTGCTGCTGCACCTGAAACTTGTACCTAACTTCTTCATTGTCAGTCAGGTGAGCTTAAGGCCTTGCAAAGAGAGAACACAATTATCAGTCTCGCAGCAGAGACGTAGCTCAGCTAAGAGCAGAGATCAACACAATACCACGTAGAAAGCTGATGCTCTTGAACCTGACTGGCACTGTTACAGAAAGACATGAAGTGCCATGCATGTGACACTGGAGAAATGGAGACTCAAAAGAGAGGACTAAAACATTTGATTTACACAATTCCCCTAACATACGGGCTTAAAACTGTAGACAGCTGCAGTGCAGCACTTCACTGGCTAGGTGTGTATTGTGAGGAGCAATCAAACTGGGAGCAGAACACTGAGGCAGCTATTGCCTGCTTTATCCCCATACCTTTCTTTGTGCAACTAGAAGAAAACGTTGCATTGCTTGTGGAACCCACAGTGTGGAAATCCTATTCAGTTGTTGTGTATGTATGTTTGTAAGAAAATAAAAGAGACCTTGACATGATGGAGTAGTGAGAGTGCTGAAATGCATTAGTTAATGGCTGGGTTTCATGAACTGGGAGGTGAAATGTTTTGTCTGTTCAATGCAAGCGATCCCAAAGGAATCTGTCCTGGTGAAGCCGAATGGCTCAGGGCACCCAGTGTCATGCAGTCAGTGCTGGTTCTGACAGCCCGGCAATAAGAGCTGGTGCTCATTTCTGGTATTGCATTAATTTATTTTTATTCCTTTAAAAAGAAAGGAAATCAAATACCTGATGGCTACAGCCAGGTCAGTGCCGTGAACATTTGTACCGCGGAACAGAAGCTCTGTCTTGGACAGGTTGCATAGGTAGCAGCAATTCCTCCAAGTTGTTTGCATGATGGTTTATGTACTAAGGTGATTAATGATCCAACCCATCTGTGCCCATAAAGTCTTAAGTATTAGCTGTACGTGACCATTTTACCAGTGCCCTACTGGTCCATGTAGGACATTTAGCCTTAAGACAACACTACTTCAAAACCAGGAAGTTACTCACAGTTCACTGAATTGGAAAAACAAAACCCAAAGGAATTAACTGTTATCAGAGGTAATGGGACTGTGCTGATGTGACTGGCTGCAGTGTCCCTGCATGGACATCCCCTAGCATCCTGATCCCTTTGGTGAAGCTGTACTCAGACCAAGCGTCCTGCTGGGAAGGCAGGCAGCAGCATCACCCCTGCGGAGGGTGAGTGAGTTAAGGAAGGGATTGTTACAAACAGTCTCAACAGCCAGATACATGGTGTGAGAGACTGATTTTCCCCCTTAGCAACAGAAGGCCTATAGAACAGTTATTGAAAGGCAGCGTTCCTACACTTCCAATGTACATTCACACACATCTTGTTGCAGAGGAACAAAAAAGCCCAACACAGGAGCACCAACCTTACACAAACCTGCCCAAGTCCCCTCACTGGTCCCTGTTATGCATTTGACAGAATACCACCATACATTTGGCTACAGATAAGGAGAAGAAAACAACCCCACAACATGTGTAAGTTAACCAGATCAAACCAAGCAGATTCACCTTTCTGCAGGCTTTTCTGAGGTCCCTTGTCATGCCAGTTCCAGAAGCTGGGCCCCCTGCGTGGAGTCATCTTAGACGCTGCACCCGGTTGCTTCCAAAGATAGTATGGATAAAATGAAATCAATTACATCTGTTGGGATGGATGTCCTACATAACTGACTCCATTTTCTTCAGCAAAAGCACTGAGCTACATGGATTAGCTCATGCAAATGAATCCAGGATGAGGTTTAAGACATTCTGCAGGAGCCACAGTGGCTGCCAGAGGTGCTTAGGCAGACAATTCCCTGCAGAGTTTGTCGTGGCCTGAAATCCTCTTTCCGGGCACCTCTAACACAGAGTTCTGAGCTCAGGAAATGCTACATACACTGCTGGATTTTTGGTCCTTTTGCTCTTTCCGTTTCTGAAGTTCCCTTGTAATCCGTCTCTTTATGCCGATTAAATAGAGCTCTCTGTCGAACTGCCCTGCAGCCAGCGGAATGCTACAATGCAAACACAGGGAAGTGGATCAGGGCACAAACAGAGTCTTGTTTCCCCACCATTTCCCAACTAGTTTATACAACAAAGGCCAGAAACCTGATTTTTTACTTTCTTTAGGCATTCAGCTACTGCTGCAGGAGAAAATGCCTAAAACATTGTTCTTCCACAGCAACAAGTGAAGCTTTTTCACACAGAAATGAAGGAAATGCTGGTTGTAAAAGGCAAATGTACATACAATTTAAGCATGAAAATGGGGGACATTCTTTATGACCCTAAACAAAAAACCACTCCTTTGAAAAGCTGAACAAGCTGACTCATACCTTGGTGTACAACACCACACAGTTCTTACCTCCGTCTCTTCTACAGAGGCCAGCAGCACAGCTTCACCTATTTAACAGGTATTTAATAGCCATAAACAACAACAAAATAATCCCAATTCTAACTGCACTGCTGACCAAGTGCTTTGAGAAGTCACCATTTTCTAGATACCTGGGTCCTGACATCCCCAACCACGCAGAAAAGATGAACTCAACTTCAGCGACAACCCAACTTTCTAAGGAGTTCTATGAGCCCAAGAGCCCATGAGGAACTTGGGAGGATCTCACTCCACTGATGTGTTGAAATGCAGCCACTGCTGGGGAGGGAAAACAGCACTGCTCCCAAAGAGGGAAAGAGGAAGAGAGAGGAACGCTGTCCATGCTGACAGGAAAACCAGAGAGCTGCAGCTCAGCTAAAACACAGATTTATAGTCGATTGCAGCAGACTCTCTTTATCTCCCTCAGGAGGATTAAGGAACCCAGCAGCAGGGATTTCAGGTGTCAGTGCAAGGTTTAAGCACTCTTACTGCTCTGACCACTGAAAGTGTACACTGGCTAAAAACCACAGGCTGCACAGAGCTGTGTGGGATAACCTCTATTTCAGGAACTCTCCTGAGAGGACAAACTGAACAGGAGCACATCCTCAGGTGGAGCCAAGTGCAGTCACACACAGGGGCATAAGGAGGTACTAACTTGTCTCTGCCAGGCCTCACTTTCACACGAAACAAGGCAAATACAGGCCGATGGTCTGAAGTTTTGATCACAGGACACGAGGAGTACTTGACAGCGTGGATGTCATCCCTGTACCGACTGCGGAACACAACTCGGTCCTGCAGGGCAGAGAGAGGGGGGAAAAGGGATGTAACTCCCTTTGCACATCCACCCTGGAAAAAAAGCAGTGGTCACAAGAGACAAATCCCTTCATTTATCGCACTCCAGTAGGTGAAATTAAGTGTCTTGGACAGGGACACATTCATGAAGAGCGAAGAACCAACAGTGGTTCTGCAGCCAGCTCTGAGCACAGCACAGATTGCATTGAGCAGGATGTAAGGCAGGGAAAGTAAGATTCCCAGCCTGTGCCCAACTCTTCCTGTGCTCTCAGATTGAACAATCGTTTCTTCCAAGCCAGCTCCACATGCCCTGTTGCCCCTAAGCAGCACATCTCAGCATGACTGTATCTCATGTGGGTGGACTGTGGAAAGCAGCTTTTTCTCACAGTTGAGAATCCTCATCCCCTTTGGAGGCAGACACGGAGCTGAGCAGCCCCTCTGAGCCCACTGCTCTGAAACCATCCCTACCGTGTAGGAAGGAGTCCTTTGTTTGGAAGTGGTGTCGTAGCTGTCTTTTCCTATGTCAAACTTGTAGGAAGGGCGGAAACGGATGTCAGCCTCTTGGAATCCTTTGAATATAGACCCTGTAAGGGAAGAGAAAAGCATGAGCGACAACATTCCTCCTTCCTAAGAACCCAGCACACTTCTGCATGTATTCAACACTGCTAGCTACAAACAACAGCCATGTACATGCATGACTAATAAAAAAGCTGGGCTTGGGCTCCAGGAAGGAAGAACTGGAAACAAGCTCCAGTTCTTACAGAGTGAGGATGAAAACCAGGCAGTGGCTATTTAAACAAAGAACACTTGGTGCATGCACGTCCCCTTCCAACGGAAGCTCAGGATGCTTTGCAAGTGCTACTGTTCAAATCCAGGTGCCTGAGACTGAGACAGAATTAGGTCCAGTTTATAGAGGAGTCAGATGAAACAGAGACTGGGAGATTACACTATATATAGCAGAAAGCCCCTTGTACAAATTGCCACTGTATTTGACATCTGCTGATTTCCCTTATTTAGGGAACTTAACGAGAAAGCAGGAAAGGTCTCTAGGAAATAGGGATTTGGCTGTAATTATTTCTGTGTGTAGATATCTCTGTTCCTGGAGACTGGGAAGAAAACCAGCTTCCCCTCACCCCTGCTCATTTCACTGGTGAGCTGGTCATACGCCAGGAGCCTGGACACGTCTGTTTCAGGGTTCTGGTTCAGGATGGAATCCACAGTCTCCCGATCCTTATTTAGTCGGAAGTTGAAGTCACCAAACCAGAAGACTTCATCAAACCGTGTTGTGACATCACCTGCAAATCCAAGCCAGAAGGGTCAGAATGAGAGAGAGCTCCCTGAGAGGTTCTGAAAGCAAAACAAGAATCCCAAATGTTTCTGCCCTGCATCTTCCCTTTGACTTTGGAAGAAAACTGAAGCATGGGATGTAGCTACACTCAGTAAAATGAAACTCCATGCTTTCAAGTGAGAGCTGTGTGAGGCAGAGCTTGCTGAGAGTGCTGCCAGGTGGATGCCAAAGGAACGGGCATAAACTCTTTCTTTTTACTACCAGGAGTTAAAATACTTGAAGCACATCCCTAATACTGATAAAGTGAAACCAAAGTGATCTTACTGCTGCTCTGAGAAAAAACACATCACAGGAAAACTCCTTTCGATTTTTCTCTCCTCCATTTCAACTTCTCTCAGATTTCCCCCCAAATTACATCCCACCTAAAAACAATGAATCACGTGAACAGCCACCATCCTCAGACAAAAAGAGCTCTGGTCTCTTTCCATGCTGTCTCAGATCAGCACTCTCATTCTCTCTTCCTTAGCACAGACTGAAAACTATAGCACAAACCCTGTTCATTTGGGTTCCCACCCAAGCGAGGTTTCACACTTACTAGAACTGGATCGATATGGGTTTGTGTCCGGAACGTTCTTGGGAAGTGTAAGGCTCTGAATGGTTTTATTGTAGTCCAGTTTCCTCTCATTCACCTTGCTGTCCCCAGCTGAAAGACAAAGCACATTACTGCCAACGATGCATCGCTTTCATTCAGTTACCACTTTTGGTTAAAACAGGAGCTTCCAAAGGACATCACATGTTTCCCACATATAAAATGTTAACACTGACCCAGGGCACGCACACACTGAAAAATGCTGACAGGGAGCGTGCAAAAAGGGATATAATGGTGCACAGTTCATTGCTTGCTTTTTAAAACCAGTTCTTTTGTGAGTTTACTACCAAAAAATCCTCTTCCCTTATTGTTCTCAGCTCAGCAATCCTGAGCTTGGACTTCAGCCCAACCTGCACCTCTATCCCCCTGCAGCTTTCTACCTCTGTATAGCAACCCCTCTCCTCCCTCCCTCAGGACACTTGAATAAGACTGTAAACATCTCACATGTGAAGTGGGAGGTGATGAAGAGAAAGGAGGTCCCAAAAAAGGTGAAGGAGATTCCCAGAGCTCCCTTGGTTTTGATCTGAGATACGATCCGAGTTGTCACTGTGGCATACTCCACTTCTGGAAGGAGACAAAGAAGATGCTTTTACTGAAAGGCTCTATAGAGAGGGAGCAGGGAAGTTAGGGGAGGAACAGCCCTGGAGAGGACATGTGGTGGCAGCAGTCCTTCAGCCTCCCTGCTCTCCAGCTCTTACTGGACCACGTACCTGAGCAGAACCAGATCAGGTCCCTCCGAATGAAGACTGACATGTACAGCACCCCATGCGCAGCTGAATAGAGCATGACGTAGTGGGGGCCCAGTGTCTCCTGCAGGCGGATCTCCCACTCTCTTCTGCAGGAAAGAACAACAGCTGGATCACAGGGATCATACAAGAGACAATAACCAGGAGAGGAAATCAGCGCTGTGAAAACAGAGCAATCCCTCTGATAATGTCAAGTAAGTGTAAGCAAACCTGGGCTGCACGTCTCAGGGAAAGACTCCCACTGGGAAATGCTCTAAAAAAGCAGTCTGACATGAGGCTTCAAGCACTCTTCCAGGGTTGATCAGCCTCAGAGGGACTAGAAATTGGAAGCATGTAACACTGCTGAGTACATGGCTGCTAATGCCAACAGCCAGCCTGAGCTCACTCATGGGCAGCTCAGACCTGTGGCGAGATGCCCACAGAAATCAGATGGAGTTTTGCTGTTACCTGCTCTGACAATAGCACCAAGGTCTGTATTTACAGGTCTTTTGAGACGTTTTCCTCCCAAACCCACTTCCCCTGGTGCTCATGTAATGGAATTCAGATTCTTATTAAATGGGGGGGGTTTATTGACAAGATTAATAACACAACGGAGACTACCTCCAGACTAATTAAAACAAAGGAATTAATCAGCAATAAAAGAGGATGGTTTATTACATTGTTTTTGCTACCTGTCTGGACAGCCTTCTTGAACCCCAATGACATACATGTCCTGGGCATAGTCAGGGTCTGTTGGTAATAAGAAGTCATCCAGATTCAATGGAAGTTCCTGTTATTAGAAAAGAAATAAAGATCAACTAGCAATACTAGTTATGCAGAGTTTTAATAGAAAAGTACAAGAAAAGTCCAGGCTAAACTATGAGTTCCACAGCACATGCAAACAATTCAGGCTTCAAAACCCAGTCTCCTTTCAAAAGGCAGACTTCAGCTGCTGCCACTGCAGCGGTAACCCAGTATCCACAGTTCAGCCATGTGGGGCAGTAAGGTGATGTTTCTGATTTCCAGTGATGCTTTCACCAAGCCCACAGGCTATTTCCTGAACACCTCAGGGGTCGTCTGTGCTCCTCCAAGTACAGCTCCTCAGTCTCCTGGCAGAATCAATCCTGAATTCCTACACTACATAAGGATGTAGGCAGGAGGCTGAGCAGCAGGGACATTCTCACAGTAAGCACAGAATCATCATTCATGTTCATATGACCCTAATTGCAATGGGGTGTAAAGGAGCTGCCAGAAAAAGCCACAGAGGTCCCTGTTTTCATACCCAGTATCTAAGGAACCCCCTTACAATGCACTCTCACCAAAGCAAACACATGAGAGGGCCTCATCACTGGAGCCAGACAGTGAAATCGAGCGGACAAGGAGCACAGTCATGAACAGGAAAAGCCACCACACCAGTCCTTGCAGTAAGGCTGGGGTAACCTTGCCCCTGCCAAAATACCTGCAGAGACTTCTGGGCACGTACCTTCTGACCCTGCATGTTCCAGGTGGCCACAAAGATTCCAATATTGCGATCAGGGAAATACCTGCTAAGTTCTTCTGCTCCCAGTAAGGCACCACTTGCCAGAAGGCTGCCTTCCAAATAGCTTCTGTGAACAGAAGAGCCATAAAAGAGCATCTAAGGAAAGGAAACAACAGTTGGAATAATGATTGGCAATGCTTGAATCTTGAGTTAATCAAGAACATACCTTTAGCTCAAGAAAATGGCATTTAGCATTTATATACTGTTCTGCTTGCCTGAAGCTCCTTATAAAGTTCCAGTCCTCATGGATCATACACAGGAAAACAAAACCCTTGTCATAAACCAGCCTCTTCAAAGCCACGACATGAGTACCATGGTGAGACCGATGCTGCACAGGCTCTGTGATGAGGAGGCTGAAGCCATCCAAAGTCTTCAGTCCCCACCGTACTTACCACAGACAGAACATGAAGAGATTGGTTTGATATCCGAGTATGTTGAAGCAGCTCAGTTCACCTATAACACAAAAATACCTCCAACCCTCCCAGTGTTCTGGTACCATCTTGCTCCGAATCAAGGATTCAAACTCACATTCCTCCTTCAATTCAGCTCATCACGTCAGCATGCAAGTAAATGATTTATTGAGTCTGAGGTCTAAAAGAACATCCCATTCAATAAGGACAGCTCTGCCCTGCACCGCCTGCCTCTCCCAAGAACACGCTGCTTATGAAACCAAAGGGGTATTGGCAGAGGGACAGCAAGTTGAATAAGCATTTTTAATCTTGCTTAAGCTCTGCAAGTAGCGATGGCAGCACGCTGGCAGGGAAAGCTGTGCAAGCCATGGGCCTGCCCAGCTCACTCCAACAGCTTCCCAGAGGGAAAGGAGAGAAAAACCCTCACAGCAAACAAGGAATGATCCATCTCTGGGGCTTTTTTAGCAGTAATACTTTACCTCAGAATTCATTTCCCCTGTACCACTGACTCCCCACTCTTTGGATCAATGGTGAGATGTATCCCTCAGGGCCTCACAGACCGTTCTGTCTCTGTAACATACAACTGGTGTCCTTTACCTTCTACCACGCTTCCTGCCCAGCAGCACCATCAGTAATTCCTGCTGCAGTGTGGGTGCTGTGTGCTGGCAGTGCTCACAGACAGATGGTCTGCAGCCAACACAAGGAGAGGGCTCAGTACACTGACAAGCAGATTAATGCACCTCCAATTAACAACCTAAACTTAACTAAGAATAAAGACAAATGAGCAACCAGAGCAGGAGGTCAGGGCCATGCAGGAGAAAGTGCTGAGATCTGCATGGAATCACACCCTTCCTCAAGAGCTGATCCTGCCAGAAGCCAAACAAGCTCACAAGGGGTAATGGGTTAAAACTTCATCAGGGGAGGTTTAGATTGGATATAAGGAGGAAATTCTTTCCTGTTAGGGTGCTGAGGCACTGGAATAGGTTGTCCAGGGAGGTTGTGAATGCTCTATCCCTGGCAGTGTTCAAGGCCAGGTTGGACTAGGCCTTGGGTAATATGGTTTAGAGCAAGGTGTCCCTGCCCATGGCAGGGGGGTTGGAACTTGATGATCTTAAGGTCCTTTCCAACCCTAACTATTCTATGATTCTATGAACATCTGCAGAGGACCCTCAGCACCTTACAGGACTGTGACAGCACTGCAGGTACTGCATGACAGTTTTAAGCTAAGCTATTTGGGTTTTCTCCTGCCATTTACCAGTTCAGTTCAAGCCCAGCATACTTTTGCTGGCACAGCTACTGCTCCTTAATTTTAGAAAGATTACTTAAACATTACAAGCAAGCCAGGAACAAATCAAACCTACATTTATGAAAACCAGTACCCAGCTAAAAGGAGCAGATCCAGTGTTTGTACTAATCTCTTCACCTTCAAACTGTTTCCAGTCTCTGCAGGAGGTTGAACACGGAACAACGTCTGCTCTTGCTGTCAGTTGGAACTTCCCTGCCCCTACCCAGCAGGATCCCACAGGGCAGCTGGTCCCTGCTAACACCCCAAACCCTTCGCCAGGAGAAGCTTGGGGACATACCTGCTGCGGACATCCTTGGAGCGGATGGGAGTGAGCAGGCTGAACGTAGACTTCATGGAGTCCGTGGAGCAGTTATCATAGACCATGCCGTTGCCATGCAGCCTGCTATCGCTCAAGCTGCTGCTCACCCTCCCAAACTTGTGCTGAGAATACTGTCGGTAATCCAGGCAATCCGAGTCAATCCTGTTTGCTGTCCTCAGAGAGGGAGAGGCCACGCTCAGCTCCAGGGGTGGCAGAGGTCGCGCTGGCATTACCTGGGACAGCCGGGGCTTGCTGCCTGTGAACGCCTTCCCCCGCAGAAGCCCCCCAAAGGCACTGGAGAGCTCAGAGGCTCGTTTGCCCAGGTCGGAGGTGCTCCCTCGGCTCTTCCCCACGGCACTGGCTTCCGAGGCACCCGGTGAACTGTGCAAGGAGTTCTGGGGGCAGCACCGGTGGCAGGGGCCGGCCCTGCCCCGGGTGGGAGGGCTGAGGGACGCGTCCTGCAGGGAGCTGTTGGAGGAGCTCGTCTCGTTGGGGTCCGTCAGACTCTCCTGGCTCGTTCGAAACCGCCTCCACCTCCTCCAGCTCTTCTCATCCAGAGACGCAGCACGCTCCAGCCGGGGCTTCTGAGGAGGCCTTGGGGTGAGTGGCTTCATTTTCATGTTGGCTTTGAGTTCATCGGGTAGAAGCTTTAAGGTTTCATTTAAAGCAGTGCCTGCACTTGGAGTATCGTCAAAGGTAAGCGCCCCATTGCCACCAGCATCCTTCTTTGCTGCTTTTCCTGCTCTTTTAGCGTGCAGGTCCTGCACTGCTCCGCCCTCCGTGCTCCGAGTGACACATGCCCCCGAGTGCTGCGGAAATCCATTTGGAGTACTCATTCTCCCCCAGGTACCAGCAACAGCCCCTGCTCCACGTGAAACGCTCCTCACAGCATAGTTTCCTTCCCTTGCTTACCCCGTAGGTTCACGGGGCTTTAACTAAGCCAGAAAGAGACGGCAACTGAAGACAGCTCAGTCTGTGGTGAGGAACGAAGGGCAGGCGTAGGCTGCTGCATTGTCTGCAGGATTTCAAGAGGTGAGATACCTGGATTTCCCCAAGAGAAAGGCATAAGAATGAAACATTTCAAGGTACAAACTGCTCCTGAACCAGAAAGTAAGCTCCTCACAGGCCCTCCCTCCCTCCCTCCACAACAGGGCAAACCTTAACGTGACCTTGTCAGAAAACCATCATTCTCTCTTTCAAGAGGTGAGCACTGAACCGACCTCCTCACTGCTGCCGGCACCACGGCTGCGCCCAGACTCCCTTAGGGCACGGTTCTGTGTGCTGGTAGCAGGGAAGGAAACGAGAGCAGCGCATCCCCCGCAGCGTGTGCCCCAGCCCCCGCTCAACCCCGCCGGGCCGCCCGCAGCACCCGGTGCCCGGGGCCGGGGAGTTTCCCGTGACCTCAGCTCCCACCGCCGCCGCAGGACCCACAGCGAGGGTCCAAGGCAAACCCTGCTCGGCCTCGGCACACACCAGCGCTCCCTGCCCCGAACGCCGGCGGGGCACCGAGGGAAGCCGCTGCCGCCCCCTCACGACCCCGCGCCCCGGCGGGGAGCGGACGGGCGAGACCCCCCCCCCAGCCGCGGGCGCGGCCTCCCACAGGCCGCCCCCCGCACCCGCCGCCGCCAGAGCACTGACCTCGGGCTCCGTGGCACCGGCCTCCGCCGCACCTCACCCTCCGCCGCGGACGGAACGCGGCCCGGGCCCCGCCGCCTCCACCGTCCCCGCGGGGCCTCGGCGGCCCGGGGCGGGCGCAGCTCGGAAGCCGCCACAGCACCGTAGCAACGGCGGTGACGCCCGGCCCGGCCCGAGGCAGCGACCCCTGGCGGCCGGAGGACTGCCCCGCCCCGGGGGAGCGGTAAATAAATCACTCACAAAACCGCTCTGGCTGGAGGCGGCGTTTGAATGAAGGGCTCAAACCAAAGCCTATTCCACTCCAGAACCATTAAAAGCAGCTCAGATTAAGGCTAGAACGTCAATTTGGGCCATTTCAGTGATGACACCCATGCAGAGGGCAGTGCACTCCCGCTCCCTTTCCCTCACAAATCGATGGCAATAGAGGAGCGGTTCCCACCACAGCAATAACCACAAGAAGAAGTAAAATGTGAAAGTGCTCCAGAGCGCAAAATAGTTTATTTCAGAATGTACAGTGTCAAATCTTACACTGAGGAAAGAGCCGCTCCCCGCGCAGAGGAAGCCTTCGTCACAGAAGTTGGCTGGCAGTCTCTACTGAAAGGAGAACACAATCAGCAGCCTGGCCGCGCTAGAGGAAAGCCAAGCATCTGCTTAGGTTTTGATTATAGAAAAGTAAACCACACTGACTGCTGCTGCCCGCGGCTGGAGGAGGGACCACAGCACAAAGGTTTCTAATCCCCCACACACAGCGTTTGACTTCGGCTACGTACAAACCTCCTAGGACACATGTAAGGCGATCGAGAGCTCAGAAAGGTGGCATTAGGAGAAGAAAAGAGAAAACTATAGGGGACTGACACTGGCAATTTCACATTCACGTTATTTCTACTCGGGGGCAGAAATTCAAGTAAAATCAAATAGTTTGGTGGCAAGTTCTAAATAAAATATGGCCTACTGATTTAATAAATATTTAAAGTTTATTTCTCTCTTTGCAGATAATTCAGATTCTTCCGTGACTATGAATGTTGCATATCATGGTTTGCAAGACTGCCTATATTAAATCTGAAGATTTTAAAGTCCTTCGGTAGAGGTCTAATCTGTCTACTTTTAGTATGTTTGAAATTCAGCCGTTAGCTATTTAAGACCTCGGTTATTTTAGCAATGGAAATTCAAGAACAGAGTATTCTGGCACTCAACAGGAAAAGAAACTGAACTTTCAGGCTGTTACCACCTTAACTGCACAGTGCCAGCAGTTTGAGAGAAAGCAAGTAACCGTATTGCACTTAAAAACACTCACTCATCAAATAGTACAGCATTGGCTATTATACAGAGAGCTTCTTCCCCACTATACAATTCGCTTTACAAGTAGTCTAAACCACAAACTACATACAGACTGGGTAAGATCCAAATCAAATTAGCATTAGATTACAGTCACAGTTTTCATTCTATATAGGTCAATTTATTTGGATGAGCTGTGGCCCCCTCCCTCCTCCAAAGAACCAACCAGCACCAGGCGTTTCCCAGAGGAACATCTCCAGTGTCTCACACTGGGAAACCCAGTCCTGTTGGGTAAGTGTTACAATTGTGCATGGTCCTCTTTAAGGCCACAGAGTGTTACGTTACAATGTGGACATGGTATTCCCCCCCCCCGCCCCGGGAGGGGAAGCATCCTTCAGAAATTAAGGAATCCCTGAAACTCTGCCTTCCAAAGTCACACTAGTAGGTTTCAAATAAACTCATGGAATAAATTGCCTATGCAATTTACAAACAGTTTTTGTAACAGACAGCAACTATTTCCTCCCTCGTGTCTATTCTTCATCTCAGCAAAGCTATTTCCAGCCAGGTTTTTAAAAAGGAAGTTACACATATTTCATGTTTGGTAATGGTTTGCGTAGATGAGGTGCAAGCAGGGAGACCCATGAAAAAAAATCACCCATCATTCAATCTGTCATGTCACCTGCAGCTAGTACTGATACCATGTGCCGTAATTGAATAGCTCTTTGCATACTCAGAACACGAGTGAGAATTCCAAACACAAAGCCACTGTATTCTACTTCAAGGTTGGATACTTCCTCTGTCCAATTCTTCCTGGTCTTGAACTTCCAGTGACTGCAGGAGACTGAAAAAGGAGAACAGGAATAAAAAGCACTCTGTAAAAGCTCATCCTGGAGACAAAACACAAAGTTGGCACTGAAGTTTTGAACACAAACCCGTTAAATGGGTGCTAGACTGGTCTGGGAACACATTTAACACTCTACATGCAACAGGCAGAACTGAACTAGAGTAAAACAAAGGGATGGGTTTGTTCAACAGGTTTTGTTCAAAGTAAAGATAACACCTTTACTCACTTGTGCAAATTGAGAAGGATTGTAGAAGGGAACTGCTCCTGCTGAAGGTCCCCCCGCAGGCGGCACAGCGGCAGGCTAGGAAGCAGATAATACTGAAGTTACAAACTGCAGAGCTCCCCTGCCTTCAGACGTGGTTTGCTTGGTCATACAGAGCAGATATCCACAGTACTAAATGCCAACAGTATGGGCAGCGCAGCATTTGTAACAACTGCAAGTGCTGGTACAGTTTGCATCCAGATCTTAAGTATTACTTGCTTAATGTAGGAACTGGCAAAACAACGTCACATGCACAAACTGTAAATAGCTCTGAAAATCCAAAGCATGCAAAACCAAAACAAGACACCAGTGTGACTCCACTGAATTAGTACCTTCTGCTTTTGTTAGTACACCTGAGGGCTTGCCCCAAAAGAAACATTCTACATTGAGTTTTGCTTTACTTAGAAATATCAGAGAGAGTTTGTGTCACCCCTTTATGGTGACCCCACAGCACTGGAACTCACAGCAGAGATGAAGCATTCCTTTAATTCCTACAGGGGCTTTTGCAGATGAAACAGGAATTGGTGTTATTACCAATTGGAGGCTGGCAGCAGCAGGATGACAAGGTTTTGCTTGGGTGAGGCTTTTTAGGAGGGTTTTTTTGTTGTTGGTTTTGGTTTGGGGTTTTTGTTTGTTTAAAATCAACTGACAACTTTGGTATCCCAGGAAAGAGCTGATCAAAATGATTAAGTGAGTCGCTTAGGAACATGAAAAACAAAAAGCATGCCTGGATTACATGCACTCTGATGGATACAAACAACTCTGAAGACCCTGTTTGAGTGTTGAAAGGAACACTACATCATTAGTTACTTGTGATGTTATTGTGGTGAAATGAGCATAGGGGAAAACAACTAAACAGCAGCATTAGTATTTGAGCAAATGCAAAATAAGGGGGGGGGGGGTAAGTAAGTGAACATAAATGAGAATGGCCAGCCACATGTACCTGATTAAAATGCTGGCTTACTTCACGTGATAATGAACTCATTGAACTAGAGCGCGAAAGCTACAAAACAGCAAGAACACACAAATACAAAAAAACACAAATAAAAAAGTCGTCATGCATGTCACTGCCCCAAGCTTTCAGTTGTTTTATTTCAGTTTCAAAGTCTCTGCCAAAGGTTAAACCAACTTCAAGTTAAACCAACAAAATCAAACGTAAAGCCAGAAGTTAGTTTAAATCAAAAAGGGCTTCTTAAAGCACAACATCATGTAGCTATAGAAAACATTTAGTAGGAACAAGGGCAATGTTACTCTGCCTGGCACATAGCAATCTATTCTCTTTGTCGTGTCTTGCACTCAGTATTAGTGAAATTATACGCATGCACGGAGGCAAGAAGAGATCCTCACACTGCTATTGGCATTTTACTCTGAAAAAGGTTTGTCAAAGTCTACTTCATAGAGAAAAGATTCCACCACAGGTAGGACACAGAGGCTGAACTCTGCACAGGGGCTTAGAGGTCTTGTCTGTACAGTTTTGGAGGCAGTCACATGACTCCATCTTGGCTACTCATCAGCGACTGCATCAGTGACTTGTTGGTTGGCCCATGATAAATCCTCTACAAATTAATGGTTAACATACACTTCAGAAGTCATCAGCAAACTACTGTGAATTAAGCCTTACCTCGCCTGACTGGGAGCCATCGGGGTTAGCAACAGGAAGTCCAGATCCAGGAGGAAGGACTGCAGGGTTTAAGTACTAAAGGAAAACAATGCACTTCTGTTTATCTTTATTACTATGATGCTGTCTCACATTTCTGCTGTATTGATGCAGATACGTTCTCTGTGACACATACTGCTCCCATAGACAGAATGCAACTCTCTATGGGCTTCTCATTTCCATTTCCACTTGCATTTCCCTTCCCCGGTTCTTTAATCAAAATGCTATCCACAAACATCATCCCTACAACATCATGTTTTGTGGCCATGAAACTACTACTCAATCATGAAGGGTTTTTAATCAGAAGCTTGAATTCTGTATACAAGACATTCCTTCTAACCCACCTCTGGTTCCACAGTAGCAGCAGGATCTGTGCTGGTTTGATTTGCAGCTGGTGCATGCTCTGCTGCACCAGTCCCTTCCATCGGCTGGGGTTCCCCTGGAACTACAAAGGAAATGGGATTTAGCCAAACACACCATACCAGGGTGTTTGATTTCACAGAATGAGAAGCAGGAACATCAGCAGAAATGAGCTTCTATAACATCAAACTTCCCCCACGAAAAACGTAATTTAAAAGAAGTCAACTTACAAGTTTACTGACCCATCTGTTTCTTTCTAAATCAAATTGGAGTTAATGAGATTGAATATATTTACTGTTTAATAAAGGCTATGTAACGCAGACACTCAAAAGTGACACAGATAACCACACACCTGAGTTTGGAACAAATACATTCGCAGGAATTGGCATTGGTGCCAAGGGGGCAAATAGGTCTGATGGTGCTGGAAGAGCACCACTTGACTTGGTTCCACCTGGATTCAGGACGTCAACATAACGGGCTCTGCTTCCAGCTAAAACAGAAAAATCCAGAAATAACAGATAAGCCTCATGTCAGTCAGCTAAAACAGAAAAATCCAGAAATAACAGGAAGCCTCATGTCAGTCATCCCTGTGCCTATCTTCACCAGTCTGCTGGCTAAACCAGGTTTCACAATCAGAAAATACTGCTCCAGGGATACAGTAATACCGAAGTCATGACACAGCTGTGACAACAACCACAGTGCAGAACCTAGGCACAAGGACAGCAATAGCCACAGTTCCATGACATCACTGAGTTGCCAACTGTTCCCTGACCACTCCAGAAAAGGTGAGACTTCTGCCTTCATATTTTATGCAAGAGAAAACCTGAAGTCCTCCATATCTGAAGCATCACTGTTGCCCATTACCTGCTCTCCTGGAGAACACATTGACAGGGGCACCAGGAGGGCCTCCAGGTCCGCCTCCAGGTCCAGGTGGAGCAGCCTGAGGAGCTTTAGGAAATCCTGTTGGAGGTGGTGGGGGGGGTTTGCTCTGCAGGGAACAAAAAAATCCACATCATCACTGGCCAAGAGTTTTAAACAAAGTACCCATCTGACTTCCCGTTTTCTTACTCCAGAGCACATAAAAGAGACATACATCCAGTATGTCTATTCCTCATCTTCCATCTGATAACTAGTACCAAGGCATTACTACAGCTCATCTATGCTCACTTTGAAAGGAAACACAGCAGTGGTTCTTGTCATTTGTGTTTTGAGCGAGATCCTTGAATGACAAGGATGCTCAGGATGTGTGATTTTCTTTGCTACACAATGTATTACATTTTCAAAACTAAAGAATCTTCTTCCTCTTCCCCCCCCCCCCATATTGTGTCTGGAACAAATCAATTAAGAAGCAACTGTGTAGGTGATTCCAACCTCTATGAAGAGATACACAGGGCAAACTTTAGAGCAAACTCCATTGTAAATTCAATCACAATTACCAAATCAACACCAGCAACTAAAAGATACAAATGGTTCCATATGGATGGAGCCTGCAAGAACATGTAACCTGTTACGCATTTTAATCCAAATTCAGTAAAAGGCATCTCTTAAGAGCCAATAACAGATTAAAGAAGATTGTGGGCCAGTTCAGATTGCAGTTTTCCACTTGACCAAATAGAGAGTACTCAGATTTTTACCTCTTCTTCTGGTTCATCCAGATTAACCCAGCGTTGCTTCTGTTCATCCCAAACAATCTATAAGAAAATCACAGTCAAGGATTAGGAGATCAAGCTCAGCTGTTAAACTCCTCCTGCCTCCCCCCAAAAAAGAGCTTTTTTTTTAATAGCCAGTCTTGGAAGAAAAAGAATCCATTTACACTCATCTATTTGCTTGTCAAAACAACGTTCATGTGTCATCCAGGAAACCCTTTTGAACCAACCAAAATGTATAAAGACTCCTGTGATATAGGGGCCTTACTGATTTGTTCTTGTCATCTGGAAGGTGAGCTTCATTCTTTCCTTTTCCCATCAGCCAGCGAAACCAGGTTGCACCAGTCTAAAAATAAATGCAGCATTCAGTTAATTCTCTCAAGACTGTCTTTACAGGCAAATTAAGAGAAACACCCATGCAACAGTTTATTCTCTGCTAAGGACTTCAACTCTGAGGCAGAGTTGCACCTAATAAATAGCAAGTTGTTCAGTCAAGACTTCTTAAATCAGTACCCAGAGCAGGAGTCACCCCATACACTAACATACCCCCTCCAGCTACAGCTACTTTCTTAGTTTACCTTTCTAGGTGCTGCCTCCTTTTTTGTCTCCTTTTTAGTCTCTTTCCCTACAGGAACAGAGGGAGGAGGAGAAGGCTGCTTTGCTGCAGAGTTGGATCTCTCTCGCCCCATAGAATGAGCAGAGGACTCTGAAGTTGTTCGGGATCTTCGCCCATAGCCCTGTATTACAAACATACAGGAAAGAACAAAGTTGTCAATGCTGATCAATAGATTAAATATAAGCTTACTAAACAAATCCCTTCTTCAAAAAAATATTAATAGGAAGAGATGCAAAAGCAGATAAGAAGACATAAAACCCAAACATAAATAAAAAAGAAGACTTAGTGAAAGAAGCAGCCTGCTTGTGGCATACCATATGTGCTGAAGACTGAGATGCAGATCTGGATCTTCGTCCTGGTGCCTGGTTAGATACAAAGCCAGGACATGCATAAGCAGCAAGCAGCTAAATATCTGACACAACATTCACTTCTTATCAAGAATTCACACACAATTAAAGATATTCAAGTTGGTTATTGGGGCATTTCTATCTCTTCTAACATACAGGAAGTGCAGAAAAAGAGCTGAAGTGCGCCCAAGCAATTGCACTATCATGGAACTGGCCCATTAAAGAGTTAAATCAGGGCATTCTGTGCAGGCCAACCAGCCCATGAGAGGAAAGGCACAATCAGGGAGTAGCTGCTGCATTTCCAACCCCCCCCTCCAACATTGGATTGTTCTTCTAATATTTGTATTGCAACTCAAGCATAAAAAAAAAATCACTGTTTCTTCTATAAGCATGGTTAACTTCTAGTTAAAAAGTCTCTTCATCCTTTATCAGTTGTCACAGGTACCCTTATTAAAATTGTTTAAACTAATCTGACTTCCCAGGAGACACCAACTTCAGTGACATTTAAACAGTGAAAACACTATATATTCAAAAAAGGGGGCTGGGATTTTGATAAGACACCTTCCACATTTCCAGTCACTACAAGTGTGCTTTTCAAACAGTCACAGAACTGTTCTTTAGGGTCTCATTTGCTGATGTATGCTACGAGTTCTTCTGGCTATGAAGAATCATTCTGGGAAGTGGGAGAGGAAGGAAGAGAAAGATAAATCAAACTCCTCAGACAACAGCCCTACACCCCCCTCCACCTTTTTTAAATTGTAATTATTTTTAGAGAAGTTATGGCTACATTTCTTCTACTACTTCATTTTTTTATTCTACTGAAGGGGGAGAACAGTGGGAAAGAAAAACCAAGCTTCAAGTATTGCTGCAAAGCAAGACAGAGCCCCAGTGTATGCTTGTGTTTGCACAGATCTGCAGTGCAGCTGTAGGAAATACAGATACCATGCTAGCCATCCTGCCATAGAAATCCTCCTCTCTCTGGTCAGGGAAAGAGTTCTGTGCAGGAGATTCCGGTGCAATTCTCTGCATTCCTTAAAAAACAAATGGGATTATGTTAGCGGGGGGGGACACACACAACAACAACAAAAAGGCCCCCAAACCCCACAACAGCACTTTTAAGAGAAAAGTCTTCACTAGTTACAAGTTTTGTGCTAGGAAGAACCTGGCCTTTTAAAGAACATGAACTGTGGTTGCTGTGATTTTGCCTTTTCTCTCCTGCATGCATATGAAGTTTGTTTTTAATAGGTCAGGGCAGGCTGAGGGATGCAATATGCTCAATATGGAGCAGTTTAAGGCTCTTCACATGTCTAACACAGCTCTGCCAAACTTGTGCGTGCCTGCTGCCTTCACAGGTTCCACTGTCACTGAATTAAAATGCATCAGGTTTGCAGGAGCTGATGTCCAAGGCAGAAATCCCTTAGACCCCAGTCACAGACCTCACAGACAGAACTGCCAAGCCCAGTGCACTCAGAGTTAAATCCCTAGCCTGCTGAGTCTGATCTCTCTTTTAAACTAAGCCAAATAAGCAGAATGAATAGTGAAATTCTCCACAGGTGTTTCTGTATCATTACACAGTGGGTTTCAATTTCATCACAAGACTTCACTTACTGTTCTCTAAATATTGAGATATTTGACATTATTCCCTCAAATATTTCAATCCCCTGATAAGGAAGGAAAGCTGTTTACTGATACCACAGACCTGTTTCCAGGTTTGTCTGCTCTTCCAATCGTGGTTCATTTTCTTGTGGAGGCCCTCCTGGTGGTACTGCTGACCCCAAATACAGTGGTGATGGTTCAGTTCCATACGGATTTGAGAATCCTGGCGGTGCAAAGCCAGGCCCTGGACCAATTGACTGAGAAGCCACTGGATAGAAAGGGACACTTCGGACAGCTTCCTGGTCACCAGGAGGAATCACAGCAGCTGATCCATCAAGGTCAGCCTGAGGTACTGCAGCACAAAACACTAAGAGTTACGACTAAACAAATTCCAGTGTGTGAATCTTTTCCTAAAAGGATACCATGCAGAAATGAAACCTCACTGTTTCTGCCACCCTCTTAAGTGGTTTTTATTCCAGAAACCTGAAAGGTTTATTTTCTGTGATGAAGAAGGATATGAAGCACTAACCTGAAGGCATGAGCTGCACACTTTGCATCTGTTGAGCCACATTGGGTAGTAAGGATGCTAACAATGCATTTTCAGCACCTGGACCCACGTCACGGCCAGCTCCTGCTCCATCACATTGACTGGCACGATCTAACTCAGAGCTTGGTGTACTACAGGCATACGGTGGTGGAGTGGATCTGTCTGTGTTATAAGCTATTGCACCCTCCTGCACAAACAAAGCAAGGTATCGTTAACATTAAGTTTGCAACCAAGGGAACATAGAGCAAAGGAAATCTCACTTGCACTTTGTGACATGAACACATCATAAGGTCACTTCACATGCTTCTGTAATTAGTAGTATGAACAAAGCCATTTAAAAAAGTGATTTACACTAATCCTCAAAAGAGGAATTCACGTTGAAAAGCACATTCTGTACCTTGATCTGTCCATCCACATGTCGAAGCGTTACTAACCACGAAGGCTCAATAAAAGATTCCTGTTCGGGTTTTTCTTTTATCTGTGGGTCAAACAAGCGCAGCTGGGATGACATCTAGAGAAAGGAATCATTGTAGAGTTTAAATTAACCAGGCAACAAAAGGCAACCTCAGCCAGAGCTTACCACCTACAATATAAACCCATCAGTATTAAATCTCCCTGTGTTACCTGGATTAGCTGGTCAATAAGTACAGGTGAATAGTAATGTGGGTCTTTCAGGACTGTTCTGGAAATCACTTCACAGTAATGGAAAGCCTGAGCAGCGAGTCCCATTTCAGCTAGTCGGCAAGCATAGATGAATTTAAAAACCTATGGAATGCAAGCAGGGGAAATACACCAAGTGAGCAGAACGTCTATAGAAGTCCTGAATGAAAGGCAGATTGTCATTCCAGTTATAAGCTCAGGTATCCCATTATCCCACCTATATTAGGAAGGAAAAAAAAATTAGGGAAAAAGAACTCTCCTCTTCCACCCAACATATCCAGCAGAAATTATTTATTTCACTACAGCCAGCATCAACAAGTTCTGATGCATTTTTCTTTTGGAATGTAGAATTACAATAACAAAATTAAAAGTAAACAAGTTCAGAATGCACAGATGACAAAAATTCAGAGAAGATTTAAATGAAAAACAGGAAAAAGTTATCTTGCACTTTTATCCAGAAACGTTCCGTGTTACAATGGAGAAAGTATTTGCTATGATTACAGAAATGAGAGATAGAAGCCTTCCACTAAATCTGCCAAAATAAAAGCAATGTAAAAGAAGCAGCTCCTGACCTGGAAGTTGGGCAGGCACCCAGGCTGAGTCCCCAGGGACTGTGCATATTCATAGGCTTCTGTTCTCTGAATGGCTTCATTGGTGGCAAACTTAAAAAATGGCAAGCTATTCAGGAATGGGAGAGGAAAAATACCAGTTAACATTCAGGTGATACATGCTGACACCACATACAGACCTGCCCATCAGAAATCAGCTCTGCAGACACACAGTATCAAACAAGGACAGGGCATCAAAGAGTTATCTCAAGGCCAGCTGTGGATAGTAGTGGTAAGGGGACCAAGGCAACTCAGTCTCTCAAGCCATTATTCTTTCATTTTTGCATCTAAAAAATCATGGTTTTAAACAAAGGAGAAAGACAAACCTATGGTTTGATCCAATCAGGACAAGTTTTGTTGTCTTCCTTGTATAAACTCCAAAACCAACTTGGGCCATAAGGTAACAGAAATGAGCAGCATCCAGCAGGCCTTTTGAAGCTGCAGAGAAGTAAGTGACATAATCAGGGTATTTCCTCTCAATGCACACTGTAATTGAGTGTCCCATATTGGTTTGGCTTTGCATCCAATGCCTTCCCAATAGAGACATGCCCACATCAAACTGTTCCCCTTTACATTTTACACAGCAATTGCTTGTTTTCAAGAAAATAAGCTGAGTAATTAAAGCTTTCAGAAAGCCTTCCCTTCAGTCATCACCCTGTTCATTCCCCAAGAGTTACCAAGAGTGTCTCCCATGGTAGCAATGGTCCTGGATTCCAAGTCCACATTATTGGTCAAGTTGGATAACACCATTGCTAGATGAGGCCTCCAGTCTCCCCATTTCTCATCTCCACAGCACTAAAATTAGAAGAATTACTTAGTCAAATCAGTGACTGGAGCTCTGCACGGGTAAGTGCTTCAACCTAAAAAGGACCAAAACAACTTATCTGACCTTCTAGGGAAAGCAGAGATTACTAGTGTGAACTACACCACTCACTGCAGCAACAATTCTGTCTCAACTGCAGCTCACACTTGAATCTTACCGTAGATGCAGCTGGCATCCTTCCAGACATGAGCTGGTAAACAGTCTGCAGAGGGTCATTAATTGGGAGACTGTTGGCAAATCTATAGAGACATTACACAGAAAAACAAAACACAAGCATGGGGTAAGCAGTTAAATGTACTTGAACATTCAGTGGCAGTTAATCTAGCTTAGTTTAAGAGAAGGGACTCCTGTCTGAAAATACTACACTGAATAAGCAATTGCCCAGAGGATAATGTTCAAAAGCAAAAGATGACTAGTTAACTGGATCTGCTCTCTGACACAGGTCAGCCCAAATGAAGAAAAACCTCAGGATTCCCCCCAAGCCAGCTGACCAGACTTAGTACCTGATTTCACAAGCCCAGGAAGCTGACAGAATGTTTTCCTGTCTACAGCATGCACAAAGACATCTACTTCTCCCAGGCCAAGGAGAATGAAGGGTACAACAGAGCTCCTTGGCTTTAACAAAGCTGACAGATGGGATTTTGCAGTTTTTTCAAAGCCTAACTAACAGCACCTGTCAAGGAAGCCCATGATGACACTGTTCAAATACCCCTTTACATGGAGCAAGTGGCATAGAATAACTTCTCAGCTTTCAGTTTATGGCCAGCAGGCCCTAGACTGAAAAGTAACAGATAACAGTTGAATGTACAGGTAAAATTAAAGCTTAATTCTTGCATAAGCTACTAAGGATAGCTCATCATTTTGCCATTAAGTTTTCTGAGCACCAAGTCTCTGCCTTGTTAGCAAAATAAGTCACATTGTACTAATCAACAAGCAAAACAGTACCTGGTCATAACTCTTGCATGTGTTCTGCTGTCCATTTTGCTGGCAAGTAGCAGAGCATGACCCCATAAACCATGTTTCATGGCAGACTCCAAAGCATCCTAAGGAATACAGAAATCAGTTTCCTGGAAACTGCTTAACATGCCACTCAGATGAATGAATGAATGCTCTGCAGTAGTACTTGGTGACTTTGTTTAGATCAGCTGCTGACACACAAATATAATTGATTTATATTACAAACTGTAGGGCATAGTGCAGTGCCATGAAATATTACATACACTGCAAGTGGCAAAAATTATTTTAACTGATGCCTCGAGCTTTAAGACTTGTGACAAACAAGTAAACAAAATTAAGACAGATGCAGATTTGGAACCCTAGCACAAGCACTCACCTTCTTACGGCCATAAAGCAACAACTCTCTGAACCTCTCTGTCTCTTTCTCAAGACTGTCAATAGTGGTTAGAAGATTATCAGTGAGAAACGAGAGCTGGGCTTCACCAGATTCCTCTTCCACTTGTTCCAAAGCCTCGTTAGTGAAATCAATCAGGTTTGCCTCATTAGGGGACTTCCCAGGAAGCCACACTGTTTTATGATCTCGGAGCAGAAGTTCTGCCAGGTCTGTTCCCACAACAGTCTGTACACGTAGAGAGAACACACAGAAAAATCTGCTGTTTCAACACTGCCTTCATTTTAGTCATCATTTCAACAGCAATGTGACTGTCACCTCAGCATCTGGGGACAAGTGGCCAGTTTACCAGTCCCATCAATCTATGAACTATTCCAAGATAAGCCCCTATACGCACATCACTGTCTTTTATATAAGCACCATTCTGTGTATAAACTATTTTAGGATAGGTAACAATTCAAGCAGTGAGACATACCCCGTTCTGCCGGCACAGCAGGACAATGAAGTCCCAGAGCAGACTTGCAGATTCTTTGTCAATTAAGTTTTCATTCTTAAAGCACTGTGTAGATTTATTTTGTGCAAAATTAATAACATCCACTTTGTGGGTGTCATCCCTGAAAACAAAGAGAACAGGGCAAAAGGAAGAAAAAGGTTTTAATGAGGGAAAAGTCAACACTGAGATCATAACTGTGATTAGCACGAGGAACTAACTTAAAGATCATATCTTATCTAAGCATGTGAAAAGCCACCAATATTTGAAGTTGGTTTAAGTCCTGTAATTTACAGACAAGTGTTCAATGAAGAAATGGACTCTGAAATCTGTAAGAACATACTTAGCCAGAGGACCAGGAAATGCTCTCATCTCTTCTTGCTCTGGAGAATGTTGCAACATGGTCTAAAACACAAATAGAATCTGTAAGATATCCTTATAACTACAAATTTCGCTTTTTAGCAGTAAAACTCCCAAACCTGAACATAACAAACAGTGTAAGCAAGCCTGTATGCACCACCTCCCTTTTTAACCTTAAACTTTACCTCCATACTGTGTATCTCAACCAGAGCTGGCTGTCCTTCTGAAGGCAGGTTTGGCAGCACTTTGATTAAGAAGCCACCAGGACCAAACCTGGCACAGATATGAGGCACTGAGAACTTCTCAGGTGTTGAGGGCCTTAAAGATGCTGAAATGGGAAGGAATAAAAAAGTAAGAACAAATTGCCTGTCTTGCAGCTAATAAACTTGCTGATGTATTTATCCAAACCAGTAATCCTGCAGCACTGATGGAAAAGCCCTGCCACTCAATTTGGCTGAACCTTATACACAGCAATCAGTTCCACTATAGCCCCAAAGATCTTCTGAATATTTGCAACAAGAACAAAACTAAACTACAGAACTTTAAAACACACTTATTTTGTCAGTGTAGGGACTTTGATTATTTGTATCAGACACGTTTCCATGATACCTGCACAAATACATGATACATCTTCAAAGAGCTAATGATGTACTTCTACCTACTCTGCAAAAACTATTCCAGAGAAAACAATGTTTTGCTCCACACCAAAAGGGCAAGAAGAAACTATGGGAAAATCCGAAGTTTAAGCTAAACTTTATAACCATTCCCCATGAAGCACAAGCAGTATAGTTAAAAACCCATCTGAGAAGACATTTACAAATGGAAGTATGCTGTATTTAATAGCAAACACTGTAGCTACTACTGTTCTGTGATATACCCAGGTTTCAACAAGCAAGTTATCCTTACACTGGAGAAGGAAAAGAACTTTGTCCACATATATTTGTGTACATACACTGTGGATCAGCCTTTTTTTCCCTGTTAACAGGTTCACTGAACACAGGAAAGGCATTTCGTACGCTACATATAATAATCAACATTTACAGCAGTGTAAACTACTAAGGGTAGACAACCTCACGAGCCCATGCCTTCCCTCCTCCTTCCCCAGTGGTGCCAGTACCTTGTTCCACTGCTGACCATCCAGTTTCAGGTGGGTAGCCATAATCTGTAAAAGGCTGTTGTCCATCAAAGTTGGGAGCATATCCACCATAGGGATAATCTGCATGGAGTGACGCTGCCTGCGCAGTTTCATATGTATTAGCCGTTAGATCATGATTACTTCTATACAGCTGGCTCTAAACAGATCATATTAGTAACTGTTAGCAGAGAGCATGAAGTTACACAGAGCAAGCAATGCTGCAGGCGTGAGTCAAGGCAGTAAGTGTGCCTTCTCTCTGGCTTTGATTCTTTACACTGCTCATAAAGCAGGCTTCCTACATCTCTGCTTTGGAGGAAGCTCTCCAGCAATCCCCCTGCAGCAACAGGCTAGGGAAGATAATTTGTATCTTCGTGTCTCCCCTCAGTGTTTCACTACCATTTGATCTGTTCACATCCAAGTACTTCCAGTTTCCTCACAATGGAATGTCAACGTGCTTGTGTGAAGAACATTACAGAACAAGTTACAAATGTTGCTGTATCAGCAGCTACCCATCAGAAGCAACATTCACCTCTGCTGTAACACTGACAGAAAACCCCAGCTGATTAAGCCTGATGAATGCCTAAATGACTTTGTGTGCCTACAGATGAATGCCTAAATGATCTCTGATACTACTTCCAATATTAATCAATTTGCATTCAGACTGGAAAACCACCTAAAGCTTCCAGAGAACATCATGAACCAACACGAGACCATAGCTGTAACGACACATTCCAGTAGCAAAGACTGTACTCCAAAAGCTACCTACTCCAAAAGCTACCCATATATTCTGTGTTTTTCAGGTACTGTACTTATGGTATGAGTAGATGAGCAATCAGTTAGATTTGGGTTTTGCTTTTATAGTCAACATAGCATCATCCAAATACAGAGTTAGTCCTTTAGCAGATCCCAAGTTCAGTAATAGCATTCATGCTTGTGATATGAAAATCAACATAACACAAAGCCAGGCACATCAACTACATCCAAGCACAGTAAGGGCAAAGCTCTCACAAACAGCAAATGGATTCAATAGAGGAAATTTTCCATTTCTCTGTGTGTGGCAACTTGCACAGCTGAGTGCTGATTTTGGTTAAAGTTCTCTTGACAACTGTGATAAAGTTCAGAACCATGCTACAAAACAGCCGCAACTTAAAGAATTAAAGTTTTCACAATGCATTTTTCCCTCATGCTAAACCCAGAAATATTTCCACATTTCTCCTGTTTCACCCACCCTAAACAGAGAGAGACCCAGCTCAGCTGAAAGAATACCTGATGTGACCATCTGAAACTCACTTGCTGAGAGCGAGAGCTGAAACTGCTCTGGTGACTGTGAACACTGCGGGAGCTCCGCAGACTGTGGCCAGAATGCTCACTGTGCACGCTGCGTCTGTCAAACTCATCACCGTAAGGATCTCGATGGGGTTCGGATTCATCATCAAAGCTTCCAGTAAAACGAGGGTCGTATCTCCAGTTCTCATCATATCGGTCATGTCTGGAGAGCCAAGAAACACATAACCCAAAAATGAACAGAGCCACCTATATCCCTGAGGGAAGTGACTTCACTGCACACTTAGGAATCAAACTGACATCCTAGAAGAGACTCTGAGTATGAAAACCCACAAAATGTTCACCCATCCGAAAACAAGTCCTACTCCTCAAATCCTTGTCTTGATTGACATGCCAACTCATCTGTCTTCCTCAATAACCTATATTAAAGCTAAAGAAAGGAGCAGCAAATGTATCTGTAATATTGCTTTTCAATAGTCTGTTACAGGATGCATCTGCATTCCTAGACAATATCGAGAGGATTTTACTTAAAACTACATGATACCTCAAAATCCTGATGCCTGATACAACTATCACAACAGTTCATAACTTCTGAAGGCTCTGGGGCAGATCTTCAGCAAGTGAAGTAATATTTCTGTTAGTGCACAATCAAAACCTCAGCCTTTGCCTGAACACTTACTATCGTAACTTCATTTTCTGGTGACACATTTGACTGTGGGGGACTCAACCCTCAAGAAGCCAATACCAGATTCTCCACCTTTACTTGGACACACACACACTGGTTCTCTGATAACTGTCAGCACCTAAACCTGTGCTGCCCAAGATCCAGAAAGAGCACCAAGAACATGGATCAAATGGACAAACCTGCTTCCATATGGATACGCTTCTCTCTTCTGGTAAGGGTTGTGTTCAGCATCATACCAATACCTCTGATCATAACTTCTAGGATCTCTGTATCTGGGGTCATATGCTGATGAGTAACGTTCCCAGCGACTTGGATCTTCGGGAAATAAGAAGAAGTGGTTTAGCTATTGGAAGCTATTGCTTATAACACTTTCCTGCTCCTCTCACTTTAATGACATGCTGATTTGGTTATGATAAACAGCTTAACACTTTTGAAGGGAGAGCATTCACCAGCAGACAGATCTTTCCTAACAACTTGACCATTACATGGTAACTCAACAAGTACTGACAGAATCTTCGTGATCAGTCTCCAGAGCACTGTGCCAAATGTCTCAGGATGTGGACTGATGTTGCTTTAAATCCTCCCAGGGACCATGCAAGCAATTATCTGCACATTACCAGGGCCAGGATATCTCTGTGAGCAGAGAGCAGATCATCATGGAGAAACCAAGTTCAAATCATGAGTCAATTCTTGGTCACACCCACCTAAAATTTACTTTCCAAGCCTGCCTGCAGGTTACACACCAAGGATACACCTCAGTGAACGACAGGCTTGCAACACACTGAAGAAAACTACTCTGTAGACTCACTGTGGTGTGCTCTCACAATGGAAAGCACAATGAAGGCTGGGAGTGAAGAAAAAACTTACTTTATTTTCTGTTTACTGCTTCTACTCAATAAAATCAGGAAGGATGGCACAGTACTAAGAACTGAAGGAAGTCCAAAGATCAGTTTTCAGCAAGTATACCCTCATTCTTGCTGGTTGTGGGAAGTATATCAGCTTTATTAATATGGAAAAATATAATAATTATCTGATCTTAAAGTTCTTTTCCCTACAATTCTTTTGTTAAAACCTGCAATTTTCTATAGAAAAATTGAGAGTTCATTTGGAGACATTACCTCCATAATCATACGAGTTTGGGTAATAACCTGGGTAATAATCACTCCATCCACTTTTGGCATAATAATCTTCAGCATATCCCTGCCTGAAAGAAAAGGCACAAGTATGAAAAATTCTTATTCCTCTTCAGTCTCTTCTGAAGGCAGCAGGAGACATAAAGAACTGTGTGTCACAAGTGATTAAGTATGGAATACCATTTTTAGGACCATCCCACAATTATGAAAAAGGCCAGAAGATGAATGTTAGATAACAAATGTAGCATGTCTACCTGTATGTACATGTACACATATTGTATCTACACGTGTATATTCTCACACACACATACATGCATAGGAGGTAAAGATATGTAATGTGGAACAATAGGAGCTTTGGTGCTCCTCTACAGCTGATCATACAACTGATAGTACAATCTCCAAAGTGGCCAAGCAAGTCAAGAGTGCTCCTCCCTCGAACACGTGGGAAGTTTGCTAACACAGCACCTGCCTCTGCAGAGGAGGAGATGTGATCTTATCAGATCAGGTTTATCCACCCAAACAATCAGCTCAGTCTCCTGCAGACAGATACTATTCCCCTCCCCAAACAGTTTCCAAAGCTGCATTAACACTGGCACATTCAGGGCAACTTTGAGACACGCTATCACTGACTCCGCCACTCCCAGGCTCTGCTGCCCTGCACAGCTGTACCACAGTCCACATCCACCTGCGCTGTCCCATCACGCCTCAACACACACCGACAGAGCTGCTCCTAACAGGCTTTGATCTGCCCTGTGCCACCCGGAGGCATTTCAACCTCTTACAAAAATAGTACATAAGAAGAATAGGCACCAGGAAGTGCTACTGGAGGTTCCTATCTCATTACAAGATCCCACAGTGCACTTAGATTCACTAAAGATGATGATAAAAGTTATCACATGCAGCCATTGGCGTGTACTCCTCAAGGCCAACATGCACCTCCTATAATCTTCTGGAGGTGGTAAGCAAAACGCATGTTTAATCTGAAGACTGCTCCATTAAGTGAGCTGCCAGCAACAACAGACAACTACGAGAGAGGGTTTCATCCTTTCCAGTCAGGTAACTGGGGTTCTCCCTTGGAAACCTGCAAACCCACCTGCCAAGTAATGCAACAGTAACGTGTCATCATTAATCTGAAGTTTATACAGATCACTTTGGCAAAAGAAAGCAGTAATCCCTGGAAGGTAACTTGCTGCTTATTGCTTGAGAAATAAAGAGATTGCATTTCTGCTTTGTATTTAATACTTGCAAGTGGCATCTGAACACATTATTTCCCTCTCTCAAATTTTTTATTTTACCTAATCAGACAGACCAAGACTTTGAAGCTTTCCTGATTCACAAACTACCTGCATCAAAACCTGTAGTGAAGTCAGTAGATGGAGCATGCTCACATAACACCTTTACTACACAGAGTTTGGGAGTTTTGTGAGAAACATGATCCACACAGTCAAAGTAACCATCAGACAGATTAACCTGAGGCAGCACCAGAATGTTTTCACTTGATTCATCATCCCTCAGAGCTAATGTCAGCACCTAGTCCATCACAGTGACCTCCTGCCTGGCAGAAATGCCAGCAACCACCCAGAGAACTAAATGAAAGGAGTACTAAGGCTTCAGCAACAGAAAAGGCTGTGGAATCGTACCCTTTTCAGGTGTGGCATTTGATCCTGCCCGTTCCTATGGCAGCACGCAAGGAGTTTTTGAACTTCCTCACTGAGGCTTATGCTACAAAACTTCAACAGCCATCATTACACTCACTGCTTCAGGGTCTTTACTCTGATTTGACTCAATTTAGGAATTGCATACCTAGAAGAAGGCCTGTCAGAGCAGTGACTTGCCCTGGAACTAGGACGTTCAGGCTCAGGATACCGGTAACTCCCAGGCTCCATGTAAGCAGTGCTGCTGCTGTCATAGTGTCTGTACCGGGGGTCATACTGCCCGTAGGCATCCTCCTAGAAAAGAGATTGACACATACAGGAGGAGGTTTCCCACCCCTGAGAACCAACCTTTAAAACCAAACAAATCACCATCCACACCACAACTGTGGTACGTGGAGGGATGCAGATCAGTAAGACTACAGTATAGCTTTCAGTACCTGCTGCAAGTGATATTCAAGTCTTTATGCTAAACTTGGGGGACTAAAGGCAGTGCTGGCCACTCTGCTAACCTGCCAATAATACAGGCAGCAGATGGGAACAAAATCTGAACTCCTGGGCAGCTGAAACAGTTACAACTGCCACCTTTCTCCAAAGAACCACGCTGACATCTGTGCCAACTGGAACTGGTATAAGCAACTACTTTAAATTTTTATAATCTTTGTAATACAAGTTTTGTTACTGCTATCTGGATTTTCCCTACAATTAAATATTTAACATCAATGCTATACTGAATGCTGGTCACAACACAACTGCTTAAAATTCAAAGATAAAAATTATTAATACATACTGAGGGGGGAAGAAGGGGAAAAAAAGAATTTACCATGTAATAAAGATGAGCTGCTGTTCTGGGGTCTGCAGGAGGATAAGGTGGTGGGTATGGAGGCTGGTAAGGATTGTAAGGATGTCTGTAGTAGTAGTATGGATTCTGGGGTGGACCAAAGGCATCCTGAGGAGTCTGAGGCAGGGATGGACGCTGCAGGTCTTGTTGCACATTTGGCATTGCTGGCTGACTGGTGGTGCTTGAAGGGGCTGTGGATGTTGGAGCACCCGGTGGCTGTCCAGATGCTCGCTGCTTGTCAGGACTCATCTGATCGTACCCCATTGGCTGCTGTGCTGAATTTGCTTCCTGGGGACCCACAGGCTGAGAATGGCTGCTCAGCACCTGGTTCTCATGCTGCTGTGATGCCTGCATGGCCTTAGCACCTGCAGTAACCTGGTAGTTTGAAGGAACTGAGGGCTGCCCAGATGATGTTGGCTGCTGCATTTGAGCTCCTTGCATTTGTGGTTGAGATGGCAGTGCTCCCTGTGCAGCTCTCTCTGATACAGCCTGATGCTGTACATCTTTTGTCACCTGTTGATAGAAATGTTTGTCATGCATCTCAGGATGCCCCTGACCAGCTGAGTGCTGAGGACCACCAGGAAGTGACTGATTGTGCATCTGTACAGAATTACTTGCACTGCTTGTCCCCACTGTCCGCGTCACTGTGAAGTCGACCACTGCAGCAGCTTCTTCTTTGCCATTTGAATGATTTGCACAACTATTAGCCTGTACTACAGAATTAACAGGGGGGAGTAGTGCACTTGCACTTCCACTGGGGAGATTTGTCCCAGGAGAAACGGATGAGTTAGACCCTGGCTTGCTGGCAAATTCAGGAACAAAACCTTCCATGTTAACATTCTTTTGCCCTTCTGGAGCCAAATTAAGCGGAGTTTTCATAAGCAAGTTTGCAGGCTGATTAGAAGCAGCATCAGAAGAATTGACAGGACTTTGTAACAGATTATGTTTTAACAGATTAGTATTTGGAAGTGCATTCACTAACAGAGATCCAACCTGCATCACGGGTAACGGCACGTTTTCCCCAGAAGTGATCCCACCAGCATGAGAAGGCTGGGGACCCATTGCAGGTTTGTCCCCAAGCCCAGAGTCCTTCACTGGCTGATTGTTTTCATTGCTGCTTAGCTGATTAGATAGAGAAAGAGAAAAATTAATTGGCTGAGCCAAGTTATAGCTTTGATTAGGCTGAGCAATCAGGATAGGCTGATTTTGCAAAGACTCTGTAGGTGGAGAAGACAACAAACTTGCATAACCAGAACTTGCCTGAGACTGAAGTGCCTCCTCTTCTCCCATTTTGGGAGGATTCTCTAGATTTTCAGAAGTTATATTTCCATCCTGGGGAAGCTGCACACCCATAGTCCCCGGTTTGCCTGACTGCTGATTAGCCAGGCCTTCTTCCGGCGGCTGAATGACTTCTACAGTTTGTTTGGCAGGTACATACACTGCAGGAGCAGCAGGAGCCAGAAGAACATTTCCCCCAAAATTAGGCAAATCGTTATGAGCCCACAGAGTTGTTGCTGGGCTATCACACTTCTTAACTGCTCCCTGAGCTCTTGTTGAGGACCTTCTCTCAGATACCGACTGTATGTTTTCCATAACAGGTCCAGAGTGCAACATATTTCCTGCTTCACCGGTGACTGCAAGAGGCAGTGGGTGTACTGGAGGCATGAAAATAGTTTCCAGATTATCTGGTGGCTGTTCAAGATTGCCTGGGGATGCAGCTGGCACAGCTGCATTCTTCTTGATATTCTTCTGGTTTGAGTGGTTCTCCCTTAATTCAACCACCATCTTTGCTTGGTCAATCTCGGCAGGTTTTATACCAATTCCATGGGACCTCACAGGTTCAAAAGAACTGTTTGCACTTGTCTGAAACACCCCTGTAGGCTTAGGGGGGCTCGGGGTTGGAGGCTGGGAGAGGTTACCATGGTAAGTCTTGCCCAGGTTTAGCTCACTGGAATCAACTCCTAAGGGAGAGGAGTCAATCTGTTTAAAGAAACTGGCTGAAGATTCTTCATCAGGCTTCCCACTTTCTTGCTGAATAAATGTACCAACTTGCTCTTGAGGCCTTGCTGAGCTGGAAGCGCTCCTGTGGCTAATGGTGCTGTAGTTTGAAGAGACACTATCTGGTCGGACAGGATGAGGTAATGAATCAGGTGCCTCCAAATTTGGTCCTCCTTCAGCATGGCTCACAACTGCATTCTTTGGAAACATCTGACCTGGAAAGGAGCCGTACCTGTACAGATCAGGGCCAGCAGCAGGGGATGAAACACTGATGTTCTGTGGTTCACTTGGCAGCACTTCTTGATTTTGAATGTACTCCAGGTTCTCAACATTTTCATACTGTGACCCACCAGACATGTCACCTATATGTGCCTTGTCATCACCAGCAAACATAGAATGCTTAGTGGCCTGTGCCTCCTGCTGACTGACAATTTTAGGGAAGTACTGATCCATTCCCTTTTGTACCATCTCACCAACTGATCCTGCACCAACCTGTGCCTGAGAGAGAACATTTGCTGCAATGCGCTGAGGATGCACTGGCTGGTGGTACAAGGATGCTGAATTGGGCTGACAAGCATCAAACTCTGTTTTCTCAACCATGTAATCTTTTTCAGATGAAAGTATTTCTTCATTTTCTGCCTCATCCCCTTTGAAAAACATGGAGAGAGTTCCTGGATCCTGATCTGCAGGAACAGGTCTGTTTGTTGTTTCAGACATATCTGGAGCCTGGTTTTGGGGGTTATTTTCCTGAGCTGTGGGAAGGACAAAACTGGAGTCTTGCAGTGGTGGCTGTGGGTAAAACTGTTCCTGGTATGGTTGACTTAACCAAGCATTAGTCATTTCTGTGTTCTGCCTGAACACACTGCCAGGCTGGATGCTGTTCATGTGGTGACTGCTATTTGCAGAGCCATTTTTCCCATTTTTTTCACAACCAACAGCTAAAGGCGCTTGCATGGCATTTTGTGGAATCCCTTGGTGCACAGGACCCTGCTGGAAATTTGCCTGTAGAGGAGGATGAGAAGTGCTAACAGAAGACTGAGAAATGTTTTGAACATCAATCTGAGAAGACGGCTCAGAATAGGGCACAAAATTTCGAACTGGAGACTGCAGGTTACCTTGAACAGGCCTCCACTGAGACATAGGCTGCTGAGGAGGAGGAGGAGGGAAGAACGCTGCTGCACTGGGCCCTGAAGAAATGTCATTTGGACCTCTACTAACATCTTGTCTACCTCCAGGTTTGTTTGATGCAGCCGTTCCAGGATGCACACTGAAAGAGTTTTCAACTGCTGCTCCTGTACTATAGTGCAGTGGTACCACAGGCCCTTGGAATCCAGGATCTGCATTTGGATGCACTTCTGTAGTACTGTTCATAACATATCCTGGGGACGGTGAGGGAACTGGAACATTAGAAAATGTACTGGGATTGATTCCTGGTTGAGGTACAGGAGCTGCTAAAGGTGTGTGCAGTCCATGAGGATTGTCCCCAGCATGTGGTGGTGAAGTGTGCGTATGGGCTGGCTGTGGACACCCCGTGGGGGAAGAGCTTTGCACAACCAGTGCACTGCCCTTGGATGGATTATCTACAGGGGAACCCTGTGGAGTCTGTCTGCCGAATGCAAAGGCGTATGTCACAGGCTGCACGGGGGCAGCTGGTGCATTTGCTCGTTTACTGAGGGAGCTGTTTCTCCGGTACATGTTCCGAGGGATGCCTGCAGGAGGTGGAGCTGCTGCTCCCGCTGGCACAGGCTGTGGAGGCTGCTGCATGATGGCCTTTAACAGGGTCAGATGGGAGATGACAAACTTGTAGCGGATGCTGTAGAGAGATTCCTTCTTCCACCCTGTTAAGGCAAAACAGATGACAAATCAGTTTCCTTTCTCATAAAAGACACAGCACTTAATTTTCATTTTAGAAACAAAATTACTCAAAGAATTTGAAGTGGAAAATACCTCTCTCTTTCTCCAAGATACATAATACACACACAACACTGTATTTCTAAATCCAAGTCCAGGTTTAACTGAGTATAATGCTCTGTGGTAACAATGTACATTATTCAACCACCATATTAACAAAAAGCTCCAAGTAAGAGTCACTAAACACAGCTGAGTCCTGTACAAACCCTTAAATACCAGACTGAAGCACCACTGCTTTTACACTGTTACATTGCCCCAGATTTCTTTTAGGCAGGAACATGCATCATAGACAAGAGCCAGCAGCAGTCAGCCTACAACAGAACCTGCAAGCACTATGGTAAACTCAATGGAATTATAACAAGCGGAGAAGTTACTACTTAACTCTAATTCCATTAAAGATGATCTTCCACTCTGTTGCTCAGTGTGAATGGACTTTTTTACAGGTAAGACTTCAGTATTTGTCCAGTTCAGCTCAAGAAGCTTTAGCAACACATGAGAGTCTTGTTTCCAAACAGAGCACAATAAGTATCTCTGATACTATGTAGAGTGAAGAACTCACAGCAATCGTTTCATACCAGATACACTTCTGGTTACAGAGCACAGACAAAAGCTGTGCAATTTTTAGGTTTAGGGGGATTTTATGTGTTTTGCTTTGTGTTTTAAGATTCAGCATCTTGTCAGTAATAAAATGGGAAGGCAGAAAAGTCAGAGGTTTGTAGTTAAGCCAAAATTTTAATAGCTCCGGAGAAGTTCAAATGCAAACCACTTCTGGTTTCTGGTTAACAAAAGTACATGTTGAGGGAACACCGTGTAACCACATGTATTAAAGATTTATAACTGAAAAATGCCAATACATGACCACAACGCCATCTATACAGACTTTATGGGACATCAGTACAACTTTCCCTAGGGAAAAGAAAGCTCACCTCCTGGAAAGCCCTACCTTACCTGAACAAAGTGTTGCTATCTACCTAACATAAAATCGATTCCTACCTGTTCTGTTCTTAATAGAAAAGCTGTTTCTGAAACAGAGTTGAGCACAAAAGCCAACTGTTTTACAACTTCAGTACCTGCTTCCAAATTTCAAATGTGGATTTCACTCCTTACCTGTCCTCCCAGATGTACTCAAAGGAAAAGAACCCGATCCTTTACCACTCTTGTAACAACCAGTCCCAGTACTCAGCTATTACACCAAGTGGAGGGTTTCCTTCAAAGAGCTGGTTTGCCATTCCTGTGGCTAGAGCTCTAATGTCACATTACAGGAGTTCAATACGAGGGTATCAGCTTCCTCACAGGAGGGAAGTTAATATTAACAGACTGCACACAGGAGGAAAAACATTGCAAGCTTTGGGGATTTAAGTCCAAATAAAACGAACGTGCCCATGTCAGGCAATTCAAACAGAAGATCCCAGCTGGGTGAGACTGACCCTCCCTGCCGCTGACCCAGTATTAACAGAAATGCTGGTTTTAATAAGTGTATAAATAGGAAATAACCACATAAGTTAAGAGCAATCCAGTTCTGCGTTATCTAGTCTGGAATTCTTAACTTTCTGCAGGCTTATGAATAGAGAATGGAGAGCAGGCTGCTGAACATTAGCAGATGGGCCAAAAAATGTTACCAAAGAGGGGAAAAAAGATTAAAACTACCCTGTAGGCAATGCCATCAATAAATTTCACCTGAGGAGCTCTACAGCCATGATTATTTTTAAACTCCTCTGGAAATTTATGTGTGAAAGAACAGCTTAGTTAGGGGAAATTAATTAAACTCTCTCTCTAACAGACACAAGCCAAACAAGCTACTCTTAAACAGCACAACTGTGCCCACAAAACAGCTTACAGGGTGCCAATATTAATTCTCACATGTGCCTATATATACGTTAGCACACACGTCTGTTTGCACACACGCCTGTTTGCACACACGTGTGCATGTACCAAACAATCAATATAACGTGTTCACACACCCAGATTACAAACAATGAGAATAACAGGAATGAAAACCCTGCTGCAATCTAAAGACAAAAACAGCTGGAAAATGAGATTTGCAGCTTTAAAATCAGCATCAGGGACACCAGTTTTTCAGGTATTCCTTTCTGTGTAGACAGCTGCACATCTGCAAACACATGGGTGACACTCAAGACTGGCCAAACTCTACACCTTCAGTACTCTTGAGAGCTTCCTCCTGGCCTTCTCGCAAATGATAACAATAGTTGCAAGTGTTATTCAGTGAAAATGCACTGACAGGCCAAGGGGAATGGCTTGAACCTGCCAGAGGGGAGACTGAGCTGAGCTCTTAGGCAGAAGCTCTTCCCTGTGAGGGTGCTGAGGCGCTGGCACAGGGTGCCCAGAGAAGCTGTGGCTGCCCCATCCCTGGCAGTGCTCAAGGCCAGGTTGGACACAGGGCCTTGGAACACCCTGCTCCAGTGGAAGGGGTCCCTGCCCGTGGCAGGGGTTGGAACTGGACGAGCTTTAAGGTCCCTTCCATCCCAAACCATTCCAGGAGTCTCTAAGAATTCTTTGGGAACCAAACTCACAAGGATCTGTAAGCAGAACCAGCATTAAATATTCCCCTTTGTTCTGTTCAGGAGACTGACCACTGCTCCACTACACCAGCAGGTCCCGATGCATTCAGGCAACTGCACTCCTGAGTCAGCACCAGTTGCTGCTCCAACAAAGCCACAACTCAAAAATCAACCCCAGCCTGAGGGAAGTTCAGTGTCTTGTCAAAGGGCACACACGGTAACGAGTGTCAGGTGATGCTTTCCACCACAGGGTCTCTCTTTATCTCCCGCATCCCGTGTACCACCACTCGAACACCGCGGTGGGCACACGGGCCCCCTGTACCACCCGAGCCGGCCCCGAACAGCCCCAATCCCGCAGGTAAACCCGCCTGGGCCGCCTCTCACTGCTCCCCTCTCCGTGCGGCACCGCGACCTGCCCCAGCAGGGGCCAGCGGCCGAGCCGGGGCTGCCCGCGCCCCGCCGCCTCCCTGCGCTGCCACAGGCGGCACCTGAGCCCTCCCCGCCGCACGGGGGGGGCACCGGCGGCCGCCAGCCCCGGGTCCGCACCTCAGGCCCTGCGCTCCGCACACAGCCCGCCCGCGCTCCCCAGGGTTCGGCCCGGCCCCCAGCGCCCGGCCCGCGGTACTCGGCAGCCCCCGGTACCTGGCAGACCTCGGCCGGCGGAGCCCCCTCAGCAGCGGGCGCCGCCCCCCGCCACGGCCGCAACACCGGCCGCCTCCGCCGCCATCTTGGCACATCCGGCTCCGAGGTTCCGCCGCCGACGTGTCACGCTACGCTGCGCCGCGCGATGACGCCACGGGGCGCGCGCCCGTCTGCGTTCATCTCCCAGCGGAGGCCCCGCCCCGCCGCCGTCCTTTAAAGGGAAGAGGCGGAAGTGTCGGAGGATAAAAACACCCTAATGGCGGAAATGGCCTCGAGAGCGCCTCTGCCCGCGCAGGCGCAGTGCTCTCGCGGCCCTGTTTCCCACGGGTTCGAGTCCCGCGCGTGCCGGGCTCTGGTCTCGCTCCCACCGGCCCGGTTCTGCGGAGCGCGGGTCCCGGTGTCCCCGCCCCGGGCACAGCTGCGTGCGGCCCTGCGGGGCTCCCCCAGCCTGCCGAGCCCCCGGGGTCCCCGCGGCGGGTGCAGTGGCGAAGGCGGCCGCTAGGGTGGGACAGAGCGGCTGGAGCCGCTTCCCTCGGGGCGGTGGCAGCCCGAGGGGGGTTGCAGCGGAGATCCGGGAGCGTGGGGGGGGAGTGTTCTATGGGGCGGAGGCGGATGGGCGAACGCGCCACTCGCTGCACTCGAGGGCTCCGTCCCGCGGGTCCGTGGGGGCTGGATCTGTGCAGGGAGATCAATCACGGGACACCGTGGAACAGACTGGGTTGGAAGGGAGCTTAAAGCTCATCCAGTCCAAACCACCTTCCACTGGAGCAGCTTGCTCCAAGCCCCTGTGTCCAGCCTGGCCTTGAGCACTGCTAGGGATGGGGCAGCCACAGCTTCTCTGGGCACCCTGTGCCAGCGCCTCAGCACCCTCACAGGGAAGAGCTTCTGCCTCAGAGCTCAGCTCAGTCTCCCCTCGGGCAGGTTCAAGCCATTCCCCTTGGCCTGTCCCTACAGGCCCTTGTCCAGGTTTCCTGTAGGCATCAGCTTAAAGGCATCTAAACCCACTCCCCCAGGGTTTCGGTTTTTCGCAGACAGCATCAGCCACGTGCAGCCCCAACCACGCTCCCCCGGCCCCTCCGTGCCCAGCTCTGCGTTGAGGATCTGTTCCTCACAACCACGAAGCTTTAAGGCAGGGAGCAGCTGTGCCTCCTCTGCAGGCAGTGATCCCCGTGCTGATGCTGGCACGCTCTGCACCCCCTTCCCTTGGAGGGGACAGCACAAGTGACCTAAACAAGCACCCCAATCGAGCGTTGTTATCAGCACAAGAGCTGTTGCCCGGCCATTAAAGCGGGGCAATCTCCTCAACGCGGGGCGAGCCGGGGAGGCAGCGCTTTGATGCTGGTGTGGGAACCAGCAGCAGTGCTGCGGTTTTCCAAGCGCCTTTCATCTCCCTCTTCTGTAGGAGCCCTCACAAACCAGCTTGTCAAACGCAATTTCCTTACCCGGGCACGAATCGGAGATGGAGCCCTGGTTTTCCCTTGGTGTTTCCCCCAACAGGTACGATCTGAGGAAACACGGTTTTAAATGGCGTTAAAAATACATATGTATTGTGTAAACACCATCAAAAGCTTACACCTGTATCTAAAGCTCTGTATTTACAGTACAGACCTATCCCTCTACCTACAGATGTATCCAGACACATACACAGTGCAAACACTGCAATGGGATCTCATCTTCGCTCTTCTCCTGGCCAGTATGCAGTTACAAATAAATGCCACTTTAAGACATTCAATCACTTTTCACCCCAAAGCTGACAGATTCGCTGTACTCAGTGAATGCAGCCGGTTCTGGACGTGAGAGTGACCCACTGACAAAGTAAAGGCTTGCTGGTGGCGAGGGGACAGCGTGTGTCCTCCCTTCCTGCTTCATCAGCTCGTTCCGGGTGCAACAAAAGGGATACTGACCTTTTCCCATGATATCCTGATAACTCCTTCAGGGTGCAGGCAACCATAAACTTCATTCTCCAAGTTTAGAAACAGAGAAAACGGCTAAAGGAGCCTTTCTCTTAGGAGTATCAGTATCCCATGCCAGGTCAGGCAGCTTGGGCAAGCTGAGCTCTATTTATTTACTCAGTAGCTGTGATTGTTCAAAGTGCCCACGTTAACCCATGTGTCTGTAATTGGAGAGAGGCTGCACCTTGGCTGAATTTGGCTCCTTTTGCACATTCTTCAGGGGGTGATTTGAGCTGCAGGAACGATTCCTCCATCAGGGTTCAAGCAGCTGGCAGCAACTGCGGGCAAACACGGACAGCCTGGAGGGAAGAGCAGCACAGAGTAGCAATTTCTGGGTGTCCCGTCTAATTGAGCAGGAATAATGGAAACAAAGCATCAGAGCACCAAGCCCTCCAGCGTGTAAACAAATGGCTCAGGTGCAGGGATTCCTCCTAGCATCAGCCATCGGAAGAGCCGGTGCTGATCCTGTGCTGCACAAACACTTCTGAACCCTCCCCTGGGACTGGCAGGAGCCTGTGGGTCATAAATGTAAGAGCCATGGGGGGCCACACGCTTACAAACTAAACTGTGGCTCCTTTATCGCTTAAAAAACCCTTTTCTGACAACTCTGTGGTCAGTTTATTGGTATCTATTCATGTGCTAGTACAGACCTTATTTTGCTTCTTTCTCTGGTATTGAGCCCCCTCTTTTCTCATTATGCCCCTCTGACCCATCCTCATGGAAAATTACAGTTGTCCTCCTCATAATGAGCCACATGTGTTCAGTTTCCTCTTGCAACCTCACATTGTTTTACACATCCTCAAACCCCCTCCTTTTTTAATCCATTCTAGCCCTAATTCCTGCCTGGACCACGAGTGACCAGTGTTGCACCCTGGACCAGACAGGAGAGTCTTGTGATGCCTGATGTTGGTGTGAGCATCCCCGTCTCACTGGCAATGCCAAGGGCACGAGTGCTGGGATGTGTACGTGTGGGAGAAGCCTGGAAGGATGGGGCTGCGTGGGAACACAGCTGGATGATCCCAGATGTGATCCATGACCAGCACATGTGTGAGTCACGGTGAAGGCAGGCACACTCCATCTAGCGTAGCCCAGATGGGATGCAGCAACACAACTGCAGGGAAGAGCACGTCTCAGGAAAGCCACCCCCAGGGTTTCCCTTGGGGTACACTGATCCTCAGCCACATTTTGCAGGGGGAAGAGGGATTTGTGCTCAGTTGAAATCCCCCTTTCCATGGAGTCTGCCTTTAGAGGCACTGTTTCCCTGCTGCTGGATGGCACATGGAATGCCACTGCTGCAGCACCAGCTTCTGAGCAGCACGTGTCTGACAGCCCCACATCCATCCAGGGCTGGACACCGGGTACATGCACGCACATGCCTGCTCCTTCCCCAGCCGTGGAGTGGAAAATACCATCATTCCAGGAGTCACCATGAGGAGGTCCACGGCTTGGCTATTTATATCCAGTTATCTGGGGACTTTGCAGCTGCATTTGGCCTAGAGAGTCCCTGTGGGGAAAAGAAAGAATCAAATTACCTTGAAAACCTTGAGTGCAGCAAGGACAGCAAACGTTTGTGCTGTGTGTGCCTGGAGAGGTGTTAGTGAGACCTCCCCTCCGTGCTGGTGCCCTTCCGATGGCTCCCCAGTTCCTGCCTGTGCAACCAGCACCTCTGAGAGCCCAGCCATGTGCCCAGCACCGTGTGTGAAGGAGGAAGCACTGAACATAACTCTTAACACCCTTCACGGCAGGCTGTTTCCATGGGCACTATATCATTAGAGGCACGTGGCCATTTTTCATCTTTGGCTGTGTCATCAAGGAGAGAATGCTCCTAAAAACCTGAATCAGAAAGCAGTTTTAAGGTGAAGGAACACAGGTGAACATGCACGAGTGACAACTTTTCGATGATTACCCCTTTGATTCAGTGATTACCCATTAGATCCTGACCTAACGGCAGAGGCCTGGAGGACACCAGAGCATCCACAGCACAGGTAAAGCAGAGCCTCTCGTGCCTTGCTCAGACCAGACCTCTGACATTGATGGGAGTTCTGCACAAGTCAAGGAGAGTTTCATTGTCCAGAACTGAGCTTTAACCCAGGGAACAAGCAGTAGGGGAGGTGCAGCCCTGCAGTCGTGGGTATCGAGCCCAGATTTCAACCAGTCCAGAACAAAACCACCAAGTTCCAGTTTTAGTAAAATCTAGATGCCCAGAAGCATCATTTATTGCAAATCAGTTAACCAAAAAAAATACATCATTTTTGCAAACTACAACTTTGCATGTAGATAACTTTATTACAGAAGATATCTTTTCTTAAACTACACTCTAGTTTATAAAACATAGGAAGGTTCAACACCACGGGATGTTTGTATCACTCATATTAGGCATGTCACAATAACAATGGTCTGAAATGTTCACTAAGATGAGTGCTCAGCAAGGCGCTGTGCCTTGAGAAATATCCATTTTATTTGGTGTTCTAAAGAGGAACGAGGGAAAGGAACCCTTTCCTTAGGTTTTCTTGATTCACTGCTCTCTATTTGCCTGTCCCATACACATATCTAGTCTTAGGGTGTCTGCTTGCCTTTGCACCCGAGTGAGTGATATTCCAACACCTCTCTAAAGGCGATATATTTAGGATATATTTAAGACTCGTTCATTTAGATTTTTGAAACAAAATCCACCTTTTCTTAAAAAAAAAAGAAAAAACAAAACCAAAATGTATTTACAAACATTAAATCTGCCACAGGCTTATACTATATTTTACATGATACACAGGAAGAGTGCACACCAATATAAAAGAGATGCATCACTCCAGACTAACAAGAACAAAAGGTCAACGTTTCACGGCACAGGCTCGGCTGTGCTCTCCTTCGCCCTCCTGTTGAACCAGGCCAGCATCCCACCAACACCAGCAGCGCTCCCCTCCGGGCCCCCAGCGATGGCACTGCCAGGGCGGCCGGGCTCGGGCAGCACCGGCGCTGGCAGGGCTGCGATGCTGTGTAACCTCACTCAGGCTGTCTGCACCGACAGACAAACCTTCCTTAAAACAGGCAGGCCATCCTTAAAATAAGGACGGGCTTTACAAGTTCATAATGGCATTTATGTCTTAAACAGTTACTCGAATGCAAACACAAGAACTAAACAACAGTAAAGATACTCAAAGTGAAATTAAGCCTCCTTTGTGTATGAACTCCACGGTTATGGGCTTGCTCTCCTAAAGGTTTGGCAAATACTCTTCTGTTTTGGTGGGGGACAGTATTTGTGTTCTGTGGTTCCTTGGGGTGTTTTAGCTTCGAACCTGTTCTGACAGGTCTATAATCCCGATTTACCTTTGTTAGCTCATAAAAATCATTTAAATATATATATTTTTATATATATATAAAAACAAGAGAGAACAAAAATTTCTATTATCAAGGCAAATGTACAACTATATAATACTGAAATTTAAACAAAGGTTTGTGACTGGTACCATAAAATGTCCTCTCATATAACAGCAAAGGAAGCATTTTAAAGTACATTTCAGAAATCCCTCCATACTTAGTTTTTCCCCCCTAAGGAGCGGTGGTTTTAGCTAATTTTTCCTTCCCCTTTTTCACCTCTGTCTGAATTGGAAAACAATAAATTAATGGCATTTCAGAATCCCAAATCGCTGCTGATAGCTTTACATAGACATTTCCTCTGAAACCAAACACAAGGAACCCCCGAAACAAAAGAGAACATCCTATAAAACCCTAATCGTTCGATCCCTTGAAACACAACTGGTGTCCCACATTGAGTTCTTAACAATAGAACATATAAATAAAAAGGCAGTGTTTTCATGTCAAATAAAAAGTACATAAATAAATACTAAAAAAAAAAGGAATTAATTTGTCTTTTTGCTTTTTTTTTTATAAAAACATATTTAAAAAAGGATCCTTTGATAAAAGCATCCAGTGTCCTTTAAAAAAAGGGCTCCCTCGAGCTTCGACCTCCCCCTGCGCGCCAGCGTCTCTGCATCACCGCCTTTCACTTGAAGGCTTCGGGGATGTGTCCCATCTGTGACTGCATACTCGTGGGAGGGCTGGAGATGCCCTCGGACCAGTCGGACACGTTGGAGTGAGGAGACGAGCTGGACCACTGGTCCGGAGACTCCGGAGACGGCGTTAGGAAAGGGTGGTCGGGCACCTGGAGCTGGTGGCTGGGGGTGTTGTCCAAGGGGGAGGAATAACTGTGCTGGGAAGGTGGGGTTAGGAACTGCGTGGTGGTCATGGGCTGGGCGAGGGAGGACGGCAGAGACGTGGGCAGCATCTGGGACTCCTGCGGCAGGATGGTGTGCACCGCCATGGCGCTGCTGCTCACCGGCTGCATGTCGGGCTGGCTCAGCTCCGTACCAAGGAAATTCTGGCCCATGTGGCCGCTCGCATTGGAGCTGGGGTTGTGGTGCTGCTGCGGCGCCGGCTGCGGCGCTGGCTGCGGTGCCGGCTGCTGCTGCGCCTGCTGCTGCGGCTGCAGGTTTTGCTGCTGGAGCTGTTGCTGCTGCATCTGCTGGAGCTGCTGGCTCTGCATCAGGTGGGGCTGGGAAGCCAGGCGGGTGCTGGGCATGGCCTGGTAGCTCATCATCTGCGACAAGCTTGTGGTGGGCAAGCCGTTGTGCAGGGAGGTCATCATGCCGTGCTGCAGGTTCTGCGTCTGCTGGTGCGCCCCGGCTTGCATGTTGCCTCGCATGGGGTTGTACTGGTTCTGGACCATGCCGTTCTGCAGCCGGGTGAGCCAGTCACACTGCCCGTTCAGCCCGGATGCCCCGCCAACAGAGAAGCTCATCGAGGCACTGCTCATCACGGTGCTGGGGCTGGAGACCGGGAGGTGGGAGAGGCGCGGCGGCACCGCATCAAAGCCCATCCTGCTGGAGCTTCCCATGGCCATATCCTGCTTCCCCGCCATGTTGAGGTGATTGATGCTCATGTGGGCATCAGGCATGCCTGGCAGATGGTTCAGAGGCATGGAAGGGGACTGCTGAAACGGGGAGGTCATCAGCGGAGGAGAGGCGACATCCGACAGGTACCCATGGGGCGACTCCAGGGAGTCCACTGGAGACAACACACTGGCGTTGTCCAGCAGGCACCCTTTGCCATCTTGCGACTTTTTCCTGCGGGCTTTGAGGTCTTTGGCATCCTTGCCATTGCAGCTCAGGCCCTTGGTACTTGGCTTCCTGGCCTTCTTGCCCTGCACGGCAGGCTTCAGGTTGCTGATGTAGCTGTTGGGGGAGCAGAGCGGTGGGGACAGTGTGGGTGCTCCCAAAGGGCCGTTGTGCAGCGGTGGGCTCCGCACCAGGTTGTACTCATCCAGCAGCCTCACGATGTCGTGGTGCATGCGCTCCTGCGCGATGTCCCGCGGGAGCCGGTCCATGTGGTCCGTGATGTCCCGGTTGGCAAAATGGTCCAGCAGGACCTTGGCGGTTTCGTAGCTCCCTTCTCTGGCTGCGAGGAACAGGGGGGTCTCCTCCTGGAAACCCAGCAAAGATGGTTAGGTGGAAGTTCACAGGTTCTACTGGCTAACACTGTGCTGAGCTCCGCACCCAACACCACGTGGCTGGGGGGCAGAGATGGTCACTGCCACCTCTCCTCCAGTGAGGTTCTGCTGCTGCTTTTTCCTACCCTGCTGAGCCATGTCCTTATACTGATATACAGATATAATATGTATGCATATGTATATATATATATATACAGCTATAATATATACAAATATAATGACCCAAAATATGCAAGGACATAGCCACAAGAACACTGTTATACTGCTCACCAAGCACTGCATGGCCCCTCAACATTCCCTGTAGGACCAAATCCCCCATGCTGCTTTGATGGTGCTGAGGTGCTGGCACAGGGTGCCCAGAGAAGCTGTGGCTGCCCCATCCCTGGCAGTGCTCAAGGCCAGGTTGGACACAGGGGCTTGGAGCAAGCTGCTCCAGTGGAAGGGGTCCCTGCCTGTGGGAGGGGTTGGAGCTGGAGGAGCTCTAAGTTCCTTCCATCCCAAACCATTCCACGATCTATGATCCAATAGCTTCATTCACATCAGAACAATCAAATCAGTCTCAGTGACAGTGTTGTATTTTAGGAAAAGGTTACCATTTAACAGACTTCCCCAATGGTTCTTTCCTTGCCTATGTCAGCCCAGGAGACCCCTACCTTATTGTTCTGCATATCCTTATTGGCACCATTCTTCAGGAGGACTACTGCAGCTTCCACATTATTCACAGCAGCTGCCCAGTGCAGTGCTGACTTGCCTACAGAGGAAGACCACGAAATACAACACTCACTAGTGAATAGTAAGAGTAACAGCAAGCAGTTCTTTCCTCCGGCCTCTGAGGAAGCCTGCTTTAGATGCCCGCAGTACCTAGATCATCCACAGCATTGACATCTGCATGGCAGTTGATGAGATCATCCAGCATGCCCTCCACAGCCAAGCGAGCGGCCAGGATCAGAGGAGTGGTCCCGTCATGCATTCGGGCATCGAGATCTGTTGCCCTGTTCCTTATCAGGATCTGCCACAAGAGCCAGAATCACAAGTGTTAACAGGGACAGAGTCAGGACCTGCAACACCCCTTCCATGGGGCTGATCCCTCCAGTGGCCACGCACAGTCTGGGGGTGCCCATCTACGGGGTTGTTGCTTTGCTGTGCCCTGCCCTGAGACCAAAGGGACTCCAGTTCTCAAGACTTTCACCCCGCCCCTTGCTGCAGACCCGGTGATGCGCTCAGCGTGTGACGGACTCAGTGCGCACCAGCGCTATGAACCCCGAGAAGAGGTGGAAGCATCGATTACCTGGAAGACTCCCTGGGCATCGGCAGAGACGGCGGCGTGCAGGGGGGTCCTGCCCATGTTATCCTGGATGTTGGCATCGGCGCTGGCTTCCAGCAGGCGCTTGGCAGCGTCCGAGCGGGAGTACCGGGCAGCCAGGTGAAGCGCCGTCTCGCCGGTGCGGTCAGTCTGGTTGTGCAGGCTGGCGCCTTGGTAAATGAAGTCCGAGATGACGGCGGGAGCATCGTCCTCCTCTTCGCTATTGCCCGTCTCCAGCCCTCCTCCGCTGCACGAGGCAATCATGAGCGGGGTGAAGCCATCTGAAAAGCACAGGGGAGCTCGGTCAATAAAGGCTTTTTACCCCAGCAGCAAGATGCTCTGTCTGCAGTAGATGCTTATTCTCAGGGGTGCATCAAGACGAGTTCCTGACTGGTTCTAAACATCAAACATGAATATCCTCCGTCTGATACAGATCTGAAATTCCTTAGTGGTAACTCACTGCTCGCTGCTTTTCCTATTTCATCTGTTACAGCTTGCCCACTCCAACATGTAAGGTGCAATTTATATGGAAGATGGCTCAAAGCAAACACAAGTATGGTACAGCACAGCCTTAGATATTTTCACTATTTCAGAGCACAGTTTCACAGGTGTGGAGAAGACCAAATGTTTGTAATAACATAAAAGCCTATGAGCTACTGACATAGTTAAAAACCTAAAAGGAAGATTGTGAAACGTGCAGTTTGGTGGGAGGAGAGGAATCTAGGAGTGGCAGAGAGGTAAACTGGATGATTTAATAGGCACTTCTGTATTCTCAGTGATTAAACAAGAGATCTCATGGAAAGTGAAATGTGACAAGGTCCATCACTAAATCACACACAACAGCAGCCATGCAATGTAGGACTGTCAGCAACTCAGTCCTAGTGATAGAAGTCGGGCTGTCTGGGACTGCTCATCAGCAATAGGTAAGAAAGGATTTCAGCTTCACTGACGAGCAGCACAGAAGGGAAAGGAGTCACCTTACCAGGACCTCTGACGTTGACGTCCATGCAGTCCGCATCGATTTCCCCCTGCGGTGGAGTAGGTGCCATGGAGGAGATGCGCAGGTCCGCAGCATCCAGGTGCTGCTGGGTCCACTGCCTGTGATCCGTCTGGTCGTCCGTGTCGGGCAGCATCGCCTGCTCCTCGAACTGAGGAATGACAGCGGGAAGTGAGCACAGAGCAGAGCACACGAGGAGGGGGAAGCTCTGTGAGTCCCAAAGGTGTTTGTCACACACAGGTTGCGAAGGAGCCTGCAGCACCCACACACACACACACACCGGGGCCCTGAGAGTCCCTCTGCTCTGCTGCTTTCCACAGCACCCTGCTCCTTCCGTGGCAAAACCCAGACAGTGACTACTTGCAGCACAGAAAGGGGATGTGGCAGTGAGCTTACCCTGAACTTCTTGGTGTCCAGGGTCTCCTCATCACCCCACTCATTTTGGTTGTCATCCATCAGCGTGCCATCTGAAGCATTTTTGAGGGGCCTTTAAAAAGGAAAGCATACAAAAAATGAGCTTCTCTGCAGGCAGCACTCTGGGATGGGCTCTGTTCATCGGCATGCACAAGCTGAGAAGAATCAAGAAGGGAATTTCCAGGAAGTTTCCCTCCTGCAGTATTTTACCGAGCGCAATTGGACCACGGAGCATTTAAAAACCTCCTCCAGGTGGGAACACTCTTTTCCCCATGCAGAACTTTCAGAAACCTGATTTTTCTCCTCCCCACCACACCAATTTGATGCCCTAAAGGACAAAACTCCCCGGGGCTCTTTCAGTAGAGCCCCGAGCAGCCCCGCTGCACTGTGTTTTAATGGGTTAGCAAGCAAATTACTCACTTCAGTCCAACAGAATCCTCCCCAAGTGGTTCCCGTCGCTTCTTCTTGCTCGACTCTGTCACTTTGAAGCCTTCAGGGAACCAGAGCTGCCCATGCTCCCTGCGCCGCTTACGGGACACCAGCACTCCCACCCCGATGAAAGCAAGCAAGACCAGCACAGCCACCGCCACCACGTACATAGGATACAGCTGGGAGTTCTTCGTGGGCTCGGCTGTTTCACCTACAAAACAGTGGGGCACAAAGAGATGCTGAGACATTAAGCTGCATAGCAAACCAGTGACCGAGTGGAAATGAAGGGAAAATTAGTTAATAGAGGTACCTAAGTCTGATCTCAATCAGCCCCCCCCCCAAAATAAGGTCATTTTATACGCTATTAATCAGAATTGCAAACCATCGGCAAATTCTCGGCTGCGCAAGGCAGGCTGCACCAGGAGACAGCTTCACTTTTTTCTCCTTTAAGGAAAAGGATTAGTGAACTTCAAATCATTGCGCTCGCATTGAGCTGTTAAGACAAAAGGATTTAGGGGGGATTTTCGAGATACAAACTTCAACTCCTTGCATGTCACTGATTGATCGGAGCTGGTTGGGATTGCTTTGCTTTTTTTTTTATAACTTTTATAGTGATAATGATTTTGAAATAAACCTGGAACGAGCAAAAAAAAAATTAACTGGTTTTGCAATTTTTTGCAGAACAGACTTAAAGAAAAAGACCCCAAAACAACAAGGTGGTTAAACCCAGGTCAAACGCAGGCAGCGGACAGGTAACCGAACACGGGTAAGGCAGGGCAGTTTGGGCTGGCTCTCCTCCCCAGCCGACCAGACATGCTTACTTTTAACAGCTTCTATTTTGTAGGGTATGTTCAGGTTGCCAAGGGAGGCCAAGGCCCCCAGGAATGCCGCCACGTCCGTGGCACTCTGGAAGCACTGGGAAGATGACTGGATGCATTGGCGGTTATCGATTTCCAGGTAGACGATGGATCTGCATGAGGAGAGTCAATGAGAGACACGCAGCTCTGTGCAGACAGTGAGCCCTGTCTCCTCTCTTTAACCCACCATCAGTGGGAAGTAGAAGGTGGGAACCCATCTCCTTGCTTCCCTGTGGCTCGAGCCCTGCAGCTCCCCACACACTCAGTCTATTGGATTTGCCTCAATGAGTGCTATGAAATCAAACTCCTTATCTACAGGAGTGGAAGGATTCTCTGCTTCACAACATTTTAGAAGTAGCCAGACACTACAGCAGCTTAAAAAATGCTGTTTGGGAGCCTTCAGATCTTTCCACATCAGTTTCGCTGCTCTAACTCCTTTGCTTTCAGTGGCTTTTGATTGAGCCCACGGAGAGGGAGAAGGTTAGATCTATATGTTCATACCAAAGATCTGCAAACACAGGTTGCAGTAATTGAGCTTTACAACAAAGCTCTAGAAAGCATTTCCCAAGGAGAAACTGAGGCTTAACTTAATGACTTCCTGAAGTCAGACAGGCGGTCAGGCCAACCTCTGCTTCCAGGTCCCACCCAGCCCAGCCCCGGCTCCCAACAATACACAGGGCTGCTTCAATCGTGAGAGTCGGCGCAGCATTGTATCAGGGATTCCTGAGCCATCGCTCGATTTTCCCACATGAGAGCAAAATCCGGTTTCTATTCACACAGAAAGCAACATCTAAATACAATTATCTGACCTACATCCTTCCCTTTATAGCGTGTTACTATTATCAACACAGAAAACAAATGGTGCTCGGTGAAAAAGGAACCCACTGGTCCCCCTTACCCTCTGATGTCCATCTGATCGAGCTCTCTCTTCTGCCTTCTGCCAGCCCTGGAGTACAGGCTGCTCTTTACTTTGTTGATAACAGCACTAGACATATCTGACCAGTCCTCTGTTGACCTCTTGATGTAATGCTTTTTCAGCTCCTCCTCATTGCCATAGTATGGGAAGATCATATACTCCCCATTGGGGTTCTTCTTGAAGACCACGTTGGTGTGCAGGACGCGGCTCAGCTCCCGCAGGAAGTTGAAGGAGTTGTTCTTCAGGTTCTCAGGAGTGATGAGGACCACCACCACCAGCGTGCCATCAGCGAGCTTCTCTGGCATGTTGTTTGCACAGTCCAGACCATCCCATTCGCACTCAAAGTTATTGCAGCCCTGGTCACAGTGACCATCTGAGAAGTGATCTTTGCAGTACTGATCATACAGAGGGCTGGGTGGGAGACAAAGAAAGGCAGAAGAGTGAATTAGACCAAGCACTGCACATATCGCCCATCTGCTGAGAAAATAAGAGGTGGTCCACAAGGACCTCTCTTGTGTGTAAATATTCTTCCTCCTGATACACTAAGCCAGTTTTCACTGAGGGCAACTGCTCCCTGCAGCACTGTGAGGTGTTCAGCTCTGCAGGTGATAGACAGCAGATGTTAAAGTTTCAGTTTAGATGCCAGAAAAAGGGACAAATGGCTGTGACTCACAGAAGACATGGGGACACACAATAGTTGTTCAGAGCAGAGCTGGTCCAGGAATCTGGGATTAAGTTCCTGCTGTTGCCAAAGACAATGTTTGGCGAATGCCTGGATGTTAACATCATCATGGTTTCTGGCTGCTCTTCCATCTGGGGTCTCCCTACACTGAAACTCACTGCGCTACTACTGTGAGCTGAAGAACTCACATCTATGGCGTGATACAGGCAAGGACAGGGAAGCCATCTGGAATGAGCTAAACCCAGAGAGCTTCCAAGTATATAAACTCAGTAAGACCACAGGGGAGTGTGGTTGCTTGAGTTGCAACCCCACAGGCAGCAGAACAGAGCACAGAGAGTGAACAAGTCTGCACTTAGGAGATGACAGAACACTGGAACAGGCTACCCAGGGAGGTTGTGGTGTCTCCTTCTCTGGAGACATTCAAAACCCACCTGGACACGTTCCTGTGTAACCTTATCTAGGTGATCCTGCTCCGGCAGGGGGATTGGACTAGCTGATCTTTTGAGGTCCCTTCCAATCTCTAACATACTGTGATACTGTGACCATCAGGTCCTTTCCAACCCTATTCTGTGTGACCAGAAAATACCCGCAGACAACCAGCGGAGATGGCTTTAAACAGGAGGATTGAGGAGCACGTCACTTACTTGCACTGCCCTTCGTATTTCTGGCAGTCAAATCCATCGTACAGGCAGCCAGCGTTGTTGCACTGGGAGTCACACTTGCCATCGTTGAAGTACTTCCAGCACTGCAGGGACTGGGAGCAGTTCTTCCAGGGGTCATTGAAGTTGAGGGAGCAGTCGCCCCCATCCCAGCCACAGGCATGGTTGTTGCATTTCCCATCGCAGATCTTGTTGCCGGCGTACCCCGCGCACACGGCGATCTCACACTTCTCCTCGATTTTGGGGGGGATGATGTCCTGCCCGATCCCGCCTTGGAAATCGAAGTCGAGGATGTGGCAGTTGAGGCCGTTGAAGTTGGCGGGGCAATTGCAGCGGTAGAAGGGGGAGGCATCGCTGAAGAACTCGCAGGTGCCACCGTTGTAGCAGGGGTTGGAGGTGCAGGGGCTGCTGGCCGGGTACTGGCACTCGGGGCCGGTGAAGGACGGCGCACACATGCACTTGGAGCTCTTGTGGATGGAGATGCAGGTGCCGCCGTTCAGGCAGTGCAGGTTCCCGCACGTGCGGGAGTCGTTCTCACAGGTGGCACCCACGAATCCCTGGGGAGGGGAGAGCAAGGAGGGAGTCGGGGTCACTGCTGCTGTCCTACGAGCAGCCCAACACGTGTGTGTTCTGGGAAACTCGGCATGAGCCCGGTGAGTCAGGGCATGGCTCTGGCTTGCCCTCTGAAACTAGTGATGGGCAAGAATAATCTAGAAAGTAAGCCCTGCTAGAGCATCCCCTTCAACACAAAGGGAGCAATTCTCCACAGCTGCCTGCTCCACCTTTATATGGTACAAATAACTTTAAACCAGGCAAGACTGCTCTGCAGAGCATCCTACCTGCAGGGCTGAGCCACCTCCTCCTCCCTGACCCTAACCCAGTCTCCTTGCAAGTGAGGAGGGTATGCACATAGGGATACAGCTCCCTCCACTGAACACCACAGCAAAGCATCCTCCTCTCCATGCTCACCCCAGCCTGTCCCCACTGGGGAAGCCTCAAGAGCTGAACTGGATCCTTAACACCCCCTCTGTGCCAGGGGCTGACTTGCGAGTGAAACATCCCATGCTGGGAGCTGCAGAGGAGTGGGTACCTACCGGGGGGCACTTGCAGATGAAGCCACGGCCGGTGTTGCTGGCAACCGCACACGTTCCACCATTCCTGCAGGGTTTGCCTTTACACCCATCCACCACGGTGTCGCAGCGACGGCCTGCGAGGGAGAGCAGGGTGAGAGGAGCAGAGGAAGGCGCGTGGGGTGCTTGGGGTGGCTGCGACCTGGGTGCTGGGCACGGGGTTGGGATGTGGTGCTCACCTGCGTAACCAGGCCGGCACTCGCATTTGTAGTCATTGACCCGCTGCACGCAGTTCTGGGTGCCGCGGGCGTCGCAGGGGTTGGACAGGCACTCGTTGACGTCTCCCTCGCAGCGCTCCCCTACAAAGCCAGGGGGGCAGATGCAGCTGTAGCCACCTACCCGATCCGTGCACTTGCCATTGTTAAAGCACTTGGGCCCCAGGGTGACGGGATCAAAGAAAGGGCTGCAGTCATCCACATTGATCTCACAGTGCACCCCTAGAGAAACGGGGGAACAACCCACACAGCTCATCAAACAGTGTCGGGGTGCCCGGTGGTCCCTTATGTGAACCCTCCCTGCGAAGGGGCTGATCCTGACCACGTCAATGGCAGGAGGAACCGCCCAGCCCTTGCCCAAGCTTGCATGGCCTTGATGGCTAAGCCTGCAGCAAGCACAAACCCCTTCCACGGCGTTCGCTTCTGCGAGCCCGAGCAGCTAATGAGCAGATACTGAGGATATCTGCACTCAACCCGCTAATGCCCCAGCCTGGGGAGTTAATTTACCTTGAGTTCCTCTGGGGCAGGAGCATTTGTAGGTATTGATGAGATCGATGCAGGTTCCTCCATTCTGGCACGGGTGGGACAAGCACTCATTGATCTCCTCCGAGCAGTTAACTCCATGATAACCGGCCACGCACTACAAGGAGGGAGGAAGGGAGCTATTAGAGAGGTTCCCTCGATCCCCACGTGGCCGCAGGAGCACAGCCTCTAAGGGGGCACCAAACCCCTTGTGCAGCCCAACAGCATCTCCCTGTGGGTCTCTGCCCGCCGTGGCACTGGCACCCACCTCGCAGGAGTAGCCTCCCAGGTAGTCCGTGCAGGTGGCTCCGTTCTGGCACGGGTTGGGGGAGCACTCATCGACCTGCTCCTCGCAGTAGCTGCCGGTGTAGCCGGCCTGGCAGCGGCAGAAGTGAGTGTTGCCGGTGTCCACGCAGAGCCCCGAGTTCCTGCAGAGATGCGCTACGTCGATGCCTGCAGGGAGAGCAGAGACGTGGGGACCTCAGTGACAGCCACGCACCACGGGGCCATGTCCCGAGCACTGCGCATCCCACCAGGGACTGCAGCCTCGGGGGTGCACGTTACAGCAACCCTTGAGATCACTTCAGTTGTGCAAAGATCCCCACCAAGGGAACCGAGCCTGTTCCTGCTCAGAGCCCAGCATGGGGGCACCCAAGGACCCCAGCCCTGGCCCTGGGAGGGACTTACCTTGCTGCTTGGCAGCCACCTCGCAGGACACGCTGGGGACGTCGCAGTAGAGCCCTGTCCACCCGCTGTTGCACTCGCAGCGGTACAGGTTGTTGGTCTGCCAGCACTTGCCTCCGTTTTTGCAGGGAGAGGAATCGCACCAACGCACCAGATTCTGGGGGGAGCAGAGCAAGAGATGGGGCTCAGGACCCAGCAGGGCTCCTGCAGGAGTGGAGCCTGCAGTGACCCCCCCCAGCCAGCACGCATGGATGGACACCAGCATCAGCCCAAGGCTCTACCTGGCAGTTGAGGCCGGTGTATCCCTGGGGACAAGTGCACTTGTACGTCCCGTAGCTGTCCTGGCACGTGCCCCCGTTCAGGCAGGGCTTGGAGTCACACTCGTTGATGTCATGCTCGCAGTAGCTGCCCGTGAAGCCGGGCAGGCACACGCAGGTGAAGGTGTTGATGCCATCCACGCAGGTCCCGCCATTGAAGCAGGAGCTGGGAACACACACACCACATCCCAGTGAGTCACCGCTGGTCCTGCTCCACACCAAAGCCCCACGCACCGGCCCACGGCTATGGGGCAGCGCAGGGACCCTGCCAAAGGCAGTGCCCGGCAGGGGCTGCCCCGGCTGTACCTCTCGGTGCAGTCAGGGGTGTTGTTCTCGCAGTGGATGCCGCTGAAGCCGGAGGGACACGTGCAGGTGTAGCTGTTGACGCAGTCGGTGCAGTTGGCGCCATTCTTGCAGGGGTTGCTGGCGCACTCGTTGATGTCCTCCTCGCACTTGGGCCCACGGAATCCAGCCAGGCACTCGCAGAAGAACGTGCCGATGCCATCGGAGCAGGAGCCGCCGTTGCGGCACGGGTCTGGGGAGGAGGGACATGAACGTGGAAGTGAAACGGGTCCTGGGAGCTGCCCCACAGTGCTGTCCCCACACACATCCCTGGCCCTGTGGAGGGATGGGACAGAGCCCATGGACCAGCCCCATGGAGGGCAGCGAGCACATGGGACACACTTGCTCACTGCCTGAACATCCCTCTTCCCCCCAGCCTCCTTCCTGCCAGCTCCCATCTGGCCCTGGACTGATGGAGCTCAATGGGACGTGCTTGAGGTGGCCCTAAAGCCCCACCAGTGCTTGCAGCACGGGCAGGGCTCACCCCAGGACGGACACTGGGGCCAGGCTGAGCGTGGTCCATGACCAGCCCCTGCTCTTACTGGACTTGCAGTCGTCGATGTCCGTGTCGCAGTTGCGGCCGGTGAAGCCGGTCCTGCAGGCGCAGCGGTAGCTCCCGTTGGTGTTCTGGCACGTGGCCCCGTTGCGGCAGGGGCTCTTCACGCACTCGTTGATGTCGATCTCGCAGGTCTGACCTGTGGGGCACAGCGGGACAGGGAGCATGAGGGCTGGAGGAGCCGCTGAAAACCCCAGGATGGTGATGGTGCTGTCCCGGGCACTGCTGGCACCAGCCAACAAAGAGGCCGTGCCCCTACCTTGCCAGCCAGGGGGGCAGCTGCAGGAGAAGCTCTTGTAGTCCTCCGACTCCTGGCACTCGCCGCCGTTCTTGCAGGGGCTGCCAGCGCAGGGGGCCAGCACATCCTCGCAGGTGGCTCCTGCATGGGCACAAGCACCCCATGAGACCCCCTCCAAGACCCCACCACCCCTGGGCCCTGCCTGGGGCAGGCTCTGGAGCATCCCAGCTGGGGCCTTCTCCTCCATCCCCAGTCCCCCATGACACCAGCCCCCCCCACGAAACCTTTAGCCCTGGCAATCTGGGCTGCATTACAGCGCTGCACGCTTCCTTTGGCAGGGAAGTGCTGCTCGGGTGTCTTTCCCCCCTTTGCGCTCCCCCCCATCCCTCTCAGCTGCTTTTCCTGTTTACATCCAGCCAAGGGACACGTTCCCTCCGAATCCTTATCTTCCCTGTCAGCCAGTATCTCCCCAACTGGCCTTTGCTATTTTCCAGAGCCTTCCCCCATCCCTGTCCCCCCAGGGGTTTCTATGGCCACTGCCGAGGGCAGGAAACAGCTCACGGCTTCCTGCAATTGTGCTCCGGCTGCCGCTGTGCGCGAGCGGAAGCGAGAGGCCGGCAAACAGGAATTGGCTCAGCAGAATCCCCCGGCCCCTCGGCCCCTGCTCGCCTCTTCCAGCCTGAGCATCACGGCACAGAATGGGGCCAGCAGCAGCACGGGCCCCCCGGGGCAGTGCGGTGTGAGTGGGGCAACCCCCCAGTGCCACTGCAGCTGAAGCACTGGTGCCCTCCAGGAGGAGGAGAGGAAGAGGATGAGGAGGGAGGAAGCTCCGGCTGGCTGCTTCCCAGCGCTCCTCCAGATTCCCTCCAGCTGCAGCGTGGCACAGGCAGATGGAGCCGCAGCCATGGGCAGCCCCATTGCACATGCACAAGGGACTGGTTCGCTGCCGCACACCAAGCAGCAGCCCCGCAGTGAGGACCTGGGGCACAGGGAGCTCCCCCTCACCTGTGTAGGGCAGGAGGCAGTTGCAGGTGTAGCCGGCGACGTCGTCGATGCACGTGCCCTGGTTCAGGCAGGGGTTGGAGGCACATTCGTTGATATTGGTCTGGCAGTTGGGTCCTGTGTTAAGGAACATAGACAGAAGCGGCTGCGATGGAGGTGTGCTGCTGGGAGAGGGCTGAGGGTACAGTGGGGCCATGGTGACCATGGCAACAGCCCACCCATCACCCTGGAAGAGCCTGCTGCTCCCTGGGCACCCAAACCCTGCTGAAGGTCCCCATGCACTGCCACATCTCCCAACCAGACCTGAGGTCTCCACCGTGCTCCAGCCCATCCCACAGCATGGGGACAGCCACCCACAGCTCCAGCCCAGGCCTCAGCAGTGCCCCTGGCTGCACCCTTACCGCTGAAGCCCTCCCTGCATGTGCAGATGTAGCCGCTGGTCATGTCCTTGCAGGTGCCTCCGTTCATGCAGGGGTTGGATTCGCACTCGTTGTTGTTGATGTCGCAGTTTGTCCCGCTCCAGCCTGGGTCACAGTCACACCTGTAGCTTTGGGGGGAAATTGGGGCATAAACCACAGGATCTGCTCGGGCCTGGCCTGGCCACAGCAGCCAGCATCCACCCAGCAATCCTGGCTCCTCACTGTGCGCCTGCAGGGGAGCATCCCTCAGCACTAGAGCAGAGCATCCCTCAGCACTAGAGCAGAGCATCCCTCAGCACTAGAGCAGAGCATCACTCAGCACTAGAGCAGAGCATCCCTCAGCACTAGAGCAGAGCATCCCTCAGCACTAGAGCAGAGCACGGCCGCACACCCTGCCCTGCCCCTGGCTTTGCTGGTGGCTCTTTGGTCCCCATCCCTCCAGCCTACCCATTCAGCCCATCGTGGCATTTCCCATGGATACAGGGGTTGCTGTTGCACTCATTCACTTCAGACAGGCACTTGGGGTCGTGGAAGCCCTCGGGGCAGAGGCAGGTGAAGCCATTGATGCCGTCCTTGCATGTGCCCCCATTGTGGCAGGGGTTGCTGGAACACTCGTCGATGTTGATGTTGCACATGCGCCCTGGGAAAGGGGGTGTGAGGAAGCGTTACCCACAGGATGCATGGCCCGGTGGGCACACAGTGCATCCTGGGGGTATCCACGGGGCAGTGCCCTTCCAGCCACCCGGAATGGCTGCTGGAGGCTCCGATCTCCAGGCACACGTGTGCTGGCTGCATAGGAGCGGGCTGCCCTGCAGGCAGGGTGACTTCACAGCCCTGCGCTGCCCGCCTGGCTCCATTAATGGGACTGGGAAGAGGCTGTGCCCTGGGCTCCTTTGGTCCAGGAGGGAATAATGAAGGGAGCTGGTTTCAGCCTGTAACCCTACCTGGCACGGCCGACAAAGCCCGGCTTTATTGTGGCTCCCGGCGGGCAGGAGCAGAAGGGGCCGTGGAGCAGGGAGAGGCGGGGGCTGCTCCCATCAAAGCCCTCCGCCATTCCCATCAAACAAACCAGTCGGACAAGGCGGCAACCTGATACCCATGGGAGTGGGCGCAGCGGGACTCGGATTCCCGGCACCAGACACCCCTTTGATTGCGGCCAGAGCCAGGGTCACCCTCCTGGGCAAGCAGGAGCACTGGAGGGTGCAAAACCTCCCTGTGGGAAGCGGGATGGCAGCATCAACCCTCCCCAGTGCACCTCGCCCCTGACGCATGCGGCATCCCGGCACTGCCATGGGCACAGGGGACATCCCAAGGCTCCCCTGGATCTGCACTCTGTCCCTGGGGTGCCGTGGTGGCTGCATTGCCTGCCCTTACCTGTGTACCCCAGCTCGCAGGTGCACTCGTAGCCGTTGATCTTGTCGATGCACTTGCCGTAGTCGCAGGGGTTGCTGGCGCAGTCATCCAGGTTGATCTCGCAGTTGGGTCCTGGGGAGGACAGTGGTGCCATTAGGGGCTCCCCAGACCCACCGATGAGGCAAAACGAAGCCCACCAGCACCGATGGGTGCCACCACTCCATGGCAAAGCCCCTCTACCATAGGCAGCTCCCAGATGGGGAGCTGGGCACCAAACTGGGAGAACTCACCCTCACCGAGGATGCCCCAGAACCAACCTACCCGGGGATGGGGCAGGGATGCTGCACTGGCACAGCCGACCCACATGGAGCCCCGGGGGTCCCTCTGCTCACCCGTGGTCCCTTTGAGGCAGAGGCAGTTGTAGGCATTGTTCCTGTCCTGGCAGGTGCCCCCGTTCTTGCAGGGCTGGCTCTGGCACTCGTTGATGTTGATGTCGCAGCGGTGGCCCGTGTAGCCGGGCTGGCACAGGCAGGTGAAAGAGGCGATGCCGTCCTTGCAGGTCCCGTAGTGGCACGGGTCGGGGTTGCACTCATCAATGTCGATCTCACAGTGAGCACCCGAGAAACCTGCCACCAGCGGGAGGGATGAGGGATGAGGATGGGAGATACAGGGTGAGGATGTGGGATATGGGGTGAGGATGGGAGATGCAGGGTCAGGATAGGGGAGGATGGGGGATGCAGGACACCCCTTCCCACCCTGGCCACGTATGAGGCTGTACCGGGGTGGTCTGACCTGCCCACCTGCCCCACCACAAGCCCTGGGACCCCCAGCGCAGGGCGCAGGCAGGGGAGCAGGGGCAGCAGCGCTGCTCAGAGCCGGCTCAGGGGCTTTGTCCCGGGGTGCACAATGACCTGCATTAAACCCCCTTGGCTCACGAGCGGGGCCCCGCGCTCGCCCGCAGCTCGTCCCGGAGTGCACGGGGGGGCCGGCCGCAGGCACCCCCAATAATAACCCCCCCGGCAGATCCTATTCTCCCGGCCGGCTCCCTCCCCGCCGGGTTTGGGGGTGGAGAGGCGAGGACAAAGTAGAGCTTTGACTAGACCCCGCCAAGCCCACATAGCAGCTTTTCATCGGGGCTTGGCATTAGCAAGACACTAATTAGAGGCCATTCAGCTGGAAGATTTCTGGCGGGAGCTGCTCCACAAAAGAGCCACTGTTTGCCACCAGGGCTCAAGTCATCATTCTGTGCAAGCGCTCCTTGGGTTTCGGCCGGCCAGCCCCCGCAGCCCTGCACCTTGCGGCCCCATAGAGGCAGCTTTATTCCTTCCTTCCTGCCTTCCCCCTCGCCGCCGCCCGCCGCCGAGGTGGGAGCACGGTGGGACGGCTGCTGCAGGGCCACACCTTGGGCTCCCTACACCCGGCACCACTCGCTCTGCCAACCCCTGGAGCCACATCAGATGGGACCATCCCACTGTGAGGGCCTCTGGGGGCATCCCCACGGAGGTGGGCGCTTGTTGCTATAATGGGGTTTTATAGCACACGATGGGGCTTGCTCCTGATGAGCAGTGGGACCCCCAGAGCCCCCCCAGGACATGGGGACCCCTCACCTTCAGTGCATTCGCAGCTGTAGGTGTTGGGGCCATCCACGCACTTGGCGCCGTTCTTGCAGGGGGTGCTGGCGCACTCGTCGATGTCGAACTGGCAGAGGTGCCCGTTGAAGCCTGGTGTGGAAGCAGAAGTCACGTCCCCGCACAGCGCCCGCACCCACCGGCCTCCCCCCGCCGCCGGGCCCCCCGCATCCCGGCCAGGGCGCCGGGTTTCCATGGGGATGGCTGCTGGGGGCCCTGAATGTGGGGCTGCGACCCGCCATTGAGAGCATCTTATTTACATCTCTAGAGCAGCGAAGTCTCTGAACTTCAAAACCTCCTTTCACAGATTAACCGTCTCCCCATTCTCCGCTCCACCCCGTGACTTTGACACCGCATTCAAAGCGGCTGGTGCGGCCCCCCCGGCCCCCCGCCCTCCTTCCCAAAGAGGGGCCTTTTCAAGTGCAAAGCCGTGGGGTTTAATCCTCCTGGCCCTCTCCCATGGGCTGGACCTGGAGCAGCATCGCCTGCACACACATCCCAACAGGGGAAGCACCAAGAGGTGCTGAGCCCCTTCTGCCCATCTCATGGGGCTCTGAAGTTGAAGGAGCCCATTTTTGGGAGCTGGGACACATCCCGGCTCTGTTTCACAGTGACAGCAGTGGGATGGATGCCGCGTACCAGTGGGGCACTCGCAGTGGAACTCATTGATCTTGTCGAGGCAGTTGCCGTTGTGCAGGCAGGGGCTGCTGGCACACTCGTCTGTGTTGATCTCACAGTAAACGCCCTCGTAACCTGTGGAGAGACCAGGAGCACCGCTGGGACCATGCACGGGCCCGGCACAGTGCACGGGATGGGCAGGTTACACCAGGGTGCATTTGGTTCCTCATCTCTACAAAGATGTGCTACAGGTGGTGGGATGAGCTGCACAGCCTGCGTCATGGCTCTCCATCCAGGGTCTCCCTGCTCTTGGCTTGATGCAAGCCAGCGAGGCCAGAAGAGGAGGAGATCAGAGCAGGGCGGATGGTGCCCAGCTCCCACCTCCTGTCCCCACACTGCTGTGGGAGACCCCACAGTCTTTACCAGGCTTCTTTTTGGTGCTGTTCCCAGACACCCACCTCCTTTGGCTCCTCACCCAAACCAACACCGAGCTGAAGCTCAGGGTACCCAGAGCCCTCCTGCCACCCACACCAGCCCTGGGCCAGGGGTCCATGGGCTGTGCACCCACCGGGCATGCAGATGCACTGGAACTCCCCGATCTGGTCCAGG